>NC_091258.1:6275000-7525000 GCF_042477335.2 Ovis canadensis | reverse complement strand
TCCTAGCTCGAGATGAGGGATCCTTTCCCTGTTTCGTAGGGAAAGAATTCCCGGCGTTCCCGTCGTATCTCAAGAGGAGGCGCTCTCCACAGGAAAGGCGAGAGGAACTCCAGGGTCGTGCCACCATTCCAAGAGTCCCCCAGATATGTCAGTCCATTCCAGAGGAACCTTTTTTCCCTGCACTGCCTTGACGTTCAAGCCGAGGATCGACTCCCACCACGTGTGCACGTGGGACAGCCCTGTGGGAAAGCCCCCTGGGAAAGCCTCTTGGGAAAGACTCGAGGGAAAAACATAGATCCTTTGATCCACGCGGCGGACTGCGTGACACTGCTGCTACCGCTCTGGAGGAAAGCGCAAGTGCATGCCCGCATTCGAGACGAGGACTGACTCCCCTGGGGATACTCCAGAAGTACCCCAAGATCCATGTCAGCACTGGAGAGGAATCCTCAGGTTCCGGCCCCGACTCCACACAAGGGCTTAGGCCCCGGCATCAACGGGAGTGGAATCCCGAGAGGCCCCCGAGGAACTCGCATGGGGACTGGCCTTTCCTGAGGCCACCAGAGCGGGTCCCTGAGGTCCCCGTCGTAAGTCGAGAGCACCTGCCGCAACTCGAGAAAATCCAGGAGGTTTTGGCCTCCAGGCGAGATGAGGCCCATTTCCGCTGAGGCTTCTCGAGGCCAATCACATCTAACCACTGGAACTTCCAAAGGGTCCTTCACACCCTTGCTGCAACTCAAGAAGTTCCCCGACAAACCGTCTCCACTCGAGAGGAAGCACGTGGTGTCCCGCACACATCCAGGGGAGCCCCGTTTCCGCCTCCTAGCTCGAGATGAGTGATCCTTTCCCTGTTTCGTAGGGAAAGAATTCCCGGCGTTCCCGTCGCATCTCAAGAGGAGGCGCTCTCCACAGGAAAGGCGAGAGGAACTCCAGGGTCGTGCCACCATTCCAAGAGTCCCCCAGATGTGTCAGTCCATTCCAGAGGAACCTGTTTTCCCTGCACTGCCTTGACGTTCAAGCCGAGGATCGACTCCCACCACGTGTGCACGTGGGACAGCCCTGTGGGAAAGCCTCGTGGGAAAGCCTCGTGGAAAAGACTCGAGGGAAAACCATAGATCCTTTGATCCACGCGGCAGACTGCGTGACACTGCTGCTACCGCTCTGGAGGAAAGCGCAAGTGCATGCCCGCATTCGAGACGAAGACTGACTCCCCTGGGGAGACTCCAGAAGTACCCCAAGATCCATGTCAGCACTGGAGAGGAATCCTCAGGTTCCGACCCCGACTCCACACAAGGACTTAGGACCCGGCATCGACGGGAGAGGAATCCCGAGAGGCCCCCGTGGAACTCGCATGGGGACTGGCCTTTCCTGAGGCCACCAGAGTGGGTCCCTGAGGTCCCCGTCGTAAGTCGAGAGCACCTGCCGCAACTCGAGAAAATCCAGGAGGTTTTGCCCTCCAGGCGAGATGAGGCCCATTTCCGCTGAGGCTTCTCGAGGCCAATCACATCTAACCACTGGAACTTCCAAAGGGTCCTTCACACCCTTGCTGCAACTCAAGAAGTTCCCCGACAAACCGTCTCCACTCGAGAGGAAGCACGTGGTGTCCCGCACACATCCAGGGGAGCCCCGTTTCCGCCTCCTAGCTCGAGATGAGTGATCCTTTCCCTGTTTCGTAGGGAAAGAATTCCCGGCGTTCCCGTCGCATCTCAAGAGGAGGCGCTCTCCACAGGAAAGGCGAGAGGAACTCCAGGGTCGTGCCACCATTCCAAGAGTCCCCCAGATGTGTCAGTCCATTCCAGAGGAACCTGTTTTCCCTGCACTGCCTTGACGTTCAAGCCGAGGATCGACTCCCACCACGTGTGCACGTGGGACAGCCCTGTGGGAAAGCCTCGTGGGAAAGCCTCGTGGGAAAGACTCGAGGGAAAACCATAGATCCTTTGATCCACACGGCGGACTGCGTGACACTGCTGCTACCGCTCTGGAGGAAAGCGCAAGTGCATGCCCGCATTCGAGACGAGGACTGACTCCCCTGGGGAGACTCCAGAAGTACCCCAAGACCCATGTCAGCACTGGAGAGGAATCCTCAGGTTCCGCCCCCGACTCCACACAAGGTCTTAGGCCCCGGCATCGACGGGAGAGGAATCCCGAGAGGCCCCCGAGGAACTCGCATGGGGTCTGGCCTTTCCTGAGGCCACCAGAGCGGGTCCCTGAGGTCCCCGTCGTAAGTCGAGAGCCCCTGCCGCAACTCGAGAAAATCCAGGAGGTTTTGCCCTCCAGGCGAGATGAGGCCAATTTCCGCTGAGGCTTCTCGAGGCTAATCACGTCTAACAACTGGAACTTCCAAAGGGTCCTTCACACCCTTGCAGCAACTCAAGAAGTTCCCCGACATATCCGTCTCCACTCGAGAGGAAGCACGTGGGTCCCGCACACATCCAGGGGAGCCCCGTTTCCGCCTCCTAGCTCGAGATGAGGGATCCTTTCCCTGTTTCGTAGGGAAAGAATTCCCGGCGTTCCCGTCGCATCTCAAGAGGAGGCGCTCTCCACAGGAAAGGCGAGAGGAATTCCAGGGTCGTGCCACCATTCCAAGAGTCCCCCAGATGTGTCAGTCCATTCCAGAGGAACCTGTTTTCCCTGCACTGCCTTGACGTTCAAGCCGAGGATCGACTCCCACCACGTGTGCACGTGGGACAGCCCTGTGGGAAAGCCTCGTGGGAAAGCCTCGTGGAAAAGATTCGAGGGAAAACCATAGATCCTTTGATCCACGCGGCAGACTGCGTGACACTGCTGCTACCGCTCTGGAGGAAAGCGCAAGTGCATGCCCGCATTCGAGACGAAGACTGACTCCCCTCGGGAGACTCCAGAAGTACCCCAAGATCCATGTCAGCACTGGAGAGGAATCCTCAGGTTCCGACCCCGACTCCACACAAGGACTTAGGACCCGGCATCGACGGGAGAGGAATCCCGAGAGGCCCCCGTGGAACTCGCATGGGGACTGGCCTTTCCTGAGGCCACCAGAGTGGGTCCCTGAGGTCCCCGTCGTAAGTCGAGAGCACCTGCCGCAACTCGAGAAAATCCAGGAGGTTTTGCCCTTCAGGCGAGATGAGGCCCATTTCCGCTGAGGCTTCTCGAGGCTAATCACGTCTAACCACTGGAACTTCCAAAGGGTCCTTCACACCCTTGCTGCAACTCAAGAAGTTCCCCGACATACCCGTCTCCACTCGAGAGGAAGCACGTGGGTCCCGCACACATCCAGGTTAGCCCCGTTTCCGCCTCCTAGCTCGAGATGAGGGATCCTTTCCCTGTTTCGTAGGGAAAGAATTCCCGGCGTTCCCGTCGTATCTCAAGAGGAGGCGCTCTCCACAGGAAAGGCGAGAAGAACTCCAGGGTCGTGCCACCATTCCAAGAGTCCCCCAGATATGTCAGTCCATTCCAGAGGAACCTTTTTTCCCTGCACTGCCTTGACGTTCAAGCCGAGGATCGACTCCCACCACGTGTGCACGTGGGACAGCCCTGTGGGAAAGCCCCCTGGGAAAGCCTCTTGGGAAAGACTCGAGGGAAAAACATAGATCCTTTGATCCACGCGGCGGACTGCGTGACACTGCTGCTACCGCTCTGGAGGAAAGCGCAAGTGCATGCCCGCATTCGAGACGAGGACTGACTCCCCTGGGGATACTCCAGAAGTACCCCAAGATCCATGTCAGCACTGGAGAGGAATCCTCAGGTTCCGGCCCCGACTCCACACAAGGTCTTAGGCCCCGGCATCGACGGGAGAGGAATCCCGAGAGGCCCCCGAGGAACTCGCATGGGGACTGGCCTTTCCTGAGGCCACCAGAGCGGGTCCCTGAGGTCCCCGTCGTAAGTCGAGAGCACCTGCCGCAACTCGAGAAAATCCAGGAGGTTTTGCCCTCCAGGCGAGATGAGGCCCATTTCCGCTGAGGCTTCTCGAAGCCAATCACATCTAACCACTGGAACTTCCAAAGGGTCCTTCACACCATTGCTGCAACTCAAGAAGTTCCCAGACATACCCGTCTCCACTCGAGAGGAAGCACGTGGGGTCCCGCACACATCCAGGGGAGCCCCGTTTCCGCCTCCTAGCTCGAGATGAGGGATCCTTTCCCTGTTTGGTAGGGAAGGAATTCCCGGCGTTCCCGTCGCATCTCAAGAGGAGGCGCTCTCCACAGGAGAGGCGAGAGGAACTCCAGGGTCGTGACACCATTCCAAGAGACGCCCAGATGTGTCAGTCCATTACAGAGGAACCTGTTTTCCCTGCACTGCCTTGACGTTCAAGCCGAGGATCGACTCCCACCACCTGTGCAAGTGGGACAGCCCTGTGGGAAAGCCTCGTGGGAAAGCCTCGTGGGAAAGACTCGAGGGAAAACCATAGATCCTTTGATCCACGCGGCGGACTGCGTGGCACTGCTGCTACCGCTCTGGAGGAAAGCGCAAGTGCATGCCCGCATTCGAGACGAGGACTGACTCCCCTGGTGAGATCCAGAAGTACCCCAAGATCCATGTCAGCACTGGAGAGGAAGCCTCAGGTTCCGGCCCCGACTCCACACAAGGTCTTAGGCCCCGGTATCGACGGGAGAGGAATCCCGAGACGCCCCCGAGGAACTCGCATGGGGACTGGCCTTTCCTGAGGCCACCAGAGCGGTTCCCTGAGGTCCCCGTCGTAAGACGAGAGCACCTGCCGCAACTCGAGAAAATCCAGGAGGTTTTGCCCTCCAGGCGAGATGAGGCCCATTTCCGCTGAGGCTTCTCGAGGCCAATCACATCTAACCACTGGAACTTCCAAAGGGTCCTTCACACCATTGCTGCAACTCAAGAAGTTCCCCGACATACCCGTCTCCACTCGAGAGGAAGCACGTGGGGTCCCGCACACATCCAGGGGAGCCCCGTTTCGCCTCCTAGCTCGAGATGAGGGATCATTTCCCTGTTTCGTAGGGAAAGAATTCCCGGCGTTCCCGTCGCATCTCAAGAGGAGGCGCTCTCCACAGGAAAGGCGAGAGGAACTCCAGGGTCGTGCCACCATTCCAAGAGTCCCCCAGATGTGTCAGTCCATTTCAGAGGAACCTTTTTTCCCTGCACTGCCTTGACGTTCAAGCCGAGGATCGACTCCCACCACGTGTGCACGTGGGACAGCCCTGTGGGAAAGCCTCGTGGGAAAGCCTCGTGGGAAAGACTCGAGGGAAAACCATAGATCCTTTGATCCACGCGGCGGACTGCGTGACACTGCTGCTACCGCTTTGGAGGAAAGCGCAAGTCCATGCCCGCATTCGAGACGAGGACTGACTCCCCTGGGGAGACTCCAGAAGTACCCCAAGATCCATGTCAGCACTGGAGAGGAATCCTCAGGTTCCGGCCCCGACTCCACACAAGGTCTTAGGCCCCGGCATCGACGGGAGCGGAATCCCGAGAGGCCCCCGAGGAACTCGCATGGGGACTGGCCTTTCCTGAGGCCACCAGAGCGGGTCCCTGAGGTCCCCGTCGTAAGTCGAGAGCACCTGCCGCAACTCGAGAAAATCCAGGAGGTTTTGCCCTCCAGGCGAGATGAGGCCCATTTCCGCTGAGGCTTCTCGAGGCCAATCACATCTAACCACTGGAACTTGCAAAGGGTCCTTCACACCCTTGCTGCAACTCAAGAAGTTCCCCGACAAACCGTCTCCACTCGAGAGGAAGCACGTGGTGTCCCGCACACATCCAGGGGAGCCCCGTTTCCGCCTCCTAGCTCGAGATGAGTGATCCTTTCCCTGTTTCGTAGGGAAAGAATTCCCGGCGTTCCCGTCGCATCTCAAGAGGAGGCGCTCTCCTCAGGAAAGACGATAGGAACTCCACGTCGTGCCACCATTCCAAGAGTCCCCCAGATGTGTCAGTCCATTCCAGAGGAACCTGTTTTCCCTGCACTGCCTTGACGTTCAAGCCGAGGATCGACTCCCACCACGTGTGCACGTGGGACAGCCCTGTGGGAAAGCCTCGTGGGAAAGCCTCGTGGGAAAGACTCGAGGGAAAACCATAGATCCTTTGATCCACACGGCGGACTGCGTGACACTGCTGCTACCGCTCTGGAGGAAAGCGCAAGTGCATGCCCGCATTCGAGTCGAGGACTGACTCCCCTGGGGAGACTCCAGAAATACCCCAAGACCCATGTCAGCACTGGAGAGGAATCCTCAGGTTCCGGCCCCGAATCCACACAAGGTCTTAGGCCCCGGCATCGACGGGAGAGAAATCCCGAGAGGCCCCCGAGGAACTCGCATGGGGACTGGCCTTTCCTGAGGCCACCAGAGCGGGTCCCTGAGGTCCCCGTCGTAAGTCGAGAGCACCTGCCGCAACTCGAGAAAATCCAGGAGGTTTTGCCCTCCAGGCGAGATGAGGCCAATTTCCGCTGAGGCTTCTCGAGGCTAATCACGTCTAACAACTGGAACTTCCAAAGGGTCCTTCACACCCTTGCTGCAACTCAAGAAGTTCCCCGACATACCCGTCTCCACTCGAGAGGAAGCACGTGGGTCCCGCACACATCCAGGGGAGCCCCGTTTCCGCCTCCTAGCTCGAGATGAGGGATCCTTTCCCTGTTTCGTAGGGAAAGAATTCCCGGCGTTCCCGTCGCATCTCAAGAGGAGGCGCTCTCCACAGGAAAGGCGATAGGAACTCCAGGGTCGTGCCACCATTCCAAGAGTCCCCCAGATGTGTCAGTCCATTCCAGAGGAACCTGTTTTCCCTGCACTGCCTTGACGTTCAAGCCGAGGATCGACTCCCACCACGTGTGCACGTGGGACAGCCCTGTGGGAAAGCCTCGTGGGAAAGCCTCGTGGAAAAGACTCGAGGGAAAACCATAGATCCTTTGATCCACGCGGCAGACTGCGTGACACTGCTGCTACCGCTCTGGAGGAAAGCGCAAGTGCATGCCCGCATTCTAGACGAAGACTGACTCCCCTGGGGAGACTCCAGAAGTACCCCAAGATCCATGTCAGCACTGGAGAGGAATCCTCAGGTTCCGACCCCGACTCCACACAAGGACTTAGGACCCGGCATCGACGGGAGAGTAATCCCGAGAGGCCCCCGTGGAACTCGCATGGGGACTGGCCTTTCCTGAGGCCACCAGAGTGGGTCCCTGAGGTCCCCGTCGTAAGTCGAGAGCACCTGCCGCAACTCGAGAAAATCCAGGAGGTTTTGCCCTTCAGGCGAGATGAGGCCCATTTCCGCCGAGGCTTCTCGAGGCTAATCACGTCTAACAACTGGAACTTCCAAAGGGTCCTTCACACCCTTGCTGCAACTCAAGACGTTCCCCGACATACTCGTCTCCACTCGAGAGGAAGCACGTGGGTCCCGCACACATCCGGGGGAGACCCGTTTCCGCCTCCTAGCTCGAGATGAGGGATCCTTTCCCTGTTTCGTAGGGAAAGAATTCCCGGCGTTCCCGTCGCATCTCAAGAGGAGGCGCTCTCCACAGGAAAGGCGAGAGGAACTCCAGGGTCATGCCACCATTCCAAGAGTCCCCCAGATGTGTCAGTCCATTCCAGAGGAACCTGTTTTCCCTGCACTGCCTTGACGTTCAAGCCGAGGATCGACTCCCACCACGTGTGCACGTGGGACAGCCCTTTGGGAAAGCCTCGTGGGAAAGCCTCGTGGGAAAGACTCGAGGGAAAACCATAGATCCTTTGATCCACGAGGCGGACTGCGTGACACTGCTGCTACCGCTCTGGAGGAAAGCGCAAGTGCATGCCCGCATTCGAGACGAGTACTGACTCCCCTGGGGAGACTCCAGAAGTACCCCAAGATCCATGTCAGCACTGGAGAGGAATCCTCAGGTTCCGGCCCCGACTCCACACAAGGTCTTAGGCCCCGGCATCGACGGGACAGGAATCCCGAGATGCCCCCGAGGAACTCGCTTGGGGACTGGCCTTTCCTGAGGCCACCAGAGCGGGTCCCTGAGGTCCCCGTCGTAAGTCGAGAGCACCTGCCGCAACTCGAGAAAATCCAGGAGGATTTGCCCTCCAGGCGAGATGAGGCCCATTTCCGCTGAGGCTTCCCGAGGCCAATCACATCTAACCACTGGAACTTCCAAAGGGTCCTTCACACCCTTGCTGCAACTCAAGAAGTTCCCCGACATACCCGTCTGCACTCGAGAGGAAGCACGTGATGTCCCGCACACATCCAGGGGAGCCCCGTTTCCGCCTCCTAGCTCGAGATGAGGGATCCTTTCCCTGTTTTGTAGGGAAAGAATTCCCGGCGTTCCCGTCGCATCTCAAGAGGAGGCGCTCTCCACAGGAAAGGCGAGAGGAACTCCAGGGTCGTGCCACCATTCCAAGAGTCCCCCAGATGTGTCAGTCCATTCCAGAGGAACCTGTTTTCCCTGCACTGCCTTGACGTTCAAGCCGAGGATCGACTCCCACCACGTGTGCACGTGGGACAGCCCTGTGGGAAAGCCTCGTGGGAAAGCCTCGTGGGAAAGACTCCAGGGAAAACCATACATCCTTTGATCCACGCGGCGGACTGCGTGACACTCCTGCTACCGCTCTGGAGGAAAGCGCAAGTGCATGCCCACATTCGAGACGAGGACTGACTCCCCTGGGGAGACTCCAGAAGTACCCCAAGATCCATGTCAGCACTGGAGAGGAATCCTCATATTCCGGCCCCGACTCCACACAAGGTCTTAGGCCCCGGCATCGACGGGAGAGGAATCCTGAGAGGCCCCCGAGGAACTCGCATGGGGACTGGCCTTTCCTGCGGCCACCAGAGCGGGTCCCTGAGGTCCCCGTCGTAAGTCGAGAGCACCTGCCGCAACTCGAGAAAATCCAGGAGGTTTTGGCCTCCAGGCGAGATGAGGCCCATTTCCGCTGAGGCTTCTCGAGGCCAATCACATCTAACCACTGGAACTTCCAAAGGGTCCTTCACACCCTTGCTGCAACTCAGGAAGTTCCCCGACATACCCGTCTGCACTCGAGAGGAAGCACGTGGTGTCCCGTACACATCCAGGGGAGCCCCGTTTCCGCCTCCTAGCTCGAGATGAGGGATCCTTTCCCTCTTTCGTAGGGAAAGAATTCCCGGCGTTCCCGTCGCATCTCAAGAGGAGGCGCTCTCCACAGGAAAGGCGAGAGGAACTCCAGGGTCATGCCACCATTCCAAGAGTCCCCCAGATAGGTCAGTCCATTCCAGAGGAACCTGTTTTCCCTGCACTGCCTTGACGTTCAAGCCGAGGATCGACTCCCACCACGTGTGCACGTGGGACAGCCCTGTGGGAAAGCCTCGTGGGAAAGCCTCGTGGGAAAGACTCCAGGGAAAACCATACATCCTTTGATCCACGCGGCGGACTGCGTGACACTGCTGCTACCGCTCTGGAGGAAAGCGCAAGTGCATGCCCGCATTCGAGACGAGGACTGACTCCCCTGGGGAGACTCCAGAAGTACCCCAAGATCCATGTCAGCACTGGAGAGGAATCCTCAGGTTCCGGCCCCGACTCCACACAAGGTCTTAGGCCCCGGCATCGACGGGAGAGGAATCCCGAGAGGCCCCCGAGAAACTCGCATCGGGACTGGCCTTTCCTGAGGCCACCAGAGCGGGTCCCTGAGGTCCCCGTCGTAAGTCGAGAGCACCTGCCGCAACTCGAGAAAATCCAGGAGGTTTTGCCCTCCAGGCGAGATGAGGCCCATTTCCGCTGAGGCTTCTGGAGGCCAATCACGTCTCACCACTGGAATTTCCAAAGGGTCCTTCACACCCTTGCTGCAACTCCAGAAGTTCCCCGACATACCCGTCTACACTCGAGAGGAAGCACGTGGTGTCCCGCACACATCCAGGGGAGACCCGTTTCCGCCTCCTAGCTCGAGATGAGGGATCTTTTCCCTGTTTCCTAGGGAAAGAATTCCCGGCGTTCCTGTCGCATCTCAAGAGGTGGCGCTCTCCACAGGAAAGGCGAGAGGAACTCCAGGGTCATGCCACTATTCCAAGAGTCCCCCAGATGTGTCAGTCCATTCCAGAGGAACCTGTTTTCCCTGCACTGCCTTGACGTTCAAGCCGAGGATCGACTCCCACCACGTGTGCACGTGGGACAGCCCTGTGGGAAAGCCTCGTGGGAAAGCCTCGTGGGAAAGACTCGAGGGAAAACCATAGATCCTTTGATCCACGCGGCGGACTGCGTGACACTGCTGCTACCGCTCTGGAGGAAAGCGCAAGTGCATGCCCGCTTTCGAGACGAGGACTGACTCCCCTGGTGAGACTCCAGAAGTACCCCAAGATCCATGTCAGCACTGGAGAGGAATCCTCAGGTTCCGGCCCCGACTCCACACAAGGTCTTAGGCCCCGGCATCGACGGGAGAGGAATCCCGAGAGGCCCCCGAGGAACTCGCATGGGGACTGGCCTTTCCTGAGGCCACCAGAGCGGGTCCCTGAGGTCCCCGTCGTAAGTCGAGAGCACCTGCCGCAACTCGAGAAAATCCAGGAGGTTTTCACCTCCAGGCGAGATGAGGCCCATTTCCGCTGAGGCTTCTCGAGGCCAATCACATCTAACCACTGGAACTTCCAAAGGGTCCTTCACACCCTTGCTGCAACTCAAGAAGTTCCCCGACATACCCGTCTCCACTCGAGAGGAAGCACGAGGGTCCCGCACACATCCAGGGGAGCCCTGTTTCTGCCTCCTAGCTCGAGATGAGGGATCCTTTCCCTGTTTCGTAGGGAAAGAATTCCCGGCGCTCCCGTCGCATCTCAAGTGAAGGCGCTCTCCACAGGAAAGGCGAGAGGAACTCCAGGGTCGTGCACCATTCCATGAGTCCCCCAGATGTGTCAGTCCATTCCAGAGGAATGTTTTCCCTGCACTGCCTTGACGTTCAAGCCGAGGATCGACTCCCACCACGTGTGCACGTGGGACAGCCCTGTGGGAAAGCCTCGTGGGAAAGCCTCGTGGGAAAGACTCGAGGGAAAACCATAGATCCTTTGATCCACGCGGCGGACTGCGTGACACTGCTGCTACCGCTCTGGAGGAAAGCGCAAGTGCATGTCCGCATTCAAGACGAGGACTGACTCCCCTGGGGAGACTCCAGAAGTACCCCAGGATCCATGTCAGCACTGGAGAGGAATCCTCAGGTTCCGGCCCCGACTCCACACAAGGTCTTAGGCCCCGGCATCGACGGGAGAGGAATCCCGAGAGGCCCCCGAGGAACTCGCATGGGGACTGCCCTTTCCTGAGGCCACCAGAGCGGGTACCCGAGGTCCCCGTCGTAAGTCGAGAGCACCTGCCGCAACTCGAGAAAATCCAGGAGGTTTTGCCCTCCAGGCGAGATGAGGCCCATTTCCGCTGAGGCTTCTCGAGGTTAATCACATCTAACCACTGGAACTTCCAAAGGGTCCTTCACACCCTTGCTGCAACTCAAGAAGTTCCCCGACATACCCGTCTCCACTCGAGAGGAAGCACGAGGGTCCCGCACACATCCAGGGGAGCCCCGTTTCCGCCTCCTAGCTCGAGATGAGGTATCCTTTCCCTGTTTCGTAGGGAAAGAATTCCCGGCGTTCCCGTCGCATCTCAAGAGGAGGCGCTCTCCACAGGAAAGGCGAGAGGATCTCCAGGGTCGTGCCACCATTCCAAGAGTCCCCCAGATGTGTCAGTCCATTCCAGAAGAACCTGTTTTCCCTGCACTGCCTTGACATTCAAGCCGAGGATCGACTCCCACCACTTGTGCACGTGGGACAGCCCTGTGGGAAAGCCTCGTGGAAAAGCCTCATGGGAAAGACTCGAGGGAAAACCATAGATCCTTTGATCCACGCGGCGGACTGCGTGACACTGCAGCTACCGCTCTGGAGGAAAGCGCAAGTGCATGTCCACATTTGAGACGAGTACTGACTCCCTTGGGGAGACTCCAGAAGTACCCCAGGATCCATGTCAGCACTGCAGAGGAATCCTCAGGTTCAGGCCCCGACTCCACACAAGGTCTTAGGCACCGGCATCGACGGGAGAGGAATCCCGAGAGGCCCCCGAGGAACTCGCATGGGGACTGGCCTTTCCTGAGGCCACCAGAGTGGGTCCCCGAGGTCCCCGTCGTAAGTCGAGAGCACCTGCCGCAACTCGAGAAAATACAGGAGGTTTTGCCCTCCAGGCGAGATGAGGCCCATTTCCGCTGAGGCTTCTCGAGGCTAATCACATCTAACCTCTGGAACTTCCAAAGGGTCCATCACACCCTTGCTGCAACTCAAGAAATTCCCCGACATACACGTCTCCACTCGAGAGGAAGCACGTGTGTCCCGCACACATCCAGGGGAGCCCCGTTTCCGCCTCCTAGCTCGAGATGAGGGATCCTTTCCCTGTTTCGTAGGGAAAGAATTCCCGGCGTTCCCGTCGCATCTCAAGAGGAGGCGCTCTCCACAGGAAAGGCGAGAGGAACTCCAGGGTCGTGCCACCATTCCAAGAGTCCCCCAGATGTGTCAGTCCATTCCAGAGGAATTTGTTTTCCCTGCACTGCCTTGACGTTCAAGCCGAGGATCGACTCCCACCACGTGTGCACGTGGGACAGCCCTGTGGGAAAGCCTCGTGGGAAAGCCTCGTAGGAAAGACTCGAGGGAAAACCATAGATCCTTTGATCCACGCGGCGACTGCGTGACTCTGCTGCTACCGCTCTGGAGGAAAGCGCAAGTGCATGTCCGCATTGGAGACGAGGACTGACTCCCCTGGGGAGACTCCAGAAGTACCCCAGGATCCATGTCAGCACTGGAGAGGAATCCTCAGGTTCCGGCCCCGACTCCACACAAGGTCTTAGGCCCCGGCATCGACGGGAGAGGAATCCCGAGAGGCCCCCGAGGAACTCGCATGGGGACTGGCCTTTCCTGAGGCCACCAGAACGGGTCCCCGAGGTCCCCGTCGTAAGTCGAGAGCACCTGCCGCAACTCGAGAATATCCAGGAGGTTTTGCCCTCCAGGCGAGATGAGGCCCATTTCCGCTGAGGCTTCTCGAGGCTAATCACATCTAACCACTGGAACTTCCAAAGGGTCCTTCACACCCTTGCTGCAACTCAAGAAGTTCCCCAACATACCCGTCTCCACTCGAGAGGAAGCACGACGGTCCCGCACACATCCAGGGGAGCCCCGTTTCCGCCTCCTAGCTCGAGATGAGGGATCCTTTCCCTGTTTCGTAGGGAAAGAATTCCCGGCGTTCCCGTCGCATCTCAAGAGGAGGCGCTCTCCACAGGAAAGGCGAGAGGAACTCCAGGGTCGTGCCACCATTCCAAGAGTCCCCCAGATGTGTCAGTCCATTCCAGAGGAACCTGTTTTCCCTGCACTGCCTTGACGTTCAAGCCGAGGATCGACTCCCACCACGTGTGCACGTGGGACAGCCCTGTGGGAAAGCCTCGTGGGAAAGCCTCGTGGGAAAGACTCGAGGGAAAACCATAGATCCTTTGATCCACGCGGCGGACTGCGTGACACTGCTGCTACCGTTCTGGAGGAAAGCGCAAGTGCATGCCCGCATTCGAGACGAGGACTGACTCCCCTGGGGAGACTCCAGAAGTAGCCCAAGATCTATGTCAGCACTGGAGAGGAATTCTCAGGTTCCGGCCCCGACTCCACACAAGGTCTTAGGCCCCAGCATCGACGGGAGAGGAATCCCGAGAGCCCCCTGAGGAACTCGCATGGGGACTGGCCTTTCCTGAGGCCACCAGAGCGGGTCCCTGAGGTCCCCGTCGTAAGTCGAGAGCACCTGCCGCAACTCGAGAAAATCCAGGAGGTTTTGCCCTCCAGGCGAGATGAGGCCCATTTCCGCTGAGGCTTCTCGAGGCCAATCACATCTAACCACTGGACATTCCAAAGGGTCCTTCACACCATTCCTGCAACTCAAGAAGTTCCCCGACATACCCGTCTCCACTCGAGAGGAAGCACGAGGGTCCCGCACACATCCAGGGGAGCCCCGTTTCCGCCTCCTAGCTCGAGATGAGGGATCCTTTCCCTGTTTCGTAGGGAAAGAATTCCCGGCGTTCCCGTCGCATCTCAAGAGAAGGCGCTCTCCACAGGAAAGGCGAGAGGAACTCCAGGGTCGTGCCACCATTCCATGAGTCCCCCAGATGTGTCAGTCCATTCCAGAAGAATCTGTTTTCCCTGCACTGCCTTGACGTTCAAGCCGAGGATCGACTCCTACCACGTGTGCACGTGGGACAGCCCTGTGGGAAAGCCTCGTGGGAAAGCCTCGTGGGAAAGACTCGAGGGAAAACCATAGATCCTTTGATCCACGCGGCGGACTGCGTGACACTGCTGCTACCGCTCTGGAGGAAAGCGCAAGTGCATGTCCGCATTCGAGACGAGGACTGACTCCCCTGTGGAGACTCCAGAAGTACCCCAGGATCCATGTCAGCACTGGAGAGGAAACCTCAGGTTCCGGTCCCGACTCCACACAAGGTCTTAGGCCCCGGCATCGACGGGAGAGGAATCCCGAGAGGCCCCCGAGGAACTCGCATGGGGACTGGCCTTTCCTGAGGCCACCAGAGCGGGTCCCCGAGGTCCCCGTCGTAAGTCGAGAGCACCTGCCGCAACTCGAGAAAATACAGGAGGTTTTGCCCTCCAGGCGAGATGAGGCCCATTTCCGCTGAGGCTTCTCGAGGCTAATCACATCTAACCTCTGGAACTTCCAAAGGGTCCATCACACCCTTGCTGCAACTCAAGAAATTCCCCGACATACACGTCTCCACTCGAGAGGAAGCACGTGTGTCCCGCACACATCCAGGGGAGCCCCGTTTCCGCCTCCTAGCTCGAGATGAGGGATCCTTTCCCTGTTTCGTAGGGAAAGAATTCCCGGCGTTCCCGTCGCATCTCAAGAGGAGGCGCTCTCCACAGGAAAGGCGAGAGGAATTCCAGGGTCGTGCCACCATTCCAAGAGTCCCCCAGATGTGTCAGTCCATTCCAGAGGAATTTGTTTTCCCTGCACTGCCTTGACGTTCAAGCCGAGGATCGACTCCCACCACGTGTGCACGTGGGACAGCCCTGTGGGAAAGCCTCGTGGGAAAGCCTCGTAGGAAAGACTCGAGGGAAAACCATAGATCCTTTGATCCACGCGGCGACTGCGTGACTCTGCTGCTACCGCTCTGGAGGAAAGCGCAAGTGCATGTCCGCATTGGAGACGAGGACTGACTCCCCTGGGGAGACTCCAGAAGTACCCCAGGATCCATGTCAGCACTGGAGAGGAATCCTCAGGTTCCGGCCCCGACTCCACACAAGGTCTTAGGCCCCGGCATCGACGGGAGAGGAATCCCGAGAGGCCCCCGAGGAACTCGCATGGGGACTGGCCTTTCCTGAGGCCACCAGAACGGGTCCCCGAGGTCCCCGTCGTAAGTCGAGAGCACCTGCCGCAACTCGAGAATATCCAGGAGGTTTTGCCCTCCAGGCGAGATGAGGCCCATTTCCGCTGAGGCTTCTCGAGGCTAATCACATCTAACCACTGGAACTTCCAAAGGGTCCTTCACACCCTTGCTGCAACTCAAGAAGTTCCCCAACATACCCGTCTCCACTCGAGAGGAAGCACGACGGTCCCGCACACATCCAGGGGAGCCCCGTTTCCGCCTCCTAGCTCGAGATGAGGGATCCTTTCCCTGTTTCGTAGGGAAAGAATTCCCGGCGTTCCCGTCGCATCTCAAGAGGAGGCGCTCTCCACAGGAAAGGCGAGAGGAACTCCAGGGTCGTGCCACCATTCCAAGAGTCCCCCAGATGTGTCAGTCCATTCCAGAGGAACCTGTTTTCCCTGCACTGCCTTGACGTTCAAGCCGAGGATCGACTCCCACCACGTGTGCACGTGGGACAGCCCTGTGGGAAAGCCTCGTGGGAAAGCCTCGTGGGAAAGACTCGAGGGAAAACCATAGATCCTTTGATCCACGCGGCGGACTGCGTGACACTGCTGCTACCGTTCTGGAGGAAAGCGCAAGTGCATGCCCGCATTCGAGACGAGGACTGACTCCCCTGGGGAGACTCCAGAAGTAGCCCAAGATCTATGTCAGCACTGGAGAGGAATTCTCAGGTTCCGGCCCCGACTCCACACAAGGTCTTAGGCCCCGGCATCGACGGGAGAGGAATCCCGAGAGCCCCCTGAGGAACTCGCATGGGGACTGGCCTTTCCTGAGGCCACCAGAGCGGGTCCCTGAGGTCCCCGTCGTAAGTCGAGAGCACCTGCCGCAACTCGAGAAAATCCAGGAGGTTTTGCCCTCCAGGCGAGATGAGGCCCATTTCCGCTGAGGCTTCTCGAGGCTAATCACATCTAACCACTGGACCTTCCAAAGGGTCCTTCACACCATTCCTGCAACTCAAGAAGTTCCCCGACATACCCGTCTCCACTCGAGAGGAAGCACGAGGGTCCCGCACACATCCAGGGGAGCCCCGTTTCCGCCTCCTAGCTCGAGATGAGGGATCCTTTCCCTGTTTCGTAGGGAAAGAATTCCCGGCGTTCCCGTCGCATCTCAAGAGAAGGCGCTCTCCACAGGAAAGGCGAGAGGAACTCCAGGGTCGTGCCACCATTCCATGAGTCCCCCAGATGTGTCAGTCCATTCCAGAAGAATCTGTTTTCCCTGCACTGCCTTGACGTTCAAGCCGAGGATCGACTCCTACCACGTGTGCACGTGGGACAGCCCTGTGGGAAAGCCTCGTGGGAAAGCCTCGTGGGAAAGACTCGAGGGAAAACCATAGATCCTTTGATCCACGCGGCGGACTGCGTGACACTGCTGCTACCGCTCTGGAGGAAAGCGCAAGTGCATGTCCGCATTCGAGACGAGGACTGACTCCCCTGGGGAGACTCCAAAAGTACCCCAAGATCCATGTCAGCACTGGAGAGGAATCCTCAGGTTCCGGCCCCGACTCCACACAAGGTCTTAGGCCCCAGCATCGACGGGAGAGGAATCCCGAGACGCCCCCGAGGAACTCGCATGGGGACTGGCCTTTCCTGAGGCCACCAGAGCGGGTCCCCGAGGTCCCCGTCGTAAGTCGAGAGCACCTGCCGCAACTCGAGAAAATCCAGGAGGTTTTGCCCTCCAGGCGAGATGAGTCCCATTTCCGCTAAGGCTTCTCGAGGCTAATCACATCTAACCGCTGGAACTTCCAAAGGGTCCTTCACACCCTTGCTGCAACTCAAGAAGTTCCCCGACATACACGTCTCCACTCGAGAGGAAGCACGTGGGTCCCGCACACATCCAGGGGAGCCCCGTTTCCGCCTCCTAGCTCGAGATGAGGGATCCTTTCCCTGTTTCGTAGGGAAAGAATTCCCGGCGTTCCCGTCGCATCTCAAGAGGAGGCGCTCTCCACAGGAAAGGCGAGAGGAACTCCAGGGTCGTGCCACCATTCCAAGAGTCCCCCAGATGTGTCAGTCCATTCCAGAGGAACCTGTTTTCCCTGCACTGCCTTGACGTTCAAGCCGAGGATTGACTCCCACCACGTGTGCACGTGGGACAGCCCTGTGGGAAAGCCTCGTGGGAAAGCCTCGTTGGAAAGACTCGAGGGAAAACCATAGATCCTTTGATCCACGCGGCGGACTGCGTGACACTGCTGCTACCACTCTGGAGGAAAGCGCAAGTGCATGCCCGCATTCGAGACGAGGACTGACTCCCCTAGGGAGACTCCAGAAGTACCCCAGGATCCATGTCAGCACTGGAGAGGAATCCTCAGGTTCCGGCCCCGACTCCAAACAAGGACTTAGGCCCCGGCAGGAACGGGAGAGGAATCCCGAGAGGCCCCTGAGGAACTCGCATGGGGACTGGCCTTTCCTGAGGCCCCAGAGCGGGTCCCTGAGGTCCCCGTCGTTAGTCGAGAGCACCTGCCGCAACTCGAGAAAATCCAGGAGGTTTTGCCCTCCAGGCGAGATGAGGCCCATTTCCGCTGAGGCTTCTCGAGGCTAATCACGTCTAACCACTGGAACATTCAAAGGGTCCTTCACACCCTTGCTGCAACTCAAGAAGTTCCCCGACATACCCGTCTCCACTTGAGAGGAAGCACGAGGGTCCCACACACATCCAGGTGAGCCCCGTTTCCGCCTCCTAGCTCGAGATGAGGGATCCTTTCCCTGTTTCGTAGGGAAAGAATTCCCGGCGTTCCCGTCGCATCTCAAGAGGAGTCGCTCTCCACAGGAAAGGCGAGAGGAACTCCAGGGTCGTGCCACCATTCCAAGAGTCACCCAGATGGGTCAGTCCATTCCAGAGGAACCTGTTTTCCCTGCACTGCCTTGACGTTCAAGCCGAGGATCGACTCCCACCACGTGTGCACGTGGGACAGCCCTGTGGGAAAGCCTCGTGGGAAAGCCTCGTGGGAAAGACTCGAGGGAAAACCATAGATCCTTTGATCCACGCGGCGGACTGCGTGACACTGCTGCTACCGCTCTGGAGGAAAGCGCAAGTTCATGCCCGCATTCGAGACGAGGACTGACTCCCCTGGGGAGACTCCAGAAGTAGCCCAAGATCCATGTCAGCACTGGAGAGGAATCCTCAGGTTCCGGCCCTGACTCCACACAAGGTCTTAGGCCCCGGCATCGACGGGAGAGGAATCCCGAGAGGCCCCCGAGGAACTCGCATGGGGACTGGCCTTTCCTGAGGCCACCAGAGCGGGTCCCCGAGGTCCCCGTCGTAAGTCGAGAGCACCTGCCGCAACTCGAGAAAATCCAGGAGGTTTTGCCCTCCAGGCGAGATGAGGCCCATTTCCGCTGAGGATTCTCGAGGCTAATCAGATCTAACCACTGGAACTTCCAAAGGGTCCTTCACACCCTTGCTGCAACTCAAGAAGTTCCCCGACATACCCGTCTCCACTCGAGAGGAAGCACGAGGGTCGCGCACACATCCAGGGGAGCCCCGTTTCCGCCGCCTAGCTCGAGATGAGGGATCCTTTCCCTGTTTCGTAGGGAAAGAATTCCCGGCGTTCCCGTCGCATCTCAAGAGAAGGCGCTCTCCACAGGAAAGGCGAGAGGAACTCCAGGGTCGTGCCACCATTCCAAGAGTCCCCCAGATGTGTCAGTCCATTCCAGAGGAACCTGTTTTCCCTGCACTGCCTTGACGCTCAAGCCGAGGATCGACTCCCACCACGTGTGCACGTGGGACAGCCCTGTGGGAAAGCCTCGTGGGAAAGCCTCGTGGGAAAGACTCGAGGGAAAACCATAGATCCTTTGATCCACGCGGCGGACTGCGTGACACTGCTGCTACCGCTCTGGAGGAAAGCATAAGTGCATGCCCGCATTCGAGAAGAGGACTGACTCCCCTGGGGAGACTCCAGAAGTTGCCCAAGATCCATGTCAGCACTGGAGAGGAATCCTCAGGTTCCGGCCCCGACTCCACACAAGGTCTTAGGCCCCGGCATCAACGGGAGAGGAATCCCGAGAGGCCCCCGAGGAACTCGCATGGGGACTGGCCTTTCCTGAGGCCACCAGAGCGGGTCCCCGAGGTCCCCGTCGTACGTCGAGAGCACCTGCCGCAACTCGAGAAAATCCAGGAGGTTTTGCCCTCCAGGCGAGATGAGGCCCATTTCCGCTGAGGCTTCTCGAGGCTAATCACATCTAACCACTGGAACTTCCAAAGGGTCCTTCACACCCTTGCTGCAACTCAAGAAGTTCCCCGACATATCCGTCTCCACTCGAGAGGAAGCACGAGGGTCCCGCACACATCCAGGGGAGCCCCGTTTCCGCCTCCTAGCTCGAGATGAGGGATCCTTTCCCTGTTTCGTAGGGAAAGAATTCCCGGCGTTCCCGTCGCATCTCAAGAGGAGGCGCTCTCCACAGGAAAGGCGAGAGGAACTCCAGGGTCGTGACACCATTCCAAGAGTCCCCCAGATGTGTCAGTCCATTCCAGAGGAACCTGTATTCCCTGCACTGCCTTGACGTTCAAGCCGAGGATCGACTCCCACCACGTGTGCACGTGGGACAGCCCTGTGGGAAAGCCTCGTGGGAAAGCCTTGTGGGAAAGACTCGAGGGAAAACCATAGATCCTTTGATCCACGCGGCGGACTGGGTGACACTGCTGCTACCGCTCTGGAGGAAAGCGCAAGTGCATGCCCCCATTCGAGTCGAGGACTGACTCCCCTGGGGAGACTCCAGAAGTACCCCAAGATCCATGTCAGCACTGGAGAGGAATCCTCAGGTTCCGGCCCCGACTCCACACAAGGTCTTAGGCCCCGGCATCGATGGGAGAGGAATCCCGAGAGGCCCCCGAGGAACTCGCATGGGGACTGGCCTTTCCTGAGCCCACCAGAGCGGGTCCCTGAGGTCCCCGTCGTAAGTCGAGAGCACCTGCCGCAACTCGAGAAAATCCAGGAGGTTTTGCCCTCCAGGCGAGATGAGGCCCATTTCCGCTGAGGCTTCTCGAGGCCAATCACATCTAACCACTGGAACTTCCAAAGGGTCCTTCACACCCTTGCTGCAACTCAAGAAGTTCCCCGACATACCCGTCTCCACTCGAGAGGAAGCACGTGGGGTCCGGCCCACATCCAGGGGAGCTCCGTTTCCGACTCCTAGCTCGAGATGAGGGATCCTTTCCCTGTTTCGTAGGGAAAGAATTCCCGGCGTTCCCGTCGCATCTCAAGACGAGGCGCTCTCCACAGGAAAGGCGAGAGGAACTCCAGGGTCGTGCCACCATTCCAAGAGTCCCCCAGATGTGTCAGTCCATTCCAAAGGAACCTGTTTTCCCTGCACTGCCTTGACGTTCAAGCCGAGGATCGACTCCCACCACGTGTGCACGTGGGACAGCCCTGTGGGAAAGCCTCGTGGGAAAGCCTCGTGGGAAAGACTCGAGGGAAAACCATAGATCCTTTGATCCACGCGGCGGACTGCGTGAAACTGCTGCTACCGCTCTGGAGGAAAGCGCAAGTGCATGCCCGCATTCGAGACGAGGACTGACTCCCCTGGGGAGACTCCAGAAGTACCCCAAGATCCATGTCAGCACTGGAGAGGAATCCTCAGGTTCCGGCCCCGAATCCACACAAGGTCTTAGGCCCCGGCATCGACGGGAGAGGAATCCCGAGAGGCCCCCGAGGAACTCGCATGGGGACTGGCCTTTCCTTAGGCCACCAGAGCGGGTCCCTGAGGTCCCCGTCGTAAGTCGAGAGCACCTGCCGCAACTCGAGAAAATCCAGGAGGTTTTGCCCTCCAGGCGAGATGAGGCCCATTTCCGCTGAGGCTTCTCGAGGCTAATCACGTCTAACAACTGGAACTTCCAAAGGGTCCTTCACACCCTTGCTGCAACTCAAGAAGTTCCCCGACATACCCGTCTCCACTCGAGAGGAAGCACGTGGGTCCCGCACACATCCAGGGGAGCCCCGTTTCCGCCTCCTAGCTCGAGATGAGGGATCCTTTCCCTGTTTCGTAGGGAAAGAATTCCCAGCGTTCCCGTCGCATCTCAAGAGGAGGCGCTCTCCACAGGAAAGGCGAGAGGAACTCCAGGGTCGTGCCACCATTCCAAGAGTCCCTCAGATATGTCAGTCCATTCCAGAGGAACCTTTTTTCCCTGCACTGCCTTGACGTTCAAGCCGAGGATCGACTCCCACCACGTGTGCACGTGGGACAGCCCTGTGGGAAAGCCTCGTGGGAAAGCCTCGTGGGAAAGACTCGAGGGAAAACCATAGATCCTTTGATCCACGCGGCGGACTGCGTGACACTGCTGCTACCGCTCTGGAGGAAAGCGCAAGTGCATGCCCGCATTCGAGACGAGGACTGACTCCCCTGGGGAGACTCCAGAAGTACCCCAAGATCGATGTCAGCACTGGAGAGGAATCCTCAGGTTCCGGCCCCGACTCCACACAAGGTCTTAGGCCCCGGCATCGACGGGAGAGGAATCCCGAGAGGCCCCCGAGGAACTCGCATGGGGACTGGCCTTTCCTGAGGCCACCAGAGCGGGTCCCTGAGGTCCCCGTCGTAAGTCGAGAGCACCTGCCGCAACTCGAGAAAATCCAGGAGGTTTTGCCCTCCAGGCGAGATGAGGCCCATTTCCGCTGAGGCTTCTCGAGGCCAATCACATCTAACCACTGGAACTTCCAAAGGGTCCTTCACACCCTTGCTGCAACTCAAGAAGTTCCCCGACAAACCGTCTCCACTCGAGAGGAATCACGTGGTGTCCCGCACACATCCAGGGGAGCCCCGTTTCCGCCTCCTAGCTCGAGATGAGGGATCCTTTCCCTGTTTCGTAGGGAAAGAATTCCCGGCGTTCCCGTCGCACCTCAAGAGGAGGCGCTCTCCACAGGAAAGGCGAGAGGAACTCCAGGGTCGTGCCACCATTCCAAGAGTCCCCCAGATGTGTCAGTCCATTCCAGAGGAACCTGTTTTCCCTGCACTGCCTTGACGTTCAAGCCGAGGATCGACTCCCACCACGTGTGCACGTGGGACAGCCCTGTGGGAAAGCCTCGTGGGAAAGCCTCGTGGGAAAGACTCGAGGGAAAACCATAGATCCTTTGATCCACGCGGCGGACTGCGTGACACTGCTGCTACCGCTCTGGAGGAAAGCGCAAGTGCATGCCCGCATTCGAGACGAGGACTGACTCCCCTGGGGAGACTCCAGAAGTACCCCAAGATCCATGTCAGCACTGGAGAGGAATCCTCAGGTTCCGGCCCCAAATCCACACAAGGTCTTAGGCCCCGGCATCGACGGGAGAGGAATCCCGAGAGGCCCCCGAGGAACTCGCATGGGGACTGGCCTTTCCTGAGGCCACCAGAGCGGGTCCCTGAGGTCCCCGTCGTAAGTCTAGAGCACCTGCCGCAACTCGAGAAAATCCAGGAGGTTTTGCCCTCCAGGCGAGATGAGGCCCATTTCCGCTGAGGCTTCTCGAGGCTAATCACGTCTAACAACTGGAACTTCCAAAGGGTCCTTCACACCCTTACTGCAACTCAAGAAGTTCCCCGACATACCCGTCTCCACTCGAGAGGAAGCACGTGGGTCCCGCACACATCCAGGGGAGCCCCGTTTCCGCCTCCTAGCTCGAGATGAGGGATCCTTTCCCTGTTTCGTAGGGAAAGAATTCCCGGCGTTCCCGTCGCATCTCAAGAGGAGGCGCTCTCCACAGGAAAGGCGAGAGGAACTCCAGGGTCATGCCACCATTCCAAGAGTCCCCCAGATCTGTCAGTCCATTCCAGAGGAACCTGTTTTCCCTGCACTGCCTTGACGTTCAAGCCGAGGATCGACTCCCACCACGTGTGCACGTGGGACAGCCCTGTGGGAAAGCCTCGTGGGAAAGCCTCGTGGAAAAGACTCGAGGGAAAACCATAGATCCTTTGATCCACGCGGCAGACTGCGTGACACTGCTGCTACCGCTCTGGAGGAAAGCGCAAGTGCATGCCCGCATTCTAGACGAAGACTGACTCCCCTGGGGAGACTCCAGAAGTACCCCAAGATCCATGTCAGCACTGGAGAGGAATCCTCAGGTTCCGACCCCGACTCCACACAAGGACTTAGGACCCGGCATCGACGGGAGAGGAATCCCGAGAGGCCCCCAAGGAACTCGCATGGGGACTGGCCTTTCCTGAGGCCACCAGAGCGGGTCCCTGAGGTCCCCGTCGTAAGTCGAGAGCACCTGCCGCAACTCGAGAAAATCCAGGAGGTTTTGCCCTCCAGGCGAGATGAGGCCCATTTCCGCTGAGGCTTCTCCAGGCTAATCACGTCTAACCACTGGAACTTCCAAAGGGTCCTTCACACCCTTGCTGCAACTCAAGAAGTTCCCCGACATACCCGTCTCCACTCGAGAGGAAGAACGTGGGTCCCGCACACATCCAGGGGAGCCCCGTTTCCGCCTCCTAGCTCTAGATGAGGGATCCTTTCCCTGTTTCGTAGGGAAAGAATTCCCGGCGTTCCCGTCGCATCTCAAGAGGAGGGGCTCTCCACAGGAAAGGCGAGAGGAACTGAAGGGTCGTGCCACCATTCCAAGAGTCCCCCAGATGTGTCAGTCCATTCCAGAGGAACCTGTTTTCCCTGAACTGCCTTGACGTTCAAGCCGAGGATCGACTCCCACCACGTGTGCACGTGGGACAGCCCTGTGGGAAAGCCTCGTGGGAAAGCCTCGTGGGAAAGACTCGAGGGAAAACCATAGATCCTTTGATCCACGCGGCGGACTGCGTGACACTGCTGCTACCGCTCTGGAGGAAAGCGCAAGTGCATGCCCGCATTCGAGACGAGGACTGACTCCCCTGGGGAGACTCCAGAAGTACCCCAAGATCCATGTCAGCACTGGAGAGGAATCCTCAGGTTCCGGCCCCGAATCCACACAAGGTCTTAGGCCCCGGCATCGACGGGAGAGGAATCCCGAGAGGCCCCCGAGGAACTCGCATGGGGACTGGCCTTTCCTGAGGCCACCAGAGCGGGTCCCTGAGGTCCCCGTCGTAAGTCGAGAGCACCTGCCGCAACTCGAGAAAATCCAGGAGGTTTTGCCCTCCAGGCGAGATGAGGCCCATTTCCGCTGAGGCTTCTCGAGGCCAATCACATCTAACCACTGGAACTTCCAAAGGGTCCTTCACACCATTGCTGCAACTCAAGAAGTTCCCCGACATACCCGTCTGCACTCGAGAGGAAGCACGTGGGGTCTCG
This sequence comes from Ovis canadensis, assembly GCF_042477335.2. Lineage (NCBI taxonomy): Eukaryota > Metazoa > Chordata > Mammalia > Artiodactyla > Bovidae > Ovis > Ovis canadensis. The sequence goes on along the minus strand of NC_091258.1, from coordinate 7,500,521 downwards.
CACACATCCAGGGGAGCCCCGTTTCCGCCTCCTAGCTCGAGATGAGGGATCCTGTCCCTGTTTCGTAGGGAAAGAATTCCCGGCGTTCCCGTCGCATCTCAAGAGGAGGCGCTCTCCACAGGAAAGGCGAGAGGAACTCCAGGGTCGTGCCACCATTCCAAGAGTCCCCCAGATGTGTCAGTCCATTCCAGAGGAACCTGTTTTCCCTGCACTGCCTTGACGTTCAAGCCGAGGATCGACTCCCACCACGTGTGCACGTGGGACAGCCCTGTGGGAAAGCCTCGTGGGAAAGCCTCGTAGGAAAGACTCGAGGGAAAACCATAGATCCTTTGATCCACGCGGCGACTGCGTGACTCTGCTGCTACCGCTCTGGAGGAAAGCGCAAGTGCATGTCCGCATTGGAGACGAGGACTGACTCCCCTGGGGAGACTCCAGAAGTACCCCAGGATCCATGTCAGCACTGGAGAGGAATCCTCAGGTTCCGGCCCCGAATCCACACAAGGTCTTAGGCCCCGGCATCGACGGGAGAGGAATCCCGAGAGGCCCCCGAGGAACTCGCATGGGGACTGGCCTTTCCTGAGGCCACCAGAACGGGTCCCCGAGGTCCCCGTCGTAAGTCGAGAGCACCTGCCGCAACTCGAGAATATCCAGGAGGTTTTGCCCTCCAGGCGAGATGAGGCCCATTTCCGCTGAGGCTTCTCGAGGCTAATCACATCTAACCACTGGAACTTCCAAAGGGTCCTTCACACCCTTGCTGCAACTCAAGAAGTTCCCCAACATACCCGTCTCCACTCGAGAGGAAGCACGACGGTCCCGCACACATCCAGGGGAGCCCCGTTTCCGCCTCCTAGCTCGAGATGAGGGATCCTTTCCCTGTTTCGTAGGGAAAGAATTCCCGGCGTTCCCGTCGCATCTCAAGAGGAGGCGCTCTCCACAGGAAAGGCGAGAGGAACTCCAGGGTCGTGCCACCATTCCAAGAGTCCCCCAGATGTGTCAGTCCATTCCAGAGGAACCTGTTTTCCCTGCACTGCCTTGACGTTCAAGCCGAGGATCGACTCCCACCACGTGTGCACGTGGGACAGCCCTGTGGGAAAGCCTCGTGGGAAAGCCTTGTGGGAAAGACTCGAGGGAAAACCATAGATCCTTTGATCCACGCGGCGGACTGGGTGACACTGCTGCTACCGCTCTGGAGGAAAGCGCAAGTGCATGCCCCCATTCGAGTCGAGGACTGACTCCCCTGGGGAGACTCCAGAAGTACCCCAAGATCCATGTCAGCACTGGAGAGGAATCCTCAGGTTCCGGCCCCGACTCCACACAAGGTCTTAGGCCCCGGCATCGATGGGAGAGGAATCCCGAGAGGCCCCCGAGGAACTCGCATGGGGACTGGCCTTTCCTGAGCCCACCAGAGCGGGTCCCTGAGGTCCCCGTCGTAAGTCGAGAGCACCTGCCGCAACTCGAGAAAATCCAGGAGGTTTTGCCCTCCAGGCGAGATGAGGCCCATTTCCGCTGAGGCTTCTCGAGGCCAATCACATCTAACCACTGGAACTTCCAAAGGGTCCTTCACACCCTTGCTGCAACTCAAGAAGTTCCCCGACATACCCGTCTCCACTCGAGAGGAAGCACGTGGGGTCCGGCCCACATCCAGGGGAGCTCCGTTTCCGACTCCTAGCTCGAGATGAGGGATCCTTTCCCTGTTTCGTAGGGAAAGAATTCCCGGCGTTCCCGTCGCATCTCAAGACGAGGCGCTCTCCACAGGAAAGGCGAGAGGAACTCCAGGGTCGTGCCACCATTCCAAGAGTCCCCCAGATGTGTCAGTCCATTCCAGAGGAACCTGTTTTCCCTGCACTGCCTTGACGTTCAAGCCGAGGATCGACTCCCACCACGTGTGCACGTGGGACAGCCCTGTGGGAAAGCCTCGTGGGAAAGCCTCGTGGGAAAGACTCGAGGGAAAACCATAGATCCTTTGATCCACGCGGCGGACTGCGTGAAACTGCTGCTACCGCTCTGGAGGAAAGCGCAAGTGCATGCCCGCATTCGAGACGAGGACTGACTCCCCTGGGGAGACTCCAGAAGTACCCCAAGATCCATGTCAGCACTGGAGAGGAATCCTCAGGTTCCGGCCCCGAATCCACACAAGGTCTTAGGCCCCGGCATCGACGGGAGAGGAATCCCGAGAGGCCCCCGAGGAACTCGCATGGGGACTGGCCTTTCCTTAGGCCACCAGAGCGGGTCCCTGAGGTCCCCGTCGTAAGTCGAGAGCACCTGCCGCAACTCGAGAAAATCCAGGAGGTTTTGCCCTCCAGGCGAGATGAGGCCCATTTCCGCTGAGGCTTCTCGAGGCTAATCACGTCTAACAACTGGAACTTCCAAAGGGTCCTTCACACCCTTGCTGCAACTCAAGAAGTTCCCCGACATACCCGTCTCCACTCGAGAGGAAGCACGTGGGTCCCGCACACATCCAGGGGAGCCCCGTTTCCGCCTCCTAGCTCGAGATGAGGGATCCTTTCCCTGTTTCGTAGGGAAAGAATTCCCAGCGTTCCCGTCGCATCTCAAGAGGAGGCGCTCTCCACAGGAAAGGCGAGAGGAACTCCAGGGTCGTGCCACCATTCCAAGAGTCCCTCAGATATGTCAGTCCATTCCAGAGGAACCTTTTTTCCCTGCACTGCCTTGACGTTCAAGCCGAGGATCGACTCCCACCACGTGTGCACGTGGGACAGCCCTGTGGGAAAGCCTCGTGGGAAAGCCTCGTGGGAAAGACTCGAGGGAAAACCATAGATCCTTTGATCCACGCGGCGGACTGCGTGACACTGCTGCTACCGCTCTGGAGGAAAGCGCAAGTGCATGCCCGCATTCGAGACGAGGACTGACTCCCCTGGGGAGACTCCAGAAGTACCCCAAGATCGATGTCAGCACTGGAGAGGAATCCTCAGGTTCCGGCCCCGACTCCACACAAGGTCTTAGGCCCCGGCATCGACGGGAGAGGAATCCCGAGAGGCCCCCGAGGAACTCGCATGGGGACTGGCCTTTCCTGAGGCCACCAGAGCGGGTCCCTGAGGTCCCCGTCGTAAGTCGAGAGCACCTGCCGCAACTCGAGAAAATCCAGGAGGTTTTGCCCTCCAGGCGAGATGAGGCCCATTTCCGCTGAGGCTTCTCGAGGCCAATCACATCTAACCACTGGAACTTCCAAAGGGTCCTTCACACCCTTGCTGCAACTCAAGAAGTTCCCCGACAAACCGTCTCCACTCGAGAGGAATCACGTGGTGTCCCGCACACATCCAGGGGAGCCCCGTTTCCGCCTCCTAGCTCGAGATGAGGGATCCTTTCCCTGTTTCGTAGGGAAAGAATTCCCGGCGTTCCCGTCGCACCTCAAGAGGAGGCGCTCTCCACAGGAAAGGCGAGAGGAACTCCAGGGTCGTGCCACCATTCCAAGAGTCCCCCAGATGTGTCAGTCCATTCCAGAGGAACCTGTTTTCCCTGCACTGCCTTGACGTTCAAGCCGAGGATCGACTCCCACCACGTGTGCACGTGGGACAGCCCTGTGGGAAAGCCTCGTGGGAAAGCCTCGTGGGAAAGACTCGAGGGAAAACCATAGATCCTTTGATCCACGCGGCGGACTGCGTGACACTGCTGCTACCGCTCTGGAGGAAAGCGCAAGTGCATGCCCGCATTCGAGACGAGGACTGACTCCCCTGGGGAGACTCCAGAAGTACCCCAAGATCCATGTCAGCACTGGAGAGGAATCCTCAGGTTCCGGCCCCAAATCCACACAAGGTCTTAGGCCCCGGCATCGACGGGAGAGGAATCCCGAGAGGCCCCCGAGGAACTCGCATGGGGACTGGCCTTTCCTGAGGCCACCAGAGCGGGTCCCTGAGGTCCCCGTCGTAAGTCTAGAGCACCTGCCGCAACTCGAGAAAATCCAGGAGGTTTTGCCCTCCAGGCGAGATGAGGCCCATTTCCGCTGAGGCTTCTCGAGGCTAATCACGTCTAACAACTGGAACTTCCAAAGGGTCCTTCACACCCTTACTGCAACTCAAGAAGTTCCCCGACATACCCGTCTCCACTCGAGAGGAAGCACGTGGGTCCCGCACACATCCAGGGGAGCCCCGTTTCCGCCTCCTAGCTCGAGATGAGGGATCCTTTCCCTGTTTCGTAGGGAAAGAATTCCCGGCGTTCCCGTCGCATCTCAAGAGGAGGCGCTCTCCACAGGAAAGGCGAGAGGAACTCCAGGGTCATGCCACCATTCCAAGAGTCCCCCAGATCTGTCAGTCCATTCCAGAGGAACCTGTTTTCCCTGCACTGCCTTGACGTTCAAGCCGAGGATCGACTCCCACCACGTGTGCACGTGGGACAGCCCTGTGGGAAAGCCTCGTGGGAAAGCCTCGTGGAAAAGACTCGAGGGAAAACCATAGATCCTTTGATCCACGCGGCAGACTGCGTGACACTGCTGCTACCGCTCTGGAGGAAAGCGCAAGTGCATGCCCGCATTCGAGACGAAGACTGACTCCCCTGGGGAGACTCCAGAAGTACCCCAAGATCCATGTCAGCACTGGAGAGGAATCCTCAGGTTCCGACCCCGACTCCACACAAGGACTTAGGACCCGGCATCGACGGGAGAGGAATCCCGAGAGGCCCCCAAGGAACTCGCATGGGGACTGGCCTTTCCTGAGGCCACCAGAGCGGGTCCCTGAGGTCCCCGTCGTAAGTCGAGAGCACCTGCCGCAACTCGAGAAAATCCAGGAGGTTTTGCCCTCCAGGCGAGATGAGGCCCATTTCCGCTGAGGCTTCTCCAGGCTAATCACGTCTAACCACTGGAACTTCCAAAGGGTCCTTCACACCCTTGCTGCAACTCAAGAAGTTCCCCGACATACCCGTCTCCACTCGAGAGGAAGAACGTGGGTCCCGCACACATCCAGGGGAGCCCCGTTTCCGCCTCCTAGCTCTAGATGAGGGATCCTTTCCCTGTTTCGTAGGGAAAGAATTCCCGGCGTTCCCGTCGCATCTCAAGAGGAGGGGCTCTCCACAGGAAAGGCGAGAGGAACTGAAGGGTCGTGCCACCATTCCAAGAGTCCCCCAGATGTGTCAGTCCATTCCAGAGGAACCTGTTTTCCCTGAACTGCCTTGACGTTCAAGCCGAGGATCGACTCCCACCACGTGTGCACGTGGGACAGCCCTGTGGGAAAGCCTCGTGGGAAAGCCTCGTGGGAAAGACTCGAGGGAAAACCATAGATCCTTTGATCCACGCGGCGGACTGCGTGACACTGCTGCTACCGCTCTGGAGGAAAGCGCAAGTGCATGCCCGCATTCGAGACGAGGACTGACTCCCCTGGGGAGACTCCAGAAGTACCCCAAGATCCATGTCAGCACTGGAGAGGAATCCTCAGGTTCCGGCCCCGAATCCACACAAGGTCTTAGGCCCCGGCATCGACGGGAGAGGAATCCCGAGAGGCCCCCGAGGAACTCGCATGGGGACTGGCCTTTCCTGAGGCCACCAGAGCGGGTCCCTGAGGTCCCCGTCGTAAGTCGAGAGCACCTGCCGCAACTCGAGAAAATCCAGGAGGTTTTGCCCTCCAGGCGAGATGAGGCCCATTTCCGCTGAGGCTTCTCGAGGCCAATCACATCTAACCACTGGAACTTCCAAAGGGTCCTTCACACCATTGCTGCAACTCAAGAAGTTCCCCGACATACCCGTCTGCACTCGAGAGGAAGCACGTGGGGTCTCGCACACATCCAGGGGAGCCCCGTTTCCGCCTCCTAGCTCGAGATGAGGGATCCTGTCCCTGTTTCGTAGGGAAAGAATTCCCGGCGTTCCCGTCGCATCTCAAGAGGAGGCGCTCTCCACAGGAAAGGCGAGAGGAACTCCAGGGTCGTGCCACCATTCCAAGAGTCCCCCAGATGTGTCAGTCCATTCCAGAGGAACCTGTTTTCCCTGCACTGCCTTGACGTTCAAGCCGAGGATCGACTCCCACCACGTGTGCACGTGGGACAGCCCTGTGGGAAAGCCTCGTGGGAAAGCCTCGTAGGAAAGACTCGAGGGAAAACCATAGATCCTTTGATCCACGCGGCGACTGCGTGACTCTGCTGCTACCGCTCTGGAGGAAAGCGCAAGTGCATGTCCGCATTGGAGACGAGGACTGACTCCCCTGGGGAGACTCCAGAAGTACCCCAGGATCCATGTCAGCACTGGAGAGGAATCCTCAGGTTCCGGCCCCGAATCCACACAAGGTCTTAGGCCCCGGCATCGACGGGAGAGGAATCCCGAGAGGCCCCCGAGGAACTCGCATGGGGACTGGCCTTTCCTGAGGCCACCAGAACGGGTCCCCGAGGTCCCCGTCGTAAGTCGAGAGCACCTGCCGCAACTCGAGAATATCCAGGAGGTTTTGCCCTCCAGGCGAGATGAGGCCCATTTCCGCTGAGGCTTCTCGAGGCTAATCACATCTAACCACTGGAACTTCCAAAGGGTCCTTCACACCCTTGCTGCAACTCAAGAAGTTCCCCAACATACCCGTCTCCACTCGAGAGGAAGCACGACGGTCCCGCACACATCCAGGGGAGCCCCGTTTCCGCCTCCTAGCTCGAGATGAGGGATCCTTTCCCTGTTTCGTAGGGAAAGAATTCCCGGCGTTCCCGTCGCATCTCAAGAGGAGGCGCTCTCCACAGGAAAGGCGAGAGGAACTCCAGGGTCGTGCCACCATTCCAAGAGTCCCCCAGATGTGTCAGTCCATTCCAGAGGAACCTGTTTTCCCTGCACTGCCTTGACGTTCAAGCCGAGGATCGACTCCCACCACGTGTGCACGTGGGACAGCCCTGTGGGAAAGCCTCGTGGGAAAGCCTCGTGGGAAAGACTCGAGGGAAAACCATAGATCCTTTGATCCACGCGGCGGACTGCGTGACACTGCTGCTACCGTTCTGGAGGAAAGCGCAAGTGCATGCCCGCATTCGAGACGAGGACTGACTCCCCTGGGGAGACTCCAGAAGTAGCCCAAGATCTATGTCAGCACTGGAGAGGAATTCTCAGGTTCCGGCCCCGACTCCACACACGGTCTTAGGCCCCAGCATCGACGGGAGAGGAATCCCGAGAGCCCCCTGAGGAACTCGCATGGGGACTGGCCTTTCCTGAGGCCACCAGAGCGGGTCCCTGAGGTCCCCGTCGTAAGTCGAGAGCACCTGCCGCAACTCGAGAAAATCCAGGAGGTTTTCCCTCCAGGCGAGATGAGGCCCATTTCCGCTGAGGCTTCTCGAGGCTAATCACATCTAACCACTGGACCTTCCAAAGGGTCCTTCACACCATTGCTGCAACTCAAGAAGTTCCCCGACATACCCGTCTCCACTCGAGAGGAAGCACGAGGGTCCCGCACACATCCAGGGGAGCCCCGTTTCCCCCTCCTAGCTCGAGATGAGGGATCCTTTCCCTGTTTCGTAGGGAAAGAATTCCCGGCGTTCCCGTCGCATCTCAAGAGAAGGCGCTCTCCACAGGAAAGGCGAGAGGAACTCCAGGGTCGTGCCACCATTCCATGAGTCCCCCAGATGTGTCAGTCCATTCCAGAAGAATCTGTTTTCCCTGCACTGCCTTGACGTTCAAGCCGAGGATCGACTCCTACCACGTGTGCACGTTGGACAGCCCTGTGGGAAAGCCTCGTGGGAAAGCCTCGTGGGAAAGACTCGAGGGAAAACCATAGATCCTTTGATCCACGCGGCGGACTGCGTGACACTGCTGCTACCGCTCTGGAGGAAAGCGCAAGTGCATGTCCGCATTCGAGACGAGGACTGACTCCCCTGGGGAGACTCCAGAAGTACCCCAGGATCCATGTCAGCACTGGAGAGAAACCTCAGGTTCCGGTCCCGACTCCACACAAGGTCTTAGGCCCCGGCATCGACGGGAGAGGAATCCCGAGAGGCCCCCGAGGAACTCGCATGGGGACTGGCCTTTCCTGAGGCCACCAGAGCGGGTCCCCGAGGTCCCCGTCATAAGTCGAGAGCACCTGCCGCAACTCGAGAAAATCCAGGAGGTTTTGCCCTCCAGGCGAGATGAGGCCCATTTCCGCTGAGGCTTCTCGAGGCTAATCACATCTAACCACTGGAACTTCCAAAGGGTCCTTCACACCCTTGCTGCAACTCAAGAAGTTCCCCGACATACCCGTCTCCACTCGAGAGGAAGCACGTGGGTCACGCACACATCCAGGGGAGCCCCGTTTCCGCCTCCTAGCTCGAGATGAGGGATCCTTTCCCTGTTTCGTAGGGAAAGAATTCCCGGCGTTCCCGTCGCATCTCAAGAGGAGGCGCTCTCCACAGGAAAGGCGAGAGGAACTCCAGGGTCCTGCCACCATTCCAAGAGTCCCCCAGATGTGTCAGTCCATTCCAGAGGAACCTGTTTTCCCTGCACTACCATGACGTTCAAGCCGAGGATCGAGTCCCACCACGTGTGCACGTGGGACAGCCCTGTGGGAAAGCCTCGTGGGAAAGCCTCGTGGGGGAGACTCGTGGGAAAACCATAGATCCTTTGATCCACGCGGCGGACTGCGTGACACTGCTGCTACCACTCTGGAGGAAAGCGCAAGTGCATGCCCGCATTCGAGAGAAGGACTACCTCCCCTGGGGAGACTCCAAAAGTACCCCAAGATCCATGTCAGCACTGGAGAGGAATCCTCAGGTTCCGGCCCCGACTCCACACAAGGTCTTAGGCCCCGGCATCAACGGGAGAGGAATCCCGAGAGGCCCCCGAGGAACTCGCATGGGGACTGGTCTTTCCTGAGGCCACCAGAGCGGGTCCCCGAGGTCCCCGTCGTAAGTCGAGAGCACCTGCCGCAACTCGAGAAAATCCAGGAGGTTTTGCCCTCCAGGCGAGATGAGTCCCATTTCCGCTAAGGCTTCTCGAGGCTAATCACATCTAACCGCTGGAACTTCCAAAGGGTCCTTCACACCCTTGCTGCAACTCAAGAAGTTCCCCGACATACACGTCTCCACTCGAGAGGAAGCACGTGGGTCCCGCACACATCCAGGGGAGCCCCGTTTCCGCCTCCTAGCTCGAGATGAGGGATCCTTTCCCTGTTTCGTAGGGAAAGAATTCCCGGCGTTCCCGTCGCATCTCAAGAGGAGGCGCTCTCCACAGGAAAGGCGAGAGGAACTCCAGGGTCGTGCCACCATTCCAAGAGTCCCCCAGATGTGTCAGTCCATTCCAGAGGAACCTGTTTTCCCTGCACTGCCATGACGTTCAAGCCGAGGATTGACTCCCACCACGTGTGCACGTGGGACAGCCCTGTGGGAAAGCCTCGTGGGAAAGCCTCGTGGGAAAGACTCGAGGGAAAACCATAGATCCTTTGATCCACGGGGCGGACTGCGTGACACTGCTGCTACCACTCTGGAGGAAAGCGCAAGTGCATGCCCGCATTCGAGACGAGGACTGACTCCCCTAGGGAGACTCCAGAAGTACCCCAGGATCCATGTCAGCACTGGAGAGGAATCCTCAGGTTCCGGCCCCGACTCCACACAAGGACTTAGGCCCCGGCATCGACGGGAGAGGAATCCCGAGAGGCCCCCGAGGAACTCGCATGGGGACTGGCCTTTCCTGAGGCCCCAGAGCGGGTCCCTGAGGTCCCCGTCGTTAGTCGAGAGCACCTGCCGCAACTCGAGAAAATCCAGGAGGTTTTGCCCTCCAGGCGAGATGAGGCCCATTTCCGCTGAGGCTTCTCGAGGCTAATCACGTCTAACCACTGGAACATTCAAAGGGTCCTTCACACCCTTGCTGCAACTCAAGAAGTTCCCCGACATACCCGTCTCCACTCGAGAGGAAGCACGAGGGTCCCGAACACATCCAGGGGAGCCCCGTTTCCGCCTCCTAGCTCGAGATGAGGGATCCTTTCCCTGTTTCGTAGGGAAAGAATTCCCGGCGTTCCCGTCGCATCTCAAGAGGAGGCGCTCTCCACAGGAAAGGCGAGAGGAACTCCAGGGTCGTGACACCATTCCAAGAGTCCCCCAGATGTGTCAGTCCATTCCAGAGGAACCTGTATTCCCTGCACTGCCTTGACGTTCAAGCCGAGGATCGACTCCCACCACGTGTGCACGTGGGACAGCCCTGTGGGAAAGCCTCGTGGGAAAGCCTCGTGGGAAAGACTCGAGGGAAAACCATAGATCCTTTGATCCACGCGGCGGACTGGGTGACACTGCTGCTACCGCTCTGGAGGAAAGCGCAAGTGCATGCCCCCATTCGAGTCGAGGACTGACTCCCCTGGGGAGACTCCAGAAGTACCCCAAGATCCATGTCAGCACTGGAGAGGAATCCTCAGGTTCCGGCCCCGACTCCACACAAGGTCTTAGGCCCCGGCATCGATGGGAGAGGAATCCCGAGAGGCCCCCGAGGAACTCGCATGGGGACTGGCCTTTCCTGAGCCCACCAGAGCGGGTCCCTGAGGTCCCCGTCGTAAGTCGAGAGCACCTGCCGCAACTCGAGAAAATCCAGGAGGTTTTGCCCTCCAGGCGAGATGAGGCCCATTTCCGCTGAGGCTTCTCGAGGCCAATCACATCTAACCACTGGAACTTCCAAAGGGTCCTTCACACCCTTGCTGCAACTCAAGAAGTTCCCCGACATACCCGTCTCCACTCGAGAGGAAGCACGTGGGGTCCGGCCCACATCCAGGGGAGCTCCGTTTCCGACTCCTAGCTCGAGATGAGGGATCCTTTCCCTGTTTCGTAGGGAAAGAATTCCCGGCGTTCCCGTCGCATCTCAAGACGAGGCGCTCTCCACAGGAAAGGCGAGAGGAACTCCAGGGTCGTGCCACCATTCCAAGAGTCCCCCAGATGTGTCAGTCCATTCCAGAGGAACCTGTTTTCCCTGCACTGCCTTGACGTTCAAGCCGAGGATCGACTCCCACCACGTGTGCACGTGGGACAGCCCTGTGGGAAAGCCTCGTGGGAATGCCTCGTGGAAAAGACTCGAAGGAAAACCATAGATCCTTTGACCCACGAGGCGGACTGCGTGACACTGCTGCTACCGCTCTGGAGGAAAGCGCAAGTGCATGCCCGCATTCGAGACGAAGACTGACTCCCCTGGGGAGACTCCAGAAGTACCCCAAGATCCATGTCAGCACTGGAGAGGAATCCTCAGGTTCCGGCCCCGACTCCACACAAGGTCTTAGGCCCCGGCATCGACGGGAGAGGAATCCTGAGAGGCCCCCGAGGAACTTGCATGGGGACTGGCCTTTCCTGAGGCCACCAGAGCGGGTCCCTGAGGTCCCCGTCGTAAGTCGAGAGCACCTGCCGCAACTCGAGAAAATCCAGGAGGTTTTGCCCTCCAGGCGAGATGAGGCCCATTTCCGCTGAGGCTTCTCGAGGCCAATCACATCTAACCACTGGAACTTCCAAAGGGTCCTTCACACCCTTGCTGCAACTCAAGAAGTTCCCCGACAAACCGTCTCCACTCGAGAGGAAGCACGTGGTGTCCCGCACACATCCAGGGGAGCCCCGTTTCCGCCTCCTAGCTCGAGATGAGGGATCCTTTCCCTGTTTCGTAGGGAAAGAATTCCCGGCGTTCCCGTCGCATCTCAAGAGGAGGCGCTCTCCACAGGAAAGGCGAGAGGAACTCCAGGGTCGTGCCACCATTCCAAGAGTCCCCCAGATGTGTCAGTCCATTCCAGAGGAACCTGTTTTCCCTGCACTGCCTTGACGTTCAAGCCGAGGATCGACTCCCACCACGTGTGCACGTGGGACAGCCCTGTGGGAAAGCCTCGTGGGAAAGCCTCGTGGGAAAGACTCGAGGGAAAACCATAGATCCTTTGATCCACGCGGCGGACTGCGTGACACTGCTGCTACCGCTCTGGAGGAAAGCGCAAGTGCATGCCCGCATTCGAGACGAGGACTGACTCCCCTGGGGAGACTCCAGAAGTACCCCAAGATCCATGTCAGCACTGGAGAGGAATCCTCAGGTTCCGGCCCCGACTCCACACAAGGTCTTAGGCCCCGGCATCGACGGGAGAGGAATCCCGAGAGGCCCCCGAGGAACTCGCATGGGGACTGGCCTTTCCTGAGGCCACCAGAGCGGGTCCCTGAGGTCCCCGTCGTAAGTCGAGAGCACCTGCCGCAACTCGAGAAAATCCAGGAGGTTTTGCCCTCCAGGCGAGATGAGGCCCATTTCCTCTGAGGCTTCTCGAGGCTAATCACATCTAATCACTGGAACTTCCAAAGGGTCCTTCACACCATTGCTGCAACTCAAGAAGTTCCCCGACATACCCGTCTCCACTCGAGAGGAAGCACGTGGTGTCCCGCACACATCCAGGGGAGCCCCGTTTCCGCCTCCTAGCTCGAGATGAGGGATCCTTTCCCTGTTTCGTAGGGAAAGAATTCCCGGCGTTCCCGTCGCATCTCAAGAGGAGGCGCTCTCCACAGGAAAGGCGAGAGGAACTCCAGGGTCGTGCCACCATTCCAAGAGTCCCCCAGATGTGTCAGTCCATTCCAGAGGAACCTGTTTTCCCTGCACTGCCTTGACGTTCAAGCCGAGGATCGACTCCCACCACGTGTGCACGTGGGACAGCCCTGTGGGAAAGCCTCGTGGGAAAGCCTCGTGGGAAAGACTCGAGGGAAAACCATAGATCCTTTGATCCACGAGGCGGACTGCGTGACACTGCTGCTACCGCTCTGGAGGAAAGCGCAAGTGCATGCCCGCATTCGATACGAGGACTGACTCCCCTGGGGAGACTCCAGAAGTACCCCAAGATCCATGTCAGCACTGGAGAGGAATCCTCAGGTTCCGGCCCCGATTCCACACAAGGTCTTAGGCCCCGGCATCGACGGGAGAGGAATCCCGAGAGGCCCCCGAGGAACTCGCATGGGGACTGGCCTTTCCTGAGGCCACCAGAGCGGGTCCCTGAGGTCCTCGTCGTAAGTCGAGAGCACCTGCCGCAACTCGAGGAAATCCTGGAGGTTTTGCCCTCCAGGCGAGATGAGGCCCATTTCCGCTGAGGCTTCTCGAGGCTAATCACATCTAACCACTGGAACTTCCAAAGGGTCCTTCACACCCTTGCTGCAACTCAAGAAGTTCCCCAACATACCCGTCTCCACTCGAGAGGAAGCACGACGGTCCCGCACACATCCAGGGGAGCCCCGTTTCCGCCTCCTAGCTCGAGATGAGGGATCCTTTCCCTGTTTCGTAGGGAAAGAATTCCCGGCGTTCCCGTCGCATCTCAAGAGGAGGCGCTCTCCACAGGAAAGGCGAGAGGAACTCCAGGGTCGTGCCACCATTCCAAGAGTCCCCCAGATGTGTCAGTCCATTCCAGAGGAACCTGTTTTCCCTGCACTGCCTTGACGTTCAAGCCGAGGATCGACTCCCACCACGTGTGCACGTGGGACAGCCCTGTGGGAAAGCCTCGTGGGAAAGCCTCGTGGGAAAGACTCGAGGGAAAACCATAGATCCTTTGATCCACGCGGCGGACTGCGTGACACTGCTGCTACCGTTCTGGAGGAAAGCGCAAGTGCATGCCCGCATTCGAGACGAGGACTGACTCCCCTGGGGAGACTCCAGAAGTAGCCCAAGATCTATGTCAGCACTGGAGAGGAATTCTCAGGTTCCGGCCCCGACTCCACACAAGGTCTTAGGCCCCAGCATCGACGGGAGAGGAATCCCGAGAGCCCCCTGAGGAACTCGCATGGGGACTGGCCTTTCCTGAGGCCACCAGAGCGGGTCCCTGAGGTCCCCGTCGTAAGTCGAGAGCACCTGCCGCAACTCGAGAAAATCCAGGAGGTTTTCCCTCCAGGCGAGATGAGGCCCATTTCCGCTGAGGCTTCTCGAGGCTAATCACATCTAACCACTGGACCTTCCAAAGGGTCCTTCACACCATTGCTGCAACTCAAGAAGTTCCCCGACATACCCGTCTCCACTCGAGAGGAAGCACGAGGGTCCCGCACACATCCAGGGGAGCCCCGTTTCCCCCTCCTAGCTCGAGATGAGGGATCCTTTCCCTGTTTCGTAGGGAAAGAATTCCCGGCGTTCCCGTCGCATCTCAAGAGAAGGCGCTCTCCACAGGAAAGGCGAGAGGAACTCCAGGGTCGTGCCACCATTCCATGAGTCCCCCAGATGTGTCAGTCCATTCCAGAAGAATCTGTTTTCCCTGCACTGCCTTGACGTTCAAGCCGAGGATCGACTCCTACCACGTGTGCACGTGGGACAGCCCTGTGGGAAAGCCTCGTGGGAAAGCCTCGTGGGAAAGACTCGAGGGAAAACCATAGATCCTTTGATCCACGCGGCGGACTGCGTGACACTGCTGCTACCGCTCTGGAGGAAAGCGCAAGTGCATGTCCGCATTCGAGACGAGGACTGACTCCCCTGGGGAGACTCCAGAAGTACCCCAGGATCCATGTCAGCACTGGAGAGAAACCTCAGGTTCCGGTCCCGACTCCACACAAGGTCTTAGGCCCCGGCATCGACGGGAGAGGAATCCCGAGAGGCCCCCGAGGAACTCGCATGGGGACTGGCCTTTCCTGAGGCCACCAGAGCGGGTCCCCGAGGTCCCCGTCATAAGTCGAGAGCACCTGCCGCAACTCGAGAAAATCCAGGAGGTTTTGCCCTCCAGGCGAGATGAGGCCCATTTCCGCTGAGGCTTCTCGAGGCTAATCACATCTAACCACTGGAACTTCCAAAGGGTCCTTCACACCCTTGCTGCAACTCAAGAAGTTCCCCGACATACCCGTCTCCACTCGAGAGGAAGCACGTGGGTCACGCACACATCCAGGGGAGCCCCGTTTCCGCCTCCTAGCTCGAGATGAGGGATCCTTTCCCTGTTTCGTAGGGAAAGAATTCCCGGCGTTCCCGTCGCATCTCAAGAGGAGGCGCTCTCCACAGGAAAGGCGAGAGGAACTCCAGGGTCCTGCCACCATTCCAAGAGTCCCCCAGATGTGTCAGTCCATTCCAGAGGAACCTGTTTTCCCTGCACTACCATGACGTTCAAGCCGAGGATCGAGTCCCACCACGTGTGCACGTGGGACAGCCCTGTGGGAAAGCCTCGTGGGAAAGCCTCGTGGGGGAGACTCGTGGGAAAACCATAGATCCTTTGATCCACGCGGCGGACTGCGTGACACTGCTGCTACCACTCTGGAGGAAAGCGCAAGTGCATGCCCGCATTCGAGAGAAGGACTACCTCCCCTGGGGAGACTCCAAAAGTACCCCAAGATCCATGTCAGCACTGGAGAGGAATCCTCAGGTTCCGGCCCCGACTCCACACAAGGTCTTAGGCCCCGGCATCAACGGGAGAGGAATCCCGAGAGGCCCCCGAGGAACTCGCATGGGGACTGGCCTTTCCTGAGGCCACCAGAGCGGGTCCCCGAGGTCCCCGTCGTAAGTCGAGAGCACCTGCCGCAACTCGAGAAAATCCAGGAGGTTTTGCCCTCCAGGCGAGATGAGTCCCATTTCCGCTAAGGCTTCTCGAGGCTAATCACATCTAACCGCTGGAACTTCCAAAGGGTCCTTCACACCCTTGCTGCAACTCAAGAAGTTCCCCGACATACACGTCTCCACTCGAGAGGAAGCACGTGGGTCCCGCACACATCCAGGGGAGCCCCGTTTCCGCCTCCTAGCTCGAGATGAGGGATCCTTTCCCTGTTTCGTAGGGAAAGAATTCCCGGCGTTCCCGTCGCATCTCAAGAGGAGGCGCTCTCCACAGGAAAGGCGAGAGGAACTCCAGGGTCGTGCCACCATTCCAAGAGTCCCCCAGATGTGTCAGTCCATTCCAGAGGAACCTGTTTTCCCTGCACTGCCATGACGTTCAAGCCGAGGATTGACTCCCACCACGTGTGCACGTGGGACAGCCCTGTGGGAAAGCCTCGTGGGAAAGCCTCGTGGGAAAGACTCGAGGGAAAACCATAGATCCTTTGATCCACGCGGCGGACTGCGTGACACTGCTGCTACCACTCTGGAGGAAAGCGCAAGTGCATGCCCGCATTCGAGACGAGGACTGACTCCCCTAGGGAGACTCCAGAAGTACCCCAGGATCCATGTCAGCACTGGAGAGGAATCCTCAGGTTCCGGCCCCGACTCCAAACAAGGACTTAGGCCCCGGCATGGACGGGAGAGGAATCCCGAGAGGCCCCTGAGGAACTCGCATGGGGACTGGCCTTTCCTGAGGCCCCAGAGCGGGTCCCTGAGGTCCCCGTCGTTAGTCGAGAGCACCTGCCGCAACTCGAGAAAATCCAGGAGGTTTTGCCCTCCAGGCGAGATGAGGCCCATTTCCGCTGAGGCTTCTCGAGGCTAATCACGTCTAACCACTGGAACATTCAAAGGGTCCTTCACACCCTTGCTGCAACTCAAGAAGTTCCCCGACATACCCGTCTCCACTTGAGAGGAAGCACGAGGGTCCCACACACATCCAGGTGAGCCCCGTTTCCGCCTCCTAGCTCGAGATGAGGGATCCTTTCCCTGTTTCGTAGGGAAAGAATTCCCGGCGTTCCCGTCGCATCTCAAGAGGAGGCGCTCTCCACAGGAAAGGCGAGAGGAACTCCAGGGTCGTGCCACCATTCCAAGAGTCACCCAGATGGGTCAGTCCATTCCAGAGGAACCTGTTTTCCCTGCACTGCCTTGACGTTCAAGCCGAGGATCGACTCCCACCACGTGTGCACGTGGGACAGCCCTGTGGGAAAGCCTCGTGGGAAAGCCTCGTGGGAAAGACTCGAGGGAAAACCATAGATCCTTTGATCCACGCGGCGGACTGCGTGACACTGCTGCTACCGCTCTGGAGGAAAGCGCAAGTGCATGCCCGCATTCGAGACGAGGACTGACTCCCCTGGGGAGACTCCAGAAGTAGCCCAAGATCCATGTCAGCACTGGAGAGGAATCCTCAGGTTCCGGCCCTGACTCCACACAAGGTCTTAGGCCCCGGCATCGACGGGAGAGGAATCCCGAGAGGCCCCCGAGGAACTCGCATGGGGACTGGCCTTTCCTGAGGCCACCAGAGCGGGTCCCCGAGGTCCCCGTCGTAAGTCGAGAGCACCTGCCGCAACTCGAGAAAATCCAGGAGGTTTTGCCCTCCAGGCGAGATGAGGCCCATTTCCGCTGAGGATTCTCGAGGCCAATCACATCTAACCACTGGAACTTCCAAAGGGTCCTTCACACCCTTGCTGCAACTCAAGAAGTTCCCCGACATACCCGTCTCCACTCGAGAGGAAGCACGAGGGTCGCGCACACATCCAGGGGAGCCCCGTTTCCGCCGCCTAGCTCGAGATGAGGGATCCTTTCCCTGTTTCGTAGGGAAAGAATTCCCGGCGTTCCCGTCGCATCTCAAGAGAAGGCGCTCTCCACAGGAAAGGCGAGAGGAACTCCAGGGTCGTGCCACCATTCCAAGAGTCCCCCAGATGTGTCAGTCCATTCCAGAGGAACCTGTTTTCCCTGCACTGCCTTGACACTCAAGCCGAGGATCGACTCCCACCACGTGTGCACGTGAGACAGCCCTGTGGGAAAGCCTCGTGGGAAAGCCTCGTGGGAAAGACTCGAGGGAAAACCATAGATCCTTTGATCCACGCGGCGGACTGCGTGACACTGCTGCTACCGCTCTGGAGGAAAGCATAAGTGCATGCCCGCATTCGAGAAGAGGACTGACTCCCCTGGGGAGACTCCAGAAGTTGCCCAAGATCCATGTCAGCACTGGAGAGGAATCCTCAGGTTCCGGCCCCGACTCCACACAAGGTCTTAGGCCCCGGCATCGACGGGAGAGGAATCCCGAGAGGCCCCCGAGGAACTCGCATGGGGACTGGCCTTTCCTGAGGCCACCAGAGCGGGTCCCCGAGGTCCCCGTCGTACGTCGAGAGCACCTGCCGCAACTCGAGAAAATCCAGGAGGTTTTGCCCTCCAGGCGAGATGAGGCCCATTTCCGCTGAGGCTTCTCGAGGCTAATCACATCTAACCACTGGAACTTCCAAAGGGTCCTTCACACCCTTGCTGCAACTCAAGAAGTTCCCCGACATACCCGTCTCCACTCGAGAGGAAGCACGAGGGTCCCGAACACATCCAGGGGAGCCCCGTTTCCGCCTCCTAGCTCGAGATGAGGGATCCTTTCCCTGTTTCGTAGGGAAAGAATTCCCGGCGTTCCCGTCGCATCTCAAGAGGAGGCGCTCTCCACAGGAAAGGCGAGAGGAACTCCAGGGTCGTGACACCATTCCAAGAGTCCCCCAGATGTGTCAGTCCATTCCAGAGGAACCTGTATTCCCTGCACTGCCTTGACGTTCAAGCCGAGGATCGACTCCCACCACGTGTGCACGTGGGACAGCCCTGTGGGAAAGCCTCGTGGGAAAGCCTCGTGGGAAAGACTCGAGGGAAAACCATAGATCCTTTGATCCACGCGGCGGACTGGGTGACACTGCTGCTACCGCTCTGGAGGAAAGCGCAAGTGCATGCCCCCATTCGAGTCGAGGACTGACTCCCCTGGGGAGACTCCAGAAGTACCCCAAGATCCATGTCAGCACTGGAGAGGAATCCTCAGGTTCCGGCCCCGACTCCACACAAGGTCTTAGGCCCCGGCATCGATGGGAGAGGAATCCCGAGAGGCCCCCGAGGAACTCGCATGGGGACTGGCCTTTCCTGAGCCCACCAGAGCGGGTCCCTGAGGTCCCCGTCGTAAGTCGAGAGCACCTGCCGCAACTCGAGAAAATCCAGGAGGTTTTGCCCTCCAGGCGAGATGAGGCCCATTTCCGCTGAGGCTTCTCGAGGCCAATCACATCTAACCACTGGAACTTCCAAAGGGTCCTTCACACCCTTGCTGCAACTCAAGAAGTTCCCCGACATACCCGTCTCCACTCGAGAGGAAGCACGTGGGGTCCGGCCCACATCCAGGGGAGCTCCGTTTCCGACTCCTAGCTCGAGATGAGGGATCCTTTCCCTGTTTCGTAGGGAAAGAATTCCCGGCGTTCCCGTCGCATCTCAAGACGAGGCGCTCTCCACAGGAAAGGCGAGAGGAACTCCAGGGTCGTGCCACCATTCCAAGAGTCCCCCAGATGTGTCAGTCCATTCCAGAGGAACCTGTTTTCCCTGCACTGCCTTGACGTTCAAGCCGAGGATCGACTCCCACCACGTGTGCACGTGGGACAGCCCTGTGGGAAAGCCTCGTGGGAATGCCTCGTGGAAAAGACTCGAAGGAAAACCATAGATCCTTTGACCCACGAGGCGGACTGCGTGACACTGCTGCTACCGCTCTGGAGGAAAGCGCAAGTGCATGCCCGCATTCGAGACGAAGACTGACTCCCCTGGGGAGACTCCAGAAGTACCCCAAGATCCATGTCAGCACTGGAGAGGAATCCTCAGGTTCCGGCCCCGACTCCACACAAGGTCTTAGGCCCCGGCATCGACGGGAGAGGAATCCTGAGAGGCCCCCGAGGAACTTGCATGGGGACTGGCCTTTCCTGAGGCCACCAGAGCGGGTCCCTGAGGTCCCCGTCGTAAGTCGAGAGCACCTGCCGCAACTCGAGAAAATCCAGGAGGTTTTGCCCTCCAGGCGAGATGAGGCCCATTTCCGCTGAGGCTTCTCGAGGCCAATCACATCTAACCACTGGAACTTCCAAAGGGTCCTTCACACCCTTGCTGCAACTCAAGAAGTTCCCCGACAAACCGTCTCCACTCGAGAGGAAGCACGTGGTGTCCCGCACACATCCAGGGGAGCCCCGTTTCCGCCTCCTAGCTCGAGATGAGGGATCCTTTCCCTGTTTCGTAGGGAAAGAATTCCCGGCGTTCCCGTCGCATCTCAAGAGGAGGCGCTCTCCACAGGAAAGGCGAGAGGAACTCCAGGGTCGTGCCACCATTCCAAGAGTCCCCCAGATGTGTCAGTCCATTCCAGAGGAACCTGTTTTCCCTGCACTGCCTTGACGTTCAAGCCGAGGATCGACTCTCACCACGTGTGCACGTGGGACAGCCCTGTGGGAAAGCCTCGTGGGAAAGCCTCGTGGGAAAGACTCGAGGGAAAACCATAGATCCTTTGATCCACGCGGCGGACTGCGTGACACTGCTGCTACCGCTCTGGAGGAAAGCGCAAGTGCATGCCCGCATTCGAGACGAGGACTGACTCCCCTGGGGAGACTCCAGAAGTACCCCAAGATCCATGTCAGCACTGGAGAGGAATCCTCAGGTTCCGGCCCCGACTCCACACAAGGTCTTAGGCCCCGGCATCGACGGGAGAGGAATCCCGAGAGGCCCCCGAGGAACTCGCATGGGGACTGGCCTTTCCTGAGGCCACCAGAGCGGGTCCCTGAGGTCCCCGTCGTAAGTAGAGAGCACCTGCCGCAACTCGAGAAAAGCCAGGAGGTTGTGCCCTCCAGGCGAGATGAGGCCCATTTCCGCTGAGGCTTCTTGAGGCCAATCACATCTAACCACTGGAACTTCCAAAGGGTCCTTCACACCCTTGCTGCAACTCAAGAAGTTCCCCGACAAACCGTCTCCACTCGAGAGGAAGCACGTGTTGTCCCGCACACATCCAGGGGAGACCCGTTTCCGCCTCCTAGCTCGAGATGAGTGATCCTTTCCCTGTTTCGTCGGGAAAGAATTCCCGGCGTTCCCGTCGCATCTCAAGAGGAGGCGCTCTCCACAGGAAAGGCGAGAGGAACTCCAGGGTCGTGCCACCATTCCAAGAGTCCCCCAGATGTGTCAGTCCATTCCAGAGGAACCTGTTTTCCCTGCACTGCCTTGACGTTCAAGCCGAGGATCGACTCCCACCACGTGTGCACGTGGGACAGCCCTGTGGGAAAGCCTCGTGGGAAAGCCTCGTGGGAAAGACTCGAGGGAAAACCATAGATCCTTTGATCCACGCGGCGGACTGCGTGACACTGCTGCTACCGCTCTGGAGGAAAGCGCAAGTGCATGCCCGCATTCGAGACGAGGACTGACTCCCCTGGGGAGACTCCAGAAGTACCCCAAGATCCATGTCAGCACTGGAGAGGAATCCTCAGGTTCCGGCCCCGAATCCACACAAGGTCTTAGGCCCCGGCATCGACGGGAGAGGAATCCCGAGAGGCCCCCGAGGAACTCGCATGGGGACTGGCCTTTCCTTAGGCCACCAGAGCGGGTCCCTGAGGTCCCCGTCGTAAGTCGAGAGCACCTGCCGCAACTCGAGAAAATCCAGGAGGTTTTGCCCTCCAGGCGAGATGAGGCCCATTTCCGCTGAGGCTTCTCGAGGCTAATCACGTCTAACAACTGGAACTTCCAAAGGGTCCTTCACACCCTTGCTGCAACTCAAGAAGTTCCCCGACATACCCGTCTCCACTCGAGAGGAAGCACGTGGGTCCCGCACACATCCAGGGGAGCCCCGTTTCCGCCTCCTAGCTCGAGATGAGGGATCCTTTCCCTGTTTCGTAGGGAAAGAATTCCCAGCGTTCCCGTCGCATCTCAAGAGGAGGCGCTCTCCACAGGAAAGGCGAGAGGAACTCCAGGGTCGTGCCACCATTCCAAGAGTCCCTCAGATATGTCAGTCCATTCCAGAGGAACCTTTTTTCCCTGCACTGCCTTGACGTTCAAGCCGAGGATCGACTCCCACCACGTGTGCACGTGGGACAGCCCTGTGGGAAAGCCTCGTGGGAAAGCCTCGTGGGAAAGACTCGAGGGAAAACCATAGATCCTTTGATCCACGCGGCGGACTGCGTGACACTGCTGCTACCGCTCTGGAGGAAAGCGCAAGTGCATGCCCGCATTCGATACGAGGACTGACTCCCCTGGGGAGACTCCAGAAGTACCCCAAGATCGATGTCAGCACTGGAGAGGAATCCTCAGGTTCCGGCCCCGACTCCACACAAGGTCTTAGGCCCCGGCATCGACGGGAGAGGAATCCCGAGAGGCCCCCGAGGAACTCGCATGGGGACTGGCCTTTCCTGAGGCCACCAGAGCGGGTCCCTGAGGTCCCCGTCGTAAGTCGAGAGCACCTGCCGCAACTCGAGAAAATCCAGGAGGTTTTGCCCTCCAGGCGAGATGAGGCCCATTTCCGCTGAGGCTTCTCGAGGCCAATCACATCTAACCACTGGAACTTCCAAAGGGTCCTTCACACCCTTGCTGCAACTCAAGAAGTTCCCCGACAAACCGTCTCCACTCGAGAGGAAGCACGTGGTGTCCCGCACACATCCAGGGGAGCCCCGTTTCCGCCTCCTAGCTCGAGATGAGGGATCCTTTCCCTGTTTCGTAGGGAAAGAATTCCCGGCGTTCCCGTCGCACCTCAAGAGGAGGCGCTCTCCACAGGAAAGGCGAGAGGAACTCCAGGGTCGTGCCACCATTCTAAGAGTCCCCCAGATGTGTCAGTCCATTCCAGAGGAACCTGTTTTCCCTGCACTGCCTTGACGTTCAAGCCGAGGATCGACTCCCACCACGTGTGCACGTGGGACAGCCCTGTGGGAAAGCCTCGTGGGAAAGCCTCGTGGGAAAGTCTCGAGGGAAAACCATAGATCCTTTGATCCACGCGGCGGACTGCGTGACACTGCTGCTACCGCTCTGGAGGAAAGCGCAAGTGCATGCCCGCATTCGAGACGAGGACTGACTCCCCTGGGGAGACTCCAGAAGTACCCCAAGATCCATGTCAGCACTGGAGAGGAATCCTCAGGTTCCGGCCCCGAATCCACACAAGGTCTTAGGCCCCGGCATCGACGGGAGAGGAATCCCGAGAGGCCCCCGAGGAACTCGCATGGGGACTGGCCTTTCCTGAGGCCACCAGATCGGGTCCCTGAGGTCCCCGTCGTAAGTCGAGAGCACCTGCCGCAACTCGAGAAAATCCAGGAGGTTTTGCCCTCCAGGCGAGATGAGGCCCATTTCCGCTGAGGCTTCTCGAGGCTAATCACGTCTAAAAACTGGAACTTCCAAAGGGTCCTTCACACCCTTACTGCAACTCAAGAAGTTCCCCGACATACCCGTCTCCACTCGAGAGGAAGCACGTGGGTCCCGCACACATCCAGGGGAGCCCCGTTTCCGCCTCCTAGCTCGAGATGAGGGATCCTTTCCCTGTTTCGTAGGGAAAGAATTCCCGGCGTTCCCGTCGCATCTCAAGAGGAGGCGCTCTCCACAGGAAAGGCGAAAGGAACTCCAGGGTCATGCCACCATTCCAAGAGTCCCCCAGATCTGTCAGTCCATTCCAGAGGAACCTGTTTTCCCTGCACTGCCTTGACGTTCAAGCCGAGGATCCACTCCCACCACGTGTGCACGTGGGACAGCCCTGTGGGAAAGACTCGTGGGAAAGCCTCGTGGAAAAGACTCGAGGGAAAACCATAGATCCTTTGATCCACGCGGCAGACTGCGTGACACTGCTGCTACCGCTCTGGAGGAAAGCGCAAGTGCATGCCCGCATTCGAGACGAAGACTGACTCCCCTGGGGAGACTCCAGAAGTACCCCAAGATCCATGTCAGCACTGGAGAGGAATCCTCAGGTTCCGACCCCGACTCCACACAAGGACTTAGGACCCGGCATCGACGGGAGAGGAATCCCGAGAGGCCCCCAAGGAACTCGCATGGGGACTGGCCTTTCCTGAGGCCACCAGAGCGGGTCCCTGAGGTCCCCGTCGTAAGTCGAGAGCACCTGCCGCAACTCGAGAAAATCCAGGAGGTTTTGCCCTCCAGGCGAGATGAGGCCCATTTCCGCTGAGGCTTCTCCAGGCTAATCACGTCTAACCACTGGAACTTCCAAAGGGTCCTTCACACCCTTGCTGCAACTCAAGAAGTTCCCCGACATACCCGTCTCCACTCGAGAGGAAGAACGTGGGTCCCGCACACATCCAGGGGAGCCCCGTTTCCGCCTCCTAGCTCGAGATGAGGGATCCTTTCCCTGTTTCGTAGGGAAAGAATTCCCGGCGTTCCCGTCGCATCTCAAGAGGAGGGGCTCTCCACAGGAAAGGCGAGAGGAACTGAAGGGTCGTGCCACCATTCCAAGAGTCCCCCAGATGTGTCAGTCCATTCCAGAGGAACCTGTTTTCCCTGAACTGCCTTGACGTTCAAGCCGAGGATCGACTCCCACCACGTGTGCACGTGGGACAGCCCTGTGGGAAAGCCTCGTGGGAAAGCCTCGTGGGAAAGACTCGAGGGAAAACCATAGAACCTTTGATCCACGCGGCGGACTGCGTGACACTGCTGCTACCGCTCTGGAGGAAAGCGCAAGTGCATGCCCGCATTCGAGACGAGGACTGACTCCCCTGGGGAGACTCCAGAAGTACCCCAAGATCCATGTCAGCACTGGAGAGGAATCCTCAGGTTCCGGCCCCGAATCCACACAAGGTCTTAGGCCCCGGCATCGACGGGAGAGGAATCCCGAGAGGCCCCCGAGGAACTCGCATGGGGACTGGCCTTTCCTGAGGCCACCAGAGCGGGTCCCTGAGGTCCCCGTCGTAAGTCGAGAGCACCTGCCGCAACTCGAGAAAATCCAGGAGGTTTTGCCCTCCAGGCGAGATGAGGCCCATTTCCGCTGAGGCTTCTCGAGGCCAATCACATCTAACCACTGGAACTTCCAAAGGGTCCTTCACACCATTGCTGCAACTCAAGAAGTTCCCCCACATACCCGTCTGCACTCGAGAGGAAGCACGTGGGGTCTCGCACACATCCAGGGGAGCCCCGTTTCCGCCTCCTAGCTCGAGATGAGGGATCCTGTCCCTGTTTCGTAGGGAAAGAATTCCCGGCGTTCCCGTCGCATCTCAAGAGGAGGCGCTCTCCACAGGAAAGGCGAGAGGAACTCCAGGGTCGTGCCACCATTCCAAGAGTCCCCCAGATGTGTCAGTCCATTCCAGAGGAACCTGTTTTCCCTGCACTGCCTTGACGTTCAAGCCGAGGATCGACTCCCACCACGTGTGCACGTGGGACAGCCCTGTGGGAAAGCCTCGTGGGAAAGCCTAGTGGGAAAGACTCGAGGGAAAACCATAGATCCTTTGATCCACGCGGCGGACTGCGTGACACTGCTGCTACCGCTCTGGAGGAAAGCGCAAGTGCATGCCCGCATACGAGACGAGGACTGACTCCCCTGGGGAGACTCCAGAAGTACCCCAAGATCCATGTCAGCACTGGAGAGGAATCCTCAGGTTCCGGCCCTGAATCCACACAAGGTCTTAGGCCCCGGCATCGACGGGAGAGGAATCCCGAGAGGCCCCCGAGGAACTCGCATGGGGACTGGCCTTTCCTGAGGCCACCAGAGCGGGTCCCTGAGGTCCCCGTCGTAAGTCGAGAGCACCTGCCGCAACTCGAGAAAATCCAGGAGGTTTTGCCCTCCAGGCGAGATGAGGCCCATTTCCGCTGAGGCTTCTCGAGGCTAATCACGTCTAACAACTGGAACTTCCAAAGGGTCCTTCACACCCTTGCTGCAACTCAAGAAGTTCCCCGACATACCCGTCTCCACTCGAGAGGAAGCACGTGGGGTCCCGCACACATCCAGGGGAGCCCCGTTTCCGCCTCCTAGCTCGAGATGAGGGATCCTTTCCCTGTTTCGTAGGGAAAGAATTCCCGGCGTTCCCGTCGCATCTCAAGAGGAGGCGCTCTCCACAGGAAAGGCGAGAGGAACTCCAGGGTCATGCCACCATTCCAAGAGTCCCCCAGATCTGTCAGTCCATTCCAGAGGAACCTGTTTTCCCTGCACTGCCTTGACGTTCAAGCCGAGGATCGACTCCCACCACGTGTGCACGTGGGACAGCCCTGTGGGAAAGCCTCGTGGGAAAGCCTCGTGGAAAAGACTCGAGGGAAAACCATAGATCCTTTGATCCACGCGGCAGACTGCGTGACACTGCTGCTACCGCTCTGGAGGAAAGCGCAAGTGCATGCCCGCATTCGAGACGAAGACTGACTCCCCTGGGGAGACTCCAGAAGTACCCCAAGATCCATGTCAGCACTGGAGAGGAATCCTCAGGTTCCGACCCCGACTCCACACAAGGACTTAGGACCCGGCATCGACGGGACAGGAATCCCGAGAGGCCCCCGAGGAACTCGCATGGGGACTGGCCTTTCCTGAGGCCACCAGAGCGGGTCCCTGAGGTCCCCGTCGTAAGTCGAGAGCACCTGCCGCAACTCGAGAAAATCCAGGAGGTTTTGCCCTCCAGGCGAGATGAGGCCCATTTCCGCTGAGGCTTCTCCAGGCTAATCACGTCTAACCACTGGAACTTCCAAAGGGTCCTTCACACCCTTGCTGCAACTCAAGAAGTTCCCCGACATACCCGTCTCCACTCGAGAGGAAGAACGTGGGTCCCGCACACATCCAGGGGAGCCCCGTTTCCGCCTCCTAGCTCTAGATGAGGGATCCTTTCCCTGTTTCGTAGGGAAAGAATTCCCGGCGTTCCCGTCGCATCTCAAGAGGAGGCGCTCTCCAAAGGAAAGGCGAGAGGAACTCCAGGGTCGTGCCACCATTCCAAGAGTCCCCCAGATGTGTCAGTCCATTCCAGACGAACCTGTTTTCCCTGAACTGCCTTGACGTTCAAGCCGAGGATCGACTCCCACCACGTGTGCACGTGGGACAGCCCTGTGGGAAAGCCTCGTGGGAAAGCCTCGTGGGAAAGACTCGAGGGAAAACCATAGATCCTTTGATCCACGCGGCGGACTGCGTGACACTGCTGCTACCGCTCTGGAGGAAAGCGCAAGTGCATGCCCGCATTCGAGACGAGGACTGACTCCCCTGGGGAGACTCCAGAAGTACCCCAAGATCCATGTCAGCACTGGAGAGGAATCCTCAGGTTCCGGCCCCGACTCCACACAATGTCTTAGGCCCCGGCATCGATGGGAGAGGAATCCCGAGAGGCCCCCGAGGAACTCGTATGGGGACTGGCCTTTCCTGAGGCCACCAGAGCGGGTCCCTGAGGTCCCCGTCGTAAGTCGAGAGCACCAGCCGCAACTCGAGAAAATCCAGGAGGTTTTGCCCTCCAGGCGAGATGAGGCCCATTTCCGCTGAGGCTTCTCGAGGCCAATCACATCTAACCACTGGAACTTCCAAAGGGTCCTTCACACCATTGCTGCAACTCAAGAAGTTCCCCGACATACCCGTCTGCACTCGAGAGGAAGCACGTGGGGTCCCGCACACATCCAGGGGAGCCCCGTTTCCGCCTCCTAGCTCGAGATGAGGGATCCTGTCCCTGTTTCGTAGGGAAAGAATTCCCGGCGTTCCCGTCGCATCTCAAGAGGAGGCGCTCTCCACAGGAAAGGCGAGAGGAACTCCAGGGTCGTGCCACCATTCCAAGAGTCCCCCAGATGTGTCAGTCCATTCCAGACGAACCTGTTTTCCCTGCACTGCCTTGACGTTCAAGCCGAGGATCGACTCCCACCACGTGTGCACGTGGGACAGCCCTGTGGGAAAGCCTCGTGGGAAAGCCTCGTGGGAAAGACTCGAGGGAAAACCATAGATCCTTTGATCCACGCGGCGGACTGCGTGACACTGCTGCTACCGCTCTGGAGGAAAGCGCAAGTGCATGCCCGCATTCGAGACGAGGACTGACTCCCCTGGGTAGACTCCAGAAGTACCCCAAGATCCATGTCAGCACTGGAGAGGAATCCTCAGGTTCCGGCCACGACTCCACACAAGGTCTTAGGCCCCGGCATCGACGGGAGAGGAATCCCGAGAGGCCCCCGAGGAACTCGCATGGGGACTGGCCTTTCCTGAGGCCACCAGAGCGGGTCCCTGAGGTCCCCGTCGTAAGTCGAGAGCACCTGCCGCAACTCGAGAAAATCCAGGAGGTTTTGCCCTCCAGGCGCGATGAGGCCCATTTCCGCTGAGGCTTCTCGAGGCTAATCACATCTAACCACTGGAACTTCCAAAGGGTCCTTCACACCATTGCTGCAACTCAGGAAGTTCCCCGACATACCCGTCTCCACTCGAGAGGAAGCACGTGGGGTCCCGCACACATCCAGGGGAGCCCCGTTTCCGCCTCCTAGCTCGAGATGAGGGATCCTTTCCCTGTTTCGTAGGGAAAGAATTCCCGGCGTTCCCATCGCATCTCAAGAGGAGGCGCTCTCCACAGGAAAGGCGAGAGGAACTCCAGGGTCGTGCCACCATTCCAAGAGTCCCCCAGATGTGTCAGTCCATTCCAGAGGAACCTGTTTTCCCTGCACTGCCTTGACGTTCAAGCCGAGGATCGACTCCCACCACGTGTGCACGTGGGACAGCCCTGTGGGAAAGCCTCGTGGGAAAGCCTCGTGAGAAAGACTCGAGGGAAAACCATAGATCCTTTGATCCACGCGGCGGATTGCGTGACACTGCTGCTACCGCTCTGGAGGAAAGCGCAAGTGCATGCCCGCATTCGAGACGAGGACTGACTCCCCTGGGGAGACTCCAGAAGTACCCCAAGATCCATGTCAGCACTGGAGAGGAATCCTCAGGTTCCGGCCCCGACTCCACACAAGGTCTTAGGCCCCGGCATCGACGGGAGAGGAATCCCGAGAGGCCCCCGAGGAACTCGCATGGGGACTTGCCTTTCCTGAGGCCACCAGAGCGGGTCCCTGAGGTCCCCGTCGTAAGTCGAGAGCACCTGCCGCAACTCGAGAAAATCCAGGAGGTTTTGCCCTCCAGGCGAGATGAGGCCCATTTCCTCTGAGGCTTCTCGAGGCTAATCACATCTAACCACTGGAACTTCCAAAGGGTCCTTCACACCATTGCTGCAACTCAAGAAGTTCCCCGACATACCCGTCTCCACTCGAGAGGAAGCACGTGGTGTCCCGCACACATCCAGGGGAGCCCCGTTTCCGCCTCCTAGCTCGAGATGAGGGATCCTTTCCCTGTTTCGTAGGGAAAGAATTCCCGGCGTTCCCGTCGCATCTCAAGAGGAGGCGCTCTCCACAGGAAAGGCGAGAGGAACTCCAGGGTCGTGCCACCATTCCAAGAGTCCCCCAGATGTGTCAGTCCATTCCAGAGGAACCTGTTTTCCCTGCACTGCCTTGACGTTCAAGCCGAGGATCGACTCCCACCACGTGTGCACGTGGGACAGCCCTGTGGGAAAGCCTCGTGGGAAAGCCTCGTGGGAAAGACTCGAGGGAAAACCATAGATCCTTTGATCCACGAGGCGGACTGCGTGACACTGCTGCTACCGCTCTGGAGGAAAGCGCAAGTGCATGCCCGCATTCGATACGAGGACTGACTCCCCTGGGGAGACTCCAGAAGTACCCCAAGATCCATGTCAGCACTGGAGAGGAATCCTCAGGTTCCGGCCCCGATTCCACACAAGGTCTTAGGCCCCGGCATCGACGGGAGAGGAATCCCGAGAGGCCCCCGAGGAACTCGCATGGGGACTGGCCTTTCCTGAGGCCACCAGAGCGGGTCCCTGAGGTCCTCGTCGTAAGTCGAGAGCACCTGCCGCAACTCGAGGAAATCCTGGAGGTTTTGCCCTCCAGGCGAGATGAGGCCCATTTCCGCTGAGGCTTCTCGAGGCCAATCACATCTAACCACTGGAACTGCCAAAGGGTCCTTCACACCATTGCTGCAACTCAAGAAGTTCCCCGACATACCCGTCTCCACTCGAGAGGAAGCACGTGGGGTCCCGCACACATCCAGGGGAGCCCCGTTTCCGCCTCCTAGCTCGAGATAAGGTGTCCTTTCCCTGTTTCGTAGGGAAAGAATTCCCGGCGTTCCCGTCGCATCTCAAGAGGAGGCGCTCTCCACAGGAAAGGCGAGAGGAACTCCAGGGTCGTGCCACCATTCCAAGAGTCCCCCAGATGTGTCAGTTCATTCCAGAGGAACCTGTTTTCCCTGCACTGCCTTGACGTTCAAGCCGAGGATCGACTCCCACCACGTGTGCACGTGGGACAGCCCTGTGGGAAAGCCTCGTGGGAAAGCCTCGTGGGAAAGACTCGAGGGAAAACCATAGATCCTTTGATCCACGCGGCGGACTGCGTGACACTGCTGCTACCGCTCTGGAGGAAAGCGCAAGTGCATGCCCGCATTCGATACGAGGACTGACTCCCCTGGGGAGACTCCAGAAGTACCCCAAGATCCATGTCAGCACTGGAGAGGAATCCTCAGGTTCCGGCCCCGATTCCACACAAGGTCTTAGGCCCCGGCATCGACGGGAGAGGAATCCCGAGAGGCCCCCGAGGAACTCGCATGGGGACTGGCCTTTCCTGAGGCCACCAGAGCGGGTCCCTGAGGTCCCCGTCGTAAGTCGAGAGCACCTGCCGCAACTCGAGGAAATCTTGGAGGTTTTGCCCTCCAGGCGAGATGAGGCCCATTTCCGCTGAGGCTTCTCGAGGCCAATCACATCTAACCAATGGAACTGCTAAAGGGTCCTTCACACCATTGCTGCAACTCAAGAAGTTCCCCGACAAACCCGTCTCCACTCGAGAGGAAGCACGTGGGGTCCCGCACACATCCAGGGGAGCCCCGTTTCCGCCTCCTAGCTCGAGATGAGGTGTCCTTTCCCTGTTTCGTAGGGAAAGAATTCCCGGCGTTCCCGTTGCATCTCAAGAGGAGGCGCTCTCCACAGGAAAGGCGAGAGGAACTCCAGGGTCGTGCCACCATTCCAAGAGTCCCCCAGATGTGTCAGTCCATTCCAGAGGAACCTGTTTTCCCTGCACTGCCTTGACGTTCAAGCCGAGGATCGACTCCCACCACGTGTGCACGTGGGACAGCCCTGTGGGAAAGCCTTGTGGGAAAGCCTCGTGAGAAAGACTCGAGGGAAAACCATAGATCCTTTGATCCACGCGGCGGACTGCGTGACACTGCTGCTACCGCTCTGGAGGAAAGCGCAAGTGCATGCCCGCATTCGAGACGAGGACTGACTCCCCTGGGGAGACTCCAGAAGTACCCCAAGATCCATGTCAGCACTGGAGAGGAATCCTCAGGTTCCGGCCCCGACTCCACACAAGGTCTTAGGCCCCGGCATCGACGGGAGAGGAATCCCGAGAGGCCCCCGAGGAACTCGCATGGGGACTTGCCTTTCCTGAGGCCACCAGAGCGGGTCCCTGAGGTCCCCGTCGTAAGTCGAGAGCACCTGCCGCAACTCGAGAAAATCCAGGAGGTTTTGCCCTCCAGGCGAGATGAGGCCCATTTCCTCTGAGGCTTCTCGAGGCTAATCACATCTAACCACTGGAACTTCCAAAGGGTCCTTCACACCATTGCTGCAACTCAAGAAGTTCCCCGACATACCCGTCTCCACTCGAGAGGAAGCACGTGGTGTCCCGCACACATCCAGGGGAGCCCCGTTTCCGCCTCCTAGCTCGAGATGAGGGATCCTTTCCCTGTTTCGTAGGGAAAGAATTCCCGGCGTTCCCGTCGCATCTCAAGAGGAGGCGCTCTCCACAGGAAAGGCGAGAGGAACTCCAGGGTCGTGCCACCATTCCAAGAGTCCCCCAGATGTGTCAGTCCATTCCAGAGGAACCTGTTTTCCCTGCACTGCCTTGACGTTCAAGCCGAGGATCGACTCCCACCACGTGTGCACGTGGGACAGCCCTGTGGGAAAGCCTCGTGGGAAAGCCTCGTGGGAAAGACTCGAGGGAAAACCATAGATCCTTTGATCCACGAGGCGGACTGCGTGACACTGCTGCTACCGCTCTGGAGGAAAGCGCAAGTGCATGCCCGCATTCGATACGAGGACTGACTCCCCTGGGGAGACTCCAGAAGTACCCCAAGATCCATGTCAGCACTGGAGAGGAATCCTCAGGTTCCGGCCCCGATTCCACACAAGGTCTTAGGCCCCGGCATCGACGGGAGAGGAATCCCGCGAGGCCCCCGAGGAACTCGCATGGGGACTGGCCTTTCCTGAGGCCACCAGAGCGGGTCCCTGAGGTCCTCGTCGTAAGTCGAGAGCACCTGCCGCAACTCGAGGAAATCCTGGAGGTTTTGCCCTCCAGGCGAGATGAGGCCCATTTCCGCTGAGGCTTCTCGAGGCCAATCACATCTAACCACTGGAACTGCCAAAGGGTCCTTCACACCATTGCTGCAACTCAAGAAGTTCCCCGACATACCCGTCTCCACTCGAGAGGAAGCACGTGGGGTCCCGCACACATCCAGGGGAGCCCCGTTTCCGCCTCCTAGCTCGAGATAAGGTGTCCTTTCCCTGTTTCGTAGGGAAAGAATTCCCGGCGTTCCCGTCGCATCTCAAGAGGAGGCGCTCTCCACAGGAAAGGCGAGAGGAACTCCAGGGTCGTGCCACCATTCCAAGAGTCCCCCAGATGTGTCAGTTCATTCCAGAGGAACCTGTTTTCCCTGCACTGCCTTGACGTTCAAGCCGAGGATCGACTCCCACCACGTGTGCACGTGGGACAGCCCTGTGGGAAAGCCTCGTGGGAAAGCCTCGTGGGAAAGACTCGAGGGAAAACCATAGATCCTTTGATCCACGCGGCGGACTGCGTGACACTGCTGCTACCGCTCTGGAGGAAAGCGCAAGTGCATGCCCGCATTCGATATGAGGACTGACTCCCCTGGGGAGACTCCAGAAGTACCCCAAGATCCATGTCAGCACTGGAGAGGAATCCTCAGGTTCCGGCCCCGATTCCACACAAGGTCTTAGGCCCCGGCATCGACGGGAGAGGAATCCCGAGAGGCCCCGGAAGAACTCGCATGGGGACTGGCCTTTCCTGAGGCCACCAGAGCGGGTCCCTGAGGTCCCCGTCGTAAGTCGAGAGCACCTGCCGCAACTCGAGGAAATCCTGGAGGTTTTGCCCTCCAGGCGAGATGAGGCCCATTTCCGCTGAGGCTTCTCGAGGCCAATCACATCTAACCAATGGAACTGCCAAAGGGTCCTTCACACCATTGCTGCAACTCAAGAAGTTCCCCGACAAACCCGTCTCCACTCGAGAGGAAGCACGTGGGGTCCCGCACACATCCAGGGGAGCCCCGTTTCCGCCTCCTAGCTCGAGATGAGGTGTCCTTTCCCTGTTTCGTAGGGAAAGAATTCCCGGCGTTCCCGTCGCATCTCAAGAGGAGGCGCTCTCCACAGGAAAGGCGAGAGGAACTCCAGGGTTGTGCCACCATTCCAAGAGTCCCCCAGATGTGTCAGTCCATTCCAGAGGAACCTGTTTTCCCTGCACTGCCTTGACGTTCAAGCCGAGGATCGACTCCCACCACGTGTGCACGTGGGACAGCCCTGTGGGAAAGCCTCGTGGGAAAGCCTCGTGGGAAAGACTCGAGGGAAAACCATAGATCCTTTGATCCACGAGGCGGACTGCGTGACACTGCTGCTACCGCTCTGGAGGAAATCGCAAGTGCATGCCCGCATTCGAGACGAGGACTGACTCCCCTGGGGAGACTCCAGAAGTACCCCAAGATCCATGTCAGCACTGGAGAGGAATCCTCAGGTTCCGGCCACGACTCCACACAAGGTCTTAGGCCCCGGCATCGACGGGAGAGGAATCCCGAGAGGCCCCCGAGGAACTCGCATGGGGACTGGCCTTTCCTGAGGCCACCAGAGCGGGTCCCTGAGGTCCCCGTCGTAAGTCGAGAGCACCTGCCGCAACTCGAGAAAATCCAGGAGGTTTTGTCCTTCAGGCGAGATGAGGCCCATTTCCGCTGAGGCTTCTCGAGGCTAATCATGTCTAACCACTGGAACTTCCAAAGGGTCCTTCACACCCTAGCTGCAACTCAAGAAGTTCCCCGACATACACTTCTCCACTCGAGAGGAAGAACGTGGGTCCCGCACACATCCAGGGGAGCCCCGTTTCCGCCTCCTAGCTCTAGATGAGGGATCCTTTCCCTGTTTCGTAGGGAAAGAATTCCCGGCGTTCCCGTCGCATCTCAAGAGGAGGCGCTCTCCACAGGAAAGGCGAGAGGAACTCCAGGGTCCTGACACCATTCCAAGAGTCCCCCAGATGTGTCAGTCCATTCCAGAGGAACCTCTTTTCCCTGAACTGACTTGACGTTCAAGCCGATGATCGACTCCCACCACGTGTGCACGTGGGACAGCCCTCTGGGAAAGCCTCGTGGGAAAGCCTCGTGGAAAAGACTCGAGGGAAAACCATAGATCCTTTGATCCACGCGGCGGACTGCGTGACACTGCTGCTACCGCTCTGGAGGAAAGCGCAAGTGCATGCCCGCATTCGAGACGAAGACTGACTCCCCTGGGGAGACTCCAGAAGTACCCCAAGATCCATGTCAGCACTGGAGAGGAATCCTCAGGTTCCGGCCCCGACTCCACACAAAGTCTTAGGCCCCGGCATCGACGGGAGAGGAATCCCGAGACGCCCCCGAGGAACTCGCATGGGGACTGGCCTTTCCTGAGGCCACCAGAGCGGGTCCCTGAGGTCCCCGTCGTAAGTCGAGAGCACCTGCCGCAACTCGAGAAAATCCAGGAGGTTTTGCCCTCCAGGCGAGATGAGGCCCATTTCCGCTGAGGCTTCTCGAGGCCAATCACATCTAACCACTGGAACTTCCAAAGGGTCCTTCACACCATTGCTGCAACTCAAGAAGTTCCCGGACATACCCGTCTGCACTCGAGAGGAAGCACGTGGGGTCCCGCACACATCCAGGGGAGCCCCGTTTCCGCCTCCTAGCTCAAGATGAGGGATCCTGTCCCTGTTTCGTAGGGAAAGAATTCCCGGCGTTCCCGTCGCATCTCAAGAGGAGGCGCTCTCCACAGGAAAGGCGAGAGGAAATCCAGGGTCGTGCCACCATTCCAAGAGTCCCCCAGATGTTTCAGTCCATTCCAGAGGAAACTGTTTTCCCTGCACTGCCTTGACGTTCAAGCCGAGGATCGACTCCCACCACGTGTGCACGTGGGACAGCCCTGTGGGAAAGCCTCGTGGGAAAGCCTCGTGGGAAAGACTCGAGGGAAAACCATAGATCCTTTGATCCACGCGGCGGACTGCGTGACACTGCTGCTACCGCTCTGGAGGAAAGCGCAAGTGCATGCCCGCATTCGAGACGAGGACTGACTCCCCTGGGGAGACTCCAGAAGTACCCCAAGATCCATGTCAGCACTTGAGAGGAATCCTCAGGTTCTGGCCACGACTCCACACAAGGTCTTAGGCCCCGGCATCGACGGGAGAGGAATCCCGAGAGGCCCCCGAGGAACTCGCATGGGGACTGGCCTTTCCTGAGGCCACCAGAGCGGGTCCCTGAGGTCCCCGTCGTAAGTCGAGAGCACCTGCCGCAACTCGAGAAAATCCAGGAGGTTTTGCCCTCCAGGCGCGATGAGTCCCATTTCCGCTGAGGCTTCTCGAGGCCAATCACATCTAACCACTGGAACTTCCAAAGGGTCCTTCACACCATTGCTGCAACTCAAGAAGTTCCCCGACATACCCGTCTCCACTCGAGAGGAAGCACGTGGGGTCCCGCACACATCCAGGGGAGCCCCGTTTCCGCCTCCTAGCTCGAGATGAGGGATCCTTTCCCTGTTTCGTAGGGAAAGAATTCCCGGCGTTCCCGTCGCATCTCAAGAGGAGGCGCTCTCCACAGGAAAGGCGAGAGGAACTCCAGGGTCGTGCCACCATTCCAAGAGTCCCCCAGATGTGTCAGTCCATTCCAGAGGAACCTGTTTTCCCTGCACTGCATTGACGTTCAAGCCGAGGATCGACTCCCACCACGTGTGCACGTGGGACAGCCCTGTGGGAAAGCCTCGTGGGAAAGCCTCGTGGGAAAGACTCGAGGGAAAACCATAGATCCTTTGATCCACGCGGCGGACTGCGTGACACTGCTGCTACCGCTCTGGAGGAAAGCGCAAGTGCATGCTCGCATTCGAGACGAGGACTGACTCCCCTGGGGAGACTCCAGAAGTACCCCAAGATCCATGTCAGCACTGGAGAGGAATCCTCAGGTTCCGGCCCCGATTCCACACAAGGTCTTAGGCCCCGGCATCGACGGGAGAGGAATCCCGAGAGGCCCCCGAGGAACTCGCATGGGGACTGGCCTTTCCTGAGGCCACCAGAGCGGGTCCCTGAGGTCCCCGTCGTAAGTCGAGAGCACCTGCCGCAACTCGAGAAAATCCAGGAGGTTTTGCCCTCCAGGCGAGATGAGGCCCATTTCCGCTGAGCCTTCTCGAGGCCAATCATATCTAACCACTGGAACTGCCAAAGGGTCCTTCACACCATTGCTGCAACTCAAGAAGTTCCCCGACATACCCGTCTCCACTCGAGAGGAAGCACGTGGGTCCCGCACACATCCAGGGGAGCCCCGTTTCCGCCTCCTAGCTCGAGATGAGGGATCCTTTCCCTGTTTCGTAGGGAAAGAATTCCCGGCGTTCCCGTCGCATCTCAAGAGGAGGCGCTCTCCACAGGAAAGGCGAGAGGAACTCCAGGGTCATGCCACCATTCCAAGAGTCCCCCAGATCTGTCAGTCCATTCCAGAGGAACCTGTTTTCCCTGCACTGCCTTGACGTTCAAGCCGAGGATCGACTCCCACCACATGTGCACGTGGGACAGCCCTGTGGGAAAGCCTCGTGGGAAAGCCTCGTGGAAAAGACTCGAGGGAAAACCATAGATCCTTTGATCCACGCGGCAGACTGCGTGACACTGCTGTTACCGCTCTGGAGGAAAGCGCAAGTGCATGCCCGCATTCGAGACGAAGACTGACTCCCCTGGGGAGACTCCAGAAGTACCCCAAGATCCATGTCAGCACTGGAGAGGAATCCTCAGGTTCCGACCCCGACTCCACACAAGGACTTAGGACCCGGCATCGACGGGAGAGGAATCCCGAGAGGCCCCCGAGGAACTCGCATGGGGACTGGCCTTTCCTGAGGCCACCAGAGCGGGTCCCTGAGGTCCCCGTCGTAAGTCGAGAGCACCTGCCGCAACTCGAGAAAATCCAGGAGGTTTTGTCCTCCAGGCGAGATGAGGCCCATTTCCGCTGAGGCTTCTCGAGGCTAATCATGTCTAACCACTGGAACTTCCAAAGGGTCCTTCACACCCTTGCTGCAACTCAAGAAGTTCCCCGACATACCCGTCTCCACTCGAGAGGAAGAACGTGGGTCCCGCACACATCCAGGGGAGCCCCGTTTCCGCCTCCTAGCTCTAGATGAGGGATCCTTTCCCTGTTTCGTAGGAAAAGAATTCCCGGCGTTCCCGTCGCATCTCAAGAGGAGGCGCTCTCCACAGGAAAGGCGAGAGGAACTCCAGGGTTCTGACACCATTCCAAGAGTCCCCCAGATGTGTCAGTCCATTCCAGAGGAACCTCTTTTCCCTGAACTGCCTTGACGTTCAAGCCGAGGATCGACTCCCACCACGTGTGCACGTGGGACAGCCCTGTGGGAAAGCCTCGTGGGAAAGCCTCGTGGGAAAGACTCGAGGGAAAACCATAGATCCTTTGATCCACGCGGCGGACTGCGTGACACTGCTGCTACCGCTCTGGAGGAAAGCGCAAGTGCATGCCCGCATTCGAGACGAGGACTGACTCCCCTGGGGAGACTACAGAAGTACCCCAAGATCCATGTCAGCACTGGAGAGGAATCCTCAGGTTCTGGCCACGACTCCACACAAGGTCTTAGGCCCCGGCATCGACGGGAAAGGAATCCCGAGAGGCCCCCGAGGAACTCGCATGGGGACTGGCCTTTCCTGAGGCCACCAGAGTGGGTCCCTGAGGTCCCCGTCGTAAGTCGAGAGCACCTGCCGCAACTCGAGAAAATCCAGGAGGTTTTGCCCTCCAGGCGAGATGAGGCCCATTTCCGCTGAGGCTTCTCGAGGCCAATCACATCTAACCACTGGAACTTCCAAAGGGTCCTTCACACCATTGCTGCAACTCAAGAAGTTCCCCGACATACCCGTCTGCACTCGAGAGGAAGCACGTGGGGTCCCGCACACATCCAGGGGAGCCCCGTTTCCGCCTCCTAGCTCGAGATGAGGGATCCTGTCCCTGTTTCGTAGGGAAAGAATTCCCGGCGTTCCCGTCGCATCTCAAGAGGAGGCGCTCTCCACAGGAAAGGCGAGAGGAACTCCAGGGTCGTGCCACCATTCCAAGAGTCCCCCAGATGTGTCAGTCCATTCCAGAGGAACCTGTTTTCCCTGCACTGCCTTGACGTTCAAGCCGAGGATCGACTCCCACCACGTGTGCACGTGGGACAGCCCTGTGGGAAAGCCTCGTGGGAAAGCCTCGTGGGAAAGACTCGAGGGAAAACCATAGATCCTTTGATCCACGCGGCGGACTGCGTGACACTGCTGCTAACGCTCTGCAGGAAAGCGCAAGTGCATGCCCGCATTCGAGACGAGGACTGACTCCCCTGGGGAGACTCCAGAAGTACCCCAAGATCCATGTCAGCACTGGAGAGGAATCCTCAGGTTCTGGCCACGACTCCACACAAGGTCTTAGGCCCCGGCATCGACGGGAGAGGAATCCCGAGACGCCCCCGAGGAACTCGCATGGGGACTGGCCTTTCCTGAGGCCACCAGAGTGGGTCCCTGAGGTCCCCGTCGTAAGTCGAGAGCACCTGCCGCAACTCGAGAAAATCCAGGAGGTTTTGCCCTCCAGGCGAGATGAGGCCCATTTCCGCTGAGGCTTCTCGAGGCCAATCACATCTAACCACTGGAACTTCCAAAGGGTCCTTCACACCATTGCTGCAACTCAAGAAGTTCCCCGACATACCCGTCTGCACTCGAGAGGAAGCACGTGGGGTCCCGCACACATCCAGGGGAGCCCCGTTTCCGCCTCCTAGCTCGAGATGAGGGATCCTGTCCCTGTTTCGTAGGGAAAGAATTCCCGGCGTTCCCGTCGCATCTCAAGAGGAGGCGCTCTCCACAGGAAAGGCGAGAGGAAATCCAGGGTCGTGCCACCATTCCAAGAGTCCCCCAGATGTGTCAGTCCATTCCAGAGGAACCTGTTTTCCCTGCACTGCCTTGACGTTCAAGCCGAGGATCGACTCCCACCACGTGTGCACGTGGGACAGCCCTGTGGGAAAGCCTCGTGGGAAAGCCTCGTGGGAAAGACTCGAGGGAAAACCATAGATCCTTTGATCCACGCGGCGGACTGCGTGACACTGCTGCTACCGCTCTGCAGGAAAGCGCAAGTGCATGCCCGCATTCGAGACGAGGACTGACTCCCCTGGGGAGACTCCAGAAGTACCCCAAGATCCATGTCAGCACTGGAGAGGAATCCTCAGGTTCCGGCCCCGATTCCACACAAGGTCTTAGGCCCCGGCATCGACGGGAGAGGAATCCCGAGAGGCCCCCGAGGAACTCGCATGGGGACTGGCCTTTCCTGAGGCCACCAGAGCGGTTCCCTGAGGTCCCCGTCGTAAGTCGAGAGCACCTGCCGCAACTCGAGAAAATCCAGGAGGTTTTGCCCTCCAGGCGAGATGAGGCCCATTTCCGCTGAGGCTTCTCGAGGCCAATCACATCTAACCACTGGAACTGCCAAAGTGTCCTTCACACCATTGTTGCAACTCAAGAAGTTCCCCGACATACCCGTCTGCACTCGAGAGGAAGCACGTGGTGTCCCGCACACATCCAGGGGAGCCCCGTTTGCGCCTCCTAGCTCGAGATGAGGGATCCTTTCCCTGTTTCGTAGGGAAAGAATTCCCGGCGTTCCCGTTGCATCTCAAGAGGAGGCGCTCTCCACAGGAAAGGCGAGAGGAACTCCAGGGTCGTGCCACCATTCCAAGAGTCCCCCAGATGTGTCAGTCCATTCCAGAGGAACCTGTTTTCCCTGCACTGCCTTGACGTTCAAGCCGAGGATCGACTCCCACCACGTGTGCACGTGGGACAGCCCTGTGGGAAAGCCTCGTGGGAAAGCCTCGTGGGAAAGACTCGAGGGAAAACCATAGATCCTTTGATCCACGCGGCGGACTGCGTGACACTGCTGCTACCGCTCTGGAGGAAAGCGCAAGTGCATGCCCGCATTCGAGACGAGGACTGACTCCCCTGGGGAGACTCCAGAAGTACCCCAAGATCCATGTCAGCACTGGGGAGGAATCCTCAGGTTCCGGCCCAGACTCCACACAAGGTCTTAGGCCCCGGCATCGACGGGAGAGGAATCCGAGAGGCCCCCGAGGAACTCGCATGGGGACTGGCCTTTCCTGAGGCCACCAGAGCGGGTCCCTGAGGTCCCCGTCGTAAGTCGAGAGCACCTGCCGCAACTCGAGAAAATCCAGGAGGTTTTGCCCTCCAGGCGAGATGAGGCCCATTTCCGCTGAGGCTTCTTTAGGCCAATCACATCTAACCACTGGAACTTCCAAAGGGTCCTTCACACCCTTGCTGCAACTCAAGAAGTTCCCCGACATACCCGTCTGCACTCGAGAGGAAGCAAGTGGTGTCCCGCACACATCCAGGGGAGCCCCGTTTCCGCCTCCTAGCTCGAGATGAGGGATCCTTTCCCTGTTTCATAGGGAAAGAATTCCCGGCGTTCCCGTCGCATCTCAAGAGGAGGCGCTCTCCACAGGAAAGGCGAGAGGAACTCCAGGGTCGTGCCACCATTCCAAGAGTCCCCCAGATGTGTCAGTCCATACCAGAGGAACCTGTTTTCCCTGCACTGCCTTGACGTTCAAGCCGAGGATCGACTCCCACCACGTGTGCACGTGGGACAGCCCTGTGGGAAAGCCTCGTGGGAAAGCCTCGTGGGAAAGACTCGAGGGAAAACCATAGATCCTTTGATCCACGCGGCGGACTGCGTGACACTGCTGCTACCGTTCTGGAGGAAAGCGCAAGTGCATGCCTGCATTCGAGACGAGGACTGACGCCCCTGGGGAGACTCCAGAAGTACCCCAAGATCCATGTCAGCACTGGAGAGGAATCCTCAGGTTCCGGCCCCGACTCCACGCAAGGTCTTAGGCCCCGGCATCTACGGGAGAGGAATCCCGAGACGCCCCCGAGGAACTCACATGGGGACTGGCCTTTCCTGAGGCCACCAGAGCGGGTCCCTGAGGTCCCCGTCGTAAGTCGAGAGCACCTGCCGCAACTCGAGAAAATTCAGGAGGTTTTGCCCTCCAGGCGAGATGAGGCCCATTTCCGCTGAGGCTTCTCGAGGCCAATCACATCTAACCACTGGAACTTCCAAAGGGTCCTTCACACCATTGCTGCAACTCAAGAAGTTCCCCGACATACCCGTCTCCACTCGAGAGGAAGCACGTGGTGTCCCGCACACATCCAGGGGAGCCCCGTTTCCGCCTCCTAGCTCGAGATGAGGGATCCTTTCCCTGTTTCGTAGGGAAAGAATTCCCGGCGTTCCCGT
Source organism: Ovis canadensis (assembly GCF_042477335.2). NCBI lineage: Eukaryota > Metazoa > Chordata > Mammalia > Artiodactyla > Bovidae > Ovis > Ovis canadensis. Next base: position 7,459,566 of record NC_091258.1, on the reverse strand, counting down.
CGCATCTCAAGAGGAGGCGCTCTCCACAGGAAAGGCGAGAGGAACTCCAGGGTCGTGCCACCATTCCAAGAGTCCCCCAGATGTGTCAGTCCATTCCAGAGGAACCTGTTTTCCCTGCACTGCCTTGACGTTCAAGCCGAGGATCGACTCCCACCACGTGTGCACGTGGGACAGCCCTGTGGGAAAGCCTCGTGGGAAAGCCTCGTGGGAAAGACTCGAGGGAAAACCATAGATCCTTTGATCCACGCGGCGGACTGCGTGACACTGCTGCTACCGCTCTGGAGGAAAGCGCAAGTGCATGCCCGCATTCGAGACGAGGACTGACTCCCCTGGGGAGACTCCAGACGTACCCCAAATCCATGTCAGCACTGCAGAGGAATCCTCAGGTTCCGGCCCCGAATCCACACAAGGTCTTAGGCCCCGGCATCGACGGGAGAGGAATCCCGAGAGGCCCCCGAGGAACTCGCATGCGGACTGGCCTGTCCTGAGGCCATCAGAGCGGGTCCCTGAGGTCCCCGTCGTAAGTCGAGAGCACCTGCCGCAACTCGAGAAAATCCAGGAGGTTTTGCCCTCCAGGCGAGATGAGGCCCATTTCCTCTGAGGCTTCTCGAGGCTAATCACATCTAACCACTGGAACTTCCAAAGGGTCCTTCACACCATTGCTGCCACTCAAGAAGTTCCCCGACATACCCGTCTCCACTCGAGAGGAAGCACGTGGTGTCCCGCACACATCCAGGGGAGCCCCGTTTCCGCCTCCTAGCTCGAGATGAGGGATCCTTTCCCTGTTTCGTAGGGAAAGAATTCCCGGCGTTCCCGTCGCATCTCAAGAGGAGGCGCTCTCCACAGGAAAGGGGAGAGGAACTCCAGGGTCGTGACACCATTCCAAGAGTCCCCCAGATGTGTCAGTCCATTCCAGAGGAACCTGTTTTCCCTGCACTGCCTTGACGTTCAAGCCGAGGATCGACTCCCACCACGTGTGCACGTGGGACAGCCCTGTGGGAAAGCCTCGTGGGAAAGCCTCGTGGGAAAGACTCGAGGGAAAACCATAGATCCTTTGATCCACGCGGCGGACTGCGTGACACTGCTGCTACCGCTCTGGAGGAAAGCGCAAGTGCATGCCCGCATTCGAGACGAGGACTGACTCCCCTGTGGAGACTCCAGAAGTACCCCAAGATCCATGTCAGCACTGGAGAGGAATCCTCAGGTTCCGGCCCCGATTCCACACAAGGTCTTAGGCCCCGGCATCGACGGGAGAGGAATCCCGAGAGGCCCCCGAGGAACTCGCATGGGGACTGGCCTTTCCTGAGGCCACCAGAGCGGTTCACTGAGGTCCCCGTCGTAAGTCGAGAGCACCTGCCGCAACTCGAGAAAATCCAGGAGGTTTTGCCCTCCAGGCGAGATGAGGCCCATTTCCGCTGAGGCTTCTCGAGGCCAATCACATCTAACCACTGGAACTGCCAAAGGGTCCTTCACACCATTGTTGCAACTCAAGAAGTTCCCCGACATACCCGTCTCCACTCGAGAGGAAGCACGTGGTGTCCCGCACACATCCAGGGGAGCCCCGTTTGCGCCTCCTAGCTCGAGATGAGGGATCCTTTCCCTGTTTCGTAGGGAAAGAATTCCCGGCGTTCCCGTCGCATCTCAAGAGGAGGCGCTCTCCACAGGAAAGGCGAGAGGAACTCCAGGGTCGTGCCACCATTCCAAGAGTCCCCCAGATGTGTCAGTCCATTCCAGAGGAACCTGTTTTCCCTGCACTGCCTTGACGTTCAAGCCGAGGATCGACTCCCACCACGTGTGCACGTGGGACAGCCCTGTGGGAAAGCCTCGTGGGAAAGCCTCGTGGGAAAGACTCGAGGGAAAACCATAGATCCTTTGATCCACGCGGCGGACTGCGTGACACTGCTGCTACCGCTCTGGAGGAAAGCGCAAGTGCATGCCCGCATTCGAGACGAGGACTGACTCCCCTGGGGAGACTCCAGAAGTACCCCAAGATCCATGTCAGCACTGGAGAGGAATCCTCAGGTTCCGGCCCCGACTCCACACAAGGTCTTAGGCCCCGGCATCGACGGGAGAGGAATCCGAGAGGCCCCCGAGGAACTCGCATGGGGACTGGCCTTTCCTGAGGCCACCAGAGCGGGTCCCTGAGGTCCCCGTCGTAAGTCGAGAGCACCTGCCGCAACTCGAGAAAATCCAGGAGGTTTTGCCCTCCAGGCGAGATGAGGCCCATTTCCGCTGAGGCTTCTGGAGGCCAATCACATCTAACCACTGGAACTTCCAAAGGGTCCTTCACACCCTTGCTGCAACTCAAGAAGTTCCCCGACATACCCGTCTGCACTCGAGAGGAAGCAAGTGGTGTCCCGCACACATCCAGGGGAGCCCCGTTTCCGCCTCCTAGCTCGAGATGAGGGATCCTTTCCCTGTTTCATAGGGAAAGAATTCCCGGCGTTCCCGTCGCATCTCAAGAGGAGGCGCTCTCCACAGGAAAGGCGAGAGGAACTCCAGGGTCGTGCCACCATTCCAAGAGTCCCCCAGATGTGTCAGTCCATACCAGAGGAACCTGTTTTCCCTGCACTGCCTTGACGTTCAAGCCGAGGATCGACTCCCACCACGTGTGCACGTGGGACAGCCCTGTGGGAAAGCCTCGTGGGAAAGCCTCGTGGGAAAGACTCGAGGGAAAACCATAGATCCTTTGATCCACGCGGCGGACTGCGTGATACTGCTGCTACCGCTCTGGAGGAAAGCGCAAGTGCATGCCTGCATTCGAGACGAGGACTGACGCCCCTGGGGAGACTCCAGAAGTACCCCAAGATCCATGTCAGCACTGGAGAGGAATCCTCAGGTTCCGGCCCCGACTCCACGCAAGGTCTTAGGCCCCGGCATCTACGGGAGAGGAATCCCGAGACGCCCCCGAGGAACTCACATGGGGACTGGCCTTTCCTGAGGCCACCAGAGCGGGTCCCTGAGGTCCCCGTCGTAAGTCGAGAGCACCTGCCGCAACTCGAGAAAATTCAGGAGGTTTTGCCCTCCAGGCGAGATGAGGCCCATTTCCGCTGAGGCTTCTCGAGGCCAATCACATCTAACCACTGGAACTTCCAAAGGGTCCTTCACACCATTGCTGCAACTCAAGAAGTTCCCCGACATACCCGTCTCCACTCGAGAGGAAGCACGTGGTGTCCCGCACACATCCAGGGGAGCCCCGTTTCCGCCTCCTAGCTCGAGATGAGGGATCCTTTCCCTGTTTCGTAGGGAAAGAATTCCCGGCGTTCCCGTCGCATCTCAAGAGGAGGCGCTCTCCACAGGAAAGGCGAGAGGAACTCCAGGGTCGTGCCACCATTCCAAGAGTCCCCCAGATGTGTCAGTCCATTCCAGAGGAACCTGTTTTCCCTGCACTGCCTTGACGTTCAAGCCGAGGATCGACTCCCACCACGTGTGCACGTGGGACAGCCCTGTGGGAAAGCCTCGTGGGAAAGCCTCGTGGGAAAGACTCGAGGGAAAACCATAGATCCTTTGATCCACGCGGCGGACTGCGTGACACTGCTGCTACCGCTCTGGAGGAAAGCGCAAGTGCATGCCCGCATTCGAGACGAGGACTGACTCCCCTGGGGAGACTCCAGACGTACCCCAAGATCCATGTCAGCACTGCAGAGGAATCCTCAGGTTCCGGCCCCGACTCCACACAAGGTCTTAGGCCCCGGCATCGACGGGAGAGGAATCCCGAGAGGCCCCCGAGGAACTCGCATGCGGACTGGCCTGTCCTGAGGCCATCAGAGCGGGTCCCTGAGGTCCCCGTCGTAAGTCGAGAGCACCTGCCGCAACTCGAGAAAATCCAGGAGGTTTTGCCCTCCAGGCGAGATGAGGCCCATTTCCTCTGAGGCTTCTCGAGGCTAATCACATCTAACCACTGGAACTTCCAAAGGGTCCTTCACACCATTGCTGCAACTCAAGAAGTTCCCCGACATACCCGTCTCCACTCGAGAGGAAGCACGTGGTGTCCCGCACACATCCAGGGGAGCCCCGTTTCCGCCTCCTAGCTCGAGATGAGGGATCCTTTCCCTGTTTCGTAGGGAAAGAATTCTCGGCGTTCCCGTCGCATCTCAAGAGGAGGCGCTCTCCACAGGAAAGGGGAGAGGAACTCCAGGGTCGTGACACCATTCCAAGAGTCCCCCAGATGTGTCAGTCCATTCCAGAGGAACCTGTTTTCCCTGCACTGCCTTGACGTTCAAGCCGAGGATCGACTCCCACCACGTGTGCACGTGGGACAGCCCTGTGGGAAAGCCTCGTGGGAAAGCCTCGTGGGAAAGACTCGAGGGAAAACCATAGATCCTTTGATCCACGCGGCGGACTGCGTGACACTGCTGCTACCGCTCTGGAGGAAAGCGCAAGTGCATGCCCGCATTCGAGACGAGGACTGACTCCCCTGGGGAGACTCCAGAAGTACCCCAAGATCCATGTCAGCACTGGAGAGGAATCCTCAGGTTCCGGCCCCGATTCCACACAAGGTCTTAGGCCCCGGCATCGACGGGAGAGGAATCCCGAGAGGCCCCCGAGGAACTCGCATGGGGACTGGCCTTTCCTGAGGCCACCAGAGCGGTTCCCTGAGGTCCCCGTCGTAAGTCGAGAGCACCTGCCGCAACTCGAGAAAATCCAGGAGGTTTTGCCCTCCAGGCGAGATGAGGCCCATTTCCGCTGAGGCTTCTCGAGGCCAATCACATCTAACCACTGGAACTGCCAAAGGGTCCTTCACACCATTGTTGCAACTCAAGAAGTTCCCCGACATACCAGTCTGCACTCGAGAGGAAGCACGTGGTGTCCCGCACACATCCAGGGGAGCCCCGTTTCCGCCTCCTAGCTCGAGATGAGGGATCCTTTCCCTGTTTCGTAGGGAAAGAATTCCCGGCGTTCCCGTTGCATCTCAAGAGGAGGCGCTCTCCACAGGAAAGGCGAGAGGAACTCCAGGGTCGTGCCACCATTCCAAGAGTCCCCCAGATGTGTCAGTCCATTCCAGAGGAACCTGTTTTCCCTGCACTGCCTTGACGTTCAAGCCGAGGATTGACTCCCACCACGTGTGCACGTGGGACAGCCCTGTGGGAAAGCCTCGTGGGAAAGCCTCGTGGGAAAGACTCGAGGGAAAACCATAGATCCTTTGATCCACGCGGCGGACTGCGTGACACTGCTGCTACCGCTCTGGAGGAAAGCGCAAGTGCATGCCCGCATTCGAGACGAGGACTGACTCCCCTGGGGAGACTCCAGAAGTACCCCAAGATCCATGTCAGCACTGGAGAGGAATCCTCAGGTTCCGGCCCCGACTCCACACAAGGTCTTAGGCCCCGGCATCGACGGGAGAGGAATCCGAGAGGCCCCCGAGGAACTCGCATGGGGACTGGCCTTTCCTGAGGCCACCAGAGCGGGTCCCTGAGGTCCCCGTTGTAAGTCGAGAGCACCTGCCGCAACTCGAGAAAATCCAGGAGGTTTTGCCCTCCAGGCGAGATGAGGCCCATTTCCGCTGAGGCTTCTGGAGGCCAATCACATCTAACCACTGGAACTTCCAAAGGGTCCTTCACACCCTTGCTGCAACTCAAGAAGTTCCCCGACATACCCGTCTGCACTCGAGAGGAAGCAAGTGGTGTCCCGCACACATCCAGGGGAGCCCCGTTTCCGCCTCCTAGCTCGAGATGAGGGATCCTTTCCCTGTTTCATAGGGAAAGAATTCCCGGCGTTCCCGTCGCATCTCAAGAGGAGGCGCTCTCCACAGGAAAGGCGAGAGGAACTCCAGGGTCGTGCCACCATTCCAAGAGTCCCCCAGATGTGTCAGTCCATACCAGAGGAACCTGTTTTCCCTGCACTGCCTTGACGTTCAAGCCGAGGATCGACTCCCACCACGTGTGCACGTGGGACAGCCCTGTGGGAAAGCCTCGTGGGAAAGCCTCGTGGGAAAGACTCGAGGGAAAACCATAGATCCTTTGATCCACGCGGCGGACTGCGTGACACTGCTGCTACCGTTCTGGAGGAAAGCGCAAGTGCATGCCTGCATTCGAGACGAGGACTGACGCCCCTGGGGAGACTCCAGAAGTACCCCAAGATCCATGTCAGCACTGGAGAGGAATCCTCAGGTTCCGGCCCCGACTCCACGCAAGGTCTTAGGCCCCGGCATCTACGGGAGAGGAATCCCGAGACGCCCCCGAGAAACTCACATGGGGACTGGCCTTTCCTGAGGCCACCAGAGCGGGTCCCTGAGGTCCCCGTCGTAAGTCGAGAGCACCTGCCGCAACTCGAGAAAATTCAGGAGGTTTTGCCCTCCAGGCGAGATGAGGCCCATTTCCGCTGAGGCTTCTCGAGGCCAATCACATCTAACCACTGGAACTTCCAAAGGGTCCTTCACACCATTGCTGCAACTCAAGAAGTTCCCCGACATACCCGTCTCCACTCGAGAGGAAGCACGTGGTGTCCCGCACACATCCAGGGGAGCCCCGTTTCCGCCTCCTAGCTCGAGATGAGGGATCCTTTCCCTGTTTCGTAGGGAAAGAATTCCCGGCGTTCCCGTCGCATCTCAAGAGGAGGCGCTCTCCACAGGAAAGGCGAGAGGAACTCCAGGGTCGTGCCACCATTCCAAGAGTCCCCCAGATGTGTCAGTCCATTCCAGAGGAACCTGTTTTCCCTGCACTGCCTTGACGTTCAAGCCGAGGATCGACTCCCACCACGTGTGCACGTGGGACAGCCCTGTGGGAAAGCCTCGTGGGAAAGCCTCGTGGGAAAGACTCGAGGGAAAACCATAGATCCTTTGATCCACGCGGCGGAATGAGTGACACTGCTGCTACCGCTCTGGAGGAAAGCGCAAGTGCATGCCCGCATTGGAGACAAGGACTGACTCCCCTGGGGAGACTCCAGAAGTACCCCAGGATCCATGTCAGCACTGGAGAGGAATCCTCAGGTTCCGGCCCCGACTCCACACAAGGTCTTAGGCCCCGGCATCGACGGGAGAGGAACCCCGAGAGGCCCCCGAGGAACTCGCATGGGGACTGGCCTTTCCTGAGTCCACCAGAGCGGTTCCCTGAGGTCCCCGTCGTAAGTCGAGAGCACCTGCCGCAACTCGAGAAAATCCAGGAGGTTTTGCCGTCCAGGCGAGACGAGGCCCATTTCCGCTGAGGCTTCTCGAGGCCAATCACATCTAACCACTGGAACTGCCAAAGGGTCCTTCACACCATTGCTGCAACTCAAGAAGTTCCCCGACATACCCGTCTGCACTCGAGAGGAAGCACGTGGTGTCCCGCACACATCCAGGGGAGCCCCGTTTCCGCCTCCTAGCTCGAGATGAGGGATCCTTTCCCTGTTTCGTAGGGAAAGAATTCCCGGCGTTCCCGTCGCATCTCAAGAGGAGGCGCTCTCCACAGGAAAGGCGAGAGTAACTCCAGGGTCGTGCCACCATTTCAAGAGTCCCCCAGATGTGTCAGTCCATTCCAGAGGAACCTGTTTTCCCTGCACTGCCTTGACGTTCAAGCAGAGGATCGACTCCCACCACGTGTGCACGTGGGAAAGCCCTGTGGGAAAGCCTCGTGGGAAAGCCTCGTGGGAAAGACTCGAGGCAAATCCATAGATCCTTTGATCCACGCGGCGGACTGCGTGACAGTGCTGCTACCGCTCTGGAGGAAAGCGCAATGAATGCCCGCATTCGAGACGAGGACTGACTCCCCTGGGGAGACTCCAGACGTACCCCAAGATCCATGTCAGCACTGGAGAGGAATCCTCAGGTTCCGGCCCCGACTCCACACAAGGTCTTATGCCCCGGCATCGACGGGAGAGGAATCCCGAGAGGCCCCCGAAGAACTCGCATGGGGACTGGCCTTTCCTGAGGCCACCAGAGCGGGTCCCTGAGGTCCCCGTCGTAAGTCGAGAGCACCTGCCGCAACTCGAGAAAATCCAGGAGGTTTTGCCCTCCAGGCGAGATGAGGCCCATTTCCGCTGAGGCTTCTCGAGGCCAATCACATCTAACCACTGGAACTTCCAAAGGGTCCTTCACACCCTTGCTGCAACTCAAGAAGTTCCCCGACATACCCGTCTCCACTCGAGAGGAAGCACGTGCGGTCCCGCACACATCCAGGGGAGCCCCGTTTCCACCTCCTAGCTCGAGATGAGGGATCCTTTCCCTGTTTCGTAGGGAAAGAATTCCCGGCGTTCCCGTCGCATCTCAAGAGGAGGCGCTCTCCACAGGAAAGGCGAGAGGAACTCCAGGGTCGTGCCACCATTCCAAGAGTCCCCCAGATGTGTCAGTCCATTCCAGAGGAACCTGTTTTCCCTGCACTGCCTTGACATTCAAGCCGAGGATCGACTCCCACCACGTGTGCACGTGGGACAGCCTTGTGGAAAGCCTCGTGGGAAAGCCTCGTGGGAAAGACTCGAGGGAAAACCATAGATCCTTTGATCCACGCGGCGGACTGCGTGACACTGCTGCTACCGCTCTGGAGGAAAGCACAATGCATGCCCGCATTCGAGACGAGGACTGACTCCCCTGGGGAGACTTCAAAAGTACCCCATGATCCATGTCAGCACTGGAGAGGAATCCTCAGGTTCCGGCCCCGACTCCACACAAGGTCTTAGGCCCCGGCATCGACGGGAGAGGAATCCCGAGAGGCCCCCGAGGAACTCGCATGGGGACTGGCCTTTCCTGAGGCCACCAGAGCGGTTCCCTGAGGTCCCCGTCGTAAGTCGAGAGCACCTGCCGCAACTCGAGAAAATCCAGGAGGTTTTGCCCTCCAGGCGAGATGAGGCCCATTTCCGCTGAGGCTTCTCGAGGCCAATCACATCTAACCACTGGAACTGCCAAAGGGTCCTTCACACCCTTGCTGCAACTCAAGAAGTTCCCCGACATACCCGTCTGCACTCGAGAGGAATCACGTGGGTTCCCGCACACATCCAGGGGAGCCCCGTTTCCGCCTCCTAGCTCGAGATGAGGGATCCTTTCCCTGTTTCGTAGGGAAAGAATTCCCGGCGTTCCCGTCGCATCTCAAGAGGAGGCGCTCTCCACAGGAAAGGAGAAAGGAACTCCAGGGTCGTGCCACCATTCCAAGAGTCCCCCAGATGTGTCAGTCCATTCCAGAGGAACCTGTTTTCCCTGCACATGACGTTCAAGCCGAAGATCGACTCCCACCACGTCTGCACGTGGGACAGCCCTGTGGGAAAGCCTCGTGGGAAAGCCTCGTGGGAAAGACTCGAGGGAAAACCATAGATCCTTTGATCCACGCGTGGAATGCGTGACACTGCTGCTACCGCTCTGGAGGAAAGTGCAATGCATGCCCGCATTCGAGACGAGGACTGACTCCCCTGGGGAGACTCCAGAAGTACCCCAAGATCCATGTCAGCACTGGAGAGGAATCCTCAGGTTCCGGCCCCGACTACACACAAGGTCTTAGGCCCCGGCATCGACGGGAGAGGAACCCCGAGACGCCCCCGAGGAACTCGCATGGGGACTGGCCTTTCCTGAGGCCACCAGAGCGGGTCCCTGAGGTCCCCGTCGTAAGTCGAGATCACCTGCCGCAACTCTAGAAAATCCAGGAGGTTTTGCCCTCCAGGTGAGATGAGGCCCATTTCCCCTGAGGCTTCTCGAGGCCAATCACATCTAACCACTGGAACTTCCAAAGGGTCCTTCACACCATTGCTGCAACTCAAGAAGTTCCCTGACATACCCGTCTCCACTGGAGAGGAAGCACGTGGGGTCCCGCAAACATCCAGGGGAGCCCCGTTTCCGCCTCCTAGCTCGAGATGAGGGATCCTTTCCCTGTTTCGTAGGGAAAGAATTCCCGGCGTTCCCGTCGCATCTCAAGAGGAGGCGCTCTCCACAGGAAAGGCGAGAGGAACTCCAGGGTCGTGCCACCATTCCAAGAGTCCCCCAGATGTGTCAGTCCATTCCAGAGGAACCTGTTTTCCCTGCACTGCCTTGACGTTCAAGCCGAGGATCGACTCCCACCACGTGTGCACGTGGGACAGCCCTGTGGGAAAGCCTCGTGGGAAAGCCTCGTGGGAAAGACTCGAGGGAAAACCATAGATCCTTTGATCCACGCGGCGGACTGCGTGACACTGCTGCTACCGCTCTGGAGGAAAGCACAATGCATGCCCGCATTCGAGACGAGGACTGACTCCCCTGGGGAGACATCAAAAGTACCCCAAGATCCATGTCAGCACTGGAGAGGAATCCTCAGGTTCCGGCCCAGACTCCACACAAGGTCTTAGGCCCCGGCATCGACGGGAGAGGAATCCCGAGAGGCCCCCGAGGAACTCGCATGGGGACTGGCCTTTCCTGAGGCCACCAGAGCGGGTCCCTGAGGTCCCCGTCGTAAGTCGAGAGCACCTGCCGCAACTGGAGAAAATCCAGGAGGTTTTGCCCTCCAGGCGAGATGAGGCACATTTCCGCTGAGGCTTCTCGAGGCCAATCACATCTAACCACTGGAACTTCCAAAGGGTCCTTCACACCCTTGCTGCAACTCAAGAAGTTCCCCGACATACCCGTCTCCACTCGAGAGGAAGCACGTGGGTTCCCGCACACATCCAGGCGAGCCCTGTTTCCGCCTCCTAGCTCGAGATGAGGGATCCTTTCCCTGTTTCGGAGGGATCCTTTCCCTGTTTCGTAGGGAAAGAATTCCCGGCGTTCCCGTCGCATCTCAAGAGGAGGCGCTCTCCACAGGAAAGGCGAAAGGAACTCCAGGGTCGTGCCACAATTCCAAGAGTCCCCCAGATGTGTCAGTCCATTCCAGAGGAACCTGTTTTCCCTGCACATGACGTTCAAGCCGAGGATCGACTCCCACCACGTGTGCACGTGGGACAGCCCTGTGGGAAAGCCTCGTGGGAAAGCCTCGTGGGAAAGACTCGAGGGAAAACCATAGATCCTTTGATCCACGCGGCGGACTGCGTGACACTGCTGCTACCGCTCTGGAGGAAAGTGCAATGCATGCCCGCATTCGAGAGGAGGACTGACTCCCCTGGGGAGACTCCAGAAGTACCCCAAGATCCATGTCAGCACTGGAGAGGAATCCTCAGGTTCCGGCCCCGACTCCACACAAGGTCTTAGGCCACGGCATCGACGGGAGAGGAACCCCGAGACGCCCCCGAGGAACTCGCATGGGGACTGGCCTTTCCTGAGGCCACCAGAGCGGTTCCCTGAGGTCCCCGTCGTAAGTCGAGAGCACCTGCCGCAACTCTAGAAAATCCAGGAGGTTTTGCCCTCCAGGTGAGATGAGGCCCATTTCCCCTGAGGGTTCTCGAGGCCAATCACATCTAACGACTGGAACTTCCAAAGGGTCCTTCACACCATTGCTGCAACTCAAGAAGTTCCCCGACATACCCGTCTCCACTCGAGAGGAAGCACGTGGGGTCCCGCACACATCCAGGGGAGCCCCGTTTCCGCCTCCTAGCTCGAGATGAGGGATCCTTTCCCTGTTTCGTAGGGAAAGAATTCCCGGCGTTCCCGTCGCATCTCAAGAGGAGGCGCTCTCCACAGGAAAGGCGAGAGGAACTCCAGGGTCGTGCCACCATTCCAAGAGTCCCCCAGATGTGTCAGTCCATTCCAGAGGAACCTGTTTTCCCTGCACTGCCTTGACGTTCAAGCCGAGGATCGACTCCCACCACGTGTGCACGTGGGACAGCCCTGTGGGAAAGCCTCGTGGGAAAGCCTCGTGGGAAAGACTCGAGGGAAAACCATAGATCCTTTGATCCACGCGGCGGACTGCGTGACACTGCTGCTACCGCTCTGGAGGAAAGCGCAAGTGCATGCCCGCATTCGAGACGAGGACTGACTCCCCTGGGGAGACTCCAGAAGTACCCCAAGATCCATGTCAGCACTGGAGAGGAATCCTCAGGTTCCGGCCCCGACTCCACGCAAGGTCTTAGGCCCCGGCATCTACGGGAGAGGAATCCCGAGACGCCCCCGAGAAACTCACATGGGGACTGGCCTTTCCTGAGGCCACCAGAGCGGGTCCCTGAGGTCCCCGTCGTAAGTCGAGAGCACCTGCCGCAACTCGAGAAAATTCAGGAGGTTTTGCCCTCCAGGCGAGATGAGGCCCATTTCCGCTGAGGCTTCTCGAGGCCAATCACATCTAACCACTGGAACTTCCAAAGGGTCCTTCACACCATTGCTGCAACTCAAGAAGTTCCCCGACATACCCGTCTCCACTCGAGAGGAAGCACGTGGTGTCCCGCACACATCCAGGGGAGCCCCGTTTCCGCCTCCTAGCTCGAGATGAGGGATCCTTTCCCTGTTTCGTAGGGAAAGAATTCCCGGCGTTCCCGTCGCATCTCAAGAGGAGGCGCTCTCCACAGGAAAGGCGAGAGGAACTCCAGGGTCGTGCCACCATTCCAAGAGTCCCCCAGATGTGTCAGTCCATTCCAGAGGAACCTGTTTTCCCTGCACTGCCTTGACGTTCAAGCCGAGGATCGACTCCCACCACGTGTGCACGTGGGACAGCCCTGTGGGAAAGCCTCGTGGGAAAGCCTCGTGGGAAAGACTCGAGGGAAAACCATAGATCCTTTGATCCACGCGGCGGAATGAGTGACACTGCTGCTACCGCTCTGGAGGAAAGCGCAAGTGCATGCCCGCATTGGAGACAAGGACTGACTCCCCTGGGGAGACTCCAGAAGTACCCCAGGATCCATGTCAGCACTGGAGAGGAATCCTCAGGTTCCGGCCCCGACTCCACACAAGGTCTTAGGCCCCGGCATCGACGGGAGAGGAACCCCGAGAGGCCCCCGAGGAACTCGCATGGGGACTGGCCTTTCCTGAGTCCACCAGAGCGGTTCCCTGAGGTCCCCGTCGTAAGTCGAGAGCACCTGCCGCAACTCGAGAAAATCCAGGAGGTTTTGCCGTCCAGGCGAGACGAGGCCCATTTCCGCTGAGGCTTCTCGAGGCCAATCACATCTAACCACTGGAACTGCCAAAGGGTCCTTCACACCATTGCTGCAACTCAAGAAGTTCCCCGACATACCCGTCTGCACTCGAGAGGAAGCACGTGGTGTCCCGCACACATCCAGGGGAGCCCCGTTTCCGCCTCCTAGCTCGAGATGAGGGATCCTTTCCCTGTTTCGTAGGGAAAGAATTCCCGGCGTTCCCGTCGCATCTCAAGAGGAGGCGCTCTCCACAGGAAAGGCGAGAGTAACTCCAGGGTCGTGCCACCATTTCAAGAGTCCCCCAGATGTGTCAGTCCATTCCAGAGGAACCTGTTTTCCCTGCACTGCCTTGACGTTCAAGCAGAGGATCGACTCCCACCACGTGTGCACGTGGGAAAGCCCTGTGGGAAAGCCTCGTGGGAAAGCCTCGTGGGAAAGACTCGAGGCAAATCCATAGATCCTTTGATCCACGCGGCGGACTGCGTGACAGTGCTGCTACCGCTCTGGAGGAAAGCGCAATGAATGCCCGCATTCGAGACGAGGACTGACTCCCCTGGGGAGACTCCAGACGTACCCCAAGATCCATGTCAGCACTGGAGAGGAATCCTCAGGTTCCGGCCCCGACTCCACACAAGGTCTTATGCCCCGGCATCGACGGGAGAGGAATCCCGAGAGGCCCCCGAAGAACTCGCATGGGGACTGGCCTTTCCTGAGGCCACCAGAGCGGGTCCCTGAGGTCCCCGTCGTAAGTCGAGAGCACCTGCCGCAACTCGAGAAAATCCAGGAGGTTTTGCCCTCCAGGCGAGATGAGGCCCATTTCCGCTGAGGCTTCTCGAGGCCAATCACATCTAACCACTGGAACTTCCAAAGGGTCCTTCACACCCTTGCTGCAACTCAAGAAGTTCCCCGACATACCCGTCTCCACTCGAGAGGAAGCACGTGCGGTCCCGCACACATCCAGGGGAGCCCCGTTTCCACCTCCTAGCTCGAGATGAGGGATCCTTTCCCTGTTTCGTAGGGAAAGAATTCCCGGCGTTCCCGTCGCATCTCAAGAGGAGGCGCTCTCCACAGGAAAGGCGAGAGGAACTCCAGGGTCGTGCCACCATTCCAAGAGTCCCCCAGATGTGTCAGTCCATTCCAGAGGAACCTGTTTTCCCTGCACTGCCTTGACATTCAAGCCGAGGATCGACTCCCACCACGTGTGCACGTGGGACAGCCTTGTGGAAAGCCTCGTGGGAAAGCCTCGTGGGAAAGACTCGAGGGAAAACCATAGATCCTTTGATCCACGCGGCGGACTGCGTGACACTGCTGCTACCGCTCTGGAGGAAAGCACAATGCATGCCCGCATTCGAGACGAGGACTGACTCCCCTGGGGAGACTTCAAAAGTACCCCATGATCCATGTCAGCACTGGAGAGGAATCCTCAGGTTCCGGCCCCGACTCCACACAAGGTCTTAGGCCCCGGCATCTACGGGAGAGGAATCCCGAGAGGCCCCCGAGGAACTCGCATGGGGACTGGCCTTTCCTGAGGCCACCAGAGCGGTTCCCTGAGGTCCCCGTCGTAAGTCGAGAGCACCTGCCGCAACTCGAGAAAATCCAGGAGGTTTTGCCCTCCAGGCGAGATGAGGCCCATTTCCGCTGAGGCTTCTCGAGGCCAATCACATCTAACCACTGGAACTGCCAAAGGGTCCTTCACACCCTTGCTGCAACTCAAGAAGTTCCCCGACATACCCGTCTGCACTCGAGAGGAATCACGTGGGTTCCCGCACACATCCAGGGGAGCCCCGTTTCCGCCTCCTAGCTCGAGATGAGGGATCCTTTCCCTGTTTCGTAGGGAAAGAATTCCCGGCGTTCCCGTCGCATCTCAAGAGGAGGCGCTCTCCACAGGAAAGGAGAAAGGAACTCCAGGGTCGTGCCACCATTCCAAGAGTCCCCCAGATGTGTCAGTCCATTCCAGAGGAACCTGTTTTCCCTGCACATGACGTTCAAGCCGAAGATCGACTCCCACCACGTCTGCACGTGGGACAGCCCTGTGGGAAAGCCTCGTGGGAAAGCCTCGTGGGAAAGACTCGAGGGAAAACCATAGATCCTTTGATCCACGCGTGGAATGCGTGACACTGCTGCTACCGCTCTGGAGGAAAGTGCAATGCATGCCCGCATTCGAGACGAGGACTGACTCCCCTGGGGAGACTCCAGAAGTACCCCAAGATCCATGTCAGCACTGGAGAGGAATCCTCAGGTTCCGGCCCCGACTACACACAAGGTCTTAGGCCCCGGCATCGACGGGAGAGGAACCCCGAGACGCCCCCGAGGAACTCGCATGGGGACTGGCCTTTCCTGAGGCCACCAGAGCGGGTCCCTGAGGTCCCCGTCGTAAGTCGAGATCACCTGCCGCAACTCTAGAAAATCCAGGAGGTTTTGCCCTCCAGGTGAGATGAGGCCCATTTCCCCTGAGGCTTCTCGAGGCCAATCACATCTAACCACTGGAACTTCCAAAGGGTCCTTCACACCATTGCTGCAACTCAAGAAGTTCCCTGACATACCCGTCTCCACTGGAGAGGAAGCACGTGGGGTCCCGCAAACATCCAGGGGAGCCCCGTTTCCGCCTCCTAGCTCGAGATGAGGGATCCTTTCCCTGTTTCGTAGGGAAAGAATTCCCGGCGTTCCCGTCGCATCTCAAGAGGAGGCGCTCTCCACAGGAAAGGCGAGAGGAACTCCAGGGTCGTGCCACCATTCCAAGAGTCCCCCAGATGTGTCAGTCCATTCCAGAGGAACCTGTTTTCCCTGCACTGCCTTGACGTTCAAGCCGAGGATCGACTCCCACCACGTGTGCACGTGGGACAGCCCTGTGGGAAAGCCTCGTGGGAAAGCCTCGTGGGAAAGACTCGAGGGAAAACCATAGATCCTTTGATCCACGCGGCGGACTGCGTGACACTGCTGCTACCGCTCTGGAGGAAAGCACAATGCATGCCCGCATTCGAGACGAGGACTGACTCCCCTGGGGAGACATCAAAAGTACCCCAAGATCCATGTCAGCACTGGAGAGGAATCCTCAGGTTCCGGCCCAGACTCCACACAAGGTCTTAGGCCCCGGCATCGACGGGAGAGGAATCCCGAGAGGCCCCCGAGGAACTCGCATGGGGACTGGCCTTTCCTGAGGCCACCAGAGCGGGTCCCTGAGGTCCCCGTCGTAAGTCGAGAGCACCTGCCGCAACTGGAGAAAATCCAGGAGGTTTTGCCCTCCAGGCGAGATGAGGCACATTTCCGCTGAGGCTTCTCGAGGCCAATCACATCTAACCACTGGAACTTCCAAAGGGTCCTTCACACCCTTGCTGCAACTCAAGAAGTTCCCCGACATACCCGTCTCCACTCGAGAGGAAGCACGTGGGTTCCCGCACACATCCAGGCGAGCCCTGTTTCCGCCTCCTAGCTCGAGATGAGGGATCCTTTCCCTGTTTCGGAGGGATCCTTTCCCTGTTTCGTAGGGAAAGAATTCCCGGCGTTCCCGTCGCATCTCAAGAGGAGGCGCTCTCCACAGGAAAGGCGAAAGGAACTCCAGGGTCGTGCCACAATTCCAAGAGTCCCCCAGATGTGTCAGTCCATTCCAGAGGAACCTGTTTTCCCTGCACATGACGTTCAAGCCGAGGATCGACTCCCACCACGTGTGCACGTGGGACAGCCCTGTGGGAAAGCCTCGTGGGAAAGCCTCGTGGGAAAGACTCGAGGGAAAACCATAGATCCTTTGATCCACGCGGCGGACTGCGTGACACTGCTGCTACCGCTCTGGAGGAAAGTGCAATGCATGCCCGCATTCGAGAGGAGGACTGACTCCCCTGGGGAGACTCCAGAAGTACCCCAAGATCCATGTCAGCACTGGAGAGGAATCCTCAGGTTCCAGCCCCGACTCCACACAAGGTCTTAGGCCACGGCATCGACGGGAGAGGAACCCCGAGACGCCCCCGAGGAACTCGCATGGGGACTGGCCTTTCCTGAGGCCACCAGAGCGGTTCCCTGAGGTCCCCGTCGTAAGTCGAGAGCACCTGCCGCAACTCTAGAAAATCCAGGAGGTTTTGCCCTCCAGGTGAGATGAGGCCCATTTCCCCTGAGGGTTCTCGAGGCCAATCACATCTAACGACTGGAACTTCCAAAGGGTCCTTCACACCATTGCTGCAACTCAAGAAGTTCCCCGACATACCCGTCTCCACTCGAGAGGAAGCACGTGGGGTCCCGCACACATCCAGGGGAGCCCCGTTTCCGCCTCCTAGCTCGAGATGAGGGATCCTTTCCCTGTTTCGTAGGGAAAGAATTCCCGGCGTTCCCGTCGCATCTCAAGAGGAGGCGCTCTCCACAGGAAAGGCGAGAGGAACTCCAGGGTCGTGCCACCATTCCAAGAGTCCCCCAGATGTGTCAGTCCATTCCAGAGGAACCTGTTTTCCCTGCACTGCCTTGACGTTCAAGCCGAGGATCGACTCCCACCACGTGTGCACGTGGGACAGCCCTGTGGGAAAGCCTCGTGGGAAAGCCTCGTGGGAAAGACTCGAGGGAAAACCATAGATCCTTTGATCCACGCGGCGGACTGCGTGACACTGCTGCTACCGCTCTGGAGGAAAGCGCAAGTGCATGCCCGCATTCGAGACGAGGACTGACTCCCCTGGGGAGACTCCAGAAGTACCCCAAGATCCATGTCAGCACTGGAGAGGAATCCTCAGGTTCCGGCCCCGACTACACACAAGGTCTTAGGCCCCGGAATCGACGGGAGAGGAATCCCGAGAGGCCCCCGAGGAACTCGCATGGGGACTGGCCTTTCCTGAGGCCACCAGAGCGGGTCCCTGAGGTCCCCGTCGTAAGTCGAGAGCACCTGCCGCAACTCGAGAAAATCCAGGAGGTTTTGCCCTCCAGGCGAGATGAGGCCAATTTCCGCTAAGGCTTCTCGAGGCCAATCACATCTAACCACTGGAACTTCCAAAGGGTCCTTCACACCCTTGCTGCAACTCAAGAAGTTCCCCGACATACCCGTCTCCACTCGAGAGGAAGCACGTGGGGTCCCGCACACATCCAGGGGAACCCGTTGCCGCCTCCTAGCTCAAGATGAGGGATCCTTTCCCTGTTTCGTAGGGAAAGAATTCCCGGCGTTCCCGTCGCATCTCAAGAGGAGGCGCTCTCCACAGGAAATGCGAGAGGAACTCCAGGGTCGTGACACCATTCCAAGAGTCCCCCAGATGTGTCAGTCCATTCCAGAGGAACCTGTTTTCCCTGCACTGCCTTGACGTTCAAGCCGAGGATCGACTCCCACCACGTGTGCACGTGGGACAGCCCTGTGGGAAAGCCTCGTGGGAAAGCCTCGTGGGAAAGACTCGAGGGAAATCCATAGATCCTTTAAACTAGGCGGCGGACTGCGTGACACTGCTGCTACCGCTCTGGAGGAAAGCGCAATGAATGCCCGCATTCGAGACGAGGACTGACTCCCCTGGGGAGACTCCAAACGTACCCCAAGATCCATGTCAGCAATGGAGAGGTATACTCAGGTTCCGGCCCCGACTCCACACAAGGTCTTAGGCCCCGGCATCGACGGGAGAGGAATCCCGGGAGGCCCCCGAGGAACTGGCATGGGGACTGGCCTTTCCTGAGGCCACCAGAGTGGGTCCCTGAGGTCCCCGTCGTAAGTCGAGAGCACCTGCCGCAACTCGAGAAAATCCAGGAGGTTTTGCCCTCCAGGCGAGATGAGGCCCATTTCCGCTGAGGCTTCTCGAGGCTAATCACGTCTAACAACTGGAACTTCCAAAGGGTCCTTCACACCCTTGCTGCAACTCAAGAAGTTCCCCGACATACCCGTCTCCACTCGAGAGGAAGCACGTGGGTCCCACACACATCCAGGGGAGCCCCGTTTCCGCCTCCTAGCTCGAGATGAGGGATCCTTTCCCTGTTTCGTAGGGAAAGAATTCCCGGCGTTCCCGTCGCATCTCAAGAGGAGGCGCTCTCCACAGGAAAGGCTAGAGGAACTCCAGGGTCGTGCCACCATTCCAAGAGTCCCCCAGATGTGTCAGTCCATTCCAGAGGAACCTGTTTTCCCTGCACTGCCTTGACGTTCAAGCCGAGGATCGACTCCCACCACGTGTGCACGTGGGACAGCCCTGTGGGAAAGCCTCGTGGGAAAGCCTCGTGGGAAAGACTCGAGGGAAAACCATAGATCCTTTGATCCACGCGGCGGACTGCGTGACACTGATGCTACCGCTCTGGAGGAAAGCGCAAGTGCATGCCCGCATTCGAGACGAGGACTGACTCCCCTGGGGAGACTCCAGAAGTAACCCAAGATCCATGTCAGCACTGGAGAGAAATCCTCAGGTTCCGGCCCCGACTCCACACAATGTCTTAGGCCCCGGTATCGACGGGAGAGGAATCCCGAGACGCCCCCGAGGAACTCGCATGGGGACTGGCCTTTCCTGAGGCCACCAGAGCGGTTCCCTGAGGTCCCCGTCGTAAGTCGAGAGCACCTGCCGCAACTCGAGAAAATCCAGGAGGTTTTGCCCTCCAGGCGAGATGAGGCCCATTTCCGCTGAGGCTTCTCGAGGCCAATCACGTCTAACCACTGGAACTTCCAAAGGGTCCTTCACACCCTTGCTGCAACTCAAGAAGTTCCCCGACATACCCGTCTGCACTCGAGAGGAAGCACGTGGTGTCCCGCACACATCCAGGGGAGCCCCGCTTCCGCCTCCTAGCTCGAGATGAGGGATCCTTTCCCTGTTTCGTAGGGAAAGAATTCCCGGCGTTCCCGTCGCATCTCAAGAGGAGGCGCTCTCCACAGGAAAGGCGAGAGGAACTCCAGGGTCATGCCACCATTCCAAGAGTCCCCCAGATGTGTCAGTCCATTCCAGAGGAACCTGTTTTCCCTGCACTGCCTTGACGTTCAAGCCGAGGATCGACTCCCACCACGTGTGCACGTGGGACAGCCCTGTGGGAAAGCCTCGTGGGAAAGCCTCGTGGGAAAGACTCGAGGGAAAACCATAGATCTTTTGATCCACGCGGCGGACTGCGTGCCACTGCTGCTACCTCTCTGGAGGAAAGCGCAAGTGCATGCCCGCATTCGAGACGAGGAGTGACTCCCCTGAGGAGACTCCAGAAGTACCCCAAGATCGATGTCAGCACTGGAGAGGAATCCTCAGGTTCCGGCCCCGACTCCACACAAGGCCTTAGGCCCCGGCATCGACGGGAGAGGAATCCCGAGAGGCCCCCGAGGAACTCGCATGGGGACTGGCCTTTCCTGAGGCCACCAGAGCGGGTCCCTGAGGTCCCCGTCGTAAGTCGAGAGCACCTGCCGCAACTCGAGAAAATCCAGGAGGTTTTGCCCTCCAGGCGAGATGAGGCCCATTTCCGCTGAGGCTTCTCGAGGCTAATCACGTCTAACCACTGGAACTTCCAAAGGGTCCTTCCACCCTTGCTGCAACTCAAGAAGTTCTCGACATACCCGTCTCCACTCGAGAGGAAGCACGTGGGTCCCGCACACATCCAGGGGAGCCCCGTTTCCGCCTCCTAGCTCGAGATGAGGGATCCTTTCCCTGTTTCGTAGGGAAAGAATTCCCGGCGTTTCCGTCGCATCTCAAGAGGAGGCGCTCTCCACAGGAAAGGCGAGAGGAACTCCAGGGTCGTGCCACCATTCCAAGAGTCCCCCAGATGTGTCAGTCCATTCCAGACGAACCTGTTTTCCCTGCACTGCCTTGACGTTCAAGCCGAGGATCGACTCCCACCACGTGTGCACGTGGGACAGCCCTGTGGGAAAGCCTCGTGGGAAAGCCTCGTGGGAAAGACTCGAGGGAAAAACATAGATCCTTTGATCCACGCGGCGGACTGCGTGACACTGATGCTACCGCTCTGGAGGAAAGCGCAAGTGCATGCCCGCATTCGAGACGAGGACTGACTCCCCTGGGGAGACTCCAGAAGTACCCCAAGATCCATGTCAGCACTGGAGAGAAATCCTCAGGTTCCGGCCCCGACTCCACACAAGGTCTTAGGCCCCGGCATCGACGGGAGAGGAATCCCGAGACGCCCCCGAGGAACTCGCATGGGGACTGGCCTTTCCTGAGGCCACCAGAGCGGGTCCCTGAGGTCCCCGTCGTAAGTCGAGAGCACCTGCCGCAACTCGAGAAAATCCAGGAGGTTTTGCCCTCCAGGCGAGATGAGGCCCATTTCCGCTGAGGCTTCTCGAGGCCAATCACGTCTAACCACTGGAACTACCAAAGGGTCCTTCACACCCTTGCTGCAACTCAAGAAGTTCCCCGACATACCCGTCTCCACTCGAGAGGAAGCACGTGGGTCCCGCACACATCCAGGGGAGCCCCGTTTCCGCCTCCTAGCTCGAGATGAGGGATCCTTTCCCTGTTTCGTAGGGAAAGAATTCCCGGCGTTCCCGTCGCATCTCCAGAGGAGGCGCTCTCCACAGGAAAGGCTAGAGGAACTCCAGGGTCGTGCCACCATTCCAAGAGTCCCCCAGATGTGTCAGTCCATTCCAGAGGAACCTGTTTTCCCTGCACTGCCTTGACGTTCAAGCCGAGGATCGACTCCCACCACGTGTGCACGTGGGACAGCCCTGTGGGAAAGCCTCGTGGGAAAGCCTCGTTTGAAAGACTCGAGGGAAAAACATAGATCCTTTGATCCACGCGGCGGACTGCGTGACACTGATGCTACCGCTCTGGAGGAAAGCGCAAGTGCATGCCCGCATTCGAGACGAGGACTGACTCCCCTGGGGAGACTCCAGAAGTACCCCAAGATCCATGTCAGCACTGGAGAGAAATCCTCAGGTTCCGGCCCCGACTCCACACAAGGTCTTAGGCCCCGGCATCGACGGGAGAAGAATCCCGAGACGCCCCCGAGGAACTCGCATGGGGACTGGCCTTTCCTGAGGCCACCAGAGCGGTTCCCTGAGGTCCCCGTCGTAAGTCGAGAGCACCTGCCGCAACTCGAGAAAATCCAGGAGGTTTTGCCCTCCAGGCGAGATGAGGCCCATTTCCGCTGAGGCTTCTCGAGGCCAATCACGTCTAACCACTGGAACTTCCAAAGGGTCCTTCACACCCTTGCTGCAACTCAAGAAGTTCCCCGACATACCCGTCTGCACTCGAGAGGAAGCACGTGGTATCCCGCACACATCCAGGGGAGCCCCGTTTCCGCCTCCTAGCTCGAGATGAGGGATCCTTTCCCTGTTTCGTAGGGAAAGAATTCCCGGCGTTCCCGTCGCATCTCAAGAGGAGGCGCTCTCCACAGGAAAGGCGAGAGGAACTCCAGGGTCATGCCACCATTCCAAGAGTCCCCCAGATGTGTCAGTCCATTCCAGAGGAACCTGTTTTCCCTGCACTGCCTTGACGTTCAAGCCGAGGATCGACTCCCACCACGTGTGCACGTGGGACAGCCCTGTGGGAAAGCCTCGTGGGAAAGCCTCGTGGGAAAGACTCGAGGGAAAACCATAGATCTTTTGATCCACGCGGCGGACTGCGTGCCACTGCTGCTACCTCTCTGGAGGAAAGTGCAAGTGCATGCCCGCATTCGAGACGAGGACTGACTCCCCTGGGGAGACTCCAGAAGTACCCCAAGATCGATGTCAGCACTGGAGAGGAATCCTCAGGTTCCGGCCCCGACTCCACACAAGGCCTTAGGCCCCGGCATCGACGGGAGAGGAATCCCGAGAGGCCCCCGAGGAACTCGCATGGGGACTGGCCTTTCCTGAGGCCACCAGAGCGGGTCGCTGAGGTCCCCGTCGTAAGTCGAGAGCACCTGCCGCAACTCGAGAAAATCCAGGAGGTTTTGCCCTCCAGGCGAGATGAGGCGCATTTCCGCTGAGGCTTCTCGAGGCTAATCACGTCTAACCACTGGAACTTCCAAAGGGTCCTTCCACCCTTGCTGCAACTCAAGAAGTTCCCCGACATACCCGTCTCCACTCGAGAGGAAGCACGTGGGTCCCGCACACATCCAGGGGAGCCCCGTTTCCGCCTCCTAGCTCGAGATGAGGGATCCTTTCCCTGTTTCGTAGGGAAAGAATTCCCGGCGTTCCCGTCGCATCTCAAGAGGAGGCGCTCTCCACAGGAAAGGCGAGAGGAACTCCAGGGTCGTGCCACCATTCCAAGAGTCCCCCAGATGTGTCAGTCCATTCCAGAGGAACCTGTTTTCCCTGCACTGCCTTGACGTTCAAGCCGAGGATCGACTCCCACCACGTGTGCACGTGGGACAGCCCTGTGGGAAAGCCTCGTGGGAAAGCCTCGTGGGAAAGACTCGAGGGAAAAACATAGATCCTTTGATCCACGCGGTGGACTGCGTGACACTGATGCTACCGCTCTGGAGGAAAGCGCAAGTGCATGCCCGCATTCGAGACGAGGACTGACTCCCCTGGGGAGACTCCAGAAGTACCCCAAGATCCATGTCAGCACTGGAGAGAAATCCTCAGGTTCCTGCCCCGACTCCACACAAGGTCTTAGGCCCCGGCATCGACGGGAGAGGAATCCCGAGACGCCCCCGAGGAACTCGCATGGGGACTGGCCTTTCCTGAGGCCACCAGAGCGGTTCCCTGAGGTCCCCGTCGTAAGTCGAGAGCACCTGCCGCAACTCGAGAAAATCCAGGAGGTTTTGCCCTCCAGGCGAGATGAGGCCCATTTCCGCTGAGGCTTCTCGAGGCCAATCACGTCTAACCACTGGAACTACCAAAGGGTCCTTCACACCCTTGCTGCAACTCAAGAAGTTCCCCGACATACCCGTCTCCACTCGAGAGGAAGCACGTGGTGTCCCGCACACATCCAGGGGAGCCCCACTTCCGCCTCCTAGCTCGAGATGAGGGATCCTTTCCCTGTTTCGTAGGGAAAGAATTCCCGGCGTTCCCGTCGCATCTCAAGAGGAGGCGCTCTCCACAGGAAAGGCGAGAGGAACTCCAGGGTCATGCCACCATTCCAAGAGTCCCCCAGATGTGTCAGTCCATTCCAGAGGAACCTGTTTTCCCTGCACTGCCTTGACGTTCAAGCCGAGGATCGACTCCCACCACGTGTGCACGTGGGACAGCCCTGTGGGAAAGCCTCGTGGGAAAGCCTCGTGGGAAAGACTCGAGGGAAAACCATAGATCTTTTGGTCCACGCGGCGGACTGCGTGCCACTGCTGCTACCTCTCTGGAGGAAAGCGCAAGTGCATGCCCGCATTCGAGACGAGGACTGACTCCCCTGGGGAGACTCCAGAAGTACCCCAAGATCCATGTCAGCACTCGAGAGGAATCCTCAGGTTCCAGCCCCGACTCCACACAAGGCCTTAGGCCCCGGCATCGACGGGAGAGGAATCCCGAGAGGCCCCCGAGGAACTCGCATGGGGACTGGCCTTTCCTGAGGCCACCAGAGCGGGTCCCTGAGGTCCCCGTCGTAAGTCGAGAGCACCTGCCGCAACTCGAGAAAATCCAGGAGGTTTTGCCCTCCAGGCGAGATGAGGCCCATTTCCGCTGAGGCTTCTCGAGGCTAATCACGTCTAACCACTGGAACTTCCAAAGGGTCCTTCCACCCTTGCTGCAACTCAAGAAGTTCCCCGACATACCCGTCTCCACTCGAGAGGAAGCACGTGGGGTCCCGCACACATCCAGGGGAGCCCCGTTTCCGCCTCCTAACTCGAGATGAGGGATCCTTTCCCTGTTTCGTAGGGAAAGAATTCCCGGCGTTCCCGTCGCATCTCAAGAGGAGGCGCTCTCCACAGGAAAGGCGAGAGGAACTCCAGGGTCGTGCCACCATTCCAAGAGTCCCCCAGATGTGTCAGTCCATTCCAGAGGAACCTGTTTTCCCTGCACTGCCTTGACGTTCAAGCCGAGGATCGACTCCCACCACGTGTGCACGTGGGACAGCCCTGTGGGAAAGCCTCGTGGGAAAGCCTCGTGGGAAAGACTCGAGGGAAAAACATAGATCCTTTGATCCACGCGGCGGAATGCGTGACACTGATGCTACCGCTCTGGAGGAAAGCGCAAGTGCATGCCCGCATTCGAGACGAGGACTGACTCCCCTGGGGAGACTCCAGAAGTACCCCAAGATCCATGTCAGCACTGGAGAGAAATCCTCAGGTTCCGGCCCCGACTCCACACAAGGTCTTAGGCCCCGGCATCGACGGGAGAGGAATACCGAGACGCCCCCGAGGAACTCGCATGGGGACTGGCCTTTCCTGAGGCCACCAGAGCGGTTCCCTGAGGTCCCCGTCGTAAGTCGAGAGCACCTGCCGCAACTCCAGAAAATCCAGGAGGTTTTGCCCTCCAGGCGAGATGAGGCCCATTTCCGCTGAGGCTTCTCGAGGCCAATCACGTCTAACCACTGGAACTTCCAAAGGGTCCTTCACACCCTTGCTGCAACTCAAGAAGTTCCCCGACATACCCGTCTGCACTCGAGAGGAAGCACGTGGTGTCCCGCACACATCCAGGGGAGCCCCGTTTCCGCCTCCTAGCTCGAGATGAGGGATCCTTTCCCTGTTTCGTAGGGAAAGAATTCCCGGCGTTCCCGTCGCATCTCAAGAGGAGGCGCTCTCCACAGGAAAGGCGAGAGGAACTCCAGGGTCATGCCACCATTCCAAGAGTCCCCCAGATGTGTCAGTCCATTCCAGAGGAACCTGTTTTCCCTGCACTGCCTTGACGTTCAAGCCGAGGATCGACTCCCACCACGTGTGCACGTGGGACAGCCCTGTGGGAAAGCCTCGTGGGAAAGCCTCGTGGGAAAGACTCGAGGGAAAACCATAGATCCTTTGATCCACGCGGCGGACTGCGTGACACTGCTGCTACCGCTCTGGAGGAAAGCGCAAGTGCATGCCCGCATTCGAGACGAGGACTGACTCCCCTGGGGAGACTCCAGAAGTACCCCAAGATCCATGTCAGCACTGGAGAGGAATCCTCAGGTTCCGGCCCCGACTCCACACAAGGCCTTAGGCCCCGGCATCGACGGGAGAGGAATCCCGAGAGGCCCCCGAGGAGCTCGCATGGGGACTGGCCTTTCCTGAGGCCACCAGAGCGGGTCCCTGAGGTCCCCGTCGTAAGTCGAGAGCACCTGCCGCAACTCGAGAAAATCCAGGAGGTTTTGCCCTCCAGGCGAGATGAGGCCCATTTCCGCTGAGGCTTCTCCAGGCTAATCACGTCTAACCACTGGAACTTCCAAAGGGTCCTTCACACCCTTGCTGCAACTCAAGAAGTTACCCGACATACCCGTCTCCACTCGAGAGGAAGCACGTGGGTCCCGCACACATCCAGGGGAGCCCCGTTTCCGCCTCCTAGCTCGAGATGAGGGATCCTTTCCCTGTTTCGTAGGGTAAGAATTCCCGGCGTTCCCGTCGCATCTCAAGAGGAGGCGCTCTCCACAGGAAAGGCGAGAGGAACTCCAGGGTCGTGCCACCATTCCAAGAGTCCCCCAGATGTGTCAGTCCATTCCAGAGGAACCTGTTTTCCCTGCACATGACGTTCAAGCCGAAGATCGACTCCCACCACGTCTGCACGTGGGACAGCCCTGTGGGAAAGCCTCGTGGGAAAGCCTCGTGGGAAAGACTCGAGGGAAAACCATAGATCCTTTGATCCACGCGTGGAATGCGTGACACTGCTGCTACCGCTCTGGAGGAAAGTGCAATGCATGCCCGCATTCGAGACGAGGACTGACTCCCCTGGGGAGACTCCAGAAGTACCCCAAGATCCATGTCAGCACTGGAGAGGAATCCTCAGGTTCCGGCCCCGACTACACACAAGGTCTTAGGCCCCGGCATCGACGGGAGAGGAACCCCGAGACGCCCCCGAGGAACTCGCATGGGGACTGGCCTTTCCTGAGGCCACCAGAGCGGGTCCCTGAGGTCCCCGTCGTAAGTCGAGATCACCTGCCGCAACTCTAGAAAATCCAGGAGGTTTTGCCCTCCAGGTGAGATGAGGCCCATTTCCCCTGAGGCTTCTCGAGGCCAATCACATCTAACCACTGGAACTTCCAAAGGGTCCTTCACACCATTGCTGCAACTCAAGAAGTTCCCTGACATACCCGTCTCCACTCGAGAGGAAGCACGTGGGGTCCCGCAAACATCCAGGGGAGCCCCGTTTCCGCCTCCTAGCTCGAGATGAGGGATCCTTTCCCTGTTTCGTAGGGAAAGAATTCCCGGCGTTCCCGTCGCATCTCAAGAGGAGGCGCTCTCCACAGGAAAGGCGAGAGGAACTCCAGGGTCGTGCCACCATTCCAAGAGTCCCCCAGATGTGTCAGTCCATTCCAGAGGAACCTGTTTTCCCTGCACTGCCTTGACGTTCAAGCCGAGGATCGACTCCCACCACGTGTGCACGTGGGACAGCCCTGTGGGAAAGCCTCGTGGGAAAGCCTCGTGGGAAAGACTCGAGGGAAAACCATAGATCCTTTGATCCACGCGGCGGACTGCGTGACACTGCTGCTACCGCTCTGGAGGAAAGCACAATGCATGCCCGCATTCGAGACGAGGACTGACTCCCCTGGGGAGACATCAAAAGTACCCCAAGATCCATGTCAGCACTGGAGAGGAATCCTCAGGTTCCGGCCCAGACTCCACACAAGGTCTTAGGCCCCGGCATCGACGGGAGAGGAATCCCGAGAGGCCCCCGAGGAACTCGCATGGGGACTGGCCTTTCCTGAGGCCACCAGAGCGGGTCCCTGAGGTCCCCGTCGTAAGTCGAGAGCACCTGCCGCAACTGGAGAAAATCCAGGAGGTTTTGCCCTCCAGGCGAGATGAGGCACATTTCCGCTGAGGCTTCTCGAGGCCAATCACATCTAACCACTGGAACTTCCAAAGGGTCCTTCACACCCTTGCTGCAACTCAAGAAGTTCCCCGACATACCCGTCTCCACTCGAGAGGAAGCACGTGGGTTCCCGCACACATCCAGGGGAGCCCTGTTTCCGCCTCCTAGCTCGAGATGAGGGATCCTTTCCCTGTTTCGTAGGGAAAGAATTCCCGGCGTTCCCGTCGCATCTCAAGAGGAGGCGCTCTCCACAGGAAAGGCGAAAGGAACTCCAGGGTCGTGCCACAATTCCAAGAGTCCCCCAGATGTGTCAGTCCATTCCAGAGGAACCTGTTTTCCCTGCACATGACGTTCAAGCCGAGGATCGACTCCCACCACGTGTGCACGTGGGACAGCCCTGTGGGAAAGCCTCGTGGGAAAGCCTCGTGGGAAAGACTCGAGGGAAAACCATAGATCCTTTGATCCACGCGTGGAATGCGTGACACTGCTGCTACCGCTCTGGAGGAAAGTGCAATGCATGCCCGCATTCGAGAGGAGGACTGACTCCCCTGGGGAGACTCCAGAAGTACCCCAAGATCCATGTCAGCACTGGAGAGGAATCCTCAGGTTCCGGCCCCGACTCCACACAAGGTCTTAGGCCACGGCATCGACGGGAGAGGAACCCCGAGACGCCCCCGAGGAACTCGCATGGGGACTGGCCTTTCCTGAGGCCACCAGAGCGGTTCCCTGAGGTCCCCGTCGTAAGTCGAGAGCACCTGCCGCAACTCTAGAAAATCCAGGAGGTTTTGCCCTCCAGGTGAGATGAGGCCCATTTCCCCTGAGGGTTCTCGAGGCCAATCACATCTAACGACTGGAACTTCCAAAGGGTCCTTCACACCATTGCTGCAACTCAAGAAGTTCCCCGACATACCCGTCTCCACTCGAGAGGAAGCACGTGGGGTCCCGCACACATCCAGGGGAGCCCCGTTTCCGCCTCCTAGCTCGAGATGAGGGATCCTTTCCCTGTTTCGTAGGGAAAGAATTCCCGGCGTTCCCGTTGCATCTCAAGAGGAGGCGCTCTCCACAGGAAAGGCGAGAGGAACTCCAGGGTCGTGCCACCATTTCAAGAGTCCCCCAGATGTGTCAGTCCATTCCAGAGGAACCTGTTTTCCCTGCACTGCCTTGACGTTCAAGCCGAGGATCGACTCCCACCACGTGTGCACGTGGGACAGCCCTGTGGGAAAGCCTCGTGGGAAAGCCTCGTGGGAAAGACTCGAGGGAAATCCATAGATCCTTTAAACTAGGCGGCGGACTGCGTGACACTGCTGCTACCGCTCTGGAGGAAAGCGCAATGAATGCCCGCATTCGAGACGAGGACTGACTCCCCTGGGGAGACTCCAAACGTACCCCAAGATCCATGTCAGCACTGGAGAGGAATCCTCAGGTTCCGGCCCCGACTCCACACAAGGTCTTAGGCCCCGGCATCGACGGGAGAGGAATCCCGGGAGGCCCCCGAGGAACTGGCATGGGGACTGGCCTTTCCTGAGGCCACCAGAGTGGGTCCCTGAGGTCCCCGTCGTATGTCGAGAGCACCTGCCGCAACTCGAGAAAATCCAGGAGGTTTTGCCCTCCAGGCGAGATGAGGCCCATTTCCGCTGAGGCTTCTCGAGGCTAATCACGTCTAACAACTGGAACTTCCAAAGGGTCCTTCACACCCTTGCTGCAACTCAAGAAGTTCCCCGACATACCCGTCTCCACTCGAGAGGAAGCACGTGGGTCCCACACACATCCAGGGGAGCCCCGTTTCCGCCTCCTAGCTCGAGATGAGGGATCCTTTCCCTGTTTCGTAGGGAAAGAATTCCCGGCGTTCCCGTCGCATCTCAAGAGGAGGCGCTCTCCACAGGAAAGGCTAGAGGAACTCCAGGGTCGTGCCACCATTCCAAGAGTCCCCCAGATGTGTCAGTCCATTCCAGAGGAACCTGTTTTCCCTGCACTGCCTTGACGTTCAAGCCGAGGATCGACTCCCACCACGTGTGCACGTGGGACAGCCCTGTGGGAAAGCCTCGTGGGAAAGCCTCGTGGGAAAGACTCGAGGGAAAACCATAGATCCTTTGATCCACGCGGCGGACTGCGTGACACTGATGCTACCGCTCTGGAGGAAAGCGCAAGTGCATGCCCGCATTCGAGACGAGGACTGACTCCCCTGGGGAGACTCCAGAAGTAACCCAAGATCCATGTCAGCACTGGAGAGAAATCCTCAGGTTCCGGCCCCGACTCCACACAATGTCTTAGGCCCCGGTATCGACGGGAGAGGAATCCCGAGACGCCCCCGAGGAACTCGCATGGGGACTGGCCTTTCCTGAGGCCACCAGAGCGGTTCCCTGAGGTCCCCGTCGTAAGTCGAGAGCACCTGCCGCAACTCGAGAAAATCCAGGAGGTTTTGCCCTCTAGGCGAGATGAGGCCCATTTCCGCTGAGGCTTCTCGAGGCCAATCACGTCTAACCACTGGAACTTCCAAAGGGTCCTTCACACCCTTGCTGCAACTCAAGAAGTTCCCCGACATACCCGTCTGCACTCGAGAGGAAGCACGTGGTGTCCCGCACACATCCAGGGGAGCCCCGCTTCCGCCTCCTAGCTCGAGATGAGGGATCCTTTCCCTGTTTCGTAGGGAAAGAATTCCCGGCGTTCCCGTCGCATCTCAAGAGGAGGCGCTCTCCACAGGAAAGGCGAGAGGAACTCCAGGGTCATGCCACCATTCCAAGAGTCCCCCAGATGTGTCAGTCCATTCCAGAGGAACCTGTTTTCCCTGCACTGCCTTGACGTTCAAGCCGAGGATCGACTCCCACCACGTGTGCACGTGGGACAGCCCTGTGGGAAAGCCTCGTGGGAAAGCCTCGTGGGAAAGACTCGAGGGAAAACCATAGATCTTTTGATCCACGCGGCGGACTGCGTGCCACTGCTGCTACCTCTCTGGAGGAAAGCGCAAGTGCATGCCCGCATTCGAGACGAGGACTGACTCCCCTGAGGAGACTCCAGAAGTACCCCAAGATCGATGTCAGCACTGGAGAGGAATCCTCAGGTTCCGGCCCCGACTCCACACAAGGCCTTAGGCCCCGGCATCGACGGGAGAGGAATCCCGAGAGGCCCCCGAGGAACTCGCATGGGGACTGGCCTTTCCTGAGGCCACCAGAGCGGGTCCCTGAGGTCCCCGTCGTAAGTCGAGAGCACCTGCCGCAACTCGAGAAAATCCAGGAGGTTTTGCCCTCCAGGCGAGATGAGGCCCATTTCCGCTGAGGCTTCTCGAGGCTAATCACGTCTAACCACTGGAACTTCCAAAGGGTCCTTCCACCCTTGCTGCAACTCAAGAAGTTCTCGACATACCCGTCTCCACTCGAGAGGAAGCACGTGGGTCCCGCACACATCCAGGGGAGCCCCGTTTCCGCCTCCTAGCTCGAGATGAGGGATCCTTTCCCTGTTTCGTAGGGAAAGAATTCCCGGCGTTCCCGTCACATCTCAAGAGGAGGCGCTCTCCACAGGAAAGGCGAGAGGAACTCCAGGGTCGTGCCACCATTCCAAGAGTCCCCCAGATGTGTCAGTCCATTCCAGACGAACCTGTTTTCCCTGCACTGCCTTGACGTTCAAGCCGAGGATCGACTCCCACCACGTGTGCACGTGGGACAGCCCTGTGGGAAAGCCTCGTGGGAAAGCCTCGTGGGAAAGACTCGAGGGAAAAACATAGATCCTTTGATCCACGCGGCGGACTGCGTGACACTGATGCTACCGCTCTGGAGGAAAGCGCAAGTGCATGCCCGCATTCGAGACGAGGACTGACTCCCCTGGGGAGACTCCAGAAGTACCCCAAGATCCATGTCAGCACTGGAGAGAAATCCTCAGGTTCCGGCCCCGACTCCACACAAGGTCTTAGGCCCCGGCATCGACGGGAGAGGAATCCCGAGACGCCCCCGAGGAACTCGCATGGGGACTGGCCTTTCCTGAGGCCACCAGAGCGGTTCCCTGAGGTCCCCGTCGTAAGTCGAGAGCACCTGCCGCAACTCGAGAAAATCCAGGAGGTTTTGCCCTCCAGGCGAGATGAGGCCCATTTCCGCTGAGGCTTCTCGAGGCCAATCACGTCTAACCACTGGAACTACCAAAGGGTCCTTCACACCCTTGCTGCAACTCAAGAAGTTCCCCGACATACCCGTCTCCACTCGAGAGGAAGCACGTGGGTCCCGCACACATCCAGGGGAGCCCCGTTTCCGCCTCCTAGCTCGAGATGAGGGATCCTTTCCCTGTTTCGTAGGGAAAGAATTCCCGGCGTTCCCGTCGCATCTCAAGAGGAGGCGCTCTCCACAGGAAAGGCGAGAGGAACTCCAGGGTCGTGCCACCATTCCAAGAGTCCCCCAGATGTGTCAGTCCATTCCAGAGGAACCTGTTTTCCCTGCACTGCCTTGACGTTCAAGCCGAGGATCGACTCCCACCACGTGTGCACGTGGGACAGCCCTGTGGGAAAGCCTCGTGGGAAAGCCTCGTTTGAAAGACTCGAGGGAAAAACATAGATCCTTTGATCCACGCGGCGGACTGCGTGACACTGATGCTACCGCTCTGGAGGAAAGCGCAAGTGCATGCCCGCATTCGAGACGAGGACTGACTCCCCTGGGGAGACTCCAGAAGTACCCCAAGATCCATGTCAGCACTGGAGAGAAATCCTCAGGTTCCGGCCCCGACTCCACACAAGGTCTTAGGCCCCGGCATCGACGGGAGAAGAATCCCGAGACGCCCCCGAGGAACTCGCATGGGGACTGGCCTTTCCTGAGGCCACCAGAGCGGTTCCCTGAGGTCCCCGTCGTAAGTCGAGAGCACCTGCCGCAACTCGAGAAAATCCAGGAGGTTTTGCCCTCCAGGCGAGATGAGGCCCATTTCCGCTGAGGCTTCTCGAGGCCAATCACGTCTAACCACTGGAACTTCCAAAGGGTCCTTCACACCCTTGCTGCAACTCAAGAAGTTCCCCGACATACCCGTCTGCACTCGAGAGGAAGCACGTGGTGTCCCGCACACATCCAGGGGAGCCCCGTTTCCGCCTCCTAGCTCGAGATGAGGGATCCTTTCCCTGTTTCGTAGGGAAAGAATTCCCGGCGTTCCCGTCGCATCTCAAGAGGAGGCGCTCTCCACAGGAAAGGCGAGAGGAACTCCAGGGTCATGCCACCATTCCAAGAGTCCCCCAGATGTGTCAGTCCATTCCAGAGGAACCTGTTTTCCCTGCACTGCCTTGACGTTCAAGCCGAGGATCGACTCCCACCACGTGTGCACGTGGGACAGCCCTGTGGGAAAGCCTCGTGGGAAAGCCTCGTGGGAAAGACTCGAGGGAAAACCATAGATCTTTTGATCCACGCGGCGGACTGCGTGCCACTGCTGCTACCTCTCTGGAGGAAAGCGCAAGTGCATGCCCGCATTCGAGACGAGGACTGACTCCCCTGGGGAGACTCCAGAAGTACCCCAAGATCGATGTCAGCACTGGAGAGGAATCCTCAGGTTCCGGCCCCGACTCCACACAAGGCCTTAGGCCCCGGCATCGACGGGAGAGGAATCCCGAGAGGCCCCCGAGGAACTCGCATGGGGACTGGCCTTTCCTGAGGCCACCAGAGCGGGTCCCTGAGGTCCCCGTCGTAAGTCGAGAGCACCTGCCGCAACTCGAGAAAATCCAGGAGGTTTTGCCCTCCAGGCGAGATGAGGCGCATTTCCGCTGAGGCTTCTCGAGGCTAATCACGTCTAACCACTGGAACTTCCAAAGGGTCCTTCCACCCTTGCTGCAACTCAAGAAGTTCCCCGACATACCCGTCTCCACTCGAGAGGAAGCACGTGGGTCCCGCACACATCCAGGGGAGCCCCGTTTCCGCCTCCTAGCTCGAGATGAGGGATCCTTTCCCTGTTTCGTAGGGAAAGAATTCCCGGCGTTCCCGTCGCATCTCAAGAGGAGGCGCTCTCCACAGGAAAGGCGAGAGGAACTCCAGGGTCGTGCCACCATTCCAAGAGTCCCCCAGATGTGTCAGTCCATTCCAGACGAACCTGTTTTCCCTGCACTGCCTTGACGTTCAAGCCGAGGATCGACTCCCACCACGTGTGCACGTGGGACAGCCCTGTGGGAAAGCCTCGTGGGAAAGCCTCGTGGGAAAGACTCGAGGGAAAAACATAGATCCTTTGATCCACGCGGTGGACTGCGTGACACTGATGCTACCGCTCTGGAGGAAAGCGCAAGTGCATGCCCGCATTCGAGACGAGGACTGACTCCCCTGGGGAGACTCCAGAAGAACCCCAAGATCCATGTCAGCACTGGAGAGAAATCCTCAGGTTCCGGCCCCGACTCCACACAAGGTCTTAGGCCCCGGCATCGACGGGAGAGGAATCCCGAGACGCCCCCGAGGAACTCGCATGGGGACTGGCCTTTCCTGAGGCCACCAGAGCGGGTCCCTGAGGTCCCCGTCGTAAGTCGAGAGCACCTGCCGCAACTCGAGAAAATCCAGGAGGTTTTGCCCTCCAGGCGAGATGAGGCCCATTTCCGCTGAGGCTTCTCGAGGCCAATCACGTCTAACCACTGGAACTACCAAAGGGTCCTTCACACCCTTGCTGCAACTCAAGAAGTTCCCCGACATACCCGTCTCCACTCGAGAGGAAGCACGTGGTGTCCCGCACACATCCAGGGGAGCCCCGCTTCCGCCTCCTAGCTCGAGATGAGGGATCCTTTCCCTGTTTCGTAGGGAAAGAATTCCCGGCGTTCCCGTCGCATCTCAAGAGGAGGCGCTCTCCACAGGAAAGGCGAGAGGAACTCCAGGGTCATGCCACCATTCCAAGAGTCCCCCAGATGTGTCAGTCCATTCCAGAGGAACCTGTTTTCCCTGCACTGCCTTGACGTTCAAGCCGAGGATCGACTCCCACCACGTGTGCACGTGGGACAGCCCTGTGGGAAAGCCTCGTGGGAAAGCCTCGTGGGAAAGACTCGAGGGAAAACCATAGATCTTTTGGTCCACGCGGCGGACTGCGTGCCACTGCTGCTACCTCTCTGGAGGAAAGCGCAAGTGCATGCCCGCATTCGAGACGAGGACTGACTCCCCTGGGGAGACTCCAGAAGTACCCCAAGATCCATGTCAGCACTCGAGAGGAATCCTCAGGTTCCAGCCCCGACTCCACACAAGGCCTTAGGCCCCGGCATCGACGGGAGAGGAATCCCGAGACGCCCCCGAGGAACTCGCATGGGGACTGGCCTTTCCTGAGGCCACCAGAGCGGGTCCCTGAGGTCCCCGTCGTAAGTCGAGAGCACCTGCCGCAACTCGAGAAAATCCAGGAGGTTTTGCCCTCCAGGCGAGATGAGGCCCATTTCCGCTGAGGCTTCTCGAGGCTAATCACGTCTAACCACTGGAACTTCCAAAGGGTCCTTCCACCCTTGCTGCAACTCAAGAAGTTCCCCGACATACCCGTCTCCACTCGAGAGGAAGCACGTGGGGTCCCGCACACATCCAGGGGAGCCCCGTTTCCGCCTCCTAACTCGAGATGAGGGATCCTTTCCCTGTTTCGTAGGGAAAGAATTCCCGGCGTTCCCGTCGCATCTCAAGAGGAGGCGCTCTCCACAGGAAAGGCGAGAGGAACTCCAGGGTCGTGCCACCATTCCAAGAGTCCCCCAGATGTGTCAGTCCATTCCAGAGGAACCTGTTTTCCCTGCACTGCCTTGACGTTCAAGCCGAGGATCGACTCCCACCACGTGTGCACGTGGGACAGCCCTGTGGGAAAGCCTCGTGGGAAAGCCTCGTGGGAAAGACTCGAGGGAAAAACATAGATCCTTTGATCCACGCGGCGGACTGCGTGACACTGATGCTACCGCTCTGGAGGAAAGCGCAAGTGCATGCCCGCATTCGAGACGAGGACTGACTCCCCTGGGGAGACTCCAGAAGTACCCCAAGATCCATGTCAGCACTGGAGAGAAATCCTCAGGTTCCGGCCCCGACTCCACACAAGGTCTTAGGCCCCGGCATCGACGGGAGAGGAATACCGAGACGCCCCCGAGGAACTCGCATGGGGACTGGCCTTTCCTGAGGCCACCAGAGCGGTTCCCTGAGGTCCCCGTCGTAAGTCGAGAGCACCTGCCGCAACTCGAGAAAATCCAGGAGGTTTTGCCCTCCAGGCGAGATGAGGCCCATTTCCGCTGAGGCTTCTCGAGGCCAATCACGTCTAACCACTGGAACTTCCAAAGGGTCCTTCACACCCTTGCTGCAACTCAAGAAGTTCCCCGACATACCCGTCTGCACTCGAGAGGAAGCACGTGGTGTCCCGCACACATCCAGGGGAGCCCCGCTTCCGCCTCCTAGCTCGAGATGAGGGATCCTTTCCCTGTTTCGTAGGGAAAGAATTCCCGGCGTTCCCGTCGCATCTCAAGAGGAGGCGCTCTCCACAGGAAAGGCGAGAGGAACTCCAGGGTCATGCCACCATTCCAAGAGTCCGCCAGATGTGTCAGTCCATTCCAGAGGAACCTGTTTTCCCTGCACTGCCTTGACGTTCAAGCCGAGGATCGACTCCCACCACGTGTGCACGTGGGACAGCCCTGTGGGAAAGCCTCGTGGGAAAGCCTCGTGGGAAAGACTCGAGGGAAAACCATAGATCCTTTGATCCACGCGGCGGACTGCGTGACACTGCTGCTACCGCTCTGGAGGAAAGCGCAAGTGCATGCCCGCATTCGAGACGAGGACTGACTCCCCTGGGGAGACTCCAGAAGTACCCCAAGATCCATGTCAGCACTGGAGAGAAATCCTCAGGTTCCGGCCCCGACTCCACACAAGGCCTTAGGCCCAGGCATCGACGGGAGAGGAATCCCGAGAGGCCCCCGAGGAACTCGCATGGGGACTGGCCTTTCCTGAGGCCACCAGAGCGGTTCCCTGAGGTCCCCGTCGTAAGTCGAGAGCACCTGCCGCAACTCGAGAAAATCCAGGAGGTTTTGCCCTCCAGGCGAGATGAGGCCCATTTCCGCTGAGGCTTCTCGAGGCTAATCACGTCTAACCACTGGAACTTCCAAAGGGTCCTTCACATCCTTGCTGCAACTCAAGAAGTTCCCCGACATAACCGTCTCCACTCGAGAGGAAGCACGTGGGGTCCCGCACACATCCAGGGGAGCCCCGTTTCCGCCTCCTAGCTCGAGATGAGGGATCCTTTCCCTGTTTCGTAGGGAAAGAATTCCCGGCGTTCCCGTCGCATCTCAAGAGGAGGCGCTCTCCACAGGAAAGTCGAGAGGAACTCCAGGATCGTGCCACCATTCCAAGAGTCCCCCAGATGTGTCAGTCCATTCCAGAGGAACCTGTTTTCCCTGCACTGCCTTGACGTTCAAGCCGAGGATCGACTCCCACCACGTGTGCACGTGGGACTGCCCTGTGGGAAAGCCTCGTGGGCAAGCCTCGTGGGAAAGTCTCGAGGGAAAACCATAGATCCTTTGATCCACGCGGCAGACTGCGTGACACTGCTGCTACCGCTCTGGAGGAAAGCGCAAGTGCATGCCCGCATTCGAGACGAGGACTGACTCCCCTGGGGAGACTCCATAAGTACCCCTAGATCCATGTCAGCACTGGAGAGGAATCCTCAGGTTCCGGCCCCAACTCCACACAAGGTCTTAGGCCCCGGCATCGAAGGGAGAGGAATCCCGAGAGGCCCCCGAGGAACTCGCATGGGGACTGGCCTTTCCTGAGGCCACCAGAGCGGGTCCCTGAGGTCCCCGTCGTAAGTCGAGATCACCTGCCGCAACTCGAGAAAATCCAGGAGGTTTTGCCCTCCAGGCGAGATGAGGCTAATTTCCGCTGATGCTTCTCGAGGCTAATCACGTCTAAACACTGGAACTTCCAAAGGGTCCTTCACACCCTTGCTGCAACTCAAGAAGTTCCCCGACATACCTGTCTCCACTCGAGAGGAAGCACGTGGTGTCCCGCACACATCCAGGGGAGCCCCGTTTCCACCTCCTAGCTCGAGATGAGGGATCCTTTACCTGTTTCATAGGGAAAGAATCCCCGGCGTTCCCGTCGCATCTCAAGAGGAGGCGCTCTCCACAGGAAAGGCGAGAGGAACTCCAGGGTCGTGCCACCATTCCAAGAGTCCCCCAGATGTGTCAGTCCATTCCAGAGGAACCTGTTTTCCCTGCACTGCCTTGACGTTCAAGCCGAGGATCGACTCCCACCACGTGTGCACGTGGGACAGCCCTGTGGGAAAGCCTCGTGGGAAAGCCTCGTGGGAAAGACTCGAGGGAAAACCAAACATCCTTTGATCCACGCGGCGGACTGCGTGACACTGCTGCTAACGCTCTGGAGGAAAGCGCAATGCATGCCCGTATTCGAGACGAGGACTGACTCCCCTGGGGAGACTCCAGAAGTACCCCAAGATCCATGTCAGCACTGGAGAGGAATCCTCAGGTTCCTGCCCCGACTCCACACAAGGTCTTAGGCCCCGGCATCGATGGGAGAGGAATCCCGAGAGGCCCCCGAGGAACTCGCATGGGGACTGGCCTTTCCTGAGGCCACCAGAGCGGTTCCCTGAGGTTCCCGTCGTAAGTCGAGAGCACCTGCCGCAACTCGAGAAAATCCAGGAGGTTTTGCCCTCCAGGCGAGATGAGGCCAATTTCCGCTGAGGCTTCTCGAGGCCAATCACATCTAACCACTGGAACTTCCAAAGGGTCCTTCACACCATTGCTGCAACTCAAGAAGTTCCCCGAGATACCCGTCTGCACTCGAGAGGAAGCACGTGCGGTCCCGCACACATCCAGGGGAGCCCCGTTTCCGCCTCCTAGCTCGAGATGAGGGATCCTTTCCCTGTTTCGTAGGGAAAGAATTCCCGGCGTTCGCGTCGCATCTCAAGAGGAGGCGCTCTCCACAGGAAAGGCGAGAGGAACTCCAGGGTCGTGCCACCATTCCAAGAGTCCGCCAGATGTGTCAGTCCATTCCAGAGGAACCTGTTTTCCCTGCACTGCCTTGACGTTCAAGCCGAGGATCGACTCCCACCACGTGTGCACGTGGGACAGCCCTGTGGGAAAGCCTCGTGGGAAAGCCTCGTGGGAAAGACTCGAGGGAAAACCATAGATCCTTTGATCCACGCGGCGGAATGCGTGACACTGATGCTACCGCTCTGGAGGAAAGCGCAAGTGCATGCCCGCATTCGAGACGAGGACTGACTCCCCTGGGGAGACTCCAGAAGTACCCCAAGATCCATGTCAGCACTGGAGAGAAATCCTCAGGTTCCGGCCCCGACTCCACACAAGGTCTTAGGCCCCGGCATCGACGGGAGAGGAATCCCGAGACGCCCCCGAGGAACTCGCATGGGGACTGGCCTTTCCTGAGGCCACCAGAGCGGTTCCCTGAGGTCCCCGTCGTAAGTCGAGAGCACCTGCCGCAACTCGAGAAAATCCAGGAGGTTTTGCCCTCCAGGCGAGATGAGGCCCATTTCCGCTGAGGCTTCTCGAGGCCAATCACGTCTAACCACTGGAACTTCCAAAGGGTCCTTCACACCCTTGCTGCAACTCAAGAAGTTCCCCGACATACCCGTCTGCACTCGAGAGGAAGCACGTGGTGTCCCGCACACATCCAGGGGAGCCCCGCTTCCGCCTCCTAGCTCGAGATGAGGGATCCTTTCCCTGTTTCGTAGGGAAAGAATTCCCGGCGTTCCCGTCGCATCTCAAGAGGAGGCGCTCTCCACAGGAAAGGCGAGAGGAACTCCAGGGTCATGCCACCATTCCAAGAGTCCCCCAGATGTGTCAGTCCATTCCAGAGGAACCTGCTTTCCCTGCACTGCCTTGACGTTCAAGCCGATAATCGACTCCCACCACGTGTGCACGTGGGACAGCCCTGTGGGAAAGCCTCGTGGGAAAGCCTCATGGGAAAGACTCGAGGGAAAACCATAGATCCTTTGATCCACGCGGCAGACTGCGTGATACTGCTGCTACCGCTCTGGAGGAAAGCGCAAGTGAATGCCCGCATTCGAGACGAGGACTGACTCCCCTGGGGAGACTCCATAAGTACCCCTAGATCCATGTCAGCACTGGAGAGGAATCCTCAGGTTCCGGCCCCAACTCCACACAAGGTCTTAGGCCCCGGCATCGAAGGGAGAGGAATCCCGAGAGGCCCCCGAGGAACTCGCATGGGGACTGGCCTTTCCTGAGGCCACCAGAGCGGTTCCCTGAGGTCCTCGTCGTAAGTCGAGATCACCTGCCGCAACTCGAGAAAATCCAGGAGGTTTTGCCTTCCAGGCGAGATGAGGCTAATTTCCGCTGATGCTTCTCGAGGCTAATCACGTCTAAACACTGGAACTTCCAAAGGGTCCTTCACACCCTTGCTGCAACTCAAGAAGTTCCCCGACCTACCTGTCTCCACTCGAGAGGAAGCACGTGGTGTCCCGCACACATCCAGGGGAGCCCCGTTTCCACCTCCTAGCTCGAGATGAGGGATCCTTTCCCTGTTCCGTAGGGAAAGAATTCCCGGCGTTCCCGTCGCATCTCAAGAGGAGGCGCTCTCCACAGGAAAGGCGAGAGGAACTCCAGGGTCATGCCACCATTCCAAGAGTCCCCCAGATGTGTCAGTCCATTCAAGAGGAACCTATTTTCCCTGCACTGCCTTGACGTTCAAGCCGAGGATCGACTCCCACCACGTGTGCACATGGGACAGCCCTGTGGGAAAGCCTCGTGGGAAAGCCTCGTGGGAAAGACTCGAGGGAAAACCATAGATCCTTTGATCCACGCGGCGGACTGAGTGACACTGCTGCTACCGCTCTGGAGGAAAGCGCAAGTGCATGCATGCATTCGAGACGAGGACTGACTCCCCTGGGGAGACTCCAGAAGTACCCCAAGATCCATGTCAGCACTGGAGAGGAATCCTCAGGTTCCGGCCCTGACTCCACACAAGGTCTTAGGCCCCGGCATCGACGGGAGAGGAATCCCGAGAGGCCCCCGAGGAACTCGCATGGGGACTGGCCTTTCCTGAGGCCACCAGACCGGTTCCCTGAGGTCACCGTCGTAAGTCGAGAGCACCTGCCGCAACTCGAGAAAATCCAGGAGGTTTTGCCCTCCAGGCGAGATGAGGCCCATTTCCGCTGAGGCTTCTCGAGGCCAATCACATCTAACCACTGGAACTTCCAAAGGGTCCTTCACACCCTTGCTGCAACTCAAGAAGTTCCCCGACATACCCGTCTCCACTCGAGAGGAAGCACGTGCGGTCCCGCACACATCCAGGGGAGCCCCGTTTCCGCCTCCTAGCTCGAGATGAGGGATCCTTTCCCTGTTTCGTAGGGAAAGAATTCCCGGCGTTCCCGTCGCATCTCAAGAGGAGGCGCTCTCCACAGGAAAGGCGAGAGGAACTCCAGGGTCGAGACAGCATTCCAAGAGTCCACCAGATGTGTCAGTCCATTCCAGAGGAACCTGTTTTCCCTGCACTGCCTTGACGTTCAAGCCAAGGATCGACTCCCACCCGTGTGCACGTGGGACAGCCCTGTGGGAAAGCCTCGTGGGAAAGCCTCGTGGTAAAGACTCGAGGGAAAACCATAGATCCTTTGATCCACGCGGCGGACTGCGTGACACTGCTGCTACCGCTCTGGAGGAAAGCGCAAGTGCATGCCCGCATTCGAGACGAGGACTGACTCCCCTGGGGAGACTCCAGAAGTACCCCAAGATCCATGTCAGCACTGGAGAGGAATCCTCAGGTTCCGGCCCCGACTCCACACAAGGCCTTAGGCCCCGGCATCGACGGGAGAGGAATCCCGAGAGGCCCCCGAGGAACTCGCATGGGGACTGGCCTTTCCTGAGGCCACCAGAGCGGGTCCCTGAGGTCCCCGTCGTAAGTCGAGAGCACCTGCCGCAACTCGAGAAAATCCAGGAGGTTTTGCCCTCCAGGCGAGATGAGGCCCATTTCCGCTGAGGCTTCTCGAGGCTAATCACGTCTAACCACTGGAACTTCCAAAGGGTCCTTCCACCCTTGCTGCAACTCAAGAAGTTCCCCGACATACCCGTCTCCACTCGAGAGGAAGCACGTGGGTCCCGCACACATCCAGCGGAGCCCCGTTTCCGCCTCCTAGCTCGAGATGAGGGATCCTTTCCCTGTTTCGTAGGGAAAGAATTCCTGGCGTTCCCGTCGCATCTCAAGAGGAGGCGCTCTCCACAGGAAAGGCGAGAGGAACTCCAGGGTCGTGCCACCATTCCAAGAGTCCCCCAGATGTGTCAGTCCATTCCAGAGGAACCTGTTTTCCCTGCACTGCCTTGACGTTCAAGCCGAGGATCGACTCCCACCACGTGTGCACGTGGGACAGCCCTGTGGGAAAGCCTCGTGGGAAAGCCTCGTGGGAAAGTCTCGAGGGAAAACCATAGATCCTTTGATCCACGCGGCAGACTGCGTGACACTGCTGCTACCGCTCTGGAGGAAATCGCAAGTGCATGCCCGCATTCGAGACGAGGACTGACTCCCCTGGGGAGACTCCATAAATACCCCTAGATCCATGTCAGCACTGGAGAGGAATCCTCAGGTTCCGGCCCCAACTCCACACAAGGTCTTAGGCCCCGGCATCGAAGGGAGAGGAATCCCGAGAGGCCCCCGAGGAACTCGCATGGGGACTGGCCTTTCCTGAGGCCACCAGAGCGGTTCCCTGAGGTCCCCGTCGTAAGTCGAGATCACCTGCCGCAACTCGAGAAAATCCAGGAGGTTTTGCCCTCCAGGCGAGATGAGGCTAATTTCCGCTGATGCTTCTCGAGGCTAATCACGTCTAAACACTGGAACTTCCAAAGGGTCCTTCACACCCTTGCTGCAACTCAAGAAGTTCCCCGACATACCGGTCTGCACTCGAGAGGAAGCACGTGGTGTCCCGCTCACTTCCAGGGGAGCCCCGCTTCCGCCTCCAAGCTCGAGATGAGGGATCCTTTCCCTGTTTCGTAGGGAAAGAATTCCCGGCGTTCCCGTCGCATCTCAAGAGGAGGCGCTCTCCACAGGAAAGGCGAGAGGAACTCCAGGGTCATGCCACCATTCCAAGAGTCCCCCAGATGTGTCAGTCCATTCCAGAGGAACCTGTTTTCCCTGCACTGCCTTGACGTTCAAGCCGAGGATCGACTCCCACCACGTGTGCACGTGGGACAGCCCTGTGGGAAAGCCTCGTGGGAAATCCTCGTGGGAAAGACTCGAGGGAAAACCATAGATCTTTTGATCCACGCGGCGGACTGCGTGCCACTGCTGCTACCTCTCTGGAGGAAAGCGCAAGTGCATGCCCGCATTCGAGACGAGGACTGACTCCCCTGGGGAAACTCCAGAAGTACCCCAAGATCCATGTCAGCACTGGAGAGGAATCCTCAGGTTCCGGCCCCGACTCCACACAAGGCCTTAGGCCCCGGCATCGACGGGAAAGGAATCCCGAGAGGCCCCCGAGGAACTCGCATGGGGACTGGCCTTTCCTGAGGCCACCAGAGCGGGTCCCTGAGGTCCCCGTCGTAAGTCGAGAGCACCTGCCGCAACTCGAGAAAATCCAGGAGGTTTTGCCCTCCAGGCGAGATGAGGCCCATTTCCGCTGAGGCTTCTCGAGGCTAATCACGTCTAACCACTGGAACTTCCAAAGGGTCCTTCCACCCTTGCTGCAACTCAAGAAGTTCCCCGACATACCCGTCTCCACTCGAGAGGAAGCAC
Organism: Ovis canadensis; assembly: GCF_042477335.2. NCBI lineage: Eukaryota > Metazoa > Chordata > Mammalia > Artiodactyla > Bovidae > Ovis > Ovis canadensis. The sequence goes on along the minus strand of NC_091258.1, from coordinate 7,416,342 downwards.
GTGGGTCCCGCACACATCCAGCGGAGCCCCGTTTCCGCCTCCTAGCTCGAGATGAGGGATCCTTTCCCTGTTTCGTAGGGAAAGAATTCCCGGCGTTCCCGTCGCATTTCAAGAGGAGGCGCTCTCCACAGGAAAGGCGAGAGGAACTCCAGGGTCGTGCCACCATTCCAAGAGTCCCCCAGATGTGTCAGTCCATTCCAGAGGAACCTGTTTTCCCTGCACTGCCTTGACGTTCAAGCCGAGGATCGACTCCCACCACGTGTGCACGTGGGACAGCCCTGTGGGAAAGCCTCGTGGGAAAGCCTCGTGGGAAAGACTCGAGGGAAAACCATAGATCCTTTGATCCACGCGGCGGACTGCGTGACACTGATGCTACCGCTCTGGAGGAAAGCGCAAGTGCATGCCCGCATTCGAGACGAGGACTGACTCCCCTGGGGAGACTCCAGAAGTACCCCAAGATCCATGTCAGCACTGGAGAGAAATCCTCAGGTTCCGGCCCCGACTCCACACAAGGTCTTAGGCCCCGGCATCGACGGGAGAGGAATCCCGAGACGCCCCCGAGGAACTCGCATGGGGACTGGCCTTTCCTGAGGCCACCAGAGCGGTTCCCTGAGGTCCCCGTCGTAAGTCGAGAGCACCTGCCGCAACTCGAGAAAATCCAGGAGGTTTTGCCCTCCAGGCGAGATGAGGCCCATTTCCGCTGAGGCTTCTCGAGGCCAATCACGTCTAACCACTGGAACTTCCAAAGGGTCCTTCACACCCTTGCTGCAACTCAAGAAGTTCCCCGACATACCCGTCTCCACTCGAGAGGAAGCACGTGGTGTCCCGCACACATCCAGGGGAGCCCCGCTTCCGCCTCCTAGCTCGAGATGAGGGATCCTTTCCCTGTTTCGTAGGGAAAGAATTCCCGGCGTTCCCGTCGCATCTCAAGAGGAGGCGCTCTCCACAGGAAAGGCGAGAGGAACTCCAGGGTCATGCCACCATTCCAAGAGTCCCCCAGATGTGTCAGTCCATTCCAGAGGAACCTGTTTTCCCTGCACTGCCTTGACGTTCAAGTCGAGGATCGACTCCCACCACGTGTGCACGTGGGACAGCCCTGTGGGAAAGCCTCGTGGGAAAGCCTCGTGGGAAAGACACGAGGGAAAACCATAGATCCTTTGATCCACGAGGCGGACTGCGTGACACTGCTGCTACCGCTCTGGAGGATAGCGCAAGTGCATGCCCGCATTCGAGACGAGGACTGACTCCCCTGGGGAGACTCCAGAAGTACCCCAAGATCCATGTCAGCACTGGAGAGGAATCCTCAGGTTCCGGCCCCGACTCCACACAAGGCCTTAGGCCCCGGCATCGACGGGAGAGGAATCCCGAGAGGCCCCCGAGGAACTCGCATGGGGACTGGCCTTTCCTGAGGCCACCAGAGCGGGTCCCTGAGGTCCCCGTCGTAAGTCGAGAGCACCTGCCGCAACTCGAGAAAATCCAGGAGGTTTTGCCCTCCAGGCGAGATGAGGCCCATTTCCGCTGAGGCTTCTCGAGGCTAATCACGTCTAACCACTGGAACTTCCAAAGGGTCCTTCACACCCTTGCTGCAACTCAAGAAGTTCCCTAACATACCCGTCTCCACTCGAGAGGAAGCACGTGGTGTCCCGCACACATCCAGGGGAGCCCCGTTTCCGCCTCCTAGCTCGAGATGAGGGATCCTTTCCCTGTTTCGTAGGGAAAGAATTCCCGGCGTTCCCGTCGCATCTCAAGAGGAGGCGCTCTCCACAGGAAAGGCGAGAGGAACTCCAGGGTCGTGCCACCATTCCAAGAGTCCGCCAGATGTGTCAGTCCATTCCAGAGGAACCTGTTTTCCCTGCACTGCCTTGACGTTCAAGCTGAGGATCGACTCCCACCACGTGTGCACGTGGGACAGCCCTGTGGGAAAGCCTCGTGGGAAAGCCTCGTGGGAAAGACTCGAGGGAAAACCATAGATCCTTTGATCCACGCGGCGGACTGCGTGACACTGCTGCTACCGCTCTGGAGGAAAGCGCAAGTGCATGCCCGCATTCGAGACGAGGACTGACTCCCCTGGGGAGACTCCAGAAGTACCCCAAGATCCATGTCAGCACTGGAGAGAAATCCTCAGGTTCTGGCCCCGACTCCACACAAGGTCTTAGGCCCCGGCATCGACGGGAGAGGAATCCCGAGACGCCCCCGAGGAACTCGCATGGGGACTGGCCTATCCTGAGGCCACCAGAGCGGTTCCCTGAGGTCCCCGTCGTAAGTCGAGAGCACCTGCCGCAACTCGAGAAAATCCAGGAGGTTTTGCCCTCCAGGCGAGATGAGGCCCATTTCCGCTGAGGCTTCTCGAGGCCAATCACGTCTAACCACTGGAACTTCCAAAGGGTCCTTCACACCCTTGCTGCAACTCAAGAAGTTCCCCGACATACCCGTCTGCACTCGAGAGGAAGCACGTGGTGTCCTGAACACATCCAGGGGAGCCCCGCTTCCGCCTCCTAGCTCGAGATGAGGGATCCTTTCCCTGTTTCGTAGGGAAAGAATTCCCGGCGTTCCCGTCGCATCTCAAGAGGAGGCGCTCTCCACAGGAAAGGCGAGAGGAACTCCAGGGTCATGCCACCATTCCAAGAGTCCCCCAGATGTGTCAGTCCATTCCAGAGGAACCTGTTTTCCCTGCACTGCCTTGACGTTCAAGCCGAGGATCGACTCCCACCACGTGTGCACTTGGAACAGCCCTGTGGGAAAGCCTCGTGGGAAAGCCTCGTGGGAAAGACTCGAGGGAAAACCATAGATCCTTTGATCCACGCGGCGGACTGAGTGACACTGCTGCTACCGCTCTGGAGGAAAGCGCAAGTGCATGCATGCATTCGAGACGAGGACTGACTCCCCTGGGGAGACTCCAGAAGTACCCCAAGATCCATGTCAGCACTGGAGAGGAATCCTCAGGTTCCGGCCCTGACTCCACACAAGTTCTTAGGCCCCGGCATCGACGGGAGAGGAATCCCGAGAGGCCCCCGAGGAACTCGCATGGGGACTGGCCTTTCCTGAGGCCACCAGACCGGTTCCCTGAGGTCACCGTCGTAAGTCGAGAGCACCTGCCGCAACTCGAGAAAATCCAGGAGGTTTTGCCCTCCAGGCGAGATGAGGCCCATTTCCGCTGAGGCATCTCGAGGCCAATCACATCTAACCACTGGAACTTCCAAAGGGTCCTTCACACCCTTGCTGCAACTCAAGAAGTTCCCCGACATACCCGTCTCCACTCGAGAGGAAGCACGTGCGGTCCCGCACACATCCAGGGGAGCCCCGTTTCCGCCTCCTAGCTCGAGATGAGGGATCCTTTCCCTGTTTCGTAGGGAAAGAATTCCCGGCGTTCCCGTCGCATCTCAAGAGGAGGCGCTCTCCACAGGAAAGGCGAGAGGAACTCCAGGGTCGAACAGCATTCCAAGAGTCCACCAGATGTGTCAGTCCATTCCAGAGGAACCTGTTTTCCCTGCACTGCCTTGACATTCAAGCCAAGGATCGACTCCCACCCATGTGCACGTGGGACAGCCCTGTGGGAAAGCCTCGTGGAAAGCCTCGTGGGAAAGACTCGAGGGAAAACCTTAGATCCCTTGATCCACGCGGCGGACTGCGTGACACTGCTGCTACCGCTCTGGAGGAAAGCGCAAGTGCATGCCCGCATTCGAGACGAGGACTGACTCCCCTGGGGAGACTCCAGAAGTACCCCAAGATCCATGTCAGCACTGGAGAGGAATCCTCAGGTTCCGGCCCCGACTCCACACAAGGTCTTAGGCCCCGGCATCGACGGGAGAGGAATCCCGAGAGGCCCCCGAGGAACTCGCATGGGGAATGGCCTTTCCTGAGGCCACCAGAGCGGGTCCCTGAGGTCCCCGTCGTAAGTCGAGAGCACCTGCCGCAACTCGAGAAAATCCAGGAGGTTTTGCCCTCCAGGCGAGATGAGGCCCATTTCCGCTGAGGCTTCTCGAGGCCAATCACATCTAACCACTGGAACTTCCAAAGGGTCCTTCACACCCTTGCTGCAACTCAAGAAGTTCCCTGACATACCCGTCTCCACTCGAGAGGAAGCACGTGGTGTCCCGCACACATCCAGGGGAGCCCCGTTTCCGCCTCATAGCTCGAGATGAGGGATCCTTTACCTGTTTCGTAGGGAAAGAATGCCCGGCGTTCCCGTCGCATCTCAAGAGGAGGCGCTCTCCACAGGAAAGGGGAGAGGAACTCCAGGGTCGTGCCACCATTCCAAGAGTCCCCCAGATGTGTCAGTCCATTCCAGAGGAACCTGTTTTCCCTGCACTGCCTTGACGTTCAAGCCGAGGATCGACTCCCACCACGTGTGCACGTGGGACAGCACTGTGGGAAAGCCTCGTGGGAAAGCCTCGTGGGAAAGACTCGAGGGAAAACCATAGATCCTTTGATCCACGAGGCGGACTGTGTGACACTGCTGCTACCGCTCTGGAGGAAAGCGCAAGTGCATGCCCGCATTCGAGACAAGGACTGACTCCCTTGGGGAGACTCCAGAAGTACACCAAGATCCACGTCAGCACTGGAGAGGAATCCTCAGGTTCCGGCCCCGACTCCACACAAAGTCTTAGGCCCCGGCATCGACGGGAGAGGGATCCCGAGAGGCCCCCGAGGAACTCGCATGGGGACTGGCTTTTCCTGAGGCCACCAGAGCGGGTCCCTGAGGTCCCCGTCGTAAGTCGAGATCACCTGCCGCAACTCGAGAAAATCCAGGAGCTTTTGCCCTCCAGGCGAGATGAGGCTCATTTCCGCTGAGGCTTCTCAAGGCTAATCACGTCTAAACACTGGAACTTCCAAAGGGTCCTTCACACCCTTGCTGCAACTCAAGAAGTTCCCCGACATACCCGTCTGCACTCGAGAGGAAGCACTTAGGGTCCCGCACACATCCAGGGGAGCCCTGTTTCCGCCTCCTAGCTCGAGATGAGGGATCCTTTCCCTGTTTCGTAGAGAAAAAATTCCCGGCGTTCCCGTCGCATCTCAAGAGGAGGCGCTCTCCACAGGAAAGGCGAGAGGAACTCCAGGGTCGTGCCACCATTCCAAGAGTCCCCCAGATGTATCAGTCCATTCCAGAGGAACCTGTTTTCCCTGCACTGCCTTGACGTTCAAGCCGAGGATCGACTCCCACCACGTGTGCACGTGGGACAGCCCTGTGGGAAAGCCTCGTGGGAAAGCCTCGTGGGAAAGACTCGAGGGAGAACCATAGATCCTTTGATCCTCGCGGCGGAATGAGTGACACTGCTGCTACCGCTCTGGAGGAAAGCGCAAGTGCATGCATGCATTCGAAACGAGGACTGACTCCCCTGGGGAGACTCCAGAAGTACCCCAAGATCCATGTCAGCACTGGAGAGGAATCCTCAGGTTCCGGGCCTGACTCCACACAAGGTCTTAGGCCCTGGCATCGACGGGAGAGGAATCCCGAGAGGCCCCCGAGGAACTCGCATGGGGACTGGCCTTTCCTGAGGCCACCAGAGCGGTTCCCTGAGGTCCCCGTCGTAAGTCAAGAGCACCTGCCGCAACTCGAGAAAATCCAGGAGGTTTTGCCCTCCAGGCGAGATGAGGCCCATTTCCGCTGAGGCTTCTCGAGGCCAATCACATCTAACCACTGGAACTTCCAAAGGGTCCTTCACACCCTTGCTGCAACTCAAGAAGTTCCCCGACATACCCGTCTCCACTCGAGAGGAAGCACGTGCGGTCCCGCACACATCCAGGGGAGCCCCGTTTCCACCTCCTAGCTCGAGATGAGGGATCCTTTCCCTGTTTCGTAGGGAAAGAATTCCCGGCGTTCCCGTCGCATCTCAAGAGGAGGCGCTCTCCACAGGAAAGGCGAGAGGAACTCCAGGGTCGAGACAGCATTCCAAGAGTCCACCAGATGTGTCAGTCCTTTCCAGAGGAACCTGTTTTCCCTGCACTGCCTTGACGTTCAAGCCAAGGATCGACTCCCACCCGTGTGCACGTGGGACAGCCCTGTGGGAAAGCCTCGTGGAAAGCCTCGTGGGAAAGACTCGAGGGAAAACCTTAGATCATTTGATCCACGCGGCGGACTGCGTGACACTGCTGCTACCGCTCTGGAGGAAAGCGCAAGTGCATGCCCGCATTCGAGACGAGGACTGACTCCCCTGGGGAGACTCCAGAAGTACCCCAAGATCCATGGCAGCACTGGAGAGGAATCCTCAGGTTCCGGCCCCGACTCCACACAAGGTCTTAGGCCCTGGCATCGACGGGAGAAGAATCCCGAGAGGCCCCCGAGGAACTCGCATGGTGACTGGCCTTTCCTGAGGCCACCAGAGCGGGTCCCTGAGGTCCCCGTCGTAAGTCGAGAGCACCTGCCGCAACTCGAGAAAATCCAGGAGGTTTTGCCCTCCAGGCGAGATGAGGCCCATTTCCGCTGAGGCTTCTCGAGGCCAATCACATCTAACCACTGGAACTTCCAAAGGGTCCTTCACACCCTTGCTGCAACTCAAGAAGTTCCCCGACATACCCGTCTCCACTCGAGAGGAAGCACGTGCGGTCCCGCACACATCCAGGGGAGCCCCGTTTCCACCTCCTAGCTCGAGATGAGGGATCCTTTCCCTGTTTCGTAGGGAAAGAATTCCCGGCGTTCCCGTCGCATCTCAAGAGGAGGCGCTCTCCACAGGAAAGGCGAGAGGAACTCCAGGGTCGAGACAGCATTCCAAGAGTCCACCAGATGTGTCAGTCCTTTCCAGAGGAACCTGTTTTCCCTGCACTGCCTTGACGTTCAAGCCAAGGATCGACTCCCACCCGTGTGCACGTGGGACAGCCCTGTGGGAAAGCCTCGTGGAAAGCCTCGTGGGAAAGACTCGAGGGAAAACCTTAGATCATTTGATCCACGCGGCGGACTGCGTGACACTGCTGCTACCGCTCTGGAGGAAAGCGCAAGTGCATGCCCGCATTCGAGACGAGGACTGACTCCCCTGGGGAGACTCCAGAAGTACCCCAAGATCCATGGCAGCACTGGAGAGGAATCCTCAGGTTCCGGCCCCGACTCCACACAAGGTCTTAGGCCCTGGCATCGACGGGAGAAGAATCCCGAGAGGCCCCCGAGGAACTCGCATGGTGACTGGCCTTTCCTGAGGCCACCAGAGCGGGTCCCTGAGGTCCCCGTCGTAAGTCGAGAGCACCTGCCGCAACTCGAGAAAATCCAGGAGGTTTTGCCCTCCAGGCGAGATGAGGCCCATTTCCGCTGAGGCTTCTCGAGGCCAATCACGTCTAACCACTGGAACTTCCAAAGGGTCCTTCACACCCTTGCTGCAACTCAAGAAGTTCCCCGACATACCCGTCTCCACTCGAGAGGAAGCACGTGGTGTCCCGCACACATCCAGGGGAGCCCCGTTTCCGCCTCTTATCTCGAGATGAGGGATCCTTTCCCTGTTTCGTAGGGAAAGAATTCCCGGCGTTCCCGTCGCATCTCAAGAGGAGGCGCTCTCCACAGGAAAGGCGAGAGGAACTCCAGGGTCATGCCACCATTCCAAGAGACCCCCAGATGTGTCAGTCCATTCCAGACGAACCTGTTTTCCCTGCACTGCCTTGACGTTCAAGCCGAGGATCGACTCCCACCACGTGTGCACGTGGGACAGCCTGTGGGAAAGCCTCGTGGGAAAGACTCGAGGGAAAACCATAGATCCTTTGATCCACGCGGCGGACTGCGTGACACTGCTGCTACCGCTCTGGAGGAAAGCGCAAGTGCATGCCCGCATTCGAGACGAGGACTGACTCCCCTGGGGAGACTCCAGAAGTACCCCAAGATCCACGTCAGCACTGGAGAGGAATCCTCAGGTTCCGGCCCTGACTCCACACAAGGTCTTAGGCCCTGGCATCGACGGGAGAGGGATCCCGAGAAGCCCCCGAGGAACTCGCATGGGGACTGGCTTTTCCTGAAGCCACCAGAGCGGGTCCCTGAGGTCCCCGTCGTAAGTCGAGATCACCTGCCGCAACTCGAGAAAATCCAGGAGCTTTTGCCCTCCAGGCGAGATGAGGCTCATTTCCGCTGAGGCTTCTCGAGGCTAATCACGTCTAAACACCGGAACTTCCAAAGGGTCCTTCACACCCTTGCTGCAACTCAAGAAGTTCCCCGACATACCCGTCTGCACTCGAGAGGAAGCACGTAGGGTCCCGCACACATCCAGGGGAGCCCCGTTTCCGCCTCCTAGCTCGAGATGAGGGATCCTTTCCCTGTTTCGTAGGGAAAAAATTCCCGGCGTTCCCGTCGCATCTCAAGAGGAGGCGCTCTCCACAGGAAAGGCGAGAGGAACTCCAGGGTCGTGCCACCATTCCAAGAGTCCCCCAGATGTGTCAGTCCATTCCAGAGGAACCTGTTTTCCCTGCACTGCCTTGACGTTCAAGCCGAGGATCGACTCCCACCACGTGTCCACGTGGGACAGCCCTGTGGAAAAGCCTCTTGGGAAAGCCTCGTGGGAAAGACTCGAGGGAAAACCATAGATCCTTTGATCCACGCGGCGGACTGCGTGACACTGCTGCTACCGCTCTGGAGGAAAGCGCAAGTGCATGCCCGCATTCGAGACGAGGACTGACTCCCCTGGGGAGACTCCAGAAGTACCCCAAGATCCATGTCAGCACTGGAGAGGAATCCTCAGGTTCCGGCCCCGACTCCACACAAGGTCTTAGGCCCCGGCATCGACGGGAGAGGAATCCCGAGAAGCCCCCGAGGAACTCGCATGGGGACTGGCCTTTCCTGAAGCCACCAGAGCGGGTCCCTGAGGTCCCCGTCGTAAGTCGAGAGCACCTGCCGCAACTCGAGTAAATCCAGGAGGTTTTGCCCTCCAGGCGAGATGAGGCCCATTTCCGCTGAGGCTTCTCGAGGCCAATCACATCTAACCACTGGAACTTCCAAAGGGTCCTTCACACCCTTGCTGCAACTCAAGAAGTTCCCCGACATACCCGTCTCCACTCGAGGGGAAGCACGTGGGGTCCCGCACACATCCAGGGGTTCCCCGATTCCGCCTCCTAGCTCGAGATGAGGGATCCTTTCCCTGTTTCATAGGGAAAGAATTCCCGGCGTTCCCGTCGCATCTCAAGAGGAGGCGCTCTCCACAGGAAAGGCGAGAGGAACTCCAGGGTCATGCCACCATTCCAAGAGTCCCCCAGATGTGTCAGTCCATTCCAGAGGAACCTGTTTTCCCTGCACTGCCTTGACGTTCAAGCCGAGGATCTACTCCCACCACGTGTGCACGTGGGACAGCCCTGTGGGAAAGCCTCGTGGGAAAGACTCGAGGGAAAACCATAGATCCTTTGATCCACGCGGCGGACTGCGTGACACTGCTGCTACCGCTCTGGAGGAAAGCGCAAGTGCATGCCCGCATTCGAGACGAGGACTGACTCCCCTTGGGAGACTCCAGAAGTACCCCAAGATCCATGTCAGCACTGGAGAGGAATCCTCAGGTTCCGACCCCGACTCCACACAAGGTCTTAGGCCCCGGCATTGACGGGAGAGGAATCCCGAGAGGCCCCCGAGGAACTCGCCTGGGGACTGGCCTTTCCTGAGGCCACCAGAGCTGGTCCCTGAGGTCCCCGTCGTAAGTCGAGATCACCTGCCGCAACTCGAGAAAATCCAGGAGGTTTTGCCCTCCAGGCGAGATGAGGCCCATTTCCGCTGAGGCTTCTCGAGGCCAATCACATCTAAGCACTGGAACTTCCACAGGGTCCTTCACACCCTTGCTGCAACTCAAGAAGTTCCCCGACATACCCGTCTGCACTCGAGAGGAAGCACGTGGTGTCCCGCACACATCCAGGGGAGCCCCGTTTCCGCCTCCTAGCTCGAGATGAGGGATACTTTCCCTGTTTCGTAGGGAAAAAATTCCCGGCGTTCCCGTCGCATCTCAAGAGGAGGCGCTCTCCACAGGAAAGGCGAGAGGAACTCCAGGGTCATGCCACCATTCCAAGAGTCCCCCAGATGTGTCAGTCCATTCCAGTGGAACCTGTTTTCCCTGCACTGCCTTGACGTTCAAGCCGAGGATCGACTCCCACCACGTGTGCACGTGGGACAGCCCTGTGGGAAAGCCTCGTGGGAAAGCCTCGTGGGAAAGACTCGAGGGAAAACCATAGATCCTTTGATCCACGCGGCGGACTGCGTGACACTGCTGCTACCGCTCTGGAGGAAAGCGCAAGTGCATGCCCGCATTCGAGACGAGGACTGACTCCCCTGGGGAGACTCCAGAAGTACCCCAAGATCCATGTCAGCACTGGAGAGGAATCCTCAGGTTCCGGCCCCGACTCCACACAAGGTCTTAGGCCCCGGCATCGACGGGAGAGGAATCCCGAGACGCCCCCGAGGAACTCGCATGGGGACTGGCCTTTCCTGAGGCCACCAGAGCGGGTCCCTGAGGTCCCCGTCGTAAGTCGAGAGCACCTGCCGCAACTCGAGAAAATCCAGGAGGTTTTGCCCTCCAGGCGAGATGAGGCCCATTTCCGCTGAGGCTTCTCGAGGCCAATCACATCTAACCACTGGAACTTCCAAAGGGTCCTTCACACCCTTGCTGCAACTCAAGAAGTTCCCCGACATACCCGTCTCCACTCGAGGGGAAGCACGTGGGGTCCCGCACACATCCAGGGGAGCCCCGTTTCCGCCTCCTAGCTCGAGATGAGGGATCCTTTCCCTGTTTCATAGGGAAAGAATTCCCGGCGTTCCCGTCGCAACTCAAGAGGAGGCGCTCTCCACAGGAAAGGCGAGAGGAACTCCAGGGTCATGCCACCATTCCAAGAGTCCCCCAGATGTGTCAGTCCATTCCAGAGGAACCTGTTTTCCCTGCACTGCCTTGACGTTCAAGCCGAGGATCGACTCCCACGACGTGTGCACGTGGGACAGCCCTGTGGGAAAGCCTCGTGGGAAAGCCTCGTGGGAAAGACTCGAGGGAAAACCATAGATCCTTTGATCCACGCGGCGGACTGAGTGACACTGCTGCTACCGCTCTGGAGGAAAGCGCAAGTGCATGCATGCATTCGAGACGAGGACTGACTCCCCTGGGGAGACTCCAGAAGTACCCCAAGATCCATGTCAGCACTGGAGAGGAATCCTCAGGTTCCGGCCCTGACTCCACACAAGTTCTTAGGCCCCGGCATCGACGGGAGAGGAATCCCGAGAGGCCCCCGAGGAACTCGCATGGGGACTGGCCTTTCCTGAGGCCACCAGACCGGTTCCCTGAGGTCACCGTCGTAAGTCGAGAACACCTGCTGCAACTCGAGAAAATCCAGGAGGTTTTGCCCTCCAGGCGAGATGAGGCCCATTTCCGCTGAGGCATCTCGAGGCCAATCACATCTAACCACTGGAACTTCCAAAGGGTCCTTCACACCCTTGCTGCAACTCAAGAAGTTCCCCGACATACCCGTCTCCACTCGAGAGGAAGCACGTGCGGTCCCGCACACATCCAGGGGAGCCCCGTTTCCGCCTCCTAGCTCGAGATGAGGGATCCTTTCCCTGTTTCGTAGGGAAAGAATTCCCGGCGTTCCCGTCGCATCTCAAGAGGAGGCGCTCTCCACAGGAAAGGCGAGAGGAACTCCAGGGTCGAGACAGCATTCCAAGAGTCCACCAGATGTGTCAGTCCATTCCAGAGGAACCTGTTTTCCCTGCACTGCCTTGACGTTCAAGCCAAGGATCGACTCCCACCCGTGTGCACGTGGGACAGCCCTGTGGGAAAGCCTCGTGGGAAAGCCTCGTGGGAAAGACTCGAGGGAAAACCATAGATCCTTTGATCCACGCGGCGGACTGCGTGACACTGCTGCTACCGCTCTGGAGGAAAGCGCAAGTGCATGCCCGCATTCGAGACGAGGACTGACTCCCCTGGGGAGACTCCAGAAGTACCCCAAGATCCATGTCAGCACTGGAGAGGAATCCTCAGGTTCCGGCCCCGACTCCACACAAGGTCTTAGGCCCCGGCATCGACGGGAGAGGAATCCCGAGACGCCCCCGAGGAACTCGCATGGGGACTGGCCTTTCCTGAAGCCACCGGAGCGGGTCCCTGAGGTCCCCGTCGTAAGTCGAGATCACCTGCCGCAACTCGAGAAAATCCAGGAGCTTTTGCCCTCCAGGCGAGATGAGGCTCATTTCCGCTGAGGCTTCTCGAGGCTAATCACGTCTAAACACCGGAACTTCCAAAGGGTCCTTCACACCCTTGCTGCAACTCAAGAAGTTCCCCGACATACCCGTCTGCACTCGAGAGGAAGCACGTAGGGTCCCGCACACATCCAGGGGAGCCCCGTTTCCGCCTCCTAGCTCGAGATGAGGGATCCTTTCCCTGTTTCGTAGGGAAAAAATTCCCGGCGTTCCCGTCGCATCTCAAGAGGAGGCGCTCTCCACAGGAAAGGCGAGAGGAACTCCAGGGTCGTGCCACCATTCCAAGAGTCCCCCAGATGTGTCAGTCCATTCCAGAGGAACCTGTTTTCCCTGCACTGCCTTGACGTTCAAGCCGAGGATCGACTCCCACCACGTGTCCACGTGGGACAGCCCTGTGGAAAAGCCTCTTGGGAAAGCCTCGTGGGAAAGACTCGAGGGAAAACCATAGATCCTTTGATCCACGCGGCGGACTGCGTGACACTGCTGCTACCGCTCTGGAGGAAAGCGCAAGTGCATGCCCGCATTCGAGACGAGGACTGACTCCCCTGGGGAGACTCCAGAAGTACCCCAAGATCCATGTCAGCACTGGAGAGGAATCCTCAGGTTCCGGCCCCGACTCCACACAAGGTCTTAGGCCCCGGCATCGACGGGAGAGGAATCCCGAGAAGCCCCCGAGGAACTCGCATGGGGACTGGCCTTTCCTGAAGCCACCAGAGCGGGTCCCTGAGGTCCCCGTCGTAAGTCGAGAGCACCTGCCGCAACTCGAGTAAATCCAGGAGGTTTTGCCCTCCAGGCGAGATGAGGCCCATTTCCGCTGAGGCTTCTCGAGGCCAATCACATCTAACCACTGGAACTTCCAAAGGGTCCTTCACACCCTTGCTGCAACTCAAGAAGTTCCCCGACATACCCGTCTCCACTCGAGGGGAAGCACGTGGGGTCCCGCACACATCCAGGGGTGCCCCGATTCCGCCTCCTAGCTCGAGATGAGGAATCCTTTCCCTGTTTCATAGGGAAAGAATTCCCGGCGTTCCCGTCGCATCTCAAGAGGAGGCGCTCTCCACAGGAAAGGCGAGAGGAACTCCAGGGTCATGCCACCATTCCAAGAGTCCCCCAGATGTGTCAGTCCATTCCAGAGGAACCTGTTTTCCCTGCACTGCCTTGACGTTCAAGCCGAGGATCTACTCCCACCACGTGTGCACGTGGGACAGCCCTGTGGGAAAGCCTCGTGGGAAAGACTCGAGGGAAAACCATAGATCCTTTGATCCACGCGGCGGACTGCGTGACACTGCTGCTACCGCTCTGGAGGAAAGCGCAAGTGCATGCCCGCATTCGAGACGAGGACTGACTCCCCTTGGGAGACTCCAGAAGTACCCCAATATCCATGTCAGCACTGGAGAGGAATCCTCAGGTTCCGACCCCGACTCCACACAAGGTCTTAGGCCCCGGCATTGACGGGAGAGGAATCCCGAGAGGCCCCCGAGGAACTCGCCTGGGGACTGGCCTTTCCTGAGGCCACCAGAGCTGGTCCCTGAGGTCCCCGTCGTAAGTCGAGATCACCTGCCGCAACTCGAGAAAATCCAGGAGGTTTTGCCCTCCAGGCGAGATGAGGCCCATTTCCGCTGAGGCTTCTCGAGGCCAATCACATCTAAGCACTGGAACTTCCACAGGGTCCTTCACACCCTTGCTGCAACTCAAGAAGTTCCCCGACATACCCGTCTGCACTCGAGAGGAAGCACGTGGTGTCCCGCACACATCCAGGGGAGCCCCGTTTCCGCCTCCTAGCTCGAGATGAGGGATACTTTCCCTGTTTCGTAGGGAAAAAATTCCCGGCGTTCCCGTCGCATCTCAAGAGGAGGCGCTCTCCACAGGAAAGGCGAGAGGAACTCCAGGGTCATGCCACCATTCCAAGAGTCCCCCAGATGTGTCAGTCCATTCCAGTGGAACCTGTTTTCCCTGCACTGCCTTGACGTTCAAGCCGAGGATCGACTCCCACCACGTGTGCACGTGGGACAGCCCTGTGGGAAAGCCTCGTGGGAAAGCCTCGTGGGAAAGACTCGAGGGAAAACCATAGATCCTTTGATCCACGCGGCGGACTGCGTGACACTGCTGCTACCGCTCTGGAGGAAAGCGCAAGTGCATGCCCGCATTCGAGACGAGGACTGACTCCCCTGGGGAGACTCCAGAAGTACCCCAAGATCCATGTCAGCACTGGAGAGGAATCCTCAGGTTCCGGCCCCGACTCCACACAAGGTCTTAGGCCCCGGCATCGACGGGAGAGGAATCCCGAGACGCCCCCGAGGAACTCGCATGGGGACTGGCCTTTCCTGAGGCCACCAGAGCGGGTCCCTGAGGTCCCCGTCGTAAGTCGAGAGCACCTGCCGCAACTCGAGAAAATCCAGGAGGTTTTGCCCTCCAGGCGAGATGAGGCCCATTTCCGCTGAGGCTTCTCGAGGCCAATCACATCTAACCACTGGAACTTCCAAAGGGTCCTTCACACCCTTGCTGCAACTCAAGAAGTTCCCCGACATACCCGTCTCCACTCGAGGGGAAGCACGTGGGGTCCCGCACACATCGAGGGGAGCCCCGTTTCCGCCTCCTAGCTCGAGATGAGGGATCCTTTCCCTGTTTCATAGGGAAAGAATTCCCGGCGTTCCCGTCGCATCTCAAGAGGAGGCGCTCTCCACAGGAAAGGCGAGAGGAACTCCAGGGTCATGCCACCATTCCAAGAGTCCCCCAGATGTGTCAGTCCATTCCAGAGGAACCTGTTTTCCCTGCACTGCCTTGACGTTCAAGCCGAGGATCGACTCCCACGACGTGTGCACGTGGGACAGCCCTGTGGGAAAGCCTCGTGGGAAAGCCTCGTGGGAAAGACTCGAGGGAAAACCATAGATCCTTTGATCCACGCGGCGGACTGAGTGACACTGCTGCTACCGCTCTGGAGGAAAGCGCAAGTGCATGCATGCATTCGAGACGAGGAATGACTCCCCTGGGGAGACTCCAGAAGTACCCCAAGATCCATGTCAGCACTGGAGAGGAATCCTCAGGTTCCGGCCCTGACTCCACACAAGTTCTTAGGCCCCGGCATCGACGGGAGAGGAATCCCGAGAGGACCCCGAGGAACTCGCATGGGGACTGGCCTTTCCTGAGGCCACCAGACCGGTTCCCTGAGGTCACCGTCGTAAGTCGAGAGCACCTGCCGCAACTCGAGAAAATCCAGGAGGTTTTGCCCTCCAGGCGAGATGAGGCCCATTTCCGCTGAGGCATCTCGAGGCCAATCACATCTAACCACTGGAACTTCCAAAGGGTCCTTCACACCCTTGCTGCAACTCAAGAAGTACCCCGACATACCCGTCTCCACTCGAGAGGAAGCACGTGCGGTCCCGCACACATCCAGGGGAGCCCCGTTTCCGCCTCCTAGCTCGAGATGAGGGATCCTTTCCCTGTTTCGTAGGGAAAGAATTCCCGGCGTTCCCGTCGCATCTCAAGAGGAGGCGCTCTCCACTGGAAAGGCGAGAGGAACTCCAGGGTCGAGACAGCATTCCAGAGTCCACCAGATGTGTCAGTCCATTCCAGAGGAACCTGTTTTCCCTGCACTGCCTTGACGTTCAAGCCAAGGATCGACTCCCACCCGTGTGCACGTGGGACAGCCCTGTGGGAAAGCCTCGTGGGAAAGCCTCGAGGGAAAACCTTAGATCCTTTGATCCACGCGGCGGACTGCGTGACACTGCTGCTACCGCTCTGGAGGAAAGCGCAAGTGCATGCCCGCATTCGAGACGAGGACTGACTCCCCTGGGGAGACTCCAGAAGTACCCCAAGATCCACGGCAGCACTGGAGAGGAATCCTCAGGTTCCGGCCCCGACTCCACACAAGGTCTTAGGCCCCGGCATCGACGGGAGAAGAATCCCGAGAGGCCCCCGAGGAACTCGCATGGGGACTGGCCTTTCCTGAGGCCACCAGAGCGGGTCCCTGAGGTCCCCGTCGTAAGTCGAGAGCACCTGCCGCAACTCGAGAAAATCCAGGAGGTTTTGCCCTCCAGGCGAGATGAGGCCCATTTCCGCTGAGGCTTCTCGAGGCCAATCACGTCTAACCACTGGAACTTCCAAAGGGTCCTTCACACCCTTGCTGCAACTCAAGAAGTTCCCCAACATACCCGTCTCCACTCGAGAGGAAGCACGTGGGTTCCCGCACACATCCAGGGGAGCCCCGTTTCCGCCTCCTAGCTCGAGATGAGGGATCCTTTCCCTGTTTCGTAGGGAAAGAATTCCCGGCGTTCCCGTCGCATCTCAAGAGGAGGCGCTCTCCACAGGAAAGGCGAGAGGAACTCCAGGGTCATGCCACCATTCCAAGAGTCCCCCAGATGTGTCAGTCCATTCCAGACGAACCTGTTTTCCCTGCACTGCCTTGACGTTCAAGCCGAGGATCGACTCCCACCACGTGTGCACGTGGGACAGCCCTGTGGGAAAGCCTCGTGGGAAAGACTCGAGGGAAAACCATAGATCCTTTGATCCACGCGGCGGACTGCGTGACACTGCTGCTACCGCTCTGGAGGAAAGCGCAAGTGCATGCCCGCAGTCGAGACGAGGACTGACTCCCCTGGGGAGACTCCAGAAGTACCCCAAGATCCACGTCAGCACTGGAGAGGAATCCTCAGGTTATGGCCCTGACTCCACACAAGGTCTTAGGCCCCAGCATCGACGGGAGAGGGATCCCGAGAGGCCCCCGAGGAACTCACATGGGGACTGGCTTTTCCTGAAGCCACCAGAGCGGGTCCCTGAGGTCCCCGTCGTAAGTCGAGATCACCTGCCGCAACTCGAGAAAATCCAGGAGCTTTTGCCCTCCAGGCTAGATGAGGCTCATTTCCGCTGAGGCTTCTCGAGGCTAATCACGTCTAAACACTGGAACTTCCAAAGGGTCCTTCACACCCTTGCTGCAACTCAAGAAGTTCCCCGACATAACCGTCTGCACTCGAGAGGAAGCACGTAGGGTCCCGCACACATCCAGGGGAGCCCCGTTTCCGCCTCCTAGCTCGAGATGAGGGATCCTTTCCCTGTTTCGTAGGGAAAAAATTCCCGGCGTTCCCGTCGCATCTCAAGAGGAGGCGCTCTCCACAGGAAAGGCGAGAGGAACTCCAGGGTCGTGCCACCATTCCAAGAGTCCCCCAGATGTGTCAGTCCATTCCAGAGGAACCTGTTTTCCCTGCACTGCCTTGACGTTCAAGCCGAGGATCGACTCCCACCACGTGTGCACGTGGGACAGCCCTGTGGGAAAGCCTCTTGGGAAAGCCTCGTGGGAAAGACTCGAGGGAAAACCATAGATCCTTTGATCCACGCGGCGGACTGCGTGACACTGCTGCTACCGCTCTGGAGGAAAGCGCAAGTGCATGCCCGCATTCGAGACGAGGACTGACTCCCCTGGGGAGACTCCAGAAGTACCCCAAGATCCATGTCAGCACTGGAGAGGAATCCTCAGGTTCCGGCCCCGACTCCACACAAGGTCTGAGGCCCCGGCATCGACGGGAGAGGAATCCCGAGAAGCCCCCGAGGAACTCGCATGGGGACTGGCCTTTCCTGAGGCCACCAGAGCGGGTCCCTGAGGTCCCCGTCGTAAGTCGAGAGCACCTGCCGCAACTCGAGTAAATCCAGGAGGTTTTCCCTCCAGGCGAGATGAGGCCCATTTCCGCTGAGGCTTCTCGAGGCCAATCACATCTAACCACTGGAACTTCCAAAGGGTCCTTCACACCCTTGCTGCAACTCAAGAAGTTCCCCGACATACCCGTCTCCACTCGAGGGGAAGCACGTGGGGTCCCGCACACATCGAGGGGAGCCCCGTTTCCGCCTCCTAGCTCGAGATGAGGGATCCTTTCCCTGTTTCATAGGGAAAGAATTCCCGGCGTTCCCGTCGCATCTCAAGAGGAGGCGCTCTCCACAGGAAAGGCGAGAGGAACTCCAGGGTCATGCCACCATTCCAAGAGTCCCCCAGATGTGTCAGTCCATTCCAGAGGAACCTGTTTTCCCTGCACTGCCTTGACGTTCAAGCCGAGGATCGACTCCCACCACGTGTGCACGTCGGACAGCCCTGTGGGAAAGCCTCGTGGGAAAGACTCGAGGGAAAACCATAGATCCTTTGATCCATGCGGCGGACTGCGTGACACTGCTGCTACCGCTCTGGAGGAAAGCGCAAGTGCATGCCCGCATTCGAGACGAGGACTGACTCCCCTGGGGAGACTCCAGAAGTACCCCAAGATCCATGTCAGCACTGGAGAGGAATCCTCAGGTTCCGGCCCCGACTCCACACAAGGTCTTAGGCCCCGGCATCGACGGGAGAGGAATCCCGATATTCCCCCGAGGAACTCGCATGGGGACTGGCCTTTCCTGAGGCCACCAGAGCGGGTCCCTGAGGTCCCCGTCGTAAGTCGAGAGCACCTGCCGCAACTCGAGAAAATCCAGGAGGAATTGCCCTCCAGGCGAGATGAGGCCCATTTCCGCTGAGGCATCTCGAGGCCAATCACATCTAACCACTGGAACTTCCAAAGGGTCCTTCACACCCTTGCTGCAACTCAAGAAGTTCCCCGACATACCCGTCTGCACTCGAGAGGAAGCCCGTGGGGTCCCGCACACATCCAGGGGAGCCCCGTTTCCGCCTCCTAGCTCGAGATGAGGGATCCTTTCCCTGTTTCATAGGGAAAGAATTCCCGGCGTTCCCGTCGCATCTCAAGAGGAGGCGCTCTCCACAGGAAAGGCGAGAGGAACTCCAGGGTCATGCCACCATTCCAAGAGTCCCCCAGATGTGTCAGTCCATTCCAGACGAACCTGTTTTCGCTGCACTGCCTTGACGTTCAAGCCGAGGATCGACTCCCACCACGTGTGCACGTGGGACAGCCCTGTGGGAAAGCCTCGTGGGAAAGCCTCGTGGGAAAGACTCGAGGGAAAACCATAGATCCTTTGATCCACGCGGCGGACTGCGTGACACTGCTGCTACCGCTCTGGAGGAAAGCGCAAGTGCATGCCCGCATTCGAGACGAGGACTGACTCCCCTGGGGAGACTCCAGAAGTACCCCAAGATCCACGTCAGCACTGGAGAGGAATCCTCAGGTTCCGGCCCCGACTCCACACAAGGTCTTAGGCCCCGGCATCGACGGGATAGGGATCCCGAGTGGCCCCCGAGGTACTCGCATGGGGACTGGCTTTTCCTGAGGCCACCAGAGCGGGTCCCTGAGGTCCCCGTCGTAAGTCGAGATCACCTGCCGCAACTCGAGAAAATCCAGGAGCTTTTGCCCTCCAGGCGAGATGAGGCTCATTTCCGCTGAGGCTTCTCGAGGCTAATCACGTCTAAACCCTGGAACTTCCAAAGGGTCATTCACACCCTTGCTGCAACTCAAGAAGTTCCCCGACATACCCGTCTGCACTCGAGAGGAAGCACGTAGGGTCCCGCACACATCCAGGGGAGCCCCGTTTCCGCCTCCTAGCTCGAGATGAGGGATCCTTTCCCTGTTTCGTAGGGAAAAAATTCCCGGCGTTCCCGTCGCATCTCAAGAGGAGGCGCTCTCCACAGGAAAGACGAGAGGAACT
Source organism: Ovis canadensis (assembly GCF_042477335.2). Taxonomy (NCBI): domain Eukaryota; kingdom Metazoa; phylum Chordata; class Mammalia; order Artiodactyla; family Bovidae; genus Ovis; species Ovis canadensis. The sequence goes on along the minus strand of NC_091258.1, from coordinate 7,396,652 downwards.
CCAGGGTCGTGCCACCATTCCAAGAGGCCCCAGATGTGTCAGTCCATTCCAGAGGAACCTGTTTTCCCTGCACTGCCTTGACGTTCAAGCCGAGGATCGACTCCCACCACGTGTGCACGTGGGACAGCCCTGTGGGAAAGCCTCTTGGGAAAGCCTCGTGGGAAAGACTCGAGGGAAAACCATAGATCCTTTGATCCACGCGGCGGAATGCGTGACACTGCTGCTACCGCTCTGGAGGAAAGCGCAAGTGCATGCCCGCATTCGAGACGAGGACTGACTCCCCTGGGGAGACTCCAGAAGTACCCCAAGATCCATGTCAGCACTGGAGAGGAATCCTCAGGTTCCGGCCCCGACTCCACACAAGGTCTTAGGCCCCGGCATCGACGGGAGAGGAATCCCGAGACGCCCCCGAGGAACTCGCATGGGGACTGGCCTTTCCTGAGGCCACCAGAGCGGGTCCCTGAGGTCCCCGTCGTAAGTCGAGAGCACCTGCCGCAACTCGAGAAAATCCAGGAGGTTTTGCCCTCCAGGCGAGATGAGGCCCATTTCCGCTGAGGCTTCTCGAGGCCAATCACATCTAACCACTGGAACTTCCAAAGGGTCCTTCACACCCTTGCTGCAACTCAAGAAGTTCCCCGACATACCCGTCTCCACTCGAGGGGAAGCACGTGGGGTCCCGCACACATCCAGGGGAGCCCCGTTTCCGCCTCCTAGCTCGAGATGAGGGATCCTTTCCCTGTTTCATAGGGAAAGAATTCCCGGCGTTCCCGTCGCATCTCAAGAGGAGGCGCTCTCCACAGGAAAGGCGAGAGGAACTCCAGGGTCATGCCACCATTCCAAGAGTCCCCCAGATGTGTCAGTCCATTCCAGAGGAACCTGTTTTCCCTGCACTGCCTTGACGTTCAAGCCGAGGATCTACTCCCACCACGTGTGCACGTGGGACAGCCCTGTGGGAAAGCCTCGTGGGAAAGCCTCGTGGGAAAGACTCGAGGGAAAACCATAGATCCTTTGATCCACGCGGCGGACTGCGTGACACTGCTGCTACCGCTCTGGAGGAAAGCGCAAGTGCATGCCCGCATTCGAGACGAGGACTGACTCCCCTGGGGAGACTCCAGAAGTACCCCAAGATCCATGTCAGCACTGGAGAGGAATCCTCAGGTTCCGGCCCCGACTCCACACAAGGTCTTAGGCCCCGGCATCGACGGGAGAGGAATCCCGAGAGGCCCCCGAGGAACTCGCATGGGGACTGGCCTTTCCTGAGGCCACCAGAGCGGGTCCCTGAGGTCCCCGTCGTAAGTCGAGAGCACCTGCCGCAACTCGAGAAAATCCAGGAGGTTTTGCCCTCCAGGCGAGATGAGGCCCATTTCCGCTGAGGCTTCTCGAGGCCAATCACGTCTAACCACTGGAACTTCCAAAGGGTCCTTCACACCCTTGCTGCAACTCAAGAAGTTCCCCGACATACCCGTCTCCACTCGAGAGGAAGCACGTGGTGTCCCGCACACATCCAGGGGAGCCCCGTTTCCGCCTCCTAGCTCGAGATGAGGGATCCTTTCCCTGTTTCGTAGGGAAAGAATTCCCGGCGTTCCCGTCGCATCTCAAGAGGAGGCGCTCTCCACAGGAAAGGCGAGAGGAACTCCAGGGTCATGCCACCATTCCAAGAGTCCCCCAGATGTGTCAGTCCATTCCAGACGAACCTGTTTTCCCTGCACTGCCTTGACGTTCAAGCCGAGGATCGACTCCCACCACGTGTGCACGTGGGACAGCCCTGTGGGAAAGCCTCGTGAGAAAGACTCGAGGGAAAACCATAGATCCTTTGATCCACGTGGCGGACTGCGTGACACTGCTGCTACCGCTCTGGAGGAAAGCGCAAGTGCATGCCCGCATTCGAGACGAGGACTGACTCCCCTGGGGAGACTCCAGAAGTACCCCAAGATCCACGTCAGCACTGGAGAGGAATCCTCAGGTTCCGGCCCCGACTCCACACAAGGTCTTAGGCCCCGGCATCGACGGGAGAGGGATCCCGAGTGGCCCCCGAGGTACTCGCATGGGGACTGGCTTTTCCTGAGGCCACCAGAGCGGGTCCCTGAGGTCCCCGTCGTAAGTCGAGATCACCTGCCGCAACTCGAGAAAATCCAGGAGCTTTTGCCCTCCAGGCGAGATGAGGCTCATTTCCGCTGAGGCTTCTCGAGGCTAATCACGTCTAAACCCTGGAACTTCCAAAGGGTCCTTCACACCCTTGCTGCAACTCAAGAAGTTCCCCGACATACCCGTCTGCACTCGAGAGGAAGCACGTAGGGTCCCGCACACATCCAGGGGAGCCCCGTTTCCGCCTCCTAGCTCGAGATGAGGGATCCTTTCCCTGTTTCGTAGGGAAAAAATTCCCGGCGTTCCCGTCGCATCTCAAGAGGAGGCGCTCTCCACAGGAAAGGCGAGAGGAACTCCAGGGTCGTGCCACCATTCCAAGAGTCCCCCAGATGTGTCAGTCCATTCCAGAGGAACCTGTTTTCCCTGCACTGCCTTGTCGTTCAAGCCGAGGATCGACTCCCACCACGTGTGCACGTGGGACAGCCCTGTGGGAAAGCCTCTTGGGAAAGCCTCGTGGGAAAGACTCGAGGGAAAACCATAGATCCTTTGATCCACGCGGCGGAATGCGTGACACTGCTGCTACCGCTCTGGAGGAAAGCGCAAGTGCATGCCCGCATTCGAGACGAGGACTGACTCCCCTGGGGAGACTCCAGAAGTACCCCAAGATCCATGTCAGCACTGGAGAGGAATCCTCAGGTTCCGGCCCCGACTCCACACAAGGTCTTAGGCCCCGGCATCGACGGGAGAGGAATCCCGAGACGCCCCCGAGGAACTCGCATGGGGACTGGCCTTTCCTGAGGCCACCAGAGCGGGTCCCTGAGGTCCCCGTCGTAAGTCGAGAGCACCTGCCGCAACTCGAGAAAATCCAGGAGGTTTTGCCCTCCAGGCGAGATGAGGCCCATTTCCGCTGAGGCTTCTCGAGGCCAATCACATCTAACCACTGGAACTTCCAAAGGGTCCTTCACACCCTTGCTGCAACTCAAGAAGTTCCCCCACATACCCGTCTCCACACGAGGGGAAGCACGTGGGGTCCCGCACACATCCAGGGGAGCCCCGTTTCCGCCTCCTAGCTCGAGATGAGGGATCCTTTCCCTGTTTCATAGGGAAAGAATTCCCGGCGTTCCCGTCGCATCTCAAGAGGAGGCGCTCTCCACAGGAAAGGCGAGAGGAACTCCAGGGTCATGCCACCATTCCAAGAGTCCCCCAGATGTGTCAGTCCATTCCAGAGGAACCTGTTTTCCCTGCACTGCCTTGACGTTCAAGCCGAGGATCTACTCCCACCACGTGTGCACGTGGGACAGCCCTGTGGGAAAGCCTCGTGGGAAAGCCTCGTGGGAAAGACTCGAGGGAAAACCATAGATCCTTTGATCCACGCGGAGGACTGCGTGACACTGCTGCTACCGCTCTGGAGGAAAGCGCAAGTGCATGCCCGCATTCGAGACGAGGACTGACTCCCCTGGGGAGACTCCAGAAGTACCCCAAGATCCATGTCAGCACTGGAGAGGAATCCTCAGGTTCCGGCCCCGACTCCACACAAGGTCTTAGGCCCCGGCATCGACGGGAGAGGAATCCCGAGAGGCCCCCGAGGAACTCGCATGGGGACTGGCCTTTCCTGAGGCCACCAGAGCGGGTCCCTGAGGTCCCCGTCGTAAGTCGAGATCACCTGCCGCAACTCGAGAAAATCCAGGAGGTTTTGCCCTCCAGGCGAGATGAGGCCCATTTCCGCTGAGGCTTCTCGAGGCCAATCACATCTAACCACTGGAACTTCCAAAGGGTCCTTCACACCCTTGCTGCAACTCAAGAAGTTCCCCGACATACCCGTCTGCACTCGAGAGGAAGCACGTGGTGTCCCGCACACATCCAGGGGAGCCCCGTTTCCGCCTCCTAGCTCGAGATGAGGGATCCTTTCCCTGTTTCGTAGGGAAAGAATTCCCGGCGTTCCCGTCGCATCTCAAGAGGAGGCGCTCTCCACAGGAAAGGCGAGAGGAACTCCAGGGTCATGCCACCATTCCAAGAGTCCCCCAGATGTGTCAGTCCATTCCAGTGGAACCTGTTTTCCCTGCACTGCCATGACGTTCAAGCCGAGGATCGACTCCCACCACGTGTGCACGTGGGACAGCCCTGTGGGAAAGCCTCGTGGGAAAGACTCGAGGGAAAAACATAGATCCTTTGATCCACGCGGCGGACTGCGTGACACTGCTGCTACCGCTCTGGAGGAAAGCGCAAGTGCATGCCCGCTTTCGAGACGAGGACTGACTCCCCTGGGGAGACTCCAGAAGTACCCCAAGATCCATGTCAGCACTGGAGAGGAATCCTCAGGTTCCGGCCCCGACTCCACACAAGGTCTTAGGCCCCGGCATCGACGGGAGAGGAATCCCGAGAGGCCCCCGAGGAACTCGCATGGGGACTGGCCTTTCCTGAGGCCACCAGAGCGGGTCCCTGAGGTCCCCGTCGTAAGTCGAGAGCACCTGCCGCAACTCGAGAAAATCCAGGAGGTTTTGCCCTCCAGGCGAGATGAGGCCCATTTCCGCTGAGGCTTCTCGAGGCCAATCACGTCTAACCACTGGAACTTCCAAAGGGTCCTTCACACCCTTGCTGCAACTCAAGAAGTTCCCCGACATACCCGTCTCCACTCGAGAGGAAGCTCGTGGTGTCCCGCACACCTCCTGGGGAGCCCCGTTTCCGCCTCCTAGCTCGAGATGAGGGATCCTTTCCCTGTTTTGTAGGGAAAGAATTCCCGGCGTTCCCGTCGCATCTCAAGAGGAGGCGCTCTCCACAGGAAAGGCGAGAGGAACTCCAGGGTCATGCCACCATGCCAAGAGTCCCCCAGATGTGTCAGTCCATTCCAGAGGAACCTGTTTTCCCTGCACTGCCTTGACGTTCAAGCCGAGGATCGACTCCCACCACTTGTGCACGTGGGACAGCCCTGTGGGAAAGCCTCGTGGGAAAGACTCGAGGGAAAACCTTAGATCCTTTGATCCACGCGGCGGACTGCGTGACACTGCTGCTACCGCTCTGGAGGAAAGCGCAAGTGCATGCCCGCATTCGAGACGAGGACTGACTCCCCTGGGGAGACTCCAGAAGTACCCCAAGATCCATGTCAGCACTGGAGAGGAATCCTCAGGTTCCGGCCCCGACTCCACACAAGGTCTTAGGCCCCGGTATCGACGGGAGAGGGATCCCGAGACGCCCCCGAGGAACTCGCATGGGGACTGGCTTTTCCTGAGGCCACCAGAGCGGGTCCCTGAGGTCCCCGTCGTAAGTCGAGATCACCTGCCGCAACTCGAGAAAATCCAGGAGCTTTTGCCCTCCAGGCGAGATGAGGCTCATTTCCGCTGAGGCTTCTCGAGGCTAATCACGTCTAAACACTGGAACTTCCAAAGGGTCCTTCACACCCTTGCTGCAACTCAAGAAGTTCCCCGACATACACGTCTGCACTCGAGAGGAAGCACGTGGGGTCAGGCACACATCCAGGGGAGCCCCGTTTCCGCCTCCTAGCTCGAGATGAGGGATCCTTTCCCTGTTTCGTAGGGAAAGAATTCCCGGCGTTCCCGTCGCATCTCAAGAGGAGACGCTCTCCACAGGAAAGGCGAGAGGAACTCCAGGGTCATGCCACCATTCCAAGAGTCCCCCAGATGTGTCAGTCCATTCCAGAGGAACCTGTTTTCCCTGCACTGCCTTGACGTTCAAGCCGAGGATCGACTCCCACCACGTGTGCACGTGGGACAGCCCTGTGGGAAAGCCTCGTGGGAAAGCCTCGTGGGAAAGAATCGACTGAAAATTATAGATCCTTTGATCCACGCGGCGGACTGCGTGACACTGCTGCTACCGCTCTGGAGGAAAGCGCAAGTGCATGCCCGCATTCGAGACGAGGACTGACTCCCCTGGGGAGACTCCAGAAGTACCCCAAGATCCATGTCAGCACTGGAGAGGAATCCTCAGGTTCCGGCCCCGACTCCACACAAGGTCTTAGGCCCCGGCATCGACGGGAGAGGAATCCCGATATTCCCCCGAGGAACTCGCATGGGGACTGGCCTTTCCTGAGGCCACCAGAGCGGGTCCCTGAGGTCCCCGTCGTAAGTCGAGAGCACCTGCCGCAACTCGAGAAAATCCAGGAGGAATTGCCCTCCAGGCGAGATGAAACCCATTTCCGCTGAGGCATCTCGAGGCCAATCACATCTAACCACTGGAACTTCCAAAGGGTCCTTCACACCATTGCTGCAACTCAAGAAGTTCCCCGACATACCCGTCTGCACTCGAGAGGAAGCACGTGGTGTCCCGCACACATCCAGGGGAGCCCCGTTTCCGCCTCCTAGCTCGAGATGAGGGATCCTTTCCCTGTTTCGTAGGGAAAGAATTCCCGGCGTTCCCGTCGCATCTCAAGAGGAGGCGCTCTCCACAGGAAAGGCGAGAGGAACTCCAGGGTCATGCCACCATTCCAAGAGTCCCCCAGATGTGTCAGTCCATTCCAGACGAACCTGTTTTCCCTGCACTGCCTTGACGTTCAAGCCGAGGATCGACTCCCACCACGTGTGCACGTGGAACAGCCCTGTGGGAAAGCCTCGTGGGAAAGCCTCATGGGAAAGACTCGAGGGAAAACCATAGATCCTTTGAACCACGCGGCGGACTGCGTGACACTGCTGCTACCGCTCTGGAGGAAAGCGCAAGTGCATGCCCGCATTCGAGACGAGGACTGACTCCCCTGGGGAGACTCCAGAAGTACCCCAAGATCCATGTCAGCACTGGAGAGGAATCCTCAGGTTCCGGCCCCGACTCCACACAAGGTCTTAGGCCCCGGCATCGACGGGAGAGGAATCCCGAGATGCCCCCGAGGAACTTGCATGGGGACTGGCCTTTCCTGAGGCCACCAGAGCGGGTCCCTGAGGTCCCCGTCGTAAGTCGAGAGCACCTGCCGCAACTCGAGAAAATCCAGGAGGTTTTGCCCTCCAGGCGAGATGAGGCCCATTTCCGCTGAGGCTTCTCGAGGCCAATCACGTCAAACCACTGGAACTTCCAAAGGGTCCTTCACACCCTTGCTGCAACTCAAGAAGTTCCCCGACATGCCCGTCTCCACTCGAGAGGAAGCTCGTGGTGTCCCGCACACATCCAGGGGAGCCCCGTTTCCGCCTCCTAGCTCGAGATGAGGGATCCTTTCCCTGTTTCGTAGGGAAAGAATTCCCGGCGTTCCCGTCGCATCTCAAGAGGAGGCGCTCTCCACAGGAAAGGCGAGAGGAACTCCAGGGTCATGCCACCATGCCAAGAGTCCCCCAGATGTGTCAGTCCATTCCAGAGGAACCTGTTTTCCCTGCACTGCCTTGACGTTCAAGCCGAGAATCGACTCCCACCACGTGTGCACGTGGGACAGCCCTGTGGGAAAGCCTCGTGGGAAAGACTCGAGGGAAAACCTTAGATCCTTTGATCCACGCGGCGGACTGCGTGACACTGCTGCTACCGCTCTGGAGGAAAGCGCAAGTGCATGCCCGCATTCGAGACGAGGACTGACTCCCCTGGGGAGACTCCAGAAGTACCCCAAGATCCATGTCAGCACTGGAGAGGAATCCTCAGGTTCCGGCCCCGACTCCACACAAGGTCTTAGGCCCCGGCATCGACGGGAGAGGAATCCCGAGACGCCCCCGAGGAACTCGCATGGGGACTGGCCTTTCCTGAGGCCACCAGAGCGGGTCCCTGAGGTCCCCGTCGTAAGTCGAGAGCACCTGCCGCAACTCGAGAAAATCCAGGAGGAATTGCCCTCCAGGCGAGATGAAGCCCATTTCCGCTGAGGCATCTCGAGGCCAATCACATCTAACCACTGGAACTTCCAAAGGGTCCTTCACACCATTGCTGCAACTCAAGAAGTTCCCCGACATACCCGTCTGCACTCGAGAGGAAGCACGTGGTGTCCCGCACACATCCAGGGGTGCCCCGTTTCCGCCTCCTAGCTCGAGATGAGGGATCCTTTCCCTGTTTCGTAGGGAAAGAATTCCCGGCGTTCCCGTCGCATCTCAAGAGGAGGCGCTCTCCACAGGAAAGGCGAGAGGAACTCCAGGGTCGTGCCACCATTCCAAGAGTCCCCCAGATGTGTCAGTCCATTCCAGAGGAACCTGTTTTCCCTGCACTGCCTTGACATTCAAGCCGAGGATCGACTCCCACCACGTGTGCACGTGGGACAGCCTTGTGGGAAAGCCTCGTGGGAAAGCCTCGTGGGAAAGACTCGAGGGAAAACCATAGATCCTTTGATCCACGCGGCGGACTGCGTGACACTGCTGCTACCGCTCTGGAGGAAAGCACAATGCATGCCCGCATTCGAGACGAGGACTGACTCCCCTGGGGAGACTTCAAAAGTACCCCAAGATCCATGTCAGCACTGGAGAGGAATCCTCAGGTTCCGGCCCCGACTCCACACAAGGTCTTAGGCCCCGGCATCGACGGGAGAGGAATCCCGAGAGGCCCCCGAGGAACTCGCATGGGGACTGGCCTTTCCTGAGGCCACCAGAGCGGGTTCCTGAGGTCCCCGTCGTAAGTCGAGAGCACCTGCCGAAACTCGAGAAAATCCAGGAGGTTTTGCCCTCCAGGCGAGATGAGGCCTATTTCCGCTGAGGCTTCTCGAGGCTAATCACGTCTAACCACTGGAACTTCCAAAGGGTCCTTCACACCCTTGCTGCAACTCAAGAAGTTCCCCAACATACCCGTCTCCACTCGAGAGGAAGCACGTGGGTCCCACACACATCCAGGGGAGCCCCGTTTCCGCCTCCTAGCTCGAGATGAGGGATCCTTTCCCTGTTTCGTAGGGAAAGAATTCCCGGCGTTCCCGTCGCATCTCAAGAGGAGGCGCTCTCCACAGGAAAGGCGAGAGGAACTCCAGGGTCGTGCCACCATTCCAAGAGTCCCCCAGATGTGTCAGTCCATTCCAGAGGAACCTGTTTTCACTGCACTGCCTTGACGTTCAAGCCGAGGATCGACTCCCACCACGTGTCCACGTGGGACAGCCTCGGGGAAAGCCTCGTGGGAAAGACTCGAGGGAAAACCAAACATCCTTTGATCCACGCGGCGGACTGCGTTACACTGCTGCTACCGCTCTGGAGGAAAGCGCAAGTGCATGCCCGCATTCGAAACGAGGACTGACTCCCCTGGGGAGACTCCAGAAGTACCCCAAGATCCATGTCAGCACTGGATAGGAATCCTCAGGTTCCGGCCCCGACTCCACACAAGGTCTTAGGCCCCGGTATCGACGGGAGAGGAATCCCGAGAGGCCCCCGAGGAACTCGCATGGGGACTGGCCTTTCCTGAGGCCACCAGAGCGGTTCCCTGAGGTCCCCATCGTAAGTCGAGAGCACCTGCCGCAACTCGAGAAAATCCAGGAGGTTTTGCCCTCCAGGCGAGATGAGGCCCATTTCCGCTGAGGCTTCTCGAGGCCAATCACATCTAACCACTGGAACTGCCAAAGGGTCCTTCACACCATTGCTGCAACTCAAGAAGTTCCCCGACATACCCGTCTCCACTCGAGAGGAAGCACGTGGGTTCCCGCACACATCCAGGGGAGCCCCGTTTCCGCCTCCTAGCTCGAGATGAGGGATCCTTTCCCTGTTTCGTAGGGAAAGAATTCCCGGCGTTCCCGTCGCATCTCTGGAGGAGGCGCTCTCCACAGGAAAGGCGAAAGGAACTCCAGGGTGGTGCCACCATTCCAAGAGTCCCCCAGATGTGTCAGTCCATTCCAGAGGAACCTGTTTTCCCTGCACATGATGTTCAAGCCGAGGATCGACTCCCACCACGTGTGCACGTGGGACAGCACTTTGGGAAAGCCTCATGGGAAAGCCTCGTGGGAAAGACTCGAGGGAAAACCATAGATCCTTTGATCCACGCGTGGAATGCGTGACACTGCTGCTACCGCTCTGGAGGAAAGTGCAATGCATGCCCGCATTCGAGACGAGGACTGACTCCCCTGGGGAGACTCCAGATGTACCCCAAGATCCATGTCAGCACTGGAGAGGAATCCTCAGGTTCCGGCCCCGACTCCACACAAGGTCTTAGGCCCCGGCATCGACGGGAGAGGAACCCCGAGACGCCCCCGAGGAACTCGCATGGGGACTGGCCTTTCCTGAGGCCACCAGAGCGGTTCCCTGAGGTCCCCGTCGTAAGTCGAGAGCACCTGCCGCAACTCCAGAAAATCCAGGAGGTTTTGCCCTCCAGGTGAGATGAGGCCCATTTCCCCTGAGGGTTCTCGAGGCCAATCACATCTAACCACTGGAACTTCCAAAGGGTCCTTCACACCATTGCTGCAACTCAAGAAGTTCCCCGACATACCCGTCTCCACTCGAGAGGAAGCACGTGGGTCCCGCACACATCCAGGGGAGCCCCGTTTCCGCCTCCTAGCTCGAGATGAGGGATCCTTTCCCTGTTTCGTAGGGAAAGAATTCCCGGCGTTCCCGTCGCATCTCAAGAGGAGGCGCTCTCCACAGGAAAGGCGAGAGGAACTCCATTGTCGTGCCACCATTCCAAGAGTCCCCCAGATGTGTCAGTCCATTCCATAGGAACCTGTTTTCCCTGCACTGCCTTGACGTTCAAGCAGAGGATCGACTCCCACCACGTGTGCACGTGGGACAGCCCTGTGGGAAAGCCTCGTGGGAAAGCCTCGTGGGAAAGACTCGAGGGAAAACCATAGATCCTTTGATCCACGCGGCGGACTGCGTGAAACTGCTGCTACCGCTCTGTAGGAAAGCGCAAGTGCATGCCCGCATTCGAGACGAGGACTGACTCCCCTGGGGAGACTCCAGAAGTACCCCAAGATCCATGTCAGCACTGGAGAGGAATCCTCAGGTTCCGGCCCCGACTCCACACAAGGTCTTAGGCCCCGGCATCGACGGGAGAGGAATCCCGAGACGCCCCCGAGGAACTCGCATGGGGACTGGCCTTTCCTGAGGCAACCAGAGCGGGTCCCTGAGGTCCCCGTCGTAAGTCGAGAGCACCTGCCGCAACTCGAGAAAATCCAGGAGGTTTTGCCCTCCAGGCGAGTTGAGGCCCATTTCCGCTGAGGCTTCTCGAGGCTAATCACGTCTAACCACTGGAACTTCCAAAGGGTCCTTCACACCCTTGCTGCAACTCAAGAAGTTCCCCGACATACCCGTCTCCACTCGAGAGGAAGCACGTGGTGTCCCGCACACATCCAGGGGAGCCCCGTTTCCGCCTCCTAGCTCGAGATGAGGGATCCTTTCCCTGTTTCGTAGGGAAAGAATTCCCGGCGTTCCCGTCGCATCTCAAGAGGAGGCGCTCTCCACAGGAAAGGCGAGAGGAACTCCAGGTTCGTGCCACCATTCCAAGAGTCCCCCAGATGAGTCAGTCCATTCCAGAGGAACTTGTTTTCCCTGCACTGCCTTGACGTTCAAGCCGAGGATCGACTCCCACCACGTGTGCACGTGGGACAGCCCTGTGGGAAAGCCTCGTGGGAAAGCCTCGTGGGAAAGACTCGAGGGAAAAACATAGATCCTTTGATCCACGCGGCGGACTGCGTGACACTGCTGCTACCGCTCTGGAGGAAAGCACAAGTGCATGCCCGCATTCGAGACGAGGACTGACTCCCCTGGGGAGACTCCAGAAGTACCCCAAGATCCATGTCAGCACTGGAGAGGAATCCTCAGGTTCCGGCCCCGACTCCACACAAGGTCTTAGGCCCCGGCATCGACGGGAGAGGAATCCCGAGAGGCCCCCGAGGAACTCGCATGGGGACTGGCCTTTCCTGAGGCCACCAGAGCGGGTCCCTGAGGTCCCCGTCGTAAGTCGAGAGCACCTGCCGCAACTCGAGAAAATCCAGGAGGTTTTGCCCTCCAGGCGAGATGAGGCCCATTTCCGCTGAGGCTTCTCGAGGCCAATCACATCTAACCACTGGAAATTCCAAAGAGTCCTTCACACCATTGCTGCACCTCAAGAAGTTCCCCGACATACCCGTCTCCACTCGAGAGGAAGCACGTGGGGTCCCGCACACATCCAGGGGAACCCGTTGCCGCCTCCTAGCTCAAGATGAGGGATCCTTTCCCTGTTTCGTAGGGAAAGAATTCCCGGCGTTCCCGTCGCATCTCAAGAGGAGGCGCTCTCCACAGGAAATGCGAGAGGAAATCCAGGGTCGTGACACCATTCCAAGAGTCCCCCAGATGTGTCAGTCCATTCCAGAGGAACCTGTTTTCCCTGCACTGCCTTGACGTTCAAGCCGAGGATCCACTCCCACCACGTGTGCACGAGGGACAGCCCTGTGGGAAAGCCTCGTGGGAAAGCCTCGTGGGAAAGACTCGAGGGAAATCCATAGATCCTTTAAACTAGGCGGCGGACTGCGTGACACTGCTGCTACCGCTCTGGAGGAAAGCGCAATGAATGCCCGCATTCGAGACGAGGACTGACTCCCCTGGGGAGACTCCAAACGTACCCCAAGATCCATGTCAGCACTGGAGAGGAATCCTCAGGTTCCGGCCCCGACTCCACACAAGGTCTTAGGCCCCGGCATCGACGGGAGAGGAATCCCGGGAGGCCCCCGAGGAACTGGCATGGGGACTAGCCTTTCCTGAGGCCACCAGAGCGGGTCCCTGAGGTCCCCGTCGTAAGTCGAGAGCACCTGCCGCAACTCGAGAAAATCCAGGAGGTTTTGCCCTCCAGGCGAGATGAGGCCCATTTCCTCTGAGGCTTCTCGAGGCTAATCACGTCTAACAACTGGAACTTCCAAAGGGTCCTTCACACCCTTGCTGCAACTCAAGAAGTTCCCCGACATACCCGTCTCCACTCGAGAGGAAGCACGTGGGTCCCACACACATCCAGGGGAGCCCCGTTTCCGCCTCCTAGCTCGAGATGAGGGATCCTTTCCCTGTTTCGTAGGGAAAGAATTCCCGGCGTTCCCGTCGCATCTCAAGAGGAGGCGCTCTCCACAGGAAAGGCGAGAGGAACTCCAGGGTCGTGCCACCATTCCAAGAGTCCCCCAGATGTGTCAGTCCATTCCAGAGGAACCTGTTTTCCCTGCACTGCCTTGACGTTCAAGCCGAGGATCGACTCCCACCACGTGTGCACGTGGGACAGCCCTGTGGGAAAGCCTCGTGGGAAAGCCTCGTGGGAAAGACTCGAGGGAAAACCATAGATCCTTTGATCCACGCGGCGGACTGCGTGACACTGATGCTACCGCTCTGGAGGAAAGCGCAAGTGCAGGCCCGCATTCGAGACGAGGACTGACTCCCCTGGGGAGACTCCAGAAGTAACCCAAGATCCATGTCAGCACTGGAGAGAAATCCTCAGGTTCCGGCACCCACTCCACACAATGTCTTTGGCCCCGGTATCGACGGGAGAGGAATCCCGAGACGCCCCCGAGGAACTCGCATGGGGACTGGCCTTTCCTGAGGCCACCAGAGCGGTTCCCTGAGGTCCCCGTCGTAAGTCGAGAGCACCTGCCGCAACTCGAGAAAATCCAGGAGGTTTTGCCCTCCAGGCGAGATGAGGCCCATTTCCGCTGAGGCTTCTCGAGGCCAATCACGTCTAACCACTGGAACTTCCAAAGGGTCCTTCACACCCTTGCTGCAACTCAAGAAGTTCCCCGACATACCCGTCTGCACTCGAGAGGAAGCACGTGGTGTCCCGCACACATCCAGGGGAGCCCCGCTTCCGCCTCCTAGCTCGAGATGAGGGATCCTTTCCCTGTTTCGTAGGGAAAGAATTCCCGGCGTTCCCGTCGCATCTCAAGAGGAGGCGCTCTCCACAGGAAAGGCGAGAGGAACTCCAGGGTCATGCCACCATGCCAAGAGTCCCCCAGATGTGTCAGTCCATTCCAGAGGAACCTGTTTTCCCTGCACTGCCTTGACGTTCAAGCCGAGAATCGACTCCCACCACGTGTGCACGTGGGACAGCCCTGTGGGAAAGCCTCGTGGGAAAGACTCGAGGGAAAACCTTAGATCCTTTGATCCACGCGGCGGACTGCGTGACACTGCTGCTACCGCTCTGGAGGAAAGCGCAAGTGCATGCCCGCATTCGAGACGAGGACTGACTCCCCTGGGGAGACTCCAGAAGTACCCCAAGATCGATGTCAGCACTGGAGAGGAATCCTCAGGTTCCGGCCCCGACTCCACACAAGGTCTTAGGCCCCGGCATCGACGGGAGAGGAATCCCGAGACGCCCCCGAGGAACTCGCATGGGGACTGGCCTTTCCTGAGGCCACCAGAGCGGGTCCCTGAGGTCCCCGTCGTAAGTCGAGAGCACCTGCCGCAACTCGAGAAAATCCAGGAGGAATTGCCCTCCAGGCGAGATGAAGCCCATTTCCGCTGAGGCATCTCGAGGCCAATCACATCTAACCACTGGAACTTCCAAAGGGTCCTTCACACCATTGCTGCAACTCAAGAAGTTCCCCGACATACCCGTCTGCACTCGAGAGGAAGCACGTGGTGTCCCGCACACATCCAGGGGTGCCCCGTTTCCGCCTCCTAGCTCGAGATGAGGGATCCTTTCCCTGTTTCGTAGGGAAATAATTCCCGGCGTTCCCGTCGCATCTCAAGAGGAGGCGCTCTCCACAGGAAAGGCGAGAGGAACTCCAGGGTCGTGCCACCATTCCAAGAGTCCCCCAGATGTGTCAGTCCATTCCAGAGGAACCTGTTTTCCCTGCACTGCCTTGACATTCAAGCCGAGGATCGACTCCCACCACGTGTGCACGTGGGACAGCCTTGTGGGAAAGCCTCGTGGGAAAGCCTCGTGGGAAAGACTCGAGGGAAAACCATAGATCCTTTGATCCACGCGGCGGACTGCGTGACACTGCTGCTACCGCTCTGGAGGAAAGCACAATGCATGCCCGCATTCGAGACGAGGACTGACTCCCCTGGGGAGACTTCAAAAGTACCCCAAGATCCATGTCAGCACTGGAGAGGAATCCTCAGGTTCCGGCCCCGACTCCACACAAGGTCTTAGGCCCCGGCATCGACGGGAGAGGAATCCCGAGAGGCCCCCGAGGAACTCGCATGGGGACTGGCCTTTCCTGAGGCCACCAGAGCGGGTTCCTGAGGTCCCCGTCGTAAGTCGAGAGCACCTGCCGAAACTCGAGAAAATCCAGGAGGTTTTGCCCTCCAGGCGAGATGAGGCCTATTTCCGCTGAGGCTTCTCGAGGCTAATCACGTCTAACCACTGGAACTTCCAAAGGGTCCTTCACACCCTTGCTGCAACTCAAGAAGTTCCCCAACATACCCGTCTCCACTCGAGAGGAAGCACGTGGGTCCCACACACATCCAGGGGAGCCCCGTTTCCGCCTCCTAGCTCGAGATGAGGGATCCTTTCCCTGTTTCGTAGGGAAAGAATTCCCGGCGTTCCCGTCGCATCTCAAGAGGAGGCGCTCTCCACAGGAAAGGCGAGAGGAACTCCAGGGTCGTGCCACCATTCCAAGAGTCCCCCAGATGTGTCAGTCCATTCCAGAGGAACCTGTTTTCACTGCACTGCCTTGACGTTCAAGCCGAGGATCGACTCCCACCACGTGTCCACGTGGGACAGCCTCGGGGAAAGCCTCGTGGGAAAGACTCGAGGGAAAACCAAACATCCTTTGATCCACGCGGCGGACTGCGTTACACTGCTGCTACCGCTCTGGAGGAAAGCGCAAGTGCATGCCCGCATTCGAAACGAGGACTGACTCCCCTGGGGAGACTCCAGAAGTACCCCAAGATCCATGTCAGCACTGGATAGGAATCCTCAGGTTCCGGCCCCGACTCCACACAAGGTCTTAGGCCCCGGTATCGACGGGAGAGGAATCCCGAGAGGCCCCCGAGGAACTCGCATGGGGACTGGCCTTTCCTGAGGCCACCAGAGCGGTTCCCTGAGGTCCCCATCGTAAGTCGAGAGCACCTGCCGCAACTCGAGAAAATCCAGGAGGTTTTGCCCTCCAGGCGAGATGAGGCCCATTTCCGCTGAGGCTTCTCGAGGCCAATCACATCTAACCACTGGAACTGCCAAAGGGTCCTTCACACCATTGCTGCAACTCAAGAAGTTCCCCGACATACCCGTCTCCACTCGAGAGGAAGCACGTGGGTTCCCGCACACATCCAGGGGAGCCCCGTTTCCGCCTCCTAGCTCGAGATGAGGGATCCTTTCCCTGTTTCGTAGGGAAAGAATTCCCGGCGTTCCCGTCGCATCTCTGGAGGAGGCGCTCTCCACAGGAAAGGCGAAAGGAACTCCAGGGTGGTGCCACCATTCCAAGAGTCCCCCAGATGTGTCAGTCCATTCCAGAGGAACCTGTTTTCCCTGCACATGATGTTCAAGCCGAGGATCGACTCCCACCACGTGTGCACGTGGGACAGCACTTTGGGAAAGCCTCATGGGAAAGCCTCGTGGGAAAGACTCGAGGGAAAACCATAGATCCTTTGATCCACGCGTGGAATGCGTGACACTGCTGCTACCGCTCTGGAGGAAAGTGCAATGCATGCCCGCATTCGAGACGAGGACTGACTCCCCTGGGGAGACTCCAGATGTACCCCAAGATCCATGTCAGCACTGGAGAGGAATCCTCAGGTTCCGGCCCCGACTCCACACAAGGTCTTAGGCCCCGGCATCGACGGGAGAGGAACCCCGAGACGCCCCCGAGGAACTCGCCTGGGGACTGGCCTTTCCTGAGGCCACCAGAGCGGTTCCCTGAGGTCCCCGTCGTAAGTCGAGAGCACCTGCCGCAACTCCAGAAAATCCAGGAGGTTTTGCCCTCCAGGTGAGATGAGGCCCATTTCCCCTGAGGGTTCTCGAGGCCAATCACATCTAACCACTGGAACTTCCAAAGGGTCCTTCACACCATTGCTGCAACTCAAGAAGTTCCCCGACATACCCGTCTCCACTCGAGAGGAAGCACGTGGGTCCCGCACACATCCAGGGGAGCCCCGTTTCCGCCTCCTAGCTCGAGATGAGGGATCCTTTCCCTGTTTCGTAGGGAAAGAATTCCCGGCGTTCCCGTCGCATCTCAAGAGGAGGCGCTCTCCACAGGAAAGGCGAGAGGAACTCCATTGTCGTGCCACCATTCCAAGAGTCCCCCAGATGTGTCAGTCCATTCCATAGGAACCTGTTTTCCCTGCACTGCCTTGACGTTCAAGCAGAGGATCGACTCCCACCACGTGTGCACGTGGGACAGCCCTGTGGGAAAGCCTCGTGGGAAAGCCTCGTGGGAAAGACTCGAGGGAAAACCATAGATCCTTTGATCCACGCGGCGGACTGCGTGAAACTGCTGCTACCGCTCTGTAGGAAAGCGCAAGTGCATGCCCGCATTCGAGACGAGGACTGACTCCCCTGGGGAGACTCCAGAAGTACCCCAAGATCCATGTCAGCACTGGAGAGGAATCCTCAGGTTCCGGCCCCGACTCCACACAAGGTCTTAGGCCCCGGCATCGACGGGAGAGGAATCCCGAGACGCCCCCGAGGAACTCGCATGGGGACTGGCCTTTCCTGAGGCAACCAGAGCGGGTCCCTGAGGTCCCCGTCGTAAGTCGAGAGCACCTGCCGCAACTCGAGAAAATCCAGGAGGTTTTGCCCTCCAGGCGAGTTGAGGCCCATTTCCGCTGAGGCTTCTCGAGGCTAATCACGTCTAACCACTGGAACTTCCAAAGGGTCCTTCACACCCTTGCTGCAACTCAAGAAGTTCCCCGACATACCCGTCTCCACTCGAGAGGAAGCACGTGGTGTCCCGCACACATCCAGGGGAGCCCCGTTTCCGCCTCCTAGCTCGAGATGAGGGATCCTTTCCCTGTTTCGTAGGGAAAGAATTCCCGGCGTTCCCGTCGCATCTCAAGAGGAGGCGCTCTCCACAGGAAAGGCGAGAGGAACTCCAGGTTCGTGCCACCATTCCAAGAGTCCCCCAGATGAGTCAGTCCATTCCAGAGGAACTTGTTTTCCCTGCACTGCCTTGACGTTCAAGCCGAGGATCGACTCCCACCACGTGTGCACGTGGGACAGCCCTGTGGGAAAGCCTCGTGGGAAAGCCTCGTGGGAAAGACTCGAGGGAAAAACATAGATCCTTTGATCCACGCGGCGGACTGCGTGACACTGCTGCTACCGCTCTGGAGGAAAGCACAAGTGCATGCCCGCATTCGAGACGAGGACTGACTCCCCTGGGGAGACTCCAGAAGTACCCCAAGATCCATGTCAGCACTGGAGAGGAATCCTCAGGTTCCGGCCCCGACTCCACACAAGGTCTTAGGCCCCGGCATCGACGGGAGAGGAATCCCGAGAGGCCCCCGAGGAACTCGCATGGGGACTGGCCTTTCCTGAGGCCACCAGAGCGGGTCCCTGAGGTCCCCGTCGTAAGTCGAGAGCACCTGCCGCAACTCGAGAAAATCCAGGAGGTTTTGCCCTCCAGGCGAGATGAGGCCCATTTCCGCTGAGGCTTCTCGAGGCCAATCACATCTAACCACTGGAAATTCCAAAGAGTCCTTCACACCATTGCTGCACCTCAAGAAGTTCCCCGACATACCCGTCTCCACTCGAGAGGAAGCACGTGGGGTCCCGCACACATCCAGGGGAACCCGTTGCCGCCTCCTAGCTCAAGATGAGGGATCCTTTCCCTGTTTCGTAGGGAAAGAATTCCCGGCGTTCCCGTCGCATCTCAAGAGGAGGCGCTCTCCACAGGAAATGCGAGAGGAAATCCAGGGTCGTGACACCATTCCAAGAGTCCCCCAGATGTGTCAGTCCATTCCAGAGGAACCTGTTTTCCCTGCACTGCCTTGACGTTCAAGCCGAGGATCGACTCCCACCACGTGTGCACGAGGGACAGCCCTGTGGGAAAGCCTCGTGGGAAAGCCTCGTGGGAAAGACTCGAGGGAAATCCATAGATCCTTTAAACTAGGCGGCGGACTGCGTGACACTGCTGCTACCGCTCTGGAGGAAAGCGCAATGAATGCCCGCATTCGAGACGAGGACTGACTCCCCTGGGGAGACTCCAAACGTACCCCAAGATCCATGTCAGCACTGGAGAGGAATCCTCAGGTTCCGGCCCCGACTCCACACAAGGTCTTAGGCCCCGGCATCGACGGGAGAGGAATCCCGGGAGGCCCCCGAGGAACTGGCATGGGGACTAGCCTTTCCTGAGGCCACCAGAGCGGGTCCCTGAGGTCCCCGTCGTAAGTCGAGAGCACCTGCCGCAACTCGAGAAAATCCAGGAGGTTTTGCCCTCCAGGCGAGATGAGGCCCATTTCCTCTGAGGCTTCTCGAGGCTAATCACGTCTAACAACTGGAACTTCCAAAGGGT
The DNA here is from genome assembly GCF_042477335.2 of Ovis canadensis. Taxonomy (NCBI): domain Eukaryota; kingdom Metazoa; phylum Chordata; class Mammalia; order Artiodactyla; family Bovidae; genus Ovis; species Ovis canadensis. Next base: position 7,377,352 of record NC_091258.1, on the reverse strand, counting down.
CCTTCACACCCTTGCTGCAACTCAAGAAGTTCCCCGACATACCCGTCTCCACTCGAGAGGAAGCACGTGGGTCCCACACACATCCAGGGGAGCCCCGTTTCCGCCTCCTAGCTCGAGATGAGGGATCCTTTCCCTGTTTCGTAGGGAAAGAATTCCCGGCGTTCCCGTCGCATCTCAAGAGGAGGCGCTCTCCACAGGAAAGGCGAGAGGAACTCCAGGGTCGTGCCACCATTCCAAGAGTCCCCCAGATGTGTCAGTCCATTCCAGAGGAACCTGTTTTCCCTGCACTGCCTTGACGTTCAAGCCGAGGATCGACTCCCACCACGTGTGCACGTGGGACAGCCCTGTGGGAAAGCCTCGTGGGAAAGCCTCGTGGGAAAGACTCGAGGGAAAACCATAGATCCTTTGATCCACGCGGCGGACTGCGTGACACTGATGCTACCGCTCTGGAGGAAAGCGCAAGTGCATGCCCGCATTCGAGACGAGGACTGACTCCCCTGGGGAGACTCCAGAAGTAACCCAAGATCCATGTCAGCACTGGAGAGAAATCCTCAGGTTCCGGCACCCACTCCACACAATGTCTTTGGCCCCGGTATCGACGGGAGAGGAATCCCGAGACGCCCCCGAGGAACTCGCATGGGGACTGGCCTTTCCTGAGGCCACCAGAGCGGTTCCCTGAGGTCCCCGTCGTAAGTCGAGAGCACCTGCCGCAACTCGAGAAAATCCAGGAGGTTTTGCCCTCCAGGCGAGATGAGGCCCATTTCCGCTGAGGCTTCTCGAGGCCAATCACGTCTAACCACTGGAACTTCCAAAGGGTCCTTCACACCCTTGCTGCAACTCAAGAAGTTCCCCGACATACCCGTCTGCACTCGAGAGGAAGCACGTGGTGTCCCGCACACATCCAGGGGAGCCCCGCTTCCGCCTCCTAGCTCGAGATGAGGGATCCTTTCCCTGTTTCGTAGGGAAAGAATTCCCGGCGTTCCCGTCGCATCTCAAGAGGAGGCGCTCTCCACAGGAAAGGCGAGAGGAACTCCAGGGTCATGCCACCATTCCAAGAGTCCCCCAGATGTGTCAGTCCATTCCAGAGGAACCTGTTTTCCCTGCACTGCCTTGACATTCAAGCCGAGGATCGACTCCCACCACGTGTGCACGTGGGACAGCCCTGTGGGAAAGCCTCGTGGGAAAGCCTCGTGGGAAAGACTCGAGGGAAAACCATAGATCTTTTGATCCACGCGGCGGACTGCGTGCCACTGCTGCTACCTCTCTGGAGGAAAGCGCAAGTGCATGCCCGCATTCGAGACGAGGACTGACTCCCCTGGGGAGACTCCAGAAGTACCCCAAGATCGATGTCAGCACTGGAGAGGAATCCTCAGGTTCCGGCCCCGACTCCACACAAGGCCTTAGGCCCCGGCATCGACGGGAGAGGAATCCCGAGAGGCCCCCGCGCAACTCGCATGGGGACTGGCCTTTCCTGAGGCCACCAGAGCGGGTCCCTGAGGTCCCCGTCGTAAGTCGAGAGCACCTGCCGAAACTCGAGAAAATCCAGGAGGTTTTGCCCTCCAGGCGAGATGAGGCCCATTTCCACTGAGGCTTCTCGAGGCTAATCACGTCTAACCACTGGAACTTCCAAAGGGTCCTTCCACCCTTGCTGCAACTCAAGAAGTTCCCCGACATACCCGTCTCCACTCGAGAGGAAGCACGTGGGTCCCGCACACATCCAGGGGAGCCCCGTTTCCGCCTCCTAGCTCGAGATGAGGGATCCTTTCCCTGTTTCGTAGGGAAAGAATTCCCGGCGTTCCCGTCGCATCTCAAGAGGAGGCGCTCTCCACAGGAAAGGCGAGAGGAACTCCAGGGTCGTGCCACCATTCCAAGAGTCCCCCAGATGTGTCAGTCCATTCCAGACGAACCTGTTTTCCCTGCACTGCCTTGACGTTCAAGCCGAGGATCGACTCCCACCACGTGTGCACGTGGGACAGCCCTGTGGAAAGCCTCGTGGGAAAGCCTCGTGGGAAAGACTCGAGGGAAAAACATAGATCCTTTGATCCACGCGGCGGACTGCGTGACACTGATGCTACCGCTCTGGAGGAAAGCGCAAGTGCATGCCCGCATTCGAGACGAGGACTGACTCCCCTGGGGAGACTCCAGAAATACCCCAAGATCCATGTCAGCACTGGAGAGAAATCCTCAGGTTCCGGCCCCGACTCCACACAAGGTCTTAGGCCCCGGCATCGACGGGAGAGGAATCCCGAGACGCCCCCGAGGAACTCGCATGGGGACTGGCCTTTCCTGAGGCCACCAGAGCGGTTCCCTGAGGTCCCCGTCGTAAGTCGAGAGCACCTGCCGCAACTCGAGAAAATCCAGGAGGTTTTGCCCTCCAGGCGAGATGAGGCCCATTTCCGCAGAGGCTTCTCGAGGCCAATCACGTCTAACCACTGGAACTACCAAAGGGTCCTTCACACCCTTGCTGCAACTCAAGAAGTTCCCCGACATACCCGTCTCCACTCGAGAGGAAGCACGTGGGTCCCGCACACATCGAGGGGAGCCCCGTTTCCGCCTCCTAGCTCGAGATGAGGGATCCTTTCCCTGTTTCATAGGGAAAGAATTCCCGGCGTTCCCGTCGCATCTCAAGAGGAGGCGCTCTCCACAGGAAAGGCGAGAGGAACTCCAGGGTCGTGCCACCATTCCAAGAGTCCCCCAGATGTGTCAGTCCATTCCAGAGGAACCTGTTTTCCCTGCACTGCCTTGACGTTCAAGCCGAGGATCGACTCCCACCACGTGTGCACGTGGGACAGCCCTGTGGGAAAGCCTCGTGGGAAAGCCTCGTGGGAAAGACTCGAGGGAAAACCATAGATCCTTTGATCCACGCGGCGGACTGCGTGACACTGCTGCTACCGCTCTGGAGGAAAGCGCAAGTGCATGCCCGCATTCGAGACGAGGACTGACTCCCCTGGGGAGACTCCAGAAGTACCCCAAGATCCATGTCAGCACTGGAGAGGAATCCTCAGGTTCCGGCCCCGACTCCACACAAGGCCTTAGGCCCCGGCATCGACGGGAGAGGAATCCCGAGAGGCCCCCGAGGAGCTCGCATGGGGACTGGCCTTTCCTGAGGCCACCAGAGCGGGTCCCTGAGGTCCCCGTCGTAAGTCGAGAGCACCTGCCGCAACTCGAGAAAATCCAGGAGGTTTTGCCCTCCAGACGAGACGAGGCCCATTTCCGCTGAGGCTTCTCGAGGCCAATCACATCTAACCACTGGAACTGCCAAAGGGTCCTTCACACCATTGCTGCAACTCAAGAAGTTCCCCGACATACCCGTCTGCACTCGAGAGGAAGCACGTGGTGTCCCGCACACATCCAGGGGAGCCCCGTTTCCGCCTCCTAGCTCGAGATGAGGGATCCTTTCCCTGTTTCGTAGGGAAAGAATTCCCGGCGTTCCCGTCGCATCTCAAGAGGAGGCGCTCTCCACAGGAAAGGCGAGAGGAACTCCAGGGTCGTGCCACCATTCCAAGAGTCCCCCAGATGTGTCAGTCCATTCCAGAGGAACCTGTTTTCCCTGCACTGCCTTGACGTTCAAGCAGAGGATCGACTCCCACCACGTGTGCACGTGGGAAAGCCCTGTGGGAAAGCCTCGTGGGAAAGCCTCGTGGGAAAGACTCGAGGGAAAACCATAGATCCTTTGATCCACGCGGCGGACTGCGTGACACTGCTGCTACCGCTCTTGAGGAAAGCGCAATGCATGCCCGCATTCGAGACGAGGACTGACACCCCTGGGGAGACTCCAGACGTACCCCAAGATCCATGTCAGCACTGGAGAGGAATCCTCAGGTTCCGGCCCCGACTCCACACAAGGTCTTAGGCCCCGGCATCGACGGGAGAGGTATCCCGAGAGGCCCCCGAGGAACTCGCATGGGGACTGGCCTTTCCTGAGGCCACCAGAGCGGGTCCCTGAGGTCCCCGTCGTAAGTCGAGAGCACCTGCCGCAACTCGAGAAAATCCAGGAGGTTTTGCCCTCCAGGCGAGATGAGGCCCATTTCCGCTGAGGCTTCTCGAGGCCAATCACATCTAACCACTGGAAATTCCAAAGAGTCCTTCACACCATTGCTGCACCTCAAGAAGTTCCCCGACATACCCGTCTCCACTCGAGAGGAAGCACGTGGGGTCCCGCACACATCCAGGGGAACCCGTTGCCGCCTCCTAGCTCAAGATGAGGGATCCTTTCCCTGTTTCGTAGGGAAAGAATTCCCGGCGTTCCCGTCGCATCTCAAGAGGAGGCGCTCTCCACAGGAAATGCGAGAGGAACTCCAGGGTCGTGACACCATTCCAAGAGTCCCCCAGATGTGTCAGTCCATTCCAGAGGAACCTGTTTTCCCTGCACTGCCTTGACGTTCAAGCCGAGGATCGACTCCCACCACGTGTGCACGAGGGACAGCCCTGTGGGAAAGCCTCGTGGGAAAGCCTCGTGGGAAAGACTCGAGGGAAATCCATAGATCCTTTAAACTAGGCGGCGGACTGCGTGACACTGCTGCTACCGCTCTGGAGGAAAGCGCAATGAATGCCCGCATTCGAGACGAGGACTGACTCCCCTGGGGAGACTCCAAACGTACCCCAAGATCCATGTCAGCACTGGAGAGGAATCCTCAGGTTCCGGCCCCGACTCCACACAAGGTCTTAGGCCCCGGCATCGACGGGAGAGGAATCCCGGGAGGCCCCCGAGGAACTGGCATGGGGACTAGCCTTTCCTGAGGCCACCAGAGCGGGTCCCTGAGGTCCCCGTCGTAAGTCGAGAGCACCTGCCGCAACTCGAGAAAATCCAGGAGGTTTTGCCCTCCAGGCGAGATGAGGCCCATTTCCGCTGAGGCTTCTCGAGGCTAATCACGTCTAACAACTGGAACTTCCAAAGGGTCCTTCACACCCTTGCTGCAACTCAAGAAGTTCCCCGACATACCCGTCTCCACTCGAGAGGAAGCACGTGGGTCCCACACACATCCAGGGGAGCCCCGTTTCCGCCTCCTAGCTCGAGATGAGGGATCCTTTCCCTGTTTCGTAGGGAAAGAATTCCCGGCGTTCCCGTCGCACCTCAAGAGGAGGCGCTCTCAGCAGGAAAGGCGAGAGGAACTCCAGGGTCGTGCCACCATTCCAAGAGTCCCCCAGATGTGTCAGTCCATTCCAGAGGAACCTGTTTTCCCTGCACTGCCTTGACGTTCAACCCGAGGATCGACTCCCACCACGTGTGCACGTGGGACAGCCCTGTGGGAAAGCCTCGTGGGAAAGCCTCGTGGGAAAGACTCGAGGGAAAACCAAACATCCTTTGATCCACGCGGCGGACTGCGTGACACTGCTGCTAACGCTCTGGAGGAAAGCGCAATGCATGCCCGTATTCGAGACGAGGACTGACTCCCCTGGGGAGACTCCAGAAGTACCCCAAGATCCATGTCAGCACTGGAGAGGAATCCTCAGGTTCCTGCCCCGACTCCACACAAGGTCTTAGGCCCCGGCATCGATGGGAGAGGAATCCCGAGAGGCCCCCGAGGAACTCGCATGGGGACTGGCCTTTCCTGAGGCCACCAGAGCGGTTCCCTGAGGTCCCCGTCGTAAGTCGAGAGCACCTGCCGCAACTCGAGAAAATCCAGGAGGTTTTGCCCTCCAGGCGAGATGAGGCCCATTTCCGCTGAGGCTTCTCGAGGCCAATCACATCTAACCACTGGAACTTCCAAAGGGTCCTTCACACCATTGCTGCAACTCAAGAAGTTCCCCGAGATACCCGTCTGCACTCGAGAGGAAGCACGTGGGGTCCCGCACACATCCAGGGGAGCCCCGTTTCCGCCTCCTAGCTCGAGATGAGGGATCCTTTCCCTGTTTCGTAGGGAAAGAATTCCCGGCGTTCCCGTCGCATCTCAAGAGGAGGCGCTCTCCACAGGAAAGTCGAGAGGAACTCCAGGATCGTGCCACCATTCCAAGAGTCCCCCAGATGTGTCAGTCCATTCCAGAGGAACCTGTTTTCCCTGCACTGCCTTGACGTTCAAGCCGAGGATCGACTCCCACCACGTGTGCACGTGGGACTGCCCTGTGGGAAAGCCTCGTGGGAAAGCCTCGTGGGAAAGTCTCGAGGGAAAACCATAGATCCTTTGATCCACGCGGCAGACTGCGTGACACTGCTGCTACCGCTCTGGAGGAAAGCGCAAGTGCTTGCCCGCATTCGAGACGAGGACTGACTCCCCTGGGGAGACTCCATAAGTACCCCTAGATCCATGTCAGCACTGGAGAGGAATCCTCAGGTTCCGGCCCCAACTCCACACAAGGTCTTAGGCCCCGGCATCGAAGGGAGAGGAATCCCGAGAGGCCCCCGAGGAACTCGCATGGGGACTGGCCTTGCCTGAGGCCACCAGAGCGGTTCCCTGAGGTCCCCGTCGTAAGTCGAGATCACCTGCCGCAACTCGAGAAAATCCAGGAGGTTTTGCCCTCCAGGCGAGATGAGGCTAATTTCCGCTGATGCTTCTCGAGGCTAATCACGTCTAAACACTGGAACTTCCAAAGGGTCCTTCACACCCTTGCTGCAACTCAAGAAGTTCCCCGACATACCTGTCTCCACTCGAGAGGAAGCACGTGGTGTCCCGCACACATCCAGGGGAGCCCCGTTTCCACCTCCTAGCTCGAGATGAGGGATCCTTTCCCTGTTTCGTAGGGAAAGAATCCCCGGCGTTCCCGTCGCATCTCAAGAGGAGGCGCTCTCCACAGGAAAGGCGAGAGGAACTCCAGGGTCGTGCCACCATTCCAAGAGTCCCCCAGATGTGTCAGTCCATTCCAGAGGAACCTGTTTTCCCTGCACTGCCTTGACGTTCAAGCCGAGGATCGACTCCCACCACGTGTGCACGTGGGACAGCCCTGTGGGAAAGCCTCGTGGTAAAGCCTCGTGGGAAAGACTCGAGGGAAAACCATAGATCCTTTGATCCACGCGGCAGACTGAGTGACACTGCTGCTACCGCTCTGGAGGAAAGCGCAAGTGCATGCCCGCATTCGAGACGAGGACTGACTCCCCTGGGGAGACTCCAGAAGTACCCCAAGATCCATGTCAGCACTGGAGAGGAATCCTCAGGTTCCGGCCCCGACTCCACACAAGGTCTTAGGCCCCGGATTCGACGGGAGAGGAATCCCGAGAGGCCCCCGAGGAACTCGCATGGGGACTGGCCTTTCCTGAGGCCACCAGAGCGGGTCCCTGAGGTCCCCGTCGTAAGTCGAGAGCACCTGCCGCAACTCGAGAAAATCCAGGAGGTTTTGCCCTCCAGGCGAGATGAGGCCCATTTCCGCTGAGGCTTCTCGAGGCCAATCACATCTAACCACTGGAACTTCCAAAGGGTCCTTCACACCCTTGCTGCAACTCAAGAAGTTCCCCGACATACCCGTCTGCACTCGAGAGGAAGCACATGGTGTCCCGCACACATCCAGGGGAGCCCCGTTTCCACCTCCTAGCTCGAGATGAGGGATCCTTTCCCTGTTTCGTAGGGAAAGAATTCCCGGCGTTCCCGTCGCATCTCAAGAGGAGGCGCTCTCCACAGGAAAGGCGAGAGGAACTCCAGGGTCATGCCACCATTCCAAGAGTCCCCCAGATGTGTCAGTCCATTCCAGAGGAACCTATTTTCCCTGCACTGCCTTGACGTTCAAGCCGAGGATCGACTCCCACCACGTGTGCACGTGGGACAGCCCTGTGGGAAAGCCTCGTGGGAAAGCCTCGTGGGAAAGACTCGAGGGAAAACCATAGATCCTTTGATCCACGCGGCGGACTGAGTGACACTGCTGCTACCGCTCTGGAGGAAAGCGCAAGTGCATGCATGCATTCGAGACGAGGACTGACTCCCCTGGGGAGACTCCAGAAGTACCCCAAGATCCATGTCAGCACTGGAGAGAAATCCTCAGGTTCTGGCCCCGACTCCACACAAGGTCTTAGGCCCCGGCATCGACGGGAGAGGAATCCCGAGACGCCCCCGAGGAACTCGCATGGGGACTGGCCTATCCTGAGGCCACCAGAGCGGTTCCCTGAGGTCCCCGTCGTAAGTCGAGAGCACCTGCCGCAACTCGAGAAAATCCAGGAGGTTTTGCCCTCCAGGCGAGATGAGGCCCATTTCCGCTGAGGCTTCTCGAGGCCAATCACGTCTAACCACTGGAACTTCCAAAGGGTCCTTCACACCCTTGCTGCAACTCAAGAAGTTCCCCGACATACCCGTCTGCACTCGAGAGGAAGCACGTGGTGTCCTGAACACATCCAGGGGAGCCCCGCTTCCGCCTCCTAGCTCGAGATGAGGGATCCTTTCCCTGTTTCGTAGGGAAAGAATTCCCGGCGTTCCCGTCGCATCTCAAGAGGAGGCGCTCTCCACAGGAAAGGCGAGAGGAACTCCAGGGTCATGCCACCATTCCAAGAGTCCCCCAGATGTGTCAGTCCATTCCAGAGGAACCTGTTTTCCCTGCACTGCCTTGACGTTCAAGCCGAGGATCGACTCCCACCACGTGTGCACTTGGGACAGCCCTGTGGGAAAGCCTCGTGGGAAAGCCTCGTGGGAAAGACTCGAGGGAAAACCATAGATCCTTTGATCCACGCGGCGGACTGAGTGACACTGCTGCTACCGCTCTGGAGGAAAGCGCAAGTGCATGCATGCATTCGAGACGAGGACTGACTCCCCTGGGGAGACTCCAGAAGTACCCCAAGATCCATGTCAGCACTGGAGAGGAATCCTCAGGTTCCGGCCCTGACTCCACACAAGGTCTTAGGCCCCGGCATCGACGGGAGAGGAATCCCGAGAGGCCCCCGAGGAACTCGCATGGGGACTGGCCTTTCCGGAGGCCACCAGATCGGTTCCCTGAGGTCACCGTCGTAAGTCGAGAGCACCTGCCGCAACTCGAGAAAATCCAGGAGGTTTTGCCCTCCAGGCGAGATGAGGCCCATTTCCGCTGAGGCATCTCGAGGCCAATCACATCTAACCACTGGAACTTCCAAAGGGTCCTTCACACCCTTGCTGCAACTCAAGAAGTTCCCCGACATACCCGTCTCCACTCGAGAGGAAGCACGTGCGGTCCCGCACACATCCAGGGGAGCCCCGTTTCCGCCTCCTAGCTCGAGATGAGGGATCCTTTCCCTGTTTCGTAGGGAAAGAATTCCCGGCGTTCCCGTCGCATCTCAAGAGGAGGCGCTCTCCACAGGAAAGTCGAGAGGAACTCCAGGATCGTGCCACCATTCCAAGAGTCCCCCAGATGTGTCAGTGCATTCCAGAGGAACCTGTTTTCCCTGCACTGCCTTGACGTTCAAGCCGAGGATCGACTCCCACCACGTGTGCACGTGGGACTGCCCTGTGGGAAAGCCTCGTGGGAAAGCCTCGTGGGAAAGTCTCGAGGGAAAACCATAGATCCTTTGATCCACGCGGCAGACTGCGTGACACTGCTGCTACCGCTCTGGAGGAAAGCGCAAGTGCATGCCCGCATTCGAGACGAGGACTGACTCCCCTGGGGAGACTCCATAAGTACCCCTAGATCCATGTCAGCACTGGAGAGGAATCCTCAGGTTCCGGCCCCAACTCCACACAAGGTCTTAGGCCCCGGCATCGAAGGGAGAGGAATCCCGAGAGGCCCCCGAGGAACTCGCATGGGGACTGGCCTTTCCTGAGGCCACCAGAGCGGTTCCCTGAGGTCACCGTCGTAAGTCGAGAGCACCTGCCGCAACTCGAGAAAATCCAGGAGGTTTTGCCCTCCAGGCGAGATGAGGCCCATTTCCGCTGAGGCTTCTCGATGCCAATCACGTCTAACCACTGGAACTTCCAAAGGGTCCTTCACACCCTTGCTGCAACTCAAGAAGTTCCCCGACATACCCGTCTGCACTCGAGAGGAAGCACGTGGTGTCCCGCACACTTCCAGGGGAGCCCCGCTTCCGCCTCCTAGCTCGAGATGAGGGATCCTTTCCCTGTTTCGTAGGGAAAGAATTCCCGGCGTTCCCGTCGCATCTCAAGAGGAGGCGCTCTCCACAGGAAAGGCGAGAGGAACTCCAGGGTCGTGCCACCATTCCAAGAGTCCCCCAGATGTGTCCGTCCAATCCAGAGGAACCTGTTTTCCCTGCACTGCCTTGACGTTCAAGCCGAGGATCGACTCCCACCACGTGTGCACGTGGGACAGCCCTGTGGGAAAGCCTCGTGGGAAAGCCTCGTGGGAAAGACTCGAGGGAAAAACATAGATCCTTTGATCCACGCGGCGGACTGTGTGACACTGATGCTACCGCTCTGGAGGAAAGCGCAAGTGCATGCCCGCATTCGAGACGAGGACTGACTCCCCTGGGGAGACTCCAGAAGTACCCCAAGATCCATGTCAGCACTGGAGAGAAATCCTCAGGTTCCGGCCCCGACTCCACACAAGGTCTTAGGCCCCGGCATCGACGGGAGAGGAATCCCGAGACGCCCCCGAGGAACTCGCATGGGGACTGGCCTTTCCTGAGGCCACCAGAGCGGTTCCCTGAGGTCCCCGTCGTAAGTCGAGAGCACCTGCCGCAACTCGAGAAAATCCAGGAGGTTTTGCCCTCCAGGCGAGATGAGGCCCATTTCCGCTGAGGCTTCTCGAGGCCAATCACGTCTAACCACTGGAACTTCTAAAGGGTCCTTCACACCCTTGCTGCAACTCAAGAAGTTCCCCGACATACCCGTCTGCACTCGAGAGGAAGCACGTGGTGTCCCGCACACATCCAGGGGAGCCCCGCTTCCGCCTCCTAGCTCGAGATGAGGGATCCTTTCCCTGTTTCGTAGGGAAAGAATTCCCGGCGTTCCCGTCGCATCTCAAGAGGAGGCGCTCTCCACAGGAAAGGCGAGAGGAACTCCAGGGTCGAGACAGCATTCCAGGAGTCCACCAGATGTGTCAGTCCATTCCAGAGGAACCTGTTTTCCCTGCACTGCCTTGACGTTCAAGCCAAGGATCGACTCCCACCCGTGTGCACGTGGGACAGTCCTGTGGGAAAGCCTCGTGGGAAAGCCTCGTGGGAAAGAGTCGAGGGAAAACCATAGATCCTTTGATCCACGCGGCGGACTGCGTGACACTGCTGCTACCGCTCTGGAGGAAAGCGCAAGTGCATGCCCGCATTCGAGACGAGGACTGACTCCCCTGGGGAGACTCCAGAAGTACCCCAAGATCCATGTCAGCACTGGAGAGGAATCCTCAGGTTCCGGCCCCGACTCCACACAAGGTCTTAGGCCCCGGCATCGACGGGAGAGGAATCCCGAGAGGCCCCCGAGGAACTCGCATGGGGAATGGCCTTTCCTGAGGCCACCAGAGCGGGTCCCTGAGGTCCCCGTCGTAAGTCGAGAGCACCTGCCGCAACTCGAGAAAATCCAGGAGGTTTTGCCCTCCAGGCGAGATGAGGCCCATTTCCGCTGAGGCTTCTCGAGGCCAATCACATCTAACCACTGGAACTTCCAAAGGGTCCTTCACACCCTTGCTGCAACTCAAGAAGTTCCCCGACATACCCGTCTCCACTCGAGAGGAAGCACGTGGTGTCCCGCACACATCCAGGGGAGCCCCGTTTCCGCCTCCTAGCTCGAGATGAGGGATCCTTTACCTGTTTCGTAGGGAAAGAATGCCCGGCGTTCCCGTCGCATCTCAAGAGGAGGCGCTCTCCACAGGAAAGGGGAGAGGAACTCCAGGGTCGTGCCACCATTCCAAGAGTCCCCCAGATGTGTCAGTCCATTCCAGAGGAACCTGTTTTCCCTGCACTGCCTTGACGTTCAAGCCGAGGATCGACTGCCACCACGTGTGCACGTGGGACAGCCCTGTGGGAAAGCCTCGTGGGAAAGCCTCGTGGGAAAGACTCGAGGGAAAACCATAGATCCTTTGATCCACGCGGCGGACTGCGTGACACTGCTGCTACCGCTCTGGAGGAAAGCGCAAGTGCATGCCCGCATTCGAGACGAGGACTGACTCCCCTGGGGAGACTCCAGAAGTACCCCAAGATCCATGTCAGCACTGGAGAGGAATCCTCAGGTTCCGGCCCCGACTCCACACAAGGTCTTAGGCCCCGGCATCGACGGGAGAGGAATCCCGAGAGGCCCCCGAGGAACTCGCCTGGGGACTGGCCTTTCCTGAGGCCACCAGAGCGGGTCCCTGAGGTCCCCGTCGTAAGTCGAGATCACCTGCCGCAACTCGAGAAAATCCAGGAGGTTTTGCCCTCCAGGCGAGATGAGGCCCATTTCCGCTGAGGCTTCTCGAGGCCAATCACATCTAAGCACTGGAACTTCCAAAGGGTCCTTCACACCCTTGCTGCAACTCAAGAAGTTCCCCGACATACCCGTCTGCACTCGAGAGGAAGCACGTGGTGTCCCGCACACATCCAGGGGAGCCCCGTTTCCGCCTCCTAGCTCGAGATGAGGGATCCTTTCCCTGTTTCGTAGGGAAAGAATTCCCGGCGTTCCCGTCGCATCTCAAGAGGAGGCGCTCTCCACAGGAAAGGCGAGAGGAACTCCAGGGTCATGCCACCATTCCAAGAGTCCCCCAGATGTGTCAGTCCATTCCAGTGGAACCTGTTTTCCCTGCACTCCCTTGACGTTCAAGCCAAGGATCGACTCCCACCCGTGTGCACGTGGGACAGCCCTGTGGGAAAGCCTCGTGGAAAGCCTCGTGGGAAAGACTCGAGGGAAAACCTTAGATCATTTGATCCACGCGGCGGACTGCGTGACACTGCTGCTACCGCTCTGGAGGAAAGCGCAAGTGCATGCCCGCATTCGAGACGAGGACTGACTCCCCTGGGGAGACTCCAGAAGTACCCCAAGATCCATGGCAGCACTGGAGAGGAATCCTCAGGTTCCGGCCCCGACTCCACACAAGGTCTTAGGCCCCGGCATCGACGGGAGAAGAATCCCGAGAGGCCCCCGAGGAACTCGCATGGGGACTGGCCTTTCCTGAGGCCACCAGAGCGGGTCCCTGAGGTCCCCGTCGTAAGTCGAGAGCACCTGCCGCAACTCGAGAAAATCCAGGAGGTTTTGCCCTCCAGGCGAGATGAGGCCCATTTCCGATGAGGCTTCTCGAGGCCAATCACGTCTAACCACTGGAACTTCCAAAGGGTCCTTCACACCCTTGCTGCAACTCAAGAAGTTCCCCGACATACCCGTCTCCACTCGAGAGGAAGCACGTGGTGTCCCGCACACATCCAGGGGAGCCCCGTTTCCGCCTCCTATCTCGAGATGAGGGATCCTTTCCCTGTTTCGTAGGGAAAGAATTCCCGGCGTTCCCGTCGCATCTCAAGAGGAGGCGCTCTCCACAGGAAAGGCGAGAGGAACTCCAGGGTCATGCCACCATTCCAAGAGTCCCCCAGATGTGTCAGTCCATTCCAGACGAACCTGTTTTCCCTGCACTGCCTTGACATTCAAGCCGAGGATCGACTCCCACCACGTGTGCACGTGGGACAGCCCTGTGGGAAAGCCTCGTGGGAAAGACTCGAGGGAAAACCATAGATCCTTTGATCCATGCGGCGGACTGCGTGACACTGCTGCTACCGCTCTGGAGGAAAGCGCAAGTGCATGCCCGCATTCGAGACGAGGACTGACTCCCCTGGGGAGACTCCAGAAGTACCCCAAGATCCACGTCAGCACTGGAGAGGAATCCTCAGGTTCCGGCCCTGACTCCACACAAGGTCTTAGGCCCCGGCATCGACGGGAGAGGGATCCCGAGAGGCCCCCGAGGAACTCGCATGGGGACTGGCTTTTCCTGAAGCCACCAGAGCGGGTCCCTGAGGTCCCCGTCGTAAGTCGAGATCACCTGCCGCAACTCGAGAAAATCCAGGAGCTTTTGCCCTCCAGGCGAGATGAGGCTCATTTCCGCTGAGGCTTCTCGAGGCTAATCACGTCTAAACACTGGAACTTCCAAAGGGTCCTTCACACCCTTGCTGCAACTCAAGAAGTCCCCCGACATACCCGTCTCCACTCGAGAGGAAGCACGTAGGGTCCCGCACACATCCAGGGGAGCCCCGTTTCCGCCTCCTAGCTCGAGATGAGGGATCCTTTCCCTGTTTCGTAGGGAAAAAATTCCCGGCGTTCCCGTCGCATCTCAAGAGGAGGCGCTCTCCACAGGAAAGGCGAGAGGAACTCCAGGGTCGTGCCACCATTCCAAGAGTCCCCCAGATGTGTCAGTCCATTCCAGAGGAACCTGTTTTCCCTGCACTGCCTTGACGTTCAAGCCGAGGATCGACTCCCACCACGTGTGCACGTGGGACAGCCCTGTGGGAAAGCCTCTTGGGAAAGCCTCGTGGGAAAGACTCGAGGGAAAACCATAGATCCTTTGATCCACGCGGCGGACTGCGTGACACTGCTGCTACCGCTCTGGAGGAAAGCGCAAGTGCATGCCCGCATTCGAGACGAGGACTGACTCCCCTGGGGAGACTCCAGAAGTACCCCAAGATCCATGTCAGCACTGGAGAGGAATCCTCAGGTTCCGGCCCCGACTCCACACAAGGTCTTAGGCCCCGGCATCGACGGGAGAGGAATCCCGAGAAGCCCCCGAGGAACTCGCATGGGGACTGGCCTTTCCTGAAGCCACCAGATCGGGTCCCTGAGGTCCCCGTCGTAAGTCGAGAGCACCTGCCGCAACTCGAGTAAATCCAGGAGGTTTTGCCCTCCAGGCGAGATGAGGCCCATTTCCGCTGAGGCTTCTCGAGGCCAATCACATCTAACCACTGGAACTTCCAAAGGGTCCTTCACACCCTTGCTGCAACTCAAGAAGTTCCCCGACATACCCGTCTCCACTCGAGGGGAAGCACGTGGGGTCCCGCACACATCCAGGGGAGCCCCGTTTCCGCCTCCCAGCTCGAGATGAGGGATCCTTTCCCTGTTTAATAGGGAAAGAATTCCCGGCGTTCCCGTCGCATCTCAAGAGGAGGCGCTCTCCACAGGAAAGGCGAGAGGAACTCCAGGGTCATGCCACCATTCCAAGAGTCCCCCAGATGTGTCAGTCCATTCCAGAGGAACCTGTTTTCCCTGCACTGCCTTGACGTTCAAGCCGAGGATCTACTCCCACCACGTGTGCACGTGGGACAGCCCTGTGGGAAAGCCTCGTGGGAAAGACTCGAGGGAAAACCATAGATCCTTTGATCCACGCGGCGGACTGCGTGACACTGCTGCTACCGCTCTGGAGGAAAGCGCAAGTGCATGCCCGCATTCGAGACGAGGACTGACTCCCCTTGGGAGACTCCAGAAGTACCCCAAGATCCATGTCAGCACTGGAGAGGAATCCTCAGGTTCCGACCCCGACTCCACACAAGGTCTTAGGCCCCGGCATCGACGGGAGAGGAATCCCGAGAGGCCCCCGAGGAACTCGCCTGGGGACTGGCCTTTCCTGAGGCCACCAGAGCGGGTCCCTGAGGTCCCCGTCGTAAGTCGAGATCACCTGCCGCAACTCGAGAAAATCCAGGAGGTTTTGCCCTCCAGGCGAGATGAGGCCCATTTCCGCTGAGGCTTCTCGAGGCCAATCACATCTAAGCACTGGAACTTCCAAAGGGTCCTTCACACCCTTGCTGCAACTCAAGAAGTTCCCCGACATACCCGTCTGCACTCGAGAGGAAGCACGTGGTGTCCCGCACACATCCAGGGGAGCCCCGTTTCCGCCTCCTAGCTCGAGATGAGGGATCCTTTCCCTGTTTCGTAGGGAAAGAATTCCCGGCGTTCCCGTCGCATCTCAAGAGGAGGCGCTCTCCACAGGAAAGGCGAGAGGAACTCCAGGGTCATGCCACCATTCCAAGAGTCCCCCAGATGTGTCAGTCCATTCCAGTGGAACCTGTTTTCCCTGCACTGCCTTGACGTTCAAGCCGAGGATCGACTCCCACCACGTGTGCACGTGGGACAGCCCTGTGGGAAAGCCTCGTGGGAAAGCCTCGTGGGAAAGACTCGAGGGAAAACCATAGATCCTTTGATCCACGCGGCGGACTGCGTGACACTGCTGCTACCGCTCTGGAGGAAAGCGCAAGTGCATGCCCGCATTCGAGACGAGGACTGACTCCCCTGGGGAGACTCCAGAAGTACCCCAAGATCCATGTCAGCACTGGAGAGGAATCCTCAGGTTCCGGCCCTGACTCCACACAAGTTCTTAGGCCCCGGCATCGACGGGAGAGGAATCCCGAGAGGCCCCCGAGAAACTCGCATGGGGACTGGCCTTTCCTGAGGCCACCAGACCGGTTCCCTGAGGTCACCGTCGTAAGTCGAGAGCACCTGCCGCAACTCGAGAAAATCCAGGAGGTTTTGCCCTCCAGGCGAGATGAGGCCCATTTCCGCTGAGGCATCTCGAGGCCAATCACATCTAACCACTGGAACTTCCAAAGGGTCCTTCACACCCTTGCTGCAACTCAAGAAGTTCCCCGACATACCCGTCTCCACTCGAGAGGAAGCACGTGCGGTCCCTCACACATCCAGGGGAGCCCCGTTTCCGCCTCATAGCTCGAGATGAGGGATCCTTTCCCTGTTTCGTAGGGAAAGAATTCCCGGCGTTCCCGTCGCATCTCAAGAGGAGGCGCTCTCCACAGGAAAGGCGAGATGAACTCCAGGGTCGTGCCACCATTCCAAGAGTCCCCCAGATGTGTCAGTCCATTCCAGAGGAACCTGTTTTCCCTGCAATGCCTTGACGTTCAAGCCTAGGATCGACTCCCACCACGTGTTCATGTGGGACAGCCCTGTGGGAAAGCCTCATGGGAAAGCCTCGTGGGAAAGACTCGAGGGAAAACCATAGATCCTTTGATCCACGCGGCGGACTGCGTGACCCTGCTGCTACCGCTCTGGAGGAAAGCGCAAGTGCATGCCTGCATTCGAGACGAGGACTGACTCCCCTGGGGAGACTCCAGAAGTACCCCAAGATCCATGTCATCACTGGAGAGAAATCCTCAGGTTCCGGCCCCGACTCCACACAAGTTCTTAGGCCCCGGGATCGACGGGAGAGGGATCCCGAGAGGCCCCCGAGGAACTCGCATGGGGACTGGCTATTCCTGAGGCCACCAGAGCGGGTCCCTGAGGTCCCCGTCGTAAGTCGAGATCACCTGCCGCAACTCGAGAAAATCCAGGAGGTTTTGCCCTCCAGGCGAGATGAGACTCATTTCCGCTGAGGCTTCTCGAGGCTAATCACGTCTAAACACTGGAACTTCCAAAGGGTCCTTCACACCCTTGCTGCAACTCAAGAAGTTCCCCGCATACCCGTCTCCACTCGAGAGGAAGCACGTGGTGTCCCGCACACATCCAGGGGAGCCCCGTTTCCACCTCCTAGCTCGAGATGAGGGATCCTTTACCTGTTTCGTAGGGAAA
Source organism: Ovis canadensis (assembly GCF_042477335.2). Classification (NCBI taxonomy): domain Eukaryota; kingdom Metazoa; phylum Chordata; class Mammalia; order Artiodactyla; family Bovidae; genus Ovis; species Ovis canadensis. Next base: position 7,360,064 of record NC_091258.1, on the reverse strand, counting down.
GAATGCCCGGCGTTCCCGTCGCATCTCAAGAGGATGCGCTCTCCACAGGAAAGGGGAGAGGAACTCCAGGGTCGTGCCACCATTCCAAGAGTCCCCCAGATGTGTCAGTCCATTCCAGACGAACCTGTTTTCCCTGCACTGCCTTGACGTTCAAGCCGAGGATCGACTCCCACCACGTGTGCACGTGGGACAGCCCTGTGGGAAAGCCTCGTGGGAAAGCCTCGTGGGAAAGACTCGAGGGAGAACCATAGATCGTTTGATCCACGCGGCGGACTGAGTGACACTGCTGCTACCGCTCTGGAGGAAAGCGCAAGTGCATGCATGCATTCGAGACGAGGACTGACTCCCCTGGGGAGACTCCAGAAGTACCCCAAGATCCATGTCAGCACTGGAGAGGAATCCTCAGGTTCCGGCCCTGACTCCACACAAGGTCTTAGGCCCTGGCATCGACGGGAGAGGAATCCCGAGAGGCCCCCGAGGAACTCGCATGGGGACTGGCCTTTCCTGAGGCCACCAGAGCGGTTCCCTGAGGTCCCCGTCGTAAGTCGAGAGCACCTGCCGCAACTCGAGAAAATCCAGGAGGTTTTGCCCTCCAGGCGAGATGAGGCCCATTTCCGCTGAGGATTCTCGAGGCCAATCACATCTAACCACTGGAACTTCCAAAGGGTCCTTCACACCCTTGCTGCAACTCAAGAAGTTCCCCGACATACCCGTCTCCACTCGAGAGGAAGCACGTGCGGTCCCGCACACATCCAGGGGAGCCCCGTTTCCACCTCCTAGCTCGAGATGAGGGATCCTTTCCCTGTTTCGTAGGGAAAGAATTCCCGGCGTTCCCGTCGCATCTCAAGAGGAGGCGCTCTCCACAGGAAAGGCGAGAGGAACTCCAGGGTCGAGACAGCATTCCAAGAGTCCACCAGATGTGTCAGTCCTTTCCAGAGGAACCTGTTTTCCCTGCACTGCCTTGACGTTCAAGCCAAGGATCGACTCCCACCCGTGTGCACGTGGGACAGCCCTGTGGGAAAGCCTCGTGGGAAAGACTCGAGGGAAAACCTTAGATCCTTTGATCCACGCGGCGGACTGCGTGACACTGCTGCTACCGCTCTGGAGGAAAGCGCAAGTGCATGCCCGCATTCGAGACGAGGACTGACTCCCCTGGGGAGACTCCAGAAGTACCCCAAGATCCATGGCAGCACTGGAGAGGAATCCTCAGGTTCCGGCCCCGACTCCACACAAGGTCTTAGGCCCCGGCATCGACGGGAGAAGAATCCCGAGAGGCCCCCGAGGAACTCGCATGGGGACTGGCCTTTCCTGAGGCCACCAGAGCGGGTCCCTGAGGTCCCCGTCGTAAGTCGAGAGCACCTGCCGCAACTCGAGAAAATCCAGGAGGTTTTGCCCTCCAGGCGAGATGAGGCCCATTTCCGCTGAGGCTTCTCGAGGCCAATCACGTCTAACCACTGGAACTTCCAAAGGGTCCTTCACACCCTTGCTGCAACTCAAGAAGTTCCCCGACATACCCGTCTCCACTCGAGAGGAAGCACGTGGGTTCCCGCACACATCCAGGGGAGCCCCGTTTCCGCCTCCTAGCTCGAGATGAGGGATCCTTTCCCTGTTTCGTAGGGAAAGAATTCCCGGCGTTCCCGTCGCATCTCAAGAGGAGGCGCTCTCCACAGGAAAGGCGAGAGGAACTCCAGGGTCATGCCACCATTCCAAGAGTCCCCCAGATGTGTCAGTCCATTCCAGACGAACCTGTTTTCCCTGCACTGCCTTGACGTTCAAGCCGAGGATCGACTCCCACCACGTGTGCACGTGGGACAGCCCTGTGGGAAAGCCTCGTGGGAAAGACTCGAGGGAAAACCATAGATCCTTTGATCCACGCGGCGGACTGCGTGACACTGCTGCTACCGCTCTGGAGGAAAGCGCAAGTGCATGCCCGCATTCGAGACGAGGACTGACTCCCCTGGGGAGACTCCAGAAGTACCCCAAGATCCACGTCAGCACTGGAGAGGAATCCTCAGGTTATGGCCCTGACTCCACACAAGGTCTTAGGCCCCGGCATCGACGGGAGAGGGATCCCGAGAGGCCCCCGAGGAACTCGCATGGGGACTGGCTTTTCCTGAAGCCACCAGAGCGGGTCCCTGAGGTCCCCGTCGTAAGTCGAGATCACCTGCCGCAACTCGAGAAAATCCAGGAGCTTTTGCCCTCCAGGCGAGATGAGGCTCATTTCCGCTGAGGCTTCTCGAGGCTAATCAGGTCTAAACACTGGAACTTCCAAAGGGTCCTTCACACCCTTGCTGCAACTCAAGAAGTTCCCCGACATACCCGTCTGCACTCGAGAGGAAGCACGTAGGGTCCCGCACACATCCAGGGGAGCCCCGTTTCCGCCTCCTAGCTCGAGATGAGGGATCCTTTCCCTGTTTCGTAGGGAAAAAATTCCCGGCGTTCCCGTCGCATCTCAAGAGGAGGCGCTCTCCACAGGAAAGGCGAGAGGAACTCCAGGGTCGTGCCACCATTCCAAGAGTCCCCCAGATGTGTCAGTCCATTCCAGAGGAACCTGTTTTCCCTGCACTGCCTTGACGTTCAAGCCGAGGATCGACTCCCACCACGTGTGCACGTGGGACAGCCCTGTGGGAAAGCCTCGTGGGAAAGCCTCGTGGGAAAGACTCGAGGGAAAACCATAGATCCTTTGATCCACGCGGCGGACTGCGTGACACTGCTGCTACCGCTCTGGAGGAAAGCGCAAGTGCATGCCCGCATTCGAGACGAGGACTGACTCCCCTGGGGAGACTCCAGAAGTACCCCAAGATCCATGTCAGCACTGGAGAGGAATCCTCATGTTCCGGCCCCGACTCCACACAAGGTCTTAGGCCCCGGCATCGACGGGAGAGGAATCCCGAGAAGCCCCCGAGGAACTCGCATGGGGACTGGCCTTTCCTGAGGCCACCAGAGCGGGTCCCTGAGGTCCCCGTCGTAAGTCGAGAGCACCTGCCGCAACTCGAGAAAATCCAGGAGGAATTGCCCTCCAGGCGAGATGAGGCCCATTTCCGCTGAGGCATCTCGAGGCCAATCACATCTAACCACTGGAACTTCAAAGTGTCCTTCACACCCTTGCTGCAACTCAAGAAGTTCCCCGACATACCCGTCTGCACTCGAGAGGAAGCACGTGGGGTCCCGCACACATCCAGGGGAGCCCCGTTTCCGCCTCCTAGCTCGAGATGAGGGATCCTTTCCCTGTTTCATAGGGAAAGAATTCCCGGCGTTCCCGTCGCATCTCAAGAGGAGGCGCTCTCCACAGGAAAGGCGAGAGGAACTCCAGGGTCATGCCACCATTCCAAGAGTCCCCCAGATGTGTCAGTCCATTCCAGACGAACCTGTTTTCGCTGCACTGCCTTGACGTTCAAGCCGAGGATCGACTCCCACCACGTGTGCACGTGGGACAGCCCTGTGGGAAAGCCTCGTGGGAAAGACTCGAGGGAAAAACATAGATCCTTTGATCCACGCGGCGGACTGCGTGACACTGCTGCTACCGCTCTGGAGGAAAGCGCAAGTGCATGCCCGCATTCGAGACGAGGACTGACTCCCCTGGGGAGACTCCAGAAGTACCCCAAGATCCATGTCAGCACTGGAGAGGAATCCTCAGGTTCCGGCCCCGACTCCACACAAGGTCTTAGGCCCCGGCATCGACGGGAGAGGAATCCCGAGAGGCCCCCGAGGAACTCGCATGGGGACTGGCCTTTCCTGAGGCCACCAGAGCGGGTCCCTGAGGTCCCCGTCGTAAGTCGAGAGCACCTGCCGCAACTCGAGAAAATCCAGGAGGGTTTGCCCTCCAGGCGAGATGAGGCCCATTTCCGCTGAGGCTTCTCGAGGCCAATCACGTCTAACCACTGGAACTTCCAAAGGGTCCTTCACACCCTTGCTGCAACTCAAGAAGTTCCCCGACATACCCGTCTCCACTCGAGAGGAAGCACGTGGTGTCCCGCACACATCCAGGGGAGCCCCGTTTCCGCCTCCTAGCTCGAGATGAGGGATCCTTTCCCTGTTTCGTAGGGAAAGAATTCCCGGCGTTCCCGTCGCATCTCAAGAGGAGGCGCTCTCCACAGGAAAGGCGAGAGGAACTCCAGGGTCATGCCACCGTTCCAAGAGTCCCCCAGATGTGTCAGTCCATTCCAGACGAACCTGTTTTCCCTGCACTGCCTTGACGTTCAAGCCGAGGATCGACTCCCACCACGTGTGCACGTGAGACAGCCCTGTGGGAAAGCCTCGTGGGAAAGACTCGAGGGAAAACCATAGATCCTTTGATCCACGCGGCGGACTGCGTGACACTGCTGCTACCGCTCTGGAGGAAAGCGCAAGTGCATGCCCGCATTCGAGACGAGGACTGACTCCCCTGGGGAGACTCCAGAAGTACCCCAAGATCCACGTCAGCACTGGAGAGGAATCCTCAGGTTCCGGCCCCGACTCCACACAAGGTCTTAGGCCCCGGCATCGACGGGAGAGGGATCCCGAGTGGCCCCCGAGGTACTCGCATGGGGACTGGCTTTTCCTGAGGCCACCAGAGCGGGTCCCTGAGGTCCCCGTCGTAAGTCGAGATCACCTGCCGCAACTCGAGAAAATCCAGGAGCTTTTGCCCTCCAGGCGAGATGAGGCTCATTTCCGCTGAGGCTTCTCGAGGCTAATCACGTCTAAACCCTGGAACTTCCAAAGGGTCCTTCACACCCTTGCTGCAACTCAAGAAGTTCCCCGACATACCCGTCTGCACTCGAGAGGAAGCACGTAGGGTCCCGCACACATCCAGGGGAGCCCCGTTTCCGCCTCCTAGCTCGAGATGAGGGATCCTTTCCCTGTTTCGTAGGGAAAAAATTCCCGGCGTTCCCGTCGCATCTCAAGAGGAGGCGCTCTCCACAGGAAAGGCGAGAGGAACTCCAGGGTCGTGCCACCATTCCAAGAGGCCCCAGATGTGTCAGTCCATTCCAGAGGAACCTGTTTTCCCTGCACTGCCTTGACGTTCAAGCCGAGGATCGTCTCCCACCACGTGTGCACGTGGGACAGCCCTGTGGGAAAGCCTCTTGGGAAAGCCTCGTGGGAAAGACTCGAGGGAAAACCATAGATCCTTTGATCCACGCGGCGGACTGCGTGACACTGCTGCTACCGCTCTGGAGGAAAGCGCAAGTGCATGCCCGCATTCGAGACGAGGACTGACTCCCCTGGGGAGACTCCAGAAGTACCCCAAGATCCATGTCAGCACTGGAGAGGAATCCTCAGGTTCCGTCCCCGACTCCACACAAGGTCTTAGGCCCCGGCATCGACGGGAGAGGAATCCCGAGACGCCCCCGAGGAACTCGCATGGGGACTGGCCTTTCCTGAGGCCACCAGAGCGGGTCCCTGAGGTCCCCGTCGTAAGTCGAGAGCACCTGCCGCAACTCGAGAAAATCCAGGAGGTTTTGCCCTCCAGGCGAGATGAGGCCCATTTCCGCTGAGGCTTCTCGAGGCCAATCACATCTAACCACTGGAACTTCCAAAGGGTCCTTCACACCCTTGCTGCAACTCAAGAAGTTCCCCGACATACCCGTCTCCACTCGAGGGGAAGCACGTGGGGTCCCGCACACATCCAGGGGAGCCCCGTTTCCGCCTCCTAGCTCGAGATGAGGGATCCTTTCCCTGTTTCATAGGGAAAGAATTCCCGGCGTTCCCGTCGCATCTCAAGAGGAGGCGCTCTCCACAGGAAAGGCGAGAGGAACTCCAGGGTCATGCCACCATTCCAAGAGTCCCCCAGATGTGTCAGTCCATTCCAGAGGAACCTGTTTTCCCTGCACTGCCTTGACGTTCAAGCCGAGGATCTACTCCCACCACGTGTGCACGTGGGACAGCCCTGTGGGAAAGCCTCGTGGGAAAGACTCGAGGGAAAACCATAGATCCTTTGATCCACGCGGCGGACTGCGTGACACTGCTGCTACCGCTCTGGAGGAAAGCGCAAGTGCATGCCCGCATTCGAGACGAGGACTGACTCCCCTGGGGAGACTCCAGAAGTACCCCAAGATCCATGTCAGCACTGGAGAGGAATCCTCAGGTTCCGGCCCCGACTCCACACAAGGTCTTAGGCCCCGGCATCGACGGGAGAGGAATCCCGAGAGGCCCCCGAGGAACTCGCATGGGGACTGGCCTTTCCTGAGGCCACCAGAGCGGGTCCCTGAGGTCCCCGTCGTAAGTCGAGAGCACCTGCCGCAACTCGAGAAAATCCAGGAGGTTTTGCCCTCCAGGCGAGATGAGGCCCATTTCCGCTGAGGCTTCTCGAGGCCAATCACGTCTAACCACTGGAACTTCCAAAGGGTCCTTCACACCCTTGCTGCAACTCAAGAAGTTCCCCGACATACCCGTCTCCACTCGAGAGGAAGCACGTGGGTTCCCGCACACATCCAGGGGAGCCCCGTTTCCGCCTCCTAGCTCGAGATGAGGGATCCTTTCCCTGTTTCGTAGGGAAAGAATTCCCGGCGTTCCCGTCGCATCTCAAGAGGAGGCGCTCTCCACAGGAAAGGCGAGAGGAACTCCAGGGTCATGCCACCGTTCCAAGAGTCCCCCAGATGTGTCAGTCCATTCCAGACGAACCTGTTTTCCCTGCACTGCCTTGACGTTCAAGCCGAGGATCGACTCCCACCACGTGTGCACGTGGGACAGCCCTGTGGGAAAGCCTCGTGGGAAAGACTCGAGGGAAAACCATAGATCCTTTGATCCACGCGGCGGACTGCGTGACACTGCTGCTACCGCTCTGGAGGAAAGCGCAAGTGCATGCCCGCATTCGAGACGAGGACTGACTCCCCTGGGGAGACTCCAGAAGTACCCCAAGATCCACGTCAGCACTGGAGAGGAATCCTCAGGTTCCGGCCCCGACTCCACACAAGGTCTTAGGCCCCGGCATCGACGGGAGAGGGATCCCGAGTGGCCCCCGAGGTACTCGCATGGGGACTGGCTTTTCCTGAGGCCACCAGAGCGGGTCCCTGAGGTCCCCGTCGTAAGTCGAGATCACCTGCCGCAACTCGAGAAAATCCAGGAGCTTTTGCCCTCCAGGCGAGATGAGGCTCATTTCCGCTGAGGCTTCTCGAGGCTAATCACGTCTAAACCCTGGAACTTCCAAAGGGTCATTCACACCCTTGCTGCAACTCAAGAAGTTCCCCGACATACCCGTCTGCACTCGAGAGGAAGCACGTAGGGTCCCGCACACATCCAGGGGAGCCCCGTTTCCGCCTCCTAGCTCGAGATGAGGGATCCTTTCCCTGTTTCGTAGGGAAAGAATTCCCGGCGTTCCCGTCGCATCTCAAGAGGAGGCGCTCTCCACAGGAAAGGCGAGAGGAACTCCAGGGTCGTGCCACCATTCCAAGAGGCCCCAGATGTGTCAGTCCATTCCAGAGGAACCTGTTTTCCCTGCACTGCCTTGACGTTCAAGCCGAGGATCGACTCCCACCACGTGTGCACGTGGGACAGCCCTGTGGGAAAGCCTCTTGGGAAAGCCTCGTGGGAAAGACTCGAGGGAAAACCATAGATCCTTTGATCCACGCGGCGGACTGCGTGACACTGCTGCTACCGCTCTGGAGGAAAGCGCAAGTGCATGCCCGCATTCGAGACGAGGACTGACTCCCATGGGGAGACTCCAGAAGTACCCCAAGATCCATGTCAGCACTGGAGAGGAATCCTCAGGTTCCGGCCCCGACTCCACACAAGGTCTTAGGCCCCGGCATCGACGGGAGAGGAAACCCGAGAGGCCCCCGAGGAACTCGCATGGGGACTGGCCTTTCCTGAGACCACCAGAGCGGGTCCCTGAGGTCCCCGTCGTAAGTCGAGAGCACCTGCCGCAACTCGAGAAAATCCAGGAGGTTTTGCCCTCCAGGCGAGATGAGGCCCATTTCCGCTGAGGCTTCTCGAGACCAATCACGTCTAACCACTGGAACTTCCAAAGGGTCCTTCACACCCTTGCTGCAACTCAAGAAGTTCCCCGACATACCCGTCTGCACTCGAGAGGAAGCACGTGGTGTCCCGCACACATCCAGGGGAGCCCCGTTTCCGCCTCCTAGCTCGAGATGAGGGATCCTTTCCCTGTTTCGTAGGGAAAGAATTCCCGGCGTTCCCGTCGCATCTCAAGAGGAGGCGCTCTCCACAGGAAAGGCGAGAGGAACTCCAGGGTCGTGCCACCATTCCAAGAGTCCCCCAGATGTGTCAGTCCATTCCAGAGGAACCTGTTTTCCCTGCACTGCCTTGACGTTCAAGCCGAGGATCGAGTCCCACCACGTGTGCACGTGGGACAGCCCTGTGGGAAAGCCTCGTGGGAAAGCCTCGTGGGAAAGACTCGAGGGAAAACCATAGATCCTTTGATCCACGCGGTGGACTGCGTTACACTGCTGCTACCGCTCTGGAGGAAAGCGCAAGTGCATGCCCGCATTCGAGACGAGGACTGACTCCCCTGGGGAGACTCCAGAAGTACCCCAAGATCCATGTCAGCACTGGAGAGGAATCCTCAGGTTCCGGCCCCGACTCCACACAAGGTCTTAGGCCCCGGCATCGACGGGAGAGGAATCCCGAGACGCCCCCGAGGAACTCGCATGGGGACTGGCCTTTCCTGAGGCCACCAGAGCGGTTCCCTGAGGTCCCCGTCGTAAGTCGAGAGCACCTGCCGCAACTCGAGAAAATCCAGGAGGTTTTGCCCTCCAGGCGAGATGAGGCCCATTTCCGCTGAGGCTTCTCGAGGCCAATCACATGTAACCACTGGAACTTCCAAAGGGTCCTTCACACCCTTGCTGCAACTCAAGAAGTTCCCCGACATACCCGTCTGCACTCGAGAGGAAGCACGTGGGGTCCCCCACACATCCAGGGGAGCCCCGTTTCCGCCTCCTAGCTCGAGATGAGGGATCCTTTCCCTGTTTCGTAGGGAAAGAATTCCCGGCGTTCCCGTCGCATCTCAAGAGGAGGCGCTCTCCACAGGAAAGGCGAGAGGAACTCCAGGGTCATGCCACCATTCCAAGAGTCCCCCAGATGTGTCAGTCCATTCCAGAGGAACCTGTTTTCCCTGCACTGCCTTGACGTTCAAGCCGAGGATCGACTCCCACCACGTGTGCACGTGGGACAGCCCTGTGGGAAAGCCTCGAGGGAAAGTCTCGTGGGAAAGACTCGAGGGAAAACCATAGATCCTTTGATCCACGCCGCGGACTGCGTGAAACTACTGCTACCGCTCTGGAGGAAAGCGCAAGTGCATGCCCGCATTCGAGACGAGGACTGACTCCCCTGGGGAGACTCCAGAAGTACCCCAAGATCCATGTCAGCACTGGAGAGGAATCCTCAGGTTCCGGCCCCGACTCCACACAAGGTCTTAGGCCCCGGCATCGACGGGAGAGGAATCCCGAGAGGCCCCCGAGAAACTCGCATGGGGACTGGCCTTTCCTGAGGCCACCAGAGCGGGTCCCTGAGGTCCCCGTCGTAAGTCGAGAGCACCTGCCGCAACTCGAGAAAATCCAGGAGGTTTTGCCCTCCAGGCGAGATGAGGCCCATTTCCGCTGAGGCTTCTCGAGGCCAATCACATCTAACCACTGGAACGTCCAAAGGGTCCTTCACACCCTTGCTGCAACTCAAGAAGTTCCCCGACATACCCGTCTGCACTCGAGAGGAAGCACGTGGTGTCCCGCACACATCCAGGGGAGCCCCGTTTCCGCCTCCTAGCTCGAGATGAGGGATCCTTTCCCTGTTTCGTAGGGAAAGAATTCCCGGCGTTCCCGTCGCATCTCAAGAGGAGGCGCTCTCCACAGGAAAGGCGAGAGGAACACCAGGGTCGTGACACCATTCCAAGAGTCCCCCAGATGTGTCAGTCCATTCCAGAGGAACCTGTTTTCCCTGCACTGCCTTGACGTTCAAGCCGAGGATCGACTCCCACGACGTGTGCACGTTGGACAGCCCTGTGGGAAAGCCTCGTGGGAAAGCCTCGTGGGAAAGACTCGAGGGAAAACCATAGATCCTTTGATCCACGCGGAGGAATGCGTGACACTGCTGCTACCGCTCTGGAGGAAAGCGCAAGTGCATGCCCGCATTCGAGACGAGGACTGACTCCCCTGGGGAGACTCCAGAAGTACCCCAAGATCCATGTCAGCCCTGGAGAGGAATCCTCAGGTTCCGGCCCCGACTCCACACAAGGTCTTAGGCCCCGGCATCGACGGGAGAGGAATCCCGAGAGGCCCCCGAGGAACTCGCCTGGGGACTGGCCTTTCCTGAGGCCACCAGAGCGGGTCCCTGAGGTCCCCGTCGTAAGTCGAGAGCACCTGCCGCAACTCGAGAAAATACAGGAGGTTTTGCCCTCCAGGCGAGATGAGGCCCATTTCCGCTGAGGCTTCTCGAGGCCAATCACGTCTAACCACTGGAACTTCCAAAGGGTCCTTCACACCCTTGCTGCAACTCAAGCAGTTCCCCGACATACCGGTCTGCACTCGAGAGGAAGCACGTGGTGTCCCGCACAGATCCAGGGGAGCCCCGTTTCCGCCTCCTAGCTCGAGATGAGGGATCCTTTCCCTGTTTCGTAGGGAAAGAATTCCCGGCGTTCCCGTCGCATCTCAAGAGGAGGCGCTCTCCACAGGAAAGGCGAGAGGAACTCCAGGGTCGTGCCACCATTCCAAGAGTCCCCCAGATGTGTCAGTCCATTCCAGAGGAACCTGTTTTCCCTGCACTGCCTTGACGTTCAAGCTGAGGATCGACTCCCACCACGTGTGCACGTGGGACAGCCCTGTGGGAAAGCCTCGTGGGAAAGCCTCGAGGGAAAACCATAGATCCTTTGATCCACGCGGCGGACTGCGTGACACTGCTGCTACCGCTCTGGAGGAAAGCGCAAGTGCATGCCCGCATTCGAGACGAGGACTGACTCCCCTGGGGAGACTCCAGAAGTACCCCAAAATCCATGTCAGCACTGGAGAGGAATCCTCAGGTTCCGGCCCCGACTTCACACAAGGTCTTAGGCCCCGGCATCGACGGGAGAGGAATCCCGAGACGCCCCCGTGGAACTCGCAGGGGACTGGCCTTTCCTGAGGCCACCAGAGCGGTTCCCTGAGGTCCCCGTCGTAAGTCGAGAGCACCTGCCGCAACTCGAGAAAATCCAGGAGGTTTTGCCCTCCAGGCGAGATGAGGCCCATTTCCGCTGAGGCTTCTCGAGGCCAATCACATCTAACCACTGGAACTTCCAAAGGGTCCTTCACACCCTTGCTGCAACTCAAGAAGTTCCCTGACATACCCGTCTCCACTCGAGAGGAAGCACTTGGGGTCCCGCACACATCCAGGGGAGCCCCGTTTCCGCCTCCTAGCTCGAGATAAGGGATCCTTTCCCTGTTTCGTAGGGAAAGAATTCTCGGCGTTCCCGTCGCATCTCAAGAGGAGGCGCTCTCCACAGATAAGGCGAGAGGATCTCCAGGGTCGTGCCACCATTCCAAGAGTCCCCCAGATGGGTCAGTCCATTCCAGAGGAACCTGTTTTCCCTGCACTGCCTTGACGTTCAAGCCGAGGATCGACTCCCAACACGTGTGCACGTGGGACAGCCCTGTGGGAAAGCCTCGTGGGAAAGCTTCGTGGGAAAGACTCGAGGGAAAACCATAGATCCTTTGATCCTCGCGGCGGACTGCGTGACACTGCTGCTACCGCTCTGGAGGAAAGCGCAAGTGCCTGCCCGCATTGGAGACGAGGACTGACTCCCCTGGGGAGACTCCAGAAGTACCCCAAGATCCATGTCAGCCCTGGAGAGGAATCCTCAGGTTCCGGCCCCGACTCCACACAAGGTCTTAGGCCCCGGCATCGACGGGAGAGGAATCCCGAGAGGCCCCCGAGGAACTCGCATGGGGACTGGCCTTTCCTGAGGCCACCAGAGCGGGTCCCTGAGGTCCCCGTCGTAAGTCGAGAGCACCTGCCGCAACTCAAGAAAATCCAGGAGGTTTTGCCCTCCAGGCGAGATGAGGCCCATTTCCGCTGAGGCTTCTCGAGGCCAATCACGTCTAACCACTGGAAGTTCCAAAGGGTCCTTCACACCCTTGCTGCAACTCAAGAAGTTCCCCGACATACCCGTCTCCACTCGAGAGGAAGCACGTGGGGTCCCGCACACATCCAGGGGAGCCCCGTTTCCGCCTCCTAGCTCGAGATGAGGGATCCTTTCCCTGTTTCTTAGGGAAAGAATTCCCGGCGTTCCCGTCGCATCTCAAGAGGAGGCGCTCTCCACAGGAAAGGCGAGAGGAACTCCAGGGTCATGCCACCATTCCAAGAGTCCCCCAGATGTGTCAGTCCATTCCAGAGGAACCTGTTTTCCCTGCACTGCCTTGACGTTCAAGCCGAGGATCGACTCCCACCACGTGTGCACGTGGGACAGCCCTGTGGAAAAGCCTCGTGGGAAAGTCTCGTGGGAAAGACTCGAGGGAAAACCATAGATCCTTTGATCCACGCCGCGGACTGCGTGAAACTACTGCTACCGCTCTGGAGGAAAGCGCAAGTGCATGCCCGCATTCGAGACGAGGACTGACTCCCCTGGGGAGACTCCAGAAGTACCCCAAGATCCATGTCAGCACTGGAGAGGAATCCTCAGGTTCCGGCCCCGACTCCACACAAGGTCTTAGGCCCCGGCATCGACGGGAGAGGAATCCCGAGAATCCCCCGAGGAACTCGCATGGGGACTGGCCTTTCCTGAGGCCACCAGAGCGGGTCCCTGAGGTTCCCGTCGTAAGTCGAGAGCACCTGCCGCAACTCGAGAAAATCCAGGAGGTTTTGCCCTCCAGGCGAGATGAGGCCCATTTCCGCTGAGGCTTCTCGAGGCCAATCACGTCTAACCACTGGAACTTCCAAAGGGTCCTTCACACCCTTGCTGCAACTCAAGCAGTTCCCCGACATACCCGTCTGCACTTGAGAGGAAGCATGTGGGGTCCCGCACACATCCAGGGGAGCCCCGTTTCCGCCTCCAAGCTCGAGATGAGGGATCCTTTCCCTGTTTCGTAGGGAAAGAATTCTCGGCGTTCCCGTCGCATCTCAAGAGGAGGCGCTCTCCACAGATAAGGCGAGAGGAACTCCAGGGTCGTGCCACCATTCCAAGAGTCCCCCAGATGTGTCAGTCCATTCCAGAGGAACCTATTTTCCCTGCACTGCCTTGACGTTCAAGCCGAGGATCGACTCCCACCTCGTGTGCACGTGGGACAGCCCTGTGGGAAAGCCTCGTGGGAAAGCTTCGTGGGAAAGACTCGAGGGAAAACCATAGATCCTTTGATCCACGCGGCGGACTGCGTGACACTGCTGCTACCGCTCTGGAGGAAAGCGCAAGTGCATGCCCGCATTCGAGACGAGGACTGACTCCCCTGGGGAGACTCCAGAAGTACCCCAAGATCCATGTCAGCCCTGGAGAGGAATCCTCAGGTTCCGGCCCCGACTCCACACAAGGTCTTAGGCCCCGGCATCGACGGGAGAGGAATCCCGAGAGGCCCCCGAGGAACTCGCATGGGGACTGGCCTTTCCTGAGGCCACCAGAGCGGGTCCCTGAGGTCCCCGTCGTAAGTCGAGAGCACCTGCCGCAACTCGAGAAAATCCAGGAGGTTTTGCCCTCCAGGCGAGATGAGGCCCATTTCCGCTGAGGCTTCTCGAGGCCAATCACGTCTAACCACTGGAAGTTCCAAAGGGTCCTTCACACCCTTGCTGCAACTCAAGAAGTTCCCCGACATACCCGTCTCCACTCGAGAGGAAGCACGTGGGGTCCCGCACACATCCAGGGGAGCCCCGTTTCCGCCTCCTAGCTCGAGATGAGGGATCCTTTCCCTGTTTCTTAGGGAAAGAATTCCCGGCGTTACCGTCGCATCTCAAGAGGAGGCGCTCTCCACAGGAAAGGCGAGAGGAACTCCAGGGTCGTGCCACCATTCCAAGAGTCCCCCAGATGTGTCAGTCCATTCCAGAGGAACCTGTTTTCCCTGCACTGCCTTGACGTTCAAGCCGAGGATCGACTCCCACCACGTGTGCACGTGGGACAGCCCTGTGGGAAAGCCTCGTGGGAAAGCCTCGTGGGAAAGACTCGAGGGAAAACCATAGATCCTTTGATCCACGCGGCGGACTGCGTGACACTGCTGCTACCGCTCTGGAGGAAAGCGCAAGTGCATGCCCGCATTCGAGACGAGGACTGACTCCCCTGGGGAGACTTCAGAAGTACCCCAAGATCCATGTCAGCACTGGAGAGGAATCCTCAGGTTCCGGCCCCGACTCCACACAAGGTCTTAGGCCCCGGCATCGACGGGAGAGGAATCCCGAGAGGCCCCCGAGGAACTCGCATGGGGACTGGCCTTTCCTGAGGCCACCAGAGAGGGTCCCTGATGTCCCCGTTGTAAGTCGAGAGCACCTGCCGCAACTCGAGAAAATCCAGGAGGTTTTGCCCTCCAGGCGAGATGAGGCCCATTTCCGCTGAGGCTTCTCGAGGCCAATCACGTCTAACCACTGGAAGTTCCAAAGGGTCCTTCACACCCTTGCTGCAACTCAAGAAGTTCCCCGACATACCCGTCTCCAATCGAGAGGAAGCACGTGGTGTCCCGCACACATCCAGGGGAGCCCCGTTTCCGCCTCCTATCTCGAGATGAGGGATCCTTTCCCTGTTTCGTAGGGAAAGAATTCCCGGCGTTCCCGTCGCATCTCAAGAGGAGGCGCTCTCCACAGGAAAGGCGAGAGGAACTCCAGGGTCGTGCCACCATTCCAAGAGTCCCCCAGATGTGTCAGTCCATTCCAGAGGAACCTGTTTTCCCTGCACTGCCTTGACGTTCAAGCCGAGGATCGACTCCCACCTCGTGTGCACGTGGGACAGCCCTGTGGGAAAGCCTCGTGGGAAATCTTCGTGGGAAAGACTCGAGGGAAAACCATAGATCCTTTGATCCACGCGGCGGACTGCGTGACACTGCTGCTACCGCTCTGGAGGAAAGCGCAAGTGCATGCGTGCATTCGAGACGAGGACTGACTCCCCTGGGGAGACTCCAGAAGTACCCCAAGATCCATTTCAGCCCTGGAGAGGAATCCTCAGGTTCCGGCCCCGACTCCACACAAGGTCTTAGGCCCCGGCATCGACGGGAGAGGAATCCCGAGAGGCCCCCGAGGAACTCGCATGGGGACTGGCCTTTCCTGAAGCCACCAGAGCGGGTCCCTGAGGTCCCCGTCGTAAGTCGAGAGCACCTGCCGCAACTCGAGAAAATCCAGGAGGTTTTGCCCTCCAGGCGAGATGAGGCCCATTTCCGCTGAGGCTTCTCGAGGCCAATCACGTCTAACCACTGGAACTTCCAAAGGGTCCTTCACACCCTTGCTGCAACTCAAGCAGTTCCCCGACATACCCGTCTGCACTCGAGAGGAAGCATGTGGTGTCCCGCACACATCCAGGGGAGCCCCGTTTCCGACTCCTAGCTCGAGATGAGGGATCCTTTCCCTGTTTCGTAGGGAAAGAATTCCCGGCGTTACCGTCGCATCTCAAGAGGAGGCGCTCTCCACAGGTAAGGCGAGAGGAACTCCAGGGTCGTGCCACCATTCCAAGAGTCCCCCAGATGTGTCACTCCATTCCAGAGGAACCTGTTTTCCCTGCACTGCCTTGACGTTCAAGCCGAGGATCGAGTCCCACCACGTGTGCACGTGGGACAGCCCTGTGGGAAAGCCTCGTGGGAAAGCCTCGTGGGAAAGACTCGAGGGAAAACCATAGATCCTTTGATCCACATGGCGGACTGCGTGACACTGCTGCTACCGCTCTGGAGGAAAGCGCAAGTGCATGCCCGCATTCGAGACGAGGACTGACTCCCATGGGGAGACTCCAGAAGTACCCCAAGATCCATGTCAGCCCTGGAGAGGAATCCTCAGGTTCCGGCCCCGACTCCACACAAGGTCTTAGGCCCCGGCATTGACGGGAGAAGAATCCCGAGAGGCCCCCGAGGAACTCGCATGGGGACTGGCCTTGCCTGAGGCCACCAGAGCGGGTCCCTGAGGTCCCCGTCGTAAGTCGAGAGCACCTGCCGCAACTCGAGAAAATCCAGGAGGTTTTGCCCTCCAGGCGAGATGAGGCCCATTTCCGCTGAGGCTTCTCGAGGCCAATCACGTCTAACCACTGGAACTTCCAAAGGGTCCTTCACACCCTTGCTGCAACTCAAGAAGTTCCCCGACATACCCGTCTCCACTCGAGAGGAAGCACTTGGGGTCCCGCACACATCCAGGGGAGCCCCGTTTCCGCCTCCTAGCTCGAGATGAGGGATCCTTTCCCTGTTTCGTAGGGAAAGAATTCTCGGCGTTCCCGTCGCATCTCAAGAGGAGGCGCTCTCCACAGATAAGGCGAGAGGAACTCCAGGGTCGTGCCACCATTCCAAGAGTCCCCCAGATGTGTCAGTCCATTCCAGAGGAACCTGTTTTCCCTGCACTGCCTTGACGTTCAAGCCGAGGATCGACTCCCACCTCGTGTGCACGTGGGACAGCCCTGTGGGAAAGTCTCGTGGGAAAGCTTCGTGGGAAAGACTCGAGGGAAAACCATAGATCCTTTGATCCACGCGGCGGACTGCGTGACACAGCTGCTACCGCTCTGGAGGAAAGCGCAAGTGCATGCCCGCATTCGAGACGAGGACTGACTCCCCTGGGGAGACTCCAGAAGTACCCCAAGATCCATGTCAGCCCTGGAGAGGAATCCTCAGGTTCCGGTCCCGACTCCACACAAGGTCTTAGGCCCCGGCATCGACGGGAGAGGAATCCCGAGAGGCCCCCGAGGAACTCGCATGGGGACTGGCCTTTCCTGAGGCCACCAGAGCGGGTCCCTGAGGTCCCCGTCGTAAATTGAGAGCACCTGCCGCAACTCGAGAAAATCCAGGAGGTTTTGCCCTCCAGGCGAGATGAGGCCCATTTCCGCTGAGGCTTCTCGAGGCCAATCACGTCTAACCACTGGAAGTTCCAAAGGGTCCTTCACACCCTTGCTGCAACTCAAGAAGTTCCCCGACATACCCGTCTCCACTCGAGAGGAAGCACGTGGTGTCCCGCACACATCCAGGGGAGCCCCGTTTCCGCCTCCTAGCTCGAGATGAGGGATCCTTTCGCTGTTTCGTAGGGAAAGAATTCCCGGCGTTCCCGTCCCATCTCAAGAGGAGGCGCTCTCCACAGGAAAGGCGAGAGGAACTCCAGGGTCGTGCCACCATTCCAAGAGTCCCCCAGATGTGTCAGTCCATTCCAGAGGAACCTGTTTTCCCTGCACTGCCTTGACGTTCAAGCCGAGGATCGACTCCCACCACGTGTGCACGTGGGACAGCCCTGTGGGAAAGCCTCGTGGGAAAGACTCGAGGGAAAGCCATAGATCCTTTGATCCACGCGGCGGACTGCGTGACACTGCTGCTACCGCTCTGGAGGAAAGCGCAAGTGCATGCCCGCATTCGAGACGAGGACTGACTCCCCTGGGGAGACTTCAGAAGTACCCCAAGATCAATGTCAGCACTGGAGAGGAATCCTCAGGTTCCGGCCCCGACTCCACACAAGGTCTTAGGCCCCGGCATCGACGGGAGAGGAATCCCGAGAGGCCCCCGAGGAACTCGCATGGGGACTGGCCTTTCCTGAGGCCACCAGAGCGGGTCCCTGATGTCCCCGTTGTAAGTCGAGAGCACCTGCTGCAACTCCAGAAAATCCAGGAGGTTTTGCCCTCCAGGCCAGATGAGGCCCATTTCCGCTGAGGCTTCTCGAGGCCAATCACGTCTAACCACTGGAACTTCCAAAGGGTCCTTCACACCCTTGCTGCAACTCAAGAAGTTCCCCGACATACCCGTCTCCACTCGAGAGGAAGCACGTGGTGTCCCGCACACATCCAGGGGAGCCCCGTTTCCGCCTCCTAGCTCGAGATGAGGGATCCTTTCCCTGTTTCTTAGGGAAAGAATTCCCGGCGTTCCCGTCGCATCTCAAGAGGAGGCGCTCTCCACAGGAAAGGCGAGAGGAACTCCAGGGTCGTGCCACCATTCCAAGAGTCCCCCAGATGTGTCAGTCCATTCCAGAGGAACCTGTTTTCCCTGCACTGCCTTGACGTTCAAGCCGAGGATCGACTCCCACCACGTGTGCACGTGGGACAGCCCTGTGGGAAAGCCTCGTGGGAAAGCCTCGTGGGAAAGACTCGAGGGAAAACCATAGATCCTTTGATCCACGCGGCGGACTGCGTGACACTGCTGCTACCGCTCTGGAGGAAAGCGCAAGTGCATGCCCGCATTCGAGACGAGGACTGACTCCAATGGGGAGACTCCAGAAGTACCCCAAGATCCATGTCAGCCCTGGAGAGGAATCCTCAGGTTCCGGCCCCGACTCCACACAAGGTCTTAGGCCCCGGCATCGACGGGAGAGGAATCCCGAGAGGCCCCCGAGGAACTCGCATGGGGACTGGCCTTTCCTGAGGCCACCAGAGCGGGTCCCTGAGGTCCCCGTCGTAAGTCGAGAGCACCTGCCGCAACTCGAGAAAATCCAGGAGGTTTTGCCCTCCAGGCGAGATGAGGCCCATTTCCGCTGAGGCTTCTCGAGGCCAATCACGTCTAACCACTGGAACTTCCAAAGGGTCCTTCACACCCTTGCTGCAACTCAAGAAGTTCCCCGACATACCCGTCTCCACTCGAGAGGAAGCACTTGGGGTCCCGCACACATCCAGGGGAGCCCCGTTTCCGCCTCCTAGCTCGATATGAGGGATCCTTTCCCTGTTTCGTAGGGAAAGAATTCTCGGCGTTCCCGTCGCATCTCAAGAGGAGGCGCTCTCCACAGATAAGGCGAGAGGAACTCCAGGGTCGTGCCACCATTCCAAGAGTCCCCCAGATGTGTCAGTCCATTCCAGAGGAACCTGTTTTCCCTGCACTGCCTTGACGTTCAAGCCGAGGATCGACTCCCACCTCGTGTGCACGTGGGACAGCCCTGTGGGAAAGCCTCGTGGGAAATCTTCGTGGGAAAGACTCGAGGGAAAACCATAGATCCTTTGATCCACGCGGCGGACTGCGTGACACTGCTGCTACCGCTCTGGAGGAAAGCGCAAGTGCATGCCCGCATTCGAGACGAGGACTGACTCCCCTGGGGAGACTCCAGAAGTACCCCAAGATCCATGTCAGCCCTGGAGAGGAATCCTCAGGTTCCGGCCCCCACTCCACACAAGGTCTTAGGCCCCGGCATCGACGGGAGAGGAATCCCGAGAGGCCCCCGAGGAACTTGCATGGGGACTGGCCTTTCCTGAGGCCACCAGAGCGGGTCCCTGAGGTCCCCGTCGTAAGTCGAGAGCACCTGCCGCAACTCGAGAAAATCCAGGAGGTTTTGCCCTCCAGGCGAGATGAGGCCCATTTCCGCTGAGGCTTCTCGAGGCCAATCACGTCTAACCACTGGAACTTCCAAAGGGTCCTTCACACCGTTGCTGCAACTCAAGCAGTTCCCCGACATACCCGTCTGCACTCGAGAGGAAGCATGTGGTGTTCCGCACACATCCAGAGGAGCCCCGTTTCCGCCTCCTAGCTCGAGATGAGGGATCCTTTCCCTGTTTCGTAGGGAAAGAATTCCCGGCGTTACCGTCGCATCTCAAGAGGAGGCGCTCTCCACAGGAAAGGCGAGAGGAACTCCAGGGTCGTGCCACCATTCCAAGAGTCCCCCAGATGTGTCAGTCCATTCCAGAGGAACCTGTTTTCCCTGCACTGCCTTGACGTTCAAGCCGAGGATCGACTCCCACCACGTGTGCACGTGGGACAGCCCTGTGGGAAAGCCTCGTGGGAAAGCCTCGTGGGAAAGACTCGAGGGAAAACCATAGATACTTTGATCCACGCGGCGGACTGCGTGACACTGCTGCTACCGCTCTGGAGGAAAGGGCAAGTGCATGCCCGCATTCGAGACGAGGACTGACTCCCCTGGGGAGACTCCAGAAGTACCCCAAGATCCATGTCAGCCCTGGAGAGGAATCCTCATGTTCCGGCCCCGACTCCACACAAGGTCTTAGGCCCCGGCATCGACGGGAGAGGAATCACGAGAGGCCCCCGAGGAACTCGCATGGGGACTGGCCTTTCCTGAGGCCACCAGAGCGGGTCCCTGAGGTCCCCGTCGTAAGTCGAGAGCACCTGCCGCAACTCGAGAAAATCCAGGAGGTTTTGCCCTCCAGGCGAGATGAGGCCCATTTCCGCTGAGGCTTCTCGAGGCCAATCACGTCTAACCACTGGAACTTCCAAAGGGTCCTTCACACCCTTGCTGCAACTCAAGAAGTTCCCCGACATACCCGTCTCCACTCGAGAGTAATCACGTGGGGTCCCGCACACATCCAGGGGAGCCCCGTTTCCGCCTCCTAGCTCGAGATGAGGGATCCTTTCCCTGTTTCGTAGGGAAAGAATTCCCGGCGTTCCCGTCGCATCTCAAGAGGAGGCGCTCTCCACAGGAAAGGCGAGAGGAACTCCAGGGTCATGCCACCATTCCAAGAGTCCCCCAGATGTGTCAGTCCATTCCAGAGGAACCTGTTTTCCCTGCACTGCCTTGACGTTCAAGCCGAGGATCGACTCCCACCACGTGTGCACGTGGGACAGCCCTGTGGGAAAGCCTCGTGGGAAAGTCTCGTGGGAAAGACTCGAGGGAAAACCATAGATCCTTTGATCCACGCGGCGGACTGCGTGACACTGCTGCTACCGCTCTGGAGGAAAGCGCAAGTGCATGCCCGCATTCGAGACGAGGACTGACTCCCCTGGGGAGACTCCAGAAGTACCCCAAGATCCATGTCAGCACTGGAGAGGAATCCTCAGGTTCCGGCCCCGACTCCACACAAGGTCTTAGGCCCCGGCATCGACGGGAGAGGAATCCCGAGAGGCCCCCGAGGAACTCGCATGGGGACTGGCCTTTCCTGAGGCCACCAGAGCGGGTCCCTGAGGTCCCCGTCGTAAGTCGAGAGCACCTGCCGCAACTCGAGAAAATCCAGGAGGTTTTGCCCTCCAGGCGAGATGAGGCCCATTTCCGCTGAGGCTTCTCGAGGCCAATCACATCTAACCACTGGAACGTCCAAAGGGTCCTTCACACCCTTGCTGCAACTCAAGAAGTTCCCCGACATACCCGTCTGCACTCGAGAGGAAGCACGTGGTGTCCCGCACACATCCAGGGGAGCCCCGTTTCCGCCTCCTAGCTCGAGATGAGGGATCCTTTCCCTGTTTCGTAGGGAAAGAATTCCCGGCGTTCCCGTCGCATCTCAAGAGGAGGCGCTCTCCACAGGAAAGGCGAGAGGAACACCAGGGTCGTGACACCATTCCAAGAGTCCCCCAGATGTGTCAGTCCATTCCAGAGGAACCTGTTTTCCCTGCACTGCCTTGACGTTCAAGCCGAGGATCGACTCCCACGACGTGTGCACGTTGGACAGCCCTGTGGGAAAGCCTCGTGGGAAAGCCTCGTGGGAAAGACTCGAGGGAAAACCATAGATCCTTTGATCCACGCGGAGGACTGCGTGACACTGCTGCTACCGCTCTGGAGGAAAGCGCAAGTGCATGCCCGCATTCGAGACGAGGACTGACTCCCCTGGGGAGACTTCAGAAGTACCCCAAGATCCATGTCAGCACTGGAGAGGAATCCTCAGGTTCCGGCCCCGACTCCACACAAGGTCTTAGGCCCCGGCATCGACGGGAGAGGAATCCCGAGAGGCCCCCGAGGAACTCGCATGGGGACTGGCCTTTCCTGAGGCCACCAGATCGGGTCCCTGAGGTCCCCGTTGTAAGTCGAGAGCACCTGCCGCAACTCGAGAAAATCCAGGAGGTTTTGCCCTCCAGGCGAGATGAGGCCCATTTCCGCTGAGGCTTCTCGAGGCCAATCACATCTAACCACTGGAACTCCCAAAGGGTCCTTCACACCCTTGCTGCAACTCAAGAAGCTCCCCGACATACCCGTCTCCACTCGAGAGGAAGCACGTGGGATCCCGCACACATCCAGGGGAGCCCCGTTTCCGCCTCCTAGCTCGAGATGAGGGATCCTTTCCCTGTTTCTTAGGGAAAGAATTCCCGGCGTTCCCGTCGCATCTCAAGAGGAGGCGCTCTCCACAGGAAAGGCGAGAGGAACTCCAGGGTCATGCCACCATTCAAAGAGTCCCCCAGATGTGTCAGTCCATTCCAGAGGAACCTGTTTTCCCTGCACTGCCTTGACGTTCAAGCCGAGGATCGACTCCCACCACGTGTGCACGTGGGACAGCCCTGTGGAAAAGCCTCGTGGGAAAGTCTCGTGGGAAAGACTCGAGGGAAAACCATAGATCCTTTGATCCACGCCGCGGACTGCGTGAAACTACTGCTACCGCTCTGGAGGAAAGCGCAAGTGCATGCCCGCATTCGAGACGAGGACTGACTCCCCTGGGGAGACTCCAGAAGTACCCCAAGATCCATGTCAGCACTGGAGAGGAATCCTCAGGTTCCGGCCCCGACTCCACACAAGGTCTTAGGCCCCGGCATCGACGGGAGAGGAATCCCGAGAATCCCCCGAGGAACTCGCATGGGGACTGGCCTTTCCTGAGGCCACCAGAGCGGGTCCCTGAGGTTCCCGTCGTAAGTCGAGAGCACCTGCCGCAACTCGAGAAAATCCAGGAGGTTTTGCCCTCCAGGCGAGATGAGGCCCATTTCCGCTGAGGCTTCTCGAGGCCAATCACGTCTAACCACTGGAACTTCCAAAGGGTCCTTCACACCCTTGCTGCAACTCAAGCAGTTCCCCGACATACCCGTCTGCACTCGAGAGGAAGCATGTGGGGTCCCGCACACATCCAGGGGAGCCCCGTTTCCGCCTCCAAGCTCGAGATGAGGGATCCTTTCCCTGTTTCGTAGGGAAAGAATTCCCGGCGTTCCAGTCGCATCTCAAGAGGAGGCGCTCTCCACAGGAAAGGCGAGAGGAACTCCAGGGTCGTGCCACCATTCCAAGAGTCCCCCAGATGTGTCAGTCCATTCCAGAGGAACCTGTTTTCCCTGCACTGCCTTGACGTTCAAGCCGAGGATCGACTCCCACCACGTGTGCACGTGGGACAGCCCTGTGGGAAAGCCTCGTGGGAAAGCCTCGTGGGAAAGACTCGAGGGAAAACCATAGATCCTTTGATCCACGCGGCGGACTGCGTGACACTGCTGCTACCGCTCTGGAGGAAAGCGCAAGTGCATGCCCGCATTCGAGACGAGGACTGACTCCCATGGGGAGACTACAGAAGTACCCCAAGATCCATGTCAGCCCTGGAGAGGAATCCTCAGGTTCCGGCCCCGACTCCACACAAGGTCTTAGGACCTGGCATCGACGGGAGAGGAATCCCGAGAGGCCCCCGAGGAACTCGCATGGGGACTGGCCTTTCCTGAGGCCACCAGAGCGGGTCCCTGAGGTCCCCGTCGTAAGTCGAGAGCACCTGCCGCAACTCGAGAAAATCCAGGAGGTTTTGCCCTCCAGGCGAGATGAGGCCCATTTCCGCTGAGGCTTCTCGAGGCCAATCACGTCTAACCACTGGAACTTCCAAAGGGTCCTTCACACCCTTGCTGCAACTCAAGAAGTTCCCCGACATACCCGTCTCCACTCGAGAGGAAGCACTTGGGGTCCCGCACACATCCAGGGGAGCCCCGTTTCCGCCTCCTAGCTCGAGATGAGGGATCCTTTCCCTGTTTCGTAGGGAAAGAATTCTCGGCGTTCCCGTCGCATCTCAAGAGGAGGCGCTCTCCACAGATAAGGCGAGAGGAACTCCAGGGTCGTGCCACCATTCCAAGAGTCCCCCAGATGTGTCAGTCCATTCCAGAGGAACCTGTTTTCCCTGCACTGCCTTGACGTTCAAGCCGAGGATCGACTCCCACCTCGTGTGCACGTGGGACAGCCCTGTGGGAAAGCCTCGTGGGAAAGCTTCGTGGGAAAGACTCGAGGGAAAACCATAGATCCTTTGATCCACGCGGCGGACTGCGTGACACTGCTGCTACCGCTCTGGAGGAAAGCGCAAGTGCATGCCCGCATTCGAGACGAGGACTGACTCCCCTGGGGAGACTCCAGAAGTACCCCAAGATCCATGTCAGCCCTGGAGAGGAATACTCAGGTTCCGGCCCCGACTCCACACAAGGTCTTAGGCCCCGGCATCGACGGGAGAGGAATCCCGAGAGGCCCCCGAGGAACTCGCATGGGGACTGGCCTTTCCTGAGGCCACCAGAGCGGGTCCCTGAGGTTCCCGTCGTAAGTCGAGAGCACCTGCCGCAACTCGAGAAAATCCAGGAGGTTTTGCCCTCCAGGCGAGATGAGGCCCATTTCGGCTGAGGCTTCTCGAGGCCAATCACGTCTAACCACTGGAAGTTCCAAAGGGTCCTTCACACCCTTGCTGCAACTCAAGAAGTTCCCCGACATACCCGTCTCCACTCGAGAGGAAGCACGTGGTGTCCCGCACACATCCAGGGGAGCCCCGTTTCCGCCTCCTAGCTCGAGATGAGGGATCCTTTCCCTGTTTCGTAGGGAAAGAATTCCCGGCGTTCCCGTCGCATCTCAAGAGGAGGCGCTCTCCACAGGAAAGGCGAGAGGAACTCCAGGGTCGTGCCACCATTCCAAGAGTCCCCCAGATGTGTCAGTCCATTCCAGAGGAACCTGTTTTCCCTGCACTGCCTTGACGTTCAAGCCGAGGATCGACTCCCACCACGTGTGCACGTGGGACAGCCCTGTGGGAAAGCCTCGTGGGAAAGCCTCGTGGGAAAGACTCGAGGGAAAACCATAGATCCTTTGATCCACGCGGCGGACTGCGTGACACTGCTGCTACCGCTCTGGAGGAAAGCGCAAGTGCATGCCCGCATTCGAGACGAGGACTGACTCCCCTGGGGAGACTTCAGAAGTACCCCAAGATCCATGTCAGCACTGGAGAGGAATCCTCAGGTTCCGGCCCCGACTCCACACAAGGTCTTAGGCCCCGGCATCGACGGGAGAGGAATCCCGAGAGGCCCCCGAGGAACTCGCATGGGGACTGGCCTTTCCTGAGGCCACCAGAGAGGGTCCCTGAGGTCCCCGTTGTAAGTCGAGAGCACCTGCCGCAACTCGAGAAAATCCAGGAGGTTTTGCCCTCCAGGCGAGATGAGGCCCATTTCCGCTGAGGCTTCTCGAGGCCAATCACGTCTAACCACTGGAAGTTCCAAAGGGTCCTTCACACCCTTGCTGCAACTCAAGAAGTTCCCCGACATACCCGTCTCCAATCGAGAGGAAGCACGTGGGGTCCCGCACAGATCCAGGGGAGCCCCGTTTCCGCCTCCTATCTCGAGATGAGGGATCCTTTCCCTGTTTCGTAGGGAAAGAATTCCCGGCGTTCCCGTCGCATCTCAAGAGGAGGCGCTCTCCACAGGAAAGGCGAGAGGAACTCCAGGGTCGTGCCACCATTCCAAGAGTCCCCCAGATGTGTCAGTCCATTCCAGAGGAACCTGTTTTCCCTGCACTGCCTTGACGTTCAAGCCGAGGATCGACTCCCACCTCGTGTGCACGTGGGACAGCCCTGTGGGAAAGCCTCGTGGGAAATCTTCGTGGGAAAGACTCGAGGGAAAACCATAGATCCTTTGATCCACGCGGCGGACTGCGTGACACTGCTGCTACCGCTCTGGAGGAAAGCGCAAGTGCATGCGTGCATTCGAGACGAGGACTGACTCCCCTGGGGAGACTCCAGAAGTACCCCAAGATCCATTTCAGCCCTGGAGAGGAATCCTCAGGTTCCGGCCCTGACTCCACACAAGGTCTTTGGCCCCGGCATCGACGGGAGAGGAATCCCGAGAGGCCCCCGAGGAACTCGCATGGGGACTGGCCTTTCCTGAAGCCACCAGAGCGGGTCCCTGAGGTCCCCGTTGTAAGTCGAGAGCACCTGCCGCAACTCGAGAAAATCCAGGAGGTTTTGCCCTCCAGGCGAGATGAGGCCCATTTCCGCTGAGGCTTCTCGAGGCCAATCACGTCTAACCACTGGAACTTCCAAAGGGTCCTTCACACCCTTGCTGCAACTCAAGCAGTTCCCCGACATACCCGTCTGCACTCGAGAGGAAGCACGTGGGGTCCCGCACACATCCAGGGGAGCCCCGTTTCCGACTCCTAGCTCGAGATGAGGGATCCTTTCCCTGTTTCGTAGGGAAAGAATTCCCGGCGTTACCGTCGCATCTCAAGAGGAGGCGCTCTCCACAGGAAAGGCGAGAGGAACTCCAGGGTCGTGCCACCATTCCAAGAGTCCCCCAGATGTGTCAGTCCATTCCAGAGGAACCTGTTTTCCCTGCACTGCCTTGAAGTTCAAGCCGAGGATCGAGTCCCACCACGTGTGCACGTGGGACAGCCCTGTGGGAAAGCCTCGTGGGAAAGCCTCGTGGGAAAGACTCGAGGGAAAACCATAGATCCTTTGATCCACGCGGCGGACTGCGTGACACTGCTGCTACCGCTCTGGAGGAAAGCGCAAGTGCATGCCCGCATTCGAGACGAGGACTGACTCCCATGGGGAGACTCCAGAAGTACCCCAAGATCCATGTCAGCCCTGGAGAGGAATCCTCAGGTTCCGGCCCCGACTCCACACAAGGTCTTAGGCCCCGGCATTGACGGGAGAAGAATCCCGAGAGGCCCCCGAGGAACTCGCATGGGGACTGGCCTTGCCTGAGGCCACCAGAGCGGGTCCCTGAGGTCCCCGTCGTAAGTCGAGAGCACCTGCCGCAACTCGAGAAAATCCAGGAGGTTTTGCCCTCCAGGCGAGATGAGGCCCATTTCCGCTGAGGCTTCTCGAGGCCAATCACGTCTAACCACTGGAACTTCCAAAGGGTCCTTCACACCCTTGCTGCAACTCAAGAAGTTCCCCGACATACCCGTCTCCACTCGAGAGGAAGCACTTGGGGTCCCGCACACATCCAGGGGAGCCCCGTTTCCGCCTCCTAGCTCGAGATGAGGGATCCTTTCCCTGTTTCGTAGGGAAAGAATTCTCGGCGTTCCCGTCGCATCTCAAGAGGAGGCGCTCTCCACAGATAAGGCGAGAGGAACTCCAGGGTCGTGCCACCATTCCAAGAGTCCCCCAGATGTGTCAGTCCATTCCAGAGGAACCTGTTTTCCTGCACTGCCTTGACGTTCAAGCCGAGGATCGACTCCCACCACGTGTGCACGTGGGACAGCCCTGTGGGAAAGCCTCGTGGGAAAGCCTCGTGGGAAAGACTCGAGGGAAAACCATAGATCCTTTGATCCACGCGGCGGACTGCGTGACACTGCTGCTACCGCTCTGGAGGAAAGCGCAAGTGCATGCCCGCATTCGAGACGAGGACTGACTCCCATGGGGAGACTACAGAAGTACCCCAAGATCCATGTCAGCCCTGGAGAGGAATCCTCAGGTTCCGGCCCCGACTCCACACAAGGTCTTAGGACCTGGCATCGACGGGAGAGGAATCCCGAGAGGCCCCCGAGGAACTCGCATGGGGACTGGCCTTTCCTGAGGCCACCAGAGCGGGTCCCTGAGGTCCCCGTCGTAAGTCGAGAGCACCTGCCGCAACTCGAGAAAATCCAGGAGGTTTTGCCCTCCAGGCGAGATGAGGCCCATTTCCGCTGAGGCTTCTCGAGGCCAATCACGTCTAACCACTGGAACTTCCAAAGGGTCCTTCACACCCTTGCTGCAACTCAAGAAGTTCCCCGACATACCCGTCTCCACTCGAGAGGAAGCACTTGGGGTCCCGCACACATCCAGGGGAGCCCTGTTTCCGCCTCCTAGCTCGAGATGAGGGATCCTTTCCCTGTTTCGTAGGGAAAGAATTCTCGGCGTTCCCGTCGCATCTCAAGAGGAGGCGCTCTCCACAGATAAGGCGAGAGGAACTCCAGGGTCGTGCCACCATTCCAAGAGTCCCCCAGATGTGTCAGTCCATTCCAGAGGAACCTGTTTTCCCTGCACTGCCTTGACGTTCAAGCCGAGGATCGACTCCCACCTCGTGTGCACGTGGGACAGCCCTGTGGGAAAGCCTCGTGGGAAAGCCTCGTGGGAAAGACTCGAGGGAAAACCATAGATCCTTTGATCCACGCGGCGGACTGCGTGACACTGCTGCTACCGCTCTGGAGGAAAGCGCAAGTGCATGCCCGCATTCGAGACGAGGACTGACTCCCCTGGGGAGACTCCAGAAGTACCCCAAGATCCATGTCAGCCCTGGAAAGGAATCCTCAGGTTCCGGCCCCGACTCCACACAAGGTCTTAGGCCCCGGCATCGACGGGAGAGGAATCCCGAGAGGCCCCCGAGGAACTCGCATGGGGACTGGCCTTTCCTGAGGCCACCAGAGCGGGTCCCTGAGGTTCCCGTCGTAAGTCGAGAGCACCTGCCGCAACTCGAGAAAATCCAGGAGGTTTTGCCCTCCAGGCGAGATGAGGCCCATTTCCGCTGAGGCTTCTCGAGGCCAATCACGTCTAACCACTGGAAGTTCCAAAGGGTCCTTCACACCCTTGCTGCAACTCAAGAAGTTCCCCGACATACCCGTCTCCACTCGAGAGGAAGCACGTGGTGTCCCGCACACATCCAGGGGAGCCCCGTTTCCGCCTCCTAGCTCGAGATGAGGGATCCTTTCCTTGTTTCGTAGGGAAAGAATTCCCGGCGTTCCCGTCGCATCTCAAGAGGAGGCGCTCTCCACAGGAAAGGCGAGAGGAACTCCAGGGTCGTGCCACCATTCCAAGAGTCCCCCAGATGTGTCAGTCCATTCCAGAGGAACCTGTTTTCCCTGCACTGCCTTGACGTTCAAGCCGAGGATCGACTCCCACCACGTGTGCACGTGGGACAGCCCTGTGGGAAAGCCTCGTGGGAAAGCCTCGTGGGAAAGACTCGAGGGAAAACCATAGATCCTTTGATCCACGCGGCGGACTGCGTGACACTGCTGCTACCGCTCTGGAGGAAAGCGCAAGTGCATGCCCGCATTCGAGACGAGGACTGACTCCCCTGGGGAGACTTCAGAAGTACCCCAAGATCCATGTCAGCACTGGAGAGGAATCCTCAGGTTCCGGCCCCGACTCCACACAAGGTCTTAGGCCCCGGCATCGACGGGAGAGGAATCCCGAGAGGCCCCCGAGGAACTCGCATGGGGACTGGCCTTTCCTGAGGCCACCAGAGAGGGTCCCTGAGGTCCCCGTTGTAAGTCGAGAGCACCTGCCGCAACTCGAGAAAATCCAGGAGGTTTTGCCCTCCAGGCGAGATGAGGCCCATTTCCGCTGAGGCTTCTCGAGGCCAATCACGTCTAACCACTGGAAGTTCCAAAGGGTCCTTCACACCCTTGCTGCAACTCAAGAAGTTCCCCGACATACCCGTCTCCAATCGAGAGGAAGCACGTGGTGTCCCGCACAGATCCAGGGGAGCCCCGTTTCCGCCTCCTATCTCGAGATGAGGGATCCTTTCCCTGTTTCGTAGGGAAAGAATTCCCGGCGTTCCCGTCGCATCTCAAGAGGAGGCGCTCTCCACAGGAAAGGCGAGAGGAACTCCAGGGTCGTGCCACCATTCCAAGAGTCCCCCAGATGTGTCAGTCCATTCCAGAGGAACCTGTTTTCCCTGCACTGCCTTGACGTTCAAGCCGAGGATCGACTCCCACCTCGTGTGCACGTGGGACAGCCCTGTGGGAAAGCCTCGTGGGAAATCTTCGTGGGAAAGACTCGAGGGAAAACCATAGATCCTTTGATCCACGCGGCGGACTGCGTGACACTGCTGCTACCGCTCTGGAGGAAAGCGCAAGTGCATGCGTGCATTCGAGACGAGGACTGACTCCCCTGGGGAGACTCCAGAAGTACCCCAAGATCCATTTCAGCCCTGGAGAGGAATCCTCAGGTTCCGGCCCCGACTCCACACAAGGTCTTTGGCCCCGGCATCGACGGGAGAGGAATCCCGAGAGGCCCCCGAGGAACTCGCATGGGGACTGGCCTTTCCTGAAGCCACCAGAGCGGGTCCCTGAGGTCCCCGTCGTAAGTCGAGAGCACCTGCCGCAACTCGAGAAAATCCAGGAGGTTTTGCCCTCCAGGCGAGATGAGGCCCATTTCCGCTGAGGCTTCTCGAGGCCAATCACGTCTAACCACTGGAAGTTCCAAAGGGTCCTTCACACCCTTGCTGCAACTCAAGAAGTTCCCCGACATACCCGTCTCCACTCGAGAGGAAGCACGTGGTGTCCCGCACACATCCAGGGGAGCCCCGTTTCCGCCTCCTAGCTCGAGATGAGGGATCCTTTCCCTGTTTCGTAGGGAAAGAATTCCCGGCGTTCCCGTCGCATCTCAAGAGGAGGCGCTCTCCACAGGAAAGGCGAGAGGAACTCCAGGGTCGTGCCACCATTCCAAGAGTCCCCCAGATGTGTCAGTCCATTCCAGAGGAACCTGTTTTCCCTGCACTGCCTTGACGATCAAGCCGAGGATCGACTCCCACCACGTGTGCACGTGGGACAGCCCTGTGGGAAAGCCTCGTGGGAAAGCCTCGTAGGAAAGACTCGAGGGAAAACCATAGATCCTTTGATCCACGCGTCGGACTGCGTGAGACTGCTGCTACCGCTCTGGAGGAAAGCGCAAGTGCATGCCCGCATTCGAGATGAGGACTGACTCCCCTGGGGAGACTTCAGAAGTACCCCAAGATCAATGTCAGCACTGGAGAGGAATCCTCAGGTTCCGGCCCCGACTCCACACAAGGTCTTAGGCCCCGGCATCGACGGGAGAGGAATCCCGAGAGGCCCCCGAGGAACTCGCATGGGGACTGGCCTTTCCTGAGGCCACCAGAGCGGGTCCCTGATGTCCCCGTTGTAAGTCGAGAGCACCTGCTGCAACTCCAGAAAATCCAGGAGGTTTTGCCCTCCAGGCCAGATGAGGCCCATTTCCGCTGAGGCTTCTCGAGGCCAATCACGTCTAACCACTGGAACTTCCAAAGGGTCCTTCACACCCTTGCTGCAACTCAAGAAGTTCCCCGACATACCCGTCTCCACTCGAGAGGAAGCACGTGGGGTCCCGCACACATCCAGGGGAGCCCCGTTTCCGCCTCCTAGCTCGAGATGAGGGATCCTTTCCCTGTTTCGTAGGGAAAGAATTCCCGGCGTTCCCGTCGCATCTCAAGAGGAGGCGCTCTCCACAGGAAAGGCGAGAGGAACTCCAGGGTCGTGCCACCATTCCAAGAGTCCCCCAGATGTGTCAGTCCATTCCAGAGGAACCTGTTTTCCCTGCACTGCCTTGACGTTCAAGCCGAGGATCGACTCCCACCTCGTGTGCACGTGGGACAGCCCTGTGGGAAAGCCTCGTGGGAAATCTTCGTGGGAAAGACTCGAGGGAAAACCATAGATCCTTTGATCCACGCGGCGGACTGCGTGACACTGCTGCTACCGCTCTGGAGGAAAGCGCAAGTGCATGCCCGCATTCGAGACGAGGACTGACTCCCCTGGGGAGACTCCAGAAGTACCCCAAGATCCATGTCAGCCCTGGAGAGGAATCCTCAGGTTCCGGCCCCCACTCCACACAAGGTCTTAGGCCCCGGCATCGACGGGAGAGGAATCCCGAGAGGCCCCCGAGGAACTTGCATGGGGACTGGCCTTTCCTGAGGCCACCAGAGCGGGTCCCTGAGGTCCCCGTCGTAAGTCGAGAGCACCTGCCGCAACTCGAGAAAATCCAGGAGGTTTTGCCCTCCAGGCGAGATGAGGCCCATTTCCGCTGAGGCTTCTCGAGGCCAATCACGTCTAACCACTGGAACTTCCAAAGGGTCCTTCACACCGTTGCTGCAACTCAAGCAGTTCCCCGACATACCCGTCTGCACTCGAGAGGAAGCATGTGGTGTTCCGCACACATCCAGAGGAGCCCCGTTTCCGCCTCCTAGCTCGAGATGAGGGATCCTTTCCCTGTTTCGTAGGGAAAGAATTCCCGGCGTTACCGTCGCATCTCAAGAGGAGGCGCTCTCCACAGGAAAGGCGAGAGGAACTCCAGGGTCGTGCCACCATTCCAAGAGTCCCCCAGATGTGTCAGTCCATTCCAGAGGAACCTGTTTTCCCTGCACTGCCTTGACGTTCAAGCCGAGGATCGACTCCCACCACGTGTGCACGTGGGACAGCCCTGTGGGAAAGCCTCGTGGGAAAGCCTCGTGGGAAAGACTCGAGGGAAAACCATAGATACTTTGATCCACGCGGCGGACTGCGTGACACTGCTGCTACCGCTCTGGAGGAAAGGGCAAGTGCATGCCCGCATTCGAGACGAGGACTGACTCCCCTGGGGAGACTCCAGAAGTACCCCAAGATCCATGTCAGCCCTGGAGAGGAATCCTCATGTTCCGGCCCCGACTCCACACAAGGTCTTAGGCCCCGGCATCGACGGGAGAGGAATCACGAGAGGCCCCCGAGGAACTCGCATGGGGACTGGCCTTTCCTGAGGCCACCAGAGCGGGTCCCTGAGGTCCCCGTCGTAAGTCGAGAGCACCTGCCGCAACTCGAGAAAATCCAGGAGGTTTTGCCCTCCAGGCGAGATGAGGCCCATTTCCGCTGAGGCTTCTCGAGGCCAATCACGTCTAACCACTGGAACTTCCAAAGGGTCCTTCACACCCTTGCTGTAACTCAAGAAGTTCCCCGACATACCCGTCTCCACTCGAGAGGAAGCACTTGGGGTCCCGCACACATCCAGGGGAGCCCCGTTTCCGCCTCCTAGCTCGAGATGAGGGATCCTTTCCCTGTTTCGTAGGGAAAGAATTCTCGGCGTTCCCGTCGCATCTCAAGAGGAGGCGCTCTCCACAGATAAGGCGAGAGGAACTCCAGGGTCGTGCCACCATTCCAAGAGTCCCCCAGATGTGTCAGTCCATTCCAGAGGAACCTGTTTTCCCTGCACTGCCTTGACGTTCAAGCCGAGGATCGACTCCCACCTCGTGTGCACGTGGGACAGCCCTGTGGGAAAGCCTCGTGGGAAATCTTCGTGGGAAAGACTCGAGGGAAAACCATAGATCCTTTGATCCACGCGGCGGACTGCGTGACACTGCTGCTACCGCTCTGGAGGAAAGCGCAAGTGCATGCCCGCATTCGAGACGAGGACTGACTCCCCTGGGGAGACTCCAGAAGTACCCCAAGATCCATGTCAGCCCTGGAGAGGAATCCTCAGGTTCCGGCCCCCACTCCACACAAGGTCTTAGGCCCCGGCATCGACGGGAGAGGAATCCCGAGAGGCCCCCGAGGAACTCGCATGGGGACTGGCCTTTCCTGAGGCCACCAGAGCGGGTCCCTGAGGTCCCCGTCGTAAGTCGAGAGCACCTGCCGCAACTCGAGAAAATCCAGGAGGTTTTGCCCTCCAGGCGAGACGAGGCCCATTTCCGCTGAGGCTTCTCGAGGCCAATCACGTCTAACCACTGGAAGTTCCAAAGGGTCCTTCACACCCTTGCTGCAACTCAAGAAGTTCCCCGACATACCCGTCTCCACTCGAGAGGAAGCACGTGGTGTCCCGCACACATCCAGGGGAGCCCCGTTTCCGCCTCCTAGCTCGAGATGAGGGATCCTTTCCCTGTTTCGTAGGGAAAGAATTCCCGGCGTTCCCGTCGCATCTCAAGAGGAGGCGCTCTCCACAGGAAAGGCGAGAGGAACTCCAGGGTCGTGCCACCATTCCAAGAGTCCCCCAGATGTGTCAGTCCATTCCAGAGGAACCTGTTTTCCCTGCACTGCCTTGACGTTCAAGCCGTGGATCGACTCCCACCACGTGTGCACGTGGGACAGCCCTGTGGGAAAGCCTCGTGGGAAAGCCTCGTGGGAAAGACTCGAGGGAAAACTATAGATGCTTTGATCCACGCGGCGGACTGCGTGACACTGCTGCTACCGCTCTGGAGGAAAGCGCAAGTGCATGCCCGCATTCGAGACGAGGACTAACTCCCCTGGGGAGACTTCAGAAGTACCCCAAGATACATGTCAGCACTGGAGAGGAATCCTCAGGTTCCGGCCCCGACTCCACACAAGGTCTTAGGCCCCGGCATGGACGGGAGAGGAATCCCGAGAGGCCCCCGAGGAACTCGCATGGGGACTGGCCTTTCCTGAGGCCACCAGAACGGGTCCCTGAGGTCCCCGTCGTAAGTCGAGAGCACCTGCCGCAACTCGAGAAAATCCAGGAGGTTTTGCCCTCCAGGCGAGATGAGGCCCATTTCCGCTGAGGCTTCTCGAGGCCAATCACATCTAACCACTGGAACTTCCAAAGGGTCCTTCACACCCTTGCTGCAACTCAAGAAGTTCCCCGACATACCCGTCTCCACTCGAGAGGAAGCACGTGGGGTCCCGCACACATCCAGGGGAGCCCCGTTTCCGCCTCCTAGCTCGAGATGAGGGATCCTTTCCCTGTTTCGTAGGGAAAGAATTCCCGGCGTTCCCGTCGCATCTCAAGAGGAGGCGCTCTCCACAGGAAAGGCGAGAGGAACTCCAGGGTCATGCCACCATTCCAAGAGTCCCCCAGATGTGTCAGTCCATTCCAGAGGAACCTGTTTTCCCTGCACTGCCTTGGCGTTCAAGCCGAGGATCGACTCCCACCACGTGTGCACGTGGGACAGCCCTGTGGGAAAGCCTCGTGGGAAAGTCTCGTGGGAAAGACTCGAGGGAAAACCATAGATCCTTTGATCCACGCCGCGGACTGCGTGAAACTACAGCTACCGCTCTGGAGGAAAGCGCAAGTGCATGCCCGCATTCGAGACGAGGACTGACTCCCCTGGGGAGACTCCAGAAGTACCCCAAGATCCATGTCAGCACTGGAGAGGAATCCTCAGGTTCCGGCCCCGACTCCACACAAGGTCTTAGGCCCCGGCATCGACGGGAGAGGAATCCCGAGAATCCCCCGAGGAACTCGCATGGGGACTGGCCTTTCCTGAGGCCACCAGAGCGGGTCCCTGAGGTCCCCGTCGTAAGTCGAGAGCACCTGCCGCAACTCGAGAAAATCCAGGAGGTTTTGCCCTACAGGCGAGATGAGGCCCATTTCCGCTGAGGCTTCTCGAGGCCAATCACGTCTAACCACTGGAACTTCCAAAGGGTCCTTCACACCCTTGCTGCAACTCAAGCAGTTCCCTGAAATACCCGTCTGCACTCGAGAGGAAGCATGTGGTGTCCCGCACACATCCAGGGGAGCCCCGTTTCCGCCTCCTAGCTCGAGATGAGGGATCCTTTCCCTGTTTCGTAGGGAAAGAATTCCCGGGGTTACAGTCGCATCTCAAGAGGAGGCGCTCTCCACAGGAAAGGCGAGAGGAACTCCAGGGTCGTGCCACCATTCCAAGAGTCCCCCAGATGTGTCAGTCCATTCCAGAGGAACCTGTTTTCCCTGCACTGCCTTCACGTTCAAGCCGTGGATCGACTCCCACCATGTGTGCACTTGGGACAGCCCTGTGGGAAAGCCTCGTGGGAAAGCCTCGTGGGAAAGACTCGAGGGAAAAACATAGATCCTTTGATCCACGCGGCGGACAGCGTGACACTGCTGCTACCGCTCTGGAGGAAAGCGCAAGTGCATGCCCGCATTCGAGACGAGGACTGACTCCCCCGTGGAGACTCCAGAAGTACCCCAAGATCCATGTCAGCACTGGAGAGGAATCCTCAGGTTCCGGCCCCGACTCCACACAAGGTCTTAGGCCCCGGCATCGACGGGAGAGGAATCCCGAGAGGCCCCCGAGGAACTCGCATGGGGACTGGCCTTTCCTGAGGCCACCAGAGCGGGTCCCTGAGGTCCCCGTCGTAAGTCGAGAGCACCTGCCGCAACTCGAGAAAATCCAGGAGGTTTTGCCCTCCAGGCGAGATGAGGCCCATTTCCGCTGAGGCTTCTCGAGGCCAATCACGTCTAACCACTGGAACTTCCAAAGGGTCCTTCACACCCTTGCTGCAACTCAAGCAGTTCCCCGACATACCCGTCTCCACTCGAGAGGAAGCACGTGGGGTCCCGCACACATCCAGGGGAGCCCCGTTTCCGCCTCCTAGCTCGAGATGAGGGATCCTTTCCCTGTTTCGTAGGGAAAGAATTCCCGGCGTTCCCGTCGCATCTCAAGAGGAGGCGCTCTCCACAGGAAAGGCGAGAGGAACTCCAGGGTCATGCCACCATTCCAAGAGTCCCCCAGATGTGTCAGTCCATTCCAGAGGAACCTGTTTTCCCTGCACTGCCTTGACGTTCAAGCCGAGGATCCACTCCCACCACGTGTGCACGTGGGACAGCCCTGTGGGAAAGCCTCGTGGGAAAGTCTCGTGGGAAAGACTCGAGGGAAAACCATAGATCCTTTGATCCACGCGGCGGACTGCGTGACACTGCTGCTACCGCTCTGGAGGAAAGCGCAAGTGCATGCCCGCATTCGAGACGAGGACTGACTCCCCTGCGGAGACTCGAGAAGTACCCCAAGATCCATGTCAGCACTGGAGAGGAATCCTCAGGTTCCGGCCCCGACTCCACACAAGGTCTTAGGTCCCGACATCGACGGGTGAGGAATCCCGAGAGGCCCCCGAGGAACTCGCATGAGGACTGGCCTTTCCTGAGGCCACCAGAGCGGGTCCCTGAGGTCCCCGTCGTAAGTAGAGAGCACCTGCCGCAACTCGAGAAAATCCAGGAGGTTTTGCCCTCCAGGCGAGATGAGGCCCATTTCCGCTGAGGCTTCTCGAGGCCAATCACGTCTAACCACTGGAACTTCCAAAGGGTCCTTCACACCCTTGATGCAACTCAAGCAGTTCCCCGACATACCCGTCTCCACTCGAGAGGAAGCACTTGGGGTCCCGCACACATCCAGGGGAGCCCCCTTTCCGCCTCCTAGCTCGAGATGAGGGATCCTTTCCCTGTTTCTTAGGGAAAGAATTCCCGGCGTTCCCGTCGCATCTCAAGAGGAGCCGCTCTCCACAGGAAATGCGAGAGGAACTCCAGGGTCGTGCCACCATTCCAAGAGTCCCCCAGATGTGTCAGTCCATTCCAGAGGAACCTGTTTTCCCTGCACTGCCTTGACGTTCAAGCCGAGGATCGACTCCCACCACGTGTGCACGTGGGACATCCCTGTGGGAAAGCCTCGTGGGAAAGTCTCGTGGGAAAGACTCGAGGGAAAACCATAGATTCTTTGATCCATGCGGCGGACTGCGTGACACTACTGCTACCCGTCTGGAGGAAAGGGCAAGTGCATGCCCGCATTCGAGACGAGGACTGACTCCCCTGGGGAGACTCCAGAAGTACCCCAAGATCCATATCAGCACTGGAGAGGAATCCTCAGGTTCCGGCCCCGACTCCACACAAGGTCTTAGGCCCCGGCATCGACGGGAGAGGAATCCCGAGAGGCCCCCGAGGAACTCGCATGGGGACTGGCCTTTCCTGAGGCCACCAGAGCGGGTCCCTGAGGTCCCCGTCGTAAGTCGAGAGCACCTGCCGCAACTCGAGTAAATCCAGGAGGTTTTCACCTCCAGGCGAGATGAGGCCCATTTCCGCTGAGGCTTCTCGAGGCCAATCACATCTAACCACTGGAACTTCCAAAGGGTCCTTCACAACCTTGCTGCAACTCAAGAAGTTCCCCGACATACCCGTCTGCACTCGAGAGGAAGCACGTGGTGTCCCGCACACATCCAGGGGAGCCCGGTTTCCGCCTCCTAGCTCGAGATGAGGGATCCTTTCCCTGTTTCGTAGGGAAAGAATTCCCGGCGTTCCCGTCGCATCTCAAGAGGAGGCGCTCTCCACAGGACAGGCGAGAGGAACTCCAGGGTCATGCCACCATTCCAAGAGTCCCCCAGATGTGTCAGTCCATTCCAGAGGAACCTGTTTTCCCTGCACTGCCTTGACGTTCAAGCCGAGGATCGACTCCCACCACGTGTGCACGTGGGACAGCCCTGTGAGAAAGCCTCGTGGGAAAACCTCGTGGGAAAGACTCGAGGGAAAACCATAGATCCTTTGATCCACGCGGCGGACTGCGTGACACTGCTGCTACCGCTCTGGAGGAAAGCGCAAGTGCATGCCCGCATTCGAGACGAGGACTGACTCCCCTGGGGAGACTCCAGAAGTACCCCAAGATCCATGTCAGCACTGGAGAGGAATCCTCAGGTTCCGGCCCCGACTCCACACAACGTCTTAGGCCCCGGCATCGATGGGAGAGGAATCCCGAGAGGCCCCCGAGGAACTCGCATGGGGACTGGCCTTTCCTGATGTCACCAGAGCGGGTCCCCGAGGTCCCCGTCGTAAGTCGAGAGCACCTGCCGCAACTCGAGAAAATCCAGGAGGTTTTGCCCTCCAGGCGAGATGAGGCCCATTTCCGCTGAGGCTTCTCGAGGCTAATCACATCTAACCACTGGAACTTCCAAAGGGTCCTTCACACCCTTGCTGCAACTCCAGAAGTTCCCCGACATACCCGTCTCAACTCGAGAGGAAGCACGTGGGGTCCCGCACACATCCAGGGGAGCCCCGTTTCCGCCTCCTAGCTCGAGATGAGGGATCCTTTCCCTGTTTCTTAAGGAAAGAATTCCCGGCGTTCCCGTCGCATCTCAAGAGGAGGCGCTCTCCACAGGAGAGGCGAGAGGAACTCCAGGGTCGTGCCACCATTCCAAGAGTCCCCCAGATGTGTTAGTCCATTCCAGAGGAACCTGTTTTCCCTGCACTGCCTTGACGTTCAAGCCGAGGATCGACTCCCACCACGTGTGCACGTGGGACAGCCCTGTGGGAAAGCCTCGTGGGAAAGCCTCGTGGGAAAGACTCGAGGGAAAACCATAGATCCTTTGATCCACGCGGCGAACTGCGTGACACTGCTGCTACCGCTCTGGAGGAAAGCGCAAGTGCATGCCCGCATTCGAGATGAGGACTGACTCCCCTGGGGAGACTCCAGAAGTACCCCAAGATCCATGTCAGCACTGGAGAGGAATCCTCAGGTTCCGGCCCCGACTCCACACAAGGTCTTAGGCCCCGGCATCGACGGGAGAGGAATGCCGAGAGTCCCCCGAGGAACTCGCATGGGGACTGGCCTTTCCTGAGGCCAACAGAACGGGTCCCTGAGGTCCCCGTCGTAAGTCGAGAGTACCTGCCGCAACTCGAGAAAATCCAGGAGGTTTTGCCCTCCAGGCGAGATGAGGCCCATTTCCGCTGGGGCTTCTCGAGGCTAATCACGTCTAACAACTGGAACTTCCAAAGGGTCCTTCACACCCTTGCTGCAACTCAAGAAGTTCCCCGACATACCCATCTCCACTCGAGAGGAAGCACGTGGGGTCCCGCACACATCCAGGGGAGCCCCGTTTCCGCCTCCTAGCTCGAGATGAGGGATCCTTTCCCTGTTTTGTAGGGAAAGAATTCCCGGCGTTCCCGTCGCATCTCAAGAGGAGGCGCTCTCCACAGGAAAGGCGAGAGGAACTCCAGGGTCGTGGCACCATTCCAAGAGACCCCCAGATGTGTCAGTCCATTCCAGAGGAACCTGTTTTCCCTGCACTGCCTTGACGTTCAAGCCGAGGATCGTCTCCCACCACGTGTGCACGTGGGACAGCCCTGTGGGAAAGCCTCGTGGGAAAGCCTCGTGGGAAAGACACGAGGGAAAACAATAGATCCTGTGATCCACGCGGCGGACTGCGTGACACCGCTGCTACCGCTCTGGAGGAAAGCGCAAGTGCATGCCCGCATTCGAGACGAGGACTGACTCCCCTAGGGAGACTCCAGAAGGACCCCAAGATCCATGTCAGCACTGGAGAGGAATCCTCAGGTTCCGGCCCCGACTCCACACAAGGTCTTAGGCCCCGGCATCGACGGGAGAGGAATCCCGAGAATCCCCCGAGGAACTCGCATGGGGAGTGGCCTTTCCTGAGGCCACCAGAGCGGGTCCCTGAGGTCCCGGTCGTAAGTCGAGAGCACCTGCCGCAACTGGAGAAAATCCAGGAGGTTTTGCCCTCCAGGCGAGATGAGGCCCATTTCCGCTGAGGCTTCTCGAGGCTAATCACGTCTAATCAATGGAACTTCCAAAGGGTCCTTCACACCCTTGCTGCAACTCAAGAAGTTCCCCGACATACCCGTCTCCACTCGAGAGGAAGCACGAGGGTCCCGCACGCATCCAGGGGAGCCCCGTTTCCGCCTCCTAGCTCGAGATGAGGGATCCTTTCCCTGTTTTGTAGGGAAAGAATTCCCGGCGTTCCCGTCGCATCTCAAGAGGAGGCGCTCTCCAAAGGAAAGGCGAGAGGACTCCAGCGTCGTGCCACCATTCAAAGAGTCCCCCAGATATGTCAGTCCATTCCAGAGGAACATGTTTTCCCTGCACTGCCTTGACGTTCAAGCCGAGGATCGACTCCCACCACGTGTGCACGTGGGACAGCCCTGTGGGAAAGCCTCGTGGGAAAGCCTCGTGGGAAAGACTCGAGGGAAAACCATAGATCCTTTGATCCACGCGGCGGACTGCGTGACACTGCTGCTACCGCTCTGGAGGAAAGCGCAAGTGCATGCCCGCATTCGAGATGAGGACTGACGCCCCTGGGGAGACTCCAGAAGTACCCCAAGATCCATGTCAGCACTGGAGAGGAATCCTCAGGTTCCGGCCCCGACTCCACACAAGGTCTTAGGCACCGGCATCGATGGGAGAGGAATCCCGAGAGGCCCCCGAGGAACTCGCATGGGGACTGGCCTTTCCTGAGGTCACCAGAGCGGGTCCCCGAGGTCCCCGTCGTAAGTCGAGAGCACATGCCGCAACTCGAGAAAATCCAGGAAGTTTTGCCCTCGAGGCGAGATGAGGCCCATTTCCGCTGAGGCTTCTCGAGGCCAATCACATCTAACCACTGGAACTTCCAAAGGGTCCTTCACACCCTTGCTGCAACTCAAGAAGTTCCCTGACATACCCGTCTCCACTCGAGATGAAGCACGAGGGTCCCGCACACATCCAGGGTAGCCCCGTTTCCACCTCCTAGCTCGAGATGAGGGATCCTTTCCCTGTTTCTTAGGGAAAGAATTCCCGGCGTTCCCGTCGCATCTCAAGAGGAGGCGCTCCCACAGGAAAGGCGAGAGGAACTCCAGGGTCGTCCCACCATTCCAAGAGACCCCATATGTGTCAGTCCATTACAGATGAACCTGTTTTCCCTGCACTGCCTTGACGTTCAAGCCGAGGATCGACTCCCACCACGTGTGCACGTGGGACAGCCCTGTGGGAAAGCCTCGTGGGAAAGCCTGGTGGGAAAGACACGAGGGAAAACAATAGATGCTTTGATCCACGAGGCGGACTGCGTGACACTGCTGCTACCGCTCTGGAGAAAAGCGCAAGTGCATGCCCGCATTCGAGACGAGGACTGACTCCCCTAGGGAGACTCCAGAAGTACCCCAAGATCCATGTCAGCACTGGAGAGGAATCCTCAGGTTCCGGCCCCGACTCCACACAAGGTCTTCGGCCTCGGCATCGACGGGAGAGGAATCCCGAGAGGCCCCCGAGGAACTCGCATGGGGACTGGCCTTTTCTGAGGCCACCAGAGCGGGTCCCTGAG
Source organism: Ovis canadensis (assembly GCF_042477335.2). Lineage (NCBI taxonomy): Eukaryota > Metazoa > Chordata > Mammalia > Artiodactyla > Bovidae > Ovis > Ovis canadensis. Next base: position 7,318,748 of record NC_091258.1, on the reverse strand, counting down.
GTCCCCGTCGTAAGTCGAGAGCACCTGCCGCAACTCGAGAAAATCCAGGAGGTTTTGCCCTCCAGGCGAGATGAGGCCCATTTCCGCTGAGGCTTCTCTAGGCTAATGACGTCTAACCACTGGAACTTCCAAAGGGTCCTTCACACCCTTGCTGCAACTCAAGAAGTTCCCCGACATACCCGTCTCCACTCGAGAGGAAGCACGTGGGGTCCCGCACACATCCAGGGGAGCCCCGTTTCTTTCTCTTAGCTCGAGATGAGGGATCCTTTCCGTGTTTCGTAGGGAAAGAATTCCCGGCGTTCCCGGCGCATCTCAAGAGGAGGCGCTCTCCACAGGAAAGGCGAGAGGAACTCCAGGGTCGTGCCACCATTCCAAGAGTCCCCCAGATGTGTCAGTCCATTCCAGAGGAACCTGTTTTCCCTGCACTGCCTTGACGTTCAAGCCGAGGATCGACTCCCACCACGTGTGCACGTGGGACAGCCCTGTGGGAAAGCCTCGTGGGAAAGCCTCGTGGGAAAGACTCGAGGGAAAAACATAGATCCGTTTATCCACGCGGCGGACTGCGTGACACTGCTGCTACCGCTCTGGAGGAAAGCGCAAGTGCATGCCCGCATTCGAGACGAGGACTGACTCCCCTGGGGAGACTCCAGAAGTACCCCAAGATCCATGTCAGCACTGGAGAGGAATCCTCAGGTTCCGGCCCCGACTCCACACAAGGTTTTAGGCCCCGGCATCGACGGGAGAGGAATCCCGAGAGGCCCCAGAGGAACTCGCATGGGGACTGGCCTTTCCTGAGGCCACCAGAGCGGGTCCCTGAGGTCCCCGACGTAAGTCGAGAGCACCTGCCGCAACTCGAGAAAATCCAGGAGGTTTTGCCCTCCAGGCGAGATGAAGCCAATTTCCGCTGAGGCTTCTCGAGGCCAATCACATCTAACCACTGGAACTTCCAAAGGGTCCTTCACACCCTTGCTGCAACTCAAGAAGTTCCACGACATACCCGTCTGCACTCGAGAGGAAGCAGGTGGTGTCCCACACACATCCAGGGGAGCCCCGTTTCCGCCTCCTAGCTCGAGATGAGGGATCCTTTCCCTGTTTCGAAGGGAAAGAATTCCCGGCATTCCCGTCGCATCTCAAGAGGAGGCGCTCTCCACAGGAAAGGCGAGAGGAACTCCAGGGTCGTGCCACCATTCCAAGAGTCCCCCAGATGTGTCAGTCCATTCCAGAGGAACCTGTTTTCCCTGCACTGCCTTGACGTTCAAGCCGAGGCTAGACTCCCACCACGTGTGCACGTGGGACAGCCCTGTGGGAAAGCCTCGTGGGAAAGCCTCGTGGGAAAGACTCGAGGGAAAACCATAGATCCTTTGATCCACGCGGCGGACTGCGTGACACTGCTGCTACCGCTCTGGAGGAAAGCGCAAGTGCATGCCCGCATTCGAGACGAGGACTGACTCCCCTGGGGAGACTCCAGAAGTACCCCAAGATCCATGTCAGCACTGGAGAGGAATCCTCAGGTTCCGACCCCGATTCCACACAAGGTCTTAGGCCCCGGCATCGACGGGAGAGGAATCCTGAGAGGCCCCCGAGGAACTCGCATGGGGACTGGCCTTTCCTGAGGCCACCAGAGCGGTTCCCTGAGGTCCCCGTCGTAAGTCGAGAGCACCTGCCGCAACTCGAGAAAATCCAGGAGGTTTTGCCCTCCAGGCGATATGAGGCCCATTTCCGCTGAGGCTTCTCGAGGCCAATCACATCTAATCACTGGAACTTCCAAAGGGTCCTTCACACCCTTGCTGCAACTCAAGAAGTTCCCCGACATACCCGTCTCCACTCGAGAGGAAGCACGTGGGGTCCCGCACACATCCAGGGGATCCCCGTTTCCGCCTCCCAGCTCGAGATGAGGGATCCTTTCCCTGTTTCGTAGGGATAGAATTCCCGGCGTTCCCGTCGCATCTCAAGAGGAGGCGCTCTCCACAGGAAAGGCGAGAGGAACTCCAGGGTCGTGACACCATTCCAAGAGTCCCCCAGATGTGTCAGTCCATTCCAGAGGAACCTGTTTTCCCTGCACTGCCTTGACGTTCAAGCCGAGGATCGACTCCCACCACGTGTGCACGTGGGACAGCCCTGTGGGAAAGCCTCGTGGGAAAGCCTCGTGGGAAAGACTCGAGGGAAAACCATAGATCCGTTGATCCACGCGGCAGACTGCGTGACACTGCTGCTACCGCTCTCGAGGAAAGCGCAAGTGCATGCCCGCATTCGAGACGAGGACTGACTCCCCTGGGGAGACTCCAGAAGTACCCCAAGATCCATGTCAGCACTGGAGAGGAATCCTCAGGTTCCGGCCCCGACTCCACACAAGGTCTTAGGCCCCGGAATCGACGGGAGAGGAATCCCGAGACGCCCCCGAGGAACTCGCATGGGGACTGGCCTTTCCTGAGGCCACCAGAGCGGGTCCCTGAGGTCCCCGTCGTAAGTCGAGAGCACCTGCCGCAACTCGAGAAAATCCAGGAGGTTTTGCCCTCCAGGCGAGATGAGGCCCATTTCCGCTGAGGCTTCTCGAGGCCAATCACATCTAACCACTGGAACTTCCAAAGGGTCCTTCACACCCTTGCTGCAACTCAAGAAGTTCCCCGACATACCCGTCTGCACTCGAGAGGAAGCACGTGGTGTCCCGCACACATCCAGGGGAGCCCCGTTTCCGCCTCCTAGCTCGAGATGAGGGATCCTTTCCCTGTTTCGTAGGGAAAGAATTCCCGGCGTTCCCGTCGCATCTCAAGAGGAGGCGCTCTCCACAGGAAAGGCGAGAGGAACTCCAGGGTCATGCCACCATTCCAAGAGTCCCCCAGATGTGTCAGTCCATTCCAGAGGAACCTGTTTTCCCTGCACTGCCTTGACGTTCAAGCCGAGGATCGACTCCCACCACGTGTGCACGTGGGACAGCCCTGTGGGAAAGCTTCGTGGGAAAGCCTCGTGGGAAAGACTCGAGGGAAAACCATAGATCCTTTGATCCACGCGGCGGACTGCGTGACACTGCTGCTACCGCTCTGGAGGAAAGCGCAAGTGCATGACCGCATTCGAGACGAGGACTGACTCCCCTGGGGAGACTCCAGAAGTACCCCAAGATCAATGTCAGCACTGGAGAGGAATCCTCAGGTTCCGGCCCCGACTCCACACAAGGTCTTAGGCCCCGGCATCGACGGGAGAGGAAACCCGAGAGGCCCCCGAGGAACTCGCATGGGGACTGGCCTTTCCTGAGGCCACCAGAGCGGGTCCCTGAGGTCCCCGTCGTAAGTCGAGAGCACCTGCCGCAACTCGAGAAAATCCAGGAGGTTTTGCCCTCCAGGCGAGATGAGGCCCATTTCCGCTGAGGCTTCTCGAGGCCAATCACATCTAACCACTGGAAATTCCAAAGGGTCCTTCACACCATTGCTGCAACTCAAGAAGTTCCCCGACATACCCGTCTCCACTCGAGAGGAAGCACGTGGGGTCCCGCACACATCCAGGGGAGCCCCGTTTCCGCCTCCTAGCTCGAGATGAGGGATCCTTTCCCTGTTTCGTAGGGAAAGAATTCCCGTCGTTCCTGTCGCATCTCAAGAGGAAGCGCTCTCCACAGGAAAGGCGAGAGGAACTCCAGGGTCGTGACAGCATTCCAAGAGTCCCCCAGATGTGTCAGTATATTCCAGAGGAACCTGTTTTCCCTGCACTGCCGTGACGTTCAAGCCGAGGATCGACTCCCACCACGTGTGCACGTGGGACAGCCCTGTGGGAAAGCCTCATGGGAAAGCCTCGTGGGAAAGACTCGAGGGAAAACCATAGATCCTTTGACCCACGCGGCGGACTGCGTGACACTGCTGCTACCGCTCTGGAGGAAAGCGCAAGTGCATGCCCGCATTCGAGACGAGGACTGACTCCCCTGGGGAGACTCCAGAAGTACCCCAAGATCCATGTCAGCACTGGAGAGGAATCCTCAGGTTCCGGCCCCGACTCCACACAAGGTCTTAGGCCCCGGCATCGACGGGAGAGGAATCCCGAGAGGCCCCCGAGGAACTCGCATGGGGACTGGCCTTTCCTGAGGCCACCAGAGCGGGTCCCTGAGGTCCCCGTCGTAAGTCGATAGCACCTGCCGCAACTCGGGAAAATCCAGGAGGTTTTGCCCTCCAGGCGAGATGAGGCCCATTTCCGCTGAGGCTTCTCGAGGCCAATCACATCTAACCACTGGAACTTCCAAAGGGTCCTTCACACCCTTGCTGCAACTCAAGAAGTTCCCCGACATACCCGTCTCCACTCGAGAGGAAGCACGTGGGGTCCCGCACACATCCAGGGGAGCCCGGTTTCCGCCTCCTAGCTCGAGATGAGGGATCCTTTCCCTGTTTCGTAGGGAAAGAATTCCCGGCGTTCCCGTCGCATCTCAAGAGGAGGCGCTCTCTACAGGACAGGCGAGAGGAACTCCAGGGTCATGCCACCATTCCAAGAGTTCCCCAGATGTGTCAGTCCATTCCAGAGGAACCTGTTTTCCCTGCACTGCCTTGACGTTCAAGCCGAGGATCGACTCCCACCACGTGTGCACGTGGGACAGCCCAGTGCGAAAGCCTCGTGGGAAAACCTCGTGGGAAAGACTCGAGGGAAAACCATAGATCCTTTGATCCACGCGGCGGACTGCGTGACACTGCTTCTACCGCTCTGGAGGAAAGCGCAAGTGCATGACCGCATTCGAGACGAGGACTGACTCCCCTGGGGAGACTCCAGAAGTACCCCAAGATCCATGTCAGCACTGGAGAGGAATCCTCAGGTTCCGGCCCCGACTCCACACAAGGTCTTAGGCCCCGGCATCGACGGGAGAGGAATCCCGAGAGGCCCCGGAGGAACTCGCATGGGGACTGGCCTTTCCTGAGGCCACCAGAGCGGTTCCCTGAGGTCCCCGTCGTAAGTCGAGAGCACCTGCCGCAACTCGAGAAAATCCAGGAGGTTTTGCCCTCCAGGCGAGATGAGGCCCATTTCTGCTGAGGCTTCTCGAGGCCAATCACATCTAACCACTGGAACTTCCAAAGGGTCCTTCACACCGTTGCTGCAACTCAAGAAATTCCCCGACATACCCGTCTCCACTCGAGAGGAAGCACGTGGGGTCCCGCACACATCCAGGGGAGCTCCGTTTCTGCCTCCTAGCTCGAGATGATGGATCCTTTCCCTGTTTCGTAGGGAAAGAATTCCCGGCGTTCCCGTCGCATCTCAAGAGGAGGCGCTCTCCACAGGAAAGGCGAGAGGAATTCCACGGTCGTGACACCATTCCCAGAGTTCCCCAGATGTGTCAGTCCATTCCAGAGGAACCTGTTTTCCCTGCACTGCCTTGACGTTCAAGCCGAGGATCGACTCCCACCACGTGTGCACGTGGGACAGCCCTGTGGGAAAGCCTCGTGGGAAAGCCTCGTGGGAAAGACTCGAGGGAAAACCATAGATCCTTTGATCCACGCGGCGGACTACGTGACACTGCTGCTACCGCTCTGGAGGAAAGCGCAAGTGCATGCCCGAATTCGAGACGAGGACTGACTCCCCTGGGGAGACTCCAGAAGTACCCCAAGATCCATGTCAGCACTGGAGAGGAATCCTCAGGTTCCGGCCCCGACTCCACACAAGGTCTTAGGCCCCGGCATCGACGGGAGAGGAATCCCGAGAGGCCCCCGAGGAACTCGCATGGGGACTGGCCTGTCCTGAGGCCACCAGAGCGGGTCCCTGAGGTCCCCGTCGTAAGTCGAGAGCACCTGCCGCAACTCGAGAAAATCCAGGAGGTTTTGCCCTCCAGGCGAGATGAGGCCCATTTCCGCTGAGGCTTCTCGAGGCCAATCACATCTAACCACTGGAACTTCCAAAGGGTCCTTCACACCATTGCTGCAACTCAAGAAGTTCCCCGACATACCCGTCTCCACTCGAGAGGAAGCACGTGGGGTCCCGCACACATCCAGGGGAGCCCCGTTTCCGCCTCCTAGCTCGAGATGAGGGATCCTTTCCCTGTTTCGTAGGGAAAGAATTCCCGGCGTTCCCGTCGCATCTCAAGAGGAGGCGCTCTCCAAAGGAAAGGCGAGAGGAACTCCAGGGTCGTGGCACCATTCCAAGAGTCCCCCAGATGTGTCAGTCCATTCCAGAGGAACCTGTTTTCCCTGCACTGCCTTGACGTTCAAGCCGAGGATCGACTCCCACCACGTGTGCACGTGGGACAGCCCTGTGGGAAAGCCTCGTGGGAAAGCCTCGTGGGAAAGACTCGAGGGAAAACCATAGATCCTTTGATCCACGCGGCGGACTGCGTGACACTGCTGCTACCGCTCTGGAGGAAAGTGCAAGTGCATGCCCGCATTCGAGACGAGGACTGACTCCCCTGGGGAGACTCCAGAAGTACCCCAAGATCCATGTCAGCACTGGAGAGGAATCCTCAGGTTCCGGCCCCGACTCCACACAAGGTCTTAGGCCCCGGCATCGACGGGAGAGGAATCCCGAGAGGCCCCCGAGGAACTCGCATGGGGACTGGCCTTTCCTGAGGCCACCAGAGCGGGTCCCTGAGGTCCCCGTCGTAAGTCGAGAGCACCTGCCGCAACTCGGGAAAATCCAGGAGGTTTTGCCCTCCAGGCGAGATGAGGCCCATTTCCGCTGAGGCTTCTCGAGGCCAATCACATCTAACCACTGGAACTTCCAAAGGGTCCTTCACACCCTTGCTGCAACTCAAGAAGTTCCCCGACATACCCGTCTCCACTCGAGAGGAAGCAAGTGGGGTCCCGCACACATCCAGGGGAGCCCCGTTTCCGCCTCCTAGCTCGAGATGAGGGATCCTTTCCCTGTTTCGTAGGGAAAGAATTCCCGGCGTTCCCGTCGCATCTCAAGAGGAGGCGCTCTCCACAGGAAAGGCGAGAGGAACTCCAGGGTCGTGGCACCATTCCAAGAGTCCCCCAGATGTGTCAGTCCATTCCAGAGGAACCTGTTTTCCCTGCACTGCCTTGACGTTCAAGCCGAGGATCGACTCCCACCACGTGTGCACGTGGGACAGCCCTGTGGGAAAGCCTCGTGGGAAAGCCTCGTGGGAAAGACTCGAGGGAAAACCATAGATCCTTTGATCCACGCGGCGGACTGCGTGACACTGCTGCTACCGCTCTGGAGGAAAGCGCAAGTGCATGCCCGCATTCGAGACGAGGACTGACTCCCCTGGGGAGACTCCAGAAGTACCCCAAGATCCATGTCATCACTGGAGAGGAATCCTCAGGTTCCGGCCCCGACTCCACACAAGGTCTTAGGCCCCGGCATCGACGGGAGAGGAATTCCGAGAGGCCCCCGAGGAACTCGCATGGGGACTGGCCTTTCATGAGGCCACCAGAGCGGTTTCCTGAGGTCCCCTTCGTAAGTCGAGAGCACCTGCCGCAACTCGAGAAAATCCAGGAGGTTTTGCCCTCCAGGCGAGATGAGGCCCATTTCCGCAAAGGCTTCTCGAGGCTAATCACGTCTAACCACTGGAACTTCCAAAGGGTCCTTCACACCCTTGCTGCAAATCTAGAAGTTCCCCGACATACCCGTCTCCACTCGAGAGGAAGCACGTGGGGTCCCGCACACATCCAGGGGAGCCCCGTTTCCGCCTCCTAGCTCGAGATGAGGGATCCTTTCCCTTTTTCGTAAGGAAAAAATTCCCGGCGTTCCCGTCGCATCTCAAGAGGAGGCGCTCTCCACAGGAAAGGCGAGAGAAACTCCAGGGTCGTGGCACCATTCCAAGAGTCCCCCAGATGTGTCAGTCCATTCCAGAGGAATCTGTTTTCCCTGCACTGCCTTGACGTTCAAGCCGAGGATCGACTCCCACCACGTGTGCACGTGGGACAGCCCTGTGGGAAAGCCTCGTCGGAAAGCCTCGTGGGAAAGACTCGAGGGAAAACCATAGATCCTTTGATCCACGCGGCGGACTGCGTGACACTGCTGCTACCGCTCTGGAGGAAAGCGCAAGTCCATGCCCGCATTCGAGACGAGGACTGACTCCCCTGGGGAGACACCAGAAGTACCCCAAGATCCATGGCAGCACTGGAGAGGAATCCTCAGGTTCCGGCCCCGACTCCACACAAGGTCTTAGGCCCCGGCATCGACGGGAGAGGAATCCCGAGAGGCCCCCGAGGAACTCGCATGGGGACTGGCCTTTCCTGAGGCCACCAGAGTGGGTCCCTGAGGTCCCCGTCGTAAGTCGAGAGCACCTGCCACAACTCGAGAAAATCCAGGAGGTTTTGCCCTCCAGGCGAGATGAGGCCCATTTCCGCTGAGGCTTCTCGAGGCTAATCACGTCTAACCACTGGAACTTCCAAAGCGTCCTTCACACCCTTGCTGCAACTCAAGAAGTTCCCCGACATACCCGTCTCCACTCGAGAGGAAGCACGTGGGGTCCCGCACACATCCAGGGGAGCCCCGTTTCCGCCTCCTAGCTCGAGATGAGGGATCCTTTCCCTGTTTCGTAGGGAAAGAATTCCCGGCGTTCCCGGCGCATCTCAAGAGGAGGCGCTCTCCACAGGAAAGGCGAGAAACTCCAGGGTCGTGGCACCATTCCAAGAGACCCCCAGATGTGTCAGTCCATTCCAGAGAAATCTGTTTTCCCTGCACTGCCTTGACGTTCAAGCCGAGGATTGACTCCCACCACGTGTGCACGTGGGACAGCCCTGTGGCAAAGCCTCGTGGGAAAGCCTCGTGGGAAAGACTCGAGGGAAAACCATAGATCCTTTGATCCACGCGGCGGACTGCGTGACACTGCTGCTACCGCTCTGGAGGAAAGCGCAAGTGCATGCCCGCATTCCAGACGAGGACTGACTCCCCTGGGGAGACTCCAGAAGTACCCCAAGATCCATGTCAGCACTGGAGAGGAATCCTCAGGTTCCGGCCCCGACTCCACACAAGGTCTTAGGCCCCGGCATCGACGGGAGAGGAATCCCGAGAGGCCCCCGAGGAACTCGCATGGGGACTGGCCTTTCCTGAGGCCACCAGAGCGGGTCCCTGAGGTCCCCGTAGTAATTCGAGAGCACCTGCCGCAACTCGAGAAAATCCAGGAGGTTTTGCCCTCCAGGCGAGATGAGGCCCATTTCCGCTGAGGCTTCTCGAGGCTAATCACGTCTAACCACTGGAACTTCCAAAGGGTCCTTCACAACCTTGCTGCAACTCAAGAAGATCCCCGACATACCCGTCTCCACTCGAGAGGAAGTACGTGGGGTCCCGCACACATCCAGGGGAGCCCCGTTTCCGCCTCCTAGCTCGAGATGAGGGGTCCTTTCCCTGTTTCGTAGGGAAAGAATTCCCGGCGTTCCCATCGCATCTCAAGAGGAGGCGCTCTCCACAGGAAAGGCGAGAGGAACTCCAGGGTCGTGCCACCATTCCAAGAGTCCCCCAGATGTGTCAGTCCATTCCAGAGGAACCTGTTTTCCCTTCACTGCCTTGACGTTCAAGCCGAGGATCGACTCCCACCACGTGTGCACGTGGGACAGCCCTGTGGGAAAGCCTCGTGGGAAAGCCTCGTGGGAAAGACTCGAGGGAAAACCATAGATCCTTTGATCCACGCGGCGGACTGCGTGACACTGCTGCTACCACTCTGGAGGAAAGCGCAAGTGCATGCCCGCATTCGAGACGAGGACTGATTCCCCTGGGGAGACTCCAGAAGTACCCCAAGATCCATGTCAGCACTGGAGAGGAATCCTCAGGTTCCGGCCCCGACTCCACACAAGGTCTTAGGCCCCGGCATCGACGGGAGAGGAATCCCGAGAGGCCCCCGAGGAACTCGCATGGGGACTGGCCTTTCCTGAGGCCACCAGAGCGGGTCCCTGAGGTCCCCATCGTAAGTCGAGAGCACCTGCCGCAACTCGAGAAAATCCAGGAGGTTTTGCCCTCCAGGCGAGATGAGGCCCATATCCGCTGAGGCTTCTCGAGGCTAATCACATCTAACCACTGGAAGTTCCAAAGGGTCCTTCACACCCTTGCTGCAACTCAAGCAGTTCCGCGACATACCCGTCTCCACTCGAGAGGAAGCACGTGGGGTCCCGCACACATCCAGGGGAGCCCCGTTTCCGCCTCCTATCTCGAGATGAGGGATCCTTTCCCTTTTTCGTAGGGAAAGAATTACCGGCGTTCCCGTCGCATTTCAAGAGGTGGCGCTCTCCACATGAAAGGCGAGAGGAACTCCAGGGTCGTGGCACCATTCCAAGAGACCCCCAGATGTGTCAGTCCATTCCAGAGGAATCTGTTTTCCCTGCACTGCCTTGACGTTCAAGCCGAGGATCGACTCCCACCACGTGTGCACGTGGGACAGCCCTGTGGGAAAGCCTCGAGGGAAAGCCTCGTGGGAAAGACTCGAGGGAATACCATAGATCCTTTGATCCACGCGGCGGTCTGCGTGACACTGCTGCTACCGCTCTGGAGGAAAGCGCAAGTGCATGCCCGCATTCGAGACGAGGACTGACTCCCCTGGGGAGACTCCAGAAGTACCCCAAGATCCATGTCAGCACTGGAGAGGAATCCTCAGGTTCCGGCCCCGACTCCACACAAGGTCTTAGGCCCCGGCATCGACGGGAGCGGAATCCCGAGAGGCCCCCGAGGAACTCGCATGGGGACTGGCCTTTCCTGAGGCCACCAGAGCGGGTCCCTGACGTCCCCGTCGTAAGTGGAGAGCACCTGCCGCAACTAGAGAAAATCCAGGAGATTTTGCCCTCCAGGCGAGATGAGGCTCATTTCCGCTGAGGCTTCTCGAGGCCAATCACATCTAACTACTGGAACTTCCAAAGGGTCCTTCACACCCTTGCTGCAACTCAAGAAGTTCCCCGACATACCCGTCTCCACTCGAGAGGAAGCACGTGGGGTCCCGCACACATCCAGGGGAGCCCCGTTTCCGCCTCCTAGCTCGAGATGAGGGATCCTTTCCCTGTTTCGTAGGGAAAGAATTCCCGGCGTTCCCGTCGCATCTCAAGAGGAGGCGCTCTCCACAGGAAAGGCGAGAGGAACTCCAGGGTCGTGCCACCATTCCAAGAGTCCCCCAGATGTGTCAGTCCATTCCAGAGGAACCTGTTTTCCCTGCACTGCCTTGACGATCAAGCCGAGGATCGACTCCCACCACGTGTGCACGTGGGACAGCCCTGTGGGAAAGCCTCGTGGGAAAGCCTCGTGGGAAAGACTCGAGGGAAAACCATAGATCCTTTGATCCACCCGGCGGACTGCGTGACACTGCTGCTACCGCTCTGGAGGAAAGCGCAAGTGCATGCCCGCATTCCAGACGAGGACTGACTCCCCTGGGGAGACTCCAGAAGTACCCCAAGATCCATGTCATCACTGGAGAGGAATCCTCAGGTTCCGGCCCCGACTCCACACAAGGTCTTAGGCCCCGGCATCGACGGGAGAGGAATCCCGATAGGCCCCAGAGGAACTCGCATGGGGACTGGCCTTTCCTGAGGCCACCAGAGCGGGTCCCTGAGGTCCCCGTCATAAGTCAAGAGCACCTGCCGCAACTCGAGAAAATCCAGGAGGTTTTGCCCTCCAGGCGAGATGAGGCCCATTTCCGCTGAGGCTTCTCGAGGCTAATCACGTCTAACCACTGGAACTTCCAAAGGGTCCTTCACACCCTTGCTGCAACTCAAGAAGTTCCCCGACATACCCGTCTCCACTCGAGAGGAAGCACGTGGGGTCCCGCACACATCCAGGGGAGCCCCGTTTCCGCCTCCTAGCTCGAGATGAGGGATCCTTTCCCTGTTTCGTAGGGAAAGAATTCCCGGCGTTCCCGTCGCATCTCAAGAGGTGGCGCTCTCCACAGGAAAGGCGAAAGGAACTCCAGGGTCTTGCCACCATTCCAAGAGTGCCCCAGATATGTCAGTCCATTCTAGAGGAAAGTTTTTTCCCTGCACTGCCTTGACGTTCAAGCCGAGGATCCACTCCCACCACGAGTGCACGTGGGAAAGCCCTGTGGGAAAGCCTCGTGGGAAAGCCTCGTGGGAAAGACTTGAGGGAAAACCATAGATCCTTTGATCCACGCGGCGGACTGCGTGACACTGCTGCTACCGCTCTGGAGGAAAGCGCAAGTGCATGCCCGCATTCGAGACGAGGACTGATTCCCCTGGGGAGACTCCAGAAGTACCCCAAGATCCATGTCAGCACTGGAGAGGAATCCTCAGGTTCCGGCCCCGACTCCACACAAGGTCTTAGGCCCCGGCATCGAAGGGAGAGTAATCCCGAGAGGCCCCCGAGGAACTCGCATGGGGACTGGCCTTTCCTGAGGCCACCAGAGCGGGTCCCTGACGTCCCCGTCGTAAGTCGAGAGCACCTGCCGCAACTAGAGAAAATCCAGGAGGTTTTGCCCTCCAGGCGAGATGAGGCCCATTTCCGCTGAGGCTTCTCGAGGCTAATCACGTCTAACCACTGGAACTTCCAAAGGGTCCTTCACACCCTTGCTGCAACTGAAGCAGTTCCGCGACATACCCGTCTCCACTCGAGAGGAAGCACGAGGGTCCCGCACACATCCAGGGGAGCCCCGTTTCCGCCTCCTAGCTCGAGATGAGGGATCCTTTCCCTGTTTCGTAGGGAAAGAATTCCCGGCGTTCCCGTCGCATTTCAAGAGGTGGAGCTCTCCACAGGAAAGGCGAGAGGAACTCCAGGGTCGTGGCACCATTCCAAGAGACCCCCAGATGTGTCAGTCCATTACAGAGGAACCTGTTTTCCCTGCACTGCCTTGACGTTCAAGCAGAGGATCGACTCCCACCACGTGTGCACGTGGGACAGCCCTGTTTGAAAGCCTCGTGGGAAAGCCTCGTGGGAAAGACTCGAGGGAAAACCATAGATCCTTTATCCACGCGGCGGACTGCGTGACACTGCTGCTACCGCTCTGGAGGAAAGCGAAAGTGCATGCCCGCATTCGAGACGAGGACTGACTTCCCAGGGGAGACTCCAGAAGTACCCCAAGATCCATGTCATCACTGGAGAGGAATCCTCAGGATCGGGCCCCGACTCCACACAAGGTCTTAGGCCCCGGCATCGACAGGAGAGTAATCCCGAGAGGCCCCCAAGGAACTCGCATGGGGACTGGCCTTTCCTGAGGCCACCAGAGCGGGTCCCTGAGGTCCCCGTCGTAAGTCGAGAGCACCTGCCGCAACTCGAGAAAATCCAGGAGGTTTTGCCCTCCAGGCGAGATGAGGCCCATTTCCGCTGAGGCTTCTCGAGGCCAATCACATCTAACCACTGGAACTTCCAAAGGGTCCTTCACACCCTTGCTGCAACTCAAGAAGTTACCCGACATACCCGTCTCCACTCGAGAGGAAGCACGTGGGGTCCCGCACACATCCAGGGGAGCCCCATTTCCGCCTCCTAGCTCGAGATGAGGGATCCTTTCCCTGTTTCGTAGGGAAAGAATTCCCGGCGATCCCGTCGCATCTCAAGAGGAGGCGCTCTCCACAGGAAAGGCGAAAGGAACTCCAGGGTCGTGCCACCATTCCAAGAGTGCCCCAGATGAGTCAGTCCATTCTAGAGGAACCTGTTTTCCCTGCACTGCCTTGACGTTCAAGCCGAGGATCGACTCCCACCACGTGTGCACGTGGGACAGCCCTGTGGGAAAGCCTCGTGGAAAGCCTCGTGGGAAAGACTCGAGGGAAAACCATAGATCCTTTTATCCACGCGGCGGACTGCGTAACACTGCTGCTACCACTATGGAGGAAAGCGCAAGTGCATGCCCGCATTCGAGACGAGGACTGATTCCCCTGGGGAGACTCCAGACTTACCCCAAGATCCATGTCAGCACTGGAGAGGAATCCTCAGGTTCCGGCCCCGACTCCACACAAGGTCTTAGGCCCCGGCATCGACGGGAGAGGAATCCCGAGAGGCCCCCGAGGAACTCGCATGGGGACTGGCCTTTCCTGAGGCCACCAGAGCGGGTCCCTGACGTCCCCGTCGTAAGTCGAGAGCACCTGCCGCAACTCGAGAAAATCCAGAAGGTTTTGCCCTCCAGGCGAGATGAGGCCCATTTCCGCTGAGGCTTCTCGAGGCTAATCACATCTAACCACTGGAACTTCCAAAGGGTCCTTCACACCCTTGCTGCAACTCAAGAAGTTCCCCGACATACCCGTCTCCACTCGAGAGGAAGCACGTGGGGTCCCGCACACATCCAGGGGAGCCCCGTTTCAGCCTCCTAGCTCGAGATGAGGGATCCTTTCCCTGTTTCGTAGGGAAAGAATTCCCGGCGTTCCCGTCGCATTTCAAGAGGTGGCGCTCTCCACAGGAAAGGCGAGAGGAACTCCAGGGTCGTGACACCATTCCAAGAGTCCCCCAGATGTGTCAGTCCATTCCAGAGGAACCTGTTTTCCCTGCACTGCCTTGACGTTCAATCCGAGGATCGACTCCCACCACGTGTGCACGTGGGACAGCCCTGTGGGAAAGCCTCGTGGGAAAGCCTCGTGGGAAAGACTCGAGGGAAAACCATAGATCCTTTGATCCATGCGGCGGACTGCGTGACACTGCAGCTACCGCTCTGGAGGAAAGCGCAAGTGCATGCCCGCATTCGAGACGAGGACTGACTCCCCTGGGGAGACTCCAGAAGTACCCCAAGATCCATGTCAGCACTGCAGAGGAATCCTCAGGTTCCGGCCCCGACTCCACACAAGGACTTAGGCCCTGGCATCGACGGGAGAGGAATCCCCAGAGGCCCCCGAGGAACTCGAATGGGGACTGGCCTTTCCTGAGGCCACCAGAGCGGGTCCCTGAGGTCCCCGTCGTAAGTTGAGAGCACCTGCCGCAACTCGAGAAAATCCAGGAGGTTTTGCCCTCCAGGCGAGATGAGGCCCATTTCCGCTGAGGCTTCTCGAGGCGAATCACGTCTAACCACTGGAACTTCCAAAGGGTCCTTCACACCCTCGCTGCAACTCAAGAACTTCCCCGACATAGCCGTCTGCACTCGAGAGGAAGCAGGTGTTGTCCCGCACACATCCAGGGGAGCCCCGTTTCCGCCTCCTAGCTCGATATGAGGGATCCTTTCCCTGTTTCGTAGGGAAAGAATTCCCGGCGTTCCCGTCGCATCTCAAGAGGAGGCGCTCTCCACAGGAAAGGCGAGAGGAACTCCAGGGTCGTGACACAATTCCAAGAGTCCCCCAGATGTGTCAGTCCATTCCAGAGGAACCTGTTTTCCCTGCACTGCCTTGACGTTCAAGCCGAGGATCGACTCCCACCACGTGTGCACGTGGGACAGCCCTGTGGGAAAGCCTCGTGGGAAAGCCTCGTGGGAAAGACTCGAGGGAAAACCATAGATACTTTGATCCACGCGGCGGACTGCGTGACACTGCTGCTACCGCTCTGGAGGAAAGCGCAAGTGCATGCCCGCATTGGAGACGAGGACTGACTCCCCTGGGGAGACTCCAGAAGTACCCCAAGATCCATGTCGGCACTGGAGAGGAATCCTCAGGTTCCGGCCCCGACTCCACACAAGGTCTTAGGCCCCGGCATCGACGGGAGAGGAATCCCGAGAGGCCCCGAGGAACTCGCATGGGGACTGGCCTTTCCTGAGGCCACCAGAGCGGGTCCCTGAGGTCCCCGTCGTAAGTCGAGAGCACCTGCCGCAACTCGAGAAAATCCAGGAGGTTTTGCCCTCCAGGCGAGATGAGGCCCATTTCCGCTGAGGCTTCTCGAGGCCAATCACGTCTAACCACTGGAATTTCCAAAGGGTCCTTCACACCCTTGCTGCAACTCAAGAAGTTCCCCGACATACCCGTCTCCACTCGAGAGGAAGCACGTGGGTTCCCGCACACATCCAGGGGAGCCCCGTTTCCGCCTCCTAGCTCGAGATGAGGGATCCTTTCCCTGTTTCGTAGGGAAAGAATTCCCGGCGTTCCCGTCGCATCTCAAGAGGAGGCACTCTCCACGGGAAAGGCGAGAGGAACTCCAGGGTCGTGACACCATTCCAAGTGTCCCCCAGATGTGTCAGTCCATTCCAGAGGAACCTGTTTTCCCTGCACTGCCTTGACGTTCAAGCCGAGGATCGACTCCCACCACGTGTGCACGTGGGACAGCCCTGTTGGAAAGCCTCGTGGGAAAGCCTCGTGGGAAAGACTCGAGGGAAAACCATAGGTCCTTTGATCCACGCGGCGGACTGCGTGACACTGCTGCTACCGCTCTGGAGGAAAGCGCAAGTGCATGCCCGTATTCGAGACGAGGACTGACTCCCCTGTGGAGACTCCAGAAGTACCCCAAGATCCATGTCAGCACTGGAGAGGAATCCTCAGGTTCCGGCCCCGACTCCACACAAGGTCTTAGGCCCCGGCATCGACGGGAGAGGAATCCCGAGAGGCCCCCGAGGAACTCGCATGGGGACTGGCCTTTCCTGAGGCCACCAGAGCGGGTCCCTGAGGTCCCCGTCGTAAGTCGAGAGCACCTGCCGCAACTCGAGAAAATCCAGGAGGTTTTGCCCTCCAGGCGAGATGAGGCCCATTTCCGCTGAGGCTTCTCGAGGCCAATCACTTCTAACCACTGGAACTTCCAAAGGGTCCTTCACACCCTTGCTGCAACTCAAGAAGTTCCCCGACATACCCGTCTGCACTCGAGAGGAAGCAAGTGGTGTCCCGCACACATCCAGGGGAGCCCCGTTTCCGCCTCCTATCTCGAGATGAGGGATCCTTTCCCTGTTTCGTAGGGAAAGAATTCCCGGCGTTCCCGTCGCATCTCAAGAGGAGGCGCTCTCCACAGGAAAGGCGAGAGGAACTCCAGGGTCGTGCCACCATTCCAAGAGTCCCCCAGATGTGTCAGTCCATTCCAGAGGAACCTGTTTTCCCTGCACTGCCTTGACGTTCAAGCCGAGGATCGAGTCCTACCACGTGTGCACGTGGGACAGCCCTGTGGCAAAGCCTCGTGGGAAAGCCTCGTGGGAAAGACTCGAGGGAAAACCATAGATCCTTTGATCCACGCGGCGGACTGCGTGACACTGCTGCTACCGCTCTGGAGGAAAGCGCAAGTGCACGCCCGCATTCGAGACGAGGACTGACTCCCCTGGGGAGACTCCAGAAGTACCCCAAGATCCATGTCAGCACTGGAGAGGAATCCTCAGGTTCCGGCCCCGACTCCACACAAGGTCTTAGGCCCCGGCATCGACGGGAGAGGAATCCCGAGAGGCCCCCGAGGAACTCGCATGGGGACTGGCCTTTCCTGAGGCCACCAGAGCGGGTCCCTGAGGTCCCCGTCGTAAGTCGAGAGCACCTGCCGCAACTCGAGAAAATCCAGGAGGTTTTGCCCTCCAGGCGAGATGAGGCAGATTTCCGCTGAGGCTTCTCGAGGCCAATCACATCTAACCACTGGAACTTCCAAAGGGTCCTTCACACCCTTGCTGCAACTCTAGAAGTTCCCCGAGATACCCGTCTCCACTCGAGAGGAAGCACGTGGTGTCCCGCACACATCCAGGGGAGCCCCGATTCCGCCTTCCAGCTCGAGATGAGGGATCCTTTCCCTGTTTCGTAGGGAAAGAATTCCCGGCGTTCCCGTCGCAACTCAAGAGGAGGCGCTCTCCACAGGAAAGGCGAGAGGAACTCCAGGGTCATGCCACCATTCCAAGAGTCCCCCAGATGTGTCAGTCCATTCCAGAGGAACCTGTTTTCCCTGCACTGCCTTGACGTTCAAGCCGAGGATCGACTCCCACCACGTGTGCACGTGGGACAGCCCTGTGGGAAAGCCTCGTGGGAAAGCCTCGTGGGAAAGACTCGAGGGAAAACCATAGATCCTTTGATCCACGCGGCGGACTGCGTGACACTGCTGCTACCGCTCTGGAGGAAAGCGCAAATGCATGCCCGCATTCGAGACGAGGACTGACTCCCCTGGGGAGACTCCAGAAGTACCCCAAGATCCATGTCAGCACTGGAGAGGAATCCTCAGGTTCCGACCCCGACTCCACACAAGGTCTTAGGCCCCGGCATCGACGGGAGAGGAATCCCGAGACGCCCCCGAGGAACTCGCATGAGGACTGGCCTTTCCTGAGGCCACCAGAGCGAGTCCCTGAGGTCCCCGTCGTAAGTCGAGAGCACCTGCCGCAACTGGAGAAAATCCAGGAGGTTTTGCCCTCCAGGCGAGATGAGGCCCATTTCCGCTGAGGCTTCTCGAGGCCAATCACATCTAACCACTGGAACTACCAAAGGGTCCTTCACACCATTACTGCAACTCAAGAAGTTCCCCGACATACCCGTCTCCACTCGATAGGAAGCACGTGGTGTCCCGCACACATCCAGGGGAGCCCCGTTTCCACCTCCTAGCTCGAGATGAGGGATCCTTTCCCTGTTTCGTAGGGAAAGAATTCCAGGCGTTCCCGTCGCATCTCAAGAGGAGGCGCTCTCCACAGGAAAGGCGAGAGGAACTCCAGGGTCGTGCCACCATTCCAAGAGTCCCCCAGTTGTGTCAGTCCATTCCAGAGGAACCTGTTTTCCCTGCACTGCCTTGACGTTCAAGCCGAGGATCGACTCCCACCACGTGTGCACGTGGGACAGCCCTGTGGGAAAGCCTCGTGGGAAAGCCTCGTGGGAAAGACTCGAGGGAAAACCATAGATCCTTTGATCCACGCAGCGGACTGCGTGACACTGCTGCTACCGCTCTGGAGGAAAGCGCAAGTGCATGCCCGCATTCGAGACGAGGACTGACTCCCCTGGGGAGACTCCAGAAGTACCCCAAGATCCATGTCAGCACTGGAGAGGAATCCTCAGGTTCCGGCCCCGACTCCACACAAGGTCTTAGGCCCCGGCATCGACGGGAGAGGAATCCCGAGAGGCCCCTGAGGAACTCGCATGGGGACTGGCCTGTCCTGAGGCCACCAGAGCGCGTCCCTGAGGTCCCCGTCGTAAGTCGAGAGCACCTGCCGCAACTCGAGAAAATCCAGGAGGTTTTGCCCTCCAGGCGAGATGAGGCCCATTTCCGCTGAGGCTTCTTGAGGCCAATCACATCTAACCACTGGAACTTCCAAAGGGTCCTTCACACCCTTGCTGCAACTCAAGAAGTTCCCCGACATACCCGTCTGCACTCGAGAGGAAGCACGTGGTGTCCCGCACACATCCAGGGGAGCCCCGTTTCCGCCTCCTAGCTCGAGATGAGGGATCCTTTCCCTGTTTCGTAGGGAAAGAATTCCCGGCGTTCCCGTCGCATCTCAAGAGGAGGCGCTCTCCACAGGAAAGGCGAGAGGAACTCCAGGGTCATGCCACCATTCCAAGAGTCCCCCAGATGTGTCAGTCCATTCCAGAGCAACCTGTTTTAACTGCACTGCCTTGACGTTCAAGCCGAATATCGACTCCCACCACGTGTGCACGTGGGACAGCCCTGTGGGAAAGCCTCGTGGGAAAGCCTCGTGGGAAAGACTCGAGGGAAAACCATAGATCCTTTGATCCACGCGGCGGACTGCGTGACACTGCTGCTACCGCTCTGGAGGAAAGCGCAAATGCATGCCCGCATTCGAGACGAGGACTGACTCCACTGGGGAGACTCCAGAAGTACCCCAAGATCCATGTCAGCACTGGAGAGGAATCCTCAGGTTCCGGCCCCGACTCCACACAAGGTCTTAGGCCCCGGCATCGACGGGACAGGAATCCCGAGAGGCCCCCGAGGAACTCGCATGGGGACTGGCCTTTCCTGAGGCCACCAGAGCGGGTCCCTGAGGTCCCCGTCGTAAGTCGAGAGCACCTGCCGCAACTCGAGAAAATCCAGGAGGTTTTGCCTTCCAGGCGAGATGAGGCCCATTTCCGCTGAGGCTTCTCGAGGCCAAGCACATCTAACCACTGGAACTTCCAAAGGGTCCTTCACACCCTTGCTGCAACTCAAGAAATTCCCCGACATACCCGTCTCCACTCGAGAGGAAGCACGTGGTGTCCCGCACACATCCAGGGGAGCCCCGTTTCCGACTCCTAGCTCGAGATGAGGGATCCTTTCCCTGTTTCGTAGGGAAAGAATTCCCGGCGTTCCCGTCGCATCTCAAGAGGAGGCGCTCTCCACAGGAAAGGCGAGAGGAACTCCAGGGTCGTGCCACCATTCAAAGAGGCCCCCAGATGTGTCAGTCCATTCCAGAGGAACCTGTTTTCCCTGCACTGCCTTGACGTTCAAGCCGAGGATCGAGTCCCACCACGTGTGCACGTGGGACAGCCCTGTGGGAAAGCCTCCTGGGAAAGCCTCGTGGGAAAGACTCGAGGGAAAACCAATGATCCTTTGTTCCACGCGGCGGACTGCGTGACACTGATGCTACCGCTCTGGAGGAAAGCGCAAGTGCATGCCCGCATTCGAGACGAGGACTGACTCCCCTGGGGAGACTCCAGAAGTACCCCAAGATCCATGACAGCACTGGAGAGGAATCCTCAGGTTCCGGCCCAGACTTCACACAAGGTCTTAGGCCCCGGCATCGACGGGAGAGGAATCCCGAGACGCCCCCGAGGACCTCGCATGGGGACTGGCCTTTCCTGAGGCCACCAGAGCGGTTCCATGAGGTCCCCGTCGTAAGTCGAGAGCACCTGCCGCAACTCGAGATAATCCAGGAGGTTTTGCCCTCCAGGCGAGATGAGGCCCATTTCCGCTGAGGCTTCTCGAGGCCAATCACATCTAACCACTGGAACTTCCAAAGGGTCCTTCACACCATTGCTGCAACTCAAGAAGTTCCCCGACATACCCGTCTCCACTCGAGAGGAAGCACGTGGGGTCCCTCACACATCCAGGGGAGCCCCGTTTCCGCCTCCTAGCTCGAGATGAGGGATCCTTCCCTTTTTCGTAGGGAAAGAATTCCCGGCGTTCCAGTCACATCTCAAGAGGAGGCGCTCTCCACAGGAAAGGCGAGAGGAACTCCAGGGTCGTGACACCATTCCAAGAGTCCCCCAGATGTGTCAGTCCATTCCAGAGGAACCTGTTTTCCCTGAACTGCCTTGACGTTCAAGCCGAGGATCGACTCCCACCACGTGTGCACGTGGGACAGCCCTGTGGGAAAGCCTCGTGGGAAAGACTCGAGGGAAAACCATAGATCCTTTGATCCACGCGGCGGACTGCGTGACACTGCTGCTACCGCTCTGGAGGAAAGCGCAAGTGCATGCCCGCATTCGAGACGAGGACTGACTCCCCTGGGGAGACTCCAGAAGTACCCCAAGATCCATGTCAGCCCTGGAGAGGAATCCTCAGGTTCCGGCCCCGACTCCACACAAGGTCTTAGGCCCCGGCATCGACGGGAGAGAAATCCCGAGAGGCCCCCGAGGAACTCGCATTTGGACTGGCCTTTCCTGAGGCCACCAGAGCGGGTCCCTGAGGTCACCGTCGTAAATCGAGAGCACCTGCCGCAACTCGAGAAAATCCAGGAGGTTTTGCCCTCCAGGCGAGATGAGGCCCATTTCCGCTGAGGCTTCTCGAGGCCAATCACATCTAACCACTGGAACTTCCAAAGGGTCCTTCACACTCTTGCTGCAACTCAAGAACTTCCCAGACATACCCGTCTGCACTCGAGAGGAAGCACGTGGGGTCCCGCACACATCCAGGGGAGCCCCGTTTCCGCCTCCTAGCTCGAGATGAGGGATCCTTTCCCTGTTTCGTAGGGAAAGAATTCCCGGCGTTCCCGTCGCATCTCAAGAGGAGGCTCTCTCCACAGGAAAGGCGAGAGGAACTCCAGGGTCATGCCACCGTTCCAAGTGTCCCCCAGATGTGTCAGTCCATTCCAGAGGAACCTGTTTTCCCTGCACTGCCTTGACGTTCAAGCCGAGGATCGACTCCCACCACGTGTGCACGTGGGACAGCCCTGTGGGACAGCCCTGTGTGAAAGCCTCGTGGGAAAGCCTCGTGGGAAAGACTCGAGGGAAAACAATAGATCCTTTGATCCACGCGGCGGACTGCGTGACACTGCTGCTACCGCTCTGGAGGAAAGCGCAAGTGCATGCCCGCACTCGAGACGAGGACTGACTCCCCTGGGGAGACTCCAGAAGTACCCCAAGATCCATGTCAGCACTGGAGAGGAATCCTCAGGTTCCGGCCCCGACTCCACACAAGGTCTTAGGCCCCGGCATCGACGGGAGAGGAATCCCGAGACGCCCCCGAGGAACTCGCATGGGGACTGGCCTTTCCTGAGGCCACCAGGGCGGGTCCCTGAGGTCCCCGTCGTAAGTCGAGAGCACCTGCCGCAACTCGAGAAAATCCAGGAGGTTTTGCCCTCCAGGCGAGATGAGGCCCATTTCCCCTGAGGCTTCTCGAGGCCAATCACAACTAACCACTGGAACTTCCAAAGGGTCCTTCACACCATTGCTGCAACTCAAGAAGTTCCCCGACATACCCGTCTCCACTCGAGAGGAAGCACGTGGGGTCCCGCACACATCCAGGGGAGCCCCGTTTCCGCCTCCTAGCTCGAGATGAGGGATCCTTTCCCTGTTTCGTAGGGAAAGAATTCACGGCGTTCCCGTCGCATCTCAAGAGGAGGCGCTCTCCACAGGAAAGGCAAGAGGAACTCCAGGGTCGTGCCACCATTCCAAGAGTCCCCCAGATGTGTCAGTCCATTCCAGAGGAACCTGTTTTCCCTGCACTGCCTTGACGTTCAAGTCGAGGATCGACTCCCACCACGTGTGCACGTGGGACAGCCCTGTGGGAAAGCCTCGTGGGAAAGCCTCGTGGGAAAGACTCGAGGGAAAACCATAGATCCTTTGATCCACGCGGCGGACTGCGTGACACTGCTGCTACCGCTCTGGAGGAAAGCGCAAGTGCATGCCCGCATTCGAGACGAGGACTGACTCCCCTGGGGAGACTCCAGAAGTACCCCAAGATCCATGTCAGCACTGGAGAGGAATCCTCAGGTTCCGGCCCCGACTCCACACAAGGTCTTAGGCCCCGGCATCGACGGGAGAGGAATCCCGAGAGGCCCCCGAGGAACTCGCATTTGGACTGGCCTTTCCTGAGGCCACCAGAGCGGGTCCCTGAGGTCACCGTCGTAAATCGAGAGCACCTGCCGCAACTCGAGAAAATCCAGGAGGTTTTGCCCTCCAGGCGAGATGAGGCCCATTTCCGCTGAGGCTTCTCGAGGCCAATCACATCTAACCACTGGAACTTCCAAAGGGTCCTTCACACTCTTGCTGCAACTCAAGAACTTCCCAGACATACCCGTCTGCACTCGAGAGGAAGCACGTGGGGTCCCGCACACATCCAGGGGAGCCCCGTTTCCGCCTCCTAGCTCGAGATGAGGGATCCTTTCCCTGTTTCGTAGGGAAAGAATTCCCGGCGTTCCCGTCGCATCTCAAGAGGAGGCTCTCTCCACAGGAAAGGCGAGAGGAACTCCAGGGTCATGCCACCGTTCCAAGTGTCCCCCAGATGTGTCAGTCCATTCCAGAGGAACCTGTTTTCCCTGCACTGCCTGGACGTTCAAGCCGAGGATCGACTCCCACCACGTGTGCACGTGGGACAGCCCTGTGGGACAGCCCTGTGTGAAAGCCTCGTGGGAAAGCCTCGTGGGAAAGACTCGAGGGAAAACAATAGATCCTTTGATCCACGCGGCGGACTGCGTGACACTGCTGCTACCGCTCTGGAGGAAAGCGCAAGTGCATGCCCGCACTCGAGACGAGGACTGACTCCCCTGGGGAGACTCCAGAAGTACCCCAAGATCCATGTCAGCACTGGAGAGGAATCCTCAGGTTCCGGCCCCGACTCCACACAAGGTCTTAGGCCCCGGCATCGACGGGAGAGGAATCCCGAGACGCCCCCGAGGAACTCGCATGGGGACTGGCCTTTCCTGAGGCCACCAGGGCGGGTCCCTGAGGTCCCCGTCGTAAGTCGAGAGCACCTGCCGCAACTCGAGAAAATCCAGGAGGTTTTGCCCTCCAGGCGAGATGAGGCCCATTTCCCCTGAGGCTTCTCGAGGCCAATCACAACTAACCACTGGAACTTCCAAAGGGTCCTTCACACCATTGCTGCAACTCAAGAAGTTCCCCGACATACCCGTCTCCACTCGAGAGGAAGCACGTGGGGTCCCGCACACATCCAGGGGAGCCCCGTTTCCGCCTCCTAGCTCGAGATGAGGGATCCTTTCCCTGTTTCGTAGGGAAAGAATTCCCGGCGTTCCCGTCGCATCTCAAGAGGAGGCGCTCTCCACAGGAAAGGCGAGAGGAACTCCAGGGTCGTGCCACCATTCCTAGAGTCCCCCAGATGTGTCAGTCCATTCCAGAGGAACCTGTTTTCCCTGCACTGCCTTGACGTTCAAGCCGAGGATCGACTCCCACCACGTGTGCACGTGGGAAAACCCTGTGGAAAGCCTCTTGGGAAAGCCTCGTGGGAAAGACTCGAGGCAAAACCATAGATCCTTTGATCCACGCGGCGAACTGCGTGACACTGCTGCTACCGCTCTGGAGGAAAGCGCAAGTGCATGCCCGCATTCGAGATGAGGACTGACTCCCCTGGGGAGACTCCAGAAGTACCCCAAGATCCATGTCAGCACTGGAGAGGAATCCTCAGGTTCCGGCCCAGACTCCACACAAGGTCTTAGGCCCCGGCATCGACGGGAGAGGAATGCCGAGAGGCCCCCGAGGAACTCGCATGGGGACTGGCCTTTCCTGAGGCCAACAGAGCGGGTCCCTGAGGTCCCCATCGTAAGTCGAGAGTACCTGCCGCAACTCGAGAAAATCCAGGAGGTTTTGCCCTCCAGGCGAGATGAGGCCCATTTCCGCTGGGGCTTCTCGAGGCTAATCACGTCTAACCACTGGAACTTCCAAAGGGTCCTTCACACCCTTGCTGCAACTCAAGAAGTTCCCCGACATACCCGTCTGCACTCGAGAGGAAGCACGTGGTGTCCCGCACACATCCAGGGGAGCCCCGTTTCCGCCTCCTAGCTCGAGATGAGGGATCCTTTCCCTGTTTCGTAGGGAAAGAATTCCCGGCGTTCCCGTCGCATCTCAAGAGGAGGCGCTCTCCACAGGAAAGGCGAGAGGAACTCCAGGGTCATGCCACCATTCCAAGAGTCCCCCAGATGTGTCAGTCCATTCCAGAGCAACCTGTTTTAACTGCACTGCCTTGACGTTCAAGCCGAATATCGACTCCCACCACGTGTGCACGTGGGACAGCCCTGTGGGAAAGCCTCGTGGGAAAGCCTCGTGGGAAAGACTCGAGGGAAAACCATAGATCCTTTGATCCACGCGGCGGACTGCGTGACACTGCTGCTACCGCTCTGGAGGAAAGCGCAAATGCATGCCCGCATTCGAGACGAGGACTGACTCCACTGGGGAGACTCCAGAAGTACCCCAAGATCCATGTCAGCACTGGAGAGGAATCCTCAGGTTCCGGCCCCGACTCCACACAAGGTCTTAGGCCCCGGCATCGACGGGACAGGAATCCCGAGAGGCCCCCGAGGAACTCGCATGGGGACTGGCCTTTCCTGAGGCCACCAGAGCGGGTCCCTGAGGTCCCCGTCGTAAGTCGAGAGCACCTGCCGCAACTCGAGAAAATCCAGGAGGTTTTGCCTTCCAGGCGAGATGAGGCCCATTTCCGCTGAGGCTTCTCGAGGCCAAGCACATCTAACCACTGGAACTTCCAAAGGGTCCTTCACACCCTTGCTGCAACTCAAGAAATTCCCCGACATACCCGTCTCCACTCGAGAGGAAGCACGTGGTGTCCCGCACACATCCAGGGGAGCCCCGTTTCCGACTCCTAGCTCGAGATGAGGGATCCTTTCCCTGTTTCGTAGGGAAAGAATTCCCGGCGTTCCCGTCGCATCTCAAGAGGAGGCGCTCTCCACAGGAAAGGCGAGAGGAACTCCAGGGTCGTGCCACCATTCAAAGAGGCCCCCAGATGTGTCAGTCCATTCCAGAGGAACCTGTTTTCCCTGCACTGCCTTGACGTTCAAGCCGAGGATCGAGTCCCACCACGTGTGCACGTGGGACAGCCCTGTGGGAAAGCCTCCTGGGAAAGCCTCGTGGGAAAGACTCGAGGGAAAACCAATGATCCTTTGATCCACGCGGCGGACTGCGTGACACTGATGCTACCGCTCTGGAGGAAAGCGCAAGTGCATGCCCGCATTCGAGACGAGGACTGACTCCCCTGGGGAGACTCCAGAAGTACCCCAAGATCCATGACAGCACTGGAGAGGAATCCTCAGGTTCCGGCCCCGACTCCACACAAGGTCTTAGGCCCCGGCATCGACGGGAGAGGAATCCCGAGACGCCCCCGAGGACCTCGCATGGGGACTGGCCTTTCCTGAGGCCACCAGAGCGGTTCCATGAGGTCCCCGTCGTAAGTCGAGAGCACCTGCCGCAACTCGAGATAATCCAGGAGGTTTTGCCCTCCAGGCGAGATGAGGCCCATTTCCGCTGAGGCTTCTCGAGGCCAATCACATCTAACCACTGGAACTTCCAAAGGGTCCTTCACACCATTGCTGCAACTCAAGAAGTTCCCCGACATACCCGTCTCCACTCGAGAGGAAGCACGTGGGGTCCCTCACACATCCAGGGGAGCCCCGTTTCCGCCTCCTAGCTCGAGATGAGGGATCCTTCCCTTTTTCGTAGGGAAAGAATTCCCGGCGTTCCAGTCACATCTCAAGAGGAGGCGCTCTCCACAGGAAAGGCGAGAGGAACTCCAGGGTCGTGACACCATTCCAAGAGTCCCCCAGATGTGTCAGTCCATTCCAGAGGAACCTGTTTTCCCTGAACTGCCTTGACGTTCAAGCCGAGGATCGACTCCCACCACGTGTGCACGTGGGACAGCCCTGTGGGAAAGCCTCGTGGGAAAGACTCGAGGGAAAACCATAGATCCTTTGATCCACGCGGCGGACTGCGTGACACTGCTGCTACCGCTCTGGAGGAAAGCGCAAGTGCATGCCCGCATTCGAGACGAGGACTGACTCCCCTGGGGAGACTCCAGAAGTACCCCAAGATCCATGTCAGCCCTGGAGAGGAATCCTCAGGTTCCGGCCCCGACTCCACACAAGGTCTTAGGCCCCGGCATCGACGGGAGAGAAATCCCGAGAGGCCCCCGAGGAACTCGCATTTGGACTGGCCTTTCCTGAGGCCACCAGAGCGGGTCCCTGAGGTCACCGTCGTAAATCGAGAGCACCTGCCGCAACTCGAGAAAATCCAGGAGGTTTTGCCCTCCAGGCGAGATGAGGCCCATTTCCGCTGAGGCTTCTCGAGGCCAATCACATCTAACCACTGGAACTTCCAAAGGGTCCTTCACACTCTTGCTGCAACTCAAGAACTTCCCAGACATACCCGTCTGCACTCGAGAGGAAGCACGTGGGGTCCCGCACACATCCAGGGGAGCCCCGTTTCCGCCTCCTAGCTCGAGATGAGGGATCCTTTCCCTGTTTCGTAGGGAAAGAATTCCCGGCGTTCCCGTCGCATCTCAAGAGGAGGCTCTCTCCACAGGAAAGGCGAGAGGAACTCCAGGGTCATGCCACCGTTCCAAGTGTCCCCCAGATGTGTCAGTCCATTCCAGAGGAACCTGTTTTCCCTGCACTGCCTTGACGTTCAAGCCGAGGATCGACTCCCACCACGTGTGCACGTGGGACAGCCCTGTGGGACAGCCCTGTGTGAAAGCCTCGTGGGAAAGCCTCGTGGGAAAGACTCGAGGGAAAACAATAGATCCTTTGATCCACGCGGCGGACTGCGTGACACTGCTGCTACCGCTCTGGAGGAAAGCGCAAGTGCATGCCCGCACTCGAGACGAGGACTGACTCCCCTGGGGAGACTCCAGAAGTACCCCAAGATCCATGTCAGCACTGGAGAGGAATCCTCAGGTTCCGGCCCCGACTCCACACAAGGTCTTAGGCCCCGGCATCGACGGGAGAGGAATCCCGAGACGCCCCCGAGGAACTCGCATGGGGACTGGCCTTTCCTGAGGCCACCAGGGCGGGTCCCTGAGGTCCCCGTCGTAAGTCGAGAGCACCTGCCGCAACTCGAGAAAATCCAGGAGGTTTTGCCCTCCAGGCGAGATGAGGCCCATTTCCCCTGAGGCTTCTCGAGGCCAATCACAACTAACCACTGGAACTTCCAAAGGGTCCTTCACACCATTGCTGCAACTCAAGAAGTTCCCCGACATACCCGTCTCCACTCGAGAGGAAGCACGTGGGGTCCCGCACACATCCAGGGGAGCCCCGTTTCCGCCTCCTAGCTCGAGATGAGGGATCCTTTCCCTGTTTCGTAGGGAAAGAATTCACGGCGTTCCCGTCGCATCTCAAGAGGAGGCGCTCTCCACAGGAAAGGCAAGAGGAACTCCAGGGTCGTGCCACCATTCCAAGAGTCCCCCAGATGTGTCAGTCCATTCCAGAGGAACCTGTTTTCCCTGCACTGCCTTGACGTTCAAGTCGAGGATCGACTCCCACCACGTGTGCACGTGGGACAGCCCTGTGGGAAAGCCTCGTGGGAAAGCCTCGTGGGAAAGACTCGAGGGAAAACCATAGATCCTTTGATCCACGCGGCGGACTGCGTGACACTGCTGCTACCGCTCTGGAGGAAAGCGCAAGTGCATGCCCGCATTCGAGACGAGGACTGACTCCCCTGGGGAGACTCCAGAAGTACCCCAAGATCCATGTCAGCACTGGAGAGGAATCCTCAGGTTCCGGCCCCGACTCCACACAAGGTCTTAGGCCCCGGCATCGACGGGAGAGGAATCCCGAGAGGCCCCCGAGGAACTCGCATTTGGACTGGCCTTTCCTGAGGCCACCAGAGCGGGTCCCTGAGGTCACCGTCGTAAATCGAGAGCACCTGCCGCAACTCGAGAAAATCCAGGAGGTTTTGCCCTCCAGGCGAGATGAGGCCCATTTCCGCTGAGGCTTCTCGAGGCCAATCACATCTAACCACTGGAACTTCCAAAGGGTCCTTCACACTCTTGCTGCAACTCAAGAACTTCCCAGACATACCCGTCTGCACTCGAGAGGAAGCACGTGGGGTCCCGCACACATCCAGGGGAGCCCCGTTTCCGCCTCCTAGCTCGAGATGAGGGATCCTTTCCCTGTTTCGTAGGGAAAGAATTCCCGGCGTTCCCGTCGCATCTCAAGAGGAGGCTCTCTCCACAGGAAAGGCGAGAGGAACTCCAGGGTCATGCCACCGTTCCAAGTGTCCCCCAGATGTGTCAGTCCATTCCAGAGGAACCTGTTTTCCCTGCACTGCCTTGACGTTCAAGCCGAGGATCGACTCCCACCACGTGTGCACGTGGGACAGCCCTGTGGGACAGCCCTGTGTGAAAGCCTCGTGGGAAAGCCTCGTGGGAAAGACTCGAGGGAAAACAATAGATCCTTTGATCCACGCGGCGGACTGCGTGACACTGCTGCTACCGCTCTGGAGGAAAGCGCAAGTGCATGCCCGCACTCGAGACGAGGACTGACTCCCCTGGGGAGACTCCAGAAGTACCCCAAGATCCATGTCAGCACTGGAGAGGAATCCTCAGGTT
Source organism: Ovis canadensis (assembly GCF_042477335.2). Classification (NCBI taxonomy): domain Eukaryota; kingdom Metazoa; phylum Chordata; class Mammalia; order Artiodactyla; family Bovidae; genus Ovis; species Ovis canadensis. The sequence goes on along the minus strand of NC_091258.1, from coordinate 7,289,405 downwards.
CCGGCCCCGACTCCACACAAGGTCTTAGGCCCCGGCATCGACGGGAGAGGAATCCCGAGACGCCCCCGAGGAACTCGCATGGGGACTGGCCTTTCCTGAGGCCACCAGGGCGGGTCCCTGAGGTCCCCGTCGTAAGTCGAGAGCACCTGCCGCAACTCGAGAAAATCCAGGAGGTTTTGCCCTCCAGGCGAGATGAGGCCCATTTCCCCTGAGGCTTCTCGAGGCCAATCACAACTAACCACTGGAACTTCCAAAGGGTCCTTCACACCATTGCTGCAACTCAAGAAGTTCCCCGACATACCCGTCTCCACTCGAGAGGAAGCACGTGGGGTCCCGCACACATCCAGGGGAGCCCCGTTTCCGCCTCCTAGCTCGAGATGAGGGATCCTTTCCCTGTTTCGTAGGGAAAGAATTCCCGGCGTTCCCGTCGCATCTCAAGAGGAGGCGCTCTCCACAGGAAAGGCGAGAGGAACTCCAGGGTCGTGCCACCATTCCTAGAGTCCCCCAGATGTGTCAGTCCATTCCAGAGGAACCTGTTTTCCCTGCACTGCCTTGACGTTCAAGCCGAGGATCGACTCCCACCACGTGTGCACGTGGGAAAACCCTGTGGAAAGCCTCTTGGGAAAGCCTCGTGGGAAAGACTCGAGGCAAAACCATAGATCCTTTGATCCACGCGGCGAACTGCGTGACACTGCTGCTACCGCTCTGGAGGAAAGCGCAAGTGCATGCCCGCATTCGAGATGAGGACTGACTCCCCTGGGGAGACTCCAGAAGTACCCCAAGATCCATGTCAGCACTGGAGAGGAATCCTCAGGTTCCGGCCCAGACTCCACACAAGGTCTTAGGCCCCGGCATCGACGGGAGAGGAATGCCGAGAGGCCCCCGAGGAACTCGCATGGGGACTGGCCTTTCCTGAGGCCAACAGAGCGGGTCCCTGAGGTCCCCATCGTAAGTCGAGAGTACCTGCCGCAACTCGAGAAAATCCAGGAGGTTTTGCCCTCCAGGCGAGATGAGGCCCATTTCCGCTGGGGCTTCTCGAGGCTAATCACGTCTAACAACTGGAACTTCCAAAGGGTCCTTCACACCCTTGCTGCAACTCAAGAAGTTCCCCGACATACCCATCTCCACTCGAGAGGAAGCACGTGGGGTCCCGCACACATCCAGGGGAGCCCCGTTTCCGCCTCCTAGCTCGAGATGAGGGATCCTTTCCCTGTTTTGTAGGGAAAGAATTCCCGGCGTTCCCGTCGCATCTCAAGAGGAGGCGTTCTCCACAGGAAAGGCGAGAGGAACTCCAGGGTCGTGGCACCATTCCAAGAGACCCCCAGATGTGTCAGTCCATTCCAGAGGAACCTGTTTTCCCTGCACTTCCTTGACGTTCAAGCCGAGGATCGTCTCCCACCACGTGTGCACGTGGGACAGCCCTGTGGGAAAGCCTCGTGGGAAAGCCTCGTGGGAAAGACACGAGGGAAAACAATAGATCCTGTGATCCACGCGGCGGACTGCGTGACACTGCTGCTACCGCTCTGGAGGAAAGCGCAAGTGCATGCCCGCATTCGAGACGAGGACTGACTCCCCTAGGGAGACTCCAGAAGTACCCCAAGATCCATGTCAGCACTGGAGAGGAATCCTCAGGTTCCGGCCCCGACTCCACACAAGGTCTTAGGCCCCGGCATCGACGGGAGAGGAATCCCGAGAATCCCCCGAGGAACTCGCATGGGGACTGGCCTTTCCTGAGGCCACCAGAGCGGGTCCCTGAGGTCCCGGTCGTAAGTCGAGAGCACCTGCCGCAACTCGAGAAAATCCAGGAGGTTTTGCCCTCCAGGCGAGATGAGGCCCATTTCCGCTGAGGCTTCTCGAGGCTAATCACGTCTAATCAATGGAACTTCCAAAGGGTCCTTCACACCCTTGCTGCAACTCAAGAAGTTCCCCGACATACCCGTCTCCACTCGAGAGGAAGCACGAGGGTCCCGCACGCATCCAGGGGAGCCCCGTTTCCGCCTCCTAGCTCGAGATGAGGGATCCTTTCCCTGTTTTGTAGGGAAAGAATTCCCGGCGTTCCCGTCGCATCTCAAGAGGAGGCGCTCTCCAAAGGAAAGGCGAGAGGACTCCAGCGTCGTGCCACCATTCAAAGAGTCCCCCAGATATGTCAGTCCATTCCAGAGGAACATGTTTTCCCTGCACTGCCTTGACGATCAAGCCGAGGATCGACTCCCACCACGTGTGCACGTGGGACAGCCCTGTGGGAAAGCCTCGTGGGAAAGCCTCGTGGGAAAGACTCGAGGGAAAACCATAGATCCTTTGATCCACGCGGCGGACTGCGTGACACTGCTGCTACCGCTCTGGAGGAAAGCGCAAGTGCATGCCCGCATTCGAGATGAGGACTGACGCCCCTGGGGAGACTCCAGAAGTACCCCAAGATCCATGTCAGAACTGGAGAGGAATCCTCAGGTTCCGGCCCCGACTCCACACAAGGTCTTAGGCACCGGCATCGATGGGTGAGGAATCCCGAGAGGCCCCCGAGGAACTCGCATGGGGACTGGCCTTTCCTGAGGTCACCAGAGCGGGTCCCCGAGGTCCCCGTCGTAAGTCGAGAGCACATGCCGCAACTCGAGAAAATCCAGGAAGTTTTGCCCTCGAGGCGAGATGAGGCCCATTTCCGCTGAGGCTTCTCGAGGCCAATCACATCTAACCACTGGAACTTCCAAAGGGTCCTTCACACCCTTGCTGCAACTCAAGAAGTTCCCCGACATACCCGTCTCCACTCGAGATGAAGCACGAGGGTCCCGCACGCATCCAGGGTAACCCGTTTCCACCTCCTAGCTCGAGATGAGGGATCCTTTCCCTGTTTCTTAGGGAAAGAATTCCCGGCGTTCCCGTCGCATCTCAAGAGGAGGCGCTCCCACAGGAAAGGCGAGAGGAACTCCAGGGTCGTCCCAGCATTCCAAGAGACCCCATATGTGTCAGTCCATTACAGATGAACCTGTTTTCCCTGCACTGCCTTGACGTTCAAGCCGAGGATCGACTCCCACCACGTGTGCACGTGGGACAGCCCTGTGGGAAAGCCTCGTGGGAAAGCCTCGTGGGAAAGACACGAGGGAAAACAATAGATGCTTTGATCCACGAGGCGGACTGCGTGACACTGCTGCTACCGCTCTGGAGAAAAGCGCAAGTGCATGCCCGCATACGAGACGAGGACTGACTCCCCTAGGGAGACTCCAGAAGTACCCCAAGATCCATGTCAGCACTGGAGAGGAATCCTCAGGTTCCGGCCCCGACTCCACACAAGGTCTTCGGCCTCGGCATCGACGGGAGAGGAATCCCGAGAGGCCCCCGAGGAACTCGCATGGGGACTGGCCTTTTCTGAGGCCACCAGAGCGGGTCCCTGAGGTCCCCGTCGTAAGTCGAGAGCACCTGCCGCAACTCGAGAAAATCCAGGATGTTTTGACCTCCAGGCGAGATGAGGCCCATTTCCGCTGAGGCTTCTCTAGGCTAATGACGTCTAACCACTGGAACTTCCAAAGGGTCCTTCACACCCTTGCTGCAACTCAAGAAGTTCCCCGACATACCCGTCTCCACTCGAGAGGAAGCACGTGGGGTCCCGCACACATCCAGGGGAGCCCCGTTTCTTCCTCCTAGCTCGAGATGAGGGATCCTTTCCCTGTTTCTTAGGGAAAGAATTCCCGGCGTTCCCGGCGCATCTCAAGAGGAGGCGCTCTCCACAGGAAAGGCGAGAGGAACTCCAGGGTCGTGCCACCATTCCAAGAGTCCCCCAGATGTGTCAGTCCATTCCAGAGGAACCTGTTTTCCCTGCACTGCCTTGACGTTCAAGCCGAGGATCGACTCCCACCACGTGTGCACGTGGGACAGCCCTGTGGGAAAGCCTCGTGGGAAAGCCTCGTGGGAAAGACTCGAGGGAAAAACATAGATCCGTTTATCCACGCGGCGGACTGCGTGACACTGCTGCTACCGCTCTGGAGGAAAGCGCAAGTGCATGCCCGCATTCGAGACGAGGACTGACTCCCCTGGGGAGACTCCAGAAGTACCCCAAGATCCATGTCAGCACTGGAGAGGAATCCTCAGGTTCCGGCCCCGACTCCACACAAGGTTTTAGGCCCCGGCATCGACGGGAGAGGAATCCCGAGAGGCCCCAGAGGAACTCGCATGGGGACTGGCCTTTCCTGAGGCCACCAGAGCGGGTCCCTGAGGTCCCCGACGTAAGTCGAGAGCACCTGCCGCAACTCGAGAAAATCCAGGAGGTTTTGCCCTCCAGGCGAGATGAGGCCAATTTCCGCTGAGGCTTCTCGAGGCCAATCACATCTAACCACTGGAACTTCCAAAGGGTCCTTCACACCATTGCTGCAACTCAAGAAGTTCCACGACATACCCGTCTGCACTCGAGAGGAAGCAGGTGGTGTCCCACACACATCCAGGGGAGCCCCGTTTCCGCCTCCTAGCTCGAGATGAGGGATCCTTTCCCTGTTTCGAAGGGAAAGAATTCCCGGCATTCCCGTCGCATCTCAAGAGGAGGCGCTCTCCACAGGAAAGGCGAGAGGAACTCCAGGGTCGTGCCACCATTCCAAGAGTCCCCCAGATGTGTCAGTCCATTCCAGAGGAACCTGTTTTCCCTGCACTGCCTTGACGTTCAAGCCGAGGCTAGACTCCCACCACGTGTGCACGTGGGACAGCCCTGTGGGAAAGCCTCGTGGGAAAGCCTCGTGGGAAAGACTCGAGGGAAAACCATAGATCCTTTGATCCACGCGGCGGACTGCGTGACACTGCTGCTACCGCTCTGGAGGAAAGCGCAAGTGCATGCCCGCATTCGAGACGAGGACTGACTCCCCTGGGGAGACTCCAGAAGTACCCCAAGATCCATGTCAGCACTGGAGAGGAATCCTCAGGTTCCGACCCCGACTCCACACAAGGTCTTAGGCCCCGGCATCGACGGGAGAGGAATCCTGAGAGGCCCCCGAGGAACTCGCATGGGGACTGGCCTTTCCTGAGGCCACCAGAGCGGTTCCCTGAGGTCCCCGTCGTAAGTCGAGAGCACCTGCCGCAACTCGAGAAAATCCAGGAGGTTTTGCCCTCCAGGCGATATGAGGCCCATTTCCGCTGAGGCTTCTCGAGGCCAATCACATCTAACCACTGGAACTTCCAAAGGGTCCTTCACACCCTTGCTGCAACTCAAGAAGTTCCCCGACATACCCGTCTCCACTCGAGAGGAAGCACGTGGGGTCCCGCACACATCCAGGGGAGCCCCGTTTCCGCCTCCCAGCTCGAGATGAGGGATCCTTTCCCTGTTTCGTAGGGATAGAATTCCCGGCGTTCCCGTCCCATCTCAAGAGGAGGCGCTCTCCACAGGAAAGGCGAGAGGAACTCCAGGGTCGTGACACCATTCCAAGAGTCCCCCAGATGTGTCAGTCCATTCCAGAGGAACCTGTTTTCCCTGCACTGCCTTGACGTTCAAGCCGAGGATCGACTCCCACCACGTGTGCACGTGGGACAGCCCTGTGGGAAAGCCTCGTGGGAAAGCCTCGTGGGAAAGACTCGAGGGAAAACCATAGATCCGTTGATCCACGCGGCAGACTGCGTGACACTGCTGCTACCGCTCTCGAGGAAAGCGCAAGTGCATGCCCGCATTCGAGACGAGGACTGACTCCCCTGGGGAGACTCCAGAAGTACCCCAAGATCCATGTCAGCACTGGAGAGGAATCCTCAGGTTCCGGCCCCGACTCCACACAAGGTCTTAGGCCCCGGAATCGACGGGAGAGGAATCCCGAGACGCCCCCGAGGAACTCGCATGGGGACTGGCCTTTCCTGAGGCCACCAGAGCGGGTCCCTGAGGTCCCCGTCGTAAGTCGAGAGCACCTGCCGCAACTCGAGAAAATCCAGGAGGTTTTGCCCTCCAGGCGAGATGAGGCCCATTTCCGCTGAGGCTTCTCGAGGCCAATCACATCTAACCACTGGAACTTCCAAAGGGTCCTTCACACCCTTGCTGCAACTCAAGAAGTTCCCCGACATACCCGTCTGCACTCGAGAGGAAGCACGTGGTGTCCCGCACACATCCAGGGGAGCCCCGTTTCCGCCTCCTAGCTCGAGATGAGGGATCCTTTCCCTGTTTCGTAGGGAAAGAATTCCCGGCGTTCCCGTCGCATCTCAAGAGGAGGCGCTCTCCACAGGAAAGGCGAGAGGAACTCCAGGGTCATGCCACCATTCCAAGAGTCCCCCAGATGTGTCAGTCCATTCCAGAGGAACCTGTTTTCCCTGCACTGCCTTGACGTTCAAGCCGAGGATCGACTCCCACCACGTGTGCACGTGGGACAGCCCTGTGGGAAAGCTTCGTGGGAAAGCCTCGTGGGAAAGACTCGAAGGAAAACCATAGATCCTTTGATCCACGCGGCGGACTGCGTGACACTGCTGCTACCGCTCTGGAGGAAAGCGCAAGTGCATGCCCGCATTCGAGACGAGGACTGACTCCCCTGGGGAGACTCCAGAAGTACCCCAAGATCCATGTCAGCACTGGAGAGGAATCCTCAGGTTCCGGCCCCGACTCCACACAAGGTCTTAGGCCCCGGCATCGACGGGAGAGGAAACCCGAGAGGCCCCCGAGGAACTCGCATGGGGACTGGCCTTTCCTGAGGCCACCAGAGCGGGTCCCTGAGGTCCCCGTCGTAAGTCGAGAGCACCTGCCGCAACTCGAGAAAATCCAGGAGGTTTTGCCCTCCAGGCGAGATGAGGCCCATTTCCGCTGAGGCTTCTCGAGGCCAATCACATCTAACCACTGGAAATTCCAAAGGGTCCTTCACACCATTGCTGCAACTCAAGAAGTTCCCCGACATACCCGTCTCCACTCGAGAGGAAGCACGTGGGGTCCCGCACACATCCAGGGGAGCCCCGTTTCCGCCTCCTAGCTCGAGATGAGTGATCCTTTCCCTGTTTCGTAGGGAAAGAATTCCCGGCGTTCCTGTCGCATCTCAAGAGGAAGCGCTCTCCACAGGAAAGGCGAGAGGAACTCCAGGGTCGTGACAGCATTCCAAGAGTCCCCCAGATGTGTCAGTATATTCCAGAGGAACCTGTTTTCCCTGCACTGCCGTGACGTTCAAGCCGAGGATCGACTCCCACCACGTGTGCACGTGGGACAGCCCTGTGGGAAAGCCTCGTGGGAAAGCCTCGTGGGAAAGACTCGAGGGAAAACCATAGATCCTTTGACCCACGCGGCGGACTGCGTGACACTGCTGCTACCGCTCTGGAGGAAAGCGCAAGTGCATGCCCGCATTCGAGACGAGGACTGACTCCCCTGGGGAGACTCCAGAAGTACCCCAAGATCCATGTCAGCACTGGAGAGGAATCCTCAGGTTCCGGCCCCGACTCCACACAAGGTCTTAGGCCCAGGCATCGACGGGAGAGGAATCCCGAGAGGCCCCCGAGGAACTCGCATGGGGACTGGCCTTTCCTGAGGCCACCAGAGCGGGTCCCTGAGGTCCCCGTCGTAAGTCGATAGCACCTGCCGCAACTCGGGAAAATCCAGGAGGTTTTGCCCTCCAGGCGAGATGAGGCCCATTTCCGCTGAGGCTTCTCGAGGCCAATCACATCTAACCACTGGAACTTCCAAAGGGTCCTTCACACCCTTGCTGCAACTCAACAAGTTCCCCGACATACCCGTCTCCACTCGAGAGGAAGCACGTGGGGTCCCGCACACATCCAGGGGAGCCCGGTTTCCGCCTCCTAGCTCGAGATGAGGGATCCTTTCCCTGTTTCGTAGGGAAAGAATTCCCGGCGTTCCCGTCGCATCTCAAGAGGAGGCGCTCTCTACAGGACAGGCGAGAGGAACTCCAGGGTCATGCCACCATTCCAAGAGTTCCCCAGATGTGTCAGTCCATTCCAGAGGAACCTGTTTTCCCTGCACTGCCTTGACGTTCAAGCCGAGGATCGACTCCCACCACGTGTGCACGTGGGACAGCCCTGTGCGAAAGCCTCGTGGGAAAACCTCGTGGGAAAGACTCGAGGGAAAACCATAGATCCTTTGATCCACGCGGCGGACTGCGTGACACTGCTTCTACCGCTCTGGAGGAAAGCGCAAGTGCATGACCGCATTCGAGACGAGGACTGACTCCCCTGGGGAGACTCCAGAAGTACCCCAAGATCCATGTCAGCACTGGAGAGGAATCCTCAGGTTCCGGCCCCGACTCCACACAAGGTCTTAGGCCCCGGCATCGACGGGAGAGGAATCCCGAGAGGCCCCCGAGGAACTCGCATGGGGACTGGCCTTTCCTGAGGCCACCAGAGCGGTTCCCTGAGGTCCCCGTCGTAAGTCGAGAGCACCTGCCGCAACTCGAGAAAATCCAGGAGGTTTTGCCCTCCAGGCGAGATGAGGCCCATTTCCGCTGAGGCTTCTCGAGGCCAATCACATCTAACCACTGGAACTTCCAAAGGGTCCTTCACACCGTTGCTGCAACTCAAGAAATTCCCCGACATACCCGTCTCCACTCGAGAGGAAGCACGTGGGGTCCCGCACACATCCAGGGGAGCTCCGTTTCTGCCTCCTAGCTCGAGATGAGGGATCCTTTCCCTGTTTCGTAGGGAAAGAATTCCCGGCGTTCCCGTCGCATCTCAAGAGGAGGCGCTCTCCACAGGAAAGGCGAGAGGAACTCCACGGTCGTGACACCATTCCCAGAGTTCCCCAGATGTGTCAGTCCATTCCAGAGGAACCTGTTTTCCCTGCACTGCCTTGACGTTCAAGCCGAGGATCGACTCCCACCACGTGTGCACGTGGGACAGCCCTGTGGCAAAGCCTCGTGGGAAAGCCTCGTGGGAAAGACTCGAGGGAAAACCATAGATCCTTTGATCCACGCGGCGGACTACGTGACACTGCTGCTACCGCTCTGGAGGAAAGCGCAAGTGCATGCCCGCATTCGAGACGAGGACTGACTCCCCTGGGGAGACTCCAGAAGTACCCCAAGATCCATGTCAGCACTGGAGAGGAATCCTCAGGTTCCGGCCCCGACTCCACACAAGGTCTTAGGCCCCGGCATCGACGGGAGAGGAATCCCGAGAGGCCCCCGAGGAACTCGCATGGGGACTGGCCTGTCCTGAGGCCACCAGAGCGGGTCCCTGAGGTCCCTGTCGTAAGTCGAGAGCACCTGCCGCAACTCGAGAAAATCCAGGAGGTTTTGCCCTCCAGGCGAGATGAGGCCCATTTCCGCTGAGGCTTCTCGAGGCCAATCACATCTAACCACTGGAACTTCCAAAGGGTCCTTCACACCATTGCTGCAACTCAAGAAGTTCCCCGACATACCCGTCTCCACTCGAGAGGAAGCACGTGGGGTCCCGCACACATCCAGGGGAGCCCCGTTTCCGCCTCCTAGCTCGAGATGAGGGATCCTTTCCCTGTTTCGTAGGGAAAGAATTCCCGGCGTTCCCGTCGCATCTCAAGAGGAGGCGCTCTCCACAGGAAAGGCGAGAGGAACTCCAGGGTCGTGGCACCATTCCAAGAGTCCCCCAGATGTGTCAGTCCATTCCAGAGGAACCTGTTTTCCCTGCACTGCCTTGACGTTCAAGCCGAGGATCGACTCCCACCACGTGTGCACGTGGGACAGCCCTGTGGGAAAGCCTCGTGGGAAAGCCTCATGGGAAAGACTCGAGGGAAAACCATAGATCCTTTGATCCACGCGGCGGACTGCGTGACACTGCTGCTACCGCTCTGGAGGAAAGCGCAAGTGCATGCCCGCATTCGAGACGAGGACTGACTCCCCTGGGGAGACTCCAGAAGTACCCCAAGATCCATGTCAGCACTGGAGAGGAATCCTCAGGTTCCGGCCCCGACTCCACACAAGGTCTTAGGCCCCGGCATCGACGGGAGAGGAATCCCGAGAGGCCCCCGAGGAACTCGCATGGGGACTGGCCTTTCCTGAGGCCACCAGAGCGGGTCCCTGAGGTCCCCGTCATAAGTCGAGAGCACCTGCCGCAACTCGGGAAAATCCAGGAGGTTTTGCCCTTCAGGCGAGATGAGGCCCATTTCCGCTGAGGCTTCTCGAGGCCAATCACATCTAACCACTGGAACTTCCAAAGGGTCCTTCACACCCTTGCTGCAACTCAAGAAGTTCCCCGACATACCCGTCTCCACTCGAGAGGAAGCACGTGGGGTCCCGCACACATCCAGGGGAGCCCCGTTTCCGCCTCCTAGCTCGAGATGAGGGATCCTTTCCCTGTTTCGTAGGGAAAGAATTCCCGGCGTTCCCGTCGCATCTCAAGAGGAGGCGCTCTCCACAGGAAAGGCGAGAGGAACTCCAGGGTCGTGGCACCATTCCAAGAGTCCCCCAGATGTGTCAGTCCATTCCAGAGGAACCTGTTTTCCCTGCACTGCCTTGACGTTCAAGCCGAGGATCGACTCCCACCACGTGTGCACGTGGGACAGCCCTGTGGGAAAGCCTCGTGGGAAAGCCTCGTGGGAAAGACTGGAGGGAAAACCATAGATCCTTTGATCCACGCGGCGGACTGCGTGACACTGCTGCTACCGCTCTGGAGGAAAGCGCAAGTGCATGCCCGCATTCGAGACGAGGACTGACTCCCCTGGGGAGACTCCAGAAGTACCCCAAGATCCATGTCAGCACTGGAGAGGAATCCTCAGGTTCCGGCCCCGACTCCACACAAGGTCTTAGGCCCCGGCATCGACGGGAGAGGAATTCCGAGAGGCCCCCGAGGAACTCGCATGGGGACTGGCCTTTCCTGAGGCCACCAGAGGGGTTTCCTGAGGTCCCCTTCGTAAGTCGAGAGCACCTGCCGCAACTCGAGAAAATCCAGGAGGTTTTGCCCTCCAGGCGAGATGAGGCCCATTTCCGCTGAGGCTTCTCGAGGCTAATCACGTCTAACCACTGGAACTTCCAAAGGGTCCTTCACACCCTTGCTGCAAATCTAGAAGTTCCCCGACATACCCGTCTCCACTCGAGAGGAAGCACGTGGTGTCCCGCACACATCCAGGGGAGCCCCGTTTCCGCCTCCTAGCTCGAGATGAGGGATCCTTTCCCTGTTTCGTAGGGAAAGAATTCCCGGCGTTCCCGTCGCATCTCAAGAGGAGGCGCTCTCCACAGGAAAGGCGAGAGGAACTCCAGGGTCATGCCACCATTCCAAGAGTCCCCCAGATGTGTCAGTCCATTCCAGAGGAACCTGTTTTCCCTGCACTGCCTTGACGTTCAAGCCGAGGATCGACTCCCACCACGTGTGCACGTGGGACAGCCCTGTGGGAAAGCTTCGTGGGAAAGCCTCGTGGGAAAGACTCGAAGGAAAACCATAGATCCTTTGATCCACGCGGCGGACTGCGTGACACTGCTGCTACCGCTCTGGAGGAAAGCGCAAGTGCATGCCCGCATTCGAGACGAGGACTGACTCCCCTGGGGAGACTCCAGAAGTACCCCAAGATCCATGTCAGCACTGGAGAGGAATCCTCAGGTTCCGGCCCCGACTCCACACAAGGTCTTAGGCCCCGGCATCGACGGGAGAGGAAACCCGAGAGGCCCCCGAGGAACTCGCATGGGGACTGGCCTTTCCTGAGGCCACCAGAGCGGGTCCCTGAGGTCCCCGTCGTAAGTCGAGAGCACCTGCCGCAACTCGAGAAAATCCAGGAGGTTTTGCCCTCCAGGCGAGATGAGGCCCATTTCCGCTGAGGCTTCTCGAGGCCAATCACATCTAACCACTGGAAATTCCAAAGGGTCCTTCACACCATTGCTGCAACTCAAGAAGTTCCCCGACATACCCGTCTCCACTCGAGAGGAAGCACGTGGGGTCCCGCACACATCCAGGGGAGCCCCGTTTCCGCCTCCTAGCTCGAGATGAGTGATCCTTTCCCTGTTTCGTAGGGAAAGAATTCCCGGCGTTCCTGTCGCATCTCAAGAGGAAGCGCTCTCCACAGGAAAGGCGAGAGGAACTCCAGGGTCGTGACAGCATTCCAAGAGTCCCCCAGATGTGTCAGTATATTCCAGAGGAACCTGTTTTCCCTGCACTGCCGTGACGTTCAAGCCGAGGATCGACTCCCACCACGTGTGCACGTGGGACAGCCCTGTGGGAAAGCCTCGTGGGAAAGCCTCGTGGGAAAGACTCGAGGGAAAACCATAGATCCTTTGACCCACGCGGCGGACTGCGTGACACTGCTGCTACCGCTCTGGAGGAAAGCGCAAGTGCATGCCCGCATTCGAGACGAGGACTGACTCCCCTGGGGAGACTCCAGAAGTACCCCAAGATCCATGTCAGCACTGGAGAGGAATCCTCAGGTTCCGGCCCCGACTCCACACAAGGTCTTAGGCCCAGGCATCGACGGGAGAGGAATCCCGAGAGGCCCCCGAGGAACTCGCATGGGGACTGGCCTTTCCTGAGGCCACCAGAGCGGGTCCCTGAGGTCCCCGTCGTAAGTCGATAGCACCTGCCGCAACTCGGGAAAATCCAGGAGGTTTTGCCCTCCAGGCGAGATGAGGCCCATTTCCGCTGAGGCTTCTCGAGGCCAATCACATCTAACCACTGGAACTTCCAAAGGGTCCTTCACACCCTTGCTGCAACTCAACAAGTTCCCCGACATACCCGTCTCCACTCGAGAGGAAGCACGTGGGGTCCCGCACACATCCAGGGGAGCCCGGTTTCCGCCTCCTAGCTCGAGATGAGGGATCCTTTCCCTGTTTCGTAGGGAAAGAATTCCCGGCGTTCCCGTCGCATCTCAAGAGGAGGCGCTCTCTACAGGACAGGCGAGAGGAACTCCAGGGTCATGCCACCATTCCAAGAGTTCCCCAGATGTGTCAGTCCATTCCAGAGGAACCTGTTTTCCCTGCACTGCCTTGACGTTCAAGCCGAGGATCGACTCCCACCACGTGTGCACGTGGGACAGCCCTGTGCGAAAGCCTCGTGGGAAAACCTCGTGGGAAAGACTCGAGGGAAAACCATAGATCCTTTGATCCACGCGGCGGACTGCGTGACACTGCTTCTACCGCTCTGGAGGAAAGCGCAAGTGCATGACCGCATTCGAGACGAGGACTGACTCCCCTGGGGAGACTCCAGAAGTACCCCAAGATCCATGTCAGCACTGGAGAGGAATCCTCAGGTTCCGGCCCCGACTCCACACAAGGTCTTAGGCCCCGGCATCGACGGGAGAGGAATCCCGAGAGGCCCCCGAGGAACTCGCATGGGGACTGGCCTTTCCTGAGGCCACCAGAGCGGTTCCCTGAGGTCCCCGTCGTAAGTCGAGAGCACCTGCCGCAACTCGAGAAAATCCAGGAGGTTTTGCCCTCCAGGCGAGATGAGGCCCATTTCCGCTGAGGCTTCTCGAGGCCAATCACATCTAACCACTGGAACTTCCAAAGGGTCCTTCACACCGTTGCTGCAACTCAAGAAATTCCCCGACATACCCGTCTCCACTCGAGAGGAAGCACGTGGGGTCCCGCACACATCCAGGGGAGCTCCGTTTCTGCCTCCTAGCTCGAGATGAGGGATCCTTTCCCTGTTTCGTAGGGAAAGAATTCCCGGCGTTCCCGTCGCATCTCAAGAGGAGGCGCTCTCCACAGGAAAGGCGAGAGGAACTCCACGGTCGTGACACCATTCCCAGAGTTCCCCAGATGTGTCAGTCCATTCCAGAGGAACCTGTTTTCCCTGCACTGCCTTGACGTTCAAGCCGAGGATCGACTCCCACCACGTGTGCACGTGGGACAGCCCTGTGGCAAAGCCTCGTGGGAAAGCCTCGTGGGAAAGACTCGAGGGAAAACCATAGATCCTTTGATCCACGCGGCGGACTACGTGACACTGCTGCTACCGCTCTGGAGGAAAGCGCAAGTGCATGCCCGCATTCGAGACGAGGACTGACTCCCCTGGGGAGACTCCAGAAGTACCCCAAGATCCATGTCAGCACTGGAGAGGAATCCTCAGGTTCCGGCCCCGACTCCACACAAGGTCTTAGGCCCCGGCATCGACGGGAGAGGAATCCCGAGAGGCCCCCGAGGAACTCGCATGGGGACTGGCCTGTCCTGAGGCCACCAGAGCGGGTCCCTGAGGTCCCTGTCGTAAGTCGAGAGCACCTGCCGCAACTCGAGAAAATCCAGGAGGTTTTGCCCTCCAGGCGAGATGAGGCCCATTTCCGCTGAGGCTTCTCGAGGCCAATCACATCTAACCACTGGAACTTCCAAAGGGTCCTTCACACCATTGCTGCAACTCAAGAAGTTCCCCGACATACCCGTCTCCACTCGAGAGGAAGCACGTGGGGTCCCGCACACATCCAGGGGAGCCCCGTTTCCGCCTCCTAGCTCGAGATGAGGGATCCTTTCCCTGTTTCGTAGGGAAAGAATTCCCGGCGTTCCCGTCGCATCTCAAGAGGAGGCGCTCTCCACAGGAAAGGCGAGAGGAACTCCAGGGTCGTGGCACCATTCCAAGAGTCCCCCAGATGTGTCAGTCCATTCCAGAGGAACCTGTTTTCCCTGCACTGCCTTGACGTTCAAGCCGAGGATCGACTCCCACCACGTGTGCACGTGGGACAGCCCTGTGGGAAAGCCTCGTGGGAAAGCCTCATGGGAAAGACTCGAGGGAAAACCATAGATCCTTTGATCCACGCGGCGGACTGCGTGACACTGCTGCTACCGCTCTGGAGGAAAGCGCAAGTGCATGCCCGCATTCGAGACGAGGACTGACTCCCCTGGGGAGACTCCAGAAGTACCCCAAGATCCATGTCAGCACTGGAGAGGAATCCTCAGGTTCCGGCCCCGACTCCACACAAGGTCTTAGGCCCCGGCATCGACGGGAGAGGAATCCCGAGAGGCCCCCGAGGAACTCGCATGGGGACTGGCCTTTCCTGAGGCCACCAGAGCGGGTCCCTGAGGTCCCCGTCATAAGTCGAGAGCACCTGCCGCAACTCGGGAAAATCCAGGAGGTTTTGCCCTTCAGGCGAGATGAGGCCCATTTCCGCTGAGGCTTCTCGAGGCCAATCACATCTAACCACTGGAAATTCCAAAGGGTCCTTCACACCATTGCTGCAACTCAAGAAGTTCCCCGACATACCCGTCTCCACTCGAGAGGAAGCACGTGGGGTCCCGCACACATCCAGGGGAGCCCCGTTTCCGCCTCCTAGCTCGAGATGAGTGATCCTTTCCCTGTTTCGTAGGGAAAGAATTCCCGGCGTTCCTGTCGCATCTCAAGAGGAAGCGCTCTCCACAGGAAAGGCGAGAGGAACTCCAGGGTCGTGACAGCATTCCAAGAGTCCCCCAGATGTGTCAGTATATTCCAGAGGAACCTGTTTTCCCTGCACTGCCGTGACGTTCAAGCCGAGGATCGACTCCCACCACGTGTGCACGTGGGACAGCCCTGTGGGAAAGCCTCGTGGGAAAGCCTCGTGGGAAAGACTCGAGGGAAAACCATAGATCCTTTGACCCACGCGGCGGACTGCGTGACACTGCTGCTACCGCTCTGGAGGAAAGCGCAAGTGCATGCCCGCATTCGAGACGAGGACTGACTCCCCTGGGGAGACTCCAGAAGTACCCCAAGATCCATGTCAGCACTGGAGAGGAATCCTCAGGTTCCGGCCCCGACTCCACACAAGGTCTTAGGCCCAGGCATCGACGGGAGAGGAATCCCGAGAGGCCCCCGAGGAACTCGCATGGGGACTGGCCTTTCCTGAGGCCACCAGAGCGGGTCCCTGAGGTCCCCGTCATAAGTCGATAGCACCTGCCGCAACTCGGGAAAATCCAGGAGGTTTTGCCCTCCAGGCGAGATGAGGCCCATTTCCGCTGAGGCTTCTCGAGGCCAATCACATCTAACCACTGGAACTTCCAAAGGGTCCTTCACACCCTTGCTGCAACTCAACAAGTTCCCCGACATACCCGTCTCCACTCGAGAGGAAGCACGTGGGGTCCCGCACACATCCAGGGGAGCCCGGTTTCCGCCTCCTAGCTAGAGATGAGGGATCCTTTCCCTGTTTCGTAGGGAAAGAATTCCCGGCGTTCCCGTCGCATCTCAAGAGGAGGCGCTCTCTACAGGACAGGCGAGAGGAACTCCAGGGTCATGCCACCATTCCAAGAGTTCCCCAGATGTGTCAGTCCATTCCAGAGGAACCTGTTTTCCCTGCACTGCCTTGACGTTCAAGCCGAGGATCGACTCCCACCACGTGTGCACGTGGGACAGCCCTGTGCGAAAGCCTCGTGGGAAAACCTCGTGGGAAAGACTCGAGGGAAAACCATAGATCCTTTGATCCACGCGGCGGACTGCGTGACACTGCTTCTACCGCTCTGGAGGAAAGCGCAAGTGCATGACCGCATTCGAGACGAGGACTGACTCCCCTGGGGAGACTCCAGAAGTACCCCAAGATCCATGTCAGCACTGGAGAGGAATCCTCAGGTTCCGGCCCCGACTCCACACAAGGTCTTAGGCCCCGGCATCGACGGGAGAGGAATCCCGAGAGGCCCCCGAGGAACTCGCATGGGGACTGGCCTTTCCTGAGGCCACCAGAGCGGTTCCCTGAGGTCCCCGTCGTAAGTCGAGAGCACCTGCCGCAACTCGAGAAAATCCAGGAGGTTTTGCCCTCCAGGCGAGATGAGGCCCATTTCCGCTGAGGCTTCTCGAGGCCAATCACATCTAACCACTGGAACTTCCAAAGGGTCCTTCACACCGTTGCTGCAACTCAAGAAATTCCCCGACATACCCGTCTCCACTCGAGAGGAAGCACGTGGGGTCCCGCACACATCCAGGGGAGCTCCGTTTCTGCCTCCTAGCTCGAGATGAGGGATCCTTTCCCTGTTTCGTAGGGAAAGAATTCCCGGCGTTCCCGTCGCATCTCAAGAGGAGGCGCTCTCCACAGGAAAGGCGAGAGGAACTCCACGGTCGTGACACCATTCCCAGAGTTCCCCAGATGTGTCAGTCCATTCCAGAGGAACCTGTTTTCCCTGCACTGCCTTGACGTTCAAGCCGAGGATCGACTCCCACCACGTGTGCACGTGGGACAGCCCTGTGGCAAAGCCTCGTGGGAAAGCCTCGTGGGAAAGACTCGAGGGAAAACCATAGATCCTTTGATCCACGCGGCGGACTACGTGACACTGCTGCTACCGCTCTGGAGGAAAGCGCAAGTGCATGCCCGCATTCGAGACGAGGACTGACTCCCCTGGGGAGACTCCAGAAGTACCCCAAGATCCATGTCAGCACTGGAGAGGAATCCTCAGGTTCCGGCCCCGACTCCACACAAGGTCTTAGGCCCCGGCATCGACGGGAGAGGAATCCCGAGAGGCCCCCGAGGAACTCGCATGGGGACTGGCCTTTCCTGAGGCCACCAGAGCGGGTCCCTGAGGTCCCCGTCGTAAGTCTAGAGCACCTGCCGCAACTCGAGAAAATCCAGGAGGTTTTGCCCTCCAGGCGAGATGAGGCCCATTTCCGCTGAGGCTTCTCGAGGCCAATCACGTCTAACCACTGGAACTACCAAAGGGTCCTTCACACCATTGCTGCAACTGAAGAAGTTCCCCGACATACCCGTCTCCACTCGAGAGGAAGCACGTGGGGTCCCGCACACATCCAGGGGAGCCCCGTTTCCGCCTCCTAGCTCGAGATGAGGGATCCTTTCCCTGTTTCGTAGGGAAAGAATTCCCGGCGTTCCCGTCGCATCTCAAGAGGAGGCGCTCTCCACAGGAAAGGCGAGAGGAACTCCAGGGTCGTGGCACCATTCCAAGAGTCCCCCAGATGTGTCAGTCCATTCCAGAGGAACCTGTTTTCCCTGCACTGCCTTGACGTTCAAGCCGAGGATCGACTCCCACCACGTGTGCACGTGGGACAGCCCTGTGGGAAAGCCTCGTGGGAAAGCCTCATGGGAAAGACTCGAGGGAAAACCATAGATCCTTTGATCCACGCGGCGGACTGCGTGACACTGCTGCTACCGCTCTGGAGGAAAGCGCAAGTGCATGCCCGCATTCGAGACGAGGACTGACTCCCCTGGGGAGACTCCAGAAGTACCCCAAGATCCATGTCAGCACTGGAGAGGAATCCTCAGGTTCCGGCCCCGACTCCACACAAGGTCTTAGGCCCCGGCATCGACGGGAGAGGAATCCCGAGAGGCCCCCGAGGAACTCGCATGGGGACTGGCCTTTCCTGAGGCCACCAGAGCGGGTCCCTGAGGTCCCCGTCATAAGTCGAGAGCACCTGCCGCAACTCGGGAAAATCCAGGAGGTTTTGCCCTTCAGGCGAGATGAGGCCCATTTCCGCTGAGGCTTCTCGAGGCCAATCACATCTAACCACTGGAACTTCCAAAGGGTCCTTCACACCCTTGCTGCAACTCAAGAAGTTCCCCGACATACCCGTCTCCACTCGAGAGGAAGCACGTGGGGTCCCGCACACATCCAGGGGAGCCCCGTTTCCGCCTCCTAGCTCGAGATGAGGGATCCTTTCCCTGTTTCGTAGGGAAAGAATTCCCGGCGTTCCCGTCGCATCTCAAGAGGAGGCGCTCTCCACAGGAGAGGCGAGAGGAACTCCAGGGTCGTGCCACCATTCCAAGAGACGCCCAGATGTGTCAGTCCATTACAGAGGAACCTGTTTTCCCTGTACTGCCTTGACGTTCAAGCCGAGGATCGACTCCCACCACGTGTGCACGTGGGACAGCCCTGTGGGAAAGCCTCGTGGGAAAGCCTCGTGGGAAAACTAGAAGGAAAACCATAGATCCTTTGATCCACGGGGCGGACTGCGTGACACTGCTGCTACCGCTCTGGAGGAAAGCGCAAGTGCATGCCCGCATTCGAGACGAGGACTGACTCCCCTGGGGAGACTCCAGAAGTACCCCAAGATCCATGTCAGCACTGGAGAGGAATCCTCAGGTTCCGGCCCCGACTCCACACAAGGTCTTAGGCCCCGGCATCGATGGGAGAGGAATCCCGAGCGGCCCCCGAGGAACTCGCATGGGGACTGGCCTTTCCTGAGGCCACCAGAGCGGGTCCCCGAGGTCCCCGTCGTAAGTCGAGAGCACCTGCCGCAACTCGAGAAAATCCAGGAGGTTTTGCCCTCCAGGCGAGATGAGGCCCATTTCCGCTGAGGCTTCTCGAGGCTAATCACATCTAACCACTGGAAATTCCAAAGGGTCCTTCACACCGTGGCTGCAACTCAAGAAGATCCCCGACATACCCGTCTCCACTCGAGAGGAAGTACGTGGGGTCCCGCACACATCCAGGGGAGCCCCGTTTCCGCCTCCTAGCTCGAGATGAGGGGTCCTTTCCCTGTTTCGTAGGGAAAGAATTCCCGGCGTTCCCATCGCATCTCAAGAGGAGGCGCTCTCCACAGGAAAGGCGAGAGGAACTCCAGGGTCGTGACACCATTCCAAGAGTCCCCCAGATGTGTCAGCCCATTCCAGAGGAACCTGTTTTCCCTTCACTGCCTTGACGTTCAAGCCGAGGATCGACTCCCACCACGTGTGCACGTGGGACAGCCCTGTGGGTAAGCCTCGTGGGAAAGCCTCGTGGGAAAGACTGGAGGGAAAACCATAGATCCTTTGATCCACGCGGCGGACTGCGTGACACTGCTGCTACCGCTCTGGAGGAAAGCGCAAGTGCATGCCCGCATTCGAGACGAGGACTGATTCCCCTGGGGAGACTCCAGAAGTACCCCAAGATCCATGTCAGCACTGGAGAGGAATCCTCAGGTTCCGGCCCCGACTCCACACAAGGTCTTAGGGCCCGGCATCGACGGGAGAGGAATCCCGAGAGGCCCCCGAGGAACTCGCATGGGGACTGGCCTTTCCTGAGGCCACCAGAGCGGGTCCATGAGGTCCCCATCGTAAGTCGAGAGCACCTGCCGCAACTCGAGAAAATCCAGGAGGTTTTGCCCTCCAGGCGAGATGAGGCCCATATCCGCTGAGGCTTCTCGAGGCTAATCACATCTAACCACTGGAAGTTCCAAAGGGTCCTTCACACCCTTGCTGCAACTCAAGCAGTTCCGCGACATACCCGTCTCCACTCGAGAGGAAGCACGTGGGGTCCCGCACACATCCAGGGGAGCCCCGTTTCCGCCTCCTATCTCGAGATGAGGGATCCTTTCCCTTTTTCGTAGGGAAAGAATTACCGGCGTTCCCGTCGCATTTCAAGAGGTGGCGCTCTCCACATGAAAGGCGAGAGGAACTCCAGGGTCGTGGCACCATTCCAAGAGACCCCCAGATGTGTCAGTCCATTCCAGAGGAATCTGTTTTCCCTGCACTGCCTTGACGTTCAAGCCGAGGATCGACTCCCACCACGTGTGCACGTGGGACAGCCCTGTGGGAAAGCCTCGTGGGAAAGCCTCGTGGGAAAGACTCGAGGGAAAACCATAGATCCTTTGATCCACGCGGCGGACTGCGTGACACTGCTGCTACCGCTCTGGAGGAAAGCGCAAGTGCATGCCCGCATTCGAGACGAGGACTGACTCCCCTGGGGAGACTCCAGAAGTACCCCAAGATCCATGTCAGCACTGGAGAGGAATCCTCAGGTTCCGGCCCCGACTCCACACAAGGTCTTAGGCCCCGGCATCGACGGGAGAGGAATCCCGAGAGGCCCCCGAGGAACTCGCATGGGGACTGGCCTTTCCTGAGGCCACCAGAGCGGGTCCCTGAGGTCCCCGTCATAAGTCGAGAGCACCTGCCGCAACTCGGGAAAATCCAGGAGGTTTTGCCCTTCAGGCGAGATGAGGCCCATTTCCGCTGAGGCTTCTCGAGGCCAATCACATCTAACCACTGGAACTTCCAAAGGGTCCTTCACACCCTTGCTGCAACTCAAGAAGTTCCCCGACATACCCGTCTCCACTCGAGAGGAAGCACGTGGGGTCCCGCACACATCCAGGGGAGCCCCGTTTCCGCCTCCTAGCTCGAGATGAGGGATCCTTTCCCTGTTTCGTAGGGAAAGAATTCCCGGCGTTCCCGTCGCATCTCAAGAGGAGGCGCTCTCCACAGGAGAGGCGAGAGGAACTCCAGGGTCGTGCCACCATTCCAAGAGACGCCCAGATGTGTCAGTCCATTACAGAGGAACCTGTTTTCCCTGTACTGCCTTGACGTTCAAGCCGAGGATCGACTCCCACCACGTGTGCACGTGGGACAGCCCTGTGGGAAAGCCTCGTGGGAAAGCCTCGTGGGAAAACTAGAAGGAAAACCATAGATCCTTTGATCCACGGGGCGGACTGCGTGACACTGCTGCTACCGCTCTGGAGGAAAGCGCAAGTGCATGCCCGCATTCGAGACGAGGACTGACTCCCCTGGGGAGACTCCAGAAGTACCCCAAGATCCATGTCAGCACTGGAGAGGAATCCTCAGGTTCCGGCCCCGACTCCACACAAGGTCTTAGGCCCCGGCATCGATGGGAGAGGAATCCCGAGCGGCCCCCGAGGAACTCGCATGGGGACTGGCCTTTCCTGAGGCCACCAGAGCGGGTCCCCGAGGTCCCCGTCGTAAGTCGAGAGCACCTGCCGCAACTCGAGAAAATCCAGGAGGTTTTGCCCTCCAGGCGAGATGAGGCCCATTTCCGCTGAGGCTTCTCGAGGCTAATCACATCTAACCACTGGAAATTCCAAAGGGTCCTTCACACCGTGGCTGCAACTCAAGAAGATCCCCGACATACCCGTCTCCACTCGAGAGGAAGTACGTGGGGTCCCGCACACATCCAGGGGAGCCCCGTTTCCGCCTCCTAGCTCGAGATGAGGGGTCCTTTCCCTGTTTCGTAGGGAAAGAATTCCCGGCGTTCCCATCGCATCTCAAGAGGAGGCGCTCTCCACAGGAAAGGCGAGAGGAACTCCAGGGTCGTGACACCATTCCAAGAGTCCCCCAGATGTGTCAGCCCATTCCAGAGGAACCTGTTTTCCCTTCACTGCCTTGACGTTCAAGCCGAGGATCGACTCCCACCACGTGTGCACGTGGGACAGCCCTGTGGGTAAGCCTCGTGGGAAAGCCTCGTGGGAAAGACTCGAGGGAAAACCATAGATCCTTTGATCCACGCGGCGGACTGCGTGACACTGCTGCTACCGCTCTGGAGGAAAGCGCAAGTGCATGCCCGCATTCGAGACGAGGACTGATTCCCCTGGGGAGACTCCAGAAGTACCCCAAGATCCATGTCAGCACTGGAGAGGAATCCTCAGGTTCCGGCCCCGACTCCACACAAGGTCTTAGGGCCCGGCATCGACGGGAGAGGAATCCCGAGAGGCCCCCGAGGAACTCGCATGGGGACTGGCCTTTCCTGAGGCCACCAGAGCGGGTCCATGAGGTCCCCATCGTAAGTCGAGAGCACCTGCCGCAACTCGAGAAAATCCAGGAGGTTTTGCCCTCCAGGCGAGATGAGGCCCATATCCGCTGAGGCTTCTCGAGGCTAATCACATCTAACCACTGGAAGTTCCAAAGGGTCCTTCACACCCTTGCTGCAACTCAAGCCGGTCCGCGACATACCCGTCTCCACTCGAGAGGAAGCACGTGGGGTCCCGCACACATCCAGGGGAGCCCCGTTTCCGCCTCCTATCTCGAGATGAGGGATCCTTTCCCTTTTTCGTAGGGAAAGAATTACCGGCGTTCCCGTCGCATTTCAAGAGGTGGCGCTCTCCACATGAAAGGCGAGAGGAACTCCAGGGTCGTGGCACCATTCCAAGAGACCCCCAGATGTGTCAGTCCATTCCAGAGGAATCTGTTTTCCCTGCACTGCCTTGACGTTCAAGCCGAGGATCGACTCCCACCACGTGTGCACGTGGGACAGCCCTGTGGGAAAGCCTCGTGGGAAAGCCTCGTGGGAAAGACTCGAGGGAATACCATAGATCCTTTGATCCACGCGGCGGTCTGCGTGACACTGCTGCTACCGCTCTGGAGGAAAGCGCAAGTGCATGCCCGCATTCGAGACGAGGACTGACTCCCCTGGGGAGACTCCAGAAGTACCCCAAGATCCATGTCAGCACTGGAGAGGAATCCTCAGGTTCCGGCCCCGACTCCACACAAGGTCTTAGGCCCCGGCATCGACGGGAGCGGAATCCCGAGAGGCCCCCGAGGAACTCGCATGGGGACTGGCCTTTCCTGAGGCCACCAGAGCGGGTCCCTGACGTCCCCGTCGTAAGTGGAGAGCACCTGCCGCAACTAGAGAAAATCCAGGAGGTTTTGCCCTCCAGGCGAGATGAGGCCCATTTCCGCTGAGGCTTCTCGAGGCCAATCACATCTAACTACTGGAACTTCCAAAGGGTCCTTCACACCCTTGCTGCAACTCAAGAAGTTCCCCGACATACCCGTCTCCACTCGAGAGGAAGCACGTGGGGTCCCGCACACATCCAGGGGAGCCCCGTTTCCACCTCCTAGCTCGAGATGAGGGATCCTTTCCCTGTTTCGTAGGGAAAGAATTCCCGGCGTTCCCGTCGCATCTCAAGAGGAGGCGCTCTCCACAGGAAAGGCGAGAGGAACTCCAGGGTCGTGCCACCATTCCAAGAGTCCCACAGATGTGTCAGTCCATTCCAGAGGAACCTGTTTTCCCTGCACTGCCTTGACGTTCAAGCCGAGGATCGACTCCCACCACGTGTGCACGTGGGACAGCCCTGTGGGAAAGCCTCGTGGGAAAGCCTCGTGGGAAAGACTCGAGGGAAAACCATAGATCCTTTGATCCACGCGGCGAACTGCGTGACACTGCTGCTACCGCTGTGGAGGAAAGCGCAAGTGCATGCCCGCATTCCAGACGAGGACTGACTCCCCTGGGGAGACTCCAGAAGTACCCCAAGATCCATGTCATCACTGGAGAGGAATCCTCAGGTTCCGGCCCCGACTCCACACAAGGTCTTAGGCCCTGGCATCGACGGGAGAGGAATCCCGAGAGGCCCCAGAGGAACTCGCATGGGGACTGGCCTTTCCTGAGGCCACCAGAGCGGGTCCCTGAGGTCCCCGTCATAAGTCAAGAGCACCTGCCGCAACTCGAGAAAATCCAGGAGGTTTTGCCCTCCAGGCGAGATGAGGCCCATTTCCGCTGAGGCTTCTCGAGGCTAATCACGTCTAACCACTGGAACTTCCAAAGGGTCCTTCACACCCTTGCTGCAACTGAAGCAGTTCCGCGACATACCCGTCTCCACTCGAGAGGAAGCACGTGGGGTCCCGCACACATCCAGGGGAGCCCCGTTTCCGCCTCCTAGCTCGAGATGAGGGATCCTTTCCCTGTTTCGTAGGGAAAGAATTCCCGGCGTTCCCGTCGCATCTCAAGAGGTGGCGCTCTCCACAGGAAAGGCGAAAGGAACTCCATGGTCTTGCCACCATTCCAAGAGTCCCCCAGATGTGTCAGTCCATTCCAGAGGAACCTGTTTTCCCTGCACTGCCTTGACGTTCAAGCCGAGGATCGACTCCCACCACGTGTGCACGTGGGACAGCCCTGTGGGAAAGCTTCGTGGGAAAGCCTCGTGGGAAAGACTCGAAGGAAAACCATAGATCCTTTGATCCACGCGGCGGACTGCGTGACACTGCTGCTACCGCTCTGGAGGAAAGCGCAAGTGCATGCCCGCATTCGAGACGAGGACTGACTCCCCTGGGGAGACTCCAGAAGTACCCCAAGATCCATGTCAGCACTGGAGAGGAATCCTCAGGTTCCGGCCCCGACTCCACACAAGGTCTTAGGCCCCGGCATCGACGGGAGAGGAAACCCGAGAGGCCCCCGAGGAACTCGCATGGGGACTGGCCTTTCCTGAGGCCACCAGAGCGGGTCCCTGAGGTCCCCGTCGTAAGTCGAGAGCACCTGCCGCAACTCGAGAAAATCCAGGAGGTTTTGCCCTCCAGGCGAGATGAGGCCCATTTCCGCTGAGGCTTCTCGAGGCCAATCACATCTAACCACTGGAAATTCCAAAGGGTCCTTCACACCATTGCTGCAACTCAAGAAGTTCCCCGACATACCCGTCTCCACTCGAGAGGAAGCACGTGGGGTCCCGCACACATCCAGGGGAGCCCCGTTTCCGCCTCCTAGCTCGAGATGAGTGATCCTTTCCCTGTTTCGTAGGGAAAGAATTCCCGGCGTTCCTGTCGCATCTCAAGAGGAAGCGCTCTCCACAGGAAAGGCGAGAGGAACTCCAGGGTCGTGACAGCATTCCAAGAGTCCCCCAGATGTGTCAGTATATTCCAGAGGAACCTGTTTTCCCTGCACTGCCGTGACGTTCAAGCCGAGGATCGACTCCCACCACGTGTGCACGTGGGACAGCCCTGTGGGAAAGCCTCGTGGGAAAGCCTCGTGGGAAAGACTCGAGGGAAAACCATAGATCCTTTGACCCACGCGGCGGACTGCGTGACACTGCTGCTACCGCTCTGGAGGAAAGCGCAAGTGCATGCACGCATTCGAGACGAGGACTGACTCCCCTGGGGAGACTCCAGAAGTACCCCAAGATCCATGTCAGCACTGGAGAGGAATCCTCAGGTTCCGGCCCCGACTCCACACAAGGTCTTAGGCCCAGGCATCGACGGGAGAGGAATCCCGAGAGGCCCCCGAGGAACTCGCATGGGGACTGGCCTTTCCTGAGGCCACCAGAGCGGGTCCCTGAGGTCCCCGTCGTAAGTCGATAGCACCTGCCGCAACTCGGGAAAATCCAGGAGGTTTTGCCCTCCAGGCGAGATGAGGCCCATTTCCGCTGAGGCTTCTCGAGGCCAATCATATCTAACCACTGGAACTTCCAAAGGGTCCTTCACACCCTTGCTGCAACTCAACAAGTTCCCCGACATACCCGTCTCCACTCGAGAGGAAGCACGTGGGGTCCCGCACACATCCAGGGGAGCCCGGTTTCCGCCTCCTAGCTCGAGATGAGGGATCCTTTCCCTGTTTCGTAGGGAAAGAATTCCCGGCGTTCCCGTCGCATCTCAAGAGGAGGCGCTCTCTACAGGACAGGCGAGAGGAACTCCAGGGTCATGCCACCATTCCAAGAGTTCCCCAGATGTGTCAGTCCATTCCAGAGGAACCTGTTTTCCCTGCACTGCCTTGACGTTCAAGCCGAGGATCGACTCCCACCACGTGTGCACGTGGGACAGCCCTGTGCGAAAGCCTCGTGGGAAAACCTCGTGGGAAAGACTCGAGGGAAAACCATAGATCCTTTGATCCACGCGGCGGACTGCGTGACACTGCTTCTACCGCTCTGGAGGAAAGCGCAAGTGCATGACCGCATTCGAGACGAGGACTGACTCCCCTGGGGAGACTCCAGAAGTACCCCAAGATCCATGTCAGCACTGGAGAGGAATCCTCAGGTTCCGGCCCCGACTCCACACAAGGTCTTAGGCCCCGGCATCGACGGGAGAGGAATCCCGAGAGGCCCCCGAGGAACTCGCATGGGGACTGGCCTTTCCTGAGGCCACCAGAGCGGTTCCCTGAGGTCCCCGTCGTAAGTCGAGAGCACCTGCCGCAACTCGAGAAAATCCAGGAGGTTTTGCCCTCCAGGCGAGATGAGGCCCATTTCCGCTGAGGCTTCTCGAGGCCAATCACATCTAACCACTGGAACTTCCAAAGGGTCCTTCACACCGTTGCTGCAACTCAAGAAATTCCCCGACATACCCGTCTCCACTCGAGAGGAAGCACGTGGGGTCCCGCACACATCCAGGGGAGCTCCGTTTCTGCCTCCTAGCTCGAGATGAGGGATCCTTTCCCTGTTTCGTAGGGAAAGAATTCCCGGCGTTCCCGTCGCATCTCAAGAGGAGGCGCTCTCCACAGGAAAGGCGAGAGGAACTCCACGGTCGTGACACCATTCCCAGAGTTCCCCAGATGTGTCAGTCCATTCCAGAGGAACCTGTTTTCCCTGCACTGCCTTGACGTTCAAGCCGAGGATCGACTCCCACCACGTGTGCACGTGGGACAGCCCTGTGGCAAAGCCTCGTGGGAAAGCCTCGTGGGAAAGACTCGAGGGAAAACCATAGATCCTTTGATCCACGCGGCGGACTACGTGACACTGCTGCTACCGCTCTGGAGGAAAGCGCAAGTGCATGCCCGCATTCGAGACGAGGACTGACTCCCCTGGGGAGACTCCAGAAGTACCCCAAGATCCATGTCAGCACTGGAGAGGAATCCTCAGGTTCCGGCCCCGACTCCACACAAGGTCTTAGGCCCCGGCATCGACGGGAGAGGAATCCCGAGAGGCCCCCGAGGAACTCGCATGGGGACTGGCCTGTCCTGAGGCCACCAGAGCGGGTCCCTGAGGTCCCTGTCGTAAGTCGAGAGCACCTGCCGCAACTCGAGAAAATCCAGGAGGTTTTGCCCTCCAGGCGAGATGAGGCCCATTTCCGCTGAGGCTTCTCGAGGCCAATCACATCTAACCACTGGAACTTCCAAAGGGTCCTTCACACCATTGCTGCAACTCAAGAAGTTCCCCGACATACCCGTCTCCACTCGAGAGGAAGCACGTGGGGTCCCGCACACATCCAGGGGAGCCCCGTTTCCGCCTCCTAGCTCGAGATGAGGGATCCTTTCCCTGTTTCGTAGGGAAAGAATTCCCGGCGTTCCCGTCGCATCTCAAGAGGAGGCGCTCTCCACAGGAAAGGCGAGAGGAACTCCAGGGTCGTGGCACCATTCCAAGAGTCCCCCAGATGTGTCAGTCCATTCCAGAGGAACCTGTTTTCCCTGCACTGCCTTGACGTTCAAGCCGAGGATCGACTCCCACCACGTGTGCACGTGGGACAGCCCTGTGGGAAAGCCTCGTGGGAAAGCCTCATGGGAAAGACTCGAGGGAAAACCATAGATCCTTTGATCCACGCGGCGGACTGCGTGACACTGCTGCTACCGCTGTGGAGGAAAGCGCAAGTGCATGCCCGCATTCCAGACGAGGACTGACTCCCCTGGGGAGACTCCAGAAGTACCCCAAGATCCATGTCATCACTGGAGAGGAATCCTCAGGTTCCGGCCCCGACTCCACACAAGGTCTTAGGCCCTGGCATCGACGGGAGAGGAATCCCGAGAGGCCCCAGAGGAACTCGCATGGGGACTGGCCTTTCCTGAGGCCACCAGAGCGGGTCCCTGAGGTCCCCGTCATAAGTCAAGAGCACCTGCCGCAACTCGAGAAAATCCAGGAGGTTTTGCCCTCCAGGCGAGATGAGGCCCATTTCCGCTGAGGCTTCTCGAGGCCAATCACATCTAACCACTGGAACTTCCAAAGGGTCCTTCACACCGTTGCTGCAACTCAAGAAGTTCCCCGACATACCCGTCTCCACTCGAGAGGAAGCACGTGGGGTCCCGCACACATCCAGGGGAGCTCCGTTTCTGCCTCCTAGCTCGAGATGAGGGATCCTTTCCCTGTTTCGTAGGGAAAGAATTCCCGGCGTTCCCGTCGCATCTCAAGAGGAGGCGCTCTCCACAGGAAAGGCGAGAGGAACTCCACGGTCGTGACACCATTCCCAGAGTTCCCCAGATGTGTCAGTCCATTCCAGAGGAACCTGTTTTCCCTGCACTGCCTTGACGTTCAAGCCGAGGATCGACTCCCACCACGTGTGCACGTGGGACAGCCCTGTGGCAAAGCCTCGTGGGAAAGCCTCGTGGGAAAGACTCGAGGGAAAACCATAGATCCTTTGATCCACGCGGCGGACTACGTGACACTGCTGCTACCGCTCTGGAGGAAAGCGCAAGTGCATGCCCGCATTCGAGACGAGGACTGACTCCCCTGGGGAGACTCCAGAAGTACCCCAAGATCCATGTCAGCACTGGAGAGGAATCCTCAGGTTCCGGCCCCGACTCCACACAAGGTCTTAGGCCCCGGCATCGACGGGAGAGGAATCCCGAGAGGCCCCCGAGGAACTCGCATGGGGACTGGCCTGTCCTGAGGCCACCAGAGCGGGTCCCTGAGGTCCCTGTCGTAAGTCGAGAGCACCTGCCGCAACTCGAGAAAATCCAGGAGGTTTTGCCCTCCAGGCGAGATGAGGCCCATTTCCGCTGAGGCTTCTCGAGGCCAATCACATCTAACCACTGGAACTTCCAAAGGGTCCTTCACACCATTGCTGCAACTGAAGAAGTTCCCCGACATACCCGTCTCCACTCGAGAGGAAGCACGTGGGGTCCCGCACACATCCAGGGGAGCCCCGTTTCCGCCTCCTAGCTCGAGATGAGGGATCCTTTCCCTGTTTCGTAGGGAAAGAATTCCCGGCGTTCCCGTCGCATCTCAAGAGGAGGCGCTCTCCACAGGAAAGGCGAGAGGAACTCCAGGGTCGTGGCACCATTCCAAGAGTCCCCCAGATGTGTCAGTCCATTCCAGAGGAACCTGTTTTCCCTGCACTGCCTTGACGTTCAAGCCGAGGATCGACTCCCACCACGTGTGCACGTGGGACAGCCCTGTGGGAAAGCCTCGTGGGAAAGCCTCATGGGAAAGACTCGAGGGAAAACCATAGATCCTTTGATCCACGCGGCGGACTGCGTGACACTGCTGCTACCGCTCTGGAGGAAAGCGCAAGTGCATGCCCGCATTCGAGACGAGGACTGACTCCCCTGGGGAGACTCCAGAAGTACCCCAAGATCCATGTCAGCACTGGAGAGGAATCCTCAGGTTCCGGCCCCGACTCCACACAAGGTCTTAGGCCCCGGCATCGACGGGAGAGGAATCCCGAGAGGCCCCCGAGGAACTCGCATGGGGACTGGCCTTTCCTGAGGCCACCAGAGCGGGTCCCTGAGGTCCCCGTCATAAGTCGAGAGCACCTGCCGCAACTCGGGAAAATCCAGGAGGTTTTGCCCTTCAGGCGAGATGAGGCCCATTTCCGCTGAGGCTTCTCGAGGCCAATCACATCTAACCACTGGAACTTCCAAAGGGTCCTTCACACCCTTGCTGCAACTCAAGAAGTTCCCCGACATACCCGTCTCCACTCGAGAGGAAGCACGTGGGGTCCCGCACACATCCAGGGGAGCCCCGTTTCCGCCTCCTAGCTCGAGATGAGGGATCCTTTCCCTGTTTCGTAGGGAAAGAATTCCCGGCGTTCCCGTCGCATCTCAAGAGGAGGCGCTCTCCACAGGAGAGGCGAGAGGAACTCCAGGGTCGTGCCACCATTCCAAGAGACGCCCAGATGTGTCAGTCCATTACAGAGGAACCTGTTTTCCCTGTACTGCCTTGACGTTCAAGCCGAGGATCGACTCCCACCACGTGTGCACGTGGGACAGCCCTGTGGGAAAGCCTCGTGGGAAAGCCTCGTGGGAAA
The DNA here is from genome assembly GCF_042477335.2 of Ovis canadensis. Taxonomy (NCBI): domain Eukaryota; kingdom Metazoa; phylum Chordata; class Mammalia; order Artiodactyla; family Bovidae; genus Ovis; species Ovis canadensis. The sequence goes on along the minus strand of NC_091258.1, from coordinate 7,259,326 downwards.
ACTAGAAGGAAAACCATAGATCCTTTGATCCACGGGGCGGACTGCGTGACACTGCTGCTACCGCTCTGGAGGAAAGCGCAAGTGCATGCCCGCATTCGAGACGAGGACTGACTCCCCTGGGGAGACTCCAGAAGTACCCCAAGATCCATGTCAGCACTGGAGAGGAATCCTCAGGTTCCGGCCCCGACTCCACACAAGGTCTTAGGCCCCGGCATCGATGGGAGAGGAATCCCGAGCGGCCCCCGAGGAACTCCCATGGGGACTGGCCTTTCCTGAGGCCACCAGAGCGGGTCCCCGAGGTCCCCGTCGTAAGTCGAGAGCACCTGCCGCAACTCGAGAAAATCCAGGAGGTTTTGCCCTCCAGGCGAGATGAGGCCCATTTCCGCTGAGGCTTCTCGAGGCTAATCACATCTAACCACTGGAAATTCCAAAGGGTCCTTCACACCGTGGCTGCAACTCAAGAAGATCCCCGACATACCCGTCTCCACTCGAGAGGAAGTACGTGGGGTCCCGCACACATCCAGGGGAGCCCCGTTTCCGCCTCCTAGCTCGAGATGAGGGGTCCTTTCCCTGTTTCGTAGGGAAAGAATTCCCGGCGTTCCCATCGCATCTCAAGAGGAGGCGCTCTCCACAGGAAAGGCGAGAGGAACTCCAGGGTCGTGACACCATTCCAAGAGTCCCCCAGATGTGTCAGCCCATTCCAGAGGAACCTGTTTTCCCTTCACTGCCTTGACGTTCAAGCCGAGGATCGACTCCCACCACGTGTGCACGTGGGACAGCCCTGTGGGTAAGCCTCGTGGGAAAGCCTCGTGGGAAAGACTCGAGGGAAAACCATAGATCCTTTGATCCACGCGGCGGACTGCGTGACACTGCTGCTACCGCTCTGGAGGAAAGCGCAAGTGCATGCCCGCATTCGAGACGAGGACTGACTCCCCTGGGGATACTCCAGAAGTACCCCAAGATCCATGTCAGCACTGGAGAGGAATCCTCAGGTTCCGGCCCCGACTCCACACAAGGTCTTAGGGCCCGGCATCGACGGGAGAGGAATCCCGAGAGGCCCCCGAGGAACTCGCATGGGGACTGGCCTTTCCTGAGGCCACCAGAGCGGGTCCATGAGGTCCCCATCGTAAGTCGAGAGCACCTGCCGCAACTCGAGAAAATCCAGGAGGTTTTGCCCTCCAGGCGAGATGAGGCCCATATCCGCTGAGGCTTCTCGAGGCTAATCACATCTAACCACTGGAAGTTCCAAAGGGTCCTTCACACCCTTGCTGCAACTCAAGCAGTTCCGCGACATACCCGTCTCCACTCGAGAGGAAGCACGTGGGGTCCCGCACACATCCAGGGGAGCCCCGTTTCCGCCTCCTATCTCGAGATGAGGGATCCTTTCCCTTTTTCGTAGGGAAAGAATTACCGGCGTTCCCGTCGCATTTCAAGAGGTGGCGCTCTCCACATGAAAGGCGAGAGGAACTCCAGGGTCGTGGCACCATTCCAAGAGACCCCCAGATGTGTCAGTCCATTCCAGAGGAATCTGTTTTCCCTGCACTGCCTTGACGTTCAAGCCGAGGATCGACTCCCACCACGTGTGCACGTGGGACAGCCCTGTGGGAAAGCCTCGTGGGAAAGCCTCGTGGGAAAGACTCGAGGGAATACCATAGATCCTTTGATCCACGCGGCGGTCTGCGTGACACTGCTGCTACCGCTCTGGAGGAAAGCGCAAGTGCATGCCCGCATTCGAGACGAGGACTGACTCCCCTGGGGAGACTCCAGAAGTACCCCAAGATCCATGTCAGCACTGGAGAGGAATCCTCAGGTTCCGGCCCCGACTCCACACAAGGTCTTAGGCCCCGGCATCGACGGGAGCGGAATCCCGAGAGGCCCCCGAGGAACTCGCATGGGGACTGGCCTTTCCTGAGACCACCAGAGCGGGTCCCTGACGTCCCCGTCGTAAGTCGAGAGCACCTGCCGCAACTAGAGAAAATCCAGGAGGTTTTGCCCTCCAGGCGAGATGAGGCCCATTTCCGCTGAGGCTTCTCGAGGCCAATCACATCTAACTACTGGAACTTCCAAAGGGTCCTTCACACCCTTGCTGCAACTCAAGAAGTTCCCCGACATACCCGTCTCCACTCGAGAGGAAGCACGTGGGGTCCCGCACACATCCAGGGGAGCCCCGTTTCCACCTCCTAGCTCGAGATGAGGGATCCTTTCCCTGTTTCGTAGGGAAAGAATTCCCGGCGTTCCCGTCGCATCTCAAGAGGAGGCGCTCTCCACAGGAAAGGCGAGAGGAACTCCAGGGTCGTGCCACCATTCCAAGAGTCCCACAGATGTGTCAGTCCATTCCAGAGGAACCTGTTTTCCCTGCACTGCCTTGACGTTCAAGCCGAGGATCGACTCCCACCACGTGTGCACGTGGGACAGCCCTGTGGGAAAGCCTCGTGGGAAAGCCTCGTGGGAAAGACTCGAGGGAAAACCATAGATCCTTTGATCCACGCGGCGAACTGCGTGACACTGCTGCTACCGCTGTGGAGGAAAGCGCAAGTGCATGCCCGCATTCCAGACGAGGACTGACTCCCCTGGGGAGACTCCAGAAGTACCCCAAGATCCATGTCATCACTGGAGAGGAATCCTCAGGTTCCGGCCCCGACTCCACACAAGGTCTTAGGCCCTGGCATCGACGGGAGAGGAATCCCGAGAGGCCCCAGAGGAACTCGCATGGGGACTGGCCTTTCCTGAGGCCACCAGAGCGGGTCCCTGAGGTCCCCGTCATAAGTCAAGAGCACCTGCCGCAACTCGAGAAAATCCAGGAGGTTTTGCCCTCCAGGCGAGATGAGGCCCATTTCCGCTGAGGCTTCTCGAGGCTAATCACGTCTAACCACTGGAACTTCCAAAGGGTCCTTCACACCCTTGCTGCAACTGAAGCAGTTCCGCGACATACCCGTCTCCACTCGAGAGGAAGCACGTGGGGTCCCGCACACATCCAGGGGAGCCCCGTTTCCGCCTCCTAGCTCGAGATGAGGGATCCTTTCCCTGTTTCGTAGGGAAAGAATTCCCGGCGTTCCCGTCGCATCTCAAGAGGTGGCGCTCTCCACAGGAAAGGCGAAAGGAACTCCATGGTCTTGCCACCATTCCAAGAGTGCCCCAGATATGTCAGTCCATTCTAGAGGAAACTTTTTTCCCTGCACTGCCTTGACGTTCAAGCCGAGGATCCACTCCCACCACGAGTGCACGTGGGAAAGCCCTGTGGGAAAGCCTCGTGGGAAAGCCTCGTGGGAAAGACTTGAGGGAAAACCATAGATCCTTTGATCCATGCGGCGGACTGCGTGACACTGCTGCTACCGCTCTGGAGGAAAGCGCAAGTGCATGCCCGCATTCGAGACGAGGACTGATTCCCCTGGGGAGACTCCAGAAGTACCCCAAGATCCATGTCAGCACTGGAGAGGAATCCTCAGGTTCCGGCCCCGACTCCACACAAGGTCTTAGGCCCCGGCATCGAAGGGAGAGGAATCCCGAGAGGCCCCCGAGGAACTCGCATGGGGACTGGCCTTTCCTGAGGCCACCAGAGCGGGTCCCTGACGTCCCCGTCGTAAGTCGAGAGCACCTGCCGCAACTAGAGAAAATCCAGGAGGTTTTGCCCTCCAGGCGAGATGAGGCCCATTTCCGCTGAGGCTTCTCGAGGCTAATCACGTCTAACCACTGGAACTTCCAAAGGGTCCTTCACACCCTTGCTGCAACTGAAGCAGTTCCGCGACATACCCGTCTCCACTCGAGAGGAAGCACGAGGGTCCCGCACACATCCAGGGGAGCCCCGTTTCCGCCTCCTAGCTCGAGATGAGGGATCCTTTCCCTGTTTTTTAGGGAAAGAATTCCCGGCGTTCCCGTCGCATTTCAAGAGGTGGAGCTCTCCACAGGAAAGGCGAGAGGAACTCCAGGGTCGTGGCACCATTCCAAGAGACCCCCAGATGTGTCAGTCCATTACAGAGGAACCTGTTTTCCCTGCACTGCCTTGACGTTCAAGCAGAGGATCGACTCCCACCACGTGTGCACGTGGGACAGCCCTGTTTGAAAGCCTCGTGGGAAAGCCTCGTGGGAAAGACTCGAGGGAAAACCATAGATCCTTTATCCACGCGGCGGACTGCGTGACACTGCTGCTACCGCTCTGGAGGAAAGCGAAAGTGCATGCCCGCATTCGAGACGAGGACTGACTTCCCTGGGGAGACTCCAGAAGTACCCCAAGATCCATGTCATCACTGGAGAGGAATCCTCAGGATCGGGCCCCGACTCCACACAAGGTCTTAGGCCCCGGCATCGACAGGAGAGTAATCCCGAGAGGCCCCCAAGGAACTCGCATGGGGACTGGCCTTTCTTGAGGCCACCAGAGCGGGTCCCTGAGGTCCCCGTCGTAAGTCAAGAGCACCTGCCGCAACTCGAGAAAATCCAGGAGGTTTTGCCCTCCAGGCGAGATGAGGCCCATTTCCGCTGAGGCTTCTCGAGGCCAATCACATCTAACCACTGGAACTTCCAAAGGGTCCTTCACACCCTTGCTGCAACTCAAGAAGTTCCCCGACATACCCGTCTCCACTCGAGAGGAAGCACGTGGGGTCCCGCACACATCCAGGGGAGCCCCATTTCCGCCTCCTAGCTCGAGATGAGGGATCCTTTCCCTGTTTCGTAGGGAAAGAATTCCCGGCGATCCCGTCGCATCTCAAGAGGAGGCGCTCTCCACAGGAAAGGCGAAAGGAACTCCAGGGTCGTGCCACCATTCCAAGAGTGCCCCAGATGAGTCAGTCCATTCTAGAGGAACCTGTTTTCCCTGCACTGCCTTGACGTTCAAGCCGAGGATCCACTCCCACCACGTGTGCACGTGGGACAGCCCTGTGGGAAAGCCTCGTGGAAAGCCTCGTGGGAAAGACTCGAGGGAAAACCATAGATCCTTTTATCCACGCGGCGGACTGCGTAACACTGCTGCTACCACTATGGAGGAAAGCGCAAGTGCATGCCCGCATTCGAGACGAGGACTGATTCCCCTGGGGAGACTCCAGACTTACCCCAAGATCCATGTCAGCACTGGAGAGGAATCCTCAGGTTCCGGCCCCGACTCCACACAAGGTCTTAGGCCCCGGCATCGACGGGAGAGGAATCCCGAGAGGCCCCCGAGGAACTCGCATGGGGACTGGCCTTTCCTGAGGCCACCAGAGCGGGTCCCTTAGGTCCCCGTCGTAAGTCGAGAGCACCTGCCGCAACTCGAGAAAATCCAGAAGGTTTTGCCCTCCAGGCGAGATGTGGCCCATTTCCGCTGAGGCTTCTCGAGGCTAATCACATCTAACCACTGGAACTTCCAAAGGGTCCTTCACACCCTTGCTGCAACTCAAGAAGTTCCCCGACATACCCGTCTCCACTCGAGAGGAAGCACGTGGGGTCCCGCACACATCCAGGGGAGCCCCGTTTCCGCCTCCTAGCTCGAGATGAGGGATCCTTTCCCTGTTTCGTAGGGAAAGAATTCCCGGCGTTCCCGTCGCATTTCAAGAGGTGGCGCTCTCCACAGGAAAGGCGAGAGGAACTCCAGGGTCGTGGCACCATTCCAAGAGACCCCCAGATGTGTCAGTCCATTACAGAGGAACCTGTTTTCCCTGCACTGCCTTGACGTTCAAGCCGAGGATCGACTCCCACCACGTGTGCACGTGGGACAGCCCTGTTTGAAAGCCTCGTGGGAAAGCCTCGTGGGAAAGACTCGAGGGAAAACCATAGATCCTTTGATCCACGCGGCGGACTGCGTGACACTGCTGCTACCGCTCTGGAGGAAAGCGAAAGTGCATGCCCGCATTCGAGACGAGGACTGACTCCCCTGGGGAGACTCCAGAAGTACCCCAAGATCCATGTCAGCACTGGAGAGGAATCCTCAAGTTCTGGCCCCGACTCCACACAAGGTCTTAGGCCCCGGCATCGATGGGAGAGGAATCCCGAGCGGCCCCCGAGGAACTCGCATGGGGACTGGCCTTTCCTGAGGCCACCAGAGCGGGTACCCGAGTTCCCCGTCGTAAGTCGAGAGCACATGCCGCAACTCGAGAAAATCCAGGAGGTTTTGCCCTCCAGGCGAGATGAGGCCCATTTCCGCTGAGGCTTCTCGAGGCTAATCACGTCTAACCACTGGAACTTCCAAAGGGTCCTTCACACCCTTGCTGCAACTCAAGAAGTTCCCCGACATACCCGTCTCCACTCGAGAGGAAGCACGGGGTGTCCCGCCCACATCCAGGGGAGGTCCATTTCCGACACCTAGCTCGAGATGAGGGATCCTTTCCCTGTTTCGTAGGGAAAGAATTCCCGGCGTTCACGTCGCATCTCAAGAGGAGGCGCTCTCCACAGGAAAGGCGAGAGGAACTACAGGGTCGTGCCACCATTCCAAGAGTCCCCCAGATGTGTCAGTCCATTCCAGAGGAACCTGTTTTCCCTCCACTGACTTGACGTTCAAGCCAAGGATCGACTCCCACCACGTGTGCACGTGGGACATCCCTGTGGGAAAGCCTCGTGGGAAAGCCTCGTGGGAAAGACTCGAGGGAAAACCATAGATCCTTTGATCCACGAGGCGGACTGCGTGACACTGCTGCTACCGCTCTGGAGGAAAGAGCAAGTGCATGCCCGCATTCGAGACGAAGACTGACTCCCCTGGGGAGACTCCAGAAGTACCCCAAGATCCATGTCAGCACTGGAGAGGAATCCTCAGGTTCCGGCCCCGACTCCACACAAGGACTTAGGCCCCGGCATCGACGGGAGAGGAATCCCCAGAGGCCCCCGAGGAACTCGCATGGGGACTGGCTTTTCCTGAGGCCACCAGAGCGGGTCCCTGAGGTCCCCGTCGTAAGTCGAGATCACTTGCCGCAACTCGAGAAAATCCAGGAGGTTTTGCCCTCCAGGCGAGATGAGGCTCATTTCCGCTGAGGCTTCTCGAGGCTAATCACGTCTAAACACTGGAACTTCCAAAGGGTCCTTCACACCCTTGCTGCAACTCAAGAAGTTCCCCGACATACCCGTCTGCACTCGAGAGGAAGCACGTGGGGTCCCGCACACATCCAGGGGAGCCCCGTTTCCGCCTCCTAGCTCGAGATGAGGGATCCTTTCTCTGTTTCGTAGGGAAAGAATTCCCGGCGTTCCCGTCGCATCTCAAGAGGAGGCGCTCTCCACAGGAAAGGCGAGAGGAACTCCAGGGTCATGCCACCATTCCAAGAGTCCCGCAGATGTGTCAGTCCATTCCAGAGGAACCTGTTTTCCCTGCACTGCCTTGACGTTCAAGCCGAGGATCGACTCCCACCACGTGTGCACGTGGGACAGCCCTGTGGGAAAGCCTCGTGGGAAAGCCTCGTGGGAAAGACTCGAGGGAAAACCATAGATCCTTTGATCCATGCGGCGGACTGCGTGACACTGCTGCTACCGCTCTGGAGGAAAGCGCAAGTGCATGCCCGCATTCGAGACGAGGACTGACTCCCCTGGGGAGACTCCAGAAGTACCCCAAGATCCATGTCAGCACTGGAGAGGAATCCTCAGGTTCCGGCCCCGACTCCACACAAGGACTTAGGCCCCGGCATCGACGGGAGAGGAATCCCCAGAGGCCCCCGAGGAACTCGCATGGGGACTGGCCTTTCCTGAGGCCACCAGAGCGGGTCCCTGAGGTCCCCGTCGTAAGTCGAGAGCACCTGCCGCAACTCGAGAAAATCCAGGAGGTTTTGCCCTCCAGGCGAGATGAGGCCCATTTCCGCTGAGGCTTCTCGAGGCTAATCACGTCTAACCACTGGAACTTCCAAAGAGTCCTTCACACCCTTGCTGCAACTCAAGAAGTTCCCCGACATACCCGTCTGCACTCGAGAGGAAGCACGTGGTGTCCCGCACACATCCAGGGGAGCCCCGTTTCCGCCTCCTAGCTCGAGATGAGGGATCCTTTCCCTGTTTTTTAGGGAAAGAATTCCCGGCGTTCCCGTCGCATCTCAAGAGGAGGCGCTCTCCACAGGAAAGGGGAGAGGAACTCCAGGGTCGTGCCACCATTCCAAGAGTCCCCCAGATGTGTCAGTCCATTCCAGAGGAACCTGTTTTCCCTGCACTGCCTTGACGTTCAAGCCGAGGATCGACTCCCACCACGTGTGCACGTGGGACAGCCCTGTGGGAAAGCCTCGTGGGAAAGCCTCGTGGGAAAGACTCGAGGGAAAACCATAGATCCTTTGATCCACGCGGCGGACTGCGTGACACTGCTGCTACCGCTCTGGAGGAAAGCGCAAGTGCATGCCCGCATTGGAGACGAGGACTGACTCCCCTGGGGAGACTCCAGAAGTACCCCAAGATCCATGTCAGCACTGGAGAGGAATCCTCAGGTTCCGGCCCCGACTCCACACAAGGTCTTAGGCCCCGGCATCGACGGGAGAGGAATCCCGAGAGGCCCCCGAGGAACTCGCATGGGGACTGGCCTTTCCTGAGGCCACCAGAGCGGGTCCCTGAGGTCCCCGTCGTAAGTCGAGAGCACCTGCCGCAACTCGAGAAAATCCAGGAGGTTTTGCCCTCCAGGCGAGATGAGGCCCATTTCCGCTGAGGCTTCTCGAGGCCAATCACATCTAACCACTGGAACGTCCAAAGGGTCCTTCACACCATTACTGCAACTCAAGAAGTTCCCCGACATACCCGTCTCCACTCGATAGGAAGCACGTGGTGTCCCGCACACATCCAGGGGAGCCCCGTTTCCACCTCCTAGCTCGAGATGAGGGATCCTTTCCCTGTTTCGTAGGGAAAGAATTCCAGGTGTTCCCGTCGCATCTCAAGAGGAGGCGCTCTCCACAGGAAAGGCGAGAGGAACTCCAGGGTCGTGCCACCATTCCAAGAGTCCCCCAGTTGTGTCAGTCCATTCCAGAGGAACCTGTTTTCCCTGCACTGCCTTGACGTTCAAGCCGAGGATCGACTCCCACCACGTGTGCACGTGGGACAGCCCTGTGGGAAAGCCTCTTGGGAAAGCCTCGTGGGAAAGACTCGAGGGAAAACCATAGATCCTTTGATCCACGCGGCGGACTGCGTGACACTGCTGCTACCGCTCTGGAGGAAAGCGCAAGTGCATGCCCGCATTTGAGACGAGGACTGACTCCCCTGGGGAGACTCCAGAAGTACCCCAAGATCCATGTCAGCACTGGAGAGGAATCCTCAGGTTCCGGCCCCGACTCCACACAAGGTCTTAGGCCCCGGCATCGACGGGAGAGGAATCCCGAGAGGCCCCTGAGGAACTCGCATGGGGACTGGCCTGTCCTGAGGCCACCAGAGCGGGTCCCTGAGGTCCCCGTCGTAAGTCGAGAGCACCTGCCGCAACTCGAGAAAATCCAGGAGGTTTTGCCCTCCAGGCGAGATGAGGCCCATTTCCGCTGAGGCTTCTTGAGGCCAATCACATCTAACCACTGGAACTTCCAAAGGGTCCTTCACACCCTTGCTGCAACTCAAGAAGTTCCCCGACATACCCGTCTCCACTCGAGAGGAAGCACGTGGTGTCCCGCACACATCCAGGGGAGCCCCGTTTCCGCCTCCTAGCTCGAGATGAGGGATCCTTTCCCTGTTTCGTAGGGAAAGAATTCCCGGCGTTCCCGTCGCATCTCAAGAGGAGGCGCTCTCCACAGGAAAGGCGAGAGGAACTCCAGGGTCATGCCACCATTCCAAGAGTCCCCTAGATGTGTCAGTCCATTCCAGAGCAACCTGTTTTAACTGCACTGCCTTGACGTTCAAGCCGAATATCGACTCCCACCACGTGTGCACGTGGGACAGCCCTGTGGGAAAGCCTCATGGGAAAGCCTCGTGGGAAAGACTCGAGGGAAAACCATAGATCCTTTGATCCACGCGGCGGACTGCGTGACACTGCTGCTACCGCTCTGGAGGAAAGCGCAAATGCATGCCCGCATTCGAGACGAGGACTGACTCCCCTGGGGAGACTCCAGAAGTACCCCAAGATCCATGTCAGCACTGGAGAGGAATCCTCAGGTTCCGGCCCCGACTCCACACAAGGTCTTAGGCCCCGGCATCGACGGGACAGGAATCCCGAGAGGCCCCCGAGGAACTCGCATGGGGACTGGCCTTTCCTGAGGCCACCAGAGCGGGTCCCTGTCGAGAGCACCTGCCGCAACTCGAGAAAATCCAGGAGGTTTTGCCTTCCAGGCGAGATGAGGCCCATTTCCGCTGAGGCTTCTCGAGGCCAAGCACATCTAACCACTGGAACTTCCAAAGGGTCCTTCACACCCTTGCTGCAACTCAAGAAATTCCCCGACATACCCGTCTCCACTCGAGAGGAAGCACGTGGTGTCCCGCACACATCCAGGGGAGCCCCGTTTCCGACTCCTAGCTCGAGATGAGGGATCCTTTCCCTGTTTCGTAGGGAAAGAATTCCCGGCGTTCCGTCGCATCTCAAGAGGAGGCGCTCTCCACAGGAAAGGCGAGAGGAACTCCAGGGTCGTGCCACCATTCAAAGAGTCCCCCAGATGTGTCAGTCCATTCCAGAGGAACCTGTTTTCCCTGCACTGCCTTGACGTTCAAGCCGAGGATCGAGTCCCACCACGTGTGCACGTGGGACAGCCCTGTGGGAAAGCCTCCTGGGAAAGCCTCGTGGGAAAGACTCGAGGGAAAACCAATGATCCTTTGATCCACGCGGCGGACTGCGTGACACTGATGCTACCGCTCTGGAGGAAAGCGCAAGTGCATGCCCGCATTCGAGACGAGGACTGACTCCCCTTGGGAGACTCCAGAAGTACCCCAAGATCCATGTCAGCACTGGAGAGGAATCCTCAGGTTCCGGCCCCGACTCCACACAAGGTCTTAGGCCCCGGCATCGACGGGAGAGGAATCCCGAGACGCCCCCGAGGAACTCGCATGGGGACTGGCCTTTCCTGAGGCCACCAGAGCGGTTCCATGAGGTCCCCGTCGTAAGTCGAGAGCACCTGCCGCAACTCGAGAAAATCCAGGAGGTTTTGCCCTCCAGGCGAGATGAGGCCCATTTCCGCTGAGGCTTCTCGAGGCCAATCACATCTAACCACTGGAACTTCCAAAGGGTCCTTCACACCATTGCTGCAACTCAAGAAGTTCCCCGACATACCCGTCTCCACTCGAGAGGAAGCACGTGGGGTCCCTCACACATCCAGGGGAGCCCCGTTTCCGCCTCCTAGCTCGAGATGAGGGATCCTTCCCTTTTTCGTAGGGAAAGAATTCCCGGCGTTCCAGTCACATCTCAAGAGGAGGCGCTCTCCACAGGAAAGGCGAGAGGAACTCCAGGGTCGTGACACCATTCCAAGAGTCCCCCAGATGTGTCAGTCCATTCCAGAGGAACCTGTTTTCCCTGAACTGACTTGACGTTCAAGCCGAGGATCGACTCCCACCACGTGTGCACGTGGGACAGCCCTGTGGGAAAGCCTCATGGGAAAGACTCGAGGGAAAACCATAGATCCTTTGATCCACGCGGCGGACTGGGTGACACTGCTGCTACCGCTCTGGAGGAAAGCGCAAGTGCATGCCCGCATTCGAGACGAGGACTGACTCCCCTGGGGAGACTCCAGAAGTACCCCAAGATCCATGTCAGCCCTGGAGAGGAATCCTCAGGTTCCGGCCCCGACTCCACACAAGGTCTTAGGCCCCGGCATCGACGGGAGAGAAATCCCGAGAGGCCCCCGAGGAACTCGCATTTGGACTGGCCTTTCCTGAGGCCACCAGAGCGGGTCCCTGAGGTCACCGTCGTAAATCGAGAGCACCTGCCGCAACTCGAGAAAATCCAGGAGGTTTTGCCCTCCAGGCGAGATGAGGCCCATTTCCGCTGAGGCTTCTCGAGGCCAATCACATCTAACCACATGAACTTCCAAAGGGTCTTTCACACTCTTGCTGCAACTCAAGAACTTCCCAGACATACCCGTCTGCACTCGAGAGGAAGCACGTGGGTCCCGCACACATCCAGGGGAGCCCCGTTTCCGCCTCCTAGCTCGAGATGAGGGATCCTTTCCCTGTTTCGTAGGGAAAGAATTCCCGGCGTTCCCGTCGCATCTCAAGAGGAGGCTCTCTCCACAGGAAAGGCGAGAGGAACTCCAGGGTCATGCCACCATTCCAAGTGTCCCCCAGATGTGTCAGTCCATTCCAGAGGAACCTGTTTTCCCTGCACTGCCTTGACGTTCAAGCCGAGGATCGACTCCCACCACGTGTGCACGTGGGACAGCCCTGTGGGACAGCCCTGTGTGAAAGCCTCGTGGGAAAGCCTCGTGGGAAAGACTCGAGGGAAAACCATAGATCCTTTGATCCACGCGGCGGACTGCGTGACACTGCTGCTACCGCTCTGGAGGAAAGCGCAAGTGCATGCCCGCACTCGAGACGAGGACTGACTCCCCTGGGGAGACTCCAGAAGTACCCCAAGATCCATGTCAGCACTGGAGAGGAATCCTCAGGTTCCGGCCCCGACTCCACACAAGGTCTTAGGCCCCGGCATCGACGGGAGAGGAATCCCGAGACGCCCCCGAGGAACTCGCATGGGGACTGGCCTTTCCTGAGGCCACCAGGGCGGGTCCCTGAGGTCCCCGTCGTAAGTCGAGAGCACCTGCCGCAACTCGAGAAAATCCAGGAGGTTTTGCCCTCCAGGCGAGATGAGGCCCATTTCCCCTGAGGCTTCTCGAGGCCAATCACAACTAACCACTGGAACTTCCAAAGGGTCCTTCACACCATTGCTGCAACTCAAGAAGTTCCCCGACATACCCGTCTCCACTCGAGAGGAAGCACGTGGGGTCCCGCACACATCCAGGGGAGCCCCGTTTCCGACTCCTAGCTCGAGATGAGGGATCCTTTCCCTGTTTCGTAGGGAAAGAATTCACGGCGTTCCCGTCGCATCTCAAGAGGAGGCGCTCTCCACAGGAAAGGCAAGAGGAACTCCAGGGTCGTGCCACCATTCCAAGAGTCCCCCAGATGTGTCAGTCCATTCCAGAGGAACCTGTTTTCCCTGCACTGCCTTGACGTTCAAGTCGAGGATCGACTCCCACCACGTGTGCACGTGGGACAGCCCTGTGGGAAAGCCTCGTGGGAAAGCCTCGTGGGAAAGACTCGAGGGAAAACCATAGATCCTTTGATCCACGCGGCGGACTGCGTGACACTGCTGCTACCGCTCTGGAGGAAAGCGCAAGTGCATGCCCGCATTCGAGACGAGGACTGACTCCCCTGGGGAGACTCCAGAAGTACCCCAAGATCCATGTCAGCACTGGAGAGGAATCCTCAGGTTCCGGCCCCGACTCCTCACAAGGTCTTAGGCCCCGGGATCGCCGGGAGAGGAATCCCGAGAGGCCCCCGAGGAACTCGCATGGGGACTGGCCTTTCCTGAGGCCACCAGAGCGGGTCCCTGAGGTTCCCGTCGTAAGTCGAGAGCACCTGCCGCAACTCGAGAAAATCCAGGAGGTTTTGCCCTCCAGGCGAGATGAGGCCCATTTCCGCTGAGGCTTCTCGAGGCCAATCGCGTCTAACCACTGGAACTTCCAAAGGGTCCTTCACACCCTTGCTGCAACTCAAGAAGTTCCCCGACATACCCGTCTCCAATCGAGAGGATGCACGTGGTGTCCCGCACACATCCAGGGGAGCCCCGTTTCCGCCTCCTAGCTCGAGATGAGGGATCCTTTCCCTGTTTCGTAGGGAAAGAATTCCCGGCATTCCCGTCGCATCTCAAGAGGAGGCTCTCTCCACAGGAAAGGCGAGAGGAACTCCAGGGTCGTGCCACTATTCCAAGAGTCCCCCAGATGTGTCAGTCCATTCCAGAGGAACCTGTTTTCCCTGCACTGCCTTGACGTTCAAGCCGAGGATCGACTCAAACCACGTGTGCACGTGGGACAGCCCTGTGGGAAAGCCTCGTGGGAAAGCCTCGTGGGAAAGACTCGAGGGAAAACCATAGATCCTTTGATCCACGCGGCGGACTGCGTGACACTGCTGCTACCACTCTGGAGGAAAGCGCAAGTGCATGCCCGCATTCGAGACGAGGACTGACTCCCCTGGGGAGACTCCAGAAGTACCCCAAGATCCATGTCAGCACTGGAGAGGAATCCTCAGGTTCCGGCCCCGACTCCACACAAGGTCTTAGGCCCCGGCATCGACGGGAGAGGAATCCCGAGAGGCCCGCGAGGAACTCGCATGGGGACTGGCCTTTCCTGAGGCCACCAGAGCGGGTCCCTGAGGTCCCCGTCGTAAGTCGAGAGCACCTGCCGCAACTCGAGAAAATCCAGGAGGTTTTGCCCTCCAGGCCAGATGAGGCCCATTTCCGCTGAGGTTTCTCGAGGCCAATCACATCTAACCACTGGAACTTCCAAAGGGTCCTTCACACCATTGCTGCAACTCAAGAAGTTCCCCGACATACCCGTCTCCACTCGAGAGGAAGCACGTGGGGTCCCGCACACATCCAGGGGAGCCCCGTTTCCGCCTCCTAGCTCGAGATGAGGGATCCTTTCCCTGTTTCGTAGAGAAAGAATTCCCGGCGTTCCCGTCGCATCTCAAGAGGAGGCGCTCTCCACAGGAAAGGCGAGAGGAACTCCAGGGTCGAGACACCATTCCAAGAGTCCCCCAGATGTGTCAGTCCATTCCAGAGGAACCTGTTTTCCCTGCACTGCCTTGACGTTCAAGCCGAGGATCGACTCCCACCACGTGTGCACTTGGGACAGCCCTGTGGGAAAGCCTCGTGGGAAAGCCTCGTGGGAAAGACTCGAGGGAAAACCATAGATCCTTTGATCCACGCGGCGGACTGCGTGACACTGCTGCTACCGCTCTGGAGGAAAGCGCAAGTGCATGCTCGCATTCGAGACGAGGACTGACTCCCCTGGGGAGACTCCAGAAGTACCCCAAGATCCATGTCAGCACTGGAGAGGAATACTCAGGTTCCGGCCCCGACTCCACACAAGGTCTTAGGCCCCGGCATCGACGGGAGAGGAATCCAGAGAGGCCCCCGAGGAACTCGCATGGGGACTGGCCTTTCCTGAGGCCACCAGAGCGGGTCCCTGAGGTCCCCGTCGTAAGTCGAGAGCACCTGCCGCAACTCGAGAAAATCCAGGAGGTTTTGCCCTCCAGGCGAGATGAGGCCCATTTCCGCTGAGGCTTCTCGAGTCCAATCACATCTAACCACTGGAACTTCCAAAGGGTCCTTCACACCCTTGCTGCAACTCAAGAAGTTCCCCGACATACCCGTCTCCACTCGAGAGGAAGCACGTGGTGTCCCGCACACATCCAGGGGAGCCCCGTTTCGCCTCCTAGCTCGAGATGAGGGATCCTTTCCCTGTTTCGTAGGGAAAGAATTCCCGGCGTTCCCGTCGCTTCTCAAGAGGAGGCGCTCTCCACAGGAAAGGCGAGAGGAACTCCAGGGTCGTGCCACCATTCCAAGAGTCCCCCAGATGTGTCAGCCCATTCCAGAGGAACCTGTTTTCCCTGCACTGCCTTGACGTTCAAGCCGTGGATCGACTCCCACCACGTGTGCACGTGGGACAGCCCTGTGGGAAAGCCTCGTGGGAAAGCCTCGTGGGAAAGACTCGAGGGAAAACCATAGATCCTTTGATCCACGCGGCGGACTGCGTGACACTGCTGCTACCGCTCTGGAGGAAAGCGCAAGTGCATGCCCACATTCGAGACGAGGACTGACTCCCCTGGGGAGACTCCAGAAGTACCCCAAGATCCATGTCAGCACTGGAGAAGAATCCTCAGGTTCCGGCCC
Source organism: Ovis canadensis (assembly GCF_042477335.2). NCBI lineage: Eukaryota > Metazoa > Chordata > Mammalia > Artiodactyla > Bovidae > Ovis > Ovis canadensis. The sequence goes on along the minus strand of NC_091258.1, from coordinate 7,243,623 downwards.
CGACTCCACACAAGGTCTTAGGCCCCGGCATCGATGGGAGAGGAATCCCGAGAGGCCCCCGAGGAACTCGCATAGGGACTGGCCTTTCCTGAGGCCACCAGAGCGGGTCCCTGAGGTCCCCGTCGTAAGTCGAGAGCACCTGCCGCAACTCGAGAAAATCCAGGAGGTTTTGCCCTCCAGGCGAGATGAGGCCCATTTCCGCTGAGGCTTCTCGAGGCCAATCTCATCTAACCACTGGAACTTCCAAAGGGTCCTTCACACCATTGCTGCAACGCAAGAAGTTCCCCGACATACCCGTCTCGACTTGAGGGGAAGCACGTAGGGTCCCGCACATATCCAGGGGAGCCCCGTTTCCGCCTCCTAGCTCGAGATGAGGGATCCTTTCCCTGTTTCGTAGGGAAAGAATTCCCGGCGTTCCCGTCGCATCTCAAGAGGAGGCGCTCTCCACAGGAAAGGCGAGAGGAACTCCAGGGTCGTGGCACCATTCCAAGAGACCCCCAGATGTGTCAGTCCATTCCAGAGGAACCTGTTTTCCCTGCACTGCCTGTCGTTCAAGCCGAGGATCGACTCCCACCACGTGTGCACGAGGGACAGCCCTGTTGGAAAGCCTCGTGGGAAAGCCTCGTGGGAAAGACTCGAGGGAAAACCATAGATCCTTTGATCCACGGGGCGGACTGCGTGACACTGATGCTACCGTTCTGGAGGAAAGCGCAAGTGCATGCCCGCATTCGAGACGAGGACTGACTCCCCTGGGGAGACTCCAGAAGTACCCCAAGATCCATGTCAGCACTGGAGAGGAATCCTCAGGTTCCGGCCCCGACTCCACACAAGGTCTTAGGCCCCGGCATCGACGGGAGAGGAATCCCGAGAGGCCCCCGAGGAACTCGCATGGGGACTGGCCTTTCCTGAGGCCACCAGAGCGGGTCCCTGAGGTCCCCGTTGTAAGTCGAGAGCACCTGCCGCAACTCGAGAAAATCCATGAGGTTTTGCCCTCCAGGCGAGATGAGGCCCATTTCCGCTGAGGCTTCTCGAGGCCAATCACATCTAACCACTGGAACTTCCAAAGGGTCCTTCACACCCTTGCTGCAACTCAAGAAGTTCCCCGACATACCCGTCTCCACTCGAGAGGATGCACGTGGTGTCCTGCACACATCCAGGGGAGCCCCGTTTCCGCCTCCTAGCTCGAGATGAGGGATCCTTTCCCTGTTTCGTAGGGAAAGAATTCCCGGCGTTCCCGTCGCATCTCAAGAGGAGGCGCTTTCCACAGGAAAGGCGAAAGGAACTCCAGTGTCGTGACACCATTCCAAGAGTCCCCCAGATGTGTCAGGCCATTCCAGAGGAACCTGTTTTCCCTGCACTGCCTTGACGTTCAAGCCGAGGATCGACTTCCACCACGTGTGCACGTGGGACAGCCCTGTGGGAAAGCCTCGTGGGAAAGCCTCGTGGGAAAGACTCGAGGGAAAACCATAGATCCTTTGATCCACGCGGCAGACTGCGTGACACTGCTGCTACCGCTCTGGAGGAAAGCGCAAGTGCATGCCCGCATTCGAGACGAGGACTGACTCCCCTGGGGAGACTCCAGAAGTACCCCAAGATCCATGTCAGCACTGGAGAGGAATCCTCAGGTTCCGGCCACGACTCCACACAAGGTCTTAGGCCCCGGCATCGACGGGAGAGGAATCCCAAGAGGCCCCCGAGGATCTCGCAAGGGGACTGGCCTTTCCTGAGGCCACCAGAGCGGGTCCCTGAGGTCCCCGTCGTAAGTCGAGAGCACCTACCGCAACTCGAGAAAATCCAGGAGGTTTTGCCCTCCAGGCGAGATGAGGCCCATTTCCGCAGAGGCTTCTCGAGGCCAATCACATCTAACCACTGGAACTTCCAAAGGGTCCTTCACACCCTTGCTGCAACTCAAGAAGTTCCCCGACATACCCGTCTCCACTCGAGAGGAAGCACGTGGTGTCCCGCACACATCCAGGGGAGCCCCGTTTCCGCCTCCTAGCTCGAGATGAGGGATCCTTTCCCTGTTTCGTAGGGAAAGAATTCCCGGCGTTCCCGTCGCATCTCAAGAGGAGGCGCTCTCCACAGGAAAGGCGAGAGGAACTCCAGGGACGAGACACCATTCCAAGAGTCCCCCAATGTGTCAGTCCATTCCAGAGGAACCTGTTTTCCCTGCACTGCCTTGACGTTCAAGCCGAGGATCGACTCCCACCACGTGTGCACGTGGGACAGCCCTGTGGGAAAGCCTCGTGGGAAAGCCTCGTGGGAAAGACTCGAGGGAAAACCATAGATCCTTTGATCCACGCGGCGGACTGCGTGACACTGCTGCTACCGCTCTGGAGGAGAGCGCAAGTGCATGCCCGCATTCGAGACGAGGACTGACTCCCCTGGGGAGACTCCAGAAGTACCCCAAGATCCATGTCAGCACTGGAGAGGAATCCTCAGGTTCCGGCCCCGACTCCACACAAGGTCTTAGGCCCCGGCATCGACGGGAGCGGAATCCCGAGAGGCCCCCGAGGAACTCGCATTGGGACTGGCCTTTCCTGAGGCCACCAGAGCGGGTCCCTGAGGTCTCCGTCGTAAGTCGAGAGCACCTGCCGCAACTTCAGAAAATCCAGGAGGTTTTGCCCTCCAGGCGAGATGAGGCCCATTTCCGCTGAGGCTTCTCGAGGCCAATCACATCTAACCACTGGAACTTCCAAAGGGTCCTTCACACCATTGCTGCAACTCAAGAAGTTCCCCGACATACCCGTCTCCACTCGAGAGGAAGCACGTGGTGTCCCGCACACATCCAGGGGAGCCCCGTTTCCGCCTCCTAGCTCGAGATGAGAGATCCTTTCCCTGTTTCGTAGGGAAAGAATTCTCGGCGTTCCCGTCGCATCTCAAGAGGAGGCGCTCTCCACAGGAAAGGCGAGAGGAACTCCAGGGTCGAGACACCATTCCAAGAGTCCCCCAGATGTGTCAGTCCATTCCAGAGGAACCTGTTTTCCCTGCACTGCCTTGACGTTCAAGCCGAGGATCGACTCGCACCACGTGTGCACGTGGGACAGCCCTGTTGGAAAGCCTCGTGGGAAAGCCTCGTGGGAAAGACTCGAGGGAAAACCATAGATCCGTTGATCCACGCGGCGGACTGCGTGACACTGCTGCTACCGCTCTGGAGGAGAGCGCAAGTGCATGCCCGCATTCGAGACGAGGACTGACTCCCCTGGGGAGACTCCAGAAGTACCCCAAGATCCATGTCAGCACTGGAGAGGAATCCTCAGGTTCCGGCCCCGACTCCACACAAGGTCTTAGGCCCCGGCATCGACGGGAGAGGAATCCCGAGAGGCCCCCGAGGAACTCGCATGGGGACTGGCCTTTCCTGAGGCCACCAGAGCGGGTCCCTGAGGTCCCCGTCGTAAGTCGAGAGCACCTGCCGCAACTCGAGAAAATCCAGGAGGTTTTGCCCTCCAGGCCAGATGAGGCCCATTTCCGCTGAGGCTTCTCGAGGCCAATCACATCTAACCACTGGAACTTCCAAAGGGTCCTTCACACCCTTGCTGCAACTCAAGAAGTTCCCCGACATACCCGTCTCCACTCGAGAGGAAGCACGTGGTGTCCCGCACACATCCAGGGGAGCCCCGTTTCGCCTCCTAGCTCCAGATGAGGGATCCTTTCCCTGTTTCGTAGGGAAAGAATTCCCGGCGTTCCCGTCGCATCTCAAGAGGAGGCGCTCTCCACAGGAAAGGCGAGAGGAACTCCAGGGTCGTGCCACCATTCCAAGAGTCCCCCAGATGTGTCAGTCCATTCCAGAGGAACCTGTTTTCCCTGCACTGCCTTGACGTTCAAGCCGAGGATCGACTCCCACCACGTGTGCACGTGGGACAGCCCTGTGGTAAAGCCTCGTGGGAAAGCCTCGTGGGAAAGACTCGAGGGAAAACCATAGATCCTTTGATCCACGCGGCGGACTGCGTGACACTGCTGCTACCGCTCTGGAGGAAAGCGCAAGTGCATGCCCACATTCGAGACGAGTACTGACTCCCCTGGGGAGACTCCAGAAGTACCCCAAGATCCATGTCAGCACTGGAGAGGAATCCTCAGGTTCCGGCCCCGACTCCACACAAGGTCTTAGGCCCCGGCATCGACGGGAGAGGAATCCCGAGAGGCCCCCGAGGAACTCGCATGGGGACTGGCCTTTTCTGAGGCCACCAGAGCGGGTCCCTGAGGTCCCCGTCGTAAGTCGAGAGCACCTGCCGCAACTCGAGAAAATCCAGGAGGTTTTGCCCTCCAGGCGAGATGAGGCCCATTTCCGCTGAGGCTTCTCGAGGCCAATCACATCTAACCACTGGAACTTCCAAAGGGTCCTTCACACCATTGCTGCAACTCAAGAAGTTTCCCGACATACCCGTCTCCACTCGAGAGGAAGCAAGTGGGGTCCCTCACACATCCAGGGGAGCCCCGTTTCCGCCTCCTAGCTCGAGATGAGGGATCCTTTCCCTGTTTAGTAGGGAAAGAATTCCCGGCGTTCCAGTCGCATCTCAAGAGGAGGCGCTCTCCACAGGAAAGGCGAGAGGAACTCCAGGGTCGTGACACCATTCCAAGAGTCCCCCAGATGTGTCAGTCCATTCCAGAGTAACCTGTTTTCCCTGCACTGCCTTGACGTTCAAGCCGAAGATCGAGTCCCACCACGTGTGCACGTGGGACAGCCCTGTGGGAAAGCCTCGTGGGAAAGCCTCGTGGAAAAGACTCGAGGGAAAACCATAGATCCTTTGATCCACGCGGCGAACTGCGTGACACTGCTGCTACCGCTCTGGAGGAAAGCGCAAGTGCATGCCCGCATTCGAGACGAGGACTGACTCCCCTGGGGAGACTCCAGAAGTACCCCAAGATCCATGTCAGCACTGGAGAGGAATCCTCAGGTTCCGGCCCCGACTCCACACAAGGTCTTAGGCCCCGGCATCGACGGGAGAGGAATCCCGAGAGGCCCGCGAGGAACTCGCATGGGGACTGGCCTTTCCTGAGGCCACCAGAGCGGGTCCCTGAGGTCCCCGTCGTAAGTCGAGAGCACCTGCCGCAACTCGAGAAAATCCAGGAGGTTTTGCCCTCCAGGCCAGATGAGGCCCATTTCCGTTGAGGTTTCTCGAGGCCAATCACATCTAACCACTGGAACTTCCAAAGGGTCCTTCACACCATTGCTGCAACTCAAGAAGTTCCCCGACATACCCGTCTCCACTCGAGAGGAAGCACGTGGGGTCCCGCACACATCCAGGGGAGCCCCGTTTCCGCCTCCTAGCTCGAGATGAGGGATCCTTTCCCTGTTTCGTAGGGAAAGAATTCCCGGCGTTCCCGTCGCATCTCAAGAGGAGGCGCTCTCCACAGGAAAGGCGAGAGGAACTCCAGGGTCGAGACACCATTCCAAGAGTCCCCCAGATGTGTCAGTCCATTCCAGAGGAACCTGTTTTCCCTGCACTGCCTTGACGTTCAAGCCGAGGATCGACTCCCACCACGTGTGCACTTGGGACAGCCCTGTGGGAAAGCCTCGTGGGAAAGCCTCGTGGGAAAGACTCGAGGGAAAACCATAGATCCTTTGATCCACGTGGCGGACTGCGTGACACTGCTGCTACCGCTCTGGAGGAAAGCGCAAGTGCATGCCCGCATTCGAGACGAGGACTGACTCCCCTGGGGAGACTCCAGAAGTACCCCAAGATCCATGTCAGCACTGGAGAGGAATCCTCAGGTTCCGGCCCCGACTCCACACAAGGTCTTAAGCCCCGGCATCGACGGGAGAGGAATCCCGAGACGCCCCCGAGGAACTCGCATGGGGACTGGCCTTTCCTGAGGCCACCAGAGGGGTTCCCTGAGGTCCCCGTCGTAAGTCGAGAGCACCTGCCGCAACTCGAGAAAATCCAGGAGGTTTTGCCCTCCAGGCGAGATGAGGCCCATTTCCGCTGAGGCTTCTCGAGGCCAATCACATCTAACCACTGGAACTTCCAAAGGGTCCTTCACACCCTTGCTGCAACTCAAGAAGTTCCCCGACATACCCGTCTCCACTCGAGAGGAAGCACGTGGTGTCCCGCACACATCCAGGGGAGCCCCGTTTCGCCTCCTAGCTCGAGATGAGGGATCCTTTCCCTGTTTCGTAGGGAAAGAATTCCCGGCGTTCCCGTCGCATCTCAAGAGGAGGCGCTCTCCACAGGAAAGGCGAGAGGAACTCCAGGGTCGTGCCACCATTCCAAGAGTCCCCCAGATGTGTCAGCCCATTCCAGAGGAACCTGTTTTCCCTGCACTGCCTTGACGTTCAAGCCGAGGAAAGACTCCCACCAGGTGTGCACGTGGGACAGCCCTGTGGGAAAGCCTCGTGGGAAAGCCTCGTGGGAAAGACTCGAGGGAAAACCATAGATCCTTTGATCCACGCGGCGGACTGCGTGACACTGCTGCTACCGCTCTGGAGGAGAGCGCAAGTGCATGCCCACATTCGAGACGAGGACTGACTCCCCTGGGGAGACTCCAGAAGTACCCCAAGATCCATGTCAGCACTGGAGAGGAATCCTCAGGTTCCGGCCCCGACTCCACACAAGGTCTTAGGCCCCGGCATCGACGGGAGAGGAATCCCGAGAGGCCCCCGAGGAACTCGCATGGGGACTGGCCTTTCCTGAGGCCACCAGAGCGGGTCCCTGAGGTCCCCGTCGTAAGTCGAGAGCACCTGCCGCAACTCGAGAAAATCCAGGAGGTTTTGCCCTCCAGGCGAGATGAGGCCCATTTCCGCTGAGGCTTCTCGAGGCCAATCACATCTAACCACTGGAACTTCCAAAGGGTCCTTCACACCATTGCTGCAACTCAAGAAGTTCCCCGACATACCCGTCTCCACTCGAGAGGAAGCAAGTGGGGTCCCTCACAAATCCAGGGGAGCCCCGTTTCCGCCTCCTAGCTCGAGATGAGGGATCCTTCCCTGTTTCGTAGGGAAAGAATTCCCGGCGTTTCAGTCGCATCTCAAGAGGAGGCGCTCTCCACAGGAAAGGCAAGAGGAACTCCAGGGTCGTGACACCATTCCAAGAGTCCCCCAGATGTGTCAGTCCATTCCAGAGGAACCTGTTTTCCCTGCACTGCCTTGACGTTCAAGCCGAGGATCGACTCCCACCACGTGTGCACGTGGGACAGCCCTGTGGGAAAGCCTCGTGGGAAAGCCTCGTGGGAAAGACTCGAGGGAAAACCATAGATCCTTTGATCCACGCGGCGGACTGCGTGACACTGCTGCTACCGCTCTGGAGGAAAGCGCAAGTGCATGCCCGCATTCGAGACGAGGACTGACTCCCCTGGGGAGACTCCAGAAGTACCCCAAGATCCATGTCAGCACTGGAGAGGAATCCTCAGGTTCCGGCCCCGACTCCACACAAGGTCTTAGGCCCCGGCATCGACGGGAGAGGAATCCCGAGAGGCCCCCGAGGAACTCGCATGGGGACTGGCCTTTCCTGAGGCCACCAGAGCGGGTCCCTGAGGTCCCCGTCGTAAGTCGAGAGCACCTGCCGCAACTCGAGAAAATCCAGGAGGTTTTGCCCTCCAGGCGAGATGAGGCCCATTTCCGCTGAGGCTTCTCGAGGCCAATCACATCTAACCACTGGAACTTCCAAAGGGTCTTTCACACCCTTGCTGCAACTCAAGAAGTTCCCCGACATACCCGTCTCCACTCGAGGGAAGCACGTGGTGTCCCGCACACATCCAGGGGAGCCCCGTTTCCGCCTCCTAGCTCGAGATGAGGGATCCTTTCCCTGTTTCGTAGGGAAAGAATTCCCGGCGTTCCCGTCGCATCTCAAGAGGAGGCGCTCTCCTCAGGAAAGGCGAGAGGAACTCCAGGGTCGAGACACCATTCCAAGAGTCCCCCAGATGTGTCAGTCCATTCCAGAGGAACCTGTTTTCCCTGCACTGCCTTGACGTTCAAGCCGAGGATCGACTCGCACAACGTGTGCACGAGGGACAGCCCTGTGGGAAAGCCTCGTGGGAAAGCCTCGTGGGAAAGACTCGAGGGAAAACCATAGATCCTTTGATCCACGCGGCGGACTGCGTGACACTGCTGCTACCGCTCTGGAGGAAAGCGCAAGTGCATGCCCGCATTCGAGACGAGGACTGACTCCCCTGGGGAGACTCCAGAAGTACCCCAAGATCCATGTCAGCACTGGAGAGGAATCCTCAGGTTCCGGCCCGGAATCCACACAAGGTCTTAGGCCCCGGCATCGACGGGAGAGGAATCCCGAGAGGCCCCCGAGGAACTCGCATGGGGACTGGCCTTTCCTGAGGCCACCAGAGCGGGTCCCTGAGGTCCCCGTCGTAAGTCGAGAGCACCTGCCGCAACTCGAGAAAATCCAGGAGGTTTTGCCCTCCAGGCGAGATGAGGCCCATTTCCGCTGAGGCTTCTCGAGGCCAATCACATCTAACCACTGGAACTTCCAAAGGGTCCTTCACACCATTGCTGCAACTCAAGAAGTTCCCCGACATACCCGTCTCCACTCGAGAGGAAGCACGTGGGGTCCCGCACACATCCAGGGGAGCCCCGTTTCCGCCTCCTAGCTCGAGATGAGGGATCCTTCCCTGTTTCGTAGGGAAAGAATTCCCGGCGTTTCAGTCGCATCTCAAGAGGAGGCGCTCTCCACAGGAAAGGCGAGAGGAACTCCAGGGTCGTGACCCCATTCCAAGAGTCCCCCAGATGTGTCAGTCCATTCCAGAGGAACATGTTTTCCCTGCACTGCCTTGACGTTCAAGCCGAGGATCGACTCCCACCACGTGTGCACGTGCGACAGCCCTGTGGGAAAGCCTCGTGGGAAAGCCTCGTGGGAAAGACTCGAGGGAAAACCATAGATCCTTTGATCCACGCGGCGGACTGCGTGACCCTGCTGCTACCGCTCTGGAGGAAAGCGCAAGTGCATGCCCGCATTCGAGACGAGGACTGACTCCCCTGGGGAGACTCCAGAAGTACCCCAAGATCCATGTCAGCACTGGAGAGGAATCCTCAGGTTCCGGCCCCGACTCCACACAAGGTCTTAGGCCCCGGCATCGACGGGAGAGGAATCCCGAGAGGCCCCCGAGGAACTCGCATGGGGACTGGCCTTTCCTGAGCCCACCAGAGCGGGTCCCTGAGGTCCCCGTCGTAAGTCGAGAGCACCTGCCGCAACTCGAGAAAATCCAGGAGGTTTTGCCCTCCAGGCGAGATGAGGCCCATTTCCGCTGAGGCTTCTCGAGGCCAATCACATCTAACCACTGGAACTTCCAAAGGGTCCTTCACACCATTGCTGCAACTCAAGAAGTTCCCCGACATACCCGTCTCCACTCGAGAAGAAGCACGTGGGGTCCCGCACACATCCAGGGGAGCCCCGTTTCGCCTCCTAGCTCGAGATGAGGGATCCTTTCCCTGTTTCGTAGGGAAAGAATTCCCGGCGTTCCCGTCGCATCTCAAGAGGAGGCGCTCTCCACAGGAAAGGCGAGAGGAACTCCAGGGTCGTGCCACCATTCCAAGAGTCCCCCAGATGTGTCAGCCCATTCCAGAGGAACCTGTTTTCCCTGCACTGCCTTGACGTTCAAGCCGAGGATCGACTCCCACCACGTGTGCACGTGGGACAGCCCTGTGGGAAAGCCTCGTGGGAAAGCCTCGTGGGAAAGACTCGAGGGAAAACCATAGATCCTTTGATCCACGCGGCGGACTGCGTGACACTGCTGCTACCGCTCTGGAGGAAAGCGCAAGTGCATGCCCACATTCGAGACGAGGACTGACTCCCCTGGGGAGACTCCAGAAGTACCCCAAGATCCATGTCAGCACTGGAGAGGAATCCTCAGGTTCCGGCCCCGACTCCACACAAGGTCTTAGGCCCCGGCATCGATGGGAGAGGAATCCCGAGAGGCCCCCGAGGAACTCGCATAGGGACTGGCCTTTCATGAGGCCACCAGAGCGGGTCCCTGAGGTCCCCGTCGTAAGTCGAGAGCACCTGCCGCAACTCGAGAAAATCCAGGAGGTTTTGCCCTCCAGGCGAGATGAGGCCCATTTCCGCTGAGGCTTCTCGAGGCCAATCACATCTAACCACTGGAACTTCCAAAGGGTCCTTCGCACCATTGCTGCAACTCAAGAAGTTCCCCGACATACCCGTCTCCACTCGAGAGGAAGCAAGTGGGGTCCCTCACACATCCAGGGGAGCCCCGTTTCCGCCTCCTAGCTCGAGATGAGGGATCCTTTCCCTGTTTCGTAGGGAAAGAATTCCCGGCGTTCCCGTCGCATCTCAAGAGGAGGCGCTCTCCACAGGTAAGGCGAGAGGAACTCCAGGGTCGTGACACCATTCCAAGAGTCCCCCAGATGTGTCAGTCCATTCCAGAGGAACCTGTTTTCCCTGCACTGCCTTGACGTTCAAGCCGAGGATCGACTCCCACCACGTGTGCACGTGGGACAGCCCTGTGGGAAAGCCTCGTGGGAAAGCCTCGTGGGAAAGACTCGAGGGAAAACCATAGATCCTTTGATCCACGCGGCGGACTGCGTGACACTGCTGCTACCGCTCTGGAGGAAAGCGCAAGTGCATGCCCGCATTCGAGACGAGGACTGAATCCCCTGGGGAGACTCCAGAAGTACCCCAAGATCCATGTCAGCACTGGAGAGGAATCCTCAGGTTCCGGCCCCGACTCCACACAAGTTCTTAGGCCCCGGCATCGACGGGAGAGGAATCCCGAGAGGCCCCCGAGGAACTCGCATGGGGACTGGCCTTTCCTGAGGCCACCAGAGCGGGTCCCTGAGGTCCCCGTCGTAAGTCGAGAGCACCTGCCGCAACTCGAGAAAATCCAGGAGGTTTTGCCCTCCAGGCGAGATGAGGCCCATTTCCGCTGAGGCTTCTCGAGGCCAATCACATCTAACCACTGGAACTTCCAAAGGGTCCTTCACACCCTTGCTGCAACTCAAGAAGTTCCCCGACATTACCGTCTCCACTAGAGAGGAAGCACGTGGTGTCCCGCACACATCCAGGGGAGCCCCGTTTCGCCTCCTAGCTCGAGATGAGGGATCCTTTCCCTGTTTCGTAGGGAAAGAATTCCCGGCGTTCCCGTCGCATCTCAAGAGGAGGCGCTCTCCACAGGAAAGGCGAGAGGAACTCCAGGGTCGTGCCACCATTCCAAGAGTCCCCCAGATGTGTCAGCCCATTCCAGAGGAACCTGTTTTCCCTGCACTGCCTTGACGTTCAAGCCGAGGAAAGACTCCCACCAGGTGTCCACGTGGGACAGCCCTGTGGGAAAGCCTCGTGGGAAAGCCTCGTGGGAAAGACTCGAGGGAAAACCATAGATCCTTTGATCCACGCGGCGGACTGCGTGACACTGCTGCTACCGCTCTGGAGGAGAGCGCAAGTGCATGCCCACATTCGAGACGAGGACTGACTCCCCTGGGGAGACTCCAGAAGTACCCCAAGATCCATGTCAGCACTGGAGAGGAATCCTCAGGTTCCGGCCCCGACTCCACACAAGGTCTTAGGCCCCGGCATCGACGGGAGAGGAATCCCGAGAGGCCCCCGAGGAACTCGCATGGGGACTGGCCTTTCCTGAGGCCACCAGAGCGGGTCCCTGAGGTCCCCGTCGTAAGTCGAGAGCACCTGCCGCAACTCGAGAAAATCCAGGAGGTTTTGCCCTCCAGGCGAGATGAGGCCCATTTCCGCTGAGGCTTCTCGAGGCCAATCACATCTAACCACTGGAACTTCCAAAGGGTCCTTCACACCATTGCTGCAACTCAAGAAGTTCCCCGACATACCCGTCTCCACTCGAGAGGAAGCAAGTGGGGTCCCTCACAAATCCAGGGGAGCCCCGTTTCCGCCTCCTAGCTCGAGATGAGGGATCCTTCCCTGTTTCGTAGGGAAAGAATTCCCGGCGTTTCAGTCGCATCTCAAGAGGAGGCGCTCTCCACAGGAAAGGCGAGAGGAACTCCAGGGTCGTGACACCATTCCAAGAGTCCCCCAGATGTGTCAGTCCATTCCAGAGGAACCTGTTTTCCCTGCACTGCCTTGACGTTCAAGCCGAGGATCGACTCACACAACGTGTGCACGAGGGACAGCCCTGTGGGAAAGCCTCGTGGTAAAGCCTCGTGGGAAAGACTCGAGGGAAAACCATAGATCCTTTGATCCACGCGGCGGACTGCGTGACACTGCTGCTACCGCTCTGGAGGAAAGCGCAAGTGCATGCCCGCATTCGAGACGAGGACTGACTCCCCTGGGGAGACTCCAGAAGTACCCCAAGATCCATGTCAGCACTGGAGAGGAATCCTCAGGTTCCGGCCCCGACTCCACACAAGGTCTTAGGCCCCGGCATCGACGGGAGAGGAATCCCGAGAGGCCCCCGAGGAACTCGCATGGGGACTGGCCTTTCCTGAGGCCACCAGAGCGGGTCCCTGAGGTCCCCGTCGTAAGTCGAGAGCACCTGCCGCAACTCGAGAAAATCCAGGAGGTTTTGCCCTCCAGGCGAGATGAGGCCCATTTCCGCTGAGGCTTCTCGAGGCCAATCACATCTAACCACTGGAACTTCCAAAGGGTCCTTCACACCATTGCTGCAACTCAAGAAGTTCCCCGACATACCCGTCTCCACTCAAGAGGAAGCACGTGGGGTCCCGCACACATCCAGGGGAGCCCCGTTTCCGCCTCCTAGCTCGAGATGAGGGATCCTTCCCTGTTTCGTAGGGAAAGAATTCCCGGCGTTTCAGTCGCATCTCAAGAGGAGGCGCTCTCCACAGGAAAGGCGAGAGGAACTCCAGGGTCGTGACACCATTCCAAGAGTCCCCCAGATGTGTCAGTCCATTCCAGAGGAACCTGTTTTCCCTGCACTGCCTTGACGTTCAAGCCGAGGATCGACTCCCACCACGTGTGCACGTGGGACAGCCCTGTGGGAAAGCCTCGGGGGAAAGCCTCGTGGGAAAGACTCGAGAGAAAACCATAGATCCTTTGATCCACGCGGCGGACTGCGTGACACTGCTGCTACCGCGCTGGAGGAAAGCGCAAGTGCATGCCCGCATTCGAGACGAGGACTGACTCCCCTGGGGAGACTCCAGAAGTACCCCAAGATCCATGTCAGCACTGGAGAGGAATCCTCAGGTTCCGGCCCCGACTCCACACAAGGTCTTAGGCCCCGGCATCAACGGGAGAGGAATCCCGAGAGGCCCCCGAGGAACTCGCATGGGGACTGGCCTTTCCTGAGGCCACCAGAGCGGGTCCCTGAGGTCCCCGTCGTAAGTCGAGAGCACCTGCTGCAACTCGAGAAAATCCAGGAGGTTTTGCCCTCCAGGCGTGATGAGGCCCATTTCCGCTGAGGCTTCTCGAGTCCAATCACATCTAACCACTGGAACTTCCAAAGGGTCCTTCACACCCTTGCTGCAACTCAAGAAGTTCCCCGACATACCCGTCTCCACTCGAGAGGAAGCACGTGGTGTCCCGCACACATCCAGGGGAGCCCCGTTTCCGCCTCCTAGCTCGAGATGAGGGATCCTTTCCCTGTTTCGTAGGGAAAGAATTCCCGGCGTTCCCGTCGCATCTCAAGAGGAGGCGCTCTCCACAGGAAAGGCGAGAGGAACTCCAGGGTCGTGACACCATTCCGAGAGTCCCCCAGATGTATCAGCCCATTCCAGAGGAACCTGTTTTCCCTGCACTGCCTTGACGTTCAAGCCGAGGATCGACCCCCACCACGTGTGCACGTGGGACAGCCCTGTGGGAAAGCCTCGGGGGAAAGCCTCGTGGGAAAGACTCGAGGGAAAACCATAGATCCTTTGATCCACGCGGCGGACTGCGTGACACTGCTGCTAACGCTCTGGAGGAAAGCGCATGTGCATGCCCGCACTCGAGACGAGGACTGACTTCCTTGGGGAGACTCCAGAAGTACCCCAAGATCCATGTCAGCACTGGAGAGGAATCCTCAGGTTCCGGCCCCGACTCCACACAAGGTCTTAGGCCCCGGCATCGACGGGAGAGGAATCCCGAGAGGCCCCCGAGGAACTCGCATGGGGACTGGCCTTTCCTGAGGCCACCAGAGCGGGTCCCTGAGTTCCCATCGTAAGTCGAGAGCACCTGCCGCAACTCGAGAAAATCCAGGAGGTTTTGCCCTCCAGGCGAGATGAGGCCCATTTCCGCTGAGGCTTCTCGAGGCCAATCACATCTAACCACTGGAACTTCCAAAGGGTCCTTCACACCCTTGCTGCAACTCAAGAAGTTCCCCGACATACCCGTCTCCACTCGAGAGGAAGCACGTGGGTCCCGCAAACATCCAGGGGAGCCCCGTTTCCGCCTCCTAGCTCGAGATGAGGGATCCTTTCCCTGTTTCGTAGGGAAAGAATTCTCGGCGTTCCCGTCGCATCTCAACAGGAGGCGCTCTCCACAGGAAAGGCAAGAGGAACTCCAGGGTCGTGACACCATTCCAAGAGTCCCCCAGATGTGTCAGTCCATTCCAGAGGAACCTGTTTTCCCTGCACTGCCTTGACGTTCAAGCCGAGGATCGACTCCCACCACGTGTGCACGTGGGACAGCCCTGTGGGAAAGCCTCGTGGGAAAGCCTCGTGGGAAAGACTCGAGGGAAAACCATAGATCCTTTGATCCACGCGGCGGACTGCGTGACACTGCTGCTACCGCTCTGGAGGAAAGCGCAAGTGCATGCCCGCATTCGAGACGAGGACTGACTCCCCTGGGGAGACTCCAGAAGTACCCCAAGATCCATGTCAGCACTGGAGAGGAATCCTCAGGTTCCGGCCCCGACTCCACACAACGTCTTAGGCCCCGGCATCGACGGGAGAGGAATCCCGAGAGGCCCCCGAGGAACTCGCATGGGGACTGGCCTTTCCTGAGGCCACCAGAGCGGGTCCCTGAGGTCCCCGTCGTAAGTCGAGAGCACCTGCCGCAACTCGAGAAAATCCAGGAGGTTTTGCCCTCCAGGAGAGATGAGGCACATTTCCGCTGAGGCTTCTCGAGGCCAATCACATCTAACCACTGGAACTTCCAAAGGGTCCTTCACACCCTTGCTGCAACTCAAGAAGTTCCCCGACATACCCGTCTCCACTCGAGAGGAAGCACGTGGGGTCCCGCACACATCCAGGGGAGCCCCGTTTACGCCTCCTAGCTCGAGATGAGGGATCCTTTCCCTGTTTCGTAGGGAAAGAATTCCCGGCGTTCCCGTCGCATCTCAAGAGGAGGCGCTCTCCACAGGAAAGGCGAGAGGAACTCCAGGGTCGTGACACCATTCCAAGAGTCCGCCAGATGTGTCAGTCCATTCCAGAGGAACCTGTTTTCCCTGCACTGCCTTGACATTCAAGCCGAGGATCGACTCCCACCACGTGTGCACTTGGGACAGCCCTGTGGGAAAGCCTCGTGGGAAAGCCTCGTGGGAAAGACTCGAGGGAAAACCATAGATCCTTTGATCCACGTGGCGGACTGCGTGACACTGCTGCTACCGCTCTGGAGGAAAGCGCAAGTGCATGCCCGCATTCGAGACGAGGACTGAATCCCCTGGGGAGACTCCAGAAGTACCCCAAGATCCATGTCAGCACTGGAGAGGAATCCTCAGGTTCCGGCCCCGACTCCACACAAGGTCTTAGGCCCCGGCATCGACGGGAGAGGAATCCCGAGACGCCCCCGAGGAACTCGCATGGGGACTGGCCTTTCCTGAGGCCACCAGAGGGGTTCCCTGAGGTCCCCGTCGTAAGTCGAGAGCACCTGCCGCAACTCGAGTAAATCCAGGAGGTTTTCACCTCCAGGCGAGATGAGGCCCATTTCCGCTGAGGCTTCTCGAGGCCAATCACATCTAACCACTGGAACTTCCAAAGGGTCCTTCACACCCTTGCTGCAACTCAAGAAGTTCCCCGACATACCCGTCTCCACTCGAGAGGAAGCACGTGGGTCCCGCAAACATCCAGGGGAGCCCCGTTTCCGCCTCCTAGCTCGAGATGAGGGATCCTTTCCCTGTTTCGTAGGGAAAGAATTCTCGGCGTTCCCGTCGCATCTCAAGAGGAGGCGCTCTCCACAGGAAAGGCGAGAGGAACTCCAGGGTCGTGCCACCATTCCAAGAGTCCCCCAGATGTGTCAGTCCATTCCAGAGGAACCTGTTTTCCCTGCACTGCCTTGACGTTCAAGCCGAGGATCGACTCCCACCACGTGTGCACGTGGGACAGCCCTGTGGGAAAGCCTCGTGGGAAAGCCTCGTGGGAAAGACTCGAGGGAAAACCATAGATCCTTTGATCCACGCGGCGGACTGCGTGACACTGCTGCTACCGCTCTGGAGGAAAGCGCAAGTGCATGCCCGCATTCGAGACGAGGACTGACTCCCCTGGGGAGACTCCAGAAGTACCCCAAGATCCATGTCAGCACTGGAGAGGAATCCTCAGGTTCCGGCCCCGACTCCACACAACGTCTTAGGCCCCGGCATCGACGGGAGAGGAATCCCGAGAGGCCCCCGAGGAACTCGCATGGGGACTGGCCTTTCCTGAGGCCACCAGAGCGGGTCCCTGAGGTCCCCGTCGTAAGTCGAGAGCACCTGCCGCAACTCGAGAAAATCCAGGAGGTTTTGCCCTCCAGGCGAGATGAGGCCCATTTCCGCTGAGGCTTCTCGAGGCCAATCACATCTAACCACTGGAACTTCCAAAGGGTCCTTCACACCCTTGCTGCAACTCAAGAAGTTCCCCGACATACCCGTCTCCACTCGAGAGGAAGCACGTGGGGTCCCGCACACATCCAGGGGAGCCCCGTTTACGCCTCCTAGCTCGAGATGAGGGATCCTTTCCCTGTTTCGTAGGGAAAGAATTCCCGGCGTTCCCGTCGCATCTCAAGAGGAGGCGCTCTCCACAGGAAAGGCGAGAGGAACTCCAGGGTCGTGACACCATTCCAAGAGTCCCCCGATGTGTCAGTCCATTCCAGAGGAACCTGTTTTCCCTGCACTGCCTTGACGTTCAAGCCGAGGATCGACTCCCACCAGGTGTGCACGTGGGACAGCCCTGTGGGAAAGCCTCGTGGGAAAGCCTCGTGGGTAAGTCTCGAGGGAAAACCATAGATCCTTTGATCCACGCGGCGGACTGCGTGACACTGCTGCTACCGCTCTGGAGGAAAGCGCAAGTGCATGCCCGCATTTGAGACGAGGACTGACTCCCCTGGGGAGACTCCAGAAGTACCCCAAGATCCATGTCAGCACTGGAGAGGAATCCTCAGGTTCCGGCCCCGACTCCACACAAGGTCTTAGGCCCCGGCATCGACGGGAGAGGAATCCCGAGAGGCCCCCGAGGAACTCGCATGGGGACTGGCCTTTCCTGAGGCCACCAGAGCGGGTCCCTGAGGTCCCCGTCGTAAGTCGAGAGCACCTGCCGCAACTCGAGAAAATCCAGGAGGTTTTGCCCTCCAGGCGAGATGAGGCCCATTTCCGCTGAGGCTTCTCGAGGCCAATCACATCTAACCACTGGAACTTCCAAAGGGTCCTTCACACCCTTGCTGCAACTCAAGAAGGTCCCCGACGTACCCGTCTCCACTGGAGAGGAAGCACGTGGTGTCCCGCACACATCCAGGGGAGCCCCGTTTCGCCTCCTAGCTCGAGATGAGGGATCCTTTCCCTGTTTCGTAGGGAAAGAATTCCCGGCGTTCCCGTCGCATCTCAAGAGGAGGCGCTCTCCACAGGAAAGGCGAGAGGAACTCCAGGGTCGTGCCACCATTCCAAGAGTCCCCCAGATGTGTCAGCCCATTCCAGAGGAACCTGTTTTCCCTGCACTGCCTTGACGTTCAAGCCGAGGATCGACTCCCACCACGTGTGCACGTGGGACAGCCCTGTGGGAAAGCCTCGTGGGAAAGCCTCGTGGGAAAGACTCGAGGGAAAACCATAGATCCTTTGATCCACGCGGCGGACTGCGTGACACTGCTGCTACCGCTCTGGAGGAGAGCGCAAGTGCATGCCCGCATTCGAGACGAGGACTGACTCCCCTGGGGAGACTCCAGAAGTACCCCAAGATCCATGTCAGCACTGGAGAGGAATCCTCAGGTTCCGGCCCCGACTCCACACAAGGTCTTAGGCCCCGGCATCGACGGGAGAGGAATCCCGAGAGGCCCCCGAGGAACTCGCATGGGGACTGGCCTTTCCTGAGGCCACCAGAGCGGGTCCCTGAGGTCCCCGTCGTAAGTCGAGAGCACCTGCCGCAACTCGAGAAAATCCAGGAGGTTTTCACCTCCAGGCGAGATGAGGCCCATTTCCGCTGAGGCTTCTCGAGGCCAATCACATCTAACCACTGGAACTTCCAAAGGGTCCTTCACACCCTTGCTGCAACTCAAGAAGTTCCCCGACATACCCGTCTCCACTCGAGAGGAAGCACGTGGGTCCCGCAAACATCCAGGGGAGCCCCGTTTCCGCCTCCTAGCTCGAGATGAGGGATCCTTTCCCTGTTTCGTAGGGAAAGAATTCTCGGCGTTCCCGTCGCATCTCAAGAGGAGGCGCTCTCCACAGGAAAGGCGAGAGGAACTCCAGGGTCGTGCCACCATTCCAAGAGTCCCCCAGATGTGTCAGTCCATTCCAGAGGAACCTGTTTTCCCTGCACTGCCTTGACGTTCAAGCCGAGGATCGACTCCCACCACGTGTGCACGTGGGACAGCCCTGTGGGAAAGCCTCGTGGGAAAGCCTCGTGGGAAAGACTCGAGGGAAAACCATAGATCCTTTGATCCACGCGGCGGACTGCGTGACACTGCTGCTACCGCTCTGGAGGAAAGCGCAAGTGCATGCCCGCATTCGAGACGAGGACTGACTCCCCTGGGGAGACTCCAGAAGTACCCCAAGATCCATGTCAGCACTGGAGAGGAATCCTCAGGTTCCGGCCCCGACTCCACACAACGTCTTAGGCCCCGGCATCGACGGGAGAGGAATCCCGAGAGGCCCCCGAGGAACTCGCATGGGGACTGGCCTTTCCTGAGGCCACCAGAGCGGGTCCCTGAGGTCCCCGTCGTAAGTCGAGAGCACCTGCCGCAACTCGAGAAAATCCAGGAGGTTTTGCCCTCCAGGCGAGATGAGGCACATTTCCGCTGAGGCTTCTCGAGGCCAATCACATCTAACCACTGGAACTTCCAAAGGGTCCTTCACACCCTTGCTGCAACTCAAGAAGTTCCCCGACATACCCGTCTCCACTCGAGAGGAAGCACGTGGGGTCCCGCACACATCCAGGGGAGCCCCGTTTACGCCTCCTAGCTCGAGATGAGGGACCCTTTCCCTGTTTCGTAGGGAAAGAATTCCCGGCATTCCCGTCGCATCTCAAGAGGAGGCGCTATCCTCAGGAAAGGCGAGAGGAACCCCAGGGTCGAGACACCATTCCAAGAGTCCCCCAGATGTGTCAGTCCATTCCAGAGGAACCTGTTTTCCCTGCACTGCCTTGACGTTCAAGCCGAGGATCGACTCGCACAACGTGTGCACGAGGGACAGCCCTGTGGGAAAGCCTCGTGGGAAAGCCTCGTGGGAAAGACTCGAGGGAAAACCATAGATCCTTTGATCCACGCGGCGGACTGCGTGACACTGCTGCTACCGCTCTGGAGGAAAGCGCAAGTGCATGCCCGCATTCGAGACGAGGACTGACTCCCCTGGGGAGACTCCAGAAGTACCCCAAGATCCATGGCAGCACTGGAGAGGAATCCTCAGGTTCCGGCCCGGAATCCACACAAGGTCTTAGGCCCCGGCATCGACGGGAGAGGAATCCCGAGAGGCCCCCGAGGAACTCGCATGGGGACTGGCCTTTCCTGAGGCCACCAGAGCGGGTCCCTGAGGTCCCCGTCGTAAGTCGAGAGCACCTGCCGCAACTCGAGAAAATCCAGGAGGTTTTGCCCTCCAGGCGAGATGAGGCCCATTTCCGCTGAGGCTTCTCGAGGCCAATCACATCTAACCACTGGAACTTCCAAAGGGTCCTTCACACCATTGCTGCAACTCAAGAAGTTCCCCGACATACCCGTCTCCACTCGAGAGGAAGCACGTGGGGTCCCGCACACATCCAGGGGAGCCCCGTTTCCGCCTCCTAGCTCGAGATGAGGGATCCTTCCCTGTTTCGTAGGGAAAGAATTCCCAGCGTTTCAGTCGCATCTCAAGAGGAGGCGCTCTCCACAGGAAAGGCGAGAGGAACTCCAGGGTCGTGACACCATTCCAAGAGTCCCCCAGATGTGTCAGTCCATTCCAGAGGAACCTGTTTTCCCTGCACTGCCTTGACGTTCAAGCCGAGGATCGACTCCCACCACGTGTGCACGTGGGACAGCCCTGTGGGAAAGCCTCGTGGGAAAGCCTCGTGGGAAAGACTCGAGGGAAAACCATAGATCCTTTGATCCACGCGGCGGACTGCGTGACAGTGCTGCTACCGCTCTGGAGGAAAGCGCAAGTGCATGCCCGCATTCGAGACGAGGACTGACTCCCCTGGGGAGACTCCAGAAGTACCCCCAGATCCATGTCAGCACTGGAGAGGAATCCTCAGGTTCCGGCCCCGACTCCACACAAGGTCTTAGGCCCCGGCATCGATGGGAGAGGAATCCCGAGACGCCCCCGAGGAACTCGCATGGGGACTGGCCTTTCCTGAGCCCACCAGAGCGGGTCCCTGAGGTCCCCGTCGTAAGTCGAGAGCACCTGCCGCAACTCGAGAAAATCCAGGAGGTTTTGCCCTCCAGGCGAGATGAGGCCCATTTCCGCTGAGGCTTCTCGAGGCCAATCACATCTAACCACTGGAACTTCCAAAGGGTCTTTCACACCCTTGCTGCAACTCAAGAAGTTCCCCGACATACCCGTCTCCACTCGAGAGGAAGCACGTGGTGTCCCGCACACATCCAGGGGAGCCCCGTTTCCGCCTTCTAGCTCGAGATGAGGGATCCTTTCCCTGTTTCGTAGGGAAAGAATTCCCGGCGTTCCCGTCGCATCTCAAGAGGAGGCGCTCTCCACAGGAAAGGCGAGAGGAACTCCAGGGTCGAGACACCATTCCAAGAGTCCCCCAGATGTGTCAGTCCATTCCAGAGGAACCTGTTTTCCCTTCACTGCCTTGACGTTCAAGCCGAGGATCGATTCCCACCACGTGTGCACGTGGGACAGCCCTGTGGGAAAGCCTCGTGGGAAAGCCACGTGGGAAAGACTCGAGGGAAAACCATAGATCCTTTGATCCACGCGGCGGACTGCGTGACACTGCTGCTACCGCGCTGGAGGAAAGCGCAAGTGCATGCCCGCATTCGAGACGAGGACTGACTCCCCTGGGGAGACTCCAGAAGTACCCCAAGATCCATGTCAGCACTGGAGAGGAATCCTCAGGTTCCGGCCCCGACTCCACACAAGGTCTTAGGCCCCGGCATCGACGGGAGAGGAATCCCGAGAGGCCCCCGAGGAACTCGCATGGGGACTGGCCTTTCCTGAGGCCACCAGAGCGGGTCCCTGAGGTCCCCGTCGTAAGTCGAGAGCACCTGCCGCAACTCGAGAAAATCCAGGAGGTTTTGCCCTCTAGGCGTGATGAGGCCCATTTCCACTGAGGCTTCACGAGTCCAATCACATCTAACCACTGAAACT
This sequence comes from Ovis canadensis, assembly GCF_042477335.2. Lineage (NCBI taxonomy): Eukaryota > Metazoa > Chordata > Mammalia > Artiodactyla > Bovidae > Ovis > Ovis canadensis. The sequence continues at coordinate 7,222,131 of NC_091258.1, read as the reverse complement.
TCCAAAGGGTCCTTCACACCATTGCTGCAACTCAAGAAGTTCCCCGACATACCCGTCTCTACTCGAGAGGAAGCACGTGGGGTCCCGCACACATCCAGGGGAGCCCCGTTTCCGCCTCCTAGCTCGAGATGAGGGATCCTTTCCCTGTTTCGTAGGGAAAGAATTCCCGGCGTTCCCGTCGCATCTCAAGAGGAGGCGCTCTCCACAGGAAAGGCGAGAGGAACTCCAGGGTCGTGACACCATTCCAAGAGTCCCTCGATGTGTCAGTCCATTCCAGAGGAACCTGTTTTCCCTGCACTGCCTTGACGTTCAAGCCGAGGATCGACTCCCACCACGTGTGCACGTGGGACAGCCCTGTGGGAAAGCCTCGTGGGAAAGCCTCGTGGGAAAGACACGAGGGAAAACCATAGATCCTTTGATCCACGCGGCGGACTGCGTGACACTGCTGCTACCGCTCTGGAGGAAAGCGCAAGTGCATGCCCGCATTCGAGACGAGGACTGACTCCCCTGGGGAGACTCCAGAAGTACCCCAAGATCCATGTCAGCACTGGAGAGGAATCCTCAGGTTCCGGCCCCGACTCCACACAAGGTCTTAGGCCCCGGCATCGACGGGAGAGGAATCCCGAGAGGCCCCCGAGGAACTCGCATGGGGACTGGCCTTTCCTGAGGCCACCAGAGCGGGTCCCTGAGGTCCCCGTCGTAAGTCGAGAGCACCTGCCGCAACTCGAGAAAATCCAGGAGGTTTTGCCCTCTAGGCGTGATGAGGCCCATTTCCGCTGAGGCTTCACGAGTCCAATCACATCTAACCACTGAAACTTCCAAAGGGTCCTTCACACCATTGCTGCAACTCAAGAAGTTCCCCGACATACCCGTCTCTACTCGAGAGGAAGCACGTGGGGTCCCGCACACATCCAGGGGAGCCCCGTTTCCGCCTCCTAGCTCGAGATGAGGGATCCTTTCCCTGTTTCGTAGGGAAAGAATTCCCGGCGTTCCCGTCGCATCTCAAGAGGAGGCGCTCTCCACAGGAAAGGCGAGAGGAACTCCAGGGTCGTGACACCATTCCAAGAGTCCCCCGATGTGTCAGTCCATTCCAGAGGAACCTGTTTTCCCTTCACTGCCTTGACGTTCAAGCCGAGGATCGACTCCCACCACGTGTGCACGTGGGACAGCCCTGTGGGAAAGCCTCGTGGGAAAGCCTCGTGGGTAAGTCTCGAGGGAAAACCATAGATCCTTTGATCCACGCGGCGGACTGCGTGACACTGCTGCTACCGCTCTGGAGGAAAGCGCAAGTGCATGCCCGCATTTGAGACGAGGACTGACTCCCCTGGGGAGACTCCAGAAGTACCCCAAGATCCATGTCAGCACTGGAGAGGAATCCTCAGGTTCCGGCCCCGACTCCACACAAGGTCTTAGGCCCCGGCATCGACGGGAGAGGAATCCCGAGAGGCCCCCGAGGAACTCGCATGGGGACTGGCCTTTCCTGAGGCCACCAGAGCGGGTCCCTGAGGTCCCCGTCGTAAGTCGAGAGCACCTGCCGCAACTCGAGAAAATCCAGGAGGTTTTGCCCTCCAGGCGAGATGAGGCCCATTTCCGCTGAGGCTTCTCGAGGCCAATCACATCTAACCACTGGAACTTCCAAAGGGTCCTTCACACCCTTGCTGCAACTCAAGAAGTTCCCCGACGTACCCGTCTCCACTGGAGAGGAAGCACGTGGTGTCCCGCACACATCCAGGGGAGCCCCGTTTCGCCTCCTAGCTCGAGATGAGGGATCCTTTCCCTGTTTCGTAGGGAAAGAATTCCCGGCGTTCCCGTCGCATCTCAAGAGGAGGCGCTCTCCACAGGAAAGGCGAGAGGAACTCCAGGGTCGTGCCACCATTCCAAGAGTCCCCCAGATGTGTCAGCCCATTCCAGAGGAACCTGTTTTCCCTGCACTGCCTTGACGTTCAAGCCGAGGATCGACTCCCACCACGTGTGCACGTGGGACAGCCCTGTGGGAAAGCCTCGTGGGAAAGCCTCGTGGGAAAGACTCGAGGGAAAACCATAGATCCTTTGATCCACGCGGCGGACTGCGTGACACTGCTGCTACCGCTCTGGAGGAGAGCGCAAGTGCATGCCCGCATTCGAGACGAGGACTGACTCCCCTGGGGAGACTCCAGAAGTACCCCAAGATCCATGTCAGCACTGGAGAGGAATCCTCAGGTTCCGGCCCCGACTCCACACAAGGTCTTAGGCCCCGGCATCGACGGGAGAGGAATCCCGAGAGGCCCCCGAGGAACTCGCATGGGGACTGGCCTTTCCTGAGGCCACCAGAGCGGGTCCCTGAGGTCCCCGTCGTAAGTCGAGAGCACCTGCCGCAACTCGAGAAAATCCAGGAGGTTTTGCCCTCCAGGCGAGATGAGGCCCATTTCCGCTGAGGCTTCTCGAGGCCAATCACATCTAACCACTGGAACTTCCAAAGGGTCCTTCACACCATTGCTGCAACTCAAGAAGTTCCCCGACATACCCGTCTCCACTCGAGAGGAAGCACGTGGGTCCCGCAAACATCCATGGGAGCCCCGTTTCCGCCTCCTAGCTCGAGATGAGGGATCCTTTCCCTGTTTCGTAGGGAAAGAATTCTCGGCGTTCCCGTCGCATCTCAACAGGAGGCGCTCTCCACAGGAAAGGCAAGAGGAACTCCAGGGTCGTGACACCATTCCAAGAGTCCCCCAGATGTGTCAGTCCATTCCAGAGTAACCTGTTTTCCCTGCACTGCCTTGACGTTCAAGCCGAGGATCGACTCCCACCACGTGTGCACGTGGGACAGCCCTATGGGAAAGCCTCGTGGGAAAGCCTCGTGGGAAAGACTCGAGGGAAAACCATAGATCCTTTGATAGACGCGGCGGACTGCGTGACACTGCTGCTACCGCTCTGGAGGAAAGCGCAAGTGCATGCCCGCATTCGAGACGAGGACTGACTCCCCTTGGGAGACTCCAGAAGTACCCCAAGATCCATGTCAGCACTGGAGAGGAATCCTCAGGTTCCGGCCCCGACTCCACACAACGTCTTAGGCCCCGGCATCGACGGGAGAGGAATCCCGAGAGGCCCCCGAGGAACTCGCATGGGGACTGGCCTTTCCTGAGGCCACCAGAGCGGGTCCCTGAGGTCCCCGTCGTAAGTCGAGAGCACCTGCCGCAACTCGAGAAAATCCAGGAGGTTTTGCCCTCCAGGCGAGATGAGGCACATTTCCGCTGAGGCTTCTCGAGGCCAATCACATCTAACCACTGGAACTTCCAAAGGGTCCTTCACACCCTTGCTGCAACTCAAGAAGTTCCCCGACATACCCGTCTCCACTCGAGAGGAAGCACGTGGGGTCCCGCACACATCCAGGGGAGCCCCGTTTACGCCTCCTAGCTCGAGATGAGGGATCCTTTCCCTGTTTCGTAGGGAAAGAATTCCCGGCGTTCCCGTCGCATCTCAAGAGGAGGCGCTCTCCACAGGAAAGGCGAGAGGAACTCCAGGGTCGTGACACCATTCCAAGAGTCCCCCAGATGTGTCAGTCCATTCCAGAGGAACCTGTTTTCCCTGCACTGCCTTGACGTTCAAGCCGAGGATCGACTCCCACCACGTGTGCAAGTGGGACAGCCCTGTGGGAAAACCTCGTGGGAAAGCCTCGTGGGAAAGACTCGAGGGAAAACCATAGATCCTTTGATCCACGCGGCGGACTGCGTGACACTGCTGCTACCGCTCTGGAGGAAAGCGCAAGTGCATGCCCGCATTCGAGACGAAGACTGACTCCCCTGGGGAGACTCCAGAAGTTTACCAAGATCCATGTCAGCACTGGAGAGGAATCCTCATGTTCCGGCCCCGACTCCACACAAGGTCTTAGGCCCCGGCATCGACGGGAGAGGAATCCCGAGAGGCCCCCGAGGAACTCGCATGGGGACTGGCCTTTCCTGAGCCCACCAGAGCGGGTCCCTGAGGTCCCCGTCGTAAGTCGAGAGCACCTGCCGCAACTCGAGAAAATCCAGGAGGTTTTGCCCTCCAGGCGAGATGAGGCCCATTTCCGCTGAGGCTTCTCGAGGCCAATCACATCTAACCACTGGAACTTCCAAAGGGTCCTTCACACCATTGCTGCAACTCAAGAAGTTCCCCGACATACCCGTCTCCACTCGAGAGGAAGCACGTGGGGTCCCGCACACATCCAGGGGAGCCCCGTTTCCGCCTCCTAGCTCGAGATGAGGGATCCTTTCCCTGTTTCAAAGGGAAAGAATTCCCGGCGTTCCCGTCGCATCTCAAGAGGAGGCGCTCTCTACAGGAAAGGCGAGAGGAACTCCAGGGTCGTGCCACCATTCCAAGAGTCCCCCAGATGTGTCAGTCCATTCCAGAGGAACCTGTTTTCCCTGCACTGCCTTGACGTTCAAGCCGAGGATCGACTCCCACCACGTGTGCACGTGGGACAGCCCTGTGGGAAAGCCTCGTGGGAAAGCCTCGTGGGAAAGACTCGAGGGAAAACCATAGATCCTTTGATCCACGCGGCGGACTGCGTGACACTGCTGCTACAGCTCTGGAGGAAAGCGCAAGTGCATGCCCGCATTCGAGACGAGGACTGACTCCCCTGGGGAGACTCCAGAAGTACCCCAAGATCCATGTCAGCACTGGAGAGGAATCCTCAGGTTCCGGCCCCGACTCCACACAAGGTCTTAGGCCCCGGCATCGACGGGAGAGGAATCCCGAGAGGCCCCCGAGGAACTCGCATGGGGACTGGCCTTTCATGAGGCCACCAGAGCGGGTCCCTGAGGTCCCCGTCGTAAGTCGAGAGCACCTGCCGCAACTCGAGAAAATCCAGGAGGTTTTGCCCTCCAGGCGAGATGAGGCCCATTTCCGCTGAGGCTTCTCGAGGCCAATCACATCTAACCACTGGAACTTCCAAAGGGTCCTTCACACCCTTGCTGCAACTCAAGAAGTTCCCCGACATACCCGTCTCCACTCGAGAGGAAGCACGTGGGGTCCCGCACACATCCAGGGGAGCCCCGTTTACGCCTCCTAGCTCGAGATGAGGGATCCTTTCCCTGTTTCGTAGGGAAAGAATTCCCGGCGTTCCCGTCGCATCTCAAGAGGAGGCGCTCTCCACAGGAAAGGCGAGAGGAACTCCAGGGTCGTGACACCATTCCAAGAGTCCGCCAGATGTGTCAGTCCATTCCAGAGGAACCTGTTTTCCCTGCACTGCCTTGACGTTCAAGCCGAGGATCGACTCCCAACACGTGTGCACGTGGGACAGCCCTGTGGGAAAACCTCGTGGGAAAGCCTCGTGGGAAAGACTCGAGGGAAAACCATAGATCCTTTGATCCACGCGGCGGACTGCGTGACACTGCTGCTACCGCTCTGGAGGAAAGCGCAAGTGCATGCCCGCATTCGAGACGAAGACTGACTCCCCTGGGGAGACTCCAGAAGTTTCCCAAGATCCATGTCAGCACTGGAGAGGAATCCTCATGTTCCGGCCCCGACTCCACACAAGGTCTTAGGCCCCGGCATCGACGGGAGAGGAATCCCGAGAGGCCCCCGAGGAACTCGCATGGGGACTGGCCTTTCCTGAGGCCACCAGAGCGGGTCCCTGAGGTCCCCGTCGTAAGTCGAGAGCACCTGCCGCAACTCGAGAAAATCCAGGAGGTTTTGCCCTCCAGGCGAGATGAGGCCCATTTCCGCTGAGGCTTCTCGAGGCCAATCACATCTAACCACTGGAACTTCCAAAGGGTCCTTCACACCATTGCTGCAACTCAAGAAGTTCCCCGACATACCCGTCTCCACTCGAGAGGAAGCACGTGGGTTCCCGCACACATCCAGGGGAGCCCCGTTTCCGGCTCCTAGCTCGAGATGAGGGATCCTTTCCCTGTTTTGTAGGGAAAGATTTCCCGGCGTTCCCGTCGCATCTCAAGAGGAGGCGCTCTCTACAGGAAAGGCGAGAGGAACTCCAGGGTCGAGACACCATTCCAAGAGTCCCCCAGATGTGTCAGTCCATTCCAGAGGAACCTGTTTTCCCTGCACTGCCTTGACGTTCAAGCCGAGGATCGACTCCCACCACGTGTGCACGTGGGACAGCCCTGTGGGAAAGCCTCGTGGGAAAGCCTCGTGGGAAAGACTCGAAGGAAAACCATAGATCCTTTGATCCACGCGGCGGACTGCGTGACACTGCTGCTACCGCTCTGGAGGAAAGCACAAGTGCATGCCCGCATTCGAGACGAGGACTGACTCCCCTGGGGAGACTCCAGAAGTACCCCAAGATCCATGTCAGCACTGGAGAGGAATCCTCAGGTTCCGGCCCCGACTCCACACAAGGTCTTAGGACCCGGCATCGACGGGAGAGGAATCCCGAGAGGCCCCCGAGGAACTCGCATGGGGACTGGCCTTTCATGAGGCCACCAGAGCGGGTCCCTGAGGTCCCCATCGTAAGTCGAGAGCACCTGCCGCAACTCGAGAAAATCCAGGAGGTTTTGCCCTCCAGGCGAGATGAGGCCCATTTCCGCTGAGGCTTCTCGAGGCCAATCACATCTAACCACTGAAACTTCCAAAGGGTCCTTCACACCCTTGCTGCAACTCAAGAAGTTCCCCGACTTACCCGTCTCCACTCGAGAGGAAGCACGTGGGGTCCCGCACACATCCAGGGGAGCCCCGTTTCCGCCTCCTAGCTCGAGATGAGGGATCCTTACCCTGTTTCGTGGGGAAAGAATTCCCGACGTTCCCGTCGCATCTCAAGAGGAGGCGCTCTCCACAGGAAAGGCGAGAGGAACTCCAGGGTCGAGACACCATTCCAAGAGTCCCCCAGATGTGTCAGTCCATTCCAGCGGAACCTGTTTTCCCTGCACTGCCTTGACGTTCAAGCCGAGGATCGACTCCCACCACGTGTGCACGTGGGACAGCCCTGTGGGAAAGCCTCGTGGGAAAGCCTCGTGGGAAAGACTCGAGGGAAAACCATAGATCCTTTGATCCACGCGGCGGACTGCGTGACACTGCTGCTACCGCTCTGGAGGAAAGCGCAAGTGCATGCCCACATTCGAGACGAGGACTGACTCCCCTGGGGAGACTCCAGAAGTACCCCAAGATCCATGTCAGCACTGGAGAGGAATCCTCAGGTTCCGGCCCCGACTCCACACAAGGTCTTAGGCCCCGGCATCGACGGGAGAGGAATCCCGAGAGGCCCCCGAGGAACTCGCATGGGGACTGGCCTTTCCTGAGGCCACCAGAGCGGGTCCCTGAGGTCCCCGTCGTAAGTCGAGAGCACCTGCCGCAACTCGAGAAAATCCAGGAGGTTTTGCCCTCCAGGCGAGATGAGGCCCATTTCCGCTGAGGCTTCTCCAGCCTAATCACGTCTAACCACTGGAACTTCCAAAGGGTCCTTCACACCCTTGCTGCAACTCAAGAAGTTCCCCGACATACCCGTCTCCACTCGAGAGGAAGCCCGTGGGGTCCCGCACACATCCAGGGGAGCCCCGTTTCCGCCTCCTAGCTCGAGATGAGGGATCCTTACCCTGTTTCGTGGGGAAAGAATTCCCGACGTTCCCGTCGCATCTCAAGAGGAGGCGCTCTCCACAGGAAAGGCGAGAGGAACTCCAGGGTCGAGACACCATTCCAAGAGTCCCCCAGATGTGTCAGTCTATTCCAGCGGAACCTGTTTTCCCTGCACTGCCTTGACGTTCAAGCTGAGGATCGACTCCCACCACGTGTGCACGTGGGACAGCCCTGTGGGAAAGCCTCGTGGGAAAGCCTCGTGGGAAAGACTCGAGGGAAAACCATAGATCCTTTGATCCACGCGGCGGACTGCGTGACACTGCTGCTACCGCTCTGGAGGAAAGTGCAAGTGCATGCCCGCTTTCGAGACGAGCACTGACTCCCCTGGGGAGACTCCAGAAGTACCCCAAGATCCATGTAAGCACTGGAGAGGTATCCACAGGTTCCGGCCCCGACTCCACACAAGGTCTTAGGCCCCGGCATCGACGGGAGAGGAATCCCGAGAGGCCCCCGAGGAACTCGCATGGGGACCGGCCTTTCCTGAGGCCACCAGAGCGGGTCCCTGAGGTCCCCGTCGTAAGTCGAGAGCACCTGCCGCAACTCGAGAAAATCCAGGAGGTTTTGCCCTCCAGGCGAGAAGAGGCCCATTTCCGCTGAGGCTTCTCGAGGCCAATCACCTCTAACCACTGGAACTTCCAAAGGGTCCTTCACACCATTGCTGCAACTCAAGAAGTTCCCCGACATACCCGTCTCCACTCGAGAGGAAGCACGTGGTGTCCCGCACACATCCAGGGGAGCCCCGTTTCCGCCTCCTAGCTCGAGATGAGGGATCTTTTCCCTGTTTCGTAGGGAAAGAATTCCCGGCGTTCCCGTCGCATCTCAAGAGGAGGCGCTCTCCACAGGAAAGGCGAGAGGAACTCCAGGGTCATGCCACCATTCGAAGAGTCCCCCAGATGTGTCAGTCCATTCCAGAGGAACCTGTTTTCCCTGCACTGCCTTGACGTTCAAGCCGAGGATCGACTCCCACCACGTGTGCACGTGGGACAGCCCTGTGGGAAAGCCTCGTGGGAAAGCCTCGTGGGAAAGACTCGAGGGAAAACCATAGATCCTTTGATCCACGCGGCGGACTGCGTGACAATGCTGCTTCCGCTCTGGAGGAAAGCGCAAGTGCATGCCCGCATTCGAGACGAGGACTGACTCCCATGGGGAGACTCCAGAAGTACCCCAAGATCCATGTCAGCACTGGAGAGGAATCCTCAGGTTCCGGCCCCGACTCCACACAAGGTCTTAGGCCCCGGCATCGACGGGAGAGGAATCCCGAGAGGCCCCCGAGGAACTCGCATGGGGACTGGCCTTTCCTGAGGCCACCAGAGCGGGTCCCTGAGGTCCCCGTCGTAAGTCGAGAGCACCTGTCGCAACTCGAGAAAATCCAGGAGGTTTTGCCCTCCAGGCGAGATGAGGCCCATTTCCGCTGAGGCTTCTCGAGGCCAATCACATCTAACCACTGGAAATTCCAAAGGGTCCTTCACACCCTTGCTGCAACTCTAGAAGTTCCCCGACATACCCGTCTCCACTCGAGAGGAAGCACGTGGGGTCCCGCACACATCCAGGGGAGCCCCGTTTCCGCCTCCTAGCTCGAGATGAGGGATCCTTTCCCTGTTTCGTAGGGAAAGAATTCCCGGCGTTCCCGTCGCATCTCAAGAGGAGGCTCTCTCCACAGGAAAGGCGAGAGGAACTGAAGGGTCGTGCCACCATTCCAAGAGTCCCCCAGATGTGTCAGTCCATTCCAGAGGAACCTGTTTTCCCTGCACTGCCTTGACGTTCGAGCCGAGGATCGACTCCCACCACGTGTGCACATGGGACAGCCCTGTGGGAAAGCCTCGTGGGAAAGCCTCGTGGGAAAGACTCGAGGGAAAACCATAGATCCTTTGATCCACGCGGCAGACTGCGTGACACTGCTGCTACCGCTCTGGAGGAAAGCGCAAGTGCATGCCCGCATTCGAGACGAGGACTTACTCCCCTGGGGAGACTCCAGAAGTACCCCAAGATCCATATCAGCACTGGAGAGGAATCCTCAGGTTCCGGCCCCGACTCCACACAAGGTCTTAGGCCCTGGCATCGACGGGAGAGGAATCCCGAGAGGCCCCCGAGGAACTCGCATGGGGACTGGCCTTTCCTGAGGCCACCAGAGCGGGTCCCTGAGGTCCCCATCGTAAGTCGAGAGCACCTGCCGCAACTCGAGAAAATCCAGGAGGTTTTGCCCTCCAGGCGAGATGAGGCCCATTTCTGCTGAGGCTTCTCGAGGCTAATCACATCTAACCACTTGAACTTCCAACGGGTCCTTCAACCCTTGCTGCAACTGAAGCAGTTCCCCGACATACCCGTCTCCACTCGAGAGGAAGCACGTGGGGTCCCGCACACATCCAGGGGAGCCCCTTTTCCGCCTCCTAGCTCGAGATGAGGGATCCTTTCCCTGTTTCGAAGGGAAAGAATTCCCGGCGTTCCCGTCGTATCTCAAGAGGTGGCGCTCTCCACATTAAAGGCAAGAGGAACTCCAGGGTCGTGGCACCATTCCAAGAGACCCCCAGATGTGTCAGTCCATTCCAGAGGAACCTGTTTTCCCTGCACTGCCTTGACGTTCAAGCCCAGGATCGACTCCCACCACGTGTGCACGGGGGACAGCCCTGTGGGAAAGCCTTGTGGGAAAGCCTCGTGGGAAAGACTCGAGGGAAAACCATAGATCCTTTGATCCACGCGGCGGACTGCGTGACACTGCTGCTACCGCTCTGGAGGAAAGCGCAAGTGCATGCCCGCATTCGAGACGAGGACTGACTCCCCTGGGGAGACTCCAGAAGTACCCCAAGATCCATGTCAGCACTGGGGAGGAATCCTCAGGTTCCGGCCCAGACTCCACACAAGGTCTTAGGCCCCGGCATCGACGGGAGAGGAATCCCGAGAGGCCCCCGAGGAACTCGCATGGGGACTGGCCTTTCCTGAGGCCACCAGAGCGGGTCCCTGAGGTCCCCGTCGTAAGTCGAGAGCACCTGCCGCAACTCGAGAAAATCCAGGAGGTTTTGCCCTCCAGGCGAGATGAGGCCCATTTCCGCTGAGGCTTCTCGAGGCTAATCACGTCTAACCACTGGAACTTCCAAAGGGTCCTTCACACCCTTGTGCAACTCAAGAAGTTCCCCGACATACCCGTCTCCACTCGAGAGGAAGCACATGGGGTCCCGCACACATCCAGGGGAGCCCCGTTTCCGCCTCCTAGCTCGAGATGAGGGATCCTTTCCCTGTTTCGTAGGGAAAGAATTCCCGGCGTTCCCGTCGCATCTCAAGAGGAGGCGCTCTCCACAGGAAAGGCGAGAGGAACTCCAGGGTCGTGTACCATTCCAAGAGTCCCCCAGATGTGTCAGCCCATTCCAGAGGAACCTGTTTTCCCTGCACTGCCTTGACGTTCAAGCCGAGGAAAGACTCCCACCAGGTGTGCACGTGGGACAGCCCTGTGGGAAAGCCTCGTGGGAAAGCCTCGTGGGAAAGACTCGAGGGAAAACCATAGATCCTTTGATCCACGCGGCGGACTGCGTGACACTGCTGCTACCGCTCTGGAGGAGAGCGCAAGTGCATGCCCACATTCGAGACGAGGACTGACTCCCCTGGGGAGACTCCAGAAGTACCCCAAGATCCATGTCAGCACTGGAGAGGAATCCTCAGGTTCCGGCCCCGACTCTACACAAGGTCTTAGGCCCCTGCATCGACGAGAGAGGAATCCCGAGACGCCCCCGAGGAACTCGCATGGGGACTGGCCTTTCCTGAGCCCACCAGAGCGGGTCCCTGATGTCCCCGTCGTAAGTCGAGAGCACCTGCCGCAACTCGAGAAAATCCAGGAGGTTTTGCCCTCCAGGCGTGATGAGGCCCATTTCCGCTGAGGCTTCTCGAGTCCAATCACATCTAACCACTGGAACTTCCAAAGGGTCCTTCACACCCTTGCTGCAACTCAAGAAGTTCCCCGACATACCCGTCTCCACTCGAGAGGAAGCACGTGGTGTCCCGCACACATCCAGGGGAGCCCCGTTTCCGCCTCCTAGCTCGAAATGAGGGATCCTTTCCCTGTTTCGTAGGGAAAGAATTCCCGGCGTTCCCGTCGCATCTCAAGAGGAGGCGCTCTCCACAGGAAAGGCGAGAGGAACTCCAGGGTCGTGCCACCATTCCGAGAGTCCCCCAGATGTATCAGCCCATTCCAGAGGAACCTGTTTTCCCTGCACTGCCTTGACGTTCAAGCCGAGGATCGACTCCCACCACGTGTGCACGTGGGACAGCCCTGTGGGAAAGCCTCGGGGGAAAGCCTCGTGGGAAAGACTCGAGGGAAAACCATAGATCCTTTGATCCACGCGGCGGACTGCGTGACACTGCTGCTACCGCTCTGGAGGAAAGCGCATGTGCATGCCCGCATTCGAGACGAGGACTGACTTCCTTGGGGAGACTCCAGAAGTACCCCAAGATCCATGTCAGCACTGGAGAGGAATCCTCAGGTTCCGGCCCCGACTCCACACAAGGTCTTAGGCCCCGGCATAGACGGGAGAGGAATCCCGAGAGGCCCCCGAGGAACTCGCATGGGGACTGGCCTTTCATGAGGCCACCAGAGCGGGTCCCTGAGTTCCCATCGTAAGTCGAGAGCACCTGCCGCAACTCGAGAAAATCCAGGAGGTTTTGCCCTCCAGGCGAGATGAGGCCCATTTCCGCTGAGGCTTCTCGAGGCCAATCACATCTAACCACTGGAACTTCCAAAGGGTCCTTCACACCCTTGCTGCAACTCAAGAAGTTCCCCGACATACCCGTCTCCACTCGAGAGGAAGCACGTGGGGTCCCGCACACATCCAGGGGAGCCCCGTTTCCGCCTCCTAGCTCGAGATGAGGGATCCTTTCCCTGTTTCGTAGGGAAAGAATTCCCGGCGTTCCCGTCGCATCTCAAGAGGAGGCGCTCTCCACAGGAAAGGCGAGAGGAACTCCAGGGTCATGCCACCATTCGAAGAGTCCACCAGATGTGTCAGTCCATTCCAGAGGAACCTGTTTTCCCTGCACTGCCTTGACGTTCAAGCCGAGGATTGACTCCCACCACGTGTGCACGTGGGACAGCCCTGTGGGAAAGCCTCGTGTGAAAGCCTCGTGGGAAAGACTCGAGGGAAAACCGTAGATCCTTTGATCCACGCGGCGGACTGCGTGACACTGCTGCTACCACTCTGGAGGAAAGCGCAAGTGCATGCCCGCATTCGAGACGAGGACTGACTCCCATGGGGAGACTCCAGAAGTACCCCAAGATCCATGTCAGCACTGGAGAGGAATCCTCAGGTTCCGGCCCCGACTCCACACAAGGTCTTAGGCCCCGGCATCGATGGGAGAGGAACCCCGAGAGGCCCCCGAGGAACTCGCATGGGGACTGGCCTTTCCTGAGGCCACCAGAGCGGGTCCCTGAGGTCCCCGTCGTAAGTCGAGAGCACCTGCCGCAACTCGAGAAAATCCAGGAGGTTTTGCCCTCCAGGCGAGATGAGGCCCATTTCCGCTGAGGCGTCTCGAGGCCAATCACGTCTAACCACTGGAACTTCCAAAGGGTCCTTCACACCCTGGCTGCAACTCAAGAAGTTCCCCGACATACCCGTCTCCACTCGAGAGGAAGCACGTGGGGTCCCGCACACATCCAGGGGAGCCCCGTTTCTTCCTCCTAGCTCGAGATGAGGGATCCTTTCCCTGTTTCGTAGGGAAAGAATTCCCGGCGTTCCCGTCGCATCTCAAGAGGAGGCGCTCTCCACAGGAAAGGCGAGAGGAACTGAAGGGTGGTGCCACCATTCCAAGAGTCCCCCAGATGTGTCAGTCCATTCCAGAGGAACCTGTTTTCCCTGCACTGCCTTGACGTTCAAGCCGAGGATCGACTCCCACCACGTGTGCACGTGGGACAGCCCTGTGGGAAAGCCTCGTGGGAAAGCCTCGTGGGAAAGACTCGAGGGAAAACCATAGATCCTTTGATCCACGCGGCGGACTGCGTGACACTGCTGCTACCGCTCTGGAGGAAAGCGCAAGTGCATGCCCGCATTCGAGACGAGGACTGACTCCCCTGGGGAGACTCCAGAAGTACCCCAAGATCCATGTCAGCACTGGAGAGGAATCCTCAGGTTCCGGCCCCGACTCCACACAAGGTCTTAGGCCCCGGCATCGACGGGAGAGGAATCCCGAGAGGCCCCCGAGGAACTCGCATGGGGACTGGCCTTTCCTGAGGCCACCAGAGCGGGTCCCTGAGGTCCCCGTCGTAAGTCGAGAGCACCTGCCGCAACTCGAGAAAATCCAGGAGGTTTTGCCCTCCAGGCGAGATGAGGCCCATTTCCGCTGAGGCTTCTCGAGGCCAATCACATCTAACCACTGGAAATTCCAAAGGGTCTTTCACACCCTTGCTGCAACTCAAGAAGTTCCCCGACATACCCGTCTGCACTCGAGAGGAAGCACGTGGTGTCCCGCACACATCCAGGGGAGCCCCGTTTCCGCCTCCTAGCTCGAGATGAGGGATCCTTTCCCTGTTTCGTAGGGAAAGAATTCCCGGCGTTCCCGTCGCATCTCAAGAGGAGGCGCTCTCCACAGGAAAGGCGAGAGGAACTGAAGGGTCGTGCCACCATTCCAAGAGTCCCCCAGATGTGTCAGTCCATTCCAGAGGAACCTGTTTTCCCTGCACTGCCTTGACGTTCGAGCCGAGGATCGACTCCCACCACGTGTGCACGTGGGACAGGCCTGTGGGAAAGCCTCGTGGGAAAGCCTCGTGGGAAAGACTCGAGGGAAAACCATAGATCCTTTGATCCACGCGGCGGACTGCGTGACACTGATGCTACCGCTCTGAAGGAAAGCGCAAGTGCATGCCCGCATTCGAGACGAGGACTGACTCCCCTGGGGAGACTCCAGAAGTACCCCAAGATCCATGTCAGCACTGGAGAGGAATCCTCAGGTTCCGGCCCCGACTCCACACAAGGTCTTAGGCCCCGGCATCGACGGGAGAGGAATCCCGAGAGGCCCCCGAGGAACTCGCATGGGGACTGGCCTTTCCTGAGGCCACCAGAGCGGGTCCCTGACGTCCCCGTCGTAAGTCGAGAGCACCTGCCGCAACTCGAGAAAATCCAGGAGGTTTTGCCCTCCAGGCGAGATGAGGCCCATTTCCGCTGAGGCTTCTCGAGGCTAATCACGTCTAACCACTGGAACTTCCAAAGGGTCCTTCACACCCTTGCTGCAACTCAAGAAGTTCCGCGACATACCCGTCTCCACTCGAGAGGAAGCACGTGGGGTCCCGCACACATCCAGGGGAGCCCCGTTTCCGCCTCCTAGCTCGAGATGAGGGATCCTTTCCCTGTTTCTTAGGGAAAGAATTCCCGGCATTCCCGTCGCTTCTCAAGAGGAGGCGCTCTCCACAGGAAAGGCGAGAGGAACTCCAGGGTCGTGCCACCATTCCAAGAGTCCCCCAGATGTGTCAGTCCATTCCAGAGGAACCTGTTTTCCCTGCACTGCCTTGACGTTCAAGCCGAGGATCGACTCCCACCACGTGTGCACGTGGGACAGCCCTGTGGGAAAGCCTCGTGGGAAAGCCTCGTGGGAAAGACTCGAGGGAAAACCATAGATCCTTTGATCCACGCGGCGGACTGCGTGACACTGCTGCTACCGCTCTGGAGGGAAGCCAAGTGCATGCCCGCATTCGAGACGAGGACTGACTCCCCTGGGGAGACTCCAGAAGTACCCCAAGATCCATGTCAGCACTGGAGAGGAATCCTCAGGTTCCGGCCCCGACTCCACACAAGGTCTTAGGCCCCGGCATCGACGGGAGAGGAATCCCGAGAGGCCCCCGAGGAACTCGCATGGGGACTGGCCTTTCCTGAGGCCACCAGAGCGGGTCCCTGAGGTCCCCGTCGTAAGTCGAGAGCACCTGCCGCAACTCGAGAAAATCCAGGAGGTTTTGCCCTCCAGGCGAGATGAGGCCCATTTCCGCTGAGGCTTCTCGAGGCGAATCACGTCTAACCACTGGAACTTCCAAAGGGTCCTTCACACCCTTGCTGCAACTCAAGAAGTTCCCCGACATACCCGTCTCCACTCGAGAGGAAGCATGTGGTGTCCCGCACACATCCAGGGGAGCCCCGTTTCCGCCTCCTAGCTCGAGATGAGGGATCCTTTCCCTGTTTTGTAGGGAAAGAATTCCCGGCGTTCCCGTCGCATCTCAAGAGGAGGCGCTCTCCACAGGAAAGGCGAGAGGAACTCCAGGGTCGTGCCACCATTCCAAGAGTCCCCCAGATGTGTCAGTCCATTCCAGAGGAACCTGTTTTCCCTGCACTGCCTTGACGTTCAAGCCGAGGATCCACTCCGACCACGTGTGCACGTGGGACAGCCCTGTGGGAAAGCCTCGTGGGAAAGCCTCGTGGGAAAGACTCGAGGGAAAACCATAGATCCTTTGATCCACGCGGCGGACTGCGTGACACTGCTGCTACCGCTCTGGAGGAAAGCGCAAGTGCATGCCCGCATTCGAGACGAGGACTGACTCCCCTGGGGAGACTCCAGAAGTTTCCCAAGATCCATGTCAGCACTGGAGAGGAATCCTCATGTTCCGGCCCCGACTCCACACAAGGTCTTAGGCCCCGGCATCGACGGGAGAGGAATCCCGAGAGGCCCCCGAGGAACTCGCATGGGGACTGGCCTTTCCTGAGGCCACCAGAGCGGGTCCCTGAGGTCCCCGTCGTAAGTCGAGAGCACCTGCCGCAACTCGAGAAAATCCAGGAGGTTTTGCCCTCCAGGCGAGATGAGGCCCATTTCCGCTGAGGCTTCTCGAGACCAATCACATCTAACCACTGGAACTTCCAAAGGGTCCTTCACACCATTGCTGCAACTCAGGAAGTTCCCCGACATACCCGTCTCCACTCGAGAGGAAGCACGTGGGTTCCCGCACACATCCAGGGGAGCCCCGTTTCCGCCTCCTAGCTCGAGATGAGGGATCCTTTCCCTGTTTTGTAGGGAAAGAATTCCCGGCGTTCCCGTCGCATCTCAAGAGGAGGCGCTCTCTACAGGAAAGGCGAGAGGAACTCCAGGGTCGAGACACCATTCCAAGAGTCCCCCTGATGTGTCAGTCCATTCCAGAGGAACCTGTTTTCCCTGCACTGCCTTGACGTTCAAGCCGAGGATCGACTCCCACCACGTGTGCACGTGGGACAGCCCTGTGGGAAAGCCCCGTGGGAAAGCCTCGTGGGAAAGACTCGAGGGAAAACCATAGATCCTTTGATCCACGCGGCGGACTGCGTGACACTGCTGCTACCGCTCTGGAGGAAAGCGCAAGTGCATGCCCGCATTCGAGACGAGGACTGACTCCCCTGGGGAGACTCCAGAAGTACCCCAAGATCCATGTCAGCACTGGAGAGGAATCCTCAGGTTCCGGCCCCGACTCCACACAAGGTCTTAGGCCCCGGCATCGACGGGAGAGGAATCCCGAGAGGCCCCCGAGGAACTCGCATGGGGACTGGCCTTTCCTGAGGCCACCAGAGCGGGTCCCTTAGGTCCCCGTCGTAAGTCGAGAGCACCTGCCGCAACTCGAGAAAATCCAGGAGGTTTTGCCCTCCAGGCGAGATGAGGCCCATTTCCGCTGAGGCTTCTCGAGGCTAATCACGTCTAACCACTGGAACTTCCAAAGGGTCCTTCACACCCTGGCTGCAACTCAAGGAGTTCCCCGACATATCCGTCTCCACTCGAGAGGAAGCACGTGGTGTCCCGCACACATCCAGGGGAGCCCCGTTTCCGCCTCCTAGCTCGAGATGAGGGATCCTTTCCCTGTTTCGTAGGGAAAGAATTCCCGGCGTGCCCGTCGCATCTCAAGAGGAGGCGCTTTCCACAGGAAAGGCGAGAGGAACTCCAGGGTCGTGCCACCATTCCAAGAGGCCCCCAAATGTGTCAGTCCATTCCAGAGGAACCTGTTTTCCCTGCACTGCCTTGACGTTCAAGCCGAGGATCGACTCCCACCACGTGTGCACGTGGGACAGCCCTGTGGGAAAGCCTCGTGGGAAAGCCTCGTGGGAAAGACTCGAGGGAAAACCATAGATCCTTTGATCCACGCGGCGGACTGCGTGACACTGCTGCTACCGCTCTGGAGGAAAGCGCAAGTGCATGCCCGCATTCGAGACGAGGACTGACTCCCCTGGGGAGACTCCAGAAGTACCCCAAGATCCATGTCAGCACTGGAGAGGAATCCTCAGGTTCCGGCCCCGACTCCACACAAGGTCTTAGGCCCCGGCATCGACGGGAGAGGAATCCCGAGAGGCGCCCGAGGAACTCGCATGGGGACTGGCCTTTCCTGAGGCCACCAGAGCGGGTCCCTGAGGTCCCCGTCGTAAGTCGAGAGCACCTGCCGCAACTCGAGGAAATCCAGGAGGTTTTGCCCTCCAGGCGAGATGAGGCCCATTTCCGCTGAGGCTTCTCGAGGCCAATCACATTTAACCACTGGAACTTCCAAAGGGTCCTTCACAACATTGCTGCAACTCAAGAAGTTCCCCGACATACCCGTCTCCACTCGAGAGGAAGCACGTGGGGTCCCGCACACATCCAGGGGAGCCCCGTTTACGCCTCCTAGCTCGAGATGAGGGATCCTTTCCCTGTTTCGTAGGGAAAGAATTCCCGGCGTTCCCGTCGCATCTCAAGAGGAGGCGCTCTCCACAGGAAAGGCGAGAGGAACTCCAGGGTCGTGCCACCATTCCAAGAGTCCCCCAGATGTGTCAGTCCATTCCAGAGGAACCTGTTTTCCCTGCACTGCCTTGACGTTCAAGCCGAGGATCGACTCCCACCACGTGTGCACGTGGGACAGCCCTGTGGGAAAGCCTCGTGGGAAAGCCTCGTGGGAAAGACTCGAGGGAAAACCATAGATCCTTTGATCCACGCGGCGGACTGCGTGACACTGCTGCTACCGCTCTGGAGGAAAGCGCAAGTGCATGCCCGCATTCGAGACGAGGACTGACTCCCCTGGGGAGACTCCAGAAGTACCCCAAGATCCATGTCAGCACTGGAGAGGAATCCTCAGGTTCCGGCCCCGACTCCACACAAGGTCTTAGGCCCCGGCATCGACGGGAGAGGAATCCCGAGAGGCCCCCGAGGAACTCGCATGGGGACTGGCCTTTCCTGAGGCCACCAGAGCGGGTCCCTGAGGTCCCCTTCGTAAGTCGAGAGCACCTGCCGCAACTCGAGAAAATCCAGGAGGTTTTGCCCTCCAGCCGAGATGAGGCCCATTTCCGCTGAGGCTTCTCGAGGCTAATCACGTCTAACCACTGGAACTTCCAAAGGGTCCTTCACACCCTTGCTGCAACTCAAGAAGTTCCCCGACATACCCGTCTCCACTCGAGAGGAAGCACGTGGGGTCTTGCACACATCCAGGGGAGCCCCGTTTCCGCCTCCTAGCTCGAGATGAGGGATCCTTTCCCTGTTTCGTAGGGAAAGAATTCCCGGCGTTCCCGTCGCATCTCAAGAGGAGGCGCTCTCCACAGGATAGGAGAGAGGAACTCCAGGGTCGAGACACCATTCCAAGAGTCCCCCAGATGTGTCAGTCCATTCCAGAGGAACCTGTTTTCCCTGCACTGCCTTGACGTTCAAGCCGAGGATCGACTCCCACCACGTGTGCACGTGGGACAGCCCTGTGGGAAAGCCTCGTGGGAAAGCCTCGTGGGAAAGACTCGAGGGAAAACCATAGATCCTTTGATCCACGCGGCGGACTGCGTGAAACTGCTGCTACCGCTCTGGAGGAAAGCGCAAGTGCATGCCCGCATTCGAGACGAGGACTGACTCCTCTGGGGAGACTCCAGAAGTACCCCAAGATCCATGTCAGCACTGGAGAGGAATCCTCAGGTTCCGGCCCCGACTCCACACAAGGTCTTAGGCCCCGGCATCGACGGGAGAGGAATCCCGAGAGGCCCCCGAGGAACTCGCATGGGGACTGGCCTTTCCTGAGGCCACCAGAGCGGGTCCCTGACGTCCCCGTCGTAAGTCGAGAGCACCTGCCGCAACTCGAGAAAATCCAGGAGGTTTTGCCCTCCAGGCGAGATGAGGCCCATTTCCGCTGAGGCTTCTCGAGGCTAATCACATCTAACCACTGGAACTTCCAAAGGGTCCTTCACACCCTTGCTGCAACTCAAGAAGTTCCCCGACATACCCGTCTCCACTCGAGAGGAAGCACGTGGGGTCCCGCACACATCCAGGGGAGCCCCGTTTCCGCCTCCTAGCTCGAGATGAGGGATCCTTTCCCTGTTTCGTAGGGAAAGAATTCCCGGCGTTCCCGGCGCATCTCAAGAGGAGGCGCTCTCCACAGGAAAGGCGAGAGGAACTCCAGGGTCGTGGCACCATTCCAAGAGACCCCCAGATGTGTCAGTCCATTCCAGAGGAACCTGTTTTCCCTGCACTGCCTTGACGTTCAAGCCGAGGATCGACTCCAACCACGTGTGCACGTGGGACAGCCCTGTGGGAAAGCCTCGTGGGAAAGCCTCGTGGGAAAGACTCGAGGGAAAACCATAGATCCTTTGATCCACGCGGCGGACTGCGTGACACTGCTGCTACCGCTCTGGAGGAAAGCGCAAGTGCATGCCCGCATTCGAGACGAGGACTGACTCCCCTGGGGAGACTCCAGAAGTACCCCAAGATCCATGTCAGCACTGGAGAGGAATCCTCTGGTTCCGGCCCCGACTCCACACAAGGTCTTCGGCCCCGGCATCGACGGGAGAGGAATCCCGAGAGGCCCCCGAGGAACTCGCATGGGGACTGGCCTTTCCTGAGGCCACCAGAGCGGGTCCCTGAGGTCCCCGTCGTAAGTCGAGAGCACCTGCCGCAACTCGAGTAAATCCAGGAGGTTTTCACCTCCAGGCGAGATGAGGCCCATTTCCGCTGAGGCTTCTCGAGGCCAATCACATCTAACCACTGGAACTTCCAAAGGGTCCTTCACACCCTTGCTGCAACTCAAGAAGTTCCCCGACATACCCGTCTGCACTCGAGAGGAAGCACGTGGTGTCCCGCACACATCCAGGGGAGCCCGGTTTCCGCCTCCTAGCTCGAGATGAGGGATCCTTTCCCTGTTTCGTAGGGAAAGAATTCCCGGCGTTCCCGTCGCATCTCAAGAGGAGGCGCTCTCCACAGGACAGGCGAGAGGAACTCCAGGGTCATGCCACCATTCCAAGAGTGCCCCAGATGTGTCAGTCCATTCCAGAGGAACCTGTTTTCCCTGCACTGCCTTGACGTTCAAGCCGAGGATCGACTCCCACCACGTGTGCACGTGGGACAGCCCTGTGCGAAAGCCTCGTGGGAAAACCTCGTGGGAAAGACTCGAGGGAAAACCATAGATCCTTTGATCCACGCTGCGGACTGCGTGACACTGCTGCTACCGCTCTGGAGGAAAGCGCAAGTGCATGCCCGCATTCGAGACGAGGACTGTCTCCCCTGGGGAGACTCAAGAAGTACCCCAAGATCCTTGTCAGCACTGGAGAGGAATCCTCAGGTTCCGGCCCCGACTCCACACAAGGTCTTAGGCCCCGGCATCGACGGGAGAGGAATCCCGAGAGGCCCCCGAGGAACTCGCATGGGAACTGGCCTTTCCTGAGGCCACCAGAGCGGTTCCCTGAGGTCCCCTTTGTAAGTCGAGAGCACCTGCCGCAACTCGAGAAAATCCAGGAGGTTTTGCCCTCCAGGCGAGATGAGGCCCATTTCCGCTGAGGCTTCTCGAGGCCAATCACATCTAACCACTGGAACTTCCAAAGGGTCCTTCACACCGTTGCTGCAACTCAAGAAGTTCCCCGACATACCCGTCTGCACTCGAGAGGAAGCACGTGGGGTCACGCACACATCCAGGGGAGCTCCGTTTCCGCCTCCTAGCTCGAGATGAGGGATCCGTACCCTGTTTCGTAGGGAAAGAATTCCCGGCGTTCCCGTCGCATCTCAAGAGGAGGCGCTCTCCACAGGAAAGCCGAGAGGAACTCCAGGGTCGTGCCACCATTCCAAGAGTCACCCAGATGTGTCAGTCCATTCCAGAGGAACCTGTTTTCCCTGCACTGCCTTGACGTTCAAGCCGAGGATCGACTCCCACCACGTGTGCACGTGGGACAGCCCTGTGCGAAAGCCTCGTGGGAAAGACTCGTGGGAAAGACTCGAGGGAAAACCATAGATCCTTTGACCCACGCGGCGGACTGCGTGACACTGCTGCTACCGCTCTGAAGGAAAGCGCAAGTGCATGCCCGCATTCGAGAGGAGGACTGACTCCCCTGGGGAGACTCCAGAAGTACCCCAAGATCCATGTCAGCACTGGAGAGGAATCCTCAGGTTCCGGCCCCGACTCCACACAAGGTCTTAGGCCCCGGAATCGACGGGAGAGGAATCCCGAGAGGCCCCCGAGGAACTCGCATGGGGACTGGCCTTTCCTGAGGCCACCAGAGCGGATCCCTGAGATCCCCGTCGTAAGTCGAGAGCACGTGCCGCAACTCGAGAAAATCCAGGAGGTTTTCACCTCCAGGAGAGATGAGGCCCATTTCCGCTGAGGCTTCTCGAGGCTAATCTCGTCTAACCACTGGAACTTCCAAAGGGTCCTTCACACCCTTGCTGCAACTCAAGAAGTTCCCCGACATACCCGTCTCCACTCGAGAGGAAGCACGTGGGTCCCGCACACATCCAGGGGAGCCCCGTTTCCGCCTCCTAGCTCGAGATGAGGGATCCTTTCCCTGTTTCGTAGGGAAAGAATTCCCGGCGTTCCCGTCGCATCTCAAGAGGAGGCGCTCTCCACAGGAAAGGCGAGAGGAACTCCAGGGTCGTGCCACCATTCCAAGAGTCCCCCAGATGTGTCAGTCCATTCCAGAGGAACCTGTTTTCCCTGCACTGCCTTGACGTTCAAGCCGAGGATCGACTCCCACCACGTGTGCACGTGGGACAGCCCTGTGGGAAAGCCTCGTGGGAAAGCCTCGTGGGAAAGACTCGAGGGAAAAACATAGATCCGTTGATCCACGCGGCGGACTGCGTGACACTGCTGCTACCGCTCTGGAGGAAAGCGCAAGTGCATGCCCGCATTCGAGACGAGGACTGACTCCCCTGGGGAGACTCCAGAAGTACCCCAAGATCCATGTCAGCACTGGAGAGGAATCCTCAGGTTCCGGCCCCGACTCCACACAAGGTCTTAGGCCCCGGCATGGACGGGAGAGGAATCCCGCGAGGCCCCAGAGGAACTTGCATGGGGACTGGCCTTTCCTGAGGCCACCAGAGCGGGTCCCTGAGGTCCCCGTCGTAAGTCGAGAGCACCTGCCGCAACTCGAGAAAATCCAGGAGGTTTTGCCCTCCAGGCGAGATGAAGCCAATTTCCGCTGAGGCTTCTCGAGGCCAATCACATCTAACCACTGGAACTTCCAAAGGGTCCTTCACACCCTTGCTGCAACTCAAGAAGTTCCACGACATACCCGTCTGCACTCGAGAGGAAGCAGGTGGTGTCCCACACACATCCAGGGGAGCCCCGTTTCCGCCTCCTAGCTCGAGATGAGGGATCCTTTCCCTGTTTCGAAGGGAAAGAATTCTCGGCATTCCCGTCGCATCTCAAGAGGAGGCGCTCTCCACAGGAAAGGGGAGAGGAACTCCAGGGTCGTGCCACCATTCCAAGAGCCCCCAGATGTGTCAGTCCATTCCAGAGGAACCTGTTTTCCCTGCACTGCCTTGACGTTCAAGCCGAGGATCGACTCCCACCACGTGTGCACGTGGGACAGCCCTGTGGGAAAGCCTCGTGGGAAAGCCTCGTGGGAAAGACTCGAGGGAAAACCATAGATCCTTTGATCCACGCGGCGGACTGCGTGACAGTGCTGCTACCGCTCTGGAGGAAAGCGCAAGTGCATGCCCGCATTCGAGACGAGGACTGACTCCCCTGGGGAGACTCCAGAAGTACCCCAAGATCCATGTCAGCACTGGAGAGGAATCCTCAGGTTCCGACCCCGACTCCACACAAGGTCTTAGGCCCCGGCACGAACGGGAGAGGAATCCCGAGAGGCCCCCGAGGAACTCGCATGGGGACTGGCCTTTCCTGAGGCCACCAGAGCGGGTCCCTGAGGTCCCCGTCGTAAGTCGAGAGCACCTGCCGCAACTCGAGAAAATCCAGGAGGTTTTGCCCTCCAGGCGAGATGAGGCCCATTTCCGCTGAGGCTTCTCGAGGCCAATCACATCTAACCACTGGAACTTCCAAAGGGTCCTTCACACCCTTGCTGCAACTCAAGAAGTTCCCCGACATACCCGTCTGCACTCGAGAGGAAGCACGTGGTGTCCCGCACACATCCAGGGGAGCCCGGTTTCCGCCTCCTAGCTCGAGATGAGGGATCCTTTCCCTGTTTCGTAGGGAAAGAATTCCCAGCGTTCCCGTCGCATCTCAAGAGGAGGCGTTCTCCACAGGACAGGCGAGAGGAACTCCAGGGTAATGCCACCATTCCAAGAGTCCCCCAGATGTGTCAGTCCATTCCAGAGGAACCTGTTTTCCCTGCACTGCCTTGACGTTCAAGCCGAGGATCGACTCCCACCACGTGTGCACGTGGGACAGCCCTGTGGGAAAGCCTCGTGGGAAAACCTCGTGGGAAAGACTCGAGGGAAAACCATAGATCCTTTGATCCACGCGGCGGACTGCGTGACACTGCTGCTACCGCTCTGGAGGAAAGCGCAAGTGCATGCCCGCATTCGAGACGAGGACTGTCTCCCCTGGGGAGACTCCAGAAGTACCCCAAGATCCATGTCAGCACTGGAGAGGAATCCTCAGGTTCCGGCCCCGACTCCACACAAGGTCTTAGTCCCCGGCATCGACGGGAGAGGAATCCCGAGAGGCCCCCGAGGAACTCGCATGGGGACTGGCCTTTCCTGAGGCCACCAGAGCGGTTCCCTGAGGTCCCCGTCGTAAGTCGAGAGCACCTGCCGCAACTCGAGAAAATCCAGGAGGTTTTGCCCTCCAGGCGAGATGAGGCCCATTTCCGCTGAGGCTTCTCGAGGCCAATCACATCTAACCACTGGAACTTCCAAAGGGTCCTTCACACCGTTGCTGCAACTCAAGAAGTTCCCCGACATACCCGTCTCCACTCGAGAGGAAGCACGTGGGGTCCCGCACACATCCAGGGGAGCTCCGTTTCCGCCTCCTAGCTCGAGATGAGGGATCCTTTCCCTGTTTCGTAGGGAAAGAATTCCCGGCGTTCCCGTCGCATCTCAAGAGGAGGCGCTCTCCACAGGAAAGGCGAGAGGAACTCCAGGGTCCTGCCACCATTCCAAGAGTCCCCCAGATGTGTCAGGCCATTCCAGAGGAACCTGTTTTCCCTGCACTGCCTTGACGTTCAAGCCGAGGATCGACTCCCACCACGTGTGCACGTGGGACAGCCCTGTGGGAAAGCCTCGTGGGAAAGCCTCGTGGGAAAGACTCGAGGGAAAACCATAGATCCGTTGATCCACGCGGCGGACTGGGTGACACTGCTGCTACCGATCTGGAGGAAAGCGCAAGTGCATGCCCGCATTCGAGACGAGGACTGACTCCCCTGGGGAGACTCCAGAAGTACCCCAAGATCCATGTCAGCACTGGAGAGGAATCCTCAGGTTCCGGCCCCGACTCCACACAAGGTCTTAGGCCCCGGCATCGACGGGAGAGGAATCCCGAGACGCCCCCGAGGAACTCGCATGGGGACTGGCCTTTCCTGAGGCCACCAGAGCGGGTCCCTGAGGTCCCCGTCGTAAGTCGAGAGCACCTGCCGCAACTCGAGAAAATCCAGGAGGTTTTGCCCTCCAGGCGAGATGAGGCCCATTTCCGCTGAGGCTTCTCGAGGCCAATCACATCTAACCACTGGAACTTCCAAAGGGTCCTTCACACCCTTGCTGCAACTCAAGAAGTTCCCCGACATACCCGTCTCCACTCGAGAGGAAGCACGTGGGGTCCCGCACACATCCAGGGGAGCCCCGTTTCCGCCTCCTAGCTCGAGATGAGGGATCCTTTCCCTGTTTTGTAGGGAAAGAATTCCCGGCGTTCCCGTCGCATCTCAAGAGGAGGCGTTCCCCACAGGAAAGGCGAGAGGAACTCCAGGGTCGTGGCACCATTCCAAGAGACCCCCAGATGTGTCAGTCCATTCCAGAGGAACCTGTTTTCCCTGCACTGCCTTGACGTTCAAGCCGAGGATCGACTCCCACCACGTGTGCACGTGGGACAGCCCTGTGGGAAAGCCTCGTGGGAAAGCCTCGTGGGTAAGACTCGAGGGAAAACCATAGATCCTTTCATCCACGCGGTGGACTGCGTGACACTGCTGCTACCGCTCTGGAAGAAAGCGCAAGTGCATGCCCGCATTCGAGACGAGGACTGACTCCCCTGGGGAGACTCCAGAAGTACCCCAAGATCCATGTCAGCACTGGAGAGGAATCCTCAGGTTCTGGACCCGACTCCACACAAGGTCTTAGGCCCCAGCATCGACGGGAGAGGAATCCCGAGAGGACCCGAGTAACTCTCATGGGGACTGGCCTTTCCTGAGGCCACCAGAGCGGGTCTCTGAGGTCCCCGTCGTAAGTCGAGAGTACCTGCCGCAACTCGAGAAAATCCAGGAGGTTTTGCCCTCCAGGCGAGATGAGGCCCATTTCCGCTGAGGCTTCTCGGGGCTAATCACTTCTAACCACTGGAACTTCCAAAGGGTCCTTCACACCCTGGCTGCAACTCAAGAAGTTCCCCGACATACCCGTCTCCACTCGAGAGGAAGCACGTGGGGTCCCGCACACATCCAGGGGAGCCCCGTTTCCGACTCCTAGCTCGAGATGAGGGATCCTTTCCCTGTTTCGTAGGGAAAGAATTCCCGGCGTTCCCGTCGCATCTCAAGAGGAGGCGCTCTCCACAGGAAAGGCGAGAGGAACTCCAGGGTCCTGCCACCATTCCAAGAGTCCCTCAGATGTGTCAGTCCATTCCAGAGGAACCTGTTTTCCCTGCACTGCCTTGACGTTCAAGCCGAGGATCCACTCCCACCACGTGTGCACGTGGGACAGCCCTGTGGGAAAGCCTCGTGGGAAAGCCTCGTGGGAAAGACTCGAGGGAAAACAATAGATCCTGTGATCCAAGCGGCGGACTGCGTGACACTGCTGCTACCGCTCTGGAGGAAAGCGCAAGTGCATGCCCGCATTCGAGACGAGGACTGACTCCCCTAGGGAGACTCCAGAAGTACCCCAAAATCCATGTCAGCACTGGAGAGGAATCCGCAGGTTCCGGCCCCGACTCCACACAAGGTCTTAGGCCCCGGCATCGACGGGAGAGGAATCCCGAGAGGCCCCCGAGGAACTCGCATGGGGACTGGCCTTTCCTGAGGCCACCAGAGCGGGTCCCTGAGGTCCCGGTCGTAAGTCGAGAGCACCTGCCGCAACTGGAGAAAATCCAGGAGGTTTTGCCCTCCAGGCGAGATGAGGCCCATTTCCGCTGAGGCTTCTCGAGGCTAATCACGTCTAATCAATGGATCTTCCAAAGGGTCCTTCGCACCCTTGCTGCAACTCAAGAAGTTCCCCGACATACCCGTCTCCACTCGAGAGGAAGCACGAGGGTCCCGCACACATCCAGGGGAGCCCCGTTTCCGCCTCCTAGCTCGAGATGAGGGATCCTTTCCCTGTTTCGTAGGGAAAGAATTCCCGGCGTTCCCGTCGCATCTCAAGAGGAGGCGCTCTCCAAAGGAAAGGCGAGAGGACTCCAGCGTCGTGCCACCATTCAAAGAGTCCCCCAGATATGTCAGTCCATTCCAGAGGAACATGTTTTCCCTGCACTGCCTTGACGTTCAAGCCGAGGATCGACTCCCACCACGTGTGCACGTGGGACAGCCCTGTGGGAAAGCCTCGTGGGAAAGCCTCGTGGGAAAGACTCGAGGGAAAACCATAGATCCATTGATCTACGCGGCGGACTGCGTGACACTGCTGCTACCGCTCTGGAGGAAAGCGCAAGTGCATGCCCGCATTCGAGACGAGGACTGACGCCCCTGGGGAGACTCCACAAGTACCCCAAGATCCATGTCAGCACTGGAGAGGAATCCTCAGGTTCCGGCCCCGACTCCACACAAGGTCTTAGGCCCCGGCATCGACGGGAGAGGAATCCCGAGAGGCCCCCGAGGAACTCGCATGGGGACTGGCCTTTCCTGAGGCCAGCAGAGCGGTTCCCTGAGGTCCCCGTCGTAAGTCGAGAGCACCTGCCGCAACTCGAGAAAATCCAGGAGGTTTTGCCCTCCAGGCGAGATGAGGCCCATTTCCGCTGAGGCTTCTCGAGGCCAATCACATCTAACCACTGGAACTTCCAAAGGGTCCTTCACACCGTTGCTGCAACTCAAGAAGTTCCCCGACATACCCGTCTCCACTCGAGAGGAAGCACGTGGGGTCCCGCACACATCCAGGGGAGCTCCGTTTCCGCCTCCTAGCTCGAGATGAGGGATCCTTTCCCTGTTTCGTAGGGAAAGAATTCCCGGCGTTCCCGTCGCATCTCAAGAGGAGGCGCTCTCCACAGGAAAGTCGAGAGGAACTCCAGGGTCGTGCCACCATTCCAAGAGTCCCCCAGATGTGTCAGTCCATTCCAGAGGAACCTGTTTTCCCTGCACTGCCTTGACGTTCAAGCCGAGGATCGACTCCCACCACGTGTGCACGTGGGACAGCCCTGTGGGAAAGCCTCGTGGGAAAGCCTCGTGGGAAAGACTCGAGGGAAAACCATAGATCCGTTGATCCACGCGGCGGACTGGGTGACACTGCTGCTACCGCTCTGGAGGAAAGCGCAAGTGCATGCCCGCATTCGAGACGAGGACTGACTCCCCTGGGGAGACTCCAGAAGTACCCCAAGATCCATGTCAGCACTGGAGAGGAATCCTCAGGTTCCGGCCCCGACTCCACACAAGGTCTTAGGCCCCGGCATCGACGGGAGAGGAATCCCGAGACGCCCCCGAGGAACTCGCATGGGGACTGGCCTTTCCTGAGGCCACCAGAGCGGGTCCCTGAGGTCCCCGTCGTAAGTCGAGAGCACCTGCCACAACTCGAGAAAATCCAGGAGGTTTTGCCCTCCAGGCGAGATGAGGCCCATTTCCGCTGAGGCTTCTCGAGGCCAATCACATCTAACCACTGGAACTTCCAAAGGGTCCTTCACACCCTTGCTGCAACTCAAGAAGTTCCCCGACATACCCGTCTCCACTCGAGAGGAAGCACGTGGGGTCCCGCACACATCCAGGGGAGCCCCGTTTCCGCCTCCTAGCTCGAGATGAGGGATCCTTTCCCTGTTTTGAAGGGAAAGAATTCCCGGCGTTCCCGTCGCATCTCAAGAGGAGGCGTTCTCCACAGGAAAGGCGAGAGGAACTCCAGGGTCGTGGCACCATTCCAAGAGACCCCCAGATGTGTCAGTCCATTCCAGAGGAACCTGTTTTCCCTGCACTGCCTTGACGTTCAAGCCGAGGATCGACTCCCACCACGTGTGCACGTGGGACAGCCCTGTGGGAAAGCCTCGTGGGAAAGCCTCGTGGGTAAGACTCGAGGGAAAACCATAGATCCTTTCATCCACGCGGTGGACTGGGTGACACTGCTGCTACCGCTCTGGAAGAAAGCGCAAGTGCATGCCCGCATTCGAGACGAGGACTGACTCCCCTGGGGAGACTCCAGAAGTACCCCAAGATCCATGTCAGCACTGGAGAGGAATCCTCAGGTTCTGGACCCGACTCCACACAAGGTCTTAGGCCCCAGCATCGACGGGAGAGGAATCCCGAGAGGACCCGAGTAACTCTCATGGGGACTGGCCTTTCCTGAGGCCACCAGAGCAGGTCTCTGAGGTCCCCGTCGTAAGTCGAGAGTACCTGCCGCAACTCGAGAAAATCCAGGAGGTTTTGCCCTCCAGGCGAGATGAGGCCCATTTCCGCTGAGGCTTCTCGGGGCTAATCACTTCTAACCACTGGAACTTCCAAAGGGTCCTTCACACCCTGGCTGCAACTCAAGAAGTTCCCCGACATACCCGTCTCCACTCGAGAGGAAGCACGTGGGGTCCCGCACACATCCAGGGGAGCCCCGTTTCCGACTCCTAGCTCGAGATGAGGGATCCTTTCCCTGTTTCGTAGGGAAAGAATTCCCGGCGTTCCCGTCGCATCTCAAGAGGAGGCGCTCTCCACAGGAAAGGCGAGAGGAACTCCAGGGTCCTGCCACCATTCCAAGAGTCCCTCAGATGTGTCAGTCCATTCCAGAGGAACCTGTTTTCCCTGCACTGCCTTGACGTTCAAGCCGAGGATCCACTCCCACCACGTGTGCACGTGGGACAGCCCTGTGGGAAAGCCTCGTGGGAAAGCCTCGTGGGAAAGACACGAGGGAAAACAATAGATCCTGTGATCCAAGCGGCGGACTGCGTGACACTGCTGCTACCGCTCTGGAGGAAAGCGCAAGTGCATGCCCGCATTCGAGACGAGGACTGACTCCCCTAGGGAGACTCCAGAAGTACCCCAAAATCCATGTCAGCACTGGAGAGGAATCCGCAGGTTCCGGCCCCGACTCCACACAAGGTCTTAGGCCCCGGCATCGACGGGAGAGGAATCCCGAGAGGCCCCCGAGGAACTCGCATGGGGACTGGCCTTTCCTGAGGCCACCAGAGCGGGTCCCTGAGGTCCCGGTCGTAAGTCGAGAGCACCTGCCGCAACTGGAGAAAATCCAGGAGGTTTTGCCCTCCAGGCGAGATGAGGCCCATTTCCGCTGAGGCTTCTCGAGGCTAATCACGTCTAATCAATGGATCTTCCAAAGGGTTCTTCGCACCCTTGCTGCAACTCAAGAAGTTCCCCGACATACCCGTCTCCACTCGAGAGGAAGCACGAGGGTCCCGCACACATCCAGGGGAGCCCCGTTTCCGCCTCCTAGCTCGAGATGAGGGATCCTTTCCCTGTTTCGTAGGGAAAGAATTCCCGGCGTTCCCGTCGCATCTCAAGAGGAGGCGCTCTCCAAAGGAAAGGCGAGAGGACTCCAGCGTCGTGCCACCATTCAAAGAGTCCCCCAGATATGTCAGTCCATTCCAGAGGAACATGTTTTCCCTGCACTGCCTTGACGTTCAAGCCGAGGATCGACTCCCACCACGTGTGCACGTGGGACAGCCCTGTGGGAAAGCCTCGTGGGAAAGCCTCGTGGGAAAGACTCGAGGGAAAACCATAGATCCTTTGATCCACGCGGCGGACTGCGTGACACTGCTGCTACCGCTCTGGAGGAAAGCGCAAGTGCATGCCCGCATTCGAGACGAGGACTGACTCCCCTGGGGAGACTCCAGAAGTACCCCAAGATCCATGTCAGCACTGGAGAGGAATCCTCAGGTTCCGGCCCCGACTCCACACAAGGTCTTAGGCCCCGGCATCGACGGGAGAGGAATCCCGAGAGGCCCCCGAGGAACTCGCATGGGGACTGGCCTTTCCTGAGGCCACCAGAGCGGGTCCCTGAGGTCCCCGTCGTAAGTCGAGAGCACCTGCCGCAACTCGAGAAAATCCAGGAGGTTTTCACCTCCAGGCGAGATGAGGCCCATTTCCGCTGAGGCTTCTCGAGGCCAATCACATCTAACCACTGGAACTTCAAAAGGGTCCTTCACACCCTTGCTGCAACTCAAGAAGTTCCCCGACATACCCGTCTGCACTCGAGAGGAAGCACGTGGTGTCCCGCACACATCCAGGGGAGCCCGGTTTCCGCCTCCTAGCTCGAGATGAGGGATCCTTTCCCTGTTTCGTAGGGAAAGAATTCCCAGCGTTCCCGTCGCATCTCAAGAGGAGGCGCTCTCCACAGGACAGGCGAGAGGAACTCCAGGGTCATGCCACCATTCCAAGAGTCCCCCAGATGTGTCAGTCCATTCCAGAGGAAAATGTTTTCCCTGCACTGCCTTGACGTTCAAGCTGAGGATCGACTCCCACCACGTGTGCACGTGGGACAGCCCTGTGGGAAAGCCTCGTGGGAAAACCTCGTGGGAAAGACTCGAGGGAAAACCATAGATCCTTTGATCCACGCGGCGGACTGCGTGACACTGCTGCTACCGCTCTGGAGGAAAGCGCAAGTGCATGCCCGCATTCGAGACGAGGACTGTCTCCCCTGGGGAGACTCAAGAAGTACCCCAAGATCCATGTCAGCACTGGAGAGGAATCCTCAGGTTCCGGCCCCGACTCCACACAAGGTCTTAGTCCCCGGCATCGACGGGAGAGGAATCCCGAGAGGCCCCCGAGGAACTCGCATGGGGACTGGCCTTTCCTGAGGCCACCAGAGCGGTTCCCTGAGGTCCCCTTCGTAAGTCGAGAGCACCTGCCGCAACTCGAGAAAATCCAGGAGGTTTTGCCCTCGAGGCGAGATGAGGCCCATTTCCGCTGAGGCTTCTCGAGGCCAATCACATCTAACCACTGGAACTTCCAAAGGGTCCTTCACACCGTTGCTGCAACTCAAGAAGTTCCCCGACATACCCGTCTCCACTCGAGAGGAAGCACGTGGGGTCCCGCACACATCCAGGGGCCTCCGTTTCCGCCTCCTAGCTCGAGATGAGGGATCCTTTCCCTGTTTCGTAGGGAAAGAATTCCCGGCGTTCCCGTCGCATCTCAAGAGGAGGCGTTCTCCACAGGAAAGGCGAGAGGAACTCCAGGGTCGTGGCACCATTCCAAGAGACCCCCAGATGTGTCAGTCCATTCCAGAGGAACCTGTTTTCCCTGCACTGCCTTGACGTTCAAGCCGAGGATCGACTCCCACCACGTGTGCACGTGGGACAGCCCTGTGGGAAAGCCTCGTGGGAAAGCCTCGTGGGAAAGACTCGAGGGAAAACCATAGATCCTTTCATCCACGCGGTGGACTGCGTGACACTGCTGCTACCGCTCTGGAAGAAAGCGCAAGTGCATGCCCGCATTCGAGACGAGGACTGACTCCCCTGGGGAGACTCCAGAAGTACCCCAAGATCCATGTCAGCACTGGAGAGGAATCCTCAGGTTCTGGACCCGACTCCACACAAGGTCTTAGGCCCCAGCATCGACGGGAGAGGAATCCCGAGAGGACCCGAGTAACTCGCATGGGGACTGGCCTTCCCTGAGGCCACCAGAGCGGGTCTCTGAGGTCCCCGTCGTAAGTCGAGAGTACCTGCCGCAACTCGAGAAAATCCAGGAGGTTTTGCCCTCCAGGCGAGATGAGGCCCATTTCCGCTGAGGCTTCTCGGGGCTAATCACTTCTAACCACTGGAACTTCCAAAGGGTCCTTCACACCCTGGCTGCAACTCAAGAAGTTCCCCGACATACCCGTCTCCACTCGAGAGGAAGCACGTGGGGTTCCGCACACATCCAGGGGAGCCCCGTTTCCGACTCCTAGCTCGAGATGAGGGATCCTTTCCCTGTTTCGTAGGGAAAGAATTCCCGGCGTTCCCGTCGCATCTCAAGAGGAGGCGCTCTCCACAGGAAAGGCGAGAGGAACTCCAGGGTCCTGCCACCATTCCAAGAGTCCCTCAGATGTGTCAGTCCATTCCAGAGGAACCTGTTTTCCCTGCACTGCCTTGACGTTCAAGCCGAGGATCCACTCCCACCACGTGTGCACGTGGGACAGCCCTGTGGGAAAGCCTCGTGGGAAAGCCTCGTGGGAAAGACACGAGGGAAAACAATAGATCCTGTGATCCAAGCGGCGGACTGCGTGACACTGCTGCTACCGCTCTGGAGGAAAGCGCAAGTGCATGCCCGCATTCGAGACGAGGACTGACTCCCCTAGGGAGACTCCAGAAGTACCCCAAAATCCATGTCAGCACTGGAGAGGAATCCGCAGGTTCCGGCCCCGACTCCACACAAGGTCTTAGGCCCCGGCATCGACGGGAGAGGAATCCCGAGAGGCCCCCGAGGAACTCGCATGGGGACTGGCCTTTCCTGAGGCCACCAGAGCGGGTCCCTGAGGTCCCGGTCGTAAGTCGAGAGCACCTGCCGCAACTGGAGAAAATCCAGGAGGTTTTGCCCTCCAGGCGAGATGAGGCCCATTTCCGCTGAGGCTTCTCGAGGCTAATCACGTCTAATCAATGGATCTTCCAAAGGGTCCTTCGCACCCTTGCTGCAACTCAAGAAGTTCCCCGACATACCCGGCTCCACTCGAGAGGAAGCACGAGGGTCCCGCACACATCCAGGGGAGCCCCGTTTCCGCCTCCTAGCTCGAGATGAGGGATCCTTTCCCTGTTTCGTAGGGAAAGAATTCCCGGCGTTCCCGTCGCATCTCAAGAGGAGGCGCTCTCCAAAGGAAAGGCGAGAGGACTCCAGCGTCGTGCCACCATTCAAAGAGTCCCCCAGATATGTCAGTCCATTCCAGAGGAACATGTTTTCCCTGCACTGCCTTGACGTTCAAGCCGAGGATCGACTCCCACCACGTGTGCACGTGGGACAGCCCTGTGGGAAAGCCTCGTGGGAAAGCCTCGTGGGAAAGACTCGAGGGAAAACCATAGATCCTTTGATCTACGCGGCGGATTGCGTGACACTGCTGCTACCGCTCTGGAGGAAAGCGCAAGTGCATGCCCGCATTCGAGACGAGGACTGACGCCCCTGGGGAGACTCCAGAAGTACCCCAAGATCCATGTCAGCACTGGAGAGGAATCCTCAGGTTCCGGCCCCGAATCCACACAAGGTCTTCTGCCTCGGCATCGACGGGAGAGGAATCCCGAGAGGCCCCCGAGGAACTCGCATGGGGACTGGCCTTTCCTGAGGCCACCGAGCGGGTCCCTGAGGTCCCCGTCGTAAGTCGAGATCACCTGCCGCAACTCGAGAAAATCCAGGAGGTTTTGCCCTGCAGGCGAGATGAGGCCCATTTCCGCTGAGGCTTCTCTAGGCTAATCACGTCTAACCACTGGAACTTCCAAAGGGTCCGTCACACCCTTGCTGCAACTCAAGAAGTTCCCCGACATACCCGTCTCCACTCGAGAGGAAGCACGTGGGGTCCCGCACACATCCAGGGGAGCCCCGTTTCTTCCTCCTAGCTCGAGATGAGGGATCCTTTCCCTGTTTCGTAGGGAAAGAATTCCCGGCGTTCCCGGCGCATCTCAAGAGGAGGCGCTCTCCACAGGAAAGGCGAGAGGAACTCCAGGGTCTTGCCACCATTCCAAGAGTCCCCCAGATGTGTCAGTCCATTCCAGAGGAACCTGTTTTCCCTGCACTGCCTTGACGTTCAAGCCGAGGATCGACTCCCACCTCGTGTGCACGTGGGACAGCCCTGTGGGAAAGCCTCGTGGGAAAGCCTCATGGGGAAGACTCGACGGAAAACCATAGATCCTTTGATCCACGCGGCGGACTGCGTGACACTGCTGCTACCGCTCTGGAGGAAAGCGCAAGTGCATGCCCGCATTCGAGACGAGGACTGACTCCCCTGGGGAGACTCCAGAAGTACCCCAAGATCCATGTCAGCACTGGAGAGGAATCCTCTGGTTCCGGCCCCGACTCCACACAAGGTCTTTGGCCCCGGCATCGACGGGAGAGGAATCCCGAGAGGCCCCCGAGGAACTAGCATGGGGACTGGCCTTTCCTGAGGCCCCCAGAGCGGGTCCCTGAGGTCCCCGTCGTAAGTCGAGAGCACCTGCCGCAACTCGAGTAAATCCAGGAGGTTTTCACCTCCAGGCGAGATGAGGCCCATTTCCGCTGAGGCTTCTCGAGGCCAATCACATCTAACCACTGGAACTTCCAAAGGGTCCTTCACACTCTTGCTGCAACTCAAGAAGTTCCCCGACATACCCATCTCCACTCGAGAGGAAGCACGTGGGGTCCCGCACACATCCAGGTGAGCCCCGTTTCCGCCTCCTAGCTCGAGATGAGGGATCCTTTCCCTGTTTTGTAGGGAAAGAATTCCCGGCGTTCCCGTCGCATCTCAAGAGGAGGCGTTCTCCACAGGAAAGGCGAGAGGAACTCCAGGGTCGTGGCACCATTCCAAGAGACCCCCAGATGTGTCAGTCCATTCCAGAGGAACCTGTTTTCCCTGCACTGCCTTGACGTTCAAGCCGAGGATCGTCTCCCACCACGTGTGCACGTGGGACAGCCCTGTGCGAAAGCCTCGTGGGAAAGCCTCGTGGGAAAGACACGAGGGAAAACAATAGATCCTGTGATCCACGCGGCGGACTGCGTGACACTGCTGCTACCGCTCTGGAGGAAAGCGCAAGTGCATGCCCGCATTCGAGACGAGGACTGACTCCCCTAGGGAGACTCCACAAGTACCCCAAGATCCATGTCAGCACTGGAGAGGAATCCTCAGGTTCCGGCCCCGATTCCACACAAGGTCTTAGGCCCCGGCATCGACGGGAGAGGAATCCCGAGGGGCCCCCGAGGAACTCGCATGGGGACTGGCCTTTCCTGAGGCCACCAGAGCGGGTCCCTGAGGTCCCGGTCGTAAGTCGAGAGCATCTGCCGCAACTGGAGAAAATCCAGGAGGTTTTGCCCTCCAGGCGAGATGAGGCCCATTTCCGCTGAGGCTTCTCGAGGCTAATCACGTCTAATCAATGGAACTTCCAAAGGGTCCTTCACACCCTTGCTGCAACTCAAGAAGTTCCCCGACATACCCGTCTCCACTCGAGAGGAAGCACGAGGGTCCCGCACACATCCAGGGGAGCCCCGTTTCCGCCTCCTAGCTCGAGATGAGGGATCCTTTCCCTGTTTCGTAGGGAAAGAATTCCCGGCGTTCCCGTCGCATCTCAAGAGGAGGCGCTCTCCAAAGGAAAGGCTAGAGGAACTGAAGGGTCGTGCCACCATTCAAAGAGTCCCCCAGATATGTCAGTCCATTCCAGAGGAACATGTTTTCCCTGCACTGCCTTGACGTTCAAGCCGAGGATCGACTCCCACCACGTGTGCACGTGGGACAGCCCTATGGGAAAGCCTCGTGGGAAAGCCTCGTGGGAAAGACTCGAGGGAAAACCATAGATCCTTTGATCCACGCGTCGGACTGCGTGACACTGCTGCTACCGCTCTGGAGGAAAGCGCAAGTGCATGCCCGCATTCGAGACGAGGACTGACGCCCCTGGGGAGACTCCAGAAGTACCCCAAGATCCATGTCAGCACTGGAGAGGAATCCTCAGGTTCCGGCCCCGACTCCATACAAGGTCTTAGGCCCCGGCTTCGATGGGAGAGGAATCCCGAGAGGCCCCCGAGGAACTCGCATGGGGACTGGCCTTTCCTGAGGTCACCAGAGCGGGTCCCCGAGGTCCCCGTCGTAAGTCGAGAGCACATGCCGCAACTCGAGAAAATCCAGGAAGTTTTGCCCTCCAGGCGAGATGAGGCCCATTTCCGCTGAGGCTTCTCTAGGCTAATGACGTCTAACCACTGGAACTTCCAAAGGGTCCTTCACACCGTTGCTGCAACTCAAGAAGTTCCCCGACATACCCGTCTCCACTTGAGAGGAAGCACGTGGGGTCCCGCACACATCCAGGGGAGCCCCGTTTCTTCCTCCTAGCTCGAGATGAGGGATCCTTTCCCTGTTTCGTAGGGAAAGAATTCCCGGCGTTCCCGGCGCATCTCAAGAGGAGGCGCTCTCCACAGGAAAGGCGAGAGGAACTCCAGGGTCGTGCCACCATTCCAAGAGTCCCCCAGATGTGTCAGTCCATTCCAGAGGAACCTGTTTTCCCTGCACTGCCTTGACGTTCAAGCCGAGGATCGACTCCAACCACGTGTGCACGTGGGACAGCCCTGTGGGAAAGCCTCGTGGGAAAGCCTCGTGGGAAAGACTCCAGGGAAAACCATAGATCCTTTGATCCACGCGGCGGACTGCGTGACACTGCTGCTACCGCTCTGGAGGAAAGCGCAAGTGCATGCCCTCATTCGAGACGAGGACTGACTCCCCTGGGGAGACTCCAGAAGTACCCCAAGATCCATGTCAGCACTGGAGAGGAATCCTCTGGTTCCGGCCCCGACTCCACACAAGGTCTTCGGCCCCGGCATCGACGGGACAGGAATCCCGAGAGGCCCCCGAGGAACTCGCATGGGGACTGGCCTTTCCTGAGGCCACCAGAGCGGGTCCCTGAGGTCCCCGTCGTAAGTCGAGAGCACCTGCCGCAACTCGAGTAAATCCAGGAGGTTTTCACCTCCAGGCGAGATGACGCCCATTTCCGCTGAGGCTTCTCGAGGCCAATCACATCTAACCACTGGAACTTCCAAAGGGTCCTTCACACCCTTGCTGCAACTCAAGAAGTTCCCCGACATACCCGTCTGCACTCGAGAGGAAGCACGTGGTGTCCCGCACACATCCAGGGGAGCCCGGTTTCCGCCTCCTAGCTCGAGATGAGGGATCCTTTCCCTGTTTCGTAGGGAAAGAATTCCCGGCGTTCCCGTCGCATCTCAAGAGGAGGCGCTCTCCACAGGAAAGGCGAGAGGAACTCCAGGGTCGTGCCACCATTCCAAGAGTCCCCCAGATGTGTCAGTCCATTCCAGAGGAACCTGCTTTCCCTGCACTGCCTTGACGTTCAAGCCGAGGATTGTCTCCCACCACGTGTGCACGTGGTACAGCCCTGTGGGAAAGCCTCGTGGGAAAGCCTCGTGGGAAAGACACGAGGGAAAACAATAGATCCTGTGATCCACGCGGCGGACTGCGTGACACTGCTGCTACCGCTCTGGAGGAAAGCGCAAGTGCATGCCCGCATTCGAGACGAGGACTGACTCCCCTAGGGAGACTCCACAAGTACCCCAAGATCCATGTCAGCACTGGAGAGGAATCCTCAGGTTCCGGCCCCGATTCCACACAAGGTCTTAGGCCCCGGCATCGACGGGTGAGGAATCCCGAGGGGCCCCCGAGGAACTCGCATGGGGACTGGCCTTTCCTGAGGCCACCAGAGCGGGTCCCTGAGGTCCCGGTCGTAAGTCGAGAGCACCTGCCGCAACTGGAGAAAATCCAGGAGGTTTTGCCCTCCAGGCGAGATGAGGCCCATTTCCGCTGAGGCTTCTCGAGGCTAATCACGTCTAATCAATGGAACTTCCAAAGGGTCCTTCACACCCTTGCTGCAACTCAAGAAGTTCCCCGACATACCCGTCTCCACTCGAGAGGAAGCACGAGGGTCCCGCACACATCCAGGGGAGCCCCGTTTCCGCCTCCTAGCTCGAGATGAGGGATCCTTTCCCTGTTTCGTAGGGAAAGAATTCCCGGCGTTCCCGTCGCATCTCAAGAGGAGGCGCTCTCCAAAGGAAAGGCTAGAGGAACTGAAGGGTCGTGCCACCATTCAAAGAGTCCCCCAGATATGTCAGTCCATTCCAGAGGAACATGTTTTCCCTGCACTGCCTTGACGTTCAAGCCGAGGATCGACTCCCACCACGTGTGCACGTGGGACAGCCCTGTGGGAAAGCCTCGTGGGAAAGCCTCGTGGGAAAGACTCGAGGGAAAACCATAGATCCTTTGATCCACGCGTCGGACTGCGTGACACTGCTGCTACCGCTCTGGAGGAAAGCGCAAGTGCATGCCCGCATTCGAGACGAGCACTGACTCCCCTGGGGAGACTCCAGAAGTACCCCAAGATCCATGTCAGCACTGGAGAGGAATCCTCAGGTTCCGGCCCCGACTCCATACAAGGTCTTAGGCCCCGGCATCGATGGGAGAGGAATCCCGAGAGGCCCCCGAGGAACTCGCATGGGGACTGGCCTTTCCTGAGGTCACCAGAGTGGTTCCCCGAGGTCCCCGTCGTAAGTCGAGAGCACATGCCGCAACTCGAGAAAATCCAGGAAGTTTTGCCCACGAGGCGAGATGAGGCCCATTTCCGCTGAGGCTTCTCGAGGCCAATCACATCTAACCACTGGAACTTCCAAAGGGTCCTTCACACCCTTGCTGCAACTCAAGAAGTTCCCCGACATACCCGTCTCCACTCGAAAGGAAGCACGTGGGGTCCCGCAAACTTCCAGGGGAGCCCCATTTCCGCCTCCTAGCTAGAGATGAGGGATCCTTTCCCTGTTTCGTAGGGAACGAATTCCCGGCGTTCCCGTCGCATCTCAAGAGGAGGCCCTCTCCACAGGAAAGGCGAGAGGAACTCCAGGGTCGTGCCACCATTCCAAGAGTCCCCCAGATATGTCAGTCCATTCCAGAGGAACAAGTTTTCCCTGCACTGCCTTGACGTTCAAGCCGAGGATCGAGTCCCACCACGTGTGCACGTGGGACAGCCCTGTGGAAAGCCTCGTCGGAAAGCCTCGTGGGAAAGACTCCAGGGAAAACCATAGATCCTTTGATCCACGCGGCGGACTGCGTGACACTGCTGCTACTGCTCTGGAGGAAAGCGCAAGTGCATTCCCGCATTCGAGACGAGGACTGACTCCCCTGGGGAGACTCCAGAAGTCCCCCAAGATCCATGTCAGCACTGGAGAGGAATCCTCAGGTCCCGGCCCCGACTCCACACAAGGTCTTAGGCCCCGGCATCGACGGGAGAGGAATCCCGAGAGGCCCCCGAGGAACTCGCATGGGGACTGGCCTTTCCTGAGGTCACCAGAGCGGGTCCCTGAGGTCCCCGTCGTAAGTCGAGAGCACCTGCCGCAATTCGAGAAAATCCAGGAGATTTTGCCCTCCAGGCGAGATGAAGCACATTTCCGCTGAGGCTTCTCGAGGCTTATCACATCTAACCACTGGAACTTCCAAAGGGTCCTTCACACCCTTGCTGCAACTCTAGAAGTTCCCCGACATACCCGTCTCCACTCGAGAGGAAGCACGAGGGTCCCGCACACATCCAGGGTAGCCCCGTTTCCACCTCCTAGCTCGAGATGAGGGATCCTTTCCCTGTTTCTTAGGGAAAGAATTCCCGGCGTTCCCGTCGCATCTCAAGAGGAGGCGCTCCCACAGGAAAGGCGAGAGGAACTCCAGGGTCGTGCCACCATTCCAAGAGACCCCATATGTGTCAGTCCATTACAGATGAACCTGTTTTCCCTGCACTGCTTTGACGTTCAAGCCGAGGATTGACTCCCACCACGTGTGCACGTGGGACAGCCCTGTGGAAAGCCTCGTGGGAAAGCCTCGTGGGAAAGACACGAGGGAAAACAATAGATGCTTTGATCCACGAGGCGGACTGCGTGACACTGCTGCTACCGCTCTGGAGGAAAGCGCAAGTGCATGCCCACATTCGAGACGAGGACTGACTCCCCTGGGGAGACTCCAGAAGTACCCCAAGATCCATGTCAGCACTGGAGAGGAATCCTCAGGTTCCGGCCCCGACTCCACACAAGGTCTTAGGCCCCGGCATCGACGGGAGAGGAATCCCGAGAGGCCCCAGAGGAACTCGCATGGGGACTGGCCTTTCCTGAGGCCACCAAAGCGTGTCCCTGAGGTCCCCGTCGTAAGTCGAGAGCACCTGCCGCAACTCGAGAAAATCCAGGAGGTTTTGCCCTCCAGGCGAGATGAGGCCCATTTCCGCTGAGGCTTCTCGAGGCCAATCACATCTAACCACTGGAACTTCCAAAGGGTCCTTCACACCCTTGCTGCAACTCAAGAAGTTCCACGACATACCCGTCTGCACTCGAGAGGAAGCAGGTGGTGTCCCGCACACATCCAGGGGAGCCCCGTTTCCGCCTCCTAGCTCGAGATGAGGGATCCTTTCCCTGTTTCGAAGGGAAAGAATTCCCGGCATTCCCGTCGCATCTCAAGAGGAGGCGCTCTCAACAGGAAAGGCGAGAGGAACTCCAGGGTCGTGCCACCATTCAAAGAGTCCCCCAGATGTGTCAGTCCATTCCAGAGGAACCTGTTTTCCCTGCACTGCCTTGACGTTCAAGCCAAGGATCGACTCCCACCACGTGTGCACGTGGGACAGCCCTGTGGGAAAGCCTCGTGGGAAAGCCACGTGGGAAAGACTCGAGGGAAAACCATAGATCCGTTGATCCACGCGGCGGACTGGGTGACACTGCTGCAACCGCTCTGCAGGAAAGCGCAAGTGCATGCCCGCATTCGAGACGAGGACTGACTCCCCTGGGGAGACTCCAGAAGTACCCCAAGATCCATGTCAGCACTGGAGAGGAATCCTCAGGTTCCGGCCCCGACTCCACACAAGGTCTTAGGCCCCGGCATCGACGGGAGAGGAATCCCGAGACGCCCCCGAGGAACTCGCATGGGGACTGGCCTTTCCTGAGGCCACCAGAGCGGGTCCCTGAGGTCCCCGTCGTAAGTCGAGAGCACCTGCCGCAACTCGAGAAAATCCAGGAGGTTTTGCCCTCCAGGCGAGATGAGGCCCATTTCCGCTGAGGCTTCTCGAGGCCAATCACATCTAACCACTGGAACTTCCAAAGGGTCCTTCACACCCTTGCTGCAACTCAAGAAGTTCCCCGACATACCAGTCTGCACTCGAGAGGAAGCACGTGGTGTCCCGCACACATCCAGGGGAGCCCCGTTTCCGCCTCCTAGCTCGAGATGAGGGATCCTTTCCCTGTTTCGGAGGGAAAGAATTCCCGGCGTTCCCGTCGCATCTCAAGAGGTGGCGCTCTCCACAGGTAAGGCGAGAGGAACTCCAGGGTCATGCCACCATTCC
Organism: Ovis canadensis; assembly: GCF_042477335.2. NCBI lineage: Eukaryota > Metazoa > Chordata > Mammalia > Artiodactyla > Bovidae > Ovis > Ovis canadensis. The sequence continues at coordinate 7,180,196 of NC_091258.1, read as the reverse complement.
AAGAGTCCCCCAGATGTGTCAGTCCATTCCAGAGGAACCTGTTTTCCCTGCACTGCCTTGACGTTCAAGCCGAGGATCGACTCCCACCACGTGTGCACGTGGGACAGCCCTGTGGGAAAGCCTCGTGGGAAAGCCTCGTGGGAAAGACTCGAGGGAAAACCATAGATCCTTTGATCCACGCGGCGGACTGCGTGACACTGCTGCTACCGCTCTGGAGGAAAGCGCAAGTGCATGCCCGCATTCGAGACGAGGACTGACTCCCCTGGGGAGACTCCAGAAGTACCCCAAGATCCATGTCAGCACTGGAGAGGAATCCTCAGGTTCCGGCCCCGACTCCACACAAGGTCTTAGGCCCCGGCATCGACGGGAAAGGTATCCCGAGACGCCCCCGAGGAACTCGCATGGGGACTGGCCTTTCCTGAGGCCACCAGAGCGGGTCCCTGAGGTCCCCGTCGTAAGTCGAGAGCACCTGCCGCAACTCGAGAAAATCCAGGAGGTTTTGCCCTCCAGGCGAGATGAGGCCCATTTCCGCTGAGGCTTCTCGAGGCCAATCACATCTAACCACTGGAACTTCCAAAGGGTCCTTCACACCATTGCTGCAACTCAAGAAGTTCCCCGACATACCCGTCTCCACTCGAGAGGAAGCACGTGGGGTCCCGCACACATCCAGAGGAGCCCCGTTTCCGCCTCCTAGCTCGAGATGAGGGATCCTTTGCCTGTTTCGTAGGGAAAGAATTCCCGGCGTTCCCGTCGCATCTCAAGAGGAGGCGCTCTCCACAGGAAAGGCGAGAGGAACTCCAGGGTCGTGACACCATTCCAAGAGTCCCCCAGATGTGTCAGTCCATTCCAGAGGAACCTGTTTTCCCTGCACTGCCTTGACGTTCAAGCCGAGGATCGACTCCCACCACGTGTGCACGTGGGACAGCCCTGTGGGAAAGCCTCGTGGGAAAGCCTCGTGGGAAAAACTCTAGGGAAAACCATAGATCCGTTGATCCACGCGGCGGACTGCGTGACACTTCTGCTACCGCTCTGGAGGAAAGCGCAAGTGCATGCCCGCATTCGAGACGAGGACTGACTCCCCTGGGGAGACTCCAGAAGTACCCCAAGATCCATGTCAGCACTGGAGAGGAATCCTCAGGTTCCGGCCCCGACTCCACACAAGGTCTTAGGCCCCGGCATGGACGGGAGAGGAATCCCGAGACGCCCCCGAGGAACTCGCATGGGGACTGGCCTTTCCTGAGGCCACCAGAGCGGGTCCCTGAGGTCCCCGTCGTAAGTCGAGAGCACCTGCCGCAACTCGAGAAAATCCAGGAGGTTTTGCCCTCCAGGCGAGATGAGGCCCATTTCCGCTGAGGCTTCTCGAGGCCAATCACATCTAACCACTGGAACTTCCAAAGGGTCCTTCACACCCTTGCTGCAACTCAAGAAGTTCCCCGACATACCCGTCTCCACTCGAGAGGAAGCACGTGGGGTCCCGCACACATCCAGGGGAGCCCCGTTTCCGCCTCCTAGCTCGAGATGAGGGATCCTTTCCCTGTTTCGTAGGGAAAGAATTCCCGGCGTTCCCGTCGCATCTCAAGAGGAGGCGCTCTCCACAGGAAAGGCGAGAGGAACTCCAGGGTCGTGACACCATTCCAAGAGTCCCCCAGATGTGTCAGTATATTCCAGAGGAACCTCTTTTCCCTGCACTGCCGTGACGTTCAAGCCGAGGATCGACTCCACCACGTGTGCACGTGGGACAGTCCTGTGGGAAAGCCTCGTGGGAAAGCCTCGTGGGAAAGACTCGAGGGAAAACCATAGATCCTTTGATCCACGCGGCGGACTGCGTGACACTGCTGCTACCGCTCTGGAGGAAAGCGCAAGTGCATGCCCGCATTCGAGACGAGGACTGACTCCCCTGGGGAGAATCCAGAAGTACCCCAAGATCCATGTCAGCACTGGAGAGGAATCCTCAGGTTCCAGCCCCGACTCCACACAAGGTCTTAGGCCCCGGCATCGACGGGAGAGGAATCCCGAGAGGCCCCCGTGGAACTCGCATGGGGACTGGCCTTTCCTGAGGCCACCAGAGCGGTTCCCTGAGGTCCCCGTCGTAAGTCGAGAGCACCTGCCGCAACTCGAGAAAATCCAGGAGGTTTTGCCCTCCAGGCGAGATGAGGCCCATTTCCGCTGAGGTTTCTCGAGGCCAATCACATCTAACCACTGGAACTTCCAAAGGGTCCTTCACACCGTTGCTGCAACTCAAGAAGTTCCCCGACATACCCGTCTCCACTCGAGAGGAAGCACGTGGTGTCCCGCACACATCCAGGGGAGCTCCGTTTCCGCCTCCTAGCTCGAGATGAGGGATCCTTTCCCTGTTTCGTAGGGAAAGAATTCCCGGCGTTCCCGTCGCATCTCAAGAGGAGGCGCTCTCCACAGGAAAGGCGAGAGGAACTCCAGGGTCGTGCCACCATTCCAAGAGTCCCCCAGATGTGTCAGTCCATTCCAGAGGAACCTGTTTTCCCTGCACTGCCTTGACGTTCAAGCCGAGGATCGACTCCCACCACGTGTGCACGTGGAACAGCCCTGTGGGAAAGCCTCGTGGGAAAGACTCGAGGGAAAACCATAGATCCTTTGACCCACGCGGCGGACTGCGTGACACTGCTGCTACCGCTCTGGAGGAAAGCGCAAGTGCATGCCCGCATTCGAGACGAGGACTGACTCCCCTGGGGAGACTCCAGAAGTACCCCAAGATCCATGTCAGCACTGGAGAGGAATCCTCAGGTTCCGGCCCCGACTCCACACAAGGTCTTAGGCCCCGGCATCGACGGGAGAGGAATCCCGAGAGGCCCCCGAGGAACTCGCATGGGGACTGGCCTTTCCTGAGGCCACCAGAGCGGGAACCTGAGGTCCCCGTCGTGAGTCGAGAGCACCTGCCGCAACTCGAGAAAATCCAGGAGGTTTTGCCCTCCAGGCGAGATGAGGCCCATTTCCGCTGAGGCTTCTCGAGTCCAATCACATCTAACCACTGGAACTTCCAAAGGGTCCTTCACACCCTTGCTGCAACTCAAAAAGTTCCCGACATACCCGTCTGCACTCGAGAGGAAGCACGTGGTGTCCCGCACACATCCAGGGGAGCCCCGTTTCCGCCTCCTAGCTCGAGATGAGGGATCCTTTCCCTGTTTCTTAGGGAAAGAATTCCCGGCGTTCCCGTCGCATCTCAAGAGGAGGCGCTCTCCACAGGAAAGGCGAGAGGAACTCCAGGGTCATGCCACCATTCCAAGAGTCCCCCAGACGTGTCAGTTCATTCCAGATGAACCTGTTTTCCCTGCACTGCCTTGACGTTCAAGCCGAGGATCGACTCCCACCACGTGTACACGTGGGACAGCCCTGTGGAAAGCCTCGTGGGAAATCCTCGTGGGAAAGACTCGAGGGAAAACCATAGATCCTTTGATCCACGCGGCGGACTGCGTGACACTGCTGCTACCGCTCTGGAGGAAAGCACAAGTGTATGCCCGCATTCGAGTCGAGGACTGACTCCCCTGGGGAGACTCCAGAAGTACCCCAAGATCCATGTCAGCACTGGAGAGGAATCCTCAGGTTCCGGCCCCGACTCCACGCAAGGTCTTAGGCCCCGGCATCGACAGGAGAGGAATCCCGATACGCCCCCGAGGAACTCGCATGGGGACTGGCCTTTCCTGAGGCCACCAGAGCGGTTCCCTGAGGTCCCCGTCGTAAGTCGAGAGCACCTGCCGCAACTCGAGAAAATCCAGGAGGTTTTGCCCTCCAGGCGAGATGAGGCCCATTTCCGCTGAGGCTTCTCGAGGCCAATCACATCTAACCACTGGAACTTCCAAAGGGTCCTTCACACCATTGCTGCAACTCAAGAAGTTCCCCGACATACCCGTCTCCACTCGAGAGGAAGCACGTGGGGTCCCGCACACATCCAGGGGAGCCCCGTTTCCGCCTCCTAGCTCGAGATGAGGGATCCTTTCCCTGTTTCGTAGGGAAAGAATTCCCGGCGTTCCCGTCGCATCTCAAGAGGAGGCGCTCTCCACAGGAAAGGCGAGAGGAACTCCACGGTCGTGACACCATTCCCAGAGTTCCCCAGATGTGTCAGTCCATTCCAAAGGAACCTGTTTTCCCTGCACTGCCTTGACGTTTAAGCCGAGGATCGACTCCCACCACGTGTGCACGTGGGACAGCCCTGTGGGAAAGCCTCGTGGGAAAGCCTCGTGGGAAAGACTTTAGGGAAAACCATAGATCCTTTGATCCACGCGGCGGACTGCGTGACACTGCTGCTACCGCTCTGGAGGAAAGCGCAAGTGCATGCCCGCATTCGAGACGAGGACTGACTCCCCTGGGGAGACTCCAGAAGTACCCCAAGATCCATGTCAGCACTGGAGAGGAATCCTCAGGTTCCGGCCCCGACTCCACACAAGGTCTTAGGCCCCGGCATCGACGGGAGAGGAATCCCGAGAGGCCCCCGAGGAACTCGCATGGGGACTGGCCTTTCCTGAGGCCACCAGAGCGGTTCCCTGAGGTCCCCGTCGTAAGTCGAGAGCACCTGCCGCAACTCGAGAAAATCCAGGAGGTTTTGCCCTCCAGGCGAGATGAGGCCCATTTCCGCTGAGGCTTCTCGAGGCCAATCACATCTAACCACTGGAACTTCCAAAGGGTCCTTCACACCGTTGCTGCAACTCAAGAAGTTCCCCGACATACCCGTCTCCACTCGAGAGGAAGCACGTGGGGTCCCGCACACATCCAGGGGAGCTCCGTTTCCGCCTCCTAGCTCGAGATGAGGGATCCTTTCCCTGTTTCGTAGGGAAAGAATTCCCGGCGTTCCCGTCGCATCTCAAGAGGAGGCGCTCTCCACAGGAAAGGCGAGAGGAACTCCAGGGTCGTGCCACCATTCCAAGAGTCCCCCAGATGTGTCAGTATATTCCAGAGGAACCTCTTTTCCCTGCACTGCCGTGACGTTCAAGCCGAGGATCGACTCCACCACGTGTGCACGTGGGACAGCCCTGTGGGAAAGCCTCGTGGGAAAGCCTCGTGGGAAAGACTCGAGGGAAAACCATAGATCCTTTGATCCACGCGGCGGACTGCGTGACACTGCTGCTACCGCTCTGGAGGAAAGCGCAAGTGCATGCCCGCATTCGAGACGAGGACTGACTCCCCTGGGGAGAATCCAGAAGTACCCCAAGATCCATGTCAGCACTGGAGAGGAATCCTCAGGTTCCAGCCCCGACTCCACACAAGGTCTTAGGCCCCGGCATCGACGGGAGAGGAATCCCGAGAGGCCCCCGTGGAACTCGCATGGGGACTGGCCTTTCCTGAGGCCACCAGAGCGGTTCCCTGAGGTCCCCGTCGTAAGTCGAGAGCACCTGCCGCAACTCGAGAAAATCCAGGAGGTTTTGCCCTCCAGGCGAGATGAGGCCCATTTCCGCTGAGGCTTCTCGAGGCCAATCACATCTAACCACTGGAACTTCCAAAGGGTCCTTCACACCGTTGCTGCAACTCAAGAAGTTCCCCGACATACCCGTCTCCACTCGAGAGGAAGCACGTGGTGTCCCGCACACATCCAGGGGAGCTCCGTTTCCGCCTCCTAGCTCGAGATGAGGGATCCTTTCCCTGTTTCGTAGGGAAAGAATTCCCGGCGTTCCCGTCACATCTCAAGAGGAGGCGCTCTCCACAGGAAAGGCGAGAGGAACTCCAGGGTCGTGCCACCATTCCAAGAGTCCCCCAGATGTGTCAGTCCATTCCAGAGGAACCTGTTTTCCCTGCACTGCCTTGACGTTCAAGCCGAGGATCGACTCCCACCACGTGTGCACGTGGAACAGCCCTGTGGGAAAGCCTCGTGGGAAAGACTCGAGGGAAAACCATAGATCCTTTGACCCACGCGGCGGACTGCGTGACACTGCTGCTACCGCTCTGGAGGAAAGCGCAAGTGCATGCCCGCATTCGAGACGAGGACTGACTCCCCTGGGGAGACTCCAGAAGTACCCCAAGATCCATGTCAGCACTGGAGAGGAATCCTCAGGTTCCGGCCCCGACTCCACACAAGGTCTTAGGCCCCGGCATCGACGGGAGAGGAATCCCGAGAGGCCCCCGAGGAACTCGCATGGGGACTGGCCTTTCCTGAGGCCACCAGAGCGGGAACCTGAGGTCCCCGTCGTGAGTCGAGAGCACCTGCCGCAACTCGAGAAAATCCAGGAGGTTTTGCCCTCCAGGCGAGATGAGGCCCATTTCCGCTGAGGCTTCTCGAGTCCAATCACAACTAACCACTGGAACTTCCAAAGGGTCCTTCACACCCTTGCTGCAACTCAAAAAGTTCCCGACATACCCGTCTGCACTCGAGAGGAAGCACGTGGTGTCCCGCACACATCCAGGGGAGCCCCGTTTCCGCCTCCTAGCTCGAGATGAGGGATCCTTTCCCTGTTTCTTAGGGAAAGAATTCCCGGCGTTCCCGTCGCATCTCAAGAGGAGGCGCTCTCCACAGGAAAGGCGAGAGGAACTCCAGGGTCATGCCACCATTCCAAGAGTCCCCCAGATGTGTCAGTTCATTCCAGATGAACCTGTTTTCCCTGCACTGCCTTGACGTTCAAGCCGAGGATCGACTCCCACCACGTGTACACGTGGGACAGCCCTGTGGAAAGCCTCGTGGGAAATCCTCGTGGGAAAGACTCGAGGGAAAACCATAGATCCTTTGATCCACGCGGCGGACTGCGTGACACTGCTGCTACCGCTCTGGAGGAAAGCACAAGTGTATGCCCGCATTCGAGACGAGGACTGACTCCCCTGGGGAGACTCCAGAAGTACCCCAAGATCCATGTCAGCACTGGAGAGGAATCCTCAGGTTCCGGCCCCGACTCCACGCAAGGTCTTAGGCCCCGGCATCGACGAGAGAGGAATCCCGAGAGGCCCCCGAGGAACTCGCATGGGGACTGGCCTTTCCTGAGGCCACCAGAGCGGTTCCCTGAGGTCCCCGTCGTAAGTCGAGAGCACCTGCCGCAACTCGAGAAAATCCAGGAGGTTTTGCCCTCCAGGCGAGATGAGGCCCATTTCCGCTGAGGCTTCTCGAGGCCAATCACATCTAACCACTGGAACTTCCAAAGGGTCCTTCACACCATTGCTGCAACTCAAGAAGTTCCCCGACATACCCGTCTCCACTCGAGAGGAAGCACGTGGGGTCCCGCACACATCCAGGGGAGCCCCGTTTCCGCCTCCTAGCTCGAGATGAGGGATCCTTTCCCTGTTTCGTAGGGAAAGAATTCCCGGCGTTCCCGTCGCATCTCAAGAGGAGGCGCTCTCCACAGGAAAGGCGAGAGGAACTCCACGGTCGTGACACCATTCCCAGAGTTCCCCAGATGTGTCAGTCCATTCCAAAGGAACCTGTTTTCCCTGCACTGCCTTGACGTTTAAGCCGAGGATCGACTCCCACCACGTGTGCACGTGGGACAGCCCTGTGGGAAAGCCTCGTGGGAAAGCCTCGTGGGAAAGACTTTAGGGAAAACCATAGATCCTTTGATCCACGCGGCGGACTGCGTGACACTGCTGCTACCGCTCTGGAGGAAAGCGCAAGTGCATGCCCGCATTCGAGACGAGGACTGACTCCCCTGGGGAGACTCCAGAAGGACCCCAAGATCCATGTCAGCACTGGAGAGGAATCCTCAGGTTCCGGCCCCGACTCCACTCAAGGTCTTAGGCCCCGGCATCGACGGGAGAGGAATCCCGAGAGGCCCCCGAGGAACTCGCATGGGGACTGGCCTTTCCTGAGGCCATCAGAGCGGTTCCCTGAGGTCCCCGTCGTAAGTCGAGAGCACCTGCCGCAACTCGAGAAAATCCAGGAGGTTTTGCCCTCCAGGCGAGATGAGGCCCATTTCCGCTGAGGCTTCTCGAGGCCAATCACATCTAACCACTGGAACTTCCAAAGGGTCCTTCACACCGTTGCTGCAACTCAAGAAGTTCCCCGACATACCCGTCTCCACTCGAGAGGAAGCACGTGGGGTCCCGCACACATCCAGGGGAGCTCCGTTTCCGCCTCCTAGCTCGAGATGAGGGATCCTTTCCCTGTTTCGTAGGGAAAGAATTCCCGGCGTTCCCGTCGCATCTCAAGAGGAGGCGCTCTCCACAGGAAAGGCGAGAGGAACTCCAGGGTCGTGCCACCATTCCAAGAGTCCCCCAGATGTGTCGGTCCATTCCAGAGGAACCTGTTTTCCCTGCACTGCCTTGACGTTCAAGCCGAGGATCGACTCCCACCACGTGTGCACGTGGGACAGCCCTGTGGGAAAGCCTCGTGGGAAAGACTCGAGGGAAAACCATAGATCCTTTGACCCACGCGGCGGACTGCGTGACACTGCTGCTACCGCTCTGGAGGAAAGCGCAAGTGCATGCCCGCATTCGAGACGAGGACTGACTCCCCTGGGGAGACTCCAGAAGTACCCCAAGATCCATGTCAGCACTGGAGAGGAATCCTCAGGTTCCGGCCCCGACTCCACACAAGGTCTTAGGCCCCGGTATCGACGGGAGAGGAATCCCGAGAGGCCCCCGAGGAACTCGCATGGGGACTGGCCTTTCCTGAGGCCACCAGAGCGGGAACCTGAAGTCCCCGTCGTAAGTCGAGAGCACCTGCCGCAACTCGAGAAAATCCAGGAGGTTTTGCCCTCCAGGCGAGATGAGGCCCATTTCCGCTGAGGCTTCTCGAGGCCAATCACATCTAACCACTGGAACTTCCAAAGGGTCCTTCACACCTTTGCTGCAACTCAAGAAGTTCCCCGACATACCCGTCCCCACTCGAGAGGAAGCACGTGGTGTCCCGCACACATCCAGGGGAGCCCCATTTCCGCCTCCTAGCTCGAGATGAGGGATCCTTTCCCTGTTTCGTAGGGAAAGAATTCCCGGCGTGCCCGTCGCATCTCAAGAGGAGGCGCTCTCCACAGGAAAGGAGAGGAACTTCAGGGTCGTGCCACCATTCCAAGAGTCCCCCAGATGTGTCAGTCCATTCCAGAGGAACCTGTTTTCCCTGCACTGCCTTGACGTTCAAGCCGAGGATCGACTCCCACCACGTGTGCACGTGGGACAGCCCTGTGGGAAAGCCTCGTGGGAAAGCCTCGTGGGAAAGACTCGAGGGAAAACCATAGATCCTTTGATCCACGCGGCGGACTGCGTGACACTGCTGCTACCGCTCTGGAGGAAAGCGCAAGTGCATGCCCGCATTCGAGACGAGGACTGACTCCCCTGGGGAGACTCCAGAAGTACCCCAAGATCCATGTCAGCACTGGAGAGGAATCCTCAGGTTCCGGCCCCGACTCCACACAAGGTCTTAGGCCCCGGCATCGACGGGAGAGGAATCCCGAGAGGCCCCCGAGGAACTCGCATGGGGACTGGCCTTTCCTGAGGCCACCAGAGCGGGTCCCTGAGGTCCCCGTCGTAAGTCGAGAGCACCTGCCGCAACTCTATAAAATCCAGGAGGTTTTGCCCTCCAGGTGAGATGAGGCCCATTTCCGCTGAGGCTTCTCGAGGCCAATCACATCTAACCACTGGAACTTCCAAAGGGTCCTTCACACCTTTGCTGCAACTCAAGAAGTTCCCCGACATACCCGTCTCCACTCGAGAGGAAGCACGTGGGGTCCCGCACACATCCAGGGGAGCCCCGTTTCCGCCTCCTAGCTCGAGATGAGGGATCCTTTCCCTGTTTCGTAGGGAAAGAATTCCCGGCGTTCCCGTCGCATCTCAAGAGGAGGCGCTCTCCACAGGAAAGGCGAGAGGAACTCCAGGGTCGTGCCACGATTCCAAGAGTCCCCCAGATGTGTCAGTCCATTCCAGAGGAACCTGTTTTCCCTGCACTGCCTTGACGTTCAAGCCGAGGATCGACTCCCACCACGTGTGCACGTGGGACAGCCCTGTGGGAAAGCCTCGTGGGAAAGCCTCGTGGGAAAGACTCGAGGGAAAACCATAGATCCTTTGATCCACGCGGCGGACTGCGTGACACTGCTGCTACCGCTCTGGAGGAAAGCGCAAGTGCATGCCCGCATTCGAGACGAGGACTGACTCCCCTGGGGAGACTCCAGAAGTACCCCAAGATCCATGTCAGCACTGGAGAGGAATCCTCAGGTTCCGGCCCCGACTCCACACAAGGTCTTAGGCCCCGGCATCGACGGGAGAGGAATCCCGAGAGGCCCCAGAGGAACTCGCATGGGGACTGGCCTTTCCTGAGGCCACCAGAGCGGGTCCCTGAGGTCCCCGTCGTAAGTCGAGAGCACCTGCCGCAACTCGAGAAAATCCAGGAGGTTTTGCCCTCCAGGGGAGATGAGGCCAATTTCCGCTGAGGCTTCTCGAGGCCAATCACATCTAACCACTGGAACTTCCAAAGGGTCCTTCACACCCTTGCTGCAACTCAAGAAGTTCCCCGACATACCCGTCTGCACTCGAGAGGAAGCACGTGGTGTCCCGCACACATCCAGGGGAGCCCCGTTTCCGCCTCCTAGCTCGAGATGAGGGATCCTTTCCCTGTTTCGAAGGGAAAGAATTCCCGGCATTCCCGTCGCATCTCAAGAGGAGGCGCTCTCCACAGGAAAGGCGAGAGGAACTCCAGGGTCGTGACACCATTCCAAGAGTCCCCCAGATGTGTCAGTCCATTCCAGAGGAACCTGTTTTCCCTGCACTGCCTTGACGTTCAAGCCGAGGATCGACTCCCACCACGTGTGCACGTGGGACAGCCCTGTGGGAAAGCCTCGTGGGAAAGCCTCGTGGGAAAGACTCGAGGGAAAAACATAGATCCGTTGATCCACGCGGCGGACTGCGTGACACTGCTGCTACCGCTCTGGAGGAAAGCGCAAGTGCATGCCCGCATTCGAGACGAGGACTGACTCCCCTGGGGAGACTCCAGAAGTACCCCAAGATCCATGTCAGCACTGGAGCGGAATCCTCAGGTTCCGGCCCCGACTCCACACAAGGTCTTAGGCCCCGGCATCGACGGGAGAGGAATCCCGAGACGCCCCCGAGGAACTCGCATGGGGACTGGCCTTTCCTGAGGCCACCAGAGCGGGTCCCTGAGGTCCCCGTCGTAAGTCGAGAGCACCTGCCGCAACTCGAGAAAATCCAGGAGGTTTTGCCCTCCAGGCGAGATGAGGCCCATTTCCGCTGAGGCTTCTCGAGGCCAATCACATCTAACCACTGGAACTTCCAAAGGGTCCTTCACACCCTTGCTGCAACTCAAGAAGTTCCCCGACATACCCGTCTCCACTCGAGAGGAAGCACGTGGGGTCCCGCACACATCCAGGGGAGCCCCGTTTCCGCCTCCTAGCTCGAGATGAGGGATCCTTTCCCTGTTTCGTAGGGAAAGAATTCCCGGCGTTCCCGTCGCATCTCAAGAGGAGGCGCTCTCCACAGGAAAGGCGAGAGGAACTCCAGGGTCATGCCACCATTCCAAGAGTCCCCCAGATGTGTCAGTCCATTCCAGAGGAACCTGTTTTCCCTGCACTGCCTTGACGTTCAAGCCAAGGATCGACTCCCACCACGTGTGAACGTGGGACAGCCCTGTGGAAAAGCCTCGTGGGAAAGCCTCGTGGAAAAGACTCGAGGGAAAACCATAGATCCTTTGATCCACGCGGCGGACTGCGTGACACTGCTGCTACCGCTCTGGAGGAAAGCGCAAGTGCATGCCCGCATTCGAGACGAAGACTGACTCCCCTGGGGAGACTCCAGAAGTACCCCAAGATCCATGTCAGCACTGGAGAGGAATCCTCAGGTTCCGGCCCCGACTCCACACAAGGTCTTAGGCCCCGGCATCGACGGGAGAGGAATCCCGAGAGGCCCCCGAGGAACTCGCATGGGGACTGGCCTTTCCTGAGGCCACCAGAGCGGGTCCCTGAGATCCCCATCGTAAGTCGAGAGCACCTGCCGCAACTCGAGAAAATCCAGGAGGTTTTGCCCTCCAGGCGAGATGAGGCCCATTTCCGCTGAGGCTTCTCGAGGCCAATCACATCTAACCACTGGAACTTCCAAAGGGTCCTTCACACCCTTGCTGCAATTCAAGAAGTTCCCCGACATACCCGTCTCCACTCGAGAGGAAGCACGTGGTGTCCCGCACACATCCAGGGGAGCCCCGTTCCCGCTCCTAGCTCGAGATGAGGGATCCTTTCCCTGTTTCGTAGGGAAAGAATTCCCGGCGTTCCCGTGGCATCTCAAGAGGAGGCGCTCTCCACAGGAAAGGCGAGAGGAACTGAAGGGTCGTGCCACCATTCCTAGAGTCCCCCAGATGTGTCAGTCCATTCCAGAGGAACCTGTTTTCCCTGCACTGCCTTGACGTTCAAGCCGAGGATCGACTCCCACCACGTGTGCACGTGGGACAGGCCTGTGGGAAAGCCTCGTGGGAAAGCCTCGTGGGAAAGACTCGAGGGAAAACCATAGATCCTTTGATCCACGCGGCGGACTGCGTGACACTGCTGCTACCGCTCTGGAGGAAAGCGCAAGTGCATGCCCGCATTCGAGACGAGGACTGACTCCCCTGGGGAGACTCCAGAAGTACCCCAAGATCCATGTCAGCACTGGAGAGGAATCCTCAGGTTCCGGCCCCGACTCCACACAAGGTCTTAGGCCCCGGCATCGACGGGAGAGGAATCCCGAGAGGCCCCCGAGGAACTCGCATGGGGACTGGCCTTTCCTGAGGCCACCAGAGCGGGTCCCTGAGGTCCCCGTCGTAAGTCGAGAGCACCTGCCGCAACTCGAGAAAATCCAGGAGGTTTTGCCCTCCAGGCGCGATGAGGCCCATTTCCGCTGAGGCTTCTCGAGGCCAATCACATCTAACCACTGGAACTTCCAAAGGGTCCTTCACACCTTTGCTGCAACTCAAGAAGTTCCCCGACATACCCGTCTCCACTCGAGAGGAAGCACGTGGTGTCCCGCACACATCCAGGGGAGCCCCATTTCCGCCTCCTAGCTCGAGATGAGGGATCCTTTCCCTGTTTCGTAGGGAAAGAATTCCCGGCGTGCCCGTCGCATCTCAAGAGGAGGCGCTCTCCACAGGAAAGGAGAGGAACTCCAGGGTCGTGCCACCATTCCAAGAGTCCCCCAGATGTGTCAGTCCATTCCAGAGGAACCTGTTTTCCCTGCACTGCCTTGACGTTCAAGCCGAGGATCGACTCCCACAACGTGTGCAGGTGGGACAGCCCTGTGGGAAAGCCTCGTGGGAAAGACTCGAGGGAAAACCATAGATCCTTTGATCCACGCGGCGGACTGCGTGACACTGCTGCTACCGCTCTGGAGGAAAGCGCATGTGCATGCCCGCATTCGAGACGAAGACTGACTCCCCTGGGGAGACTCCAGAAGTACCCCAAGATCCATGTCAGCACTGGAGAGGAATCCTCAGGTTCCGGCCCCGACTCCACACAAGGTCTTAGGCCCCGGCATCGACGGGAGAGGAATCCCGAGAGGCCCCCGAGGAACTCGCATGGGGACTGGCCTTTCCTGAGGCCACCAGAGCGGGTCCCTGAGATCCCCATCGTAAGTCGAGAGCACCTGCCGCAACTCGAGAAAATCCAGGAGGTTTTGCCCTCCAGGCGCGATGAGGCCCATTTCCGCTGAGGCTTCTCGAGGCCAATCACATCTAACCACTGGAATTTCCAAAGGGTCCTTCACACCCTTGCTGCAATTCAAGAGGTTCCCCGACATACCCGTCTCCACTCGAGAGGAAGCACGTGGTGTCCCGCACACATCCAGGGGAGCCCCGTTTCCGTCTCCTAGCTGAAGATGAGGGATCCTTTCCCTGTTTCGTAGGGAAAGAATTCCCGGCGTTCCCGTCGCATCTCAAGAGGAGGCGCTCTCCACAGGAAAGGCGAGAGGAACTCCAGGGTCGTGCCACGATTCCAAGAGTCCCCCAGATGTGTCAGTCCATTCCAGAGGAACCTGTTTTCCCTGCACTGCCTTGACGTTCAAGCCGAGGATCGACTCCCACCACGTGTGCACGTGGGACAGCCCTGTGGGAAAGCCTCCTGGGAAAGCCTCGTGGGAAAGACTCGAGGGAAAACCATAGATCCTTTGATCCACGCGGCGGACTGCGTGACACTGCTGCTACCGCTCTGGAGGAAAGCGCAAGTGCATGCCCGCATTCGAGACGAGGACTGACTCCCCTGGGGAGACTCCAGAAGTACCCCAAGATCCATGTCAGCACTGGAGAGGAATCCTCAGGTTCCGGCCCCGACTCCACACAAGGTCTTAGGCCCCGGCATTGACGGGAGAGAAATCCCGAGAGGCCCCCGAGGAACTCGCATGGGGACTGGCCTTTCCTGAGGCCACCAGAGCGGGTCCCTGAGGTCCCCGTCGTAAGTCGAGAGCACCTGCTGCAACTCGAGAAAATCCAGGAGGTTTTGCCCTCCAGGCGAGATGAGGCATATTTCCGCTGAGGCTTCTCGAGGCCAATCACATCTAACCACTGGAACTTCCAAAGGGTCCTTCACACCCTTGCTGCAACTCAAGAAGTTCCCCGACATACCCGTCTGCACTCGAGAGGAAGCACGTGGTGTCCCGCACACATAAAGGGGAGCCCCATTTCCGCCTCCTAGCTCGAGATGAGGGATCCTTTCCCTGTTTCGTAGGGAAAGAATTCCCGGCGTTCCCGTTGCATCTCAAGAGGAGGCGCTCTCCACAGGAAAGGCGAGAGGAACTCCAGGGTCATGCCACCATTCCAAGAGTCCCCCAGATGTGTCAGTCCATTCCAGAGGAACCTGTTTTCCCTGCACTGCCTTGACGTTCAAGCCGAGGATCGACTCCCACCACGTGTGCACGTGGGACAGCCCTGTGGGAAAGCCTCGTGGGAAAGCCTCGTGGGAACGACTCGAGGGAAAACCATAGATCCTTTGATCCACGCGGCGGACTGCGTGACAATGCTGCTACCGCTCTGGAGGAAAGCGCAAGTGCATGCCCGCATTCGAGACGAGGACTGACTCCCCTGGGGAGACTCCAGAAGTACCCCAAGATCCATGTCAGCACTGGAGAGGAATCCTCAGGTTCCGGCCCCGACTCCACACAAGGTCTTAGGCCCCGGCATCGACGGGAGAGGAATCCCGAGAGGCCCCCGAGGAACTCGCATGGGGACTGGCCTTTCCTGAGGCCACCAGAGCGGGTCCCTGAGATCCCCATCGTAAGTCGAGAGCACCTGCCGCAACTCGAGAAAATCCAGGAGGTTTTGCCCTCCAGGCGCGATGAGGCCCATTTCCGCTGAGGCTTCTCGAGGCCAATCACATCTAACCACTGGAACTTCCAAAGGGTCCTTCACACCCTTGCTGCAATTCAAGAGGTTCCCCGACATACCCGTCTCCACTCGAGAGGAAGCACGTGGTGTCCCGCACACATCCAGGGGAGCCCCGTTTCCGTCTCCTAGCTGAAGATGAGGGATCCTTTCCCTGTTTCGTAGGCTAAGAATTCCCGGCGTTCCCGTCGCATCTCAAGAGGAGGCGCTCTCCACAGGAAAGGCGAGAGGAACTCCAGGGTCGTGCCACCATTCCAAGAGTCCCCCAGATGTGTCAGTCCATTCCAGAGGAACTTGTTTTCCCTGCACTGCCTTGACGTTCAAGCCGAGGATCGACTCCCACCACGTGTGCACGTGGGACAGCCCTGTGGGAAAGCCTCGTGGGAAAGCCTCGTGGGAAAGACTCGAGGGAAAACCATAGATCCTTTGATCCACGCGGCGGACTGCGTGACACTGCTGCTACCGCTCTGGAGGAAAGCGCAAGTGCATGCCCGCATTCGAGACGAGGACTGACTCCCCTGGGGAGACTCCAGAAGTACCCCAAGATCCATGTCAGCACTGGAGAGGAATCCTCAGGTTCCGGCCCCGACTCCACACAAGGTCTTAGGCCCCGGCATCGACGGGAGAGAAATCCCGAGAGGCCCCCGAGGAACTCGCATGGGGACTGGCCTTTCCTGAGGCCACCAGAGCGGGTCCCTGAGGTCCCCGTCGTAAGTCGAGAGCACCTGCTGCAACTCGAGAAAATCCAGGAGGTTTTGCCCTCCAGGCGAGATGAGGCCTATTTCCGCTGAGGCTTCTCGAGGCCAATCACATCTAACCACTGGAACTTCCAAAGGGTCCTTCACACCCTTGCTGCAACTCAAGAAGTTCTCCGACATACCCGTCTGCACTCGAGCGAAGCACGTGGTGTCCCGCACACATCCAGGGGAGCCCCATTTCCGCCTCCTAGCTCGAGATGAGGGATCCTTTCCCTGTTTCGTAGGGAAAGAATTCCCGGCGTTCCCGTCGCATCTCAAGAGGAGGCGCTCTCCACAGGAAAGGCGAGAGGAACTCCAGGGTCGTGCCACCATTCCAAGAGTCCCCCAGATGTGTCAGTCCATTCCAGAGGAACCTGTTTTCCCTGCACTGCCTTGACGTTCAAGCCGAGGATCGACTCCCACCACGTGTGCACGTGGGACAGCCCTGTGGGAAAGCCTCGTGGGAAAGCCTCGTGGGAAAGACTCGAGGGAAAACCATAGATCCTTTGATCCACGCGGCGGACTGCGTGACAATGCTGCTACCGCTCTGGAGGAAAGCG
Source organism: Ovis canadensis (assembly GCF_042477335.2). NCBI lineage: Eukaryota > Metazoa > Chordata > Mammalia > Artiodactyla > Bovidae > Ovis > Ovis canadensis. The sequence continues at coordinate 7,163,676 of NC_091258.1, read as the reverse complement.
CAAGTGCATGCCCGCATTCGAGACGAGGACTGACTCCCCTGGGGAGACACCAGAAGTACCCCAAGATCCATGTCAGCACTGGAGAGGAATCCTCAGGTTCCGGCCCCGACTCCACACAAGGTCTTAGGCCCCGGCATCGACGGGAGAGGAATCCCGAGAGGCCCCCGAGGAACTCGCATGGGGACTGGCCTTTCCTGAGGCCACCAGAGCGGGTTCCTGAGATCCCCATCGTAAGTCGAGAGCACCTGCCGCAACTCGAGAAAATCCAGGAGGTTTTGCCCTCCAGGCGCGATGAGGCCCATTTCCGCTGAGGCTTCTCGAGGCCAATCACATCTAACCACTGGAACTTCCAAAGGGTCCTTCACACCCTTGCTGAAATTCAAGAGGTTCCCCGACATACCCGTCTCCACTCGAGAGGAAGCACGTGGTGTCCCGCACACATCCAGGGGAGCCCCGTTTCCGTCTCCTAGCTGAAGATGAGGGATCCTTTCCCTGTTTCGTAGGCTAAGAATTCCCGGCGTTCCCGTCGCATCTCAAGAGGAGGCGCTCTCCACAGGAAAGGCGAGAGGAACTCCAGGGTCGTGCCACCATTCCAAGAGTCCCCCAGATGTGTCAGTCCATTTCAGAGGAACCTGTTTTCCCTGCACTGCCTTGACGTTCAAGCCGAGGATCGACTCCCACCACGTGTGCACGTGGGACAGCCCTGTGGGAAAGCCTCGTGGGAAAGCCTCGTGGGAAAGACTCGAGGGAAAACCATAGATCCTTTGATCCACGCGGCGGACTGCGTGACACTGCTGCTACCGCTCTGGAGGAAAGCGCAAGTGCATGCCCGCATTCGAGACGAGGACTGACTCCCCTGGGGAGACTCCAGAAGTACCCCAAGATCCATGTCAGCACTGGAGAGGAATCCTCAGGTTCCGGCCCCGACTCCACACAAGGTCTTAGGCCCCGGCATCGACGGGAGAGAAATCCCGAGAGGCCCCCGAGGAACTCGCATGGGGACTGGCCTTTCCTGAGGCCACCAGAGCGGGTCCCTGAGGTCCCCGTCGTAAGTCGAGAGCACCTGCTGCAACTCGAGAAAATCCAGGTTTTGCCCTCCAGGCGAGATGAGGCCTATTTCCGCTGAGGCTTCTCGAGGCCAATCACATCTAACCACTGGAACTTCCAAAGGGTCCTTCACACCCTTGCTGCAACTCAAGAAGTTCCCCGACATACCCGTCTGCACTCGAGAGGAAGCACGTGGTGTCCCGCACACATCCAGGGGAGCCCCATTTCCGCCTCCTAGCTCGAGATGAGGGATCCTTTCCCTGTTTCGTAGGGAAAGAATTCCCGGCGTTCCCGTCGCATCTCAAGAGGAGGCGCTCTCCACAGGAAAGGCGAGAGGAACTCCAGGGTCGTGCCACCATTCCAAGAGTCCCCCAGATGTGTCAGTCCATTCCAGAGGAACCTGTTTTCCCTGCACTGCCTTGACGTTCAAGCCGAGGATCGACTCCCACCACGTGTGCACGTGGGACAGCCCTGTGGGAAAGCCTCGTGGGAAAGCCTCGTGGGAAAGACTCGAGGGAAAACCATAGATCCTTTGATCCACGCGGCGGACTGCGTGACAATGCTGCTACCGCTCTGGAGGAAAGCGCAAGTGCATGCCCGCATTCGAGACGAGGACTGACTCCCCTGCGGAGACACCAGAAGTACCCCAAGATCCATGTCAGCACTGGAGAGGAATCCTCAGGTTCCGGCCCCGACTCCACACAAGGTCTTAGGCCCCGGCATCGACGGGAGAGGAATCCCGAGAGGCCCCCGAGGAACTCGCATGGGGACTGGCCTTTCCTGAGGCCACCAGAGCGGGTCCCTGAGATCCCCATCGTAAGTCGAGAGCACCTGCCGCAACTCGAGAAAATCCAGGAGGTTTTGCCCTCCAGGCGCGATGAGGCCCATTTCCGCTGAGGCTTCTCGAGGCCAATCACATCTAACCACTGGAACTTCCAAAGGGTCCTTCACACCCTTGCTGCAATTCAAGAGGTTCCCCGACATACCCGTCTCCACTCGAGAGGAAGCACGTGGTGTCCCGCACACATCCAGGGGAGCCCCGTTTCCGTCTCCTAGCTGAAGATGAGGGATCCTTTCCCTGTTTCGTAGGCTAAGAATTCCCGGCGTTCCCGTCGCATCTCAAGAGGAGGCGCTCTCCACAGGAAAGGCGAGAGGAACTCCAGGGTCGTGCCACCATTCCAAGAGTCCCCCAGATGTGTCAGTCCATTTCAGAGGAACCTGTTTTCCCTGCACTGCCTTGACGTTCAAGCCGAGGATCGACTCCCACCACGTGTGCACGTGGGACAGCCCTGTGGGAAAGCCTCGTGGGAAAGCCTCGTGGGAAAGACTCGAGGGAAAACCATAGATCCTTTGATCCACGCGGCGGACTGCGTGACACTGCTGCTACCGCTCTGGAGGAAAGCGCAAGTGCATGCCCGCATTCGAGACGAGGACTGACTCCCCTGGGGAGACTCCAGAAGTACCCCAAAATCCATGTCAGCACTGGAGAGGAATCCTCAGGTTCCGGCCCCGACTCCACACAAGGTCTTAGGCCCCGGCATCGACGGGAGAGGAATCCCGAGAGGCCCCCGAGGAACTCGCATGGGGACTGGCCTTTCCTGAGGCCACCAGAGCGGGTCCCTGAGGTCCCCGTCGTAAGTCGAGAGCACCTGCCGCAACTCTATAAAATCCAGGAGGTTTTGCCCTCCAGGTGAGATGAGGCCCATTTCCGCTGAGGCTTCTCGAGGCCAATCACATCTAACCACTGGAACTTCCAAAGGGTCCTTCACACCTTTGCTGCAACTCAAGAAGTTCCCCGACATACCCGTCTCCACTCGAGAGGAAGCACGTGGGGTCCCGCACACATCCAGGGGAGCCCCGTTTCCGCCTCCTAGCTCGAGATGAGGGATCCTTTCCCTGTTTCGCAGGGAAAGAATTCCCGGCGTTCCCGTCGCATCTCAAGAGGAGGCGCTCTCCACAGGAAAGGCGAGAGGAACTCCAGGGTCGTGACACCATTCCAAGAGTCCCCCAGATGTGTCAGTCCATTCCAGAGGAACCTGTTTTCCCTGCACTGCCTTGACGTTCAAGCCGAGGATCGACTCCCACCACGTGTGCACGTGGGACAGCCCTGTGGGAAAGCCTCCTGGGAAAGCCTCGTGGGAAAGACTCGAGGGAAAACCATAGATCCTTTGATCCACGCGGCGGACTGCGTGACACTGCTGCTACCGCTCTGGAGGAAAGCGCAAGTGCATGCCCGCATTCGAGACGAGGACTGACTCCCCTGGGGAGACTCCAGACGTACCCCAAGATCCATGTCAGCACTGGAGAGGAATCCTCAGGTTCCGGCCCCGACTCCACACAAGGTCTTAGGCCCCGGCATCGTGGGGGGGAAATCCCGAGAGGCCCCCGAGGAACTCGCATGGGGACCGGCCTTTCCTGAGGCCACCAGAGCGGGTCCCTGAGGTCCCCGTCGTAAGTCGAGAGCACCTGCTGCAACTCGAGAAAATCCAGGAGGTTTTGCCCTCCAGGCGAGATGAGGCCTATTTCCAATGAGGCTTCTCGAGGCCAATCACATCTAACCACTGGAACTTCCAAAGGGTCCTTCACACCCTTGCTGCAACTCAAGAAGTTCCCCGACATACCCGTCTGCACTCGAGAGGAAGCACGTGGTGTCCCGCACACATCCAGGGGAGCCCCATTTCCGCCTCCTAGCTCGAGATGAGGGATCCTTTCCCTGTTTCGTAGGGAAAGAATTCCCGGCGTTCCCGTCGCATCTCAAGAGGAGGCGCTCTCCACAGGAAAGGCGAGAGGAACTCCAGGGTCGTGACACCATTCCAAGAGTCCCCCAGATGTGTCAGTCCATTCCAGAGGAACCTGTTTTCCCTGCACTGCCTTGACGTTCAAGCCGAGGATCGACTCCCACCACGTGTGCACGTGGGACAGCCCTGTGGGAAAGCCTCGTGGGAAAGCGTCGTGGGAAAGACTCGAGGGAAAACCATAGATCCTTTGATCCACGCAGCGGACTGCGTGACAATGCTGCTACCGCTCTGGAGGAAAGCGCAAGTGCATGCCCGCATTCGAGACGAGGACTGACTCCCCTGGGGAGACACCAGAAGTACCCCAAGATCCATGTCAGCACTGGAGAGGAATCCTCAGGTTCCGGCCCCGACTCCACACAAGGTCTTCGGCCCCGGCATCGACGGGAGAGGAATCCCGAGAGGCCCCCGAGGAACTCGCATGGGGACTGGCCTTTCCTGAGGCCACCAGAGCGGGTCCCTGAGATCCCCATCGTAAGTCGAGAGCACCTGCCGCAACTCGAGAAAATCCAGGAGGTTTTCCCCTTCAGGCGCGATGAGGCCCATTTCCGCTGAGGCTTCTCGAGGCCAATCACATCTAACCACTGGAACTTCCAAAGGGTCCTTCACACCCTTGCTGCAATTCAAGAGGTTCCCCGACATACCCGTCTCCACTCGAGAGGAAGCACGTGGTGTCCCGCACACATCCAGGGGAGCCCCGTTTCCGTCTCCTAGCTGAAGATGAGGGATCCTTTCCCTGTTTCGTAGGCTAAGAATTCCCGGCGTTCCCGTCGCATCTCAAGAGGAGGCGCTCTCCACAGGAAAGGCGAGAGGAACTCCAGGGTCGTGCCACCATTCCAAGAGTCCCCCAGATGTGTCAGTCCATTCCAGAGGAACCTGTTTTCCCTGCACTGCCTTGACGTTCAAGCCGAGGATCGACTCCCACCACGTGTGCACGTGGGACAGCCCTGTGGGAAAGCCTCGTGGGAAAGCCTCGTGGGAAAGACTCGAGGGAAAACCATAGATCCTTTGATCCACGCGGCGGACTGCGTGACACTGCTGCTACCGCTCTGGAGGAAAGCGCAAGTGCATGCCCGCATTCGAGACGAGGACTGACTCCCCTGGGGAGACTCCAGAAGTACCCCAAGATCCATGTCAGCACTGGAGAGGAATCCTCAGGTTCCGGCCCCGACTCCACACAAGGTCTTAGGCCCCGGCATCGACGGGAGAGGAATCCCGAGAGGCCCCCGAGGAACTCGCATGGGGACTGGCCTTTCCTGAGGCCACCAGAGCGGGTCCCTGAGGTCCCCGTCGTAAGTCGAGAGCACCTGCCGCAACTCTATAAAATCCAGGAGGTTTTGCCCTCCAGGTGAGATGAGGCCCATTTCCGCTGAGGCTTCTCGAGGCCAATCACATCTAACCACTGGAACTTCCATAGGGTCCTTCACACCTTTGCTGCAACTCAAGAAGTTCCCCGACATACCCGTCTCCACTCGAGAGGAAGCACGTGGGGTCCCGCACACATCCAGGGGAGCCCCGTTTCCGCCTCCTAGCTCGAGATGAGTGATCCTTTCCCTGTTTCGTAGGCTAAGAATTCCCGGCGTTCCCGTTGCATCTCAAGAGGAGGCGCTCTCCACAGGAAAGGCGAGAGGAACTCCAGGGTCATGACACCATTCCAAGAGTCCCCCAGATGTGTCAGTCCATTCCAGAGGAACCTGTTTTCCCTGCACTGCCTTTACGTTCAAGCCGAGGATCGACTCCCACCACGTGTGCACGTGGGACAGCCCTGTGGGAAAGCCTCGTGGGAAAGCCTCGTGGGAAAGACTCGAGGGAAAACCATAGATCCGTTGATCCACGCGGCGGACTGCGTGACACTGCTGCTACCGCTCTGGAGGAAAGCGCAAGTGCATGCCCGCATTCGAGACGAGGACTGACTCCCCTGGGGAGACTCCAGAAGTACCCCAAGATCCATGTCAGCACTGGAGAGGAATCCTCAGGTTCCGGCCCCGACTCCACACAAGGTCTTATGCCCCGGCATCGACGGGAGAGGAATCCCGAGAGGCCCCCGAGGAACTCGCATGGGGACTGGCCTTTCCTGAGTCCACCAGAGCGGGTCCCTGAGGTCCCCGTCGTAAGCCGAGAGCACCTGCCGCAACTCGAGAAAATCCAGGAGGTTTTGCCCTCCAGGCGAGATGAGGCCCATTTCCGCTGAGGCTTCTCGAGGCTAATCACGTCTAACCACTGGAACTTCCAAAGGGTCCTTCACACCCTTGCTGCAACTCAAGAAGTTCCCCGACATACCCGTCTCCACTCGAGAGGAAGCACGTGGGTCCCGCACACATCCAGGGGAGCCCCGTTTCCGCCTCCTAGCTCGAGATGAGGGATCCTTTCCCTGTTTCGTAGGGAAAGAATTCCCGGCGTTCCCGTCGCATCTCAAGAGGAGGCGCTCTCCACAGGAAAGGCGAGAGGAACTCCAGGGTCGTGCCACCATTCCAAGAGTCCCCCAGATGTGTCAGTCCATTCCAGAGGAACCTGTTTTCCCTGCACTGCCTTGACGTTCAAGCCGAGGATCGACTCCCACCACGTGTGCACGTGGGACAGCCCTGTGGGAAAGCCTCGTGGGAAAGCCTCGTGGGAAAGACTCGAGGGAAAACCATAGATCCTTTGATCCACGCGGCGGACTGCGTGACACTGCTGCTACCGCTCTGGAGGAAAGCGCAAGTGCATGCCCGCATTCGAGACGAGGACTGACTCCCCTGGGGAGACTCCACAAGTACCCCAAGATCCATGTCAGCACTGGAGAGGAATCCTCAGGTTCCGGCCCCGACTCCACACAAGGTCTTAGGCCCCGGCATCGACGGGAGAGGAATCCCGAGAGGCCCCCGAGGAACTCGCATGGGGACTGGCCTTTCCTGAGGCCACCAGAGCGGGTCCCTGAGATCACCGTCGTAAGTCGAGAGCACCTGCCGCAACTCGAGAAAATCCAGGAGGTTTTGCCCTCCAGGCGAGATGAGGCCCATTTCCGCTGAGGCTTCTCGAGGCTAATCACGTCTAACCACTGGAACTTCCAAAGGGTCCTTCACACCCTTGCTGCAACTCAAGAAGTTCCCCGACATACCCGTCTCCACTCGAGAGGAAGCACGTGGGTCCCGCACACATCCAGGGGAGCCCCGTTTCCGCCTCCTAGCTCGAGATGAGGGATCCTTTCCCTGTTTCGTAGGGAAAGAATTCCCGGCGTTCCCGTCGCATCTCAAGAGGAGGCGCTCTCGACAGGAAAGGCGAGAGGAACTCCAGGGTCGTGCCACCATTCCAAGAGTCCCCCAGATGTGTCAGTCCATTCCAGAGGAACCTGTTTTCCCTGCACTGCCTTGACGTTCAAGCCGAGGATCGACTCCCACCACGTGTGCACGTGGGACAGCCCTGTGGGAAAGACTCGTGGGAAATCCTCGTGGGAAAGACTCGAGGGAAAACCATAGACCCTTTGATCCACGAGGCGGACTGCGTGACACTGCTGCTACCGCTCTGGAGGAAAGCGCAAGTGCATGCCCGCATTCGAGACGAGGACTGACTCCCCGCGGGAGACTCCAGAAGTACCCCAAGATCCATGTCAGCACTGGAGAGGAATCCTCAGGTTCCGGCCCCGTTTCCACACAAGGTCTTAGGCGCCGGCATCGACGGGAGAGGAATCCCGAGAGGCCCCCGAGGAACTCGCATGGGGACTGGCCTTTCCTGAGGCCACCAGAGCGGTTCCCTGAGGTCCCCGTCGGAAGTCGAGAGCACCTGCCGCAGCTCGAGAAAATCCAGGAGGTTTTGTCCTCGAGGCGAGATGAGGCCCATTTCCGCTGAGGCTTCTCGAGGCTAATCACGTCTAACCACTGGAACTTCCAAAGGGTCCTTCACACCCTTGCTGCAACTCAAGAAGTTCCCCGACATACCCGTCTCCACTCGAGAGGAAGCACGTGGGTCCCGCACACATCCAGGGGAGCCCCGTTTCCGCCTCCTAGCTCGAGATGAGGGATCCTTTCCCTGTTTCGTAGGGAAAGAATTCCCGGCGTTCCCGTCGCATCTCAAGAGGAGGCGCTCTCCACAGGAAAGGCGAGAGGAACTCCAGGGTCGTGACACCATTCCAAGAGTCCCCCAGATGTGTCAGTCCATTCCAGAGGAACCTGTTTTCCCTGCACTGCCTTGACGTTCAAGCCGAGGATCGACTCCCACGACGTGTGCACGTGGGACAGCCCTGTGGGAAAGCCTCGTGGGAAAGCCTCGTGGGAAAGACTCGAGGGAAAACCATAGATCCTTTGATCCACGCGGCGGACTGCGTGACACTGCTGCTACCGCTCTGGAGGAAAGCGCAAGTGCATGCCCGCATTCGAGACGAGGACTGACTCCCCTGGGGAGACTCCAGAAGTACCCCAAGATCCATGTCAGCACTGGAGAGGAATCCTCAGGTTCCGGCCCCGACTCCACACAAGGTCTTAGGCCCCGGCATGGACGGGAGAGGAATCCCGAGAGGGCCCCGAGGAACTCGCATGGGGACTGGCCTTTCCTGAGGCCACCAGAGCGGGTCCCTGAGGTCCCCATCGTAAGTCGAGAGCACCTGCCGCAACTCGAGAAAATCCAGGAGGTTTTGCCCTCCAGGCGAGATGAGGCCCATTTCCGCTGAGGCTTCTCGAGGCTAATCACGTCTAACCACTGGAACTTCCAAAGGGTCCTTCACACCCTTGCTGCAACTCAAGAAGTTCCCTGACATACCCGTCTCCACTCGAGAGTAAGCACGTGGGTCCCGCACACATCCAGGGGAGCCCCGTTTCCGCCTCCTAGCTCGAGATGAGGGATCCTTTCCCTGTTTCGTAGGGAAAGAATTCCCGGCGTTCCCGTCGCATCTCAAGAGGAGGCGCTCTCCACAGGAAAGGCGAGAGGATCTCCAGGGTCGTGCCACCATTCCAAGAGTCCCCCAGATGTGTCAGTTCATTCCAGAGGAACCTGTTTTCCCTGCACTGCCTTGACGTTCAAACCGAGGATCGACTCCCACCACGTGTGCACGTGGGACAGCCCTGTGGGAAAGCCTCGTGGTAAAGCCTCGTGGGAAAGACTCGAGGGAAAACCATAGATCCTTTGATCCACGCGGCGGACTGCGTGACACTGCTGCTACCGCTCTGGAGGAAAGCGCAAGTGCATGCCCGCATTCGAGACGAGGACTGACTCCCCTGGGGAGACTCCACAAGTACCCCAAGATCCATGTCAGCACTGGAGAGGAATCCTCAGGTTCCGGCCCCGACTCCACACAAGGTCTTAGGCCCCGGCATCGACGGGAGAGGAATCCCGAGAGGCCCCCGAGGAACTCGCATGGGGACTGGCCTTTCCTGAGGCCACAAGAGCGGGTCCCTGAGGTCCCCGTCGTAAGTCGAGAGCACCTGCCGCAACTCGAGAAAATCCAGGAGGTTTTGCCCTCCAGGCGAGATGAGGCCCATTTCCGCTGAGGCTTCTCGAGGCTAATCACGTCTAACCACTGAAACTTCCAAAGGGTCCTTCACACCCTTGCTGCAACTCAAGAAGTTCCCCGACATACCCGTCTCCACTCGAGAGGAAGCACGTGGGTCCCGCACACATAAAGGGGAGCCCCGTTTCCGCCTCCTAGCTCGAGATGAGGGATCCTTTCCCTGTTTCGTAGGGAAAGAATTCCCGGCGTTCCCGTCGCATCTCAAGAGGAGGCGCTCTCCACAGGAAAGGCGAGAGGAACTCCAGGGTCGTGCCACCATTCCAAGAGTCCCCCAGATGTGTCAGTCCATTCCAGAGGAACCTGTTTTCCCTGCACTGCCTTGACGTTCAAGCCGAGGATCGACTCCCACCACGTGTGCACGTGGGACAGCCTCGTGGGAAAGCCTCGTGGGAAAGACTCGAGGGAAAACCATATATCCTTTGATCCACGCGGCGGACTGCGTGACACTGCTGCTACCGCTCTGGAGGAAAGCGCAAGTGCATGCCCGCATTCGAGACGAGGACTGACTCCCCTGGGGAGACTCCAGAAGTACCCCAAGATCCATGTCAGCACTGGAGAGGAATCCTCAGGTTCCGGCCTCGACTCCACACAAGGTCTTAGGCCCCGGCATCGACGGGAGAGGAATCCCGAGAGGCCCCCGAGGAACTCGCATGGGGACTGGCCTTTCTTGAGGCCACCAGAGCGGGTCCCTGAGGTCCCCGTCGTAAGTCGAGAGCACCTGCCGCAACTCGAGAAAATCCAGGAGGTTTTGCCCTCCAGGCGAGATTAGGCCCATTTCCGCTGAGGCTTCTCGAGGCTAATCACGTCTAAACACTGAAACTTCCAAAGGGTCCTTCACACCCTTGCTGCAACTCAAGAAGTTCCCCGACATACCCGTCTCCACTCGAGAGGAAGCACGTGGGTCCCGCACACATCCAGGGGAGCCCCGTTTCCGCCTCCTAGCTCGAGATGAGGGATCCTTTCCCTGTTTCGTAGGGAAAGAATTCCGGGCGTTCCCGTCGCATCTCAAGAGGAGGCGCTCTCCACAGGAAAGGCGAGAGGAACTCCAGGGTCGTGACACCATTCCAAGAGTCCCCCAGATGTGTCAGTCCATTCCAGAGGAACCTGTTTTCCCTGCACTGCCTTGACGTTCAAGCCGAGGATCGACTCCCACCACGTGTGCACGTGGGACAGCCCTGTGGGAAAGCCTCGTGGGAAAGCCTCGTGGGAAAGACTCGAGGGAAAACCATAGATCCTTTGTCCACGGGGCGGACTGTGTGACACTGCTGCTACCGCTCTGGAGGAAAGCGCAAGTGCATGCCCGCATTCGAGACGAGGACTGACTCCCCTGGGGAGACTCCAGAAGTACCCCAAGATCCATGTCAGCACTGGAGAGGAATCCTCAGGTTCCGGCCCCGACTCCACACAAGGTCTTAGGCCCCGGCATCGACGGGAGAGGAATCCCGAGAGGGCCCCGAGGAACTCGCATGGGGACTGGCCTTTCCTGAGGCCACCAGAGCGGGTCCCTGAGGTCCCCGTCGTAAGTCGAGAGCACCTGCCGCAACTCGAGAAAATCCAGGAGGTTTTGCCCTCCAGGCGAGATGAAGCCCATTTCCGCTGAGGCTTCTCGAGGTCAATCACATCTAACCACTGGAACTTCCAAAGGGTCCTTCACACCCTTGCTGCAACTCAAGAAGTTCCCCGACATACCCGTCTCCACTCGAGAGGAAGCACGTGGGGTCCCGCACACATCCAGGGGAGCCCCGTTTCCGCCTCCTAGCTCGAGATGAGGGATCCTTTCCCTGTTTCGTAGGGAAAGAATTCCCGGCGTTCCCGTCGCATCTCAAGAGGAGGCGCTCTCCACAGGAAAGGCGAGAGGAACTCCAGGGTCGTGCCACCATTCCAAGAGTCCCCCAGATGTGTCAGTCCATTCCAGAGGAACCTGTTTTCCCTGCACTGCCTTGACGTTCAAGCCGAGGATCGACTCCCACCACGTGTGCACGTGGGACAGCCCTGTGGGAAAGCCTCGTGGGAAAGCCTCGTGGGAAAGACTCGAGGGAAAACCATAGATCCTTTGTCCACGGGGCGGACTGCGTAACACTGCTGCTACCGCTCTGGAGGAAAGCGCAAGTGCATGCCCGCATTCGAGACGAGGACTGACTCCCCTGGGGAGACTCCAGAAATACCCCAAGATCCATGTCAGCACTGGAGAGGAATCCTCAGGTTCCGGCCCCGACTCCACACAAGGTCTTAGGCCCCGGCATCGATGGGAGAGGAATCCCGAGAGGGAACCGAGAAACTCGCATGGGGACTGGCCTTTCCTGAGGCCACCAGAGCGGGTCCCTGAGGTCCCCGTCGTAAGTCGAGAGCACCTGCCGCAACTCGAGAAAATCCAGGAGGTTTTGCCCTCCAGGCGAGATGAAGCCCATTTCCGCTGAGGCTTCTCGAGGTCAATCACATCTAACCACTGGAACTTCCAAAGGGTCCTTCACACCATTGCTGCAACTCAAGAAGTTCCCCGACATACCCGTCTCCACTCGAGAGGAAGCACGTGCGGTCCCGCACACATCCAGGGGAGCCCCGTTTCCGCCTCCTAGCTCGAGATGAGGGATCCTTTCCCTGTTTCGTAGGGAAAGAATTCCCGGCGTTCCCGTCGCATCTCAAGAGGAGGCGCTCTCCACAGGAAAGGCGAGAGGAACTCCAGGGTCGTGCCACGATTCCAAGAGTCCCCCAGATGTGTCAGTCCATTCCAGTGGAACATGTTTTCCCTGCACTGCCTTGACGTTCGAGCCGAGGATCGACTCCCACCACGTGTGCACGTGGGACAGCCCTGTGGGAAAGCCTCGTGGGAAAGCCTCGTGGGAAAGACTCGAGGGAAAACCATAGATCCTTTGATCCACGCGGCGGACTGCATGACACTGCTGCTACCGCTCTGAAGGAAAGCGCAAGTGCATGCCCGCATTCGAGACGAGGACTGACTCCCCTGGGGAGACTCCAGAAGTACCCCAAGATCCATGTCAGCACTGGAGAGGAATCCTCAGGTTCCGGCCCCGACTCCACACAAGGTCTTAGGCCCCGGCATCGACGGGAGAGGAATCCCGAGAGGCCCCCGAGGAACTCGCATGGGGACTGGCCTTTCCTGAGGCCACCAGAGCGGGTCCCTGAGGTCCCCGTCGTAAGTCGAGAGCACCTGCCGCAACTCGAGAAAATCCAGGAGGTTTTGCCCTCCAGGCGAGATGAGGCCCATTTCCGCTGAGGCTTCTCGAGGCTAATCACGTCTAACCACTGGAACTTCCAAAGGGTCTTTCACACCCTTGCTGCAACTCAAGAAGTTCCCCGACATACCCGTCTCCACTCGAGAGGAAGCACGTGGGGTCCCGCACACATCCAGGGGAGCCCCGTTTCCGCCTCCTAGCTCGAGATGAGGGATCCTTTCCCTGTTTTGTAGGGAAAGAATTCCCGGCGTTCCCGTCGCATCTCAAGAGGAGGCGCTCTCCACAGGAAAGGCGAGAGGAACTCCAGGGTCGTGCCACCATTCCAACAGTCCCCCAGATGTGTCAGTCCATTCCAGAGGAACCTGTTTTCCCTGCACTGCCTTGACGTTCAAGCAGAGGATCGACTCCCACCACGTGTGCACGTGGGACAGCCTCGTGGGAAAGCCTCGTGGGAAAGACTCGAGGGAAAACCATAGATCCTTTGATCCACGCGGCGGACTGCGTGACACTGCTGCTACCGCTCTGGAGGAAAGCGCAAGTGCATGCCCGCATTCGAGACGAGGACTGACTCCCCTGGGGAGACTCCAGAAGTACCCCAAGATCCATGTCAGCACTGGAGAGGAATCCTCAGGTTCCGGCCTCGACTCCACACAAGGTCTTAGGCCCCGGCATCGACGGGAGAGGAATCCCGAGAGGCCCCCGAGGAACTCGCATGGGGACTGGCCTTTCCTGAGGCCACCAGAGCGGGTCCCTGAGGTCCCCGTCGTAAGTCGAGAGCACCTGCCGCAACTCGAGAAAATCCAGGAGTTTTTGCCCTCCAGGCGAGATGAGGCCCATTTCCGCTGAGGCTTCTCGAGGCTAATCACGTCTAAACACTGAAACTTCCAAAGGGTCCTTCACACCCTTGCTGCAACTCAAGAAGTTCCCCGACATACCCGTCTCCACTCGAGAGGAAGCACGTGGGTCCCGCACACATCCAGGGGAGCCCCGTTTCCGCCTCCTAGCTCGAGATGAGGGATCCTTTCCCTGTTTCGTAGGGAAAGAATTCCCGGCGTTCCCGTCGCATCTCAAGAGGAGGCGCTCTCCACAGGAAAGGCGAGAGGAACTCCAGGGTCGTGACACCATTCCAAGAGTCCCCCAGATGTGTCAGTCCATTCCAGAGGAACCTGTTTTCCCTGCACTGCCTTGACGTTCAAGCCGAGGATCGACTCCCACCACGTGTGCACGTGGGACAGCCTCGTGGGAAAGCCTAGTGGGAAAGACTCGAGGGAAAACCATAGATCCTTTGATCCACGCGGCGGACTGCGTGACACTGCTGCTACCGCTCTGGAGGAAAGCGCAAGTGCATGCCCGCATTCGAGACGAGGACTGACTCCCCTGGGGAGACTCCAGAAGTACCCCAAGATCCATGTCAGCACTGGAGAGGAATCCTCAGGTTCCGGCCCCGACTCCACACAAGGTCTTAGGCCCCGGCATCGACGGGAGAGGAATCCCGAGAGGCCCCCGAGGAACTCGCATGGGGACTGGCCTTTCCTGAGGCCACCAGAGCAGGTCCCTGAGGTCCCGTCGTAAGTCGAGAGCACCTGCCGCAACTCGAGAAAATCCAGGAGGTTTTGCCCTACAGGCGAGATGAGGCCCATTTCCGCTGAGGCTTCTCGAGGCCAATCACATCTAACCACTGGAACTTCCAAAGGGTCCTTCACACCCTTGCTGCAACTCAAGAAGTTCCCCGACATACCCGTCTCCACTCGAGAGGAAGCACGTGGTGTCCCGCACACATCCAGGGGAGCCCCGTTTCCGCCTCCTAGCTCGAGATGAGGGATCCTTTCCCTGTTTCATAGGGAAAGAATTCCCGGCGTTCCCGTCGCATCTCAAGAGGAGCCGCTCTCCACACGAAAGGCGAGAGGAACTCCAGGGTCGTGCCACCATTCCAAGACTCCCCCAGATGTGTCAGTCCATTCCAGAGGAACCTGTTTTCCCTGCACTTGACGTTCAAGCCGAGGATCGACTCCCACCACGTGTGCACGTGGGACAGCCCTGTGGGAAAGCCTCGTGGGAAAGCCTCGTGGGAAAGACTCGAGGGAAAACCATAGATCCTTTGATCCACGCGGCGGACTGCGTGACACTGCTGCTACCGCTCTGGAGGAAAGCGCAAGTGCATGCCCGCATTCGAGACGAGGACTGATTCCCCTGGGGAGACTCCAGAAGTACCCCAAGATCCATGTCAGCACTGGAGAGGAATCCTCAGGTTCCGGCCCCGACTCCACACAAGGTCTTAGGCCCCGGCATCGACGGGAGAGGAATCCCGAGAGGCCCCCGAGGAACTCGCATGGGGACTGGCCTTTCCTGAGTCCACCAGAGCGGGTCCCTGAGGTCCCCGTCGTAAGTCGAGAGCACCTGCCGCAACTCTATAAAATCCAGGAGGTTTTGCCCTCCAGGCGAGATGAGGCCCATTTCCGCTGAGGCTTCTCGAGGCTAATCACGTCTAACCACTGGAACTTCCAAAGGGTCCTTCACACCCTTGCTGCAACTCAAGAAGTTCCCCGACATACCCGTCTCCACTCGAGAGGAAGCACGTGGGGTCCCGCACACATCCAGGGGAGCCCCGTTTCCGCCTCCTAGCTCGAGATGAGGGATCCTTTCCCTGTTTCGTAGGGAAAGAATTCCCGGCATTCCCGTCGCATCTCAAGAGGAGGCGCTCTCCACAGGAAAGGCGAGAGGAACTCCAGGGTCGTGCCACCATTCCAAGAGTCCCCCAGATGTGTCAGTCCATTCCAGAGGAACCTGTTTTCCCTGCACTGCCTTGACGTTCAAGCCGAGGATCGACTCCCACCACCTGTGCACGTGGGACAGCCCTGTGGGAAAGCCTCGTGGGAAAGCCTCGTGGGAAAGACTCGAGGGAAAACCATAGATCCTTTGATCCACGCGGCGGACTGCGTGACACTGCTGCTACCGCTCTGGAGGGAAGCGCAAGTGCATGCCCGCATTCGAGACGAGGACTGACTCCCCTGGGGAGACTCCAGAAGTACCCCAAGATCCATGTCAGCACTGGAGAGGAATCCTCAGGTTCCGGCCCCGACTCCACACAAGGTCTTAGGCCCCGGCATCGACGGGAGAGGAATCCCGAGAGGCCCCCGAGGAACTCGCATGGGGACTGGCCTTTCCTGAGGCGACCAGAGCGGGTCCCTGACGTCCCCGTCGTAAGTCGAGAGCACCTGCCGCAACTCGAGAAAATCCAGGAGGTTTTGCCCTCCAGGCGAGATGAGGCCCATTTCCGCTGAGGCTTCTCGAGGCTAATCAAGTCTAACCACTGGAACTTCCAAAGGGTCCTTCACACCCTTGCTGCAACTCAAGAAGTTCCCCGACATACCCGTCTCCACTCGAGAGGAAGCACGTGGGGTCCCGCACACATCCAGGGGAGCCCCGTTTCCGCCTCCTAGCTCGAGATGAGGGATCCTTTCCCTGTTTCGTAGGGAAAGAATTCCCGGCATTCCCGTCGCATCTCAAGAGGAGGCGCTCTCCACAGGAAAGGCGAGAGGAACTCCAGGGTCGTGCCACCATTCCAAGAGTCCCCCAGATGTGTCAGTCCATTCCAGAGGAACCTGTTTTCCCTGCACTGCCTTGACTTTCAAGCCGAGGATCGACTCCCACCACCTGTGCACGTGGGACAGCCCTGTGGGAAAGCCTCGTGGGAAAGCCTCGTGGGAAAGACTCGAGGGAAAACCATAGATCCTTTGATCCACGCGGCGGACTGCGTGACACTGCTGCTACCGCTCTGGAGGGAAGCGCAAGTGCATGCCCGCATTCGAGACGAGGACTGACTCCCCTGGGGAGACTCCAGAAGTACCCCAAGATCCATGTCAGCACTGGAGAGGAATAGTCAGGTTCCGGCCCCGACTCCACACAAGGTCTTAGGCCCCGGCATCGACGGGAGAGGAATCCCGAGAGGCCCCCGAGGAACTCGCATGGGGACTGGCCTTTCCTGAGGCCACCAGAGCGGGTCCCTGAGGTCCCCGTCGTAAGTCGAGAGCACCTGCCGCAACTCGAGAAAATCCAGGAGGTTTTGCCCTCCAGGCGAGATGAGGCCCATTTCCGCTGAGGCTTCTCGAGGCTAATCACGTCTAACCACTGGAACTTCCAAAGGGTCCTTCACACCCTTGCTGCAACTCAAGAAGTTCCCCGACATACCCGTCTCCACTCGAGAGGAAGCACGTGGGGTCCCGCACACATCCAGGGGAGCCCCGTTTCCGCCTCCTAGCTCGAGATGAGGGATCCTTTCCCTGTTTTGTAGGGAAAGAATTCCCGGCGTTCCCGTCGCATCTCAAGAGGAGGCGCTCTCCACAGGAAAGGCGAGAGGAACTCCAGGGTCGTGCCACCATTCCAACAGTCCCCCAGATGTGTCAGTCCATTCCAGAGGAACCTGTTTTCCCTGCACTGCCTTGACGTTCAAGCAGAGGATCGACTCCCACCACGTGTGCACGTGGGACAGCCTCGTGGGAAAGCCTCGTGGGAAAGACTCGAGGGAAAACCATAGATCCTTTGATCCACGCGGCGGACTGCGTGACACTGCTGCTACCGCTCTGGAGGAAAGCGCAAGTGCATGCCCGCATTCGAGACGAGGACTGACTCCCCTGGGGAGACTCCAGAAGTACCCCAAGATCCATGTCAGCACTGGAGAGGAATCCTCAGGTTCCGGCCTCGACTTCACACAAGGTCTTAGGCCCCGGCATCGACGGGAGAGGAATCCCGAGAGGCCCCCGAGGAACTCGCATGGGGACTGGCCTTTCCTGAGGCCACCAGAGCGGGTCCCTGAGGTCCCCGTCGTAAGTCGAGAACACCTGCCGCAACTCGAGAAAATCCAGGAGATTTTGCCCTCCAGGCGAGATGAGGCCCATTTCCGCTGAGGCTTCTCGAGGCTAATCACGTCTAAACACTGAAACTTCCAAAGGGTCCTTCACACCCTTGCTGCAACTCAAGAAGTTCCCCGACATACCCGTCTCCACTCGAGAGGAAGCACGTGGGTCCCGCACACATCCAGGGGAGCCCCGTTTCCGCCTCCTAGCTCGAGATGAGGGATCCTTTCCCTGTTTCGTAGGGAAAGAATTCCCGACGTTCCCGTCAAATCTCAAGAGGAGGCGCTCTCCACAGGAAAGGCGAGAGGAACTCCAGGGTCGTGACACCATTCCAAGAGTCCCCCAGATGTGTCAGTCCATTCCAGAGTAACCTGTTTTCCCTGCACTGCCTTGACGTTCAAGCCGAGGATCGACTCCCACCACGTGTGCACGTGGGACAGCCTCGTGGGAAAGCCTCGTGGGAAAGACTCGAGGGAAAACCATAGATCCTTTGATCCACGCGGCGGACTGCGTGACACTGCTGCTACCGCTCTGGAGGAAAGCGCAAGTGCATGCCCGCATTCGAGACGAGGACTGACTCCCCTGGGGAGACTCCAGAAGTACCCCAAGATCCATGTCAGCACTGGAGAGGAATCCTCAGGTTCCGGCCCCGACTCCACACAAGGTCTTAGGCCCTGGCATCGACGGGAGAGGAATCCCGAGAGGCCCCCGAGGAACTCGCATGGGGACTGGCCTTTCCTGAGGCCACCAGAGCGGGTCCCTGAGGTCCCCGTCGTAAGTCGAGAGCACCTGCCGCAACTCGAGAAAATCCAGGAGGTTTTGCCCTCCAGGCGAGATGAGGCCCATTTCCGCTGAGGCTTCTCGAGGCTAATCACGTCTAACCACTGGAACTTCCAAAGGGTCATTCACACCCTTGCTGCAACTCAAGAAGTACCCCGACATACCCGTCTCCACTCGAGAGGAAGCACGTGGGGTCCCGCACACATCCAGGGGAGCCCCGTTTCCGCCTCCTAGCTCGAGATGAGGGATCATTTCCCTGCTTCGTAGGGAAAGAATTCCCGCCGATCCTGTCGCATCTCAAGAGGAAGCGCTCTCCACAGGAAAGGGGAGAGGAACTCCAGGGTCGTGCCACCATTCCAAGAGACCCCCAGATGTGTCAGTCCATTACAGAGGAACCTGTTTTCCCTGCACTGCCTTGAGGTTCAAGCCGAGGATCGACTCCCACCACGTGTGCACGTGGGACAGCCCTGTGGGAAAGCCTCGTGGGAAAGCCTCGTGGGAAAGACTCGAGGGAAAACCATAGATCCTTTGATCCAGGCGGCGGACTGCGTGACACTGCTGCTACCGCTCTGGAGGAAAGCGCAAGTGCATGCCCGCATTCGAGACGAGGACTGACTCCCCTGGGGAGACTCCAGAAGTACCCCAAGATCCATGTCAGCACTGGAGAGGAATCCTCAGGTTCCGGCCCCGACTCCACAGAAGGTCTTAGGCCCCGTCATCGACGGGAGAGGGATCCCGAGAGGCCCCCGAGGAACTCGCATGGGGACTGGCTTTTCCTGAGGCCACCAGAGCGGTTCCCTGAGGTCCCCGTCGTCAGTCGAGAGCACCTGCCGCAACTCGAGAAAATCCAGGCGGTTTTGCCCTCCAGGCGAGATGAGGCTCATTTCCGCTGAGGCTTGTCGAGGCTAATCACGTCTAAACACTGGAACTTCCAAAGGGTCCTTCACACCCTTGCTGCAACTCAAGAAGTTCCCCGACATACCCGTCTCCACTCGAGAGGAAGCACGTGGGGTCCCGCACACATCCAGGGGAGCCCCGTTTCCGCCTCCTAGCTCGAGATGAGGGATCCTTTCCCTGTTTCGTAGGGAAAGAATTCCCGGCGTTCCCGTCGCATCTCAAGAGGAGGCGCTCTCCACAGGAAAGGCGAGAGGAACTCCAAGGTCGTGCCACCATTCCAAGAGTCCCCCAGATGTGTCAGTCCATTCCAGAGGAACCTGTTTTCCCTCCACTGCCTTGACGTTCAAGCCGAGGATCGAGTCCCACCACGTGTGCACGTGGGACAGCCCTGTGGGAAAGCCTCGTGGGAAAGCCTCGTGGGAAAGGCTCGAGGGAAAACCATAGATCCTTTGATCCAGGCGGCGGACTGCGTGACACTGCTGCTACCGCTCTGGAGGAAAGCGCAAGTGCATGCCCGCATTCGAGACGAGGACTGACTCCCCTGGGGAGACTCCAGAAGTACCCCAAAATCCATGTCAGCACAGGAGAGGAATCCTCAGGTTCCGACCCCGACTCCACACAAGGTCTTAGGCCCTGGCATCGACGGGAGAGGAATCCCCAGAAGCCCCCGAGGAACTCGCATGGGGACTGTCCTTTCCTGAGGCCACCAGAGCGGTTCCCTGAGGTCCCCGTCGTAAGTCGAGAGCACCTGCCGCAACTCGAGAAAATCCAGGAGGTGTTGCCCTCCAGGCGAGATGAGGCCCATTTCCGCTGAGGCTTCTCGAGGCCAATCACATCTAACCACTGGAACTTCCAAAGGGTCCTTCACACCCTTGCTGCAACTCAAGTAGTTCCCCGACATACCCGTCTCCACTCGAGAGGAAGCACGTGGTGTCCCACACACATCCAGGGGAGCCCTGTTTCGCCTCCTAGCTCGAGATGAGGGATCCTTTCCCTGTTTCGTAGGGAAAGAATTCCCGGCGTTTCCGTCGCATCTCAAGAGGAGGCGCTCTCCACAGGAAAGGCGAGAGGAACTCCAGGGTCGTGCCACCATTCCAAGAGTCCCCCAGATGTGTCAGTCCATTCCAGAGGAACCTGTTTTGCCTGCACTGCCTTGACGTTCAAGCCGAGGATCGACTCCCACCACGTGTGCACGTGGGACAGCCCTGTGGGAAAGCCTCGTGGGAAAGCCTCGTGGGAAAGTCTCGAGGGAAAAACATAGATCCTTTGATCCACGCGGCGGACTGCGTGACACTGCTGCTACCGCTCTGGAGGAAAGCGCAAGTGCATGCCCGCATTCGAGACGAGGACTGACTCCCCTGGGGAGACTCCAGACGTACCCCAAGATCCATGTCAGCACTGGAGAGGAATCCTCAGGTTCCGGCCCCGACTCCACACAAGGTCTTAGGCCCCGGCATCGACCAGAGAGGAATCCCGAGACGCCCCCGAGGAACTCGCATGGGGACTGGCCTTTCCTGAGGCCACCAGAGCGGGTCCCTGAGGTCCCCGTCGTAAGTCGAGAGCACCTGCCGCAACTCGAGAAAATCCAGGAGGTTTTGCCCTCCAGGCGAGATGAGGCCCATTTCCGCTGAGGCTTCTCGAGGCTAATCACGTCTAACCACTGGAACTTCCAAAGGGTCCTTCACACCCTTGCTGCAACTCAAGAAGTTCCCCGACATACCCGTCTCCACTCGAGAGGAAGCACGTGGTGTCCCGCCCACATCCAGGGGAGCTCCGTTTCCGCCTCCTAGCTCGAGATGAGGGATCCTTTCCCTGTTTCGTAGGGAAAGAATTCCCGGCGTTCCCTTCGCACTCAAGAGGAGGCGCTCTCCACAGGAAAGGCGAGAGGAACTCCAGGGTCGTGCCACCATTCCAAGAGTCCCCCAGATGTGTCGGTCCATTCCAGAGGAACCTGTTTTCCCTGCACTGCCTTGACGTTCAAGCCAAGGATCGAGTCCCACCACGTGTGCACGTGGGACAGCCCTGTGGGAAAGCCTCGTGGGAAAGCCTCGTGGGAAAGACTCGAGGGAAAACCATAGATCCTTTGATCCACGCGGCGGACTGCGTGACACTGCTGCTACCGCTCTGGAGGAAAGCGCAAGTGCATGCCCGCATTCGAGACGAGGACTGACTCCCCTGGGGAGACTCCAGAAGTACCCCAAGATCCATGTCAGCACTGGAGAGGAATCCTCAGGTTCCGGCCCCGACTCCACACAAGGTCTTAGGCCCCGGCATCGACGGGAGAGGAATCCCGAGACGCCCCCGTGGAACTCGCATGGGGACTGGCCTTTCCTGAGGCCACCAGAGCGGTTCCCTGAGGTCCCCGTCATAAGTCGAGAGCACCTGCCGCAACTCGAGAAAATCTAGGAGGTTTTGCCCTCCAGGCGAGATGAGGCCCATTTCCGCTGAGGCTTCACGAGGCCAATCACATCTAACCACTGGAACTTCCAAAGGGTCCTTCACACCATTGCTGCAACTCAAGAAGTTCCCCGACATACCCGTCTGCACTCGAGAGGAAGCACGTGGTGTCCCGCACACATCCAGGGGAGCCCCGTTTCCGCCTCCTAGCTCGAGATGAGGGATCCTTTCCCTGTTTCGTAGGGAAAGAATTCCCGGCGTTCCCGTCGCATCTCAAGAGGAGGCGCTCTCCACAGGAAAGGCGAGAGGAACTCCAGGGTCGTGCCACCGTTCCAGGAGTCCCCCAGATGTGTCAGTCCATTCCAGAGGAACCTGTTTTCCCTGCACTGCCTTGACGTTCAAGCCGAGGATCGACTCCCACCACGTGTGCACGTGGGACAGCCCTGTGGGAAAGCCTCGTGGGAAAGCCTCGTGGGAAAGACTCGAGGGAAAACCATAGATCCTTTGATCCACGCGGCGGACTGCGTGACACTGCTGCTACCGTTCTGGAGGAAAGCGCAAGTGCATGCCCGCATTCGAGACGAGGACTGACTCCCCTGGGGAGACTCCAGAAGTACCCCAAGATCCATGTCAGCACTGGAGAGGAATCCTCAGGTTCCGGCCCCGACTCCACACAAGGTCTTAGGCCCCGGCATCGACGGGAGAGGAATCCCGAGACGCCCCCGTGGAACTCGCATGGGGACTGGCCTTTCCTGAGGCCACCAGAGCGGGTCCCTGAGGTCCCCGTCGTAAGTCGAGAGCACCTGCCGCAACTCGAGAAAATCCAGGAGGTTTTGCCCTCCAGGCGAGATGAGGCCCATTTCCGCTGAGGCTTCACGAGGCCAATCACATCTAACCACTGGAACTTCCAAAGGGTCCTTCACACCATTGCTGCAACACAAGAAGTTCCCCGACATACCCGTCTCCACTCGAGAGGAAGCACGTGGGGTCCCGCACACATCCAGGGGAGCCCCGTTTCCGCCTCCTAGCTCGAGATGAGGGATCCTTTCCCTGTTTCGTAGGGAAAGAATTCCCGCCGATCCTGTCGCATCTCAAGAGGAAGCGCTCTCCACAGGAAAGGGGAGAGGAACTCCAGGGTCGTGCCACCATTCCAAGAGACCCCCAGATGTGTCAGTCCATTACAGAGGAACCTGTTTTCCCTGCACTGCCTTGAGGTTCAAGCCGAGGATCGACTCCCACCACGTGTGCACGTGGGACAGCCCTGTGGGAAAGCCTCGTGGGAAAGCCTCGTGGGAAAGACTCGAGGGAAAACCATAGATCCTTTGATCCAGGCGGCGGACTGCGTGACACTGCTGCTACCGCTCTGGAGGAAAGCGCAAGTGCATGCCCGCATTCGAGACGAGGACTGACTCCCCTGGGGAGACTCCAGAAGTACCCCAAGATCCATGTCAGCACTGGAGAGGAATCCTCAGGTTCCGGCCCCGACTCCACACAAGGTCTTAGGCCCCGTCATCGACGGGAGAGGGATCCCGAGAGGCCCCCGAGGAACTCGCATGGGGACTGGCTTTTCCTGAGGCCACCAGAGCGGTTCCCTGAGGTCCCCGTCGTCAGTCGAGAGCACCTGCCGCAACTCGAGAAAATCCAGGCGGTTTTGCCCTCCAGGCGAGATGAGGCTCATTTCCGCTGAGGCTTGTCGAGGCTAATCACGTCTAAACACTGGAACTTCCAAAGGGTCCTTCACACCCTTGCTGCAACTCAAGAAGTTCCCCGACATACCCGTCTCCACTCGAGAGGAAGCACGTGGGGTCCCGCACACATCCAGGGGAGCCCCGTTTCCGCCTCCTAGCTCGAGATGAGGGATCCTTTCCCTGTTTCGTAGGGAAAGAATTCCCGGCGTTCCCGTCGCATCTCAAGAGGAGGCGCTCTCCACAGGAAAGGCGAGAGGAACTCGAAGGTCGTGCCACCATTCCAAGAGTCCCCCAGATGTGTCAGTCCATTCCAGAGGAACCTGTTTTCCCTCCACTGCCTTGACGTTCAAGCCGAGGATCGAGTCCCACCACGTGTGCACGTGGGACAGCCCTGTGGGAAAGCCTCGTGGGAAAGCCTCGTGGGAAAGGCTCGAGGGAAAACCATAGATCCTTTGATCCAGGCGGCGGACTGCGTGACACTGCTGCTACCGCTCTGGAGGAAAGCGCAAGTGCATGCCCGCATTCGAGACGAGGACTGACTTCCCTGGGGAGACTCCAGAAGTACCCCAAAATCCATGTCAGCACTGGAGAGGAATCCTCAGGTTCCGACCCCGACTCCACACAAGGTCTTAGGCCCTGGCATCGACGGGAGAGGAATCCCCAGAAGCCCCCGAGGAACTCGCATGGGGACTGTCCTTTCCTGAGGCCACCAGAGCGGTTCCCTGAGGTCCCCGTCGTAAGTCGAGAGCACCTGCCGCAACTCGAGAAAATCCAGGAGGTGTTGCCCTCCAGGCGAGATGAGGCCCATTTCCGCTGAGGCTTCTCGAGGCCAATCACATCTAACCACTGGAACTTCCAAAGGGTCCTTCACACCCTTGCTGCAACTCAAGAAGTTCCCCGACATACCCGTCTCCACTCGAGAGGAAGCACGTGGTGTCCCGCCCACATCCAGGGGAGCTCCGTTTCCGCCTCCTAGCTCGAGATGAGGGATCCTTTCCCTGTTTCGTAGGGAAAGAATTCCCGGCGTTCCCTTCGCACTCAAGAGGAGGCGCTCTCCACAGGAAAGGCGAGAGGAACTCCAGGGTCGTGCCACCATTCCAAGAGTCCCCCAGATGTGTCGGTCCATTCCAGAGGAACCTGTTTTCCCTGCACTGCCTTGACGTTCAAGCCAAGGATCGAGTCCCACCACGTGTGCACGTGGGACAGCCCTGTGGGAAAGCATCGTGGGAAAGCCTCGTGGGAAAGACTCGAGGGAAAACCATAGATCCTTTGATCCATGCGGCGGACTGCGTGACACTGCTGCTACCGCTCTGGAGGAAAGCGCAAGTGCATGCCCGCATTCGAGACGAGGACTGACTCCCCTGGGGAGACTCCAGAAGTACCCCAAGATCCATGTCAGCACGGGAGAGAAATAATCAGGTTCCGGCCCCGACTCCACACAAGGTCTTAGGCCCCGGCATCGACGGGAGAGGAATCCCCAGAGGAACTCGCATGGGGACTGGCCTTTCCTGAGGCCACCAGAGAGGGTCCCTGAGGTCCTCGTCGTAAGTCGAGAGCACCTGCCGCAACTCGAGAAAATCCAGGAGGTGTTGCCCTCCAGGCGAGATGAGGCCCATTTCCGCTGAGGCTTCTCGAGGCCAATCACATCTAACCACTGGAACTTCCAAAGGGTCCTTCACACCCTTGCTGCAACTCAAGAAGTTCCCCGACATACCCGTCTCCACTCGAGAGGAAGCACGTGGTGTCCCACACACATCCAGGGGAGCCCTGTTTCGCCTCCTAGCTCGAGATGAGGGATCCTTTCCCTGTTTCGTAGGGAAAGAATTCCCGGCGTTTCCGTCGCATCTCAAGAGGAGGCGCTCTCCACAGGAAAGGCGAGAGGAACTCCAGGGTCGTGCCACCATTCCAAGAGTCCCCCAGATGTGTCAGTCCATTCCAGAGGAACCTGTTTTGCCTGCACTGCCTTGACGTTCAAGCCGAGGATCGACTCCCACCACGTGTGCACGTGGGACAGCCCTGTGGGAAAGCCTCGTGGGAAAGCCTCGTGGGAAAGACTCGAGGGAAAACCATAGATCCTTTGATCCACGCGGCGGACTGCGTGACACTGCTGCTACCGCTCTGGAGGAAAGCGCAAGTGCATGCCCGCATTCGAGACGAGGACTGACTCCCCTGGGGAGACTCCAGACGTACCCCAAGATCCATGTCAGCACTGGAGAGGAATCCTCAGGTTCCGGCCCCGACTCCACACAAGGTCTTAGGCCCCGGCATCGACGGGAGAGGAATCCCGAGACGCCCCCGAGGAACTCGCATGGGGACTGGCCTTTCCTGAGGCCACCAGAGCGGGTCCCTGAGGTCCCCGTCGTAAGTCGAGAGCACCTGCCGCAACTCGAGAAAATCCAGGAGTTTTTGCCCTCCAGGCGAGATGAGGCCCATTTCCGCTGAGGCTTCTCGAGGCCAATCACATCTAACCAATGGAACTTCCAAAGGGTCCTTCACACCCTTGCTGCAACTCAAGAAGTTCCCCGACATACCCGTCTGCACTCGAGAGGAAGCACGTGGTGTCCCGCACACATCCAGGGGAGCCCCGTTTCCGCCTCCTAGCTCGAGATGAGGGATCCTTTCCCTGTTTCGTAGGGAAAGAATTCCTGGCGTTCCCGTCGCATCTCAAGAGGAGGCGCTCTCCACAGGAAAGGCGAGAGGAACTCCAGGGTCGTGCCACCGTTCCAGGAGTCCCCCAGATGTGTCAGTCCATTCCAGAGGAACCTGTTTTCCCTGCACTGCCTTGACGTTCAAGCCGAGGATCGACTCCCACCACGTGTGCACGTGGGACAGCCCTGTGGGAAAGCCTCGTGGGAAAGCCTCGTGGGAAAGACTCGAGGGAAAACCATAGATCCTTTGATCCACGCGGCGGACTGCGTGACACTGCTGCTACCGCTCTGGAGGAAAGCGCAAGTGCATGCCCGCTTTCGAGACGAGGACTGACTCCCCTGGGGAGATGCAGAAGTACCCCAAGATCCAAGTCAGCACTGGAGAGGAATCCTCAGGTTCCGGCCCCGACTCCACACACGGTCTTAGGCCCCGGCATCGACGGGAGAGGAATCCCGAGACGCCCCCGAGGAACTCGCATGGGGACTGGCCTTTCGTGAGGCCACCAGAGCGGTTCCCTGAGGTCCCCGTGGTAAGTCGAGAGCACCTGCCGCAACTCGAGAAAATCCAGGAGGTTTTGCCCTCCAGGCGAGATGAGGCCCATTTCCGCTGAGGCTTCTCGAGGCTAATCACGTCTAACCACTGGAACTTCCAAAGGGTCATTCACACCCTTGCTGCAACTCAAGAAGTACCCCGACATACCCGTCTCCACTCGAGAGGAAGCACGTGGGGTCCCGCACACATCCAGGGGAGCCCCGTTTCCGCCTCCTAGCTCGAGATGAGGGATCCTTTCCCTGCTTCGTAGGGAAAGAATTCCCGCCGATCCTGTCGCATCTCAAGAGGAAGCGCTCTCCACAGGAAAGGGGAGAGGAACTCCAGGGTCGTGCCACCATTCCAAGAGACCCCCAGATGTGTCAGTCCATTACAGAGGAACCTGTTTTCCCTGCACTGCCTTGAGGTTCAAGCCGAGGATCGAGTCCCACCACGTGTGCACGTGGGACAGCCCTGTGGGAAAGCCTCGTGGGAAAGCCTCGTGGGAAAGACTCGAGGGAAAACCATAGATCCTTTGATCCAGGCGGCGGACGGCGTGACACTGCTGCTACCGCTCTGGAGGAAAGCGCAAGTGCATGCCCGCATTCGAGACGAGGACTGACTCCCCTGGGGAGACTCCAGAAGTACCCCAAGATCCATGTCAGCACTGGAGAGGAATCCTCAGGTTCCGGCCCCGACTCCACACAAGGTCTTAGGCCCCGTCATCGACGGGAGAGGGATCCCGAGAGGCCCCCGAGGAACTCGCATGGGGACTGGCTTTTCCTGAGGCCACCAGAGCGGTTCCCTGAGGTCCCCGTCGTCAGTCGAGAGCACCTGCCGCAACTCGAGAAAATCCAGGCGGTTTTGCCCTCCAGGCGAGATGAGGCTCATTTCCGCTGAGGCTTGTCGAGGCTAATCACGTCTAAACACTGGAACTTCCAAAGGGTCCTTCACACCCTTGCTGCAACTCAAGAAGTTCCCCGACATACCCGTCTCCACTCGAGAGGAAGCACGTGGGGTCCCGCTCACATCCAGGGGAGCCCCGTTTCCGCCTCCTAGCTCGAGATGAGGGATCCTTTCCCTGTTTCGTAGGGAAAGAATTCCCGGCGTTCCCGTCGCATCTCAAGAGGAGGCGCTCTCCACAGGAAAGGCGAGAGGAACTCCAAGGTCGTGACACCATTCCAAGAGTCCCCCAGATGTGTCAGTCCATTCCAGAGGAACCTGTTTTCCCTCCACTGCCTTGACGTTCAAGCCGAGGATCGAGTCCCACCACGTGTGCACGTGGGACAGCCCTGTGGGAAAGCCTCGTGGGAAAGCCTCGTGGGAAAGGCTCGAGGGAAAACCATAGATCCTTTGATCCAGGCGGCGGACTGCGTGACACTGATGCTACCGCTCTGGAGGAAAGCGCAAGTGCATGCCCGCATTCGAGACGAGGACTGACTCCCCTGGGGAGACTCCAGAAGTACCCCAAAATCCATGTCAGCACTGGAGAGGAATCCTCAGGTTCCGACCCCGACTCCACACAAGGTCTTAGGCCCTGGCATCGACGGGAGAGGAATCCCCAGAAGCCCCCGAGGAACTCGCATGGGGACTGTCCTTTCCTGAGGCCACCAGAGCGGTTCCCTGAGGTCCCCGTCGTAAGTCGAGAGCACCTGCCGCAACTCGAGAAAATCCAGGAGGTGTTGCCCTCCAGGCGAGATGAGGCCCATTTCCGCTGAGGCTTCTCGAGGCCAATCACATCTAACCACTGGAACTTCCAAAGGGTCCTTCACACCCTTGCTCCAACTCAAGTAGTTCCCCGACATACCCGTCTCCACTCGAGAGGAAGCACGTGGTGTCCCACACACATCCAGGGGAGCCCTGTTTCGCCTCCTAGCTCGAGATGAGGGATCCTTTCCCTGTTTCGTAGGGAAAGAATTCCCGGCGTTTCCGTCGCATCTCAAGAGGAGGCGCTCTCCACAGGAAAGGCGAGAGGAACTCCAGGGTCGTGCCACCATTCCAAGAGTCCCCCAGATGTGTCAGTCCATTCCAGAGGAACCTGTTTTCCCTGCACTGCCTTGACGTTCAAGCCGAGGATCGACTCCCACCACGTGTGCACGTGGGACAGCCCTGTGGGAAAGCCTCGTGGGAAAGCCTCGTGGGAAAGACTCGAGGGAAAAACATAGATCCTTTGATCCACGCGGCGGACTGCGTGACACTGCTGCTACCGCTCTGGAGGAAAGCGCAAGTGCATGCCCGCATTCGAGACGAGGACTGACTCCCCTGGGGAGACTCCAGACGTACCCCAAGATCCATGTCAGCAGTGGAGAGGAATCCTCAGGTTCCGGCCCCGACTCCACACAAGGTCTTAGGCCCCGGCATCGACGGGAGAGGAATCCCGAGACGCCCCCGAGGAACTCGCATGGGGACTGGCCTTTCCTGAGGCCACCAGAGCGGGTCCCTGAGGTCCCCGTCGTAAGTCGAGAGCACCTGCCGCAACTCGAGAAAATCCAGGAGGTTTTGCCCTCCAGGCGAGATGAGGCCCATTTCCGCTGAGGCTTCTCGAGGCTAATCACGTCTAACCACTGGAACTTCCAAAGGGTCCTTCACACCCTTGCTGCAACTCAAGAAGTTCCCCGACGTACCCGTCTCCACTCGAGAGGAAGCACGTGGTGTCCCGCCCACATCCAGGGGAGCTCCGTTTCCGACTCCTAGCTCGAGATGAGGGATCCTTTCCCTGTTTCGTAGGGAAAGAATTCCCGGCGTTCCCTTCGCACTCAAGAGGAGGCGCTCTCCACAGGAAAGGCGAGAGGAACTCCAGGGTCGTGCCACCATTCCAAGAGTCCCCCAGATGTGTCGGTCCATTCCAGAGGAACCTGTTTTCCCTGCACTGCCTTGACGTTCAAGCCAAGGATCGAGTCCCACCACGTGTGCACGTGGGACAGCCCTGTGGGAAAGCCTCGTGGGAAAGCCTCGTGGGAAAGACTCGAGGGAAAACCATAGATCCTTTGATCCATGCGGCGGACTGCGTGACACTGCTGCTACCGCTCTGGAGGAAAGCGCAAGTGCATGCCCGCATTCGAGACGAGGACTGACTCCCCTGGGGAGACTCCAGAAGTACCCCAAGATCCATGTCAGCACGGGAGAGGAATAATCAGGTTCCGGGCCCGACACCACACAAGGTCTTAGGCCCCGGCATCGACGGGAGAGGAATCCACAGAGGAACTCGCATGGGGACTGGCCTTTCCTGAGGCCACCAGAGAGGGTCCCTGAGGTCCTCGTCGTAAGTCGAGAGCACCTGCCGCAACTCGAGAAAATCCAGGCGGTTTTGCCCTCCAGGCGAGATGAGGCCCATTTCCGCTGAGCCTTCTCGAGGCCAATCACATCTAACCATTTGAACTTCCAAAGGGTCCTTCACACCCTTGCTGCAACTCAAGAAGTTCCCCGACATACCCGTCTCCACTCGAGAGGAAGCACGTGGGGTCCCGCACACATCCAGGGGAGCCCCGTTTCCGCCTCCTAGCTCGAGATGAGGGATCCTTTCCCTGTTTCGTAGGGAAAGAATTCCCGGCGTTCCCGTCGCATCTCAAGAGGAGGCGCTCTTCACAGGAAAGGCGAGAGGAACTCCAGGGTCGTGCCACCATTCCAAGAGTCCCCCAGATGTGTCAGTCCATTCCTGAGGAACCTGTTTTCCCTGCACTGCCTTGACGTTCAAGCCGAGGATCCACTCCCACCACGTGTGCACGTGGGACAGCCCTGTGGGAAAGCCTCGTGGGAAAGCCTCGTGGGAAAGACTCGAGGGAAAACCATAGATCCTTTGATCCACGCGGCGGACTGCGTGACACTGCTGCTACCGCTCTGGAGGAAAGCGCAAGTGCATGCCCGCATTCGAGACGAGGACTGACTCCCCTGGGGAGACTCCAGAAGTACCCCTAGATCCATGTCAGCACTGGAGAGGAATCCTCAGATTCCGGCCCCGACTCCACACAAGGTCTTAGGCCCGGGCATCGACGGGAGAGGAATCCCGAGAGGCCCCCGAGGAACTCGCATGGGGACTGGCCTTTCCTGAGGCCACCAGAGCGGTCCCTGAGGTCCCCGTCGTAAGTCGAGAGCACCTGCCGCAACTCGAGAAAATCCAGGAGGTTTTGCCCGCCAGGCGAGATGAGGCCCATTTCCGCTGAGGCTTCTCGAGGCTAATCACGTCTAACCACTGGAACTTCCAAAGGGTCTTTCACACCCTTGCTGCAACTCAAGAAGTTCCCCGACATACCCGTCTCCACTCGAGAGGAAGCACGTGGGGTCCCGCACACATCCAGGGGAGCCCCGTTTCCGCCTCCTAGCTCGAGATGAGGGATCCTTTCCCTGTTTCGTAGGGAAAGAATTCCCGGCGTTCCCGTCGCATCTCAAGAGGAGGCCCTCTCCACAGGAAAGGCGAGAGGAAAACCAGGGTCGTGCCACCATTCCAAGAGTCCCGCAGATGTGTCAGTCCATTCAGGAGGAACCTGTTTTCCCTTCACTGCCTTGACGTTCAAGCCGAGGATCGACTCCCACCACGTGTGCACGTGGGACAGCCCTGTGGGAAAGCCTCGTGGGAAAGCCTCGTTGGAAAGACTCGAGGGAAAACCATATATCCTTTGATCCACGCGGCGGACTGCGTGACACTGCTGCTACCGCTCTGGAGGAAAGCGCAAGTGCATGCCCGCATTCGAGACGAGGACCGACTCCCTGGGGAGACTCCAGAAGTACCCCAAGATCCATGTCAGCACTGGAGAGGAATCCTCAGGTTCCGGCCCCGACTCCACACAAGGTCTTAGGCCCAGGCATCGACGGGAGAGGAATCCCGAGAGGCCCCCGAGGAAGTCGCATGGGGACTGGCCTTTCCTGAGGCCACCAGAGCGGGTCCCTGAGGTCCCCGTCGTAAGTCGAGAGCACCTGCCGCAACTCGAGAATATCCAGGAGGTTTTGCCCTCCAGGCGAGATGAGGCCCATTTCCTCTGAGGCTTCTCGAGGCTAATCACGTCTAACCATTGGAACTTCCAAAGGGTCCTTCACACCCTTGCTGCAACTCAAGAAGTTCCGCGACATACCCGTCTCCACTCGAGAGGAAGCACGTGGTGTCCCGCACACATCCAGGGGAGCCCCGTTTCCGCCTCCTTGCTCGAGATGTGGGATCCTTTCCCTGTTTCGTAGGGAAAGATTTCCCGGCGTTCCCGTCGCATCTCAAGAGGAGGCGCTCTCCACCGGAAAGGCGAGAGGATCTCCAGGGTCGTGCCACCATTCCAAGAGTCCCCCAGATGTGTCAGTCCATTCCAGAGGAACCTTTTTTCCCTGCACTGCCTTGACGTTCAAGCCGAGGATCCACTCCCACCACGTGTGCACGTGGGACAGCCCTGTGGGAAAGCCTCGTGGGAAAGCTTCGTTGGAAAGTCTCGAGGGAAAACCATAGATCCTTTGATCCACGCGGCGGACTGCGTGACACTGCTGCTACCGCTCTGGAGGAAAGCGCAAGTGCATGCCCACATTCGAGACGAGGACTGACTCTCCTGGGGAGACTCCAGAAGTACCCCAAGATCCATGTCAGCACTGGAGAGGAATCCTCAGGTTCCGGCCCTGACTCCACACAAGGTCTTAGGCCCCGGCATCGACGGGAGAGGAATCCCGAGACGCCCCCGAGGAACTCGCATGGGGACTGGCCTTTCCTGAGGCCACCAGAGCGGGTCCCTGAGGTCCCCGTCGTAAGTCGAGAGCACCTGCCGCAACTCGAGAAAATCCAGGAGGTTTTGCCCTTCAGCGAGATGAGTCCCATTTCCGCTGAGGCTTCTCGAGGCTAATCACGTCTAACCACTGGAAGTTCCAAAGGGTCCTTCACACCCTTGCTGCAACTCAAGAAGTTCCCCGACATACCCGTCTCCACTCGAGAGGAAGCACGTGGGGTCCCGCACACATCCAGGGGAGCCCCGTTTCCGCCTCCTAGCTCGAGATGAGGGATCCTTTCCCTGTTTCTTAGGGAAAGAATTCCCGGCGTTCCCGTCGCATCTCAAGAGGAGGCGCTCTCCACAAGAAAGGCGAGAGGAACTCCAGGGTCGTGCCACCATTCCAAGAGTCCCCCAGATGTGTCAGTCCATTCAGGAGGAACCTGTTTTCCCTGCACTGCCTTGACGTTCAAGCCGAGGATCGACTCCCACCACGTGTGCACGTGGGACAGCCCTGTGGGAAAGCCTCGTGGGAAAGCCTCGTTGGAAAGACTCGAGGGAAAACCATAGATCCTTTGATCTACGCGGCGGACTGCGTGACACTGCTGCTACCGCTCTGGAGGAAAGCGCAAGTCCATGCCCGCATTCGAGACGAGGACTGACTCCCCTGGGGAGACTCCAGAAGTACCCCAAGATCCATGTCAGCACTGGAGAGGAATCCTGAGGTTCCGGCCCCGATTCCACACAAGGTCTTAGGCCCCGGCATCGACGGGAGAGGCATCCCGAGAGGCCCCCGAAGAACTCGCATGGGGACTGGCCTTTCCTGAGGCCACCAGAGCGGGTCCCTGAGGTCCCCGTCGTAAGTCGAGAGCACCTGCCGCAACTCGAGAAAATCCAGGAGGTTTTGCCCTCCAGGCGAGATGAGGCCCATTTCCGCTGAGGCTTCTCGAGGCCAATCACATCTAACCACTGGAACTTCCAAAGGGACCTTCACACCCTTGCTGCAACTCAAGAAGTTCCCCGACATACCCGTCTCCACTTGAGAGGAAGCACGTGGGGTCCCGCACACATCCAGGGGAGCCCCGTTTCCGCCTCCTAGCTCGAGATGAGGGATCCTTTCCCTGTTTCTTAGGGAAAGAATTCCCGGCGTTCCCGTCGCATCTCAAGAGGAGGCGCTCTCCACAGGAAAGGCGAGAGGAACTCCAGGGTCGTGCCACCATTCCAAGAGTCCCCCAGATGTGTCAGTCCATTCCAGAGGAACCTGTTTTCCCTGCACTGCCTTGACGTTCAAGCCGAGGATCGACTCCCACCACGTGTGCACGTGGGACAGCCCTGTGGGAAAGCCTCGTGGGAAAGCCTCTTGGAAAAGACTCGAGGGAAAACCATAGATCCTTTGATCCACGCGGCGGACTGCGTGACACTGCTGCTACCGCTCTGGAGGAAAGCGCAAGTGCATGCGGGCATTCGAGACGAGGACTGACTCCCCTGGGGAGACTCCAGAAGTACCCCAAGATCCATGTCAGCACTGGAGAGGATTCCTCAGATTCGGGCCCCGACTCCACACAAGGTCTTAGGCCCCGGCATCGACGGGAGAGGAATCCCGAGAGGCCCCCGAGGAACTCGCATCGGGACTGGCCTTTCCTGAGGCCACCAGAGCGGGTCCCTGAGGTCCCCGTCGTAAGTCGAGAGCACCTGCCGCAACTCGAGAAAATCCAGGAGGTTTTGCCCTCCAGGCGAGATGAGGCCCATTTCCGCTGAGGCTTCTCGAGGCCAATCACATCTAACCACTGGAACTTCCAAAGGGTCCTTCACACCCTTGCTGCAACTCAAGAAGTTCCGCGACATACCCGTCTGCACTCGAGAGGAAGCACGTGGGGTCCCGCACACATCCAGGGGAGCCCCGTTTCCGCCTCCTTGCTCGAGATGAGGGATCCTTTCCCTGTTTCGTAGGGAAAGATTTCCCGGCGTTCCCGTCGCATCTCAAGAGGAGGCGCTCTCCACAGGAAAGGCGAGAGGAACTCCAGGGTCGTGCCACCATTCCAAGAGTCCCCCAGATGTGTCAATCCATTCCAGAGGAACCTGTTTTCCCTGCACTGCCTTGACGTTCAAGCCGATGATCGACTCCCACCACGTGTGCACGTGGGACAGCCCTGTGGGAAAGCCTCGTGGGAAAGCCTCGTGGGAAAGACTCCAGGGAAAACCATAGATCCTTTGATCCACGCGGCGGACTGCGTGACACTGCTGCTACCGCTCTGGAGGAAAGCACAAGGGCATGCCCGCATTCGAGACGAGGACTGACTCCCCTGGGGAGACTCCAGAAGTACCCCAAGATCCATGTCAGGACTGGAGAGGAATCCTCAGGTTCCGGCCCCGACTCCACACAAGGTCTTAGGCCCCGGCATCGACGGGAGAGGAATCCCGAGAGGCCCCCGAGGAACTCGCATGGAGACTGGCCTTTCCTGAGGCCACCAGAGCGGGTCCCTGAGGTCCCCGTCGTAAGTCGAGAGCACCTGCCGCAACTCGAGAAAATCCAGGAGGTTTTGCCCTTCAGCGAGATGAGGCCCATTTCCGCTGAGGCTTCTCGAGGCTAATCACGTCTAACCACTGGAAGTTCCAAAGGGTCCTTCACACCCTTGCTGCAACTCAAGAAGTTCCCCGACATACCCGTCTCCACTCGAGAGGAAGCACGTGGGGTCCCGCACACATCCAGGGGAGCCCCGTTTCCGCCTCCTAGCTCGAGATGAGGGATCCTTTCCCTGTTTCTTAGGGAAAGAATTCCTGGCGTTCCCGTCGCATCACAAGAGGAGGCGCTCTCCACAGGAAAGGCGAGAGGAACTCCAGGGTCGTGCCACCATTCCAAGAGTCCCCCAGATGTGTCAGTCCATTCAGGAGGAACCTGTTTTCCCTTCACTGCCTTGACGTTCAAGCCGAGGATCGACTCCCACCACGTGTGCACGTGGGACAGCCCTGTGGGAAAGCCTCGTGGGAAAGCCTCGTGGGAAAGACTCGAGGGAAAACCATAGATCCTTTGATCCACGCGGCGGACTGCGTGACACTGCTGCTACCGCTCTGGAGGAAAGCGCAAGTGCATGCCCGCTTTCGAGACGAGGACTGACTCCCCTGGGGAGACTCCAGAAGTACCCCAAGATCCATGTCAGCACTGGAGAGGAATCCTGAGGTTCCGGCCCCGATTCCACACAAGGTCTTAGGCCCCGGCATCGACGGGAGAGGCATCCCGAGAGGCCCCCGAGGAACTCGCATGGGGACTGGCCTTTCCTGAGGCCACCAGAGCGGGTCCCTGAGGTCCTCGTCGTAAGTCGAGAGCACCTGCCGCAACTCGAGAAAATCCAGGAGGTTTTGCCCTCCAGGCGAGATGAGGCCCATTTCCGCTGAGGCTTCTCGAGGCCAATCACATCTAACCACTGGAACTTCCAAAGGGACCTTCACACCCTTGCTGCAACTCAAGAAGTTCCCCGACATACCCGTCTCCACTTGAGAGGAAGCACATGGGGTCCCGCACACATCCAGGGGAGCCCCGTTTCCGCCTCCAAGCTCGAGATGAGGGATCCTTTCCCTGTTTCGTAGGGAAAGAATTCCCGGCGTTCCCGTCGCATCTCAAGAGGAGGCGCTCTCCACAGGAAAGGCGAGAGGAACTCCAGGGTCGTGCCACCATTCCAAGAGTCCCCCAGATGTGTCAGTCCATTCCAGAGGAACCTGTTTTCCCTGCACTGCCTTGACGTTCAAGCCGAGGATCCACTCCCACCACGTGTGCACGTGGGACAGCCCTGTGGGAAAGCCTCGTGGGAAAGCCTCGTGGGAAAGACTCCAGGGAAAACCATAGATCCTTTGATCCACGCGGCGGACTGCGTGACACTGCTGCTACCGCTCTGGAGGAAAGCGCAAGGGCATGCCCGCATTCGAGACGAGGACTGACTCCCCTGGGGAGACTCCAGAAGTACCCCAAGATCCATGTCAGCACTGGAGAGGAATCCTCAAGTTCCGGCCCCGACTCCACACAAAGTCTTAGGCCCCAGCATCGACGGGAGGGGAATCCCGAGAGGCCCCCGAGGAACTCGCATGGGGACTGGCCTTTCCTGAGGCCACCAGAGCGGGTCCCTGAGGTCCCCGTCGTAAGTCGAGAGCACCTGCCGCAACTCGAGAAAATCCAGGAGGTTTTGCCCTCCAGGCGAGATGAGGCCCATTTCCGCTGAGGCTTCTCGAGGCCAATCACATCTAACCACTGGAACTTCCAAAGGGTCCTTCACACCCTTACTGCATCTCAAGCAGTTCCGCGACATACCCGTCTCCACTCGAGAGGAAGCACGTGGGGTCCCGCACACATCAAGGGGAGCCCCGTTTCCTCCTCCTAGCTCGAGATGAGGGATCCTTTTCCTGTTTCGTAGGGAAAGAATTCCCAGCGTTCCCGTCGCATCTCAAGAGGTGGAGCTCTCCACAGGAAAGGCGAGAGGAACTCCAGGGTCGTGGCACCATTCCAAGAGACCCCCAGATATGTCAGTCCATTCCAGAGGAACCTGTTTTCCCTGCACTGCCTTGACGTTCAAGCCGAGGATCGACTCCCACCACGTGTGCACGTGGGACAGCCCTGTGGGAAAGCCTCGTGGGAAAGCCTCGTGGGAAAGACTCGAGGGCAAACCATAGATCCTTTGATCCACGCGGCGGACTGCGTGACACTGCTGCTACCGCTCTGGAGGAAAGCGCAAGTACATGGGCGCATTCGAGACGAGGACTGACTCCCCTGGGGAGACTCCAGAAGTACCCCAAGATCCATGTCAGCACTGGAGAGGAATCCTCAGGTTCCGGCCCCGACTCCACACAAGGTCTTAGGCCCCGGCATCGACGGGAGAGGAATCCCGAGACGCCCCCGAGGAACTCGCATGGGGACTGGCCTTTCCTGAGGCCACCAGAGCGGGTCCCTGAGGTCCCCGTCGTAAGTCGAGAGCACCTGCCGCAACTCGAGAAAATCCAGGAGGTTTTGCCCTTCAGCGAGATGAGGCCCATTTCCGCTGAGGCTTCTCGAGGCTAATCACGTCTAACCACTGGAAGTTCCAAAGGGTCCTTCACACCCTTGCTGCAACTCAAGAAGTTCCCCGACATACCCGTCTCCACTCGAGAGGAAGCACGTGGGGTCCCGCACACATCCAGGGGAGCCCCGTTTCCGCCTCCTAGCTCGAGATGAGGGATCCTTTCCCTGTTTCTTAGGGAAAGAATTCCCGGCGTTCCCGTCGCATCTCAAGAGGAGGCGCTCTCCACAGGAAAGGCGAGAGGAACTCCAGGGTCGTGCCACCATTACAAGAGTCCCCCAGATGTGTCAGTCCATTCAGGAGGAACCTGTTTTCCCTTCACTGCCTTGACGTTCAAGCCGAGGATCGACTCCCACCACGTGTGCACGTGGGACAGCCCTGTGGGAAAGCCTCGTGGGAAAGCCTCGTTGGAAAGACTCGAGGGAAAACCATAGATCCTTTGATCCACGCGGCGGACTGCGTGACACTGCTGCTACCGCTCTGGAGGAAAGCGCAAGTCCATGCCCGCATTCGAGACGAGGACTGACTCCCCTGGGGAGACTCCAGAAGTACCCCAAGATCCATGTCAGCACTGGAGAGGAATCCTGAGGTTCTGGCCCCGATTCCACACAAGGTCTTAGGCCCCGGCATCGACGGGAGAGGCACCCCGAGAGGCCCCCGAGGAACTCGCATGGGGACTGGCCTTTCCTGAGGCCACCAGAGCGGGTCCCTGAGGTCCCCGTCGTAAGTCGAGAGCACCTGCCGCAACTCGAGAAAATCCAGGAGGTTTTGCCCTCCAGGCGAGATGAGGCCCATTTCCGCTGAGGCTTCTCGAGGCCAATCACATCTAACCACTGGAACTTCCAAAGGGACCTTCACACCCTTGCTGCAACTCAAGAAGTTCCCCGACATACCCGTCTCCACTTGAGAGGAAGCACGTGGGGTCCCGCACACATCCAGGGGAGCCCCGTTTCCGCCTCCTTGCTCGAGATGAGGGATCCTTTCCCTGTTTCGTAGGGAAAGATTTCCCGGCGTTCCCGTCGCATCTCAAGAGGAGGCGCTCTCCACAGGAAAGGCGAGAGGAATTCCAGGGTCGTGCCACCATTCCAAGAGTCCCCCAGATGTGTCAGTCCATTCCAGAGGAACCTGTTTTCCCTGCACTGCCTTGACGTTCAAGCCGAGGATCGACTCCCACCACGTGTGCACGTGGGACAGCCCTGTGGGAAAGCCTCGTGGGAAAGCCTCTTGGAAAAGACTCGAGGGAAAATCATAGATCCTTTGATCCACGCGGTGGACTGCGTGACACTGCTGCTACCGCTCTGGAGGAAAGCGCAAGGGCATGCCCGCATTCGAGACGAGGACTGACTCCCCTGGGGAGACTCCAGAAGTACCCCAAGATCCATGTCAGCACTGGAGAGGATTCCTCAGATTCGGGCCCCGACTCCACACAAGGTCTTAGGCCCCGGAATCGACGGGAGAGGAATCCCGAGAGGCCCCCGAGAAACTCGCATGGGGACTGGCCTTTCCTGAGGCCACCAGAGCGGGTCCCTGAGGTCCCCGTCGTAAGTCGAGAGCACCTGCCGCAACTCGAGAAAATCCAGGAGGTTTTGCCCTCCAGGCGAGATGAGGCCCATTTCCGCTGAGGCTTCTCGAGGCCAATCACATCTAACCACTGGAACTTCCAAAGGGTCCTTCACACCCTTGCTGCAACTCAAGAAGTTCCGCGATATACCCGTCTCCACTCGAGAGGAAGCACGTGGGGTCCCGCACACATCCAGGGGAGCCCCGTTTCCGCCTCCTTGCTCGAGATGAGGGATCCTTTCCCTGTTTCGTAGGGAAAGATTTCCCGGCGTTCCCGTCGCATCTCAAGAGGAGGCGCTCTCCACAGGAAAGGCGAGAGGAACTCCAGGGTCGTGCCACCATTCCAAGAGTCCCCCAGATGTGTCAGTCCATTCCAGAGGAACCTGTTTTCCCTGCACTGCCTTGACGTTCAAGCCGATTATCGACTCCCACCACGTGTGCACGTGGGACAGCCCTGTGGGAAAGCCTCGTGGGAAAGCCTCGTGGGAAAGACTCCAGGGAAAACCATAGATCCTTTGATCCACGCGGCGGACTGCGTGACACTGCTGCTACCGCTCTGGAGGAAAGCGCAAGTGCATGCGCGCATTCGAGACGAGGACTGACTCCCCTGGGGAGACTCCAGAAGTACCCCAAGATCCATGTCAGCACTGGAGAGGAATCCTCAGGTTCCGGCCCCGACTCCACACAAGGTCTTAGGCCCCGGCATCGACGGGAGAGGAATCCCGAGAGGCCCCCGATGAACTCGCATGGGGACTGGCCTTTCTTGAGGCCACCAGAGCGGGTCCCTGAGGTCCCCGTCGTAAGTCGAGAGCACCTGCCGCAACTCGAGAAAATCCAGGAGGTTTTGCCCTTCAGCGAGATGAGGCCCATTTCCGCTGAGGCTTCTCGAGGCTAATCACGTCTAACCACTGGAAGTTCCAAAGGGTCCTTCACCCCCTTGCTGCAACTCAAGAAGTTCCCCGACATACCCGTCTCCACTCGAGAGGAAGCACGTGGGGTCCCGCACACATCCAGGGGAGCCCCGTTTCCGCCTCCTAGCTCGAGATGAGGGATCCTTTCCCTGTTTCTTAGGGAAAGAATTCCCGGCGTTCCCGTCGCATCTCAAGAGGAGGCGCTCTCCACAGGAAAGGCGAGAGGAACTCCAGGGTCGTGCCACCATTCCAAGAGTCCCCCAGATGTGTCAGTCCATTCAGGAGGAACCTGTTTTCCCTTCACTGCCTTGACGTTCAAGCCGAGGATCGACTCCCACCACGTGTGCACGTGGGACAGCCCTGTGGGAAAGCCTCGTGGGAAAGCCTCGTGGGAAAGACTCGAGGGAAAACCATAGATCCTTTGATCCACGCGGCGGACTGCGTGACACTGCTGCTACCGCTCTGGAGGAAAGCGCAAGTGCATGCCCGCATTCGAGACGAGGACTGACTCCCCTGGGGAGACTCCAGAAGTACCCCAAGATCCATGTCAGCACTGGAGAGGAATCCTCAGGTTCCGGCCCCGATTCCACACAAGGTCTTAGGCCCCGGCATCGACGGGAGAGGCATCCCGAGAGGCCCCCGAGGAACTCGCATGGGGACTGGCCTTTCCTGAGGCCACCAGAGCGGGTCCCTGAGGTCCCCGTCGTAAGTCGAGAGCACCTGCCGCAACTCGAGAAAATCCAGGAGGTTTTGCCCTCCAGGCGAGATGAGGCCCATTTCCGCTGAGGCTTCTCGAGGCCAATCACATCTAACCACTGGAACTTCCAAAGGGACCTTCACACCCTTGCTGCAACTCAAGAAGTTCCCCGACATACCCGTCTCCACTTGAGAGGAAGCACGTGGGGTCCCGCACACATCCAGGGGAGCCCCGTTTCCGCCTCCAAGCTCGAGATGAGGGATCCTTTCCCTGTTACTTAGGGAAAGAATTCCCGGCGTTCCCGTCGCATCTCAAGAGGAGGCGCTCTCCACAGGAAAGGCGAGAGGAACTCCAGGGTCGTGCCACCATTCCAAGAGTCCCCCAGATGTGTCAGTCCATTCCAGAGGAACCTGTTTTCCCTGCACTGCCTTGACGTTCAAGCCGAGGATCCACTCCCACCACGTGTGCACGTGGGACAGCCCTGTGGGAAAGCCTCGTGGGAAAGCCTCGTGGGAAAGACTCCAGGGAAAACCTAGATCCTTTGATCCACGCGGCGGACTGCGTGACACTGCTGCTACCGCTCTGGAGGAAAGCGCAAGGGCATGCCCGCATTCGAAACGAGGACTGACTCCCCTGGGGAGACTCCAGAAGGACCCCAAGATCCATGTCAGCACTGGAGAGGAATCCTCAGGTTCCGGCCCCGACTCCACACAAAGTCTTAGGCCCCAGCATCGACAGGAGGGGAATCCCGAGAGGCCCCCGAGGAACTCGCATGGGGACTGGCCTTTCCTGAGGCCACCAGAGCGGGTCCCTGAGGTCCCCGTCGTAAGTCGAGAGCACCTGCCGCAACTCGAGAAAATCCAGGAGGTTTTGCCCTCCAGGCGAGATGAGGCCCATTTCCGCTGAGGCTTCTCGAGGCCAATCACATCTAACCACTGGAACTTCCAAAGGGTCCTTCACACCCTTGCTGCATCTCAAGCAGTTCCGCGACATACCCGTCTCCACTCGAGAGGAAGCACGTGGGGTCCCGCACACATCAAGGGGAGCCCCGTTTCCTCCTTCTAGCTCGAGATGAGGGATCCTTTCCCTGTTTCGTAGGGAAAGAATTCCCGGCGTTCCCGTCGCATCTCAAGAGGTGGCGCTCTCCACAGGAAAGGCGAGAGGAACTCCAGGGTCGTGGCACCATTCCAAGAGATCCCCAGATGTGTCAGTCCATTCCAGAGGAACCTGTTTTCCCTGCACTGCCTTGACGTTCAAGCCGAGGATCGACTGCCACCACGTGTGCACGTGGGACAGCCCTGTGGGAAAGCCTCGTGGGAAAGCCTCGTGGGAAAGACTCGAGGGAAAACCATAGATCCTTTGATCCACGCGGCGGACTGCGTGACACTGCTGCTACCGCTCTGGAGGAAAGCGCAAGTGCATGCGCGCATTCGAGACGAGGACTGACTCCCCTGGGGAGACTCCAGAAGTACCCCAAGATCCATGTCAGCACTGGAGAGGAATCCTCAGGTTCCGGCCCCGACTCCACACAAGGTCTTAGGCCCCGGCATCGACGGGAGAGGAATCCCGAGACGCCCCCGAGGAACTCGCATGGGGACTGGCCTTTCCTGAGGCCACCAGAGCGCTTCCCTGAGGTCCCCGTCGTAAGTCGAGAGCACCTGCCGCAACTCGAGAAAATCCAGGAGGTTTTGCCCTTCAGCGAGATGAGGCCCATTTCCGCTGAGGCTTCTCGAGGCCAATCACATTTAACCACTGGAACTTCCAAAGTGTCCTTCACACCCTTGCTGCAACTCAAGAAATTCCCCGACATACCCGTCTCCACTCGAGAGGAAGCACGTGGGGTCCCGCACACATCCAGGGGAGCCCCGTTTCCGCCTCCTAGCTCGAGATGAGGGATCCTTTGCCTGTTTCTTAGGGAAAGAATTCCCGGCGTTCCCGTCGCATCTCAAGAGGAGGCGCTCTCCACAGGAAAGGCGAGAGGAACTCCAGGGCCGTGCCACCATTCCAAGAGTCCCCCAGATGTGTCAGTCCATTCAGGAGGAACCTGTTTTCCCTTCACTGCATTGACGTTCCAGCCGAGGATCGACTCCCACCACGTGTGCACGTGGGACAGCCCTGTGGGAAAGCCTCGTGGGAAAGCATCGTGGGAAAGACTCGAGGGAAAACCATAGATCCTTTGATCCACGCGGCGGACTGCGTGACACTGCTGCTACCGCACTGGTGGAAAGCGCAAGTGCATGCCCGCATTCGAGACGAGGACTGACTCCCCTGGGAGACTCCAGAAGTACCCCAAGATCCATGTAAGCACTGGAGAGGAATCCTCAGGTTCCGGCCCCGACTCCACACAAGGTCTTAGGCCCCAGCATCGACGGGAGGGGAATCCCGAGAGGCCCCCGAGGAACTCGCATGAGGACTGGCCTTTCCTGAGGCCACCAGAGCGGGTCCCCGAGGTCCCCGTCGTAAGTCGAGAGCACCTGCCGCAACTCGAGAAAATCCAGGAGGTTTTGCCCTCCAGGCGAGATGAGGCCCATTTCCGCTTAGGCTTCTCGAGGCCAATCACATATAACCACTGGAATTTCCAAAGGGTCCTTCACACCCTTGCTGCATCTCAAGCAGTTCCGCGACATACCAGTCTCCACTCGAGAGGAAGCACGTTGGGTCCCGCACACATCAAGGGGAGCCCCGTTTCCTCCTCCTAGCTCGAGATGAGGGATCCTTTCCCTGTTTCGTAGGGAAAGATTTCCCGGCGTTCCCGTCGCATCAAGAGGTGGCGCTCTCCACAGGAAAGGCGAGAGGAACTCCAGGGTCGTGCCACCATTCCAAGAGACCCCCAGATGTGTCAGTCCATTCCAGAGGAACCTGTTTTCCCTGCACTGCCTTGACGTTCAAGCCGAGGATCGACTCCCACCACGTGTGCACGTGGGACAGCCCTGTGGGAAAGCCTCGTGGGAAAGCCTCGTGGGAAAGACTCGAGGGAAAACCATAGATCCTTTGATCCACGCGGCGGACTGCGTGACACTGCTGCTACCGCTCTGGAGGAAAGCGCAAGTGCATGCGCGCATTCGAGACGAGGACTGACTCCTCTGGGGAGACTCCAGAAGTACCCCAAGATCCATGTCAGCACTGGAGAGGAATCC
Source organism: Ovis canadensis (assembly GCF_042477335.2). Classification (NCBI taxonomy): domain Eukaryota; kingdom Metazoa; phylum Chordata; class Mammalia; order Artiodactyla; family Bovidae; genus Ovis; species Ovis canadensis. Next base: position 7,120,350 of record NC_091258.1, on the reverse strand, counting down.
TCAGGTTCCGGCCCCGACTCCACACAAGGTCTTAGGCCCCGGCATCGACGGGAGCGGAATCCCGAGAGGCCCCCGAGGAACTCGCATGGGGACTGGCCTTTCCTGAGGCCACCAGAGCGGGTCCCTGAGGTCCCCGTCGTAAGTCGAGAGCACCTGCCGCAACTCGAGAAAATCCAGGAGGTTTTGCCCTCCAGGTGAGATGAGGCCCATTTCCGCTGAGGCTTCTCGAGGCTAATCACATCTAACCACTGGAAATTCCAAAGGGTCCTTCACACCCTTGCTGCAACTCAAGCAGTTCCGCGACATACCCGTCTCCACTCGAGAGGAAGCACGTGGGGTCCCGCACACATCCAGGGGAGCCCCGTTTCCGCCTCCTAGCTCGAGATGAGGGATCCTTTCCCTGTTTCGTAGGGAAAGAATTCCCGGCGTTCCCGTCGCATCTCAAGAGGTGGCGCTCTCCACAGGAAAGGCGAGAGGAACTCCAGGGTCGTGGCACCATTCCAAGAGACCCCCAGATGTGTCAGTCCATTCCAGAGGAATCTGTTTACCGTGCACTGCCTTGACGCTCACTCCGAGGATCGACTCGCACCGCGTGTGCACGTGGGACAGCCCTGTGGGAAAGTCTCGTGGGAAAGCCTCGTGGGAAAGACTCGAGGGAATACCATAGATCCCTTGATCCACGTGGCGAACTGCGTGACACTGCTGCTACCGCTCTGGAGGAAAGCGCAAGTACATGCCCGCATTCGAGACGAGGACTGACTCCCCTGGGGAGACTCCAGAAGTACCCCAAGATCCATGTCAGCACTGGAGAGGAATCCTCAGGTTCCGGCCCCGACTCCACACAAGGTCTTAGGCCCCGGCATCGCCGGAACGGAATCCCGAGAGGCCCCCGAGGAACTCGCATGGGGACTGGCCTTTCCTGAGACCACCAGAGCGGGTCCCTGACGTCCCCGTCGTAAGTCGAGAGCACCTGCCGCAACTCGAGAAAATCCAGGAGGTTTTGCCCTCCAGGCGAGATGAGGCCCATTTCCGCTGAGGCTTCTCGAGGCCAATCACATCTAACCACTGGAACTTCCAAAGGGTCCTTCACACCCTTGCTGCAACTCAAGAAGTTCCCCGACATACCCGTCTCCACTCGAGAGGAAGCACGTGGGGTCCCGCACACATCCAGGGGAGCCCCGTTTCCGCCTCCTAGCTCGAGATGAGGGATCCTTTCCCTGTTTCGAAGGGAAAGAATTCCCGGCGTTCCCGTCGCATCTCAAGAGGTGGCACTCTCCACAGGAAAGGCGAGAGGAACTCCAGGGTCGTGCCACCATTCCAAGAGTCCCACAGATGTGTCAGTCCATTCCAGAGGAACCTGTTTTCCCTGCACTGCCTTGACGTTCAAGCCGAGGATCGACTCCCACCACGTGTGCACGTGGGACAGCCCTGTGGGAAAGCCTCGTGGGAAAGCCTCTTGGGAAAGACTCGAGGGAAAAACATAGATCCTTTGATCCACGCGGCGGACTGCGTGACACTGCTGTTACCGCTCTGGAGGAAAGCGCAAGTGCATGCCCGCATTCGAGACGAGGACTGACTCCCCTGGGGAGACTCCAGAAGTACCCCAAGATCCATGTCAGCACTGGAGAGGAATCCTCAGGTTCCGGCCCCGACTCCACACAAGGTCTTAGGCCCCGGCATCGACGGGAGAGGAATCCCCAGAGGCCCCCGAGGAACTCGCATGGGGACTGGCCTTTCCTGAGGCCACCAGAGCGGGTCCCTGAGGTCCCCATCGTAAGTCGAGAGCACCTGCCGCAACTCGAGATAATCCAGGAGGTTTTGCCCTCCAGGCGAGATGAGGCCCTTTTCCGCTGAGGCTTCTCGAGGCTAATCCCGTCTAACCATTGGAACTTCCAAAGGGTCCTTCACACCCTTGCTGCAACTCAAGAAGTTCCCCGACATACCCGTCTCCACTCGAGAGGAAGCACGTGGGGTCCCGCACACATCCAGGGGAGCCCCGTTTCCGCCTCCTAGCTCGAGATGAGGGATCCTTTCCCTGTTTCGTAGGGAAAGAATTCCCGGCGTTCCCGTCGCATCTCAAGAGAAGGCGCTCTCCACAGGAAAGGCGAGAGGAACTCCAGGGTCGTCCCACCATTCCAAGAGTCCCCCAGAGGTCTCAGTCCATTCCAGAGGAACCTGTTTTCCCTGCACTGCCTTGACGAACAAGCCGAGGATCGACTCCCACCACGTGTGCACGTGGGACAGCCCTGTGGGAAAGCCTCGTGGGAAAGCCTCGTTGGAAAGCCTCGTGGGAAAGACTCGAGGGAAAACCATAGATCCTTTGATCCACGTGGCGAACTGCGTGACACTGCTGCTACCGCTCTGGAGGAAAGCGCAAGTACATGCCCGCATTCGAGACGAGGACTGACTCCCCTGGGGAGACTCCAGAAGTACCCCAAGATCCATGTCAGCACTGGAGAGGAATCCTCAGGTTCCGGCCCCGACTCCACACAAGGTCTTAGGCCCCGGCATCGACGGGAGCGGAATCCCGAGAGGCCCCCGAGGAACTCGCATGGGGACTGGCCTTTCCTGAGACCACCAGAGCGGGTCCCTGAGGTCCCCGTCGTAAGTCGAGAGCACCTGCCGCAACTCGAGATAATCCAGGAGGTTTTGCCCTCCAGGCGAGATGAGGCCCATTTCCGCTGAGGCTTCTCGAGGCTAATCCCGTCTAACCACTGGAACTTCCAAAGGGTCCTTCACACCCTGGCTGCAACTCAAGAAGTTCCCCGACATACCCGTCTCCACTCGAGAGGAAGCACGTGGGGTCCCGCACACATCCAGGGGAGCCCCGTTTCCGCCTCCTAGCTCGAGATGAGGGATCCTTTCCCTGTTTCGTAGGGAAAGAATTCCCGGCGTTCCCGTCGCATCTCAAGAGGAGGCGCTCTCCACAGGAGAGGAGAGAGGAACTCCAGGGTCTTGCCACCATTCCAAGAGACGCCCAGATGTGTCAGTCCATTCCAGAGGAACCTGTTTTCCCTGCGCTGCCTTGACGTTCAAGCCGAGGATCGACTCCCACCACCTGTGCACGTGGGACAGCCCTGTGGGAAAGCCTCGTGGGAAAGCCTCGTGGGAAAGACTCGAAGGAAAACCATAGATCCTTTGATCCACGCGGCGGACTGCGTGACACTGCTGCTACCGCTCTGGAGGAAAGCGCAAGTGCATGCCCGCATTCGAGACGAGGACTGACTCCCCTGGGGAGACTCCAGAAGTACCCCAAGATCCATGTCAGCACTGGAGAGGAATCCTCAGGTTCCGGCCCCGACTCCACACAAGGTCTTAGGCCCCGGCATCGACGGGAGAGGAATCCCGAGAGGCCCCCGTGGAACTCGCATGGGGACTGGCCTTTCCTGAGGCCACCAGAGCGGGTCCCTGAGGTCCCCGTCGTAAGTCGAGAGCACCTGCCGCAACTCGAGAAAATCCAGGAGGTTTTGCCCTCCAGGCGAGATGAGGCCCATTTCCGCTGAGGCTTCTCGAGGCTAATCACGTCTAACCACTGGAACTTCCAAAGGGTCCTTCACACCCTTGCTGCAACTCAAGAAGTTCCCCGACATACCCGTCTCCACTTGAGAGGAATCACGTGGGGTCCCGCACACATCCAGGGGAGCCCCGTTTCCGCCTCCTAGCTCGAGATGAGGGATCCTTTCCCTGTTTCGTAGGGAAAGAATTCCCGGCGTTCCCGTCGCCTCTCAAGAGAAGGCGCTCTCCACAGGAAAGGCGAGAGGAACTCCAGGGTCGTGCCACCATTCCAAGAGTCCCCCAGATGAGTCAGTCCATGCCAGAGGAACCTGTTTTCCCTGCACTGCCTTGACGTTCAAGCCGAGGATCGACTCCCACCACGTGTGCACGTGGGACAGCCCTGTGGGAAAGCCTCGTGGGAAAGCCTCGTGGGAAAGCCTCGTGGGGAAGACTCGAGGGAAAACCATAGATCCTTTGATGCACGCGGCGGACTGCTTGACACTGCTGCTACAGCTCTGGAGGAAAGCGCAAGTGCATGCCCGCATTCGAGACGAGGACTGACTCCCCTGGGGAGACTCTAGAAGTACCCCAAGATCCATGTCAGCACTGGAGAGGAATCCTCACTTTCGGAACCCGAATCCACACAAGGTCTTAGGCCCCGGCATCGACGGGAGAGGAATCCCTATGGGCCCACTAGGAACTCGCATGGGGACTGGCCTTTCCTTAGGCCACCAGAGCGGGTCCCTGAGGTCCCCGTCGTAAGTCGAGAGCACCTGCCGCAACTCGAGAAAATCCAGGAGGTTTTGCCCTCCAGGCGAGATGAGGCCCATTTCCGCTGAGGCTTCTCGAGGCTAATCACATCTAACCACTGGAACTTCCAAAGTGTCCTTCACACCCTTGCTGCAACTCAAGAAGTTCCCCGACATACCCGTCTCCACTCGAGAGGAAGCACGAGGGTCCCGCACACATCCAGGGAAGCCCCTTTTCCGCCTCCTAGCTCGAGATGAGGGATCCTTTCCCTGTTTCGTAGGGAAAGAATTCCCGGCGTTCCCGTCGCTACTCAAGAGGAGGCGCTCTCCACAGGAAAGGCGAGAGGAACTCCAGGGTCGTGCCAACATTCCAAGAGTCCCCCAGATGTGTCAGTCCAACCAGAGGAACCTGTTTCCCTGCACTGCCTTGACGTTCAAGCTGAGGATCGACTCCCACGACGTGTGCACGTGGGACAGCCCTGTGGGAAAGCCTCGTGGGAAAGCCTCGTGGGAAAGACTCGAGGGAAAAATCAGAGATCCTGTGATCCACGCGGCAGACTGCGTGACACTGCTGCTACCGATCTGGAGGAATGCGCAAGTGCATGCCCGCATTCGAGACGAGGACTGACTCCCCTGGGGAGACTCCAGAAGTACCCCAAGATCCATGTCAGCACTGGAGAGGAATCCTCAGGTTCCGGCCCCGACTCCACACAAGGTCTTAGGCCCCGGCATCGACGGGAGAGGAATCCCCAGAGGCCCCCGAGGAACTCGCATGGGGACTGGCCTTTCCTGAGGCCACCAGAGCGGGTTCCTGAGGTCCCCGTCGTAAGTCGAGAGCACCTGCCGCAACTCGAGAAAATCCAGGAGGTTTTGCCCTCCAGGCGAAATGAGGCCCATTTCCGCTGAGGCTTCTCGAAGCCAATAACATCTAACCACTGGAACTTCCAAAGGGTCCTTCACACCCTTGCTGCAACTCAAGAAGTTCCCCGACATACCCGTCTCCAATCGAGAGGAAGCACGTGGGGTCCCGCACACATCCAGGGGAGCCTCGTTTCCGCCTCCTAGCTCGAGATGAGGGATCCTTTCCCTGTTTCGTAGGGAAAGAATTCCCGGCGTTCCCGTCGCATCTCAAGAGGAGGCGCTCTCCACAGGAAAGGCGAGAGGAACTCCAGGGTCGTGGCACCATTCCAAGAGACCCCCAGATGTGTCAGTCCATTCCAGAGGAACCTGTTTTCCCTGCACTGCCTTGACGTTCATGCCGAGGATCGACTCCCACCACGTGTGCACGTGGGACAGCCCTGTGGGAAAGCCTCGTGGGAAACCCTCGTGGGAAAGCCTCGTGGGAAAGACTCCAGGGAAAACCATAGATCCTTTGATCCACGCGGTGGACTGCGTGACACTGCTGCTACCGCTCTGGAGGAAAGCGCAAGTGCATGCCCGCATTCGAGACGAGGACTGACTCCCCTGGGGAGACTCCAGAAGTACCCCAAGATCCATGTCAGCACTGGAGAGGAATCCTCACGTTCCGGCCCCGACTCCACACAATGGCTTAGGCCCCAGCATCGACGGGAGAGGAATCCCGAGAGGACCCGAGGAACTCGCATGGGGACTGGCCTTTCCTGAGGCCACCAGAGCGGGTCCATGAGGTCCCCGTCGTAAGTCGAGAGCACCTGCCGCAACTCGAGAAAATCCAGGAGGTTTCGCCCTCCAGGTGAGATGAGGCCCATTTCCGCTGAGGCTTCTCGAGGCCAATCACATCTAATCACTGGAACTTCCAAAGGGTCCTTCACACCCTTGCTGCAACTCAAGAAGTTCCCCGACATACCCGTCTCCACTCGAGAGGAAGCACGTGGTGTCCCGCACACATCCAGGGGAGCCCCGTTTCTGCCTCCTAGCTCGAGATGAGGGATCCTTTCCCTGTTTCGTAGGGAAAGAATTCCCGGCGTTCCCGTCGCATCTCAAGAGGAGGCGCTCTCCACAGGAAAGGCGAAAGGAACTCCAGGGTCTTGCCACCATTCCAAGAGTGCCCCAGATGTGTCAGTCCATTCTAGAGGAAACTTTTTTCCCTGCACTGCCTTGACGTTCAAGCCGAGAATCCACTCCCAACACGTGTGCACGTGGGACAGCCCTGTGGGAAAGCCTCGTGGGAAAGCCTCGTGGGAAAGACTCGAGGGAAAATCATAGATCCTTTGATTCACGCGGCGGACTGCGTGACACTGCTGCTACCGCTCTGGAGGAAAGCGCAAGTGCATGCCCGCATTCGAGACGAGGACTGACTCCCCTGGGGAAACTCCAGAATTACCCCAAGATCCATGTCAGCACTGGAGAGGAATCCTCAGGTTCCGGCCCCGACTCCACACAAGGTCTTAGGCCCCGGCATCGACGGGAGAGGAATCCCGAGAGGCCCCCGAGGAACTCGCTTGGGGACTGGCCTTTCCTGAGGCCACCAGAGCGGTTCCCTGAGGTCCCCGTCGTAAGTCGAGAGCACCTGCCGCAACTCGAGAAAATCCAGGAGGTTTTGCCCTCCAGGTGAGATGAGGCTCATTTCCGCTGAGGCTTCTCGAGGCTAATCACGTCTAACCACTGGAACTTCCAAAGGGTCCTTCACACCCTTGCTGCAACTCTAGAAGTTCCCCGACATACCCGTCTCCACTCGAGAGGAAGCACGATGGTCCCGCACACATCCAGGGTAGCCCCGTTTCCGCCTCCTAGCTCGAGATGAGGGATCCTTTCCCTGTTTCGTAGGGAAAGAATTCCCGGCGTTCCCGTCGCATCTCAAGAGGAGGCGCTCTCCACAGGAAAGGCGAGAGGAACTCCAGGGTCGTGCCACCATTCCAAGAGTCCCCCAGATGTGTCAGTCCATTCCAGAGGAACCTGTTTTCCCTGCACTGCCTTGACGTTCAAGCCGAGGATCGACTCCCACCACGTGTGCACGTGGGACAGCCCTGTGGGAAAGCCTCGTGGGAAAGCCTCGTGGGAAAGCCTCGTGGGAAAGACTCCAGGGAAAACCATAGATCCTTTGATCCACGCGGTGGACTGCGTGACACTGCTGCTACCGCTATGGAGGAAAGCGCAAGTGCATGCCCGCATTCGAGACGAGGACTGACTCCCCTGGGGAGACTCCAGAAGTACCCCAAGATCCATGTCAGCACTGGAGAGGAATCCTCACGTTCCGGCCCCGACTCCACACAAGGGCTTAGGCCCCAGCATCGACGGGAGAGGAATCCCGAGAGGACCCGAGGAACTCGCATGGGGACTGGCCTTTCCTGAGGCCACCAGAGCGGGTCCCTGAGGTCCCCGTCGTAAGTCGAGAGCACCTGCCGCAACTCGAGAAAATCCAGGAGGTTTTGCCCTCCAGGCGAGATGAGGCCCATTTCCGCTGAGGCTTCTCGAGGCTAATCACATCTAACCACTGGAACTTCCAAAGGGTCCTTCACACCCAGGCTGCAACTCAAGAAGTTCCCCGACATACCCGTCTCCACTCGAGAGGAAGCACGTGGTGTCCCGCACACATCCAGGGGAGCCCCGTTTCCGCCTCCTAGCTCGAGATGAGGGATCCTTTCCCTGTTTCGTAGGGAAAGAATTCCCGGCGTTCCCGTCGAATCTCAAGAGGAGGCGCTCTCCACAGGAAAGGCGAAAGGAACTCCAGGGTCTTGCCACCATTCCAAGAGTGCCCCAGATGTGTCAGTCCATTCTAGAGGAAACTTTTTTCCCTGCACTGCCTTGACGTTCAAGCCGAGAATCCACTCCCAACACGTATGCACATGGGACAGCCCTGTGGGAAAGCCTCGTGGGAAAGCATCGTGGGAAAGACTCGAGGGAAAATCATAGATCCTTTGATCCACGCGGCGGACTGCGTGACACTGCTGCTACCGCTCTGGAGGAAAGCGCAAGTGCATGCCCGCATTCGAGACGAGGACTGACTCCCCTGGGGAGACTCCAGAAGTACCCCAAGATCCATGCCAGCACTGGAGAGGAATCCTCAGGTTCCGGCCCCGACTCCACACAAGATCTTAGGCCCCGGCATCGACGGGAGAGGAATCCCGAGAGGCCCCCGAATAACTCGCATGGGGACTGGCCTTTCCTGAGGCCACAAGAGCGGTTCCCTGAGGTCCCCGTCGTAAGTCGAGAGCACCTGCCGCAACTCGAGAAAATCCAGGAGGTTTTGCCCTCCAGGTGAGATGAGGCCCATTTCCGCTGAGGCTTCTCGAGGCTAATCACGTCTAACCACTGGAACTTCCAAAGGGTCCTTCACACCCTTGCTGCAACTCTAGAAGTTCCCCGACATACCCGTCTCCACTCGAGAGGAAGCACGAGGGTCCCGCACACATCCAGGGTAGCCCCGTTTCCGCCTCCTAGCTCGAGATGAGGGATCCTTTCCCTGTTTCGTAGGGAAAGAATTCCCGGCGTTCCCGTCGCATCTCAAGAGGAGGCGCTCTCCACAGGAAAGGCGAGAGGAACTCCAGGGTCGTGCCACCATTCCAAGAGTCCCCCAGATGTGTCAGTCCATTCCAGAGGAACCTGTTTTCCCTGCACTGCCTTGACGTTCAAGCCGAGGATCGACTCCCACCACGTGTGCACGTGGGACAGCCCTGTGGGACAGCCCTGTGGGAAAGCCTCGAGGGAAAGCCTCGTGGGAAAGGCTCGAGGGAAAACCATAGATCCTTTGATCCACGCGGCGGACTGCGTGACACTGCTGCTACCGCTCTGGAGGAAAGAGCAAGTGCATGCCCGCATTCGAGACGAGGACTGACTCCGCTGGGGAGACTCCAGAAGTACCCCAAGATCCATGTCAGCACTGGAGAGGAATCCTCAGGTTCGGGCCCCGACTCCACACAAGGTCTTAGGCCCCGGCATCGATGGGAGAGGAATCCCGAGCGGCCCCAGAGGAACTCGCATGGGGACTGGCCTTTCCTGGGGCCACCAGAGCGGGTCCCCGAGGTCCCCGTCGTAAGTCGAGAGCACCTGCCGCAACTCGAGAAAATCCAGGAGGTTTTGCCCTCCAGGCGAGACGAGGCCCATTTCCGCTGAGGCTTCTCGAGGCCAATCATATCTAACCACTGGAACTTCCAAAGGGTCCTTCACAACCTTGCTGCAACTCAAGAAGTTCCCCGACATACCCGTCTCCACTCGAGAGGAAGCACGTGGGGTCCCGCACACATCCAGGGGAGCCCCGTTTCCGCCTCCTAGCTCGAGATGAGGGATCCTTTCCCTGTTTCGTAGGGAAAGAATTCCCGGCGTTCCCGTCGCATCTCAAGAGAAGGCGCTCTCCACAGGAAAGGCGAGAGGAACTCCAGGGTCGTGCCACCATTCCAAGAGTCCCCCAGATGTGTCAGTCCATTCCAGAGGAACCTGTTTTCCCTGCACTGCCTTGACGTTCAAGCCGAGGATCGACTCCCACCACGTGTGCACGTGGGACAGCCCTGTGGGACAGCCCTGTGGGAAAGCCTCGAGGGAAAGGCTCGTGGGAAAGGCTCGAGGGAAAACCATAGATCCTTTGATCCACGCGGCGGACTGCGTGACACTGCTGCTACCGCTCTGGAGGAAAGAGCAAGTGCATGCCCGCATTCGAGACGAGGACTGACTCCGCTGGGGAGACTCCAGAAGTACCCCAAGATCCATGTCAGCACTGGAGAGGAATCCTCAGGTTCGGGCCCCGACTCCACACAAGGTCTTAGGCCCCGGCATCGATGGGAGAGGAATCCCGAGCGGCCCCAGAGGAACTCGCATGGGGACTGGCCTTTCCTGGGGCCACCAGAGCGGGTCCCCGAGGTCCCCGTCGTAAGTCGAGAGCACCTGCCGCAACTCGAGAAAATCCAGGAGGTTTTGCCCTCCAGGCGAGACGAGGCCCATTTCCGCTGAGGCTTCTCGAGGCCAATCATATCTAACCACTGGAACTTCCAAAGGGTCCTTCACACCCTGGCTGCAACTCAAGAAGTTCCCCGACATACCCGTCTCCACTCGAGAGGAAGCACGTGGGGTCCCGCACACATCCAGGGGAGCCCCGTTTCCGCCTCCTAGCTCGAGATGAGGGATCCTTTCCCTGTTTCGTAGGGAAAGAATTCCCGGCGTTCCCGTCGCATCTCAAGAGGAGGCGCTCTCCACAGGAGAGGAGAGAGGAACTCCAGGGTCGTGCCACCATTCCAAGAGACGCCCAGATGTGTCAGTCCATTCCAGAGGGACCTGTTTTCCCTGCACTGCCTTGACGTTCAAGCCGAGGATCGACTCCCACCACCTGTGCACGTTGGACAGCCCTGTGGGAAAGCCTCATGGGAAAGCCTCGTGGGAAAGACTCGAGGGAAAACCATAGATCCTTTGATGCACGCGGCGGACTGCTTGACACTGCTGCTACTGCTCTGGAGGAAAGCGCAAGTGCATGCCCGCATTCGAGACGAGGACTGACTCCCCTGGGGAGACTCTAGAAGTACCCCAAGATCCATGTCAGCACTGGAGAGGAATCCTCACTTTCGGAACCCGAATCCACACAAGGTCTTAGGCCCCGGCATCGACGGGAGAGGAATCCCTAAGGGCCCCCTAGGAACTCGCATGGGGACTGGCCTTTCCTTAGGCCACCAGAGCGGGTGCCTGCGGTCCCCGTCGTATGTCGAGAGCACCTGCCGCAACTCGAGAAAATCCAGGAGTTTTTGCCCTCCAGGCGAGATGAGGCCCATTTCCGCTGAGGCTTCTCGAGGCTAACCACATCTAACCACTGGAACTTCCAAAGGGTCCTTCACACCCTTGCTGCAACTCAAGAAGTTCCCCGACATACCCGTCTCCACTCGAGAGGAAGCACGAGGGTCCCGCACACATCCAGGGAAGCCCCTTTTTCGCCGCCTAGCTCGAGATGAGGGATCCTTTCCCTGTTTCGTAGGGAAAGAATTCCCGGCGTTCCCGTCGCATCTCAAGAGGAGGCGCTCTCCACAGGAAAGGCGAGAGGAACTCCAGGGTCGTGCCAACATTCCAAGAGTCCCCCAGATGTGTCAGTCCATTCCAGAGGAACCTGTTTTCCCTGCACTGCCTTGACGTTCAAGCTGAGGATCGACTCCCACCACGTGTGCACGTGGGACAGCCCTTTGGGAAAGCCTCGTGTGAAAGCCTCGTGGGAAAGACTCGAGGGAAAACGATATATCCTGTGATCCACGCGGCAGACTGCGTGACACTGCTGCTACCGATCTGGAGGAAAGCGCAAGTGCATGCCCGCATTCGAGACGAGGACTGACTCCCCTGGGGAGACTCCAGAAGTACCCCAAGATCCATGTCAGCACTGGAGAGGAATCCTCAGGTTCCGGCCCCGACTCCACACAAGGTCTTAGGCCACGGCATCGACGGGAGAGGAATCCCGAGAGGCCCCCGAGGAACTCGCATGGGGACTGGCCTTTCCTGAGGCCACCAGAGCGGGTCCCTGAGGTCCCCGTCGTAAGTCGAGAGCACCTGCCGCAACTTGAGAAAATCCAGGAGGTTTTGCCCTCCAGGCGAGATGAGGCCCATTTCCGCTGAGGCTTCTCGAGGCCAATAACATCTAACCACTGGAACTTCCAAAGGGTCCTTCACACCCTTGCTGCAACTCAAGAAGTTCCCCGACATACCCGTCTCCACTCGAGAGGAAGCACGTGGGGTCCCGCACACATCCAGGGGAGCCCCGGTTCCGCCTCCTAGCTCGAGATGAGGGATCCTTTCCCTGTTTCGTAGGGAAAGAATTCCAGGCGTTCCCGTCGCATCTCAAGAGGAGGCGCTCTCCACAGGAAAGGAGAGAGGAACTCCAGGGTCGTGGCACCATTCCAAGAGACCCCCAGATGTGTCAGTCCATTCCAGAGGAACCTGTTTTCCCTGCACTGCCTTGACGTTCAAGCCGAGGATCGACTCCCACCACGTGTGCACGTGGGACAGCCCTGTGGGAAAGCCTCGTGGGAAAGCCTCGTGGGAAAGCCTCGGGGGAAAGACTCGAGGGAAAACCATAGATCCTTTGAACCACGCGGTGGACTGCGTGACACTGCTGCTACCGCTCTGGAGGAAAGCGCAAGTGCATGCCCGCATTCGAGACGAGGACTGACTCCCCTGGGGAGACTCCAGAAGTACCCCAAGATCCATGTCAGCACTGGAGAGGAATCCTCACGTTCCGGCCCCGACTCCACACAAGGGCTTAGGCCCCAGCATCGACGGGAGAGGAATCCCGAGAGGACCCGAGGAACTCGCATGGGGACTGGCCTTTCCTGAGGCCACCAGAGCGGGTCTCTGAGGTCCCCGTCGTAAGTCGAGAGCACCTGCCGCAACTCGAGAAAATCCAGGAGGTTTTGCTCTCCAGGCGAGATGAGGCCCATTTCCGCTGAGGCTTCTCGAGGCTAATCACTTCTAACCACTGGAACTTCCAAAGGGTCCTTCACACCCTTGCTGCAACTCAAGAAGTTCCCCGACATACCCGTCTCCACTCGAGAGGAAGCACGTGGGGTCCTGCACACATCCAGGGGAGCCCCGTTTCCGCCTCGTAGCTCGAGATGAGGGATCCTTTCCCTGTTTCGTAGGGAAAGAATTCCCGGCGTTCCCGTCGCATCTCAAGAGGAGGCGCTCTCCACAGGAGAGGCGAGAGGAACTCCAGGGTGGTGCCACCATTCCAAGAGAAGCCCAGATGTGTCAGTCCATTACAGAGGAACCAGTTTTCCCTGCACTGCCTTGACGTTCAAGCCGAGGATCGACTCCCACCACCTGTGCAAGTGGGACAGCCCTGTGGGAAAGCCTCGTGGGAAAGCCTCGTGGGAAAGACACGAGGGAAAACAATAGATCCTTTGATCCACGCGGCGGACTGCGTGACACGGCTGCTACCGCTCTGGAGGAAAGCGCAAGTGCATGCCCGCATTCGAGACGAGGACTGACTCCCCTGGGGAGACTCCAGAAGTACCCCAAGATCCATGTCAGCACTGGAGAGGAATCCTCAGGTTCGGGCCCCGACTCCACACAAGGTCTTAGGCCCCGGCATCGATGGGAGAGGAATCCCGAGCGGCCCCAGAGGAACTCGCATGGGGACTGGCCTTTCCTGGGGCCACCAGAGCGGGTCCCCGAGGTCCCCGTCGTAAGTCGAGAGCACCTGCCGCAACTCGAGAAAATCCAGGAGGTTTTGCCCTCCAGGCGAGACGAGGCCCATTTCCGCTGAGGCTTCTCGAGGCCAATCATATCTAACCACTGGAACTTCCAAAGGGTCCTTCACAACCTTGCTGCAACTCAAGAAGTTCCCCGACATACCCGTCTCCACTCGAGAGGAAGCACGTGGGGTCCCGCACACATCCAGGGGAGCCCCGTTTCCGCCTCCTAGCTCGAGATGAGGGATCCTTTCCCTGTTTCGTAGGGAAAGAATTCCCGGCGTTCCCGTCGCATCTCAAGAGAAGGCGCTCTCCACAGGAAAGGCGAGAGGAACTCCAGGGTCGTGCCACCATTCCAAGAGTCCCCCAGATGTGTCAGTCCATTCCAGAGGAACCTGTTTTCCCTGCACTGCCTTGACGTTCAAGCCGAGGATCGACTCCCACCACGTGTGCACGTGGGACAGCCCTGTGGGACAGCCCTGTGGGAAAGCCTCGAGGGAAAGCCTCGTGGGAAAGGCTCGAGGGAAAACCATAGATCCTTTGATCCACGCGGCGGACTGCGTGACACTGCTGCTACCGCTCTGGAGGAAAGAGCAAGTGCATGCCCGCATTCGAGACGAGGACTGACTCCGCTGGGGAGACTCCAGAAGTACCCCAAGATCCATGTCAGCACTGGAGAGGAATCCTCAGGTTCGGGCCCCGACTCCACACAAGGTCTTAGGCCCCGGCATCGATGGGAGAGGAATCCCGAGCGGCCCCAGAGGAACTCGCATGGGGACTGGCCTTTCCTGGGGCCACCAGAGCGGGTCCCCGAGGTCCCCGTCGTAAGTCGAGAGAACATGCCGCAACTCGAGAAAATCCAGGAGGTTTTGCCCTCCAGGCGAGACGAGGCCCATTTCCGCTGAGGCTTCTCGAGGCCAATCATATCTAACCACTGGAACTTCCAAAGGGTCCTTCACACCCTGGCTGCAACTCAAGAAGTTCCCCGACATACCCGTCTCCACTCGAGAGGAAGCACGTGGGGTCCCGCACACATCCAGGGGAGCCCCGTTTCCGCCTCCTAGCTCGAGATGAGGGATCCTTTCCCTGTTTCGTAGGGAAAGAATTCCCGGCGTTCCCGTCGCATCTCAAGAGGAGGCGCTCTCCACAGGAGAGGAGAGAGGAACTCCAGGGTCGTGCCACCATTCCAAGAGACGCCCAGATGTGTCAGTCCATTCCAGAGGGACCTGTTTTCCCTGCACTGCCTTGACGTTCAAGCCGAGGATCGACTCCCACCACCTGTGCACGTTGGACAGCCCTGTGGGAAAGCCTCATGGGAAAGCCTCGTGGGAAAGACTCGAGGGAAAACCATAGATCCTTTGATGCACGCGGCGGACTGCTTGACACTGCTGCTACAGCTCTGGAGGAAAGCGCAAGTGCATGCCCGCATTCGAGACGAGGACTGACTCCCCTGGGGAGACTCTAGAAGTACCCCAAGATCCATGTCAGCACTGGAGAGGAATCCTCACTTTCGGAACCCGAATCCACACAAGGTCTTAGGCCCCGGCATCGACGGGAGAGGAATCCCTAAGGGCCCCCTAGGAACTCGCATGGGGACTGGCCTTTCCTTAGGCCACCAGAGCGGGTCCCTGCGGTCCCCGTCGTATGTCGAGAGCACCTGCCGCAACTCGAGAAAATCCAGGAGTTTTTGCCCTCCAGGCGAGATGAGGCCCATTTCCGCTGAGGCTTCTCGAGGCTAACCACATCTAACCACTGGAACTTCCAAAGGGTCCTTCACACCCTTGCTGCAACTCAAGAAGTTCCCCGACATACCCGTCTCCACTCGAGAGGAAGCACGAGGGTCCCGCACACATCCAGGGAAGCCCCTTTTTCGCCGCCTAGCTCGAGATGAGGGATCCTTTCCCTGTTTCGTAGGGAAAGAATTCCCGGCGTTCCCGTCGCATCTCAAGAGGAGGCGCTCTCCACAGGAAAGGCGAGAGGAACTCCAGGGTCGTGCCAACATTCCAAGAGTCCCCCAGATGTGTCAGTCCATTCCAGAGGAACCTGTTTTCCCTGCACTGCCTTGACGTTCAAGCTGAGGATCGACTCCCACCACGTGTGCACGTGGGACAGCCCTTTGGGAAAGCCTCGTGTGAAAGCCTCGTGGGAAAGACTCGAGGGAAAACGATATATCCTGTGATCCACGCGGCAGACTGCGTGACACTGCTGCTACCGATCTGGAGGAAAGCGCAAGTGCATGCCCGCATTCGAGACGAGGACTGACTCCCCTGGGGAGACTCCAGAAGTACCCCAAGATCCATGTCAGCACTGGAGAGGAATCCTCAGGTTCCGGCCCCGACTCCACACAAGGTCTTAGGCCACGGCATCGACGGGAGAGGAATCCCGAGAGGCCCCCGAGGAACTCGCATGGGGACTGGCCTTTCCTGAGGCCACCAGAGCGGGTCCCTGAGGTCCCCGTCGTAAGTCGAGAGCACCTGCCGCAACTTGAGAAAATCCAGGAGGTTTTGCCCTCCAGGCGAGATGAGGCCCATTTCCGCTGAGGCTTCTCGAGGCCAATAACATCTAACCACTGGAACTTCCAAAGGGTCCTTCACACCCTTGCTGCAACTCAAGAAGTTCCCCGACATACCCGTCTCCACTCGAGAGGAAGCACGTGGGGTCCCGCACACATCCAGGGGAGCCCCGGTTCCGCCTCCTAGCTCGAGATGAGGGATCCTTTCCCTGTTTCGTAGGGAAAGAATTCCAGGCGTTCCCGTCGCATCTCAAGAGGAGGCGCTCTCCACAGGAAAGGAGAGAGGAACTCCAGGGTCGTGGCACCATTCCAAGAGACCCCCAGATGTGTCAGTCCATTCCAGAGGAACCTGTTTTCCCTGCACTGCCTTGACGTTCAAGCCGAGGATCGACTCCCACCACGTGTGCACGTGGGACAGCCCTGTGGGAAAGCCTCGTGGGAAAGCCTCGTGGGAAA
The DNA here is from genome assembly GCF_042477335.2 of Ovis canadensis. NCBI lineage: Eukaryota > Metazoa > Chordata > Mammalia > Artiodactyla > Bovidae > Ovis > Ovis canadensis. The sequence goes on along the minus strand of NC_091258.1, from coordinate 7,104,067 downwards.
GCCTCGGGGGAAAGACTCGAGGGAAAACCATAGATCCTTTGAACCACGCGGTGGACTGCGTGACACTGCTGCTACCGCTCTGGAGGAAAGCGCAAGTGCATGCCCGCATTCGAGACGAGGACTGACTCCCCTGGGGAGACTCCAGAAGTACCCCAAGATCCATGTCAGCACTGGAGAGGAATCCTCACGTTCCGGCCCCGACTCCACACAAGGGCTTAGGCCCCAGCATCGACGGGAGAGGAATCCCGAGAGGACCCGAGGAACTCGCATGGGGACTGGCCTTTCCTGAGGCCACCAGAGCGGGTCTCTGAGGTCCCCGTCGTAAGTCGAGAGCACCTGCCGCAACTCGAGAAAATCCAGGAGGTTTTGCTCTCCAGGCGAGATGAGGCCCATTTCCGCTGAGGCTTCTCGAGGCTAATCACTTCTAACCACTGGAACTTCCAAAGGGTCCTTCACACCCTTGCTGCAACTCAAGAAGTTCCCCGACATACCCGTCTCCACTCGAGAGGAAGCACGTGGGGTCCTGCACACATCCAGGGGAGCCCCGTTTCCGCCTCGTAGCTCGAGATGAGGGATCCTTTCCCTGTTTCGTAGGGAAAGAATTCCCGGCGTTCCCGTCGCATCTCAAGAGGAGGCGCTCTCCACAGGAGAGGCGAGAGGAACTCCAGGGTGGTGCCACCATTCCAAGAGAAGCCCAGATGTGTCAGTCCATTACAGAGGAACCAGTTTTCCCTGCACTGCCTTGACGTTCAAGCCGAGGATCGACTCCCACCACCTGTGCAAGTGGGACAGCCCTGTGGGAAAGCCTCGTGGGAAAGCCTCGTGGGAAAGACACGAGGGAAAACAATAGATCCTTTGATCCACGCGGCGGACTGCGTGACACGGCTGCTACCGCTCTGGAGGAAAGCGCAAGTGCATGCCCGCATTCGAGACGAGGACTGACTCCCCTGGGGAGACTCCAGAAGTACCCCAAGATCCATGTCAGCACTGGAGAGGAATCCTCAGGTTCCGGCCCCGACTCCACACAAGGTCTTAGGCCCCGGCATCGACGGGAGAGGAATCCCGAGAGGCCCCCGAGGAACTCGCATGGGGACTGGCCTTTCCTGAGGCCACCAGAGCGGGTCCCTGAGGTCCCCGTCTTAAGTCGAGAGCACCTGCCGCAACTCGAGAAAATCCAGGAGGTTTTGCCCTCCAGGCCAGATGAGGCCCATTTCCGCTGAGGCTTCTCGAGGCCAATCACATCTAACCACTGGAACTTCCAAAGGGTCCTTCACACCATTGCTGCAACTCAAGAAGTTCCCCGACGTACCCGTCTCCACTCGAGAGGAAGCACGTGGGGTCCCGCACACACCCAGGGGAGCCCCGTTTCCGCCTCCTAGCTCGAGATGAGGGATCCTTTCCCTGTTTCGTAGGGAAAGAATTCCCGGCGTTCCCGTCGCATCTCAAGAGGAGGCGCTCACCACAGGAAAGGCAAGAGGAACTCCAGGGTCGTGACACCATTCCAAGAGTCCCCCAGATGTGACAGTCCATTCCAGAGGAACTTGTTTTCCCTGCACTGCCTTGACGTTCAAGCCGAGGATCGACTCCCACCACGTGTGCACGTGGGACAGCCCTGTGGGAAAGCCTCGTGGGAAAGCCTCGTGGGAAAGACTCGAGGGAAAATCATAGATCCTTTGATCCACGCGGCGGACTGCGTGACACTGCTGCTACCGCTCTGGAGGAAAGCGCAAGTGCATGCCCGCAATCGAGACGAGGACTGACTCCCCTGGGGAGACTCCAGAAGTACCCCAAGATCCATGTCAGCACTGGAGAGGAATCCTCAGGTTCCGGCCACGAATCCACACAAGGTCTTAGGCCCCGGCATCGACGGGAGAGGAATCCCGAGACGCCCCCGAGGAATTCGCATGGGGACTGGCCTTTCCTGAGGCCAACTGAGCGGGTCCCTGAGGTCCCCGTCGTACGTCGAGAGCACCTGCCGCAACTCGAGAAAATCCAGGAGGTTTTGCCCTCCAGGCGAGATGAGGCCCATTTCCGCTGAGGCTTCTCGAGGCCAATCACATCTAACCACTGGAACTTCCAAAGGGTCCTTCACACCATTGCTGCAACTCAAGAAGTTCCCCGACATACCCGTCTGCACTCGAGAGGAAGCACGTGGTGTCCCGCACACATCCAGGGGAGCCCCGTTTCCGCCTCCTAGCTCGAGATGAGGGATCCTTTCCCTGTTTCGTAGGGAAAGAATTCCCGGCGTTCCCGTCGCATCTCAAGAGGAGGCGCTCTCCACAGGAAAGGCGAGAGGAACTCCAGGGTCGAGACACCATTCCAAGAGTCCCCCAGATGTGTCAGTCCATTCCAGAGGAACCTGTTTTCCCTGCACTGCCTTGACGTTCAAGCCGAGGATCGAGTCCCACCACGTGTGCACGTGGGACAGCCCTGTGGGAAAGCCTCGTGGGAAAGCCTCGTGGGAAAGACTCGAGGGAAAAACATAGATCCTTTGATCCACGCGGCGGACTGCGTGACACTGCTGCTACCGCTCTGGAGGAAAGCGCAAGTGCATGCGCGCATTCGAGACGAGGACTGACTCCCCTGGGGAGACTCCAGAAGTACCCCAAGATCCATGTCAGCACTGGAGAGGAATCCTCAGGTTCCGGCCCCGACTCCACACAAGGTCTTAGGCCCCCGCATCGACGGGAGAGGAATCCCGAGGGGCCCCCGAGGAACTCGCATGGGGACTGGCCTTTCCTGAGGCCACCAGAGAGGTTCCCTGAGGTCCCCTTCGTAAGTCGAGAGCACCTGCCGCAACTCGAGAAAATCCAGGAGGTTTTGCCCTCCAGGCGAGATGAGGCCCATTTCCGCTGAGGCTTCTCGAGGCCAATCACATCTAACCACTGGAACTTCCAAAGGGTCCTTCACACCATTGCTGCAACTCAAGAAGTTCCCCGACATACCCGTCTCCACTCGAGAGGAAGCAAGTGGGGTCCCTCACACATCCAGGGGAGCCCCGTTTCCGCCTCCTAGCTCGAGATGAGGGATCCTTTCCCTGTTTCGTAGGGAAAGAATTCCCGGCGTTCCAGTCGCATCTCAAGAGGAGGCGCTCTCCACAGGAAAGGCGAGAGGAACTCCAGGGTCGTGACACGATTCCAAGAGTCCCCCAGATGTGTCAGTCCATTCCAGAGGAACCTGTTTTCCCTGCACTGCCTTGACGTTCAAGCCGAGGATCGAGTCCCACCACGTGTGCACGTGGGACAGCCCTGTGGGAAAGCCTCGTGGGAAAGCCTCGTGGGAAAGACTCGAGGGAAACCCATAGATCCTTTGATCCACGCGGCGGACTGCGTGACACTGCTGCTACCGCTCTGGAGGAAAGCGCAAGTGCATGCCCGCATTCGAGACGAGGACTGACTCCCCTGGGGAGACTCCAGAAGTACCCCAAGATCCATGTCAGCACTGGAGAGGAATCCTCAGGTTCCGGCCCCGACTCCACACAAGGTCTTAGGCCCCGGCATCGACGGGAGAGGAATCCCGAGAGGCCCCCGAGGAACTCGCATGGGGACTGGCCTTTCCTGAGGCCACCAGAGCGGGTCCCTGAGGTCCCCGTCGTAAGTCGAGAGCACCTGCCGCAACTCGAGAAAATCCAGGAGGTTTTGCCCTCCAGGCGAGATGAGGCCCATTTCCGCTGAGGCTTCTCGAGGCCAATCACATCTAACCACTGGAACTTCCAAAGGGTCCTTCACACCCTTGCTGCAACTCAAGAAGTTCCCCGACATACACGTCTCCACTGGAGAGGAAGCACGTGGTGTCCCGCACACATCCAGGGGAGCCCCGTTTCGCCTCCTAGCTCGAGATGAGGGATCCTTTCCCTCTTTCGTAGGGAAAGAATTCCCGGCGTTCCCGTCGCATCTCAAGAGGAGGCGCTCTCCACAGGAAAGGCGAGAGGAACTCCAGGGTCGTGCCACCATTCCAAGAGTCCCCCAGATGTGTCAGCCCATTCCAGAGGAACCTTTTTCCCTGCACTGCCTTGACGTTCAAGCCGAGGATCGACTCCCACCACGTGTGCACGTGGGACATCCCTGTGGGAAAGCCTCGTGGGAAAGCCTCGTGGAAAAGACTCGAGGGAAAACCATAGATCCTTTGATCCACGCGGCGGACTGCGTGACACTGCTGCTACCGCTCTGGAGGAAAGCGCAAGTGCATGCCCACATTCGAGACGAGTACTGACTCCCCTGGGGAGACTCCAGAAGTACCCCAAGATCCATGTCAGCACTGGAGAGGAATCCTCAGGTTCCGGCCCCGACTCCACACAAGGTCTTAGGCCCCGGCATCGACGGGAGAGGAATCCCGAGAGGCCCCAGAGGAACTCGCATGGGGACTGGCCTTTCCTGAGGCCACCAGAGCTGGTCCCTGAGGTCCCCGTCGTAAGTCGATAGCACCTGCCGCAACTCGAGAAAATCCAGGAGGTTTTGCCCTCCAGGCGAGATGAGGCCCATTTCCGCTGAGGCTTCTCGAGGCCAATCACATCTAACCACTGGAACTTCCAAAGGGTCCTTCACACCATTGCTGCAACTCAAGAAGTTCCCCGACATACCCGTCTCCACTCGAGAGGAAGCAAGTGGGGTCCCTCACACATCCAGGGGAGCCCCGTTTCCGCCTCCTAGCTCGAGATGAGGGATCCTTTCCCTGTTTCGTAGGGAAAGATTTCCCGGCGTTCCAGTCGCATCTCAAGAGGAGGCGCTCTCCACAGGAAAGGCGAGAGGAACTCCAGGGTCGTGCCACCATTCCAAGAGTCCCCCAGATATGTCAGCCCATTCCAGAGGAACCTGTTTTCCCTGCACTGCCTTGACGTTCAAGCCGAGGATCGACTCCCACCACGTTTGCACGTGGGACAGCCTTGTGGGAAAGCCTGGTGGGAAAGCCTCGTGGGAAAGACTCGAGGGAAAACCATAGATCCTTTGATCCACGCGGCGGACTGCGTGACACTGCTGCTACCGCTCTGGAGGAAAGCGCAAGTGCATGCCCACATTCGAGACGAGTACTGACTCCCCTGGGGAGAATCCAGAAGTACCCCAAGATCCATGTCAGCACTGGAGAGGAATCCTCAGGTTCCGGCCCCGACTCCACACAAGGTCTTAGGCCCCGGCATCGACGGGAGAGGAATCCCGAGAGGCCCCCGAGGAACTCGCATGGGGACTGGCCTTTCCTGAGGCCACCAGAGCGGTTCCCTGAGGTCCCCGTCGTAAGTCGAGAGCACCTGCCGCAACTCGAGAAAATCCAGGAGGTTTTGCCCTCCAGGCGAGATGAGGCCCATTTCCGCTGAGGCTTCTCGAGGCCAATCACATCTAACCACTGGAACTTATAAAGGGTCCTTCACACCATTGCTGCAACTCAAGAAGTTCCCCGACATACCCGTCTCCACTCGAGAGGAAGCAAGTGGGGTCCCTCACACATCCAGGGGAGCCCCGTTTCCGCCTCCTAGCTCGAGATGAGGGATCCTTTCCCTGTTTCGTAGGGAAAGAATTCCCGGCGTTCCAGTCGCATCTCAAGAGGAGGCGCTCTCCACAGGAAAGGCGAGAGGAACTCCAGGGTCGTGACACGATTCCAAGAGTCCCCCAGATGTGTCAGTCCATTCCAGAGGAACCTGTTTTCCCTGCACTGCCTTGACGTTCAAGCCGAGGATCGAGTCCCACCACGTGTGCACGTGGGACAGCCCTGTGGGAAAGCCTCGTGGGAAAGCCTCGTGGGAAAGACTCGAGGGAAACCCATAGATCCTTTGATCCACGCGGCGGACTGCGTGACACTGCTGCTACCGCTCTGGAGGAAAGCGCAAGTGCATGCCCGCATTCGAGACGAGGACTGACTCCCCTGGGGAGACTCCAGAAGTACCCCAAGATCCATGTCAGCACTGGAGAGGAATCCTCAGGTTCCGGCCCCGACTCCACACAAGGTCTTAGACCCGGCATCGACGGGAGAGGAATCCCGAGAGGCCCCCGAGGAACTCGCATGGGGACTGGCCTTTCCTGAGGCCACCAGAGCGGGTCCCTGAGGTCCCCATCGTAAGTCGAGAGCACCTGCCGCAACTCGAGAAAATCCAGGAGGTTTTGCCCTCCAGGCGAGATGAGGCCCATTTCCGCTGAGGCTTCTCGAGGCCAATCACATCTAACCACTGGAACTTCCAAAGGGTCCTTCACACCCTTGCTGCAACTCAAGAAGTTCCCCGACATACCCGTCTCCACTCGAGAGGAAGCACGTGGTGTCCCGCACACATCCAGGGGAGCCCCGTTTCGCCTCCTAGCTCGAGATGAGGGATCCTTTCCCTGTTTCGTAGGGAAAGAATTCCCGGCGTTCCCGTCGCATCTCAAGAGGAGGCGCTCTCCACAGGAAAGGCGAGAGGAACTCCAGGGTCGAGACACCATTCCAAGAGTCCCCCAGATGTGTCAGTCCATTCCAGAGGAACCTGTTTTCCCTGCACTGCCTTGACGTTCAAGCCAAGGATCGACTCCCACCACGTGTGCACGTGGGACATCCCTGTGGGAAAGCCTCGTGGGAAAGCCACGTGGGAAAGACTCGAGGGAAAACCATAGATCCTTTGATCCACGCGGCGGACTGCGTGACACTGCTGCTACCGCTCTGGAGGAAAGCGCAAGTGCATGCCCGCATTCGAGACGAGGACTGACTCCCCTGGGGAGACTCCAGAAGTACCCCAAGATCCATGTCAGCACTGGAGAGGAATCCTCAGGTTCCGGCCCCGACTCCACACAAGGTCTTAGGCCCCGGCATCGACGGGAGAGGAATCCCGAGAGGCCCCCGAGGAACTCGCATGGGGACTGGCCATTCCTGAGGCCACCAGAGCGGGTCCCTGAGTTCCCCGTCGTAAGTCGAGAGCACCTGCTGCAACTCGAGAAAATCGAGGAGGTTTTGCCCTCCAGGCGTGATGAGGCCCATTTCCGCTGAGGCTTCTCGAGTCCAATCACATCTAACCACTGGAACTTCCAAAGGGTCCTTCACACCCTTGCTGCAACTCAAGAAGTTCCCCGACATACCCGTCTCCACTCGAGAGGAAGCACGTGGGGTCCCGCACACATCCAGGGGAGCCCCGTTTCCGCCTCCTAGCTCGAGATGAGGGATCCTTTCCCTGTTTCGTAGGGAAAGAATTCCCGGCGTTCCCGTCGCAACTCAAGAGGAGGCACTCTCCACAGGAAAGGCGAGAGGAACTCCAGGGTCGTGCCACCATTCCGAGAGTCCCCCAGATGTATCAGCCCATTCCAGAGGAACCTGTTTTCCCTGCACTGCCTTGACGTTCAAGCCGAGGATCGACTCCCACCACGTGTGCCCGTGGGACAGCCCTGTGGGAAAGCCTCGTGGGAAAGCCTCGTGGGAAAGACTCGAGGGAAAACCATAGATCCTTTGATCCACGCGGCGGACTGCGTGACACGGCTGCTACCGCTCTGGAGGAAAGCGCAAGTGCATGCCCGCATTCGAGACGAGGACTGACTCCCCTGGGGAGACTCCAGAAGTACCCCAAGATCCATTTCAGCACTGGAGAGGAATCCTCAGGTTCCGGCCCCGACTCCACACAAGGTCTTAGGCCCCGGCATCGACGGGAGAGGAATCCCGAGACGCCCCCGAGGAACTCGCATGGGGACTGGCCTTTCCTGAGGCCACCAGAGCGGGTCCCTGAGGTCCCCGTCGTAAGTCGAGAGCACCTGCCGCAACTAGAGAAAATCCAGGAGGTTTTGCCCTCCAGGCGAGATGAGGCCCATTTCCGCTGAGGCTTCTCAAGGCCAATCACATCTAACCACTGAAACTTCCAAAGGGTCTTTCACACCATTGCTACAACTCAAGAAGTTCCCCGACTTACCCGTCTCTACTCGAGAGGAAGCACGTGGGGTCCCGCACACATCCAGGGGAGCCCCGTTTCCGCCTCCTAGCTCGAGATGAGGGATCCTTTCCCTGTTTCGTAGGGAAAGAATTCCCGGCGTTCCCGTCGCATCTCAAGAGGAGGCGCTCTCCACAGGAAAGGCGAGAGGAACTCCAGGGTCGTGACACCATTCCAAGAGTCCCCCAGATGTGTCAGTCCATTCCAGAGGAACCTGTTTTCCCTGCACTGCCTTGACGTTCAAGCCGAGGATCGACTCCCACCACGTGTGCACGTGGGACAGCCCTGTGGGAAAGCCTCGTGGGAAAGCCTCGTGGGAAAGACTCGAGGGAAAACCATAGATCCTTTGATCCACGCGGCGGACTGCGTGACACTGCTGCTACCGCTCTGGAGGAAAGCGCAAGTGCATGCCCGCATTCGAGACAAGGACTGACTCCCCTGGGGAGACTCCAGAAGTACCCCAAGATCCATGTCAGCACTGGAGAGGAATCCTCAGGTTCCGGCCCCGACTCCACACAAGGTCTTAGGCCCCGGCATCGACGGGAGAGGAATCCCGAGAGGCCCCCGAGGAACTCGCATAGGGACTGGCCTTTCCTGAGGCCACCAGAGCGGGTCCCTGAGGTCCCCGTCGTAAGTCGAGAGCACCTGCCGCAACTCGAGAAAATCCAGGAGGTTTTGCCCTCCAGGCGAGATGAGGCCCATTTCCGCTGAGGCTTCTCGAGGCCAATCACATCTAACCACTGGAACTTCCAAAGGGTCCTTCACACCCTTGCTGCAACTCAAGAAGTTCCCCGACATACCCGTCTCCACTCGAGAGGAAGCACGTGGTGTCCCGCACACATCCAGGGGAGCCCCGTTTCACCTCCTAGCTCGAGATGAGGGATCCTTTCCCTGTTTCGTAGGGAAAGAATTCCCGGCGTTCCCGTCGCATCTCAAGAGGAGGCGCTCTCCACAGGAAAGGCGAGAGGAACTCCAGGGTCGTGCCACCATTCCAAGAGTCCCCCAGATGTGTCAGCCCATTCCAGAGGAACCTGTTTTCCCTGCACAGCCTTGACGTTCAAGCCGAGGATCGACTCCCACCACGTGTGCACGTGGGACAGCCCTGTGGGAAAGCCTCGTGGGAAAGCCTCGTGGGAAAGACTCGAGGGAAAACCATAGATCCTTTGATCCACGCGGCGGACTGCGTGACACTGCTGCTACCGCTCTGGAGGAGAGCGCAAGTGCATGCCCGCATTCGAGACGAGGACTGACTCCCCTGGGGAGACTCCAGAAGTACCCCAAGATCCATGTCAGCACTGGAGAGGAATCCTCAGGTTCCGGCCCCGACTCCACACAAGGTCTTAGGCCCCGGCATCGACGGGAGAGGAATCCCGAGACGCCCCCGAGGAACTCGCATGGGGACTGGCCTTTCCTGAGGCCACCAGAGCGGGTCCCTGAGTTCCCATCGTAAGTCGAGAGCACCTGCCGCAACTCGAGAAAATCCAGGAGGTTTTGCCCTCCAGGCGAGATGAGGCCCATTTCCGCTGAGGCTTCTCGAGGCCAATCACATCTAACCACTGGAACTTCCAAAGGGTCCTTCACACCCTTGCTGCAACTCAAGAAGTTCCCCGACATACCCGTCTCCACTCGAGAGGAAGCACGTGGGGTCCCGCACACATCCAGGGGAGCCCCGTTTCCGCCTCCTAGCTCGAGATGAGGGATCCTTTCCCTGTTTCGTAGGGAAAGAATTCCCGGCGTTCCCGTCGCATCTCAAGAGGAGGCGCTCTCCACAGGAAAGGCGAGAGGAACTCCAGGGTCGTGACACGATTCCAAGAGTCCCCCAGATGTGTCAGTCCATTCCAGAGGAACCTGTTTTCCCTGCACTGCCTTGACGTTCAAGCCGAGGATCGAGTCCCACCACGTGTGCACGTGGGACAGCCCTGTGGGAAAGCCTCGTGGGAAAGCCTCGTGGGAAAGACACGAGGGAAACCCATAGATCCTTTGATCCACGCGGCGGACTGCGTGACACTGCTGCTACCGCTCTGGAGGAAAGCGCAAGTGCATGCCCGCATTCGAGACGAGGACTGACTCCCCTGGGGAGACTCCAGAAGTACCCCAAGATCCATGTCAGCACTGGAGAGGAATCCTCAGGTTCCGGCCCCGACTCCACACAAGGTCTTAGGCCCCGGCATCGACGGGAGAGGAATCCCGAGAGGCCCCCGAGGAACTCGCATGGGGACTGGCCTTTCCTGAGGCCACCAGAGCGGGTCCCTGAGGTCCCCATCGTAAGTCGAGAGCACCTGCCGCAACTCGAGAAAATCCAGGAGGTTTTGCCCTCCAGGCGAGATGAGGCCCATTTCCGCTGAGGCTTCTCGAGGCCAATCACATCTAACCACTGGAACTTCCAAAGGGTCCTTCACACCCTTGCTGCAACTCAAGAAGTTCCCCGACATACCCGTCTCCACTCGAGAGGAAGCACGTGGTGTCCCGCACACATCCAGGGGAGCCCCGTTTCGCCTCCTAGCTCGAGATGAGGGATCCTTTCCCTGTTTCGTAGGGAAAGAATTCCCGGCGTTCCCGTCGCATCTCAAGAGGAGGCGCTCTCCACAGGAAAGGCGAGAGGAACTCCAGGGTCGTGCCACCATTCCAAGAGTCCCCTAGATGTGTCAGCCCATTCCAGAGGAACCTTTTTCCCTGCACTGCCTTGACGTTCAAGCCGAGGATCGAGTCCCACCACGTGTGCACGTGGGACAGCCCTGTGGGAAAGCCTCGTGGGAAAGCCTCGTGGAAAATACTCGAGGGAAAACCATAGATCCTTTGATCCACGCGGCGGACTGCGTGACACTGCTGCTACCGCTCTGGAGGAAAGCGCAAGTGCATGCCCGCATTCGAGACGAGGACTGACTCCCCTGGGGAGACTCCAGAAGTACCCCAAGATCCATGTCAGCACTGGAGAGGAATCCTCAGGTTCCGACCCCGACTCCACACAAGGTCTTAGGCCCCGGCATCGACGGGAGAGGAATCCCGAGAGGCCCCCGAGGAACTCGCATTGGGACTGGCCTTTCCTGAGGCCACCAGAGCGGGTCCCTGAGGTCCCCGTCGTAAGTCGAGAGCACCTGCCGCAACTCGAGAAAATCCAGGAGGTTTTGCCCTCCAGGCCAGATGAGGCCCATTTCCGCTGAGGCTTCTCGAGGCCAATCACATCTAACCACTGGAACTTCCAAAGGGTCCTTCACACCATTGCTGCAACTCAAGAAGTTCCCCGACATACCCGTCTCCACTCGAGAGGAAGCACGTGGGGTCCCGCACACATCCAGGGGAGCCCCGTTTCCGCCTCCTAGCTCGAGATGAGGGATCCTTTCCCTGTTTCGTAGGGAAAGAATTCCCGGCGTTCCCGTCGCATCTCAAGAGGAGGCGCTCTCCACAGGAAAGGCGAGAGGAACTCCAGGGTCGAGACACCATTCCAAGAGTCCCCCAGATGTGTCAGTCCATTCCAGAGGAACCTGTTTTCCCTGCACTGCCTTGACGTTCAAGCCGAGGATCGACTCCCACCACGTGTGCACGTCGGACAGCCCTGTGGGAAAGCCTCGTGGGAAAGCCTCGTGGGAAAGACTCGAGGGAAAACCATAGATCCTTTGATCCACGCGGCGGACTGCGTGACACTGCTGCTACCGCTCTGGAGGAAAGCGCAAGTGCATGCCCGCATTCGAGACGAGGACTGACTTCCCTGGGGAGACTCCAGAAGTACCCCAAGATCCATGTCAGCACTGGAGAGGAATCCTCAGGTTCCGGCCCCGACTCCACACAAGGTCTTAGGCCCCGGCATCGACGGGAGAGGAATCCCGAGAGGCCCCCGAGGAACTCGCATGGGGACTGGCCATTCCTGAGGCCACCAGAGCGGGTCCCTGAGTTCCCCGTCGTAAGTCGAGAGCACCTGCTGCAACTCGAGAAAATCCAGGAGGTTTTGCCCTCCAGGCGTGATGAGGCCCATTTCCGCTGAGGCTTCTCGAGTCCAATCACATCTAACCACTGGAACTTCCAAAGGGTCCTTCACACCCTTGCTGCAACTCAAGAAGTTCCCCGACATACCCGTCTCCACTCGAGAGGAAGCACGTGGGGTCCCGCACACATCCAGGGGAGCCCCGTTTCCGCCTCCTAGCTCGAGATGAGGGATCCTTTCCCTGTTTCGTAGGGAAAGAATTCCCGGCGTTCCCGTCGCATCTCAAGAGGAGGCACTCTCCACAGGAAAGGCGAGAGGAACTCCAGGGTCGTGCCACCATTCCGAGAGTCCCCCAGATGTATCAGCCCATTCCAGAGGAACCTGTTTTCCCTGCACTGCCTTGACGTTCAAGCCGAGGATCGACTCCCACCACGTGTGCCCGTGGGACAGCCCTGTGGGAAAGCCTCGTGGGAAAGCCTCGTGGGAAAGACTCGAGGGAAAACCATAGATCCTTTGATCCACGCGGCGGACTGCGTGACACTGCTGCCACCGCTCTGGAGGAAAGCGCAAGTGCATGCGCGCATTCGAGACGAGGACTGACTCCCCTGGGGAGACTCCAGAAGTACCCCAAGATCCATTTCAGCACTGGAGAGGAAACCTCAGGTTCCGGCCCCGACTCCACACAAGGTCTTAGGCCCCGGCATCGACGGGAGATGAATCCCGAGAGGCCCCCGAGGAACTCGCATGGGGACTGGCCTTTCCTGAGGCCACCAGAGCGGGTCCCTGAGGTCCTCGTCGTAAGTCGAGAGCACCTGCCGCAACTAGAGAAAATCCAGGAGGTTTTGCCCTCCAGGCGAGATGAGGCCCATTTCCGCTGAGGCTTCTCAAGGCCAATCACATCTAACCACTGAAACTTCCAAAGGGTCTTTCACACCATTGCTACAACTCAAGAAGTTCCCCGACTTACCCGTCTCTACTCGAGAGGAAGCACGTGGGGTCCCGCACACATCCAGGAGAGCCCCGTTTCCGCCTCCTAGCTCGAGATGAGGGATCCTTTCCCTGTTTCGTAGGGAAAGAATTCCCGGCGTTCCCGTCGCATCTCAAGAGGAGGCGCTCTCCACAAGAAAGGCGAGAGGAACTCCAGGGTCGTGACACCATTCCAAGAGTCCCCCAGATGTGTCAGTCCATTCCAGAGGAACCTGTTTTCCCTGCACTGCCTTGACGTTCAAGCCGAGGATCGACTCCCACCACGTGTGCACCTGGGACAGCCCTGTGGGAAAGCCTCGTGGGAAAGCCTCGTGGGAAAGACTCGAGGGAAAACCATAGATCCTTTGATCCACGCGGCGGACTGCGTGACACTGCTGCTACCGCTCTGGAGGAAAGCGCAAGTGCATGCCCGCATTCGAGACGAGGACTGACTCCCCTGGGGAGACTCCAGAAGTACCCCAAGATCCATGTCAGCACTGGAGAGGAATCCTCAGGTTCCGGCCCCGACTCCACACAAGGTCTTAGGCCCCGGCATCGACGGGAGAGGAATCCCGAGAGGCCCCCGAGGAACTCGCATGGGGACTGGCCTTTCCTGAGGCCACCAGAGCGGGTCCCTGAGGTCCCCGTCGTAAGTCGAGAGCACCTGCCGCAACTCGAGAAAATCCAGGAGGTTTTGCCCTCCAGGCGAGATGAGGCCCATTTCCGCTGAGGCTTCTCGAGGCCAATCACATCTAACCACTGGAACTTCCAAAGGGTCCTTCACACCCTTGCTGCAACTCAAGAAGTTCCCCGACATACCCGTCTCCACTCGAGAGGAAGCACGTGGTGTCCCGCACACATCCAGGGGAGCCCCGTTTCACCTCCTAGCTCGAGATGAGGGATCCTTTCCCTGTTTCGTAGGGAAAGAATTCCCGGCGTTCCCGTCGCATCTCAAGAGGAGGCGCTCTCCACAGGAAAGGCGAGAGGAACTCCAGGGTCGTGCCACCATTCCAAGAGTCCCCCAGATGTGTCAGCCCATTCCAGAGGAACCTGTTTTCCCTGCACAGCCTTGACGTTCAAGCCGAGGATCGACTCCCACCACGTGTGCACGTGGGACAGCCCTGTGGGAAAGCCTCGTGGGAAAGCCTCGTGGGAAAGACTCGAGGGAAAACCATAGATCCTTTGATCCACGCGGCGGAGTGCGTGACACTGCTGCTACCGCTCTGGAGGAGAGCGCAAGTGCATGCCCGCATTCGAGACGAGGACTGACTCCCCTGGGGAGACTCCAGAAGTACCCCAAGATCCATGTCAGCACTGGAGAGGAATCCTCAGGTTCCGGCCCCGACTCCACACAAGGTCTTAGGCCCCGGCATCGACGGGAGAGGAATCCCGAGACGCCCCCGAGGAACTCGCATGGGGACTGGCCTTTCCTGAGGCCACCAGAGCGGGTCCATGAGTTCCCATCGTAAGTCGAGAGCACCTGCCGCAACTCGAGAAAATCCAGGAGGTTTTGCCCTCCAGGCGAGATGAGGCCCATTTCCGCTGAGGCTTCTCGAGGCCAATCACATCTAACCACTGGAACTTCCAAAGGGTCCTTCACACCCTTGCTGCAACTCAAGAAGTTCCCCGACATACCCGTCTCCACTCGAGAGGAAGCACGTGGGGTCCCGCACACATCCAGGGGAGCCCCGTTTCCGCCTCCTAGCTCGAGATGAGGGATCCTTTCCCTGTTTCGTAGGGAAAGAATTCCCGGCGTTCCCGTCGCATCTCAAGAGGAGGCGCTCTCCACAGGAAAGGCGAGAGGAACTCCAGGGTCGTGACACCATTCCAAGAGTCCCCCAGATGTGTCAGTCCATTCCAGAGGAACCTGTTTTCCCTGCACTGCCTTGACGTTCAAGCCGAGGATCGACTCCCACCACGTGTGCACGTCGGACAGCCCTGTGGGAAAGCCTGGTGGGAAAGCCTCGTGGGAAAGACTCGAGGGAAAACCATAGATCCTTTGATCCACACGGCGGACTGCGTGACACTGCTGCTACCGCTCTGGAGGAAAGCGCAAGTGCATGCCCGCATTCGAGACGAGGACTGACTCCCCTGGGGAGCCTCCAGAAGTATCCCAAGATCCATGTCAGCACTGGAGAGGAATCCTCATGTTCCGGCCCCGACTCCACACAAGGTCTTAGGCCCCGGCATCGACGGGAGAGGAATCCCGAGAGGCCCCCGAGGAACTCGCATGGGGACTGGCCTTTCCTGAGGCCACCAGAGCGGGTCCCTGAGGTCCCCGTCGTAAGTCGAGAGCACCTGCCGCAACTCGAGAAAATCCAGGAGGTTTTGCCCTCCAGGCGAGATGAGGCCCATTTCCGCTGAGGCTTCTCGAGGCCAATCACATCTAACCACTGGACTTCCAAAGGGTCCTTCAAACCATTGCTGCAACTCAAGAAGTTCCCCGACATACCCGTCTCCACTCGAGAGGAAGCACGTGGGTTCCCGCACACATCCAGGGGGGCCCCGTTTACGCCTCCTAGCTCGAGATGAGGGATCCTTTCCCTGTTTCGTAGGGAAAGAATTCCCGGCGTTCCCGTCGCATCTCAAGAGGAGGCGTTCTCTACAGGTAAGGCGAGAGGAACTCCAGGGTCGAGACACCATTCCAAGAGTCCCCCAGATGTGTCAGTCCATTCCAGAGGAACCTGTTTTCCCTGCACTGCCTTGACGTTCAAGCCGAGGATCGACTCCCACCACGTGTGCACCTGGGACAGCCCTGTGGGAAAGCCTCGTGGGAAAGCCTCGTGGGAAAGACTCGAGGGAAAACCATAGATCCTTTGATCCACGCGGCGGACTGCGTGACACTGCTGCTACCGCTCTGGAGGAAAGCGCAAGTGCATGCCCGCATTCGAGACAAGGACTGACTCCCCTGGGGAGACTCCAGAAGTACCCCAAGATCCATGTCAGCACTGGAGAGGAATCCTCAGGTTCCGGCCCCGACTCCACACAAGGTCTTAGGCCCCGGCATCGACGGGAGAGGAATCCCGAGAGGCCCCCGAGGAACTCGCATGGGGACTGGCCTTTCCTGAGGCCACCAGAGCGGGTCCCTGAGGTCCCCGTCGTAAGTCGAGAGCACCTGCCGCAACTCGAGAAAATCCAGGAGGTTTTGCCCTCCAGGCGAGATGAGGCCCATTTCCGCTGAGGCTTCTCGAGGCCAATCACATCTAACCACTGGAACTTCCAAAGGGTCCTTCACACCCTTGCTGCAACTCAAGAAGTTCCCCGACATACCCGTCTCCACTCGAGAGGAAGCACGTGGTGTCCCGCACACATCCAGGGGAGCCCCGTTTCACCTCCTAGCTCGAGATGAGGGATCCTTTCCCTGTTTCGTAGGGAAAGAATTCCCGGCGTTCCCGTCGCATCTCAAGAGGAGGCGCTCTCCACAGGAAAGGCGAGAGGAACTCCAGGGTCGTGCCACCATTCCAAGAGTCCCCCAGATGTGTCAGCCCATTCCAGAGGAACCTGTTTTCCCTGCACAGCCTTGACGTTCAAGCCGAGGATCGACTCCCACCACGTGTGCACGTGGGACAGCCCTGTGGGAAAGCCTCGTGGGAAAGCCTCGTGGGAAAGACTCGAGGGAAAACTATAGATCCTTTGATCCACGCGGCGGAGTGCGTGACACTGCTGCTACCGCTCTGGAGGAGAGCGCAAGTGCATGCCCGCATTCGAGACGAGGACTGACTCCCCTGGGGAGACTCCAGAAGTACCCCAAGATCCATGTCAGCACTGGAGAGGAATCCTCAGGTTCCGGCCCCGACTCCACACAAGGTCTTAGGCCCCGGCATCGACGGGAGAGGAATCCCGAGACGCCCCCGAGGAACTCGCATGGGGACTGGCCTTTCCTGAGGCCACCAGAGCGGGTCCATGAGTTCCCATCGTAAGTCGAGAGCACCTGCCGCAACTCGAGAAAATCCAGGAGGTTTTGCCCTCCAGGCGAGATGAGGCCCATTTCCGCTGAGGCTTCTCGAGGCCAATCACATCTAACCACTGGAACTTCCAAAGGGTCCTTCACACCCTTGCTGCAACTCAAGAAGTTCCCCGACATACCCGTCTCCACTCGAGAGGAAGCACGTGGGGTCCCGCACACATCCAGGGGAGCCCCGTTTCCGCCTCCTAGCTCGAGATGAGGGATCCTTTCCCTGTTTCGTAGGGAAAGAATTCCCGGCGTTCCCGTCGCATCTCAAGAGGAGGCGCTCTCCACAGGAAAGGCGAGAGGAACTCCAGGGTCGTGACACCATTCCAAGAGTCCCCCAGATGTGTCAGTCCATTCCAGAGGAACCTGTTTTCCCTGCACTGCCTTGACGTTCAAGCCGAGGATCGACTCCCACCACGTGTGCACGTCGGACAGCCCTGTGGGAAAGCCTGGTGGGAAAGCCTCGTGGGAAAGACTCGAGGGAAAACCATAGATCCTTTGATCCACACGGCGGACTGCGTGACACTGCTGCTACCGCTCTGGAGGAAAGCGCAAGTGCATGCCCGCATTCGAGACGAGGACTGACTCCCCTGGGGAGCCTCCAGAAGTATCCCAAGATCCATGTCAGCACTGGAGAGGAATCCTCATGTTCCGGCCCCGACTCCACACAAGGTCTTAGGCCCCGGCATCGACGGGAGAGGAATCCCGAGAGGCCCCCGAGGAACTCGCATGGGGACTGGCCTTTCCTGAGGCCACCAGAGCGGGTCCCTGAGGTCCCCGTCGTAAGTCGAGAGCACCTGCTGCAACTCGAGAAAATCCAGGAGGTTTTGCCCTCCAGGCGAGATGAGGCCCATTTCCGCTGAGGCTTCTCGAGGCCAATCACATCTAACCACTGGAACTTCCAAAGGGTCCTTCAAACCATTGCTGCAACTCAAGAAGTTCCCCGACATACCCGTCTCCACTCGAGAGGAAGCACGTGGGTTCCCGCACACATCCAGGGGGGCCCCGTTTACGCCTCCTAGCTCGAGATGAGGGATCCTTTCCCTGTTTCGTAGGGAAAGAATTCCCGGCGTTCCCGTCGCATCTCAAGAGGAGGCGTTCTCTACAGGTAAGGCGAGAGGAACTCCAGGGTCGAGACACCATTCCAAGAGTCCCCCAGATGTGTCAGTCCATTCCAGAGGAACCTGTTTTCCCTGCACTGCCTTGACGTTCAAGCCGAGGATCGACTCCCACCACGTGTGCACGTCGGACAGCCCTGTGGGAAAGCCTGGTGGGAAAGCCTCGTGGGAAAGACTCGAGGGAAAACCATAGATCCTTTGATCCACACGGCGGACTGCGTGACACTGCTGCTACCGCTCTGGAGGAAAGCGCAAGTGCATGCCCGCATTCGAGACGAGGACTGACTCCCCTGGGGAGCCTCCAGAAGTATCCCAAGATCCATGTCAGCACTGGAGAGGAATCCTCATGTTCCGGCCCCGACTCCACACAAGGTCTTAGGCCCCGGCATCGACGGGAGAGGAATCCCGAGAGGCCCCCGAGGAACTCGCATGGGGACTGGCCTTTCCTGAGGCCACCAGAGCGGGTCCCTGAGGTCCCCGTCGTAAGTCGAGAGCACCTGCCGCAACTCGAGAAAATCCAGGAGGTTTTGCCCTCCAGGCGAGATGAGGCCCATTTCCGCTGAGGCTTCTCGAGGCCAATCACATCTAACCACTGGAACTTCCAAAGGGTCCTTCAAACCATTGCTGCAACTCAAGAAGTTCCCCGACATACCCGTCTCCACTCGAGAGGAAGCACGTGGGTTCCCGCACGCATCCAGGGGGGCCCCGTTTACGCCTCCTAGCTCGAGATGAGGGATCCTTTCCCTGTTTCGTAGGGAAAGAATTCCCGGCGTTCCCGTCGCATCTCAAGAGGAGGCGTTCTCTACAGGTAAGGCGAGAGGAACTCCAGGGTCGAGACACCATTCCAAGAGTCCCCCAGATGTGTCAGTCCATTCCAGAGGAACCTGTTTTCCCTGCACTGCCTTGACGTTCAAGCCGAGGATCGACTCCCACCACGTGTGCACGTGGGACAGCCCTGTGGGAAAGCCCTGTGGGAAAGCCTCGAGGGAAAGACTCTAGGGAAAACCATAGATCCTTTGATCCACGGGGTGGACTGCGTGACACTGCTGCTACCGCTCTGGAGGAAAGCGCAAGTGCATGCCCGCATTCGAGACGAGGACTGACTCCCCTGGGGAGACTCCAGAAGTACCCCAAGATCCATTTCAGCACTGGAGAGGAATCCTCAGGTTCCGGCCCCGACTCCACACAAGGTCTGAGGCCCCGGCATCGATGGGAGAGGAATCCCGAGACGCCCCCGAGGAACTCGCATGGGGACTGGCCTTTCCTGAGGCCACCAGAGCGGGTCCCTGAGGTCCCCGTCGTAAGTCGAGAGCACCTGCCGCAACTAGAGAAAATCCAGGAGGTTTTGCCCTCCAGGCGAGATGAGGCCCATTTCCGCTGAGGCTTCTCAAGGCCAATCACATCTAACCACTGAAACTTCCAAAGGGTCCTTCACACCATTGCTGCAACTCAAGAAGTTCCCCGACATACCCGTCTCTACTCGAGAGGAAGCACGTGGGGTCCCGCACACATCCAGGGGAGCCCCGTTTCCGCCTCCTAGCTCGAGATGAGGGATCCTTTCCCTGTTTCGTAGGGAAAGAATTCCCGGCGTTCCCGTCGCATCTCAAGAGGAGGCGCTCTCCACAGGAAAGGCGAGAGGAACTCCAGGGTCGTGCCACCATTCCAAGAGTCCCCCAGATGTGTCAGTCCATTCCAGAGGAACCTGTTTTCCCTGCACTGCCTTGACGTTCAAGCCGAGGATCGACTCCCACCACGTGTGCACGTGGGACAGCCCTGTGGGAAAGCCTCGTGGGAAAGCCTCATGGGAAAGACTCGAGGGAAAACCATAGATCCTTTGATCCACGCGGCGGACTGCGTGACACTGCTGCTACCGCTCTGGAGGAAAGCGCAAGTGCATGCCCGCATTCGAGACGAGGACTGACTCCCCTGGGGAGACTCCAGAAGTACCCCAAGATCCATGTCAGCACTGGAGAGGAATCCTCAGGTTCCGGCCCCGACTCCACACAAGGTCTTAGGCCCCGGCATCGACGGGAGAGGAATCCCGAGAGGCCCCCGAGGAACTCGCATGGGGACTGGCCTTTCCTGAGGCCACCAGAGCGGGTCCCTGAGGTCCCCGTCGTAAGTCGAGAGCACCTGCCGCAACTCGAGAAAATCCAGGAGGTTTTGCCCTCCAGGCGTGATGAGGCCCATTTCCGCTGAGGCTTCTCGAGTCCAATCACATCTAACCACTGGAACTTCCAAAGGGTCCTTCACACCCTTGCTGCAACTCAAGAAGTTCCCCGACATACCCGTCTCCACTCGAGAGGAAGCACGTGGGGTCCCGCACACATCCAGGGGAGCCCCGTTTCCGCCTCCTAGCTCGAGATGAGGGATCCTTTCCCTGTTTCGTAGGGAAAGAATTCCCGGCGTTCCCGTCGCATCTCAAGAGGAGGCGCTCTCCACAGGAAAGGCGAGAGGAACTCCAGGGTCGTGCCACCATTCCAAGAGTCCCCCAGATGTGTCAGTCCATTCCAGAGGAACCTGTTTTCCCTGCACTGCCTTGACGTTCAAGCGGAGGATCGACTCCCACCACTTGTGCACGTGGGAAAGCCCTGTGGGAAAGCCTCGGGGGAAAGCCTCGTGGGAAAGACTCGAGGGAAAACCATAGATCCTTTGATCCACACGGCGGACTGCGTGACACTGCTGCTACCGCTCTGGAGGAAAGCGCAAGTGCATGCCCGCATTCGAGACGAGGACTGACTCCCCTGGGGAGCCTCCAGAAGTATCCCAAGATCCATGTCAGCACTGGAGAGGAATCCTCATGTTCCGGCCCCGACTCCACACAAGGTCTTAGACCCCGGCATCGACGGGAGAGGAATCCCGAGAGGCCCCCGAGGAACTCGCATGGGGACTGGCCTTTCCTGAGGCCACCAGAGCGGGTCCCTGAGGTCCCCGTCGTAAGTCGAGAGCACCTGCTGCAACTCGAGAAAATCCAGGAGGTTTTGCCCTCCAGGCGAGATGAGGCCCATTTCCGCTGAGGCTTCTCGAGGCCAATCACATCTAACCACTGGAACTTCCAAAGGGTCCTTCAAACCATTGCTGCAACTCAAGAAGTTCCCCGACATACCCGTCTCCACTCGAGAGGAAGCACGTGGGTTCCCGCACACATCCAGGGGGGCCCCGTTTACGCCTCCTAGCTCGAGATGAGGGATCCTTTCCCTGTTTCGTAGGGAAAGAATTCCCGGCGTTCCCGTCGCATCTCAAGAGGAGGCGTTCTCTACAGGTAAGGCGAGAGGAACTCCAGGGTCGAGACACCATTCCAAGAGTCCCCCAGATGTGTCAGTCCATTCCAGAGGAACCTGTTTTCCCTGCACTGCCTTGACGTTCAAGCCGAGGATCGACTCCCACCACGTGTGCACGTCGGACAGCCCTGTGGGAAAGCCTGGTGGGAAAGCCTCGTGGGAAAGACTCGAGGGAAAACCATAGATCCTTTGATCCACACGGCGGAGTGCGTGACACTGCTGCTACCGCTCTGGAGGAAAGCGCAAGTGCATGCCCGCATTCGAGACGAGGACTGACTCCCCTGGGGAGCCTCCAGAAGTATCCCAAGATCCATGTCAGCACTGGAGAGGAATCCTCATGTTCCGGCCCCGACTCCACACAAGGTCTTAGGCCCCGGCATCGACGGGAGAGGAATCCCGAGAGGCCCCCGAGGAACTCGCATGGGGACTGGCCTTTCCTGAGGCCACCAGAGCGGGTCCCTGAGGTCCCCGTCGTAAGTCGAGAGCACCTGCCGCAACTCGAGAAAATCCAGGAGGTTTTGCCCTCCAGGCGAGATGAGGCCCATTTCCGCTGAGGCTTCTCGAGGCCAATCACATCTAACCACTGGAACTTCCAAAGGGTCCTTCAAACCATTGCTGCAACTCAAGAAGTTCCCCGACATACCCGTCTCCACTCGAGAGGAAGCACGTGGGTTCCCGCACGCATCCAGGGGGGCCCCGTTTACGCCTCCTAGCTCGAGATGAGGGATCCTTTCCCTGTTTCGTAGGGAAAGAATTCCCGGCGTTCCCGTCGCATCTCAAGAGGAGGCGTTCTCTACAGGTAAGGCGAGAGGAACTCCAGGGTCGAGACACCATTCCAAGAGTCCCCCAGATGTGTCAGTCCATTCCAGAGGAACCTGTTTTCCCTGCACTGCCTTGACGTTCAAGCCGAGGATCGACTCCCACCACGTGTGCACGTGGGACAGCCCTGTGGGAAAGCCCTGTGGGAAAGCCTCGAGGGAAAGACTCTAGGGAAAACCATAGATCCTTTGATCCACGGGGTGGACTGCGTGACACTGCTGCTACCGCTCTGGAGGAAAGCGCAAGTGCATGCCCGCATTCGAGACGAGGACTGACTCCCCTGGGGAGACTCCAGAAGTACCCCAAGATCCATTTCAGCACTGGAGAGGAATCCTCAGGTTCCGGCCCCGACTCCACACAAGGTCTGAGGCCCCGGCATCGATGGGAGAGGAATCCCGAGACGCCCCCGAGGAACTCGCATGGGGACTGGCCTTTCCTGAGGCCACCAGAGCGGGTCCCTGAGGTCCCCGTCGTAAGTCGAGAGCACCTGCCGCAACTAGAGAAAATCCAGGAGGTTTTGCCCTCCAGGCGAGATGAGGCCCATTTCCGCTGAGGCTTCTCAAGGCCAATCACATCTAACCACTGAAACTTCCAAAGGGTCCTTCACACCATTGCTGCAACTCAAGAAGTTCCCCGACATACCCGTCTCTACTCGAGAGGAAGCACGTGGGGTCCCGCACACATCCAGGGGAGCCCCGTTTCCGCCTCCTAGCTCGAGATGAGGGATCCTTTCCCTGTTTCGTAGGGAAAGAATTCCCGGCGTTCCCGTCGCATCTCAAGAGGAGGCGCTCTCCACAGGAAAGGCGAGAGGAACTCCAGGGTCGTGCCACCATTCCAAGAGTCCCCCAGATGTGTCAGTCCATTCCAGAGGAACCTGTTTTCCCTGCACTGCCTTGACGTTCAAGCCGAGGATCGACTCCCACCACGTGTGCACGTGGGACAGCCCTGTGGGAAAGCCTCGTGGGAAAGCCTCATGGGAAAGACTCGAGGGAAAACCATAGATCCTTTGATCCACGCGGCGGACTGCGTGACACTGCTGCTACCGCTCTGGAGGAAAGCGCAAGTGCATGCCCGCATTCGAGACGAGGACTGACTCCCCTGGGGAGACTCCAGAAGTACCCCAAGATCCATGTCAGCACTGGAGAGGAATCCTCAGGTTCCGGCCCCGACTCCACACAAGGTCTTAGGCCCCGGCATCGACGGGAGAGGAATCCCGAGAGGCCCCCGAGGAACTCGCATGGGGACTGGCCTTTCCTGAGGCCACCAGAGCGGGTCCCTGAGGTCCCCGTCGTAAGTCGAGAGCACCTGCCGCAACTCGAGAAAATCCAGGAGGTTTTGCCCTCCAGGCGTGATGAGGCCCATTTCCGCTGAGGCTTCTCGAGTCCAATCACATCTAACCACTGGAACTTCCAAAGGGTCCTTCACACCCTTGCTGCAACTCAAGAAGTTCCCCGACATACCCGTCTCCACTCGAGAGGAAGCACGTGGGGTCCCGCACACATCCAGGGGAGCCCCGTTTCCGCCTCCTAGCTCGAGATGAGGGATCCTTTCCCTGTTTCGTAGGGAAAGAATTCCCGGCGTTCCCGTCGCATCTCAAGAGGAGGCGCTCTCCACAGGAAAGGCGAGAGGAACTCCAGGGTCGTGCCACCATTCCAAGAGTCCCCCAGATGTGTCAGTCCATTCCAGAGGAACCTGTTTTCCCTGCACTGCCTTGACGTTCAAGCGGAGGATCGACTCCCACCACTTGTGCACGTGGGAAAGCCCTGTGGGAAAGCCTCGGGGGAAAGCCTCGTGGGAAAGACTCGAGGGAAAACCATAGATCCTTTGATCCACGCGGCGGACTGCGTGACACTGCTGCTACCGCTCTGGAGGAAAGCGCAAGTGCATGCCCGCATTCGAGACGAGGACTGACTTCCTTGGGGAGACTCCAGAAGTACCCCAAGATCCATGTCAGCACTGGAGAGGAATCCTCAGGTTCCGGCCTCGACTCCTCACAAGGTCTTAGGCCCCGGCATCGACGGGAGAGGAATCCGGAGAGGCCCCCGAGGAACTCGCATGGGGACTGGCCTTTCCTGAGGCCACCAGAGCGGGTCCCTGAGGTCTCCGTCATAAGTCGAGAGCACCTGCCGCAACTCGAGAAAATCCAGGAGGTTTTGCCCTCCAGGCGAGATGAGGCCCATTTCCGCTGAGGCTTCTCGAGGCCAATCACATCTAACCACTGGAACTTTCAGAGGGTCCTTCACACCCTTGCTGCAACTCAAGAAGTTCCCCGACATACCCGTCTCCACTCGAGAGGAAGCACGTGGTGTCCCGCACACATAAAGGGGAGCCCCGTTTCCGCCTCCTAGCTCGAGATGAGGGATCCTTTCCCTGTTTCGTAGGGAAAGAATTCCCGGCATTCCCGTCGCATCTCAAGAGGAGGCGCTCTCCACAGGAAAGGCGAGAGGAACTCCAGGGTCGTGCCACCATTCCAAGAGTCCCCCAGATGTGTCAGTCCATTCCAGAGGAACCTGTTTTCCCTGCACTGCCTTGAAGTTCAAGCCGAGGATCCACTCCCACCACGTGTGCACGTGGGACAGCCCTGTGGGAAAGCCTCGTGGGAAAGAGTCGAGGGAAAACCATAGATCCTTTGATCCACGCGGCGGACTGCGTGACACTGCTGCTACCGCTCTGGAGGAAAGCGCAAGTGCATGCCCGCATTCGAGACGAGGACTGACTCCCCTGGGGAGACTCCAGAAGTACCCCAATATCCATGTCAGTACTGGAGAGGAATCCTCAGGTTCCGGCCCCGACTCCACACAAGGTCTTAGGCCCCGGCATCGACGGGAGAGGAATCCCGAGAGGCCCCCGAGGAACTCGCATGGGGACTGGCCTTTCCTGAGGCCACCAGAGCGGGTCCCTGAGGTCCCCGTCGTAAGTCGAGAGCACCTGCCGCAACTCGAGAAAATCCAGGAGGTTTTGCCCTCCAGGCGAGATGAGGCCCATTTCCGCTGAGGCTTCTCGAGGCTAATCACGTCTAACCACTGGAACTTCCAAAGGGTCCTTCACACCCTTGCTGCAACTCAAGAAGTTCCCCGACATACCCGTCTCCACTCGAGAGGAAGCACGTGGGGTCCCGCACACATCCAGGGGAGCCCCGTTTCCGCCTCCTAGCTCGAGATGAGGGATCCTTTCCCTGTTTCGTAGGGAAAGAATTCCCGGCGTTCCCGGCGCATCTCAAGAGGAGGCGCTCTCCACAGGAAAGGCGAGAGGAACTCCAGGGTCGTGCCACCATTCCAAGAGTCCCCCAGATGTGTCAGTCCATTCCAGAGGAACATGTTTTCCCTGCACTGCCTTGACGTTCAAGCCGAGGATCGACTCCCACCACGTGTGCACGTGGGACAGCCCTGTGGGAAAGCCTGGTGGGAGAGCCTCGTGGGAAAGACTCGAGGGAAAACCATAGATCGTTTGATCCAGGCGACGGACTGCGTGACACTGCTGCTACCGCTCTGGAGGAAAGCGCAAGTGCATGCCCGCATTCGAGACGAGGACTGACTCCCCTGGGGAGACTCCAGAAGTACCCCAAGATCCATGTCAGCACTGGAGAGGAATCCTCAGGTTCCGGCCCCGACTCCACACAAGGTCTTAGGCCCCGGCATCGACGGGAGAGGAATCCCGAGAGGCCCCCGAGGAACTCGCATGGGGACTGGCCTTTCCTGAGGCCACCAGAGCGGGTCCCTGACGTCCCCGTCGTAAGTCGAGAGCACCTGCCGCAACTCGAGAAAATCCAGGAGGTTTTGCCCTCCAGGCGAGATGAGGCACATTTCCGCTGAGGCTTCTCGAGGCCAATCACATCTAACCACTGGAACTTCCAAAGGGTCCTTCACACCCTTGCTGCAACTCAAGAAGTTCCCCGACATACCCGTCTCCACTCGAGAGGAAGCACGTGGTGTCCCGCACACATCCAGGGGAGCCCCGTTTCCGCCTCCTAGCTCGAGATGAGGGATCCTTTCCCTGTTTCGTAGGGAAAGAATTCCCGGCGTTCCCGTCGCATCTCAAGAGGAGGCGCTCTCCACAGGAAAGGCGAGAGGAACTCCAGGGACGTGACACCATTCCAAGAGTACCCCAGATGTGTCAGTCCATTCCAGAGGAACCTGTTTTCCCTGCACTGCCTTGACGTTCAAGCCGAGGATCGACTCCCACCACGTGTGCACGTGGGACAGCCCTGTGGGAAAGCCTCGTGGGAAAGCCTCGTGGGAAAGACTCGAGGTAAAACCATAGATCCTTTGATCCACGCGGCGGACTGCGTGACACTGCTGCTACCGCTCTGGAGGAAAGCGCAAGTGCATGCCCGCATTCGAGACGAGGACTGACTCCCCTGGGGAGACTCCAGAAGTACCCCAAGATCCATGTCAGCACTGGAGAGGAATCCTCAGGTTCCGGCCCCGACTCCACACAAGGTCTTAGGCCCTGGCATCGACGGGAGAGGAATCCCGAGAGGCCCCCGAGGAACTCGCATGGGGACTGGCCTTTCCTGAGGCCACAAGAGCGGTTCCCTGAGGTCCCCGTCGTAAGTCGAGAGCACCTGCCGCAACTCGAGAAAATCCAGGAGGTTTTGCCCTCCAGGCGAGATGAGGCACATTTCCGCTGAGGCTTCTCGAGGCCAATCACATCTAACCACTGGAACTTCCAAAGGGTCCTTCACACCCTTGCTGCAACTCAAGAAGTTCCCCGACATACCCGTCTCCACTCGAGAGGAAGCACGTGGGTCCCGCAAACATCCAGGGGAGCCCCGTTTCCGCCACCTAGCTCGAGATGAGGGATCCTTTCCCTGTTTCGTAGGGAAAGAATTCTCGGCGTTCCCGTCGCATCTCAACAGGAGGCGCTCTCCACAGGAAAGGCGAGAGGAACTCCAGGGTCGTGACACCATTCCAAGAGTCCCCCAGATGTGTCAGTCCATTCCAGAGGAACCTGTTTTCCCTGCACTGCCTTGACGTTCAAGCCGAGGATCGACTCCCACCACGTGTGAACGTGGGACAGCCCTGTGGGAAAGCCTCGTGGGAAAGCCTCGTGGGAAAGACTCGAGGGAAAACCATAGATCCTTTGATCCACGCGGCGGACTGCGTGACACTGCTGCTACCGCTCTGGAGGAAAGCGCAAGTGCATGCCCGCATTCGAGACGAGGACTGACTCCCCTGGGGAGACTCCAGAAGTACCCCAAGATCCATGTCAGCACTGGAGAGGAATCCTCAGGTTCCGGCCCCGACTCCACACAAGGTCTTAGGCCACGGCATCGATGGGAGAGGAATCCCGAGAGGCCCCCGAGGAACTCGCATGGGGACTGGCCTTTCCTGAGGCCACCAGAGCGGGTCCCTGAGGTCCCCATCGTAAGTCGAGAGCACCTGCTGCAACTCGAGAAAATCCAGGAGGTTTTGCCCTCCAGGCGAGATGAGGCACATTTCCGCTGAGGCTTCTCGAGGCCAATCACATCTAACCACTGGAACTTCCAAAGGGTCCTTCACACCATTGCTGCAACTCAAGAAGTTCCCCGACATACCCGTCTCCACTCGAGAGGAAGCACGTGGGGTCCCGCACACATCCAGGGGAGCCCCGTTTACGCCTCCTAGCTCGAGATGAGGGATCCTTTCCCTGTTTCGTAGGGAAAGAATTCCCGGCGTTCCCGTCGCATCTCAAGAGGAGGGGTTCTCTACAGGTAAGGCGAGAGGAACTCCAGGGTCGAGACACCATTCCAAGAGTCCCCCAGATGTGTCAGTCCATTCCAGAGGAAACTGTTTTCCCTGCACTGCCTTGACGTTCAAGCCGAGGATCGACTCCCACCACGTGTGCACGTCGGACAGCCCTGTGGGAAAGCCCTGTGGGAAAGCCTCGTGGGAAAGACTAGAGGGAAAACCATAGATCCTTTGATCCACGTAGTGGACTGCGTGACACTGCTGCTACCGCTCTGGAAGAAAGCGCAAGTGCATGCCCGCATTCGAGACGAGGACTGACTCCCCTGGGGAGACTCCAGAAGTACCCCAAGATCCATGTCAGCACTGGAGAGGAATCCTCAGGTTCCGGCCCCGACTCCACACAAGGTCTTAGGCCCCGGCATCGACGGGAGAGGAATCCCGAGAGGCCCCCGAGGAACTCGCATGGGGACTGGCCTTTCCTGAGGCCACCAGAACGGGTCCCTGAGGTCTCCGTCGTAAGTCGAGAGCACCTGCCGCAACTCGAGAAAATCCAGGAGGTTTTGCCCTCCAGGCGAGATGAGGCCCATTTCCGCTGAGGCTTCTCGAGGCCAATCACATCTAACCACTGGAACTTCCAAAGGGTCCTTCACACCCTTGCTGCAACTCAAGAAGTTCCCCGACATACCCGTCTCCACTCGAGAGGAAGCACGTGGTGTCCCGCACACATCCAGGGGAGCCCCGTTTCCGCCTCCTAGCTCGAGATGAGGGATCCTTTCCCTGTTTCGTAGGGAAAGAATTCCCGGCGTTCCCGTCGCATCTCAAGAGGAGGCGCTCTCCACAGGAAAGGCGAGAGGAACTCCAGGGTCGTTTCACCATTCCAAGAGTCCCCCAGATGTGTCAGCCCATTCCAGAGGAACCTGTTTTCCCTGCACTGCCTTGACGTTCAAGCCGAGGATCGACTCCCACCACGTGTGCACGTGGGACAGCCCTGTGGGAAAGCCTCGTGGGAAAGCCTCGTGGGAAAGACTCGAGGGAAAACCATAGATCCTTTGATCCACGCGGCGGAATGCGTGACACTGCTGCTACCGCTCTGGAGGAAAGTGCAATGCATGCCCGCATTCGAGACGAGGACTGACTCCCCTGGGGAGACTCCAGAAGTACCCCAAGATCCATGTCAGCACTGGAGAGGAATCCTCAGGTTCCGGCCCCGACTCCACACAAGGGCTTAGGCCCCGGCATCGACGGGAGAGGAATCCCTATCCGTCCCCGAGGAACTCGCATGGGGACTGGCCTTTCCTGAGGCCACCAGAGCGGGTCCCTGAGGTCCCCGTCGTAAGTCGAGAGCACCTGCCGCAACTCGAGAAAATCCAGGAGGTTTTACCCTCCAGGCGAGATGAGGCCCATTTCCGCTGAGGCTTCTCGAGGCTAATCACGTCTAACCACTGGAACTTCCAAAGGGTCCTTCACACCCTTGCTGCAACTCAAGAAGTTCCCCGACATACCCGTCTCCACTCGAGAGGACGCACGTGGGTCCCGCACACATCCAGGGGAGCCCCGTTTCCGCCTCCTAGCTCGAGATGAGGGATCCTTTCCCTGTTTCGTAGGGAAAGAATTCTCGGCGTTCCCGTCGCATCTCAACAGGAGGCGCTCTCCACAGGAAAGGCAAGAGGAACTCCAGGGTCGTGACACCATTCCAAGAGTCCCCCAGATGTGTCAGTCCATTCCAGAGGAACCTGTTTTCCCTGCACTGCCTTGACGTTCAAGCCGAGGATCGACTCCCACCACGTGTGAACGTGGGACAGCCCTGTGGGAAAGCCTCGTGGGAAAGCCTCGTGGGAAAGACTCGAGGGAAAACCATAGATCCTTTGATCCACGCGGCGGACTGCGTGACACTGCTGCTACCGCTCTGGAGGAAAGCGCAAGTGCATGCCCGCATTCGAGACGAGGACTGACTCCCCTGGGGAGACTCCAGAAGTACCCCAAGATCCATGTCAGCACTGGAGAGGAATCCTCAGGTTCCGGCCCCGACTCCACACAAGGTCTTAGGCCACGGCATCGACGGGAGAGGAATCCCGAGAGGCCCCCGAGGAACTCGCATGGGGACTGGCCTTTCCTGAGGCCACCAGAGCGGGTCCCTGAGGTCCCCATCGTAAGTCGAGAGCACCTGCTGCAACTCGAGAAAATCCAGGAGGTTTTGCCCTCCAGGCGAGATGAGGCACATTTCTGCTGAGGCTTCTCGAGGCCAATCACATCTAACCACTGGAACTTCCAAAGGGTCCTTCACACCATTGCTGCAACTCAAGAAGTTCCCCGACATACCCGTCTCCACTCGAGAGGAAGCACGTGGGGTCCCGCACACATCCAGGGGAGCCCCGTTTACGCCTCCTAGCTCGAGATGAGGGATCCTTTCCCTGTTTCGTAGGGAAAGAATTCCCGGCGTTCCCGTCGCATCTCAAGAGGAGGGGTTCTCTACAGGTAAGGCGAGAGGAACTCCAGGGTCGAGACACCATTCCAAGAGTCCCCCAGATGTGTCAGTCCATTCCAGAGGAAACTGTTTTCCCTGCACTGCCTTGACGTTCAAGCCGAGGATCGACTCCCACCACGTGTGCACGTCGGACAGCCCTGTGGGAAAGCCCTGTGGGAAAGCCTCGTGGGAAAGACTCGAGGGAAAACCATAGATCCTTTGATCCACGCAGTGGACTGCGTGACACTGCTGCTACCGCTCTGGAAGAAAGCACAAGTGCATGCCCGCATTCGAGACGAGGACTGACTCCCCTGGGGAGACTCCAGAAGTACCCCAAGATCCATGTCAGCACTGGAGAGGAATCCTCAGGTTCCGGCCCCGACTCCACACAAGGTCTTAGGCCCCGGCATCGACGGGAGAGGAATCCCGAGAGGCCCCCGAGGAACTCGCATGGGGACTGGCCTTTCCTGAGGCCACCAGAACGGGTCCCTGAGGTCTCCGTCGTAAGTCGAGAGCACCTGCCGCAACTCGAGAAAATCCAGGAGGTTTTGCCCTCCAGGCGAGATGAGGCCCATTTCCGCTGAGGCTTCTCGAGGCCAATCACATCTAACCACTGGAACTTCCAAAGGGTCCTTTACACCCTTGCTGCAACTCAAGAAGTTCCCCGACATACCCGTCTCCACTCGAGAGGAAGCACGTGGGGTCCCGCACACATCCAGGGGAGCCCCGTTTCCGCCTCCTAGCTCGAGATGAGGGATCCTTTCCCTGTTTCGTAGGGAAAGAATTCCCGGCGTTCCCGTCGCATCTCAAGAGGAGGCGCTCTCCACAGGAAAGGCGAGAGGAACTCCAGGGTCGTTTCACCATTCCAAGAGTCCCCCAGATGTGTCAGCCCATTCCAGAGGAACCTGTTTTCCCTGCACTGCCTTGACGTTCAAGCCGAGGATCGACTCCCACCACGTGTGCACGTGGGACAGCCCTGTGGGAAAGCCTCGTGGGAAAGCCTCGTGGGAAAGACTCGAGGGAAAACCATAGATCCTTTGATCCACGCGGCGGACTGCGTGACACTGCTGCTACCGCTCTGGAGGAAAGCGCAATGCATGCCCGCATTCGAGACGAGGACTGACTCCCCTGGGGAGACTCCAGAAGTACCCCAAGATCCATGTCAGCACTGGAGAGGAATCCTCAGGTTCCGGCCCCGACTCCACACAAGGGCTTAGGCCCCGGCATCGACGGGAGAGGAATCCCTATCCGCCCCCGAGGAACTCGCATGGGGACTGGCCTTTCCTGAGGCCACCAGAGCGGGTCCCTGAGGTCCCCGTCGTAAGTCGAGAGCACCTGCTGCAACTCGAGAAAATCCAGGAGGTTTTGCCCTCCAGGCGAGATGAGGTCTATTTCCGCTTAGGCTTCTCGAGGCCAATCACATCTAACCACTGGAACTTCCAAAGGGTCCTTCACACCCTTGCTGCAACTCAAGAAGTTCCCCGACATACCCGTCTGCACTCGAGAGGAAGCACGTGGTGTCCCGCACACATCCAGGGGAGCCCCATTTCCGCCTCCTAGCTCGAGATGAGGGATCCTTTCCCTGTTTCGAAGGGAAAGAATTCCCGGCATTCCCGTCGCATCTCAAGAGGAGGCGCTCTCCACAGGAAAGGCGAGAGGAACTCCAGGGTCGTGCCACCATTCCAAGAGTCCCCCAGATGTGTCAGTCCATTCCAGAGGAACCTGTTTTCCCTGCACTGCCTTGACGTTCAAGCCGAGGATCGACTCCCACCACGTGTGCACGTGGGACAGCCCTGTGGGAAAGCCTCGTGGGAAAGCCACGTGGGAAAGACTCGAGGGAAAACCATAGATCCGTTGATCCACGCGGCGGACTGGGTGACACTGCTGCTACCGCTATGGAGGAAAGCGCAAGTGCATGCCCGCATTCGAGACGAGGACTGACTCCCCTGGGGAGACTCCAGAAGTACCCCAAGATCCATGTCAGCACTGGAGAGGAATCCTCAGGTTCCGGCCCCGACTCCACACAAGGTCTTAGGCCCCGGCATCGACGGGAGAGGAATCCCGAGAGGCCCCCGAGGAACTCGCATGGGGACTGGCCTTTCCTGAGGCCACCAGAGCGGGTCCCTGAGGTCCCCGTCGTAAGTCGAGAGCACCTGCCGCAACTCGAGAAAATCCAGGAGGTTTTGCCCTCCAGGCGAGATGAGGCCCATTTCCGCTGAGGCTTCTCGAGGCCAATCACATCTAACCACTGGAACTCCCAAAGGGTCCTTCACACCCTTGCTGCAACTCAAGAAGTTCCCCGACATACCCGTCTCCACTCGAGAGGAAGCACGTGGGGTCCCGCACACATCCAGGGGAGCCCCGTTTACGCCTCCTAGCTCGAGATGAGGGATCCTTTCCCTGTTTCGTAGGGAAAGAATTCCCGGCGTTCCCGTCGCATCTCAAGAGGAGGGGTTCTCTACAGGTAAGGCGAGAGGAACTCCAGGGTCGAGACACCATTCCAAGAGTCCCCCAGATGTGTCAGTCCATTCCAGAGGAAACTGTTTTCCCTGCACTGCCTTGACGTTCAAGCCGAGGATCGACTCCCACCACGTGTGCACGTCGGACAGCCCTGTGGGAAAGCCCTGTGGGAAAGCCTCGTGGGAAAGACTCGAGGGAAAACCATAGATCCTTTGATCCACGCAGTGGACTGCGTGACACTGCTGCTACCGCTCTGGAAGAAAGCACAAGTGCATGCCCGCATTCGAGACGAGGACTGACTCCCCTGGGGAGACTCCAGAAGTACCCCAAGATCCATGTCAGCACTGGAGAGGAATCCTCAGGTTCCGGCCCCGACTCCACACAAGGTCTTAGGCCCCGGCATCGACGGGAGAGGAATCCCGAGAGGCCCCCGAGGAACTCGCATGGGGACTGGCCTTTCCTGAGGCCACCAGAACGGGTCCCTGAGGTCTCCGTCGTAAGTCGAGAGCACCTGCCGCAACTCGAGAAAATCCAGGAGGTTTTGCCCTCCAGGCGAGATGAGGCCCATTTCCGCTGAGGCTTCTCGAGGCCAATCACATCTAACCACTGGAACTTCCAAAGGGTCCTTTACACCCTTGCTGCAACTCAAGAAGTTCCCCGACATACCCGTCTCCACTCGAGAGGAAGCACGTGGGGTCCCGCACACATCCAGGGGAGCCCCGTTTCCGCCTCCTAGCTCGAGATGAGGGATCCTTTCCCTGTTTCGTAGGGAAAGAATTCCCGGCGTTCCCGTCGCATCTCAAGAGGAGGCGCTCTCCACAGGAAAGGCGAGAGGAACTCCAGGGTCGTTTCACCATTCCAAGAGTCCCCCAGATGTGTCAGCCCATTCCAGAGGAACCTGTTTTCCCTGCACTGCCTTGACGTTCAAGCCGAGGATCGACTCCCACCACGTGTGCACGTGGGACAGCCCTGTGGGAAAGCCTCGTGGGAAAGCCTCGTGGGAAAGACTCGAGGGAAAACCATAGATCCTTTGATCCACGCGGCGGACTGCGTGACACTGCTGCTACCGCTCTGGAGGAAAGCGCAATGCATGCCCGCATTCGAGACGAGGACTGACTCCCCTGGGGAGACTCCAGAAGTACCCCAAGATCCATGTCAGCACTGGAGAGGAATCCTCAGGTTCCGGCCCCGACTCCACACAAGGGCTTAGGCCCCGGCATCGACGGGAGAGGAATCCCTATCCGCCCCCGAGGAACTCGCATGGGGACTGGCCTTTCCTGAGGCCACCAGAGCGGGTCCCTGAGGTCCCCGTCGTAAGTCGAGAGCACCTGCTGCAACTCGAGAAAATCCAGGAGGTTTTGCCCTCCAGGCGAGATGAGGTCTATTTCCGCTTAGGCTTCTCGAGGCCAATCACATCTAACCACTGGAACTTCCAAAGGGTCCTTCACACCCTTGCTGCAACTCAAGAAGTTCCCCGACATACCCGTCTGCACTCGAGAGGAAGCACGTGGTGTCCCGCACACATCCAGGGGAGCCCCATTTCCGCCTCCTAGCTCGAGATGAGGGATCCTTTCCCTGTTTCGAAGGGAAAGAATTCCCGGCATTCCCGTCGCATCTCAAGAGGAGGCGCTCTCCACAGGAAAGGCGAGAGGAACTCCAGGGTCGTGCCACCATTCCAAGAGTCCCCCAGATGTGTCAGTCCATTCCAGAGGAACCTGTTTTCCCTGCACTGCCTTGACGTTCAAGCCGAGGATCGACTCCCACCACGTGTGCACGTGGGACAGCCCTGTGGGAAAGCCTCGTGGGAAAGCCACGTGGGAAAGACTCGAGGGAAAACCATAGATCCGTTGATCCACGCGGCGGACTGGGTGACACTGCTGCTACCGCTATGGAGGAAAGCGCAAGTGCATGCCCGCATTCGAGACGAGGACTGACTCCCCTGGGGAGACTCCAGAAGTACCCCAAGATCCATGTCAGCACTGGAGAGGAATCCTCAGGTTCCGGCCCCGACTCCACACAAGGTCTTAGGCCCCGGCATCGACGGGAGAGGAATCCCGAGAGGCCCCCGAGGAACTCGCATGGGGACTGGCCTTTCCTGAGGCCACCAGAGCGGGTCCCTGACGTCCCCGTCGTAAGTCGAGAGCACCTGCCGCAACTCGAGAAAATCCAGGAGGTTTTGCCCTCCAGGCGAGATGAGGCACATTTCCGCTGAGGCTTCTCGAGGCCAATCACATCTAACCACTGGAACTTCCAAAGGGTCCTTCACACCCTTGCTGCAACTCAAGAAGTTCCCCGACATACCCGTCTCCACTCGAGAGGAAGCACGTGGTGTCCCGCACACATCCAGGGGAGCCCCGTTTCCGCCTCCTAGCTCGAGATGAGGGATCCTTTCCCTGTTTCGTAGGGAAAGAATTCCCGGCGTTCCCGTCGCATCTCAAGAGGAGGCGCTCTCCACAGGAAAGGCGAGAGGAACTCCAGGGACGTGACACCATTCCAAGAGTACCCCAGATGTGTCAGTCCATTCCAGAGGAACCTGTTTTCCCTGCACTGCCTTGACGTTCAAGCCGAGGATCGACTCCCACCACGTGTGCACGTGGGACAGCCCTGTGGGAAAGCCTCGTGGGAAAGCCTCGTGGGAAAGACTCGAGGTAAAACCATAGATCCTTTGATCCACGCGGCGGACTGCGTGACACTGCTGCTACCGCTCTGGAGGAAAGCGCAAGTGCATGCCCGCATTCGAGACGAGGACTGACTCCCCTGGGGAGACTCCAGAAGTACCCCAAGATCCATGTCAGCACTGGAGAGGAATCCTCAGGTTCCGGCCCCGACTCCACACAAGGTCTTAGGCCCTGGCATCGACGGGAGAGGAATCCCGAGAGGCCCCCGAGGAACTCGCATGGGGACTGGCCTTTCCTGAGGCCACAAGAGCGGTTCCCTGAGGTCCCCGTCGTAAGTCGAGAGCACCTGCCGCAACTCGAGAAAATCCAGGAGGTTTTGCCCTCCAGGCGAGATGAGGCACATTTCCGCTGAGGCTTCTCGAGGCCAATCACATCTAACCACTGGAACTTCCAAAGGGTCCTTCACACCCTTGCTGCAACTCAAGAAGTTCCCCGACATACCCGTCTCCACTCGAGAGGAAGCACGTGGGTCCCGCAAACATCCAGGGGAGCCCCGTTTCCGCCACCTAGCTCGAGATGAGGGATCCTTTCCCTGTTTCGTAGGGAAAGAATTCTCGGCGTTCCCGTCGCATCTCAACAGGAGGCGCTCTCCACAGGAAAGGCGAGAGGAACTCCAGGGTCGTGACACCATTCCAAGAGTCCCCCAGATGTGTCAGTCCATTCCAGAGGAACCTGTTTTCCCTGCACTGCCTTGACGTTCAAGCCGAGGATCGACTCCCACCACGTGTGAACGTGGGACAGCCCTGTGGGAAAGCCTCGTGGGAAAGCCTCGTGGGAAAGACTCGAGGGAAAACCATAGATCCTTTGATCCACGCGGCGGACTGCGTGACACTGCTGCTACCGCTCTGGAGGAAAGCGCAAGTGCATGCCCGCATTCGAGACGAGGACTGACTCCCCTGGGGAGACTCCAGAAGTACCCCAAGATCCATGTCAGCACTGGAGAGGAATCCTCAGGTTCCGGCCCCGACTCCACACAAGGTCTTAGGCCACGGCATCGATGGGAGAGGAATCCCGAGAGGCCCCCGAGGAACTCGCATGGGGACTGGCCTTTCCTGAGGCCACCAGAGCGGGTCCCTGAGGTCCCCATCGTAAGTCGAGAGCACCTGCTGCAACTCGAGAAAATCCAGGAGGTTTTGCCCTCCAGGCGAGATGAGGCACATTTCCGCTGAGGCTTCTCGAGGCCAATCACATCTAACCACTGGAACTTCCAAAGGGTCCTTCACACCATTGCTGCAACTCAAGAAGTTCCCCGACATACCCGTCTCCACTCGAGAGGAAGCACGTGGGGTCCCGCACACATCCAGGGGAGCCCCGTTTACGCCTCCTAGCTCGAGATGAGGGATCCTTTCCCTGTTTCGTAGGGAAAGAATTCCCGGCGTTCCCGTCGCATCTCAAGAGGAGGGGTTCTCTACAGGTAAGGCGAGAGGAACTCCAGGGTCGAGACACCATTCCAAGAGTCCCCCAGATGTGTCAGTCCATTCCAGAGGAAACTGTTTTCCCTGCACTGCCTTGACGTTCAAGCCGAGGATCGACTCCCACCACGTGTGCACGTCGGACAGCCCTGTGGGAAAGCCCTGTGGGAAAGCCTCGTGGGAAAGACTAGAGGGAAAACCATAGATCCTTTGATCCACGTAGTGGACTGCGTGACACTGCTGCTACCGCTCTGGAAGAAAGCGCAAGTGCATGCCCGCATTCGAGACGAGGACTGACTCCCCTGGGGAGACTCCAGAAGTACCCCAAGATCCATGTCAGCACTGGAGAGGAATCCTCAGGTTCCGGCCCCGACTCCACACAAGGTCTTAGGCCCCGGCATCGACGGGAGAGGAATCCCGAGAGGCCCCCGAGGAACTCGCATGGGGACTGGCCTTTCCTGAGGCCACCAGAACGGGTCCCTGAGGTCTCCGTCGTAAGTCGAGAGCACCTGCCGCAACTCGAGAAAATCCAGGAGGTTTTGCCCTCCAGGCGAGATGAGGCCCATTTCCGCTGAGGCTTCTCGAGGCCAATCACATCTAACCACTGGAACTTCCAAAGGGTCCTTCACACCCTTGCTGCAACTCAAGAAGTTCCCCGACATACCCGTCTCCACTCGAGAGGAAGCACGTGGTGTCCCGCACACATCCAGGGGAGCCCCGTTTCCGCCTCCTAGCTCGAGATGAGGGATCCTTTCCCTGTTTCGTAGGGAAAGAATTCCCGGCGTTCCCGTCGCATCTCAAGAGGAGGCGCTCTCCACAGGAAAGGCGAGAGGAACTCCAGGGTCGTTTCACCATTCCAAGAGTCCCCCAGATGTGTCAGCCCATTCCAGAGGAACCTGTTTTCCCTGCACTGCCTTGACGTTCAAGCCGAGGATCGACTCCCACCACGTGTGCACGTGGGACAGCCCTGTGGGAAAGCCTCGTGGGAAAGCCTCGTGGGAAAGACTCGAGGGAAAACCATAGATCCTTTGATCCACGCGGCGGAATGCGTGACACTGCTGCTACCGCTCTGGAGGAAAGTGCAATGCATGCCCGCATTCGAGACGAGGACTGACTCCCCTGGGGAGACTCCAGAAGTACCCCAAGATCCATGTCAGCACTGGAGAGGAATCCTCAGGTTCCGGCCCCGACTCCACACAAGGGCTTAGGCCCCGGCATCGACGGGAGAGGAATCCCTATCCGTCCCCGAGGAACTCGCATGGGGACTGGCCTTTCCTGAGGCC
The DNA here is from genome assembly GCF_042477335.2 of Ovis canadensis. Lineage (NCBI taxonomy): Eukaryota > Metazoa > Chordata > Mammalia > Artiodactyla > Bovidae > Ovis > Ovis canadensis. The sequence continues at coordinate 7,066,179 of NC_091258.1, read as the reverse complement.
ACCAGAGCGGGTCCCTGAGGTCCCCGTCGTAAGTCGAGAGCACCTGCCGCAACTCGAGAAAATCCAGGAGGTTTTACCCTCCAGGCGAGATGAGGCCCATTTCCGCTGAGGCTTCTCGAGGCTAATCACGTCTAACCACTGGAACTTCCAAAGGGTCCTTCACACCCTTGCTGCAACTCAAGAAGTTCCCCGACATACCCGTCTCCACTCGAGAGGACGCACGTGGGTCCCGCACACATCCAGGGGAGCCCCGTTTCCGCCTCCTAGCTCGAGATGAGGGATCCTTTCCCTGTTTCGTAGGGAAAGAATTCTCGGCGTTCCCGTCGCATCTCAACAGGAGGCGCTCTCCACAGGAAAGGCAAGAGGAACTCCAGGGTCGTGACACCATTCCAAGAGTCCCCCAGATGTGTCAGTCCATTCCAGAGGAACCTGTTTTCCCTGCACTGCCTTGACGTTCAAGCCGAGGATCGACTCCCACCACGTGTGAACGTGGGACAGCCCTGTGGGAAAGCCTCGTGGGAAAGCCTCGTGGGAAAGACTCGAGGGAAAACCATAGATCCTTTGATCCACGCGGCGGACTGCGTGACACTGCTGCTACCGCTCTGGAGGAAAGCGCAAGTGCATGCCCGCATTCGAGACGAGGACTGACTCCCCTGGGGAGACTCCAGAAGTACCCCAAGATCCATGTCAGCACTGGAGAGGAATCCTCAGGTTCCGGCCCCGACTCCACACAAGGTCTTAGGCCACGGCATCGACGGGAGAGGAATCCCGAGAGGCCCCCGAGGAACTCGCATGGGGACTGGCCTTTCCTGAGGCCACCAGAGCGGGTCCCTGAGGTCCCCATCGTAAGTCGAGAGCACCTGCTGCAACTCGAGAAAATCCAGGAGGTTTTGCCCTCCAGGCGAGATGAGGCACATTTCTGCTGAGGCTTCTCGAGGCCAATCACATCTAACCACTGGAACTTCCAAAGGGTCCTTCACACCATTGCTGCAACTCAAGAAGTTCCCCGACATACCCGTCTCCACTCGAGAGGAAGCACGTGGGGTCCCGCACACATCCAGGGGAGCCCCGTTTACGCCTCCTAGCTCGAGATGAGGGATCCTTTCCCTGTTTCGTAGGGAAAGAATTCCCGGCGTTCCCGTCGCATCTCAAGAGGAGGGGTTCTCTACAGGTAAGGCGAGAGGAACTCCAGGGTCGAGACACCATTCCAAGAGTCCCCCAGATGTGTCAGTCCATTCCAGAGGAAACTGTTTTCCCTGCACTGCCTTGACGTTCAAGCCGAGGATCGACTCCCACCACGTGTGCACGTCGGACAGCCCTGTGGGAAAGCCCTGTGGGAAAGCCTCGTGGGAAAGACTCGAGGGAAAACCATAGATCCTTTGATCCACGCAGTGGACTGCGTGACACTGCTGCTACCGCTCTGGAAGAAAGCACAAGTGCATGCCCGCATTCGAGACGAGGACTGACTCCCCTGGGGAGACTCCAGAAGTACCCCAAGATCCATGTCAGCACTGGAGAGGAATCCTCAGGTTCCGGCCCCGACTCCACACAAGGTCTTAGGCCCCGGCATCGACGGGAGAGGAATCCCGAGAGGCCCCCGAGGAACTCGCATGGGGACTGGCCTTTCCTGAGGCCACCAGAACGGGTCCCTGAGGTCTCCGTCGTAAGTCGAGAGCACCTGCCGCAACTCGAGAAAATCCAGGAGGTTTTGCCCTCCAGGCGAGATGAGGCCCATTTCCGCTGAGGCTTCTCGAGGCCAATCACATCTAACCACTGGAACTTCCAAAGGGTCCTTTACACCCTTGCTGCAACTCAAGAAGTTCCCCGACATACCCGTCTCCACTCGAGAGGAAGCACGTGGGGTCCCGCACACATCCAGGGGAGCCCCGTTTCCGCCTCCTAGCTCGAGATGAGGGATCCTTTCCCTGTTTCGTAGGGAAAGAATTCCCGGCGTTCCCGTCGCATCTCAAGAGGAGGCGCTCTCCACAGGAAAGGCGAGAGGAACTCCAGGGTCGTTTCACCATTCCAAGAGTCCCCCAGATGTGTCAGCCCATTCCAGAGGAACCTGTTTTCCCTGCACTGCCTTGACGTTCAAGCCGAGGATCGACTCCCACCACGTGTGCACGTGGGACAGCCCTGTGGGAAAGCCTCGTGGGAAAGCCTCGTGGGAAAGACTCGAGGGAAAACCATAGATCCTTTGATCCACGCGGCGGACTGCGTGACACTGCTGCTACCGCTCTGGAGGAAAGCGCAATGCATGCCCGCATTCGAGACGAGGACTGACTCCCCTGGGGAGACTCCAGAAGTACCCCAAGATCCATGTCAGCACTGGAGAGGAATCCTCAGGTTCCGGCCCCGACTCCACACAAGGGCTTAGGCCCCGGCATCGACGGGAGAGGAATCCCTATCCGCCCCCGAGGAACTCGCATGGGGACTGGCCTTTCCTGAGGCCACCAGAGCGGGTCCCTGAGGTCCCCGTCGTAAGTCGAGAGCACCTGCTGCAACTCGAGAAAATCCAGGAGGTTTTGCCCTCCAGGCGAGATGAGGTCTATTTCCGCTTAGGCTTCTCGAGGCCAATCACATCTAACCACTGGAACTTCCAAAGGGTCCTTCACACCCTTGCTGCAACTCAAGAAGTTCCCCGACATACCCGTCTGCACTCGAGAGGAAGCACGTGGTGTCCCGCACACATCCAGGGGAGCCCCATTTCCGCCTCCTAGCTCGAGATGAGGGATCCTTTCCCTGTTTCGAAGGGAAAGAATTCCCGGCATTCCCGTCGCATCTCAAGAGGAGGCGCTCTCCACAGGAAAGGCGAGAGGAACTCCAGGGTCGTGCCACCATTCCAAGAGTCCCCCAGATGTGTCAGTCCATTCCAGAGGAACCTGTTTTCCCTGCACTGCCTTGACGTTCAAGCCGAGGATCGACTCCCACCACGTGTGCACGTGGGACAGCCCTGTGGGAAAGCCTCGTGGGAAAGCCACGTGGGAAAGACTCGAGGGAAAACCATAGATCCGTTGATCCACGCGGCGGACTGGGTGACACTGCTGCTACCGCTATGGAGGAAAGCGCAAGTGCATGCCCGCATTCGAGACGAGGACTGACTCCCCTGGGGAGACTCCAGAAGTACCCCAAGATCCATGTCAGCACTGGAGAGGAATCCTCAGGTTCCGGCCCCGACTCCACACAAGGTCTTAGGCCCCGGCATCGACGGGAGAGGAATCCCGAGAGGCCCCCGAGGAACTCGCATGGGGACTGGCCTTTCCTGAGGCCACCAGAGCGGGTCCCTGAGGTCCCCGTCGTAAGTCGAGAGCACCTGCCGCAACTCGAGAAAATCCAGGAGGTTTTGCCCTCCAGGCGAGATGAGGCCCATTTCCGCTGAGGCTTCTCGAGGCCAATCACATCTAACCACTGGAACTCCCAAAGGGTCCTTCACACCCTTGCTGCAACTCAAGAAGTTCCCCGACATACCCGTCTCCACTCGAGAGGAAGCACGTGGGGTCCCGCACACATCCAGGGGAGCCCCGTTTACGCCTCCTAGCTCGAGATGAGGGATCCTTTCCCTGTTTCGTAGGGAAAGAATTCCCGGCGTTCCCGTCGCATCTCAAGAGGAGGGGTTCTCTACAGGTAAGGCGAGAGGAACTCCAGGGTCGAGACACCATTCCAAGAGTCCCCCAGATGTGTCAGTCCATTCCAGAGGAAACTGTTTTCCCTGCACTGCCTTGACGTTCAAGCCGAGGATCGACTCCCACCACGTGTGCACGTCGGACAGCCCTGTGGGAAAGCCCTGTGGGAAAGCCTCGTGGGAAAGACTCGAGGGAAAACCATAGATCCTTTGATCCACGCAGTGGACTGCGTGACACTGCTGCTACCGCTCTGGAAGAAAGCACAAGTGCATGCCCGCATTCGAGACGAGGACTGACTCCCCTGGGGAGACTCCAGAAGTACCCCAAGATCCATGTCAGCACTGGAGAGGAATCCTCAGGTTCCGGCCCCGACTCCACACAAGGTCTTAGGCCCCGGCATCGACGGGAGAGGAATCCCGAGAGGCCCCCGAGGAACTCGCATGGGGACTGGCCTTTCCTGAGGCCACCAGAACGGGTCCCTGAGGTCTCCGTCGTAAGTCGAGAGCACCTGCCGCAACTCGAGAAAATCCAGGAGGTTTTGCCCTCCAGGCGAGATGAGGCCCATTTCCGCTGAGGCTTCTCGAGGCCAATCACATCTAACCACTGGAACTTCCAAAGGGTCCTTTACACCCTTGCTGCAACTCAAGAAGTTCCCCGACATACCCGTCTCCACTCGAGAGGAAGCACGTGGGGTCCCGCACACATCCAGGGGAGCCCCGTTTCCGCCTCCTAGCTCGAGATGAGGGATCCTTTCCCTGTTTCGTAGGGAAAGAATTCCCGGCGTTCCCGTCGCATCTCAAGAGGAGGCGCTCTCCACAGGAAAGGCGAGAGGAACTCCAGGGTCGTTTCACCATTCCAAGAGTCCCCCAGATGTGTCAGCCCATTCCAGAGGAACCTGTTTTCCCTGCACTGCCTTGACGTTCAAGCCGAGGATCGACTCCCACCACGTGTGCACGTGGGACAGCCCTGTGGGAAAGCCTCGTGGGAAAGCCTCGTGGGAAAGACTCGAGGGAAAACCATAGATCCTTTGATCCACGCGGCGGACTGCGTGACACTGCTGCTACCGCTCTGGAGGAAAGCGCAATGCATGCCCGCATTCGAGACGAGGACTGACTCCCCTGGGGAGACTCCAGAAGTACCCCAAGATCCATGTCAGCACTGGAGAGGAATCCTCAGGTTCCGGCCCCGACTCCACACAAGGGCTTAGGCCCCGGCATCGACGGGAGAGGAATCCCTATCCGCCCCCGAGGAACTCGCATGGGGACTGGCCTTTCCTGAGGCCACCAGAGCGGGTCCCTGAGGTCCCCGTCGTAAGTCGAGAGCACCTGCTGCAACTCGAGAAAATCCAGGAGGTTTTGCCCTCCAGGCGAGATGAGGTCTATTTCCGCTTAGGCTTCTCGAGGCCAATCACATCTAACCACTGGAACTTCCAAAGGGTCCTTCACACCCTTGCTGCAACTCAAGAAGTTCCCCGACATACCCGTCTGCACTCGAGAGGAAGCACGTGGTGTCCCGCACACATCCAGGGGAGCCCCATTTCCGCCTCCTAGCTCGAGATGAGGGATCCTTTCCCTGTTTCGAAGGGAAAGAATTCCCGGCATTCCCGTCGCATCTCAAGAGGAGGCGCTCTCCACAGGAAAGGCGAGAGGAACTCCAGGGTCGTGCCACCATTCCAAGAGTCCCCCAGATGTGTCAGTCCATTCCAGAGGAACCTGTTTTCCCTGCACTGCCTTGACGTTCAAGCCGAGGATCGACTCCCACCACGTGTGCACGTGGGACAGCCCTGTGGGAAAGCCTCGTGGGAAAGCCACGTGGGAAAGACTCGAGGGAAAACCATAGATCCGTTGATCCACGCGGCGGACTGGGTGACACTGCTGCTACCGCTATGGAGGAAAGCGCAAGTGCATGCCCGCATTCGAGACGAGGACTGACTCCCCTGGGGAGACTCCAGAAGTACCCCAAGATCCATGTCAGCACTGGAGAGGAATCCTCAGGTTCCGGCCCCGACTCCACACAAGGTCTTAGGCCCCGGCATCGACGGGAGAGGAATCCCGAGAGGCCCCCGAGGAACTCGCATGGGGACTGGCCTTTCCTGAGGCCACCAGAGCGGGTCCCTGAGGTCCCCGTCGTAAGTCGAGAGCACCTGCCGCAACTCGAGAAAATCCAGGAGGTTTTGCCCTCCAGGCGAGATGAGGCCCATTTCCGCTGAGGCTTCTCGAGGCCAATCACATCTAACCACTGGAACTCCCAAAGGGTCCTTCACACCCTTGCTGCAACTCAAGAAGTTCCCCGACATACCCGTCTGCACTCGAGAGGAAGCACGTGGTTTTCCGCACACATCCAGGGGAGCCCGGTTTCCGCCTCCTAGCTCGAGATGAGGGATCCTTTCCCTGTTTCGTAGGGAAAGAATTCCCGGCGTTCCCGTCGCATCTCAAGAGGAGGCGCTCTCCACAGGACAGGCGAGAGGAACTCCAGGGTCATGCCACCATTCCAAGAGTCCCCCAGATGTGTCAGTCCATTCCAGAGGAACCTGTTTTCCCTGCACTGCCTTGACGTTCAAGCCGAGGATCGACTCCCACCACGTGTGCACGTGGGACAGCCCTGTGCGAAAGCCTCGTGGGAAAGCCTCGTGGGAAAGAGTCCAGGGAAAACCATAGATCCTTTGATCCACGCGGCGGACTGCGTGACACTGCTGCTACCGCTCTGGAGGAAAGCGCAAGTGCATGCCCGCATTCGAGACGAGGACTGACTCCCCTTGGGAGACTCCAGAAGTACCCCAAGATCCATGTCAGCACTGGAGAGGAATCCTCAGGTTCCGGCCCCGACTCCACACAAGGTCTTAGGCCCCGGCATCGACGGGAGAGGAATCCCGAGAGGCCCCCGAGGAACTCGCATGGGGACTGGCCTTTCCTGAGGCCACCAGAGCGGTTCCCTGAGGTCCCCGTCGTAAGTCGAGAGCACCTGCCGCAACTCGAGAAAATCCAGGAGGTTTTGCCCTCCAGGCGAGATGAGGCCCATTTCCGCTGAGGCTTCTCGAGGCCAATCACATCTAACCACTGGAAATTCCAAAGGGTCCTTCACACCGTTGCTGCAACTCAAGAAGTTCCCCGACATACCCGTCTCCACTCGAGAGGAAGCACGTGGGGTCCCACACACATCCAGGGGAGCTCCGTTTCCGCCTCCTAGCTCGAGATGAGGGATCCTTTCCCTGTTTCGTAGGGAAAGAATTCCCGGCGTTCCCGTCGCATCTCAAGAGGAGGCGCTCTCCACAGGAAAGGCGAGAGGAACTCCACGGTCGTGACACCATTCCCAGAGTTCCCCAGATGTGTCAGTCCATTCCAGAGGAACCTGTTTTCCCTGCACTGCCTTGACGTTCAAGCCGAGGATCGACTCCCACCACGTGTGCACGTGGGACAGCCCTGTGGGAAAGCCTCGTGGGAAAGCCTCGTGGGAAAGACTCGAAGGAAAACCATAGATCCTTTGATCCACGCGGCGGACTACGTGACACTGCTGCTACCGCTCTGGAGGAAAGCGCAAGTGCATGCCCGCATTCGAGACGAGGACTGACTCCCCTGGGGAGACTCCAGAAGTACCCCAAGATCCATGTCACCACTGGAGAGGAATCCTCAGGTTCCGGCCCCGACTCCACACAAGGTCTTAGGCCCCGGCATCGACGGGAAAGTTATCCCGAGACGCCCCCGAGGAACTCGCATGGGGACTGGCCTTTCCTGAGGCCACCAGAGCGGGTCCCTGAGGTCCCCGTCGTAAGTCGAGAGCACCTGCCGCAACTCGAGAAAATCCAGGAGGTTTTGCCCTCCAGGCGAGATGAGGCCCATTTCCGCTGAGGCTTCTCGAGGCCAATCACATCTAACCACTGGAACTTCCAAAGGGTCCTTCACACCATTGCTGCAACTCAAGAAGTTCCCCGACATACCCGTCTCCACTCGAGAGGAAGCACGTGGGTTCTCGCACACATCCACGGGAGCCCCGTTTCCGCCTCCTAGCTCGAGATGAGGGATCCTTTCCCTGTTTCGTAGGGAAAGAATTCCCGGCGTTCCCGTCGCATCTCAAGAGGAGGCGCTCTCCACAGGAAAGGCGAGAGGAACTCCAGAGTCGTGACACCATTCCAAGAGTCCCCCAGATGTGTCAGTCCATTCCAGAGGAACCTGTTTTCCCTGCACTGCCTTGACGTGCAAGCCGAGGATCGACTCCCACCACGTGTGCACGTGGGACAGCCCTGTGGGAAAGCCTCGTGGGAAAGCCTCGTGGGAAAGACTCGAGGGAAAACCATAGATCCTTTGACCCACGCGGCGGACTGCGTGACACTGCTGCTACCGCTCTGGAGGAAAGCGCAAGTGCATGCCCGCATTCGAGACGAGGACTGACTCCCCTGGGGAGACTCCAGAAATACCCCAAGATCCATGTCAGCACTGGAGAGGAATCCTCAGGTTCCGGCCCCGACTCCACACAAGGTCTTAGGCCCCGGCATCGACGGGAGAGGAATCCCGAGAGGCCCCCGAGGAACTCGCATGGGGACTGGCCTTTCCTGAGGCCACCAGAGCGGGTCCCTGAGGTCCCCGTCGTAAGTCGAGAGCACCTGCCGCAACTCGGGAAAATCCAGGAGGTTTTGCCCTCCAGGCGAGATGAGGCCCATTTCCGCTGAGGCTTCTCGAGGCCAATCACATCTAACCACTGGAACTTCCAAAGTGTCCTTCACACCGTTGCTGCAACTCAAGAAGTTCCCCGACATACCCGTCTCCACACGAGAGGAAGCACGTGGGGTCCCGCACACATCCAGGGGAGCTCCGTTTCCGCCTCCTAGCTCGAGATGAGGGATCCTTTCCCTGTTTCGTAGGGAAAGAATTCCCGGCGTTCCCGTCGCATCTCAAGAGGAGGCGCTCTCCACAGGAAAGGCGAGAGGAACTCCACGGTCGTGACACCATTCCCAGAGTTCCCCAGATGTGTCAGTCCATTCCAGAGGAACCTGTTTTCCCTGCACTGCCTTGACGTTCAAGCCGAGGATCGACTCCCACCACGTGTGCACGTGGGACAGCCCTGTGGGAAAGCCTCGTGGGAAAGCCTCGTGGGAAAGACTAGAGGGAAAACCATAGATCCTTTGATCCACGCGGCGGACTACGTGACACTGCTGCTACCGCTCTGGAGGAAAGCGCAAGTGCATGCCCGCATTCGAGACGAGGACTGACTCCCCTGGGGAGACTCCAGAAGTACCCCAAGATCCATGTCAGCACTGGAGAGGAATCCTCAGGTTCCGGCCCCGACTCCACACAATGTCTTAGGCCCCGGCATCGACGGGAGAGGAATCCCGAGAGGCCCCCGAGGAACTCGCATGGGGACTGGCCTTTCCTGAGGCCATCAGAGCGGGTCCCTGAGGTCCCCGTCGTAAGTCGAGAGCACCTGCCGCAACTCGGGAAAATCCAGGAGGTTTTGCCCTCCAGGCGAGATGAGGCCCATTTCCGCTGAGGCTTCTCGAGGCCAATCACATCTAACCACTGGAACTTCCAAAGGGTCCTTCACACCCTTGCTGCAACTCAAGAAGTTCCCCGACATACCCATCTCCACTCGAGAGGAAGCACGTGGGGTCCCGCACACATCCAGGGGAGCCCGGTTTCCGCCTCCTAGCTCGAGATGAGGGATCCTTTCCCTGTTTCGTAGGGAAAGAATTCCCGGCGTTCCCGTCTCATCTCAAGAGGAGGCGCTCTCCACAGGACAGGCGAGAGGAACTCCAGGGTCATGCCACCATTCCAAGAGTTCCCCAGATGTGTCAGTCCATTCCAGAGGAACCTGTTTTCCCTGCACTGCCTTGACGTTCAAGCCGAGGATCGACTCCCACCACGTGTGCACGTGGGACAGCCCTGTGCGAAAGCCTCGTGGGAAAACCTCGTGGGAAAGACTCGAGGGAAAACCATAGATCCTTTGATCCACGCGGCGGACTGCGTGACACTGCTGCTACCGCTCTGGAGGAAAGCGCAAGTGCATGCACGCATTCGAGACGAGGACTGACTCCCCTGGGGAGACTCCAGAAGTACCCCAAGATCCATGTCAGCACTGGAGAGGAATCCTCAGGTTCCGGCCCCGACTCCACACAAGGTCTTAGGCCCCGGCATCGACGGGAGAGGAATCCCGAGAGGCCCCCGAGGAACTCGCATGAGGACTGGCCTTTCCTGAGGCCACCAGAGCGGTTCCCTGAGGTCCCCGTAGTAAGTCGAGAGCACCTGCCGCAACTCGAGAAAATCCAGGAGGTTTTGCCCTCCAGGCGAGATGAGGCCCATTTCCGCTGAGGCTTCTCGAGGCCAATCACATCTAACCACTGGAACTTCCAAAGGGTCCTTCACACCCTTGCTGCAACTCAAGAAGTTCCCCGACATACCCGTCTCCACTCGAGAGGAAGCACGTGGGGTCCCGCACACATCCAGGGGAGCTCCGTTTCCGCCTCCTAGCTCGAGATGAGGGATCCTTTCCCTGTTTCGTAGGGAAAGAATTCCCGGCGTTCCCGTCGCATCTCAAGAGGAGGCGCTCTCCACAGGAAAGGCGAGAGGAACTCCAGGGTCGTGCCACCATTCCAAGAGTCCCCCAGATGTGTCAGTCCATTCCAGAGGAACCTGTTTTCCCTGCACTGCCTTGACGTTCAAGCCGAGGATCGACTCCCACCACGTGTGCACGTGGGACAGCCCTGTGGGAAAGCCTCGTGGGAAAGCCTCGTGGGAAAGACTCGAGGGAAAACCATAGATCCTTTGATCCACGCGGCGGACTGCGTGACACTGCTGCTACCGCTCTGGAGGAAAGCGCAAGTGCATGCCCGCATTCGAGACGAGGACTGACTCCCCTGGGGAGACTCCAGAAGTACCCCAAGATCCATGTCAGCACTGGAGAGGAATCCTCAGGTTCCGGCCCCGAATCCACACAAGGTCTTAGGCCCCGGCATCGACGGGAGAGGAATCCCGAGAGGCCCCAGAGGAACTCGCATGGGGAATGGCCTTTCCTGAGGCCACCAGAGCGGGTCCCTGAGATCCCCGTCGTAAGTCGAGAGCACCTGCCGCAACTCGAGAAAATCCAGGAGGTTTTGCCCTCCAGGCGAGATGAGGCCAATTTCCGCTGAGGCTTCTCGAGGCCAATCACATCTAACCACTGGAACTTCCAAAGGGTCCTTCACACCCTTGCTGCAACTCAAGAAGTTCCCCGACATACCCGTCTGCACTCGAGAGGAAGCACGTGGTGTCCCGCACACATCCAGGGGTGCCCCGTTTACGCCTCCTAGCTCGAGATGAGGGATCCTTTCCCTGTTTCGAAGGGAAAGAATTCCCGGCGTTCCCGTCGCATCTCAAGAGGAGGCGCTCTCCACAGGAAAGGCGAGAGGAACTCCAGGGTCGTGCCACCATTCCAAGAGTCCCCCAGATGTGTCAGTCCATTCCAGAGGAACCTGTTTTCCCTGCACTGCCTTGACGTTCAAGCCGAGGATCGACTCCCACCACGTGTGCACGTGGGACAGCCCTGTGGGAAAGCCTCGTGGGAAAGCCTCGTGGGAAAGACTCGAGGGAAAACCATAGATCCTTTGATCCACGCGGCGGACTGCGTGACACTGCTGCTACCGCTCTGGAGGAAAGCGCAAGTGCATGCCCGCATTCGAGACGAGGACTGACTCCCCTGGGGAGACTCCAGAAGTACCCCAAGATCCATGTCAGCACTGGAGAGGAATCCTCAGGTTCCGGCCCCGACTCCACACAAGGTCTTAGGCCCCGGCATCGACGGGAGAGGAATCCCGAGAGGCCCCCGAGGAACTCGCATGGGGACTGGCCTTTCCTGAGGCCACCAGAGCGGTTCCCTGAGGTCCCCGTCGTAAGTCGAGAGCACCTGCCGCAACTCGAGAAAATCCAGGAGGTTTTGCCCTCCAGGCGAGATGAGGCCCATTTCCGCTGAGGCTTCTCGAGGCCAATCACATCTAACCACTGGAACTTCCAAAGGGTCCTTCACACCGTTGCTGCAACTCAAGAAGTTCCCCGACATACCCGTCTCCACTCGAGAGGAAGCACGTGGGGTCCCGCACACATCCAGGGGAGCTCCGTTTCCGGCTCCTAGCTCGAGATGAGGGATCCTTTCCCTGTTTCGTAGGGAAAGAATTCCCGGCGTTCCCGTCGCATCTCAAGAGGAGGCGCTCTCCACAGGAAAGGCGAGAGGAACTTCAGGGTCGTGCCACCATTCCAAGAGTCCCCCAGATGTGTCAGTCCATTCCAGAGGAACCTGTTTTCCCTGCACTGCCTTGACGTTCAAGCCGAGGATCGACTCCCACCACGTGTGCACGTGGGACAGCCCTGTGGGAAAGCCTCGTGGGAAAGACTCGAGGGAAAACCATAGATCATTTGACCCACGCGGCGGAATGCGTGACACTGCTGCTACCGCTCTGGAGGAAAGCGCAAGTGCATGCCCGCATTCGAGACGAGGACTGACTCCCCTGGGGAGACTCCAGAAGTACCCCAAGATCCATGTCAGCACTGGAGAGGAATCCTCAGGTTCCGGCCCCGACTCCACACAAGGTCTTAGGCCCCGGCATCGACGGGAGAGGAATCCCGAGAGGCCCCCGAGGAACTCGCATGGGGACTGGCCTTTCCTGAGGCCACCAGAGCGGTTCCCTGAGGTCCCCGTCGTAAGTCGAGAGCACCTGCCGCAACTCGAGAAAATCCAGGAGGTTTTGCCCTCCAGGCGAGATGAGGCCCATTTCCGCTGAGGCTTCTCGAGGCCAATCACATCTAACCACTGGAACTTCCAAAGGGTCCTTCACACCCTTGCTGCAACTCAAGAAGTTCCCCGACATACCCGTCTCCACTCGAGAGGAAGCACGTGGGGTCCCGCACACATCCAGGGGAGCTCCGTTTCCGCCTCCTAGCTCGAGATGAGGGATCCTTTCCCTGTTTCGTAGGGAAAGAATTCCCGGCGTTCCCGTCGCATCTCAAGAGGAGGCGCTCTCCACAGGAAAGGCGAGAGGAACTCCAGGGTCGTGTCACCATTCCAAGAGTCCCCAAGATGTGTCAGTCCATTCCAGAGGAACCTGTTTTCCCTGCACTGCCTTGACGTTCAAGCCGAAGATCGACTCCCACCACGTGTGCACGTAGGACAGCCCTGTGGGAAAGCCTCGTGGGAAAGCCTCGTGGGAAAGACTCGAGGGAAAACCATAGATCCTTTGACCCACGCGGCGGACTGCGTGACACTGCTGCTACCGCTATGGAGGAAAGCGCAAGTGCATGCCCGCATTCGAGAGGAGGACTGACTCCCCTGGGGAGACTCCAGAAGTACCCCAAGATCCATGTCAGCACTGGAGAGGAATCCTCAGGTTCCGGCCCCGACTCCACACAAGGTCTTAGGCCCCGGAATCGACGGGAGAGGAATCCTGAGACGCCCCCGAGGAACTCGCATGGGGACTGGCCTTTCCTGAGGCCACCAGAGCGGATCCCTGAGATCCCCGTCGTAAGTCGAGAGCACGTGCCGCAACTCGAGAAAATCCAGGAGGTTTTCACCTCCAGGCGAGATGAGGCCCATTTCCGCTGAGGCTTCTCGAGGCTAATCTCGTCTAACCACTGGAACTTCCAAAGGGTCCTTCACACCATTGCTGCAACTCAAGAAGTTCCCCGACATACCCGTCTCCACTCGAGAGGAAGCACGTGGGTCCCGCACACATCCAGGGGAGCCCCGTTTCCGCCTCCTAGCTCGAGATGAGGGATCCTTTCCCTGTTTCGTAGGGAAAGAATTCCCGGCGTTCCCGTCCCATCTCAAGAGGAGGCGCTCTCCACAGGAAAGGCGAGAGGAACTCCAGGGTCGTGCCACCATTCCAAGAGTCCCCCAGATGTGTCAGTCCATTCCAGAGGAACCTGTTTTCCCTGCACTGCCTTGACGTTCAAGCCGAGGATCGACTCCCACCACGTGTGCACGTGGGACAGCCCTGTGGGAAAGCCTCGTGGGAAAGCCTCGTGGGAAAGACTCGAGGGAAAACCATAGATCCTTTGATCCACGCGGCGGACTGCGTGACACTGCTGCTACCGCTCTGGAGGAAAGCGCAAGTGCATGCCCGCATTCGAGACGAGGACTGACTCCCCTGGGGAGACTCCAGAAGTACCCCAAGATCCATGTCAGCACTGGAGAGGAATCCTCAGGTTCCGGCCCCGAATCCACACAAGGTCTTAGGCCCCGGCATCGACGGGAGAGGAATCCCGAGAGGCCCCAGAGGAACTCGCATGGGGAATGGCCTTTCCTGAGGCCACCAGAGCGGGTCCCTGAGGTCCCCGTCGTAAGTCGAGAGCACCTGCCGCAACTCGAGAAAATCCAGGAGGTTTTGCCCTCCAGGCGAGATGAGGCCCATTTCCGCTGAGGCTTCTCGAGGCCAATCACATCTAACCACTGGAACTTCCAAAGGGTCCTTCACACCCTTGCTGCAACTCAAGAAGTTCCCCGACATACCCGTCTGCACTCGAGAGGAAGCACGTGGTGTCCCGCACACATCCAGGGGTGCCCCGTTTACGCCTCCTAGCTCGAGATGAGGGATCCTTTCCCTGTTTCGAAGGGAAAGAATTCCCGGCGTTCCCGTCGCATCTCAAGAGGAGGCGCTCTCCACAGGAAAGGCGAGAGGAACTCCAGGGTCGTGCCACCATTCCAAGAGTCCCCCAGATGTGTCAGTCCATTCCAGAGGAACCTGTTTTCCCTGCACTGCCTTGACGTTCAAGCCGAGGATCGACTCCCACCACGTGTGCACGTGGGACAGCCCTGTGGGAAAGCCTCGTGGGAAAGCCTCGTGGGAAAGACTCGAGGGAAAACCATAGATCCTTTGATCCACGCGGCGGACTGCGTGACACTGCTGCTACCGCTCTGGAGGAAAGCGCAAGTGCATGCCCGCATTCGAGACGAGGACTGACTCCCCTGGGGAGACTCCAGAAGTACCCCAAGATCCATGTCAGCACTGGAGAGGAATCCTCAGGTTCCGGCCCCGACTCCACACAAGGTCTTAGGCCCCGGCATCGACGGGAGAGGAATCCCGAGAGGCCCCCGAGGAACTCGCATGGGGACTGGCCTTTCCTGAGGCCACCAGAGCGGTTCCCTGAGGTCCCCGTCGTAAGTCGAGAGCACCTGCCGCAACTCGAGAAAATCCAGGAGGTTTTGCCCTCCAGGCGAGATGAGGCCCATTTCCGCTGAGGCTTCTCGAGGCCAATCACATCTAACCACTGGAACTTCCAAAGGGTCCTTCACACCGTTGCTGCAACTCAAGAAGTTCCCCGACATACCCGTCTCCACTCGAGAGGAAGCACGTGGGGTCCCGCACACATCCAGGGGAGCTCCGTTTCCGGCTCCTAGCTCGAGATGAGGGATCCTTTCCCTGTTTCGTAGGGAAAGAATTCCCGGCGTTCCCGTCGCATCTCAAGAGGAGGCGCTCTCCACAGGAAAGGCGAGAGGAACTTCAGGGTCGTGCCACCATTCCAAGAGTCCCCCAGATGTGTCAGTCCATTCCAGAGGAACCTGTTTTCCCTGCACTGCCTTGACGTTCAAGCCGAGGATCGACTCCCACCACGTGTGCACGTGGGACAGCCCTGTGGGAAAGCCTCGTGGGAAAGACTCGAGGGAAAACAATAGATCATTTGACCCACGCGGCGGAATGCGTGACACTGCTGCTACCGCTCTGGAGGAAAGCGCAAGTGCATGCCCGCATTCGAGACGAGGACTGACTCCCCTGGGGAGACTCCAGAAGTACCCCAAGATCCATGTCAGCACTGGAGAGGAATCCTCAGGTTCCGGCCCCGACTCCACACAAGGTCTTAGGCCCCGGCATCGACGGGAGAGGAATCCCGAGAGGCCCCCGAGGAACTCGCATGGGGACTGGCCTTTCCTGAGGCCACCAGAGCGGTTCCCTGAGGTCCCCGTCGTAAGTCGAGAGCACCTGCCGCAACTCGAGAAAATCCAGGAGGTTTTGCCCTCCAGGCGAGATGAGGCCCATTTCCGCTGAGGCTTCTCGAGGCCAATCACATCTAACCACTGGAACTTCCAAAGGGTCCTTCACACCGTTGCTGCAACTCAAGAAGTTCCCCGACATACCCGTCTCCACTCGAGAGGAAGCACGTGGGGTCCCGCACACATCCAGGGGAGCTCCGTTTCCGCCTCCTAGCTCGAGATGAGGGATCCTTTCCCTGTTTCGTAGGGAAAGAATTCCCGGCGTTCCCGTCGCATCTCAAGAGGAGGCGCTCTCCACAGGAAAGGCGAGAGGAACTCCAGGGTCGTGCCACCATTCCAAGAGTCCCCAAGATGTGTCAGTCCATTCCAGAGGAACCTGTTTTCCCTGCACTGCCTTGACGTTCAAGCCGAGGATCGACTCCCACCACGTGTGCACGTGGGACAGCCCTGTGGGAAAGCCTCGTGGGAAAGCCTCGTGGGAAAGACTCGAGGGAAAACCATAGATCCTTTGACCCACGCGGCGGACTGCGTGACACTGCTGCTACCGCTATGGAGGAAAGCGCAAGTGCATGCCCGCATTCGAGAGGAGGACTGACTCCCCTGGGGAGACTCCAGAAGTACCCCAAGATCCATGTCAGCACTGGAGAGGAATCCTCAGGTTCCGGCCCCGACTCCACACAAGGTCTTAGGCCCCGGAATCGACGGGAGAGGAATCCTGAGACGCCCCCGAGGAACTCGCATGGGGACTGGCCTTTCCTGAGGCCACCAGAGCGGATCCCTGAGATCCCCGTCGTAAGTCGAGAGCACGTGCCGCAACTCGAGAAAATCCAGGAGGTTTTCACCTCCAGGCGAGATGAGGCCCATTTCCGCTGAGGCTTCTCGAGGCTAATCTCGTCTAACCACTGGAACTTCCAAAGGGTCCTTCACACCATTGCTGCAACTCAAGAAGTTCCCCGACATACCCGTCTCCACTCGAGAGGAAGCACGTGGGTCCCGCACACATCCAGGGGAGCCCCGTTTCCGCCTCCTAGCTCGAGATGAGGGATCCTTTCCCTGTTTCATAGGGAAAGAATTCCCGGCGTTCCCGTCGCATCTCAAGAGGAGGCGCTCTCCACAGGAAAGGCGAGAGGAACTCCAGGGTCGTGCCACCATTCCAAGAGTCCCCCAGATGTGTCAGTCCATTCCAGAGGAACCTGTTTTCCCTGCACTGCCTTGACGTTCAAGCCGAGGATCGACTCCCACCACGTGTGCACGTGGGACAGCCCTGTGGGAAAGCCTCGTGGGAAAGCCTCGTGGGAAAGACTCGAGGGAAAAACATAGATCCGTTGATCCACGCGGCGGACTGCGTGACACTGCTGCTACCGCTCTGGAGGAAAGCGCAAGTGCATGCCCGCATTCGAGACGAGGACTGACTCCCCTGGGGAGACTCCAGAAGTACCCCAAGATCCATGTCAGCACTGGAGAGGAATCCTCAGGTTCCGGCCCCGACTCCACACAAGGTCTTAGGCCCCGGCATCGATGGGAGAGGAATCCCGAGAGGCCCCAGAGGAACTGGCATGGGGACTGGCCTTTCCTGAGGCCACCAGAGCGGGTCCCTGAGGTCCCCGTCGTAAGTCGAGAGCACCTGCCGCAACTCGAGAAAATCCAGGAGGTTTTGCCCTCCAGGCGAGATGAGGCCAATTTCCGCTGAGGCTTCTCGAGGCCAATCACATCTAACCACTGGAACTTCCAAAGGGTCCTTCACACCCTTGCTGCAACTCAAGAAGTTCCCCGAGATACCCGTCTGCACTCGAGAGGAAGCACGTGGTGTCCCGCACACATCCAGGGGAGCCCCGTTTCCGCCTCCTAGCTCGAGATGAGAGATCCTTTCCCTTTTTCGAAGGGAAAGAATTCCCGGCATTCCCGTCGCATCTCAAGAGGAGGCGCTCTCCACAGGAAAGGCGAGAGGAACTCCAGGGTCGTGACACCATTCCAAGAGTCCCCCAGATGTGTCAGTCCATTCCAGAGGAACCTGTTTTCCCTGCACTGCCTTGACGTTCAAGCCGAGGATCGACTCCCACCACGTGTGCACGTGGGACAGCCCTGTGGGAAAGCCTCGTGGGAAAGCCTCGTGGGAAAGACTCGAGGGAAAACCATAGATCCGTTGATCCACGCGGCGGACTGCGTGACACTGCTGCTACCGCTCTGGAGGAAAGCGCAAGTGCATGCCCGCATTCGAGACGAGGACTGACTCCCCTGGGGAGACTCCAGAAGTACCCCAAGATCCATGTCAGCACTGGAGAGGAATCCTCAGGTTCCGGCCCCGACTCCACACAAGGTCTTAGGCCCCGGCATCGACGGGAGAGGAATCCCGAGAGACCCCCGAGGAACTCGCATGGGGACTGGCCTTTCCTGAGGCCACCAGAGCGGGTCCCTGAGGTCCCCGTCGTAAGTCGAGAGCACCTGCCGCAACTCGAGAAAATCCAGGAGGTTTTGCCCTCCAGGCGAGATGAGGCCCATTTCCGCTGAGGCTTCTCGAGGCCAATCACATCTAACCACTGGAACTTCCAAAGGGTCCTTCACACCATTGCTGCAACTCAAGAAGTTCCCCGACATACCCGTCTCCACTCGAGAGGAAGCACGTGGGGTCCCGCACACATCCAGGGGAGCCCCGTTTCCGCCTCCTAGCTCGAGATGAGGGATCCTTTCCCTGTTTCGTAGGGAAAGAATTCCCGGCATTCCCGTCGCATCTCAAGAGGAGGCGCTCTCCACAGGAAAGGCGAGAGGAACTCCAGGGTCGTGACACCATTCCAAGAGTCCCCCAGATGTGTCAGTATATTCCAGAGGAACCTTTTTTCCCTGCACTGCCGTGACGTTCAAGCCGAGGATCGACTCCCACCACGTGTGCACGTGGGATAGCCCTGTGGGAAAGCCTCGTGGGAAAGCCTCGTGGGAAAGACTCGAGGGAAAACCATAGATCCTTTGATCCACGCGGCGGACTGCGTGACAATGCTGCTACCGCTCTGGAGGAAAGCACAAGTGCATGCCCGCATTCGAGACGAGGACTGACTCCCCTGGGGAGACACCAGAAGTACCCCAAGATCCATGTCAGCACTGGAGAGGAATCCTCAGGTTCCGGCCCCGACTCCACACAAGGTCTTAGGCCCCGGCATCGACGGGAGAGGAATCCCGAGAGGCCCCCGAGGAACTCGCATGGGGACTGGCCTTTCCTGAGGCCACCAGAGCGGGTCCCTGAGATCCCCATCGTAAGTCGAGAGCACCTGCCGCAACTCGAGAAAATCCAGGAGGTTTTGCCCTCCAGGCGCGATGAGGCCCATTTCCGCTGAGGCTTCTCGAGGCCAATCACATCTAACCACTGGAACTTCCAAAGGGTCCTTCACACCCTTGCTGCAATTCAAGAGGTTCCCCGACATACCCGTCTCCACTCGAGAGGAAGCACGTGGTGTCCCGCACACATCCAGGGGAGCCCCGTTTCCGTCTCCTAGCTGAAGATGAGGGATCCTTTCCCTGTTTCGTAGGCTAAGAATTCCCGGCGTTCCCGTCGCATCTCAAGAGGAGGCGCTCTCCACAGGAAAGGCGAGAGGAACTCCACGGTCTTGCCACCATTCCAAGAGTCCCCCAGATGTGTCAGTCCATTCCAGAGGAACCTGTTTTCCCTGCACTGCCTTGACGTTCAAGCCGAGGATCGACTCCCACCACGTGTGCACGTGGGACAGCCCTGTGGGAAAGCCTCGTGGGAAAGCCTCGTGGGAAAGACTCGAGGGAAAACCATAGATCCTTTGATCCACGCGGCGGACTGCGTGACACTGCTGCTACCGCTCTGGAGGAAAGCGCAAGTGCATGCCCGCATTCGAGACGAGGACTGACTCCCCTGGGGAGACTCCAGAAGTACCCCAAGATCCATGTCAGCACTGGAGAGGAATCCTCATGTTCCGGCCCCGACTCCACACAAGGTCTTAGGCCCCGGCATCGACGGGAGAGGAATCCCGAGAGGCCCCCGAGGAACTCGCATGGGGACTGGCCTTTCCTGAGGCCACCAGAGCGGGTCCCTGAGGTCCCCGTCGTAAGTCGAGAGCACCTGCCGCAACTCGAGAAAATCCAGGAGGTTTTGCCCTCCAGGTGAGATGAGGCCCATTTCCGCTGAGGCTTCTCGAGGCCAATCACATCTAACCACTGGAACTTCCAAAGGGTCCTTCACACCTTTGCTGCAACTCAAGAAGTTCCCCGACATACCCGTCTCCACTCGAGAGGAAGCACGTGGGGTCCCGCACACATCCAGGGGAGCCCCGTTTCCGCCTCCTAGCTCGAGATGAGGGATCCTTTCCCTGTTTCGTAGGGAAAGAATTCCCGGCGTTCCCGTCGCATCTCAAGAGGAGGCGCTCTCCACAGGAAAGGCGAGAGGAACTCCAGGGTCGTGCCACGATTCCAAGAGTCCCCCAGATGTGTCAGTCCATTCCAGAGGAACCTGTTTTCCCTGCACTGCCTTGACGTTCAAGCCGAGGATCGACTCCCACCACGTGTGCACGTGGGACAGCCCTGTGGGAAAGCCTCCTGGGAAAGCCTCGTGGGAAAGACCCGAGGGAAAACCATAGATCCTTTGATCCACGCGGCGGACTGCGTGACACTGCTGCTACCGCTCTGGAGGAAAGCGCAAGTGCATGCCCGCATTCGAGACGAGGACTGACTCCCCTGGGGAGACTCCAGAAGTACCCCAAGATCCATGTCAGCACTGGAGAGGAATCCTCAGGTTCCGGCCCCGACTCCACACAAGGTCTTAGGCCCCGGCATCGACGGGAGAGAAATCCCGAGAGGCCCCCGAGGAACTCGCATGGGGACTGGCGTTTCCTGAGGCCACCAGACAGGGTCCCTGAGGTCCCCGTCGTAAGTCGAGAGCACCTGCCGCAACTCGAGAAAATCCAGGAGGTTTTGCCCTCCAGTCGAGATGAGGCCTATTTCCGCTGAGGCTTCTCGAGGCCAATCACATCTAACCACTGGAACTTCCAAAGGGTCCTTCACACCCTTGCTGCAACTCAAGAAGTTCCCCGACATACCCGTCTGCACTCGAGAGGAAGCACGTGGTGTCCCGCACACATCCAGGGGAGCCCCATTTCCGCCTCCTAGCTCGAGATGAGGGATCCTTTCCCTGTTTCGTAGGGAAAGAATTCCCGGCGTTCCCGTCGCATCTCAAGAGGAGGCGCTCTCCACAGGAAAGGCGAGAGGAACTCCAGGGTCGTGACACCATTCCAAGAGTCCCCCAGATGTGTCAGTCCATTCCAGAGGAACCTGTTTTCCCTGCACTGCCTTGACGTTCAAGCCGAGGATCGACTCCCACCACGTGTGCACGTGGGACAGCCCTGTGGGAAAGCCTCGTGGGAAAGCCTCGTGGGAAAGACTCGAGGGAAAACCATAGATCCTTTGATCCACGCGGCGGACTGCGTGACAATGCTGCTACCGCTCTGGAGGAAAGCGCAAGTGCATGCCCGCATTCGAGACGAGGACTGACTCCCCTGGGGAGACACCAGAAGTACCCCAAGATCCATGTCAGCACTGGAGAGGAATCCTCAGGTTCCGGCCCTGACTCCACACAAGGTCTTAGGCCCCGGCATCGACGGGAGAGGAATCCCGAGAGGCCCCCGAGGAACTCGCATGGGGACTGGCCTTTCCTGAGGCCACCAGAGCGGGTCCCTGAGATCCCCATCGTAAGTCGAGAGCACCTGCCGCAACTCGAGAAAATCCAGGAGGTTTTGCCCTCCAGGCGCGATGAGGCCCATTTCCGCTGAGGCTTCTCGAGGCCAATCACATCTAACCACTGGAACTTCCAAAGGGTCCTTCACACCCTTGCTGCAATTCAAGAGGTTCCCCGACATACCCGTCTCCACTCGAGAGGAAGCACGTGGTGTCCCGCACACATCCAGGGGTGCCCCGTTTCCGTCTCCTAGCTGAAGATGAGGGATCCTTTCCCTGTTTCGTAGGCTAAGAATTCCCGGCGTTCCCGTCGCATCTCAAGAGGAGGCGCTCTCCACAGGAAAGGCGAGAGGAACTCCAGGGTCGTGCCACCATTCCAAGAGTCCCCCAGATGTGTCAGTCCATTCCAGAGGAACCTGTTTTCCCTGCACTGCCTTGACGTTCAAGCCGAGGATCGACTCCCACCACGTGTGCACGTGGGACAGCCCTGTGGGAAAGCCTCGTGGGAAAGCCTCGTGGGAAAGACTCGAGGGAAAACCATAGATCCTTTGATCCACGCGGCGGACTGCGTGACACTGCTGCTACCGCTCTGGAGGAAAGCGCAAGTGCATGCCCGCATTCGAGACGAGGACTGACTCCCCTGGGGAGACTCCAGAAGTACCCCAAGATCCATGTCAGCACTGGAGAGGAATCCTCAGGTTCCGGCCCCGACTCCACACAAGGTCTTAGGCTCCGGCATCGACGGGAGAGGAATCCCGAGAGGCCCCCGAGGAACTCGCATGGGGACTGGCCTTTCCTGAGGCCACCAGAGCGGGTCCCTGAGGTCCCCGTCATAAGTCGAGAGCACCTGCCGCAACTCTATAAAATCCAGGAGGTTTTGCCCTCCAGGTGAGATGAGGCCCATTTCCGCTGAGGCTTTTCGAGGCCAATCACATCTAACCACTGGAACTTCCAAAGGGTCCTTCACACCTTTGCTGCAACTCAAGAAGTTCCCCGACATACCCGTCTCCACTCGAGAGGAAGCACGTGGTGTCCCGCACACATCCAGGGGAGCCCCATTTCCGCCTCCTAGCTCCAGATGAGGGATCCTTTCCCTGTTTCGTAGGGAAAGAATTCCCGGCGTTCCCGTCGCATCTCAAGAGGAGGCGCTCTCCACAGGAAAGGCGAGAGGAACTCCAGGGTCGTGACACCATTCCAAGAGTCCCCCAGATGTGTCAGTCCATTCCAGAGGAACCTGTTTTCCCTGCACTGCCTTGACGTTCAAGCCGAGGATCGACTCCCACCACGTGTGCACGTGGGACAGCCCTGTGGGAAAGCCTCGTGGGAAAACCCCGTGGGAAAGACTCGAGGGAAAACCATAGATCCTTTGATCCACGCGTCGGACTGCGTGACAATGCTGCTACCGCTCTGGAGGAAAGCGCAAGTGCATGCCCGCATTCGAGACGAGGACTGACTCCCCTGGGGAGACACCAGAAGTACCCCAAGATCCATGTCAGCACTGGAGAGGAATCCTCAGGTTCCGGCCCCGACTCCACACAAGGTCTTAGGCCCCGGCATCGACGGGAGAGGAATCCCGAGAGGCCCCCGAGGAACTCGCATGGGGACTGGCCTTTCCTGAGGCCACCAGAGCGGGTCCCTGAGATCCCCATCGTAAGTCGAGAGCACCTGCCGCAACTAGAGAAAATCCAGGAGGTTTTGCCCTCCAGGCGCGATGAGGCCCATTTCCGCTGAGGCTTCTCGAGGCCAATCACATCTAACCACTGGAACTTCCAAAGGGTCCTTCACACCCTTGCTGCAATTCAAGAGGTTCCCCGACATACCCGTCTCCACTCGAGAGGAAGCACGTGGTGTCCCGCACACATCCAGGGGAGCCCCGTTTCCGTCTCCTAGCTGAAGATGAGGGATCCTTTCCCTGTTTCGTAGGCTAAGAATTCCCGGCGTTCCCGTCGCATCTCAAGAGGAGGCGCTCTCCACAGGAAAGGCGAGAGGAACTCCAGGGTCGTGCCACCATTCCAAGAGTCCCCCAGATGTGTCAGTCCATTCCAGAGGAACCTGTTTTCCCTGCACTGCCTTGACGTTCAAGCCGAGGATCGACTCCCACCACGTGTGCACGTGGGACAGCCCTGTGGGAAAGCCTCGTGGGAAAGCCTCGTGGGAAAGACTCGAGGGAAAACCATAGATCCTTTGATCCACGCGGCGGACTGCGTGACACTGCTGCTACCGCTCTGGAGGAAAGCGCAAGTGCATGCCCGCATTCGAGACGAGGACTGACTCCCCTGGGGAGACTCCAGAAGTACCCCAAGATCCATGTCAGCACTGGAGAGGAATCCTCAGGTTCCGGCCCCGACTCCACACAAGGTCTTAGGCCCCGGCATCGACGGGAGAGGAATCCCGAGAGGCCCCCGAGGAACTCGCATGGGGACTGGCCTTTCCTGAGGCCACCAGAGCGGGTCCCTGAGGTCCCCGTCATAAGTCGAGAGCACCTGCCGCAACTCTATAAAATCCAGGAGGTTTTGCCCTCCAGGTGAGATGAGGCCCATTTCCGCTGAGGCTTCTCGAGGCCAATCACATCTAACCACTGGAACTTCCAAAGGGTCCTTCACACCTTTGCTGCAACTCAAGAAGTTCCCCGACATACCCGTCTCCACTCGAGAGGAAGCACGTGGTGTCCCGCACACATCCAGGGGAGCCCCATTTCCGCCTCCTAGCTCCAGATGAGGGATCCTTTCCCTGTTTCGTAGGGAAAGAATTCCCGGCGTTCCCGTCGCATCTCAAGAGGAGGCGCTCTCCACAGGAAAGGCGAGAGGAACTCCAGGGTCGTGACACCATTCCAAGAGTCCCCCAGATGTGTCAGTCCATTCCAGAGGAACCTGTTTTCCCTGCACTGCCTTGACGTTCAAGCCGAGGATCGACTCCCACCACGTGTGCACGTGGGACAGCCCTGTGGGAAAGCCTCGTGGGAAAACCCCGTGGGAAAGACTCGAGGGAAAACCATAGATCCTTTGATCCACGCGTCGGACTGCGTGACAATGCTGCTACCGCTCTGGAGGAAAGCGCAAGTGCATGCCCGCATTCGAGAAGAGGACTGACTCCCCTGGGGAGACACCAGAAGTACCCCAAGATCCATGTCAGCACTGGAGAGGAATCCTCAGGTTCCGGCCCCGACTCCACACAAGGTCTTAGGCCCCGGCATCGACGGGAGAGGAATCCCGAGAGGCCCCCGAGGAACTCGCATGGGGACTGGCCTTTCCTGAGGCCACCAGAGCGGGTCCCTGAGATCCCCATCGTAAGTCGAGAGCACCTGCCGCAACTAGAGAAAATCCAGGAGGTTTTGCCCTCCAGGCGCGATGAGGCCCATTTCCGCTGAGGCTTCTCGAGGCCAATCACATCTAACCACTGGAACTTCCAAAGGGTCCTTCACACCCTTGCTGCAATTCAAGAGGTTCCCCGACATACCCGTCTCCACTCGAGAGGAAGCACGTGGTGTCCCGCACACATCCAGGGGAGCCCCGTTTCCGTCTCCTAGCTGAAGATGAGGGATCCTTTCCCTGTTTCGTAGGCTAAGAATTCCCGGCGTTCCCGTCGCATCTCAAGAGGAGGCGCTCTCCACAGGAAAGGCGAGAGGAACTCCAGGGTCGTGCCACCATTCCAAGAGTCCCCCAGATGTGTCAGTCCATTCCAGAGGAACCTGTTTTCCCTGCACTGCCTTGACGTTCAAGCCGAGGATCGACTCCCACCACGTGTGCACGTGGGACAGCCCTGTGGGAAAGCCTCGTGGGAAAGCCTCGTTGGAAAGACTCGAGGGAAAACCATAGATCCTTTGATCCACGCGGCGGACTGCGTGACACTGCTGCTACCGCTCTGGAGGAAAGCGCATGTGCATGCCCGCATTCGAGACGAGGACTGACTCCCCTGGGGAGACTCCAGAAGTACCCCAAGATCCATGTCAGCACTGGAGAGGAATCCTCAGGTTCCGGCCCCAACTCCACACAAGGTCTTAGGCCCCGGCATCGACGGGAGAGGAATCCCGAGAGGCCCCCGAGGAACTCGCATGGGGACTGGCCTTTCCTGAGGCCACCAGAGCGGTTCCCTGAGGTCCCCGTCGTAAGTCGAGAGCACCTGCCGCAACTCGAGAAAATCCAGGAGGTTTTGCCCTCCAGGCGCGATGAGGCCCATTTCCGCTGAGGCTTCTCGAGGCCAATCACATCTAACCACTGGAACTTCCAAAGGGTCCTTCACACCTTTGCTGCAACTCAAGAAGTTCCCCGACATACCCGTCTCCACTCGAGAGGAAGCACGTGGGGTCCCGCACACATCCAGGGGAGCCCCGTTTCCGCCTCCTAGCTCGAGATGAGGGATCCTTTCCCTGTTTCGTAGGGAAAGAATTCCCGGCGTTCCCGTCGCATCTCAAGAGGAGGCGCTCTCCACAGGAAAGGCGAGAGGAACTCCAGGGTCGTGACATCATTCCAAGAGTCCCCCAGATGTGTCAGTCCATTCCAGAGGAACCTGTTTTCCCTGCACTGCCTTGACGTTCAAGCCGAGGATCGACTCCCACCACGTGTGCACGTGGGACAGCCCTGTGGGAAAGCCTCCTGGGAAAGCCTCGTGGGAAAGACTCGAGGGAAAACCATAGATCCTTTGATCCACGCGGCGGACTGCGTGACACTGCTGCTACCGCTCTGGAGGAAAGCGCAAGTGCATGCCCGCATTCGAGACGAGGACTGACTCCCCTGGGGAGACTCCAGAAGTACCCCAAGATACATGTCAGCACTGGAGAGGAATCCTCAGGTTCCGGCCCCGACTCCACACAAGGTCTTAGGCCCCGGCATCGACGGGAGAGAAATCCCGAGAGGCCCCCGAGGAACTCGCATGGGGACTGGCCTTTCCTGAGGCCACCAGAGCGGGTCCCTGAGGTCCCCGTCGTAAGTCGAGAGCACCTGCTGCAACTCGAGAAAATCCAGGAGGTTTTGCCCTCCAGGCGAGATGAGGCCTATTTCCGCTGAGGCTTCTCGAGGCCAATCACATCTAACCACTGGAACTTCCAAAGGGTCCTTCACACCCTTGCTGCAACTCAAGAAGTTCCCCGACATACCCGTCTCCACTCGAGAGGAAGCACGTGGTGTCCCGCACACATCCAGGGGAGCCCCGTTTCGCCTCCTAGCTCGAGATGAGGGATCCTTTCCCTGTTTCGGAGGGAAAGAATTCCCGGCGTTCCCGTCGCATCTCAAGAGGAGGCGCTCTCCACAGGAAAGGCGAGAGGAACTCCAGGGTCGTGCCACCATTCCAAGAGTCCCCCAGATGTGTCAGCCCATTCCAGAGGAACCTGTTTTCCCTGCACTGCCTTGACGTTCAAGCCGAGGATCGACTCCCACCACGTGTGCACGTGGGACAGCCCTGTGGGAAAGCCTCGTGGGAAAGCCTCGTGGGAAAGACTCGAGGGAAAACCATAGATCCTTTGATCCACGCGGCGGACTGCGGGACACTGCTGCTACCGCTCTGGAGGAAAGCGCAAGTGCATGCCCACATTCGAGACGAGGACTGACTCCCCTGGGGAGACTCCAGAAGTACCCCAAGATCCATGTCAGCACTGGAGAGGAATCCTCAGGTTCCGGCCCCGACTCCACACAAGGTCTTAGGCCCCGGCATCGATGGGAGAGGAATCCCGAGAGGCCCCCGAGGAACTCGCATAGGGACTGGCCTTTCCTGAGGCCACCAGAGCGAGTCCCTGAGGTCCCCGTCGTAAGTCGAGAGCACCTGCCGCAACTCGAGAAAATCCAGGAGGTTTTGCCCTCCAGGCGAGATGAGGCCCATTTCCGCTGAGGCTTCTCGAGGCCAATCACATCTAACCACTGGAACTTCCAAAGGGTCCTTCACACCATTGCTGCAACTCAAGAAGTTCCCCGACATACCAGTCTCCACTCGAGAGGAAGCAAGTGGGGTCCCTCACACATCCAGGGGAGCCCCGTTTCCGCCTCCTAGCTCGAGATGAGGGATCCTTCCCTGTTTCGTAGGGAAAGAATTCCCGGCGTTCCAGTCGCATCTCAAGAGGAGGCGCTCTCCACAGGAAAGGCGAGAGGAACTCCAGGGTCGTGACACCATTCCAAGAGTCACCCAGATGTGTCAGTCCATTCCAGAGGAACCTGTTTTCCCTGCACTGCCTTGACGTTCAAGCCGAGGATCGACTCCCACCACGTGTGCACGTGGGACAGCCCTGTGGGAAAGCCTCGTGGGAAAGCCTCGTGGGAAAGACTCGAGGGAAAACCATAGATCCTTTGATCCACGCGGCGGACTGCGTGACACTGCTGCTACCGCTCTGGAGGAAAGCGCAAGTGCATGCCCGCATTCGAGACGAGGACTGACTCCCCTGGGGAGACTCCAGAAGTACCCCAAGATCCATGTCAGCACTGGAGATTAATCCTCAGGTTCCGGCCCCGACTCCACACAAGGTCTTAGGCCCCGGCATCGACGGGAGAGGATTCCCGAGACGCCCCCGAGGAACTCGCATGGGGACTGGCCTTTCCTGAGCCCACCAGAGCGGGTCCCTGAGGTCCCCGTCGTAAGTCGAGAGCACCTGCCGCAACTCGAGAAAATCCAGGAGGTTTTTCCCTCCAGGCGAGATGAGGCCCATTTCCGCTGAGGCTTCTCGAGGCCAATCACATCTAACCACTGGAACTTCCAAAGGGTCTTTCACACCCTTGCTGCAACTCAAGAAGTTCCCCGACATACCCGTCTCCACTCGAGAGGAAGCACGTGGGGTCCCGCACACATCCAGGGGAGCCCCGTTTCCGCCTCCTAGCTCGAGATGAGGGATCCTTTCCCTGTTTCGTAGGGAAAGAATTCCCGGCGTTCCCGTCGCATCTCAAGAGGAGGCGCTCTCCACAGGAAAGGCGAGAGGAACTCCAGGGTCGAGACACCATTCCAAGAGTCCCCCAGATGTGTCAGTCCATTCCAGAGGAACCTGTTTTCCCTGCACTGCCTTGACGTTCAAGCCAAGGATCGACTCCCACCACGTGTGCACGTGGGACAGCCCTGTGGGAAAGCCTCGTGGGAAAGCCACGTGGGAAAGACTCGAGGGAAAACCATAGATCCTTTGATCCACGCGGCGGACTGCGTGACACTGCTGCTACCGCTCTGGAGGAAAGCGCAAGTGCATGCCCGCATTCGAGACGAGGACTGACTCCCCTGGGGAGACTCCAGAAGTACCCCAAGATCCATGTCAGCACTGGAGAGGAATCCTCAGGTTCCGGCCCCGACTCCACACAAGGTCTTAGGCCCCGGCATCGACGGGAGAGGAATCCCGAGAGGCCCCCGAGGAACTCGGATGGGGACTGGCCTTTCCTGAGGCCACCAGAGCGGGTCCCTGAGGTCCCCGTCGTAAGTCGAGAGCACCTGCTGCAACTCGAGAAAATCCAGGAGGTTTTGCCCTCCAGGCGTGATGAGGCCCATTTCCGCTGAGGCTTCTCGAGTCCAATCACATCTAACAACTGGAACTTCCAAAGGGTCCTTCACACCCTTGCTGCAACTCAAGAAGTTCCCCGACATACCCGTCTCCACTCGAGATGAAGCACGTGGTGTCCCGCACACATCCAGGGGAGCCCCGTTTCCGCCTCCTAGCTCAAGATGAGGGATCCTTTCCCTGTTTCGTAGGGAAAGAATTCCCGGCGTTCCCGTCGCATCTCAAGAGGAGGCACTCTCCACAGGAAAGGCGAGAGGAACTCCAGGGTCGTGCCACCATTCCGAGAGTCCCCCAGATGTATCAGCCCATTCCAGAGGAACCTGTTTTCCCTGCACTGCCTTGACGTTCAAGCCGAGGATCGACTCCCACCACGTGTGCACGTGGGACAGCCCTGTGGGAAAGCCTCGTGGGAAAGCCTCGTGGGAAAGACTCGAGGGAAAACCATAGATCCTTTGATCCACGCGGCGGACTGCGTGACACTGCTGCTACCGCTCTGGAGGAAAGCGCAAGTGCATGACCGCATTCGAGACGAGGACTGACTCCCCTGGGGAGACTCCAGAAGTACCCCAAGATCCATTTCAGCACTGGAGAGGAATCCTCAGGTTCGGGCCCCGACTCCACACAAGGTCTTAGGCCCCGGCATCGACGGGAGAGGAATCCCGAGACGCCCCCGAGGAACTCGCATGGGGACTGGCCTTTCCTGAGGCCACCAGAGCGGGTCCCTGAGGTCCCCGTCGTAAGTCGGGAGCACCTGCCGCAACTCGAGAAAATCCAGGAGGTTTTGCCCTCCAGGCGAGATGAGGCCCATTTCCGCTGAGGCTTCTCGAGGCCAATCACATCTAACCACTGGAACTTCCAAAGGGTCCTTCACACCCTTGCTGCAACTCAAGAAGTTCCCCGACATACCCATCTCCACTCGAGAGGAAGCACGTGGGGTCCCGCACACATCCAGGGGAGCCCGGTTTCCGCCTCCTAGCTCGAGATGAGGGATCCTTTCCCTGTTTCGTAGGGAAAGAATTCCCGGCGTTCCCGTCGCATCTCAAGAGGAGGCGCTCTCCACAGGACAGGCGAGAGGAACTCCAGGGTCATGCCACCATTCCAAGAGTTCCCCAGATGTGTCAGTCCATTCCAGAGGAACCTGTTTTCCCTGCACTGCCTTGACGTTCAAGCCGAGGATCGACTCCCACCACGTGTGCACGTGGGACAGCCCTGTGCGAAAGCCTCGTGGGAAAACCTCGTGGGAATGACTCGAGGGAAAACCATAGATCCTTTGATCCACGCGGCGGACTGCGTGACACTGCTGCTACCGCTCTGGAGGAAAGCGCAAGTGCATGCCCGCATTCGAGACGAGGACTGACTCCCCTGGGGAGACTCCAGAAGTACCCCAAGATCCATGTCAGCACTGGAGAGGAATCCTCAGGTTCCGGCCCCGACTCCACACAAGGTCTTAGGCCCCGGCATCGACGGGAGAGGAATCCCGAGAGGCCCCCGAGGAACTCGCATGGGGACTGGCCTTTCCTGAGGCCACCAGAGCGGTTCCCTGAGGTCCCCGTAGTAAGTCGAGAGCACCTGCCGCAACTCGAGAAAATCCAGGAGGTTTTGCCCTCCAGGCGAGATGAGGCCCATTTCCGCTGAGGCTTCTCGAGGCCAATCACATCTAACCACTGGAACTTCCAAAGGGTCCTTCACACCCTTGCTGCAACTCAAGAAGTTCCCCGACATACCCGTCTCCACTCGAGAGGAAGCACGTGGGGTCCCGCACACATCCAGGGGAGCTCCGTTTCCGCCTCCTAGCTCGAGATGTGGGATCCTTTGCCTGTTTCGTAGGGAAAGAATTCCCGGCGTTCCCGTCGCATCTCAAGAGGAGGCGCTCTCCACAGGAAAGGCGAGAGGAACTCCAGGGTCGTGCCACCATTCCAAGAGTCCCCCAGATGTGTCAGTCCATTCCAGAGGAACCTGTTTTCCCTGCACTGCCTTGACGTTCAAGCCGAGGATCGACTCCCACCACGTGTGCACGTGGGACAGCCCTGTGGGAAAGCCTCGTGGGAAAGCCTCGTGGGAAAGACTCGAGGGAAAACCATAGATCCTTTGATCCACGCGGCGGACTGCGTGACACTGCTGCTACCGCTCTGGAGGAAAGCGCAAGTGCATGCCCGCATTCGAGACGAGGACTGACTCCCCTGGGGAGACTCCAGAAGTACCCCAAGATCCATGTCAGCACTGGAGAGGAATCCTCAGGTTCCGGCCCCGAATCCACACAAGGTCTTAGGCCCCGGCATCGACGGGAGAGGAATCCCGAGAGGCCCCAGAGGAACTCGCATGGGGAATGGCCTTTCCTGAGGCCACCAGAGCGGGTCCCTGAGGTCCCCTTCGTAAGTCGAGAGCACCTGCCGCAACTCGAGAAAATCCAGGAGGTTTTGCCCTCCAGGCGAGATGAGGCCAATTTCCGCTGAGGCTTCTCGAGGCCAATCACATCTAACCACTGGAACTTCCAAAGGGTCCTTCACACCCTTGCTGCAACTCAAGAAGTTCCCCGACATACCCGTCTGCACTCGAGAGGAAGCACGTGGTGTCCCGCACAAATCCAGGGGTGCCCCGTTTACGCCTCCTAGCTCGAGATGAGGGATCCTTTCCCTGTTTCGAAGGGAAAGAATTCCCGGCGTTCCCGTCGCATCTCAAGAGGAGGCGCTCTCCACAGGAAAGGCGAGAGGAACTCCAGGGTCGTGCCACCATTCCAAGAGTCCCCCAGATGTGTCAGTCCATTCCAGAGGAACCTGTTTTCCCTGCACTGCCTTGACGTTCAAGCCGAGGATCGACTCCCACCACGTGTGCACGTGGGACAGCCCTGTGGGAAAGCCTCGTGGGAAAGCCTCGTGGGAAAGACTCGAGGGAAAACCATAGATCCTTTGATCCACGCGGCGGACTGCGTGACACTGCTGCTACCGCTCTGGAGGAAAGCGCAAGTGCATGCCCGCATTCGAGACGAGGACTGACTCCCCTGGGGAGACTCCAGAAGTACCCCAAGATCCATGTCAGCACTGGAGAGGAATCCTCAGGTTCCGGCCCCGACTCCACACAAGGTCTTAGGCCCCGGCATCGACGGGAGAGGAATCCCGAGAGGCCCCCGAGGAACTCGCATGGGGACTGGCCTTTCCTGAGGCCACCAGAGCGGTTCCCTGAGGTCCCCGTCGTAAGTCGAGAGCACCTGCCGCAACTCGAGAAAATCCAGGAGGTTTTGCCCTCCAGGCGAGATGAGGCCCATTTCCGCTGAGGCTTCTCGAGGCCAATCACATCTAACCACTGGAACTTCCAAAGGGTCCTTCACACCGTTGCTGCAACTCAAGAAGTTCCCCGACATACCCGTCTCCACTCGAGAGGAAGCACGTGGGGTCCCGCACACATCCAGGGGAGCTCCGTTTCCGGCTCCTAGCTCGAGATGAGGGATCCTTTCCCTGTTTCGTAGGGAAAGAATTCCCGGCGTTCCCGTCGCATCTCAAGAGGAGGCGCTCTCCACAGGAAAGGCGAGAGGAACTCCAGGGTCGTGCCACCATTCCAAGAGTCCCCCAGATGTGTCAGTCCATTCCAGAGGAACCTGTTTTCCCTGCACTGCCTTGACGTTCAAGCCGAGGATCGACTCCCACCACGTGTGCACGTGGGACAGCCCTGTGGGAAAGCCTCGTGGGAAAGCCTCGTGGGAAAGACTCGAGGGAAAACCATAGATCCTTTGATCCACGCGGCGGACTGCGTGACACTGCTGCTACCGCTCTGGAGGAAAGCGCAAGTGCATGCCCGCATTCGAGACGAGGACTGACTCCCCTGGGGAGACTCCAGAAGTACCCCAAGATCCATGTCAGCACTGGAGAGGAATCCTCAGGTTCCGGCCCCGAATCCACACAAGGTCTTAGGCCCCGGCATCGACGGGAGAGGAATCCCGAGAGGCCCCAGAGGAACTCGCATGGGGAATGGCCTTTCCTGAGGCCACCAGAGCGGGTCCCTGAGGTCCCCGTCGTAAGTCGAGAGCACCTGCCGCAACTCGAGAAAATCCAGGAGGTTTTGCCCTCCAGGCGAGATGAGGCCAATTTCCGCTAAGGCTTCTCGAGGCCAATCACATCTAACCACTGGAACTTCCAAAGGGTCCTTCACACCCTTGCTGCAACTCAAGAAGTTCCCCGACATACCCGTCTGCACTCGAGAGGAAGCACGTGGTGTCCCGCACACATCCAGGGGTGCCCCGTTTACGCCTCCTAGCTCGAGATGAGGGATCCTTTCCCTGTTTCGAAGGGAAAGAATTCCCGGCGTTCCCGTCGCATCTCAAGAGGAGGCGCTCTCCACAGGAAAGGCGAGAGGAACTCCAGGGTCGTCCAACCATTCCAAGAGTCCCCCAGATGTGTCAGTCCATTCCAGAGGAACCTGTTTTCCCTGCACTGCCTTGACGTTCAAGCCGAGGATCGACTCCCACCACGTGTGCACGTGGGACAGCCCTGTGGGAAAGCCTCGTGGGAAAGCCTCGTGGGAAAGACTCGAGGGAAAACCATAGATCCTTTGATCCACGCGGCGGACTGCGTGACACTGCTGCTACCGCTCTGGAGGAAAGCGCAAGTGCATGCCCGCATTCGAGACGAGGACTGACTCCCCTGGGGAGACTCCAGAAGTACCCCAAGATCCATGTCCGCCCTGGAGAGGAATCCTCAGGTTCCGGCCCCGACTCCACACAAGGTCTTAGGCCCCGGCATCGACGGGAGAGGAATCCCGAGAGGCCCCCGAGGAACTCGCATGGGGACTGGCCTTTCCTGAGGCCACCAGAGCGGGTCCCTGAGGTCCCCGTCGTAAGTCGAGAGCACCTGCCGCAACTCGAGAAAATCCAGGAGGTTTTGCCCTCCAGGCGAGATGAGGCCAATTTCCGCTGAGGCTTCTCGAGGCCAATCACATCTAACCACTGGAACTTCCAAAGGGTCCTTCACACCCTTGCTGCAACTCAAGAAGTTCCCCGAGATACCCGTCTGCACTCGAGAGGAAGCACGTGGTGTCCCGCACACATCCAGGGGAGCCCCGTTTCCGCCTCCTAGCTCGAGATGAGGGATCCTTTCCCTTTTTCGAAGGGAAAGAATTCCCGGCATTCCCGTCGCATCTCAAGAGGAGGCGCTCTCCACAGGAAAGGCGAGAGGAACTCCAGGGTCGTGACACCATTCCAAGAGTCCCCCAGATGTGTCAGTCCATTCCAGAGGAACCTGTTTTCCCTGCACTGCCTTGACGTTCAAGCCGAGGATCGACTCCCACCACGTGTGCACGTGGGACAGCCCTGTGGGAAAGCCTCGTGGGAAAGCCTCGTGGGAAAGACTCGAGGGAAAACCATAGATCCGTTGATCCACGCGGCGGACTGCGTGACACTGCTGCTACCGCTCTGGAGGAAAGCGCAAGTGCATGCCCGCATTCGAGACGAGGACTGACTCCCCTGGGGAGACTCCAGAAGTACCCCAAGATCCATGTCAGCACTGGAGCGGAATCCTCAGGTTCCGGCCCCGACTCCACACAAGGTCTTAGGCCCCGGCATCGACGGGAGAGGAATCCCGAGACGCCCCCGAGGAACTCGCATGGGGACTGGCCTTTCCTGAGGCCACCAGAGCGGGTCCCTGAGGTCCCCGTCGTAAGTCGAGAGCACCTGGCGCAACTCGAGAAAATCCAGGAGGTTTTGCCCTCCAGGCGAGATGAGGCCCATTTCCGCTGAGGCTTCTCGAGGCCAGTCACATCTAACCACTGGAACTTCCAAAGGGTCCTTCACACCCTTGCTGCAACTCAAGAAGTTCCCCGACATACCCGTCTCCACTCGAGAGGAAGCACGTGGTGTCCCGCACACATCCAGGGGAGCCCCGTTTCCGCCTCCTAGCTCGAGATGAGGGATCCTTTCCCTGTTTCGTAGGGAAAGAATTCCCGGCGTTCCCGTCGCAACTCAAGAGGAGGCGCTCTCCACAGGAAAGGCGAGAGGAACTCCAGGGTCATGCCACCATTCCAAGAGTCCCCCAGATGTGTCAGTCCATTCCAGAGGAACCTGTTTTCCCTGCACTGCCTTGACGTTAAAGCCGAGGATCGACTCCCACCACGTGTGCACGTGGGACAGCCCTGTGGGAAAGCTTCGTGGGAAAGCCTCGTGGGAAAGACTCGAGGGAAAACCATAGATCCTTTGATCCACGCGGCGGACTGCATGACACTGCTGCTACCGCTCTGGAGGAAAGCGCAAGTGCATGCCCGCATTCGAGACGAGGACTGACTCCCCTGGGGAGACTCCAGAATTACCCCAAGATCCATGTCAGCACTGGAGAGGAATCCTCAGGTTCCGGCCCCGACTCCACACAAGGTCTTAGGCCCCGGCATCGACGGGAGAGGAATCCCGAGAGGCCCCCGAGGAACTCGCATGGGGACTGGCCTTTCCTGAGGCCACCAGAGCGGGTCCCTGAGGTCCCCGTCGTAAGTCGAGAGCACCTGCCGCAACTCGAGAAAATCCAGGAGGTTTTGCCCTCCAGGCGAGATGAGGCCCATTTCCGCTGAGGCTTCTCGAGGCCAATCACATCTAACCACTGGAACTTCCAAAGGGTCCTTCACACCATTGCTGCAACTCAAGAAGTTCCCCGACATACCCGTCTCCACTCGAGAGGAAGCACGTGGGGTCCCGCACACATCCAGGGGAGCCCCGTTTCCGCCTCCTAGCTCGAGATGAGGGATCCTTTCCCTGTTTCGTAGGGAAAGAATTCCCGGCATTCCCGTCGCATCTCAAGAGGAGGCACTCTCCACAGGAAAGGCGAGAGGAACTCCAGGGTCGTGACACCATTCCAAGAGTCCCCCAGATGTGTCAGTATATTCCAGAGGAACCTGTTTTCCCTGCACTGCCGTGACGTTCAAGCCGAGGATCGACTCCCACCACGTGTGCACGTGGGACAGCCCTGTGGGAAAGCCTCGTGGGAAAGCCTCGTGGGAAAGACTCGAGGGAAAACCATAGATCCTTTGATCCACGCGGCGGACTGCGTGACAATGCTGCTACCGCTCTGGAGGAAAGCACAAGTGCATGCCCGCATTCGAGACGAGGACTGACTCCCCTGGGGAGACACCAGAAGTACCCCAAGATCCATGTCAGCACTGGAGAGGAATCCTCAGGTTCCGGCCCCGACTCCACACAAGGTCTTAGGCCCCGGCATCGACGGGAGAGGAATCCCGAGAGGCCCCCGAGGAACTCGCATGGGGACTGGCCTTTCCTGAGGCCACCAGAGCGGGTCCCTGAGGTCCCCGTCGTAAGTCGAGAGCACCTGCCGCAACTCGAGAAAATCCAGGAGGTTTTGCCCTCCAGGTGAGATGAGGCCCATTTCCGCTGAGGCTTCTCGAGGCCAATCACATCTAACCACTGGAACTTCCAAAGGGTCCTTCACACCTTTGCTGCAACTCAAGAAGTTCCCCGACATACCCGTCTCCACTCGAGAGGAAGCACGTGGGGTCCCGCACACATCCAGGGGAGCCCCGTTTCCGCCTCCTAGCTCGAGATGAGGGATCCTTTCCCTGTTTCGTAGGGAAAGAATTCCCGGCGTTCCCGTCGCATCTCAAGAGGAGGCGCTCTCCACAGGAAAGGCGAGAGGAACTCCAGGGTCGTGCCACGATTCCAAGAGTCCCCCAGATGTGTCAGTCCATTCCAGAGGAACCTGTTTTCCCTGCACTGCCTTGACGTTCAAGCCGAGGATCGACTCCCACCACGTGTGCACGTGGGACAGCCCTGTGGGAAAGCCTCGTGGGAAAGCCTCGTGGGAAAGACTCGAGGGAAAACCATAGATCCTTTGATCCACGCGGCGGACTGCGTGACAATGCTGCTACCGCTCTGGAGGAAAGCGCAAGTGCATGCCCGCATTCGAGACGAGGACTGACTCCCCTGGGGAGACACCAGAAGTACCCCAAGATCCATGTCAGCACTGGAGAGGAATCCTCAGGTTCCGGCCCCGACTCCACACAAGGTCTTAGGCCCCGGCATCGACGGGAGAGGAATCCCGAGAGGCCCCCGAGGAACTCGCATGGGGACTGGCCTTTCCTGAGGCCACCAGAGCGGGTCCCTGAGATCCCCATCGTAAGTCGAGAGCACCTGCCGCAACTCGAGAAAATCCAGGAGGTTTTGCCCTCCAGGCGCGATGAGGCCCATTTCCGCTGAGGCTTCTCGAGGCCAATCACATCTAACCACTGGAACTTCCAAAGGGTCCTTCACACCCTTGCTGCAATTCAAGAGGTTCCCCGACATACCCGTCTCCACTCGAGAGGAAGCACGTGGTGTCCCGCACACATCCAGGGGTGCCCCGTTTCCGTCTCCTAGCTGAAGATGAGGGATCCTTTCCCTGTTTCGTAGGCTAAGAATTCCCGGCGTTCCCGTCGCATCTCAAGAGGAGGCGCTCTCCACAGGAAAGGCGAGAGGAACTCCAGGGTCGTGCCACCATTCCAAGAGTCCCCCAGATGTGTCAGTCCATTCCAGAGGAACCTGTTTTCCCTGCACTGCCTTGACGTTCAAGCCGAGGATCGACTCCCACCACGTGTGCACGTGGGACAGCCCTGTGGGAAAGCCTCGTGGGAAAGCCTCGTGGGAAAGACTCGAGGGAAAACCATAGATCCTTTGATCCACGCGGCGGACTGCGTGACACTGCTGCTACCGCTCTGGAGGAAAGCGCAAGTGCATGCCCGCATTCGAGACGAGGACTGACTCCCCTGGGGAGACTCCAGAAGTACCCCAAGATCCATGTCAGCACTGGAGAGGAATCCTCAGGTTCCGGCCCCGACTCCACACAAGGTCTTAGGCCCCGGCATCGACGGGAGAGGAATCCCGAGAGGCCCCCGAGGAACTCGCATGGGGACTGGCCTTTCCTGAGGCCACCAGAGCGGGTCCCTGAGGTCCCCGTCATAAGTCGAGAGCACCTGCCGCAACTCTATAAAATCCAGGAGGTTTTGCCCTCCAGGTGAGATGAGGCCCATTTCCGCTGAGGCTTCTCGAGGCCAATCACATCTAACCACTGGAACTTCCAAAGGGTCCTTCACACCTTTGCTGCAACTCAAGAAGTTCCCCGACATACCCGTCTCCACTCGAGAGGAAGCACGTGGTGTCCCGCACACATCCAGGGGAGCCCCATTTCCGCCTCCTAGCTCCAGATGAGGGATCCTTTCCCTGTTTCGTAGGGAAAGAATTCCCGGCGTTCCCGTCGCATCTCAAGAGGAGGCGCTCTCCACAGGAAAGGCGAGAGGAACTCCAGGGTCGAGACACCATTCCAAGAGTCCCCCAGATGTGTCAGTCCATTCCAGAGGAACCTGTTTTCCCTGCACTGCCTTGACGTTCAAGCCGAGGATCGACTCCCACCACGTGTGCACGTGGGACAGCCCTGTGGGAAAGCCTCGTGGGAAAGCCTCGTTGGAAAGACTCGAGGGAAAACCATAGATCCTTTGATCCACGCGGCGGACTGCGTGACACTGCTGCTACCGCTCTGGAGGAAAGCGCATGTGCATGCCCGCATTCGAGACGAGGACTGACTCCCCTGGGGAGACTCCAGAAGTACCCCAAGATCCATGTCAGCACTGGAGAGGAATCCTCAGGTTCCGGCCCCGACTCCACACAAGGTCTTAGGCCCCGGCATCGACGGGAGAGGAATCCCGAGAGGCCCCCGAGGAACTCGCATGGGGACTGGCCTTTCCTGAGGCCACCAGAGCGGTTCCCTGAGGTCCCCGTCGTAAGTCGAGAGCACCTGCCGCAACTCGAGAAAATCCAGGAGGTTTTGCCCTCCAGGCGCGATGAGGCCCATTTCCGCTGAGGCTTCTCGAGGCCAATCACATCTAACCACTGGAACTTCCAAAGGGTCCTTCACACCTTTGCTGCAACTCAAGAAGTTCCCCGACATACCCGTCTCCACTCGAGAGGAAGCACGTGGGGTCCCGCACACATCCAGGGGAGCCCCGTTTCCGCCTCCTAGCTCGAGATGAGGGATCCTTTCCCTGTTTCGTAGGGAAAGAATTCCCGGCGTTCCCGTCGCATCTCAAGAGGAGGCGCTCTCCACAGGAAAGGCGAGAGGAACTCCAGGGTCGTGATACCATTCCAAGAGTCCCCCAGATGTGTCAGTCCATTCCAGAGGAACCTGTTTTCCCTGCACTGCCTTGACGTTCAAGCCGAGGATCGACTCCCACCACGTGTGCACGTGGGACAGCCCTGTGGGAAAGCCTCCTGGGAAAGCCTCATGGGAAAGACTCGAGGGAAAACCATAGATCCTTTGATCCACGCGGCGGACTGCGTGACACTGCTGCTACCGCTCTGGAGGAAAGCGCAAGTGCATGCCCGCATTCGAGACGAGGACTGACTCCCCTGGGGAGACTCCAGAAGTACCCCAAGATACATGTCAGCACTGGAGAGGAATCCTCAGGTTCCGGCCCCGACTCCACACAAGGTCTTAGGCCCCGGCATCGACGGGAGAGAAATCCCGAGAGGCCCCCGAGGAACTCGCATGGGGACTGGCCTTTCCTGAGGCCACCAGAGCGGGTCCCTGAGGTCCCCGTCGTAAGTCGAGAGCACCTGCTGCAACTCGAGAAAATCCAGGAGGTTTTGCCCTCCAGGCGAGATGAGGCCTATTTCCGCTGAGGCTTCTCGAGGCCAATCACATCTAACCACTGGAACTTCCAAAGGGTCCTTCACACCATTGCTGCAACTCAAGAAGTTCCCCGACATACCCGTCTCCACTCGAGAGGAAGCACGTGGTGTCCCGCACACATCCAGGGGAGCCCCATTTCCGCCTCCTAGCTCGAGATGAGGGATCCTTTCCCTGTTTCGTAGGGAAAGAATTCCCGGCGTTCCCGTCGCATCTCAAGAGGAGGCGCTCTCCACAGGAAAGGCGAGAGGAACTCCAGGGTCCTGCCACCATTCCAAGAGTCCCCCAGATGTGTCAGTCCATTCCAGAGGAACCTGTTTTCCCTGCACTGCCTTGACGTTCAAGCCGAGGATCGACTCCCACCACGTGTGCACGTGGGACAGCCCTGTGGGAAAGCCTCGTGGGAAAGCCTCGTGGGAAAGACTCGAGGGAAAACCATAGATCCTTTGATCCACGCGGCGGACTGCGTGACAATGCTGCTACCGCTCTGGAGGAAAGCGCAAGTGCATGCCCGCATTCGAGACGAGGACTGACTCCCCTGGGGAGACACCAGAAGTACCCCAAGATCCATGTCAGCACTGGAGAGGAATCCTCAGGTTCCGGCCCCGACTCCACACAAGGTCTTAGGCCCCGGCATCGACGGGAGAGGAATCCCGAGAGGCCCCCGAGGAACTCGCATGGGGACTGGCCTTTCCTGAGGCCACCAGAGCGGGTCCCTGAGATCCCCATCGTAAGTCGAGAGCACCTGCCGCAACTCGAGAAAATCCAGGAGGTTTTGCCCTCCAGGCGCGATGAGGCCCATTTCCGCTGAGGCTTCTCGAGGCCAATCACATCTAACCACTGGAATTTCCAAAGGGTCCTTCACACCCTTGCTGCAATTCAAGAGGTTCCCCGACATACCCGTCTCCACTCGAGAGGAAGCACGTGGTGTCCCGCACACATCCAGGGGAGCCCCGTTTCCGTCTCCTAGCTGAAGATGAGGGATCCTTTCCCTGTTTCGTAGGCTAAGAATTCCCGGGGTTCCCGTCGCCTCTCAAGAGGAGGCGCTCTCCACAGGAAAGGCGAGAGGAACTCCAGGGTCGTGCCACCATTCCAAGAGTCCCCCAGATGTGTCAGTCCATTCCAGAGGAACCTGTTTTCCCTGCACTGCCTTGACGTTCAAGCCGAGGATCGACTCCCACCACGTGTGCACGTGGGACAGCCCTGTGGGAAAGCCTCGTGGGAAAGCCTCGTGGGAAAGACTCGAGGGAAAACCATAGATCCTTTGATCCACGCGGCGGACAGCGTGACACTGCTGCTACCGCTCTGGAGGAAAGCGCAAGTGCATGCCCGCATTCGAGACGAGGACTGACTCCCCTGGGGAGACTCCAGAAGTACCCCAAGTTCCATGTCAGCACTGGAGAGGAATCCTCAGGTTCCGGCCCCGACTCCACACAAGGTCTTAGGCCCCGGCATCGACGGGAGAGGAATCCCGAGAGGCCCCCGAGGAACTCGCATGGGGACTGGCCTTTCCTGAGGCCACCAGAGCGGGTCCCTGAGATCCCCATCGTAAGTCGAGAGCACCTGCCGCAACTAGAGAAAATCCAGGAGGTTTTGCCCTCCAGGCGCGATGAGGCCCATTTCCGCTGAGGCTTCTCGAGGCCAATCACATCTAACCACTGGAACTTCCAAAGGGTCCTTCACACCCTTGCTGCAATTCAAGAGGTTCCCCGACATACCCGTCTCCACTCGAGAGGAAGCACGTGGTGTCCCGCACACATCCAGGGGAGCCCCGTTTCCGTCTCCTAGCTGAAGATGAGGGATCCTTTCCCTGTTTCGTAGGCTAAGAATTCCCGGCGTTCCCGTCGCATCTCAAGAGGAGGCCCTATCCACAGGAAAGGCGAGAGGAACTCCAGGGTCGTGCCACCATTCCAAGAGTCCCCCAGATGTGTCAGTCCATTCCAGAGGAACCTGTTTTCCCTGCACTGCCTTGACGTTCAAGCCGAGGATCGACTCCCACCACGTGTGCACGTGGGACAGCCCTGTGGGAAAGCCTCGTGGGAAAGCCTCGTTGGAAAGACTCGAGGGAAAACCATAGATCCTTTGATCCACGCGGCGGACTGCGTGACACTGCTGCTACCGCTCTGGAGGAAAGCGCATGTGCATGCCCGCATTCGAGACGAGGACTGACTCCCCTGGGGAGACTCCAGAAGTACCCCAAGATCCATGTCAGCACTGGAGAGGAATCCTCAGGTTCCGGCCCCGACTCCACACAAGGTCTTAGGCCCCGGCATCGACGGGAGAGGAATCCCGAGAGGCCCCCGAGGAACTCGCATGGGGACTGGCCTTTCCTGAGGCCACCAGAGCGGTTCCCTGAGGTCCCCGTCGTAAGTCGAGAGCACCTGCCGCAACTCTATAAAATCCAGGAGGTTTTGCCCTCCAGGCGCGATGAGGCCCATTTCCGCTGAGGCTTCTCGAGGCCAATCACATCTAACCACTGGAACTTCCAAAGGGTCCTTCACACCTTTGCTGCAACTCAAGAAGTTCCCCGACATACCCGTCTCCACTCGAGAGGAAGCACGTGGGGTCCCGCACACATCCAGGGGAGCCCCGTTTCCGCCTCCTAGCTCGAGATGAGGGATCCTTTCCCTGTTTCGTAGGGAAAGAATTCCCGGCGTTCCCGTCGCATCTCAAGAGGAGGCGCTCTCCACAGGAAAGGCGAGAGGAACTCCAGGGTCGTGACACCATTCCAAGAGTCCCCCAGATGTGTCAGTCCATTCCAGAGGAACCTGTTTTCCCTGCACTGCCTTGACGTTCAAGCCGAGGATCGACTCCCACCACGTGTGCACGTGGGACAGCCCTGTGGGAAAGCCTCCTGGGAA
Organism: Ovis canadensis; assembly: GCF_042477335.2. Classification (NCBI taxonomy): domain Eukaryota; kingdom Metazoa; phylum Chordata; class Mammalia; order Artiodactyla; family Bovidae; genus Ovis; species Ovis canadensis. Next base: position 7,023,971 of record NC_091258.1, on the reverse strand, counting down.
AGCCTCGTGGGAAAGACTCGAGGGAAAACCATAGATCCTTTGATCCACGCGGCGGACTGCGTGACACTGCTGCTACCGCTCTGGAGGAAAGCGCAAGTGCATGCCCGCATTCGAGACGAGGACTGACTCCCCTGGGGAGACTCCAGAAGTACCCCAAGATACATGTCAGCACTGGAGAGGAATCCTCAGGTTCCGGCCCCGACTCCACACAAGGTCTTAGGCCCCGGCATCGACGGGAGAGGAATCCCGAGAGGCCCCCGAGGAACTCGCATGGGGACTGGCCTTTCCTGAGGCCACCAGAGCGGGTCCCTGAGGTCCCCGTCGTAAGTCGAGAGCACCTGCTGCAACTCGAGAAAATCCAGGAGGTTTTGCCCTCCAGGCGAGATGAGGCCTATTTCCGCTGAGGCTTCTCGAGGCCAATCACATCTAACCACTGGAACTTCCAAAGGGTCCTTCACACCATTGCTGCAACTCAAGAAGTTCCCCGACATACCCGTCTCCACTCGAGAGGAAGCACGTGGTGTCCCGCACACATCCAGGGGAGCCCCATTTCCGCCTCCTAGCTCCAGATGAGGGATCCTTTCCCTGTTTCGTAGGGAAAGAATTCCCGGCGTTCCCGTCGCATCTCAAGAGGAGGCGCTCTCCACAGGAAAGGCGAGAGGAACTCCAGGGTCCTGCCACCATTCCAAGAGTCCCCCAGATGTGTCAGTCCATTCCAGAGGAACCTGTTTTCCCTGCACTGCCTTGACGTTCAAGCCGAGGATCGACTCCCACCACGTGTGCACGTGGGACAGCCCTGTGGGAAAGCCTCGTGGGAAAGCCTCGTGGGAAAGACTCGAGGGAAAACCATAGATCCTTTGATCCACGCGGCGGACTGCGTGACAATGCTGCTACCGCTCTGGAGGAAAGCGCAAGTGCATGCCCGCATTCGAGACGAGGACTGACTCCCCTGGGGAGACACCAGAAGTACCCCAAGATCCATGTCAGCACTGGAGAGGAATCCTCAGGATCCGGCCCCGACTCCACACAAGGTCTTAGGCCCCGGCATCGACGGGAGAGGAATCCCCAGAGGCCCCCGAGGAACTCGCATGGGGACTGGCCTTTCCTGAGGCCACCAGAGCGGGTCCCTGAGATCCCCATCGTAAGTCGAGAGCACCTGCCGCAACTCGAGAAAATCCAGGAGGTTTTGCCCTCCAGGCGCGATGAGGCCCATTTCCGCTGAGGCTTCTCGAGGCCAATCACATCTAACCACTGGAATTTCCAAAGGGTCCTTCACACCCTTGCTGCAATTCAAGAGGTTCCCCGACATACCCGTCTCCACTCGAGAGGAAGCACGTGGTGTCCCGCACACATCCAGGGGAGCCCCGTTTCCGTCTCCTAGCTGAAGATGAGGGATCCTTTCCCTGTTTCGTAGGCTAAGAATTCCCGGGGTTCCCGTCGCATCTCAAGAGGAGGCGCTCTCCACAGGAAAGGCGAGAGGAACTCCAGGGTCGTGCCACCATTCCAAGAGTCCCCCAGATGTGTCAGTCCATTCCAGAGGAACCTGTTTTCCCTGCACTGCCTTGACGTTCAAGCCGAGGATCGACTCCCACCACGTGTGCACGTGGGACAGCCCTGTGGGAAAGCCTCGTGGGAAAGCCTCGTGGGAAAGACTCGAGGGAAAACCATAGATCCTTTGATCCACGCGGCGGACTGCGTGACACTGCTGCTACCGCTCTGGAGGAAAGCGCAAGTGCATGCCCGCATTCGAGACGAGGACTGACTCCCCTGGGGAGACTCCAGAAGTACCCCAAGATCCATGTCAGCACTGGAGAGGAATCCTCAGGTTCCGGCCCCGACTCCACACAAGGTCTTAGGCCCCGGCATCGACGGGAGAGGAATCCCGAGAGGCCCCCGAGGAACTCGCATGGGGACTGGCCTTTCCTGAGGCCACCAGAGCGGGTCCCTGAGGTCCCCGTCGTAAGTCGAGAGCACCTGCCGCAACTCGAGAAAATCCAGGAGGTTTTGCCCTCCAGGCGAGATGAGGCCCATTTCCGCTGAGGCTTCTCGAGGCCAATCACATCTAACCACTGGAACTTCCAAAGGGTCCTTCACACCTTTGCTGCAACTCAAGAAGTTCCCCGACATACCTGTCTCCACTCGAGAGGAAGCACGTGGTGTCCCGCACACATCCAGGGGAGCCCCATTTCCGCCTCCTAGCTCGAGATGAGGGATCCTTTCCCTGTTTCGTAGGGAAAGAATTCCCGGCGTGCCCGTCGCATCTCAAGAGGAGGCGCTCTCCACAGGAAAGGAGAGGAACTCCAGGGTCGTGCCACCATTCCAAGAGTCCCCCAGATGTGTCAGTCCATTCCAGAGGAACCTGTTTTCTCTGCACTGCCTTGACGTTCAAGCCGAGGATCGACTCCCACCACGTGTGCAGGTGGGACAGCCCTGTGGGAAAGCCTCGTGGGAAAGACTCGAGGGAAAACCATAGATCCTTTGATCCACGCGGCGGACTGCGTGACACTGCTGCTACCGCTCTGGAGGAAAGCGCATGTGCATGCCCGCATTCGAGACGAGGACTGACTCCCCTGGGGAGACTCCAGAAATACCCCAAGATCCATGTCAGCACTGGAGAGGAATCCTCAGGTTCCGGCCCCGACTCCACACAAGGTCTTAGGCCCCGGCATCGACGGGAGAGGAATCCCGAGAGGCCCCAGAGGAACTCGCATGGGGACTGGCCTTTCCTGAGGCCACCAGAGCGGGTCCCTGAGGTCCCCGTCGTAAGTCGAGAGCACCTGCCCCAACTCGAGAAAATCCAGGAGGTTTTGCCCTCCAGGCGAGATGAGGCCCATTTCCGCTGAGGCTTCTCGAGGCCAATCACATCTAACCAATGGAACTTCCAAAGGGTCCTTCACACCATTGCTGCAACTCAAGAAGTTCCCCGACATACCCGTCTCCACTCGAGAGGAAGCAAGTGGGGTCCCTCACACATCCAGGGGAGCCCCGTTTCCGCCTCCTAGCTCGAGATGAGGGATCCTTTCCCTGTTTCGTAGGGAAAGATTTCCCGGCGTTCCAGTCGCATCTCAAGAGGAGGCGCTCTCCACAGGAAAGGCGAGAGGAACTCCAGGGTCGTGCCACCATTCCAAGAGTCCCCCAGATGTGTCAGCCCATTCCAGAGGAACCTGTTTTCCCTGCACTGCCTTGACGTTCAAGCCGAGGATCGACTCCCACCACGTTTGCACGTGGGACAGCCTTGTGGGAAAGCCTGGTGGGAAAGCCTCGTGGGAAAGACTCGAGGGAAAACCATAGATCCTTTGATCCACGCGGCGGACTGCGTGACACTGCTGCTACCGCTCTGGAGGAAAGCGCAAGTGCATGCCCACATTCGAGACGAGTACTGACTCCCCTGGGGAGACTCCAGAAGTACCCCAAGATCCATGTCAGCACTGGAGAGGAATCCTCAGGTTCCGGCCCCGACTCCACACAAGGTCTTAGGCCCCGGCATCGACGGGAGAGGAATCCCGAGAGGCCCCCGAGGAACTCGCATGGGGACTGGCCTTTCCTGAGGCCACCAGAGCGGTTCCCTGAGGTCCCCGTCTTAAGTCGAGAGCACCTGCCGCAACTCGAGAAAATCCAGGAGGTTTTGCCCTCCAGGCGAGATGAGGCCCATTTCCGCTGAGGCTTCTCAAGGCCAATCACATCTAACCACTGGAACTTCCAAAGGGTCCTTCACACCATTGCTGCAACTCAAGAAGTTCCCCGATATACCCGTCTCCACTCGAGAGGAAGCAAGTGGGGTCCCTCACACATCCAGGGGAGCCCCGTTTCCGCCTCCTAGCTCGAGATGAGGGATCCTTTCCCTGTTTCGTAGGGAAAGAATTCCCGGCGTTCCAGTCGCATCTCAAGAGGAGGCGCTCTCCACAGGAAAGGCGAGAGGAACTCCAGGGTCGTGACACGATTCCAAGAGTCCCCCAGATGTGTCAGTCCATTCCAGAGGAACCTGTTTTCCCTGCACTGCCTTGACGTTCAAGCCGAGGATCGAGTCCCACCACGTGTGCACGTGGGACAGCCCTGTGGGAAAGCCTCGTGGGAAAGCCTCGTGGGAAAGCCTCGTGGAAAATACTCGAGGGAAAACCATAGATCCTTTGATCCACGCGGCGGACTGCGTGACACTGCTGCTACCGCTCTGGAGGAAAGCGCAAGTGTATGCCCGCATTCGAGACGAGGACTGACTCCCCTGGGGAGACTCCAGAAGTACCCCAAGATCCATGTCAGCACTGGAGAGGAATCCTCAGGTTCCGGCCCCGACTCCACACAAGGTCTTAGGCCCCGGCATCGACGGGAGAGGAATCCCGAGAGGCCCCCGAGGAAATCGCATGGGGACTGGCCTTTCCTGAGGCCACCAGAGCGGGTCCCTGAGGTCCCCGTCGTAAGTCGAGAGCACCTGCCGCAACTCGAGAAAATCCAGGAGGTTTTGCCCTCCAGGCCAGATGAGGCCCATTTCCGCTGAGGCTTCTCGAGGCCAATCACATCTAACCACTGGAACTTCCAAAGGGTCCTTCACACCATTGCTGCAACTCAAGAAGTTCCCCGACATACCCGTCTCCACTCGAGAGGAAGCACGTGGGGTCCCGCACACATCCAGGGGAGCCCCGTTTCCGCCTCCTAGCTCGAGATGAGGGATCCTTTCCCTGTTTCCTAGGGAAAGAATTCCCGGCGTTCCCGTCGCATCTCAAGAGGAGGCGCTCTCCACAGGAAAGGCGAGAGGAACTCCAGGGTCGAGACACCATTCCAAGAGTCCCCCAGATGTGTCAGTCCATTCCAGAGGAACCTGTTTTCCCTGCACTGCCTTGACGTTCAAGCCGAGGATCGACTCCCACCACGTGTACACGTCGGACAGCCCTGTGGGAAAGCCTCGTGGGAAAGCCTCGTGGGAAAGACTCGAGGGAAAACCATAGATCCTTTGATCCACGCGGCGGACTGCGTGACACTGCTGCTACCGCTCTGGAGGAAAGCGCAAGTGCATGCCCGCATTCGAGACGAGGACTGACTCCCCTGGGGAGACTCCAGAAGTACCCCAAGATCCATGTCAGCACTGGAGAGGAATACTCAGGTTCCGGCCCCGACTCCACACAAGGTCTTAGGCCCCGGCATCGACGGGAGAGGAATCCCGAGACGCCCCCGAGGAACTCGCATGGGGACTGGCCTTTCCTGAGGCCACCAGAGCGGGTCCCTGAAGTCCCCGTCGTAAGTCGAGAGCACCTGCCGCAACTCGAGAAAATCCAGGAGGTTTTGCCCTCCAGGCGAGATGAGGCCCATTTCCGCTGAGGCTTCTCGAGTCCAATCACATCTAACCACTGGAACTTCCAAAGGGTCCTTCACACCCTTGCTGCAACTCAAGAAGTTCCCCGACATACCCGTCTCCACTCCAGAGGAAGCACGTGGTGTCCCGCACACATCCAGGGGAGCCCCGTTTCGCCTCCTAGCTCGAGATGAGGGATCCTTTCCCTGTTTCGGAGGGAAAGAATTCCCGGCGTTCCCGTCGCATCTCAAGAGGAGGCGCTCTCCACAGGAAAGGCGAGAGGAACTCCAGGGTCGTGCCACCATTCCAAGAGTCCCCCAGATGTGTCAGCCCATTCCAGAGGAACCTGTTTTCCCTGCACTGCCTTGACGTTCAAGCCGAGGATCGACTCCCACCACGTGTGCACGTGGGACAGCCCTGTGGGAAAGCCTCGTGGGAAAGCCTCGTGGGAAAGACTCGAGGGAAAACCATAGATCCTTTGATCCACGCGGCGGACTGCGGGACACTGCTGCTACCGCTCTGGAGGAAAGCGCAAGTGCATGCCCACATTCGAGACGAGGACTGACTCCCCTGGGGAGACTCCAGAAGTACCCCAAGATCCATGTCAGCACTGGAGAGGAATCCTCAGGTTCCGGCCCCGACTCCACACAAGGTCTTAGGCCCCGGCATCGATGGGAGAGGAATCCCGAGAGGCCCCCGAGGAACTCGCATAGGGACTGGCCTTTCCTGAGGCCACCAGAGCGAGTCCCTGAGGTCCCCGTCGTAAGTCGAGAGCACCTGCCGCAACTCGAGAAAATCCAGGAGGTTTTGCCCTCCAGGCGAGATGAGGCCCATTTCCGCTGAGGCTTCTCGAGGCCAATCACATCTAACCACTGGAACTTCCAAAGGGTCCTTCACACCATTGCTGCAACTCAAGAAGTTCCCCGACATACCAGTCTCCACTCGAGAGGAAGCAAGTGGGGTCCCTCACACATCCAGGGGAGCCCCGTTTCCGCCTCCTAGCTCGAGATGAGGGATCCTTCCCTGTTTCGTAGGGAAAGAATTCCCGGCGTTCCAGTCGCATCTCAAGAGGAGGCGCTCTCCAAAGGAAAGGCGAGAGGAACTCCAGGGTCGTGACACCATTCCAAGAGTCACCCAGATGTGTCAGTCCATTCCAGAGGAACCTGTTTTCCCTGCACTGCCTTGACGTTCAAGCCGAGGATCGACTCCCACCACGTGTGCACGTGGGACAGCCCTGTGGGAAAGCCTCGTGGGAAAGCCTCGTGGGAAAGACTCGAGGGAAAACCATAGATCCTTTGATCCACGCGGCGGACTGCGTGACACTGCTGCTACCGCTCTGGAGGAAAGCGCAAGTGCATGCCCGCATTCGAGACGAGGACTGACTCCCCTGGGGAGACTCCAGAAGTACCCCAAGATCCATGTCAGCACTGGAGAGGAATCCTCAGGTTCCGGCCCCGACTCCACACAAGGTCTTAGGCCCCGGCATCGACGGGAGAGGATTCCCGAGACGCCCCCGAGGAACTCGCATGGGGACTGGCCTTTCCTGAGCCCACCAGAGCGGGTCCCTGAGGTCCCCGTCATAAGTCGAGAGCACCTGCCGCAACTCGAGAAAATCCAGGAGGTTTTGCCCTCCAGGCGAGATGAGGCCCATTTCCGCTGAGGCTTCTCGAGGCTAATCACGTCTAACCACTGGAACTTCCAAAGGGTCCTTCACACCCTTGCTGCAACTCAAGAAGTTCCCCGACATACCCGTCTCCACTCGAGAGGAAGCACGTGGGGTCCCGCACACATCCAGGGGAGCCCCGTTTCCGCCTCCTAGCTCGAGATGAGGGATCCTTTCCCTGTTTCGTAGGGAAAGAATTCCCGGCGTTCCCGTCGCATCTCAAGAGGAGGCGCTCTCCACAGTAAAGGCGAGAGGAACTCCAGGGTCGAGCCACCATTCCAAGAGTCCCCCAGATGTGTCAGTCCATTCCAGAGGAACCTGTTTTCCCTGCACTGCCTTGACGTTCAAGCCGAGGATCGACTCCCACCACGTGTGCACGTGGGACAGCCCTGTGGGAAAGCCTCGTGGGAAAGACTCGTGGGAAAGACTCGAGGGAAAACCATAGATCCTTTGATCCCACGGCGGACTGCGTGACACTGCTGCTACCGCTCTGAAGGAAAGCGCAAGTGCATGCCCGCATTCGAGACGAGGACTGACTCCCCTGGGGAGACTCCAGAAGTACCCCAAGATCCATGTCAGCACTGGAGAGGAATCCTCAGGTTCCGGCCCCGACTCCACACAAGGTCTTAGGCCCCGGCATCGACGGGAGAGGAATCCCGAGAGGCCCCCGAGGAACTCGCATGGGGACTGGCCTTTCCTGAGGCCACCAGAGCGGGTTCCTGAGGTCCCCGTCGTAAGTCGAGAGCACCTGCCGCAACTCGAGAAAATCCAGGAGGTTTTGCCCTCCAGGCGAGATGAGGCCCATTTCCGCTGAGGCTTCTCGAGGCGAATCACGTCTAACCACTGGAACTTCCAAAGGGTCCTTCACACCCTTGCTGCAACTCAAGAAGTTCCCCGACATACCCGTCTCCACTCGAGAGGAAGCACGTGGGGTCCAGCACACATCCAGGGGAGCCCCGTTTCCGCCTCCTAGCTCGAGATGAGCGATCCTTTCCCTGTTTCGTAGGGAAAGAATTCCCGGCATTCCCGTCGCATCTCAAGAGGAGGCGCTCTCCACAGGAAAGGCGAGAGGAACTCCAGGGTCGTGCCACCATTCCAAGAGTCCCCCAGATGTGTCAGTCCATTCCAGAGGAACCTGTTTTCCCTGCACTGCCTTGACGTTCAAGCCGAGGATCCACTCCCACCACGTGTGCACGTGGGACAGCCCTGTGGGAAAGCCTCGTGGGAAAGAGTCGAGGGAAAACCATAGATCCTTTGATCCACGCGACGGACTGCGTGACACTGCTGCTACCGCTCTGGAGGAAAGCGCAAGTGCATGCCCGCATTCGAGACGAGGACTGACGCCCCTGGGGAGACTCCAGAAGTACCCCAAGATCCATGTCAGCACTGGAGAGGAATCCTCAGGTTCCGGCCCCGACTCCACACAAGGTCTTAGGCCCCGGCATCGACGGGAGAGGAATCCCGAGAGGCCCCCGAGGAACTCGCATGCGGACTGGCCTTTCCTGAGGCCACCAGAGCGGGTCCCTGAGGTCCCCGTCGTAAGTCGAGAGCACCTGCCGCAACTCGAGAAAATCCAGGAGGTTTTGCCCTCCAGGCGAGATGAGGCCCATTTCCGCTGAGGCTTCTCGAGTCTAATCACGTCTAACCACTGGAACTTCCAAAGGGTCCTTCACACCCTTGCTGCAACTCAAGAAGTTCCCCGACATACCCGTCTCCACTCGAGAGGAAGCACGTGGGGTCCCGCACACATCCAGGGGAGCCCCGTTTCCGCCTCCTAGCTCGAGATGAGGGATCCTTTCCCTGTTTCGTAGGGAAAGCATTCCCGGCGTTCCCGTCGCATCTCAAGAGGAGGCGCTCTCCACAGTAAAGGCGAGAGGAACTCCAGGGTCGAGCCACCATTCCAAGAGTCCCCCAGATGTGTCAGTCCATTCCAGAGGAACCTGTTTTCCCTGAACTGCCTTGACGTTCAAGCCGAGGATCCACTCCCACCATGTGTGCACGTGGGACAGCCCTGTGGGAAAGCCTCGTGGGAAAGCCTCGTGGGAAAGACTCGAGGGAAAACCATAGATCCTTTGATCCACGCGGCGGACTGCGTGACACTGCTGCTACCGCTCTGGAGGAAAGCGCAAGTGCATGCCCGCATTCGAGACGAGGACTGACTCCCCTGGGGAGACTCCAGAAGTACCCCAAGATCCATGTCAGCACTGGAGAGGAATCCTCAGGTTCCGGCCCCGACTCCACACAAGGTCTTAGGCCCCGGCATCGACGGGAGAGGCATCCCGAGAGGCCCCCGAGTAACTCGCATGGGGACTGGCCTTTCCTGAGGCCACCAGAGCGGGTCCCTGAGGTCCCCGTCGTAAGTCGAGAGCACCTGCCGCAACTCGAGAAAATCCAGGAGGTTTTGCCCTCCAGGCGAGATGAGGCCCATTTCCCCAGAGGCTTCTCGAGGCTAATCACGTCTAACCACTGGAACTTCCAAAGGGTCCTTCACACCCTTGCTGCAACTCAAGAAGTTCCCCGACATACCCGGCTCCACTGGAGAGGAAGCACGTGGGGTCACGCACACATCCAGGGGAGCCCCGTTTCCGCCTCCTAGCTCGAGATGAGGGATCCTTTCCCTGTTTCGTAGGGAAAGAATTCCCGGCGTTCCCGTCGCATCTCAAGAGGAGGCGCTCTCCACAGGAAAGGCGAGAGGAACTCCAGGGTCGTGCCACCATTCCAAGAGTCCCCCAGATGTGTCAGTCCATTCCAGAGGAACCTGTTTTCCCTGCACTGCCTTGACGTTCAAGCCGAGTATCCACTCCCACCACGTGTGCACGTGGGACAGCCCTGTGGGAAAGCCTCGTGGGAAAGCCTCGTGGGAAAGACTCGAGGGAAAACCATAGATCCTTTGATCCACGCGGCGGACTGCGTGACACTGCTGCTACCGCTCTGGAGGAAAGCGCAAGTGCATGCCCGCATTCGAGACGAGGACTGACTCCCCTGGGGAGACTCCAGAAGTACCACAAGATCCATGTCAGCACTGGAGAGGAATCCTCAGGTTCCGGCCCCGACTCCACACAAGGTCTTAGGCCCCGGCATCGACCAGAGAGGAATCCCGAGACGCCCCCGAGGAACTCGCATGGGGACTGGCCTTTCCTGAGGCCACCAGAGCGGGTCCCTGAGGTCCGCGTCGTAAGTCGAGAGCACCTGCCGCAACTCGAGAAAATCCATGAGGTTTTGCCCTCCAGGCGAGATGAGGCCCATTTCCGCTGAGGCTTCTCGAGGCTATTCACGTCTAAACACTGGAACTTCCAAAGGGTCCTTCACACCCTTGCTGCAACTCAAGAAGTTCCCCGACATACCAGTCTCCACTCGAGAGGAAGCACGTGGGGTCCCGCACACATCCAGGGGAGCCCCGTTTCCGCCTCCTAGCTCGAGATGAGGGATCCTTTCCCTGTTTCGTAGGGAAAGCATTCCCGGCGTTCCCGTCGCATCTCAAGAGGAGGCGCTCTCCACAGGAGAGGCGAGAGGAACTCCAGGGTCGTGCCACCATTCCAAGAGTCCCCCAGATGTGTCAGTCCATTCCAGAGGAACCTGTTTTCCCTGCACTGCCTTGACGTTCAAGCCGAGGATCCACTCCCACCACGTGTGCACGTGGGACAGCCCTGTGGGAAAGCCTCGTGGGAAAGCCTCGTGGGAAAGACTCGAGGGAAAACTATAGATCCTTTGATCCACGCGGCGGACTGCGTGACACTGCTGCTACCGCTCTGGAGGAAAGCGCAAGTGCATGCCCGCATTCGAGACGAGGCCTGACTCCCCTGGGGAGACTCCAGAAGTACCCCAAGATCCATGTCAGCACTGGAGAGGAATCCTCAGGTTCCGGCCCCGACTCCACACAAGGTCTTAGGCCCCGGCATCGACGGGAGAGGAATCCCGAGAGGCCCCCGAGGAACTCGCATGGGGACTGGCCTTTCCTGAGGCCACCAGAGCGGGTCCCTGAAGTCCCCGTCGTAAGTCGAGAGCACCTGCTGCAACTCGAGAAAATCCAGGAGGTTTTGCCCTCCAGGCGAGATGAGGCCCATTTCCGCTGAGGCTTCTCGAGGCTAATCACGTCTAACCACTGGAACTTCCAAAGGGTCCTTCACACCCTTGCTGCAACTCAAGAAGTTCCCCGACATACCCGTCTCCACTCGAGAGGAAGCACGTGGGGTCCCGCACACATCCAGGGGAGCCCCGTTTCCGCCTCCTAGCTCGAGATGAGGGATCCTTTCCCTGTTTCGTAAGGAAAGAATTCCCGGCGTTCCCGTCGCATCTCAAGAGGAGGCGCTCTCCACAGGAAAGGCGAGAGGAACTCCAGGGTCGTGCCACCATTCCAAGAGTCCCCCAGATGTGTCAGTCCATTCCAGAGGAACCTGTTTTCCCTGCACTGCCTTGACGTTCAAGCCGAGGATCGACTCCCACCACGTGTGCACGTGGGACAGCCCTGTGGGAAAGCCTCGTGGGAAAGCCTCGTGGGAAAGACTCGAGGGAAAACCATAGATCCTTTGATCCACGCGGCGGACTGCGTGACACTGCTGCTACCGCTCTGGAGGAAAGCGCAAGTGCATGCCCGCATTCGAGACGAGGACTGACGCCCCTGGGGAGACTCCAGAAGTACCCCAAGATCCATGTCAGCACTGGAGAGGAATCCTCAGGTTCCGGCCCCGACTCCACACAAGTTCTTAGGCCCCAGCATCGACGGGAGAGGAATCCCGAGAGGCCCCCGAGGAACTCGCATGGGGACTGGCCTTTCCTGAGGCCACCAGAGCGGGTCCCTGAGGTCCCCGTCGTAAGTCGAGAGCACCTGCCGCAACTCGAGAAAATCCAGGAGGTTTTGCCCTACAGGCGAGATGAGGCCCATTTCCGCTGAGGCTTCTCGAGGCTAATCACGTCTAACCACTGGAACTTCCAAATGGTCCTTCACACCCTTGCTGCAACTCAATAAGTTCCCCGACATACCCGTCTCCACTCGAGAGGAAGCACGTGGGGTCCCGCACACATCCAGGGGAGCCCCGTTTCCAACTCCTAGCTCGAGATGAGGGATCCTTTCCCTGTTTCCTAGGGAAAGAATTCCCGGCGTTCCCGTCGCATCTCAAGAGGAGGCGTTCTCCACAGGAAAGGCGAGAGGAACTCCAGGGTCGTGCCACCATTCCAAGAGTCCCCCAGATGTGTCAGTCCATTCCAGAGGAACCTGTTTTCCCTGCACTGCCTTGACGTTCAAGCCGAGGATCCACTCCCACCACGTGTGCACGTGGGACAGCCCTGTGGGAAAGCCTCGTGGGAAAGCCTCGTGGGAAAGACTCGAAGGAAAACCATAGATCCTTTGATCCACGCGGCGGACTGCGTGACACTGCTGCTACCGCTCTGGAGGAAAGCGCAAGTGCATGCCCGCATTCGAGACGAGGACTGACTCCCCTGGGGAGACTCCAGAAGTACCCCAAGATCCATGTCAGCACTGGAGAGGAATCCTCAGGTTCCGGCCCCGACTCCACACAAGGTCTTAGGCCCCGGCATCGACGGGAGAGGAATCCCGAGAGGCCCCCGAGGAACTCGCATGGGGACTGGCCTTTCCTGAGGCCACCAGAGCGGGTCCCTGAGGTCCCCGTTGTAAGTCGAGAGCACCTGCCGCAACTCGAGAAAATCCAGGAGGTTTTGCCCTCCAGGCGAGATGAGGCCCATTTCCGCTGAGGCTTCTCGAGGCTAATCACGTCTAACCACTGGAACTTCCAAAGGGTCCTTCACACCCTTGCTGCAACTCAAGAAGTTCCCCGACATACCCGTCTCCACTCGAGAGGAAGCACGTGGGGTCCCGCACACATCCAGGGGAGCCCCGTTTCCGCCTCCTAGCTCGAGATGAGGGATCCTTTCCCTGTTTCGTACGGAAAACTTTCCCGGCGTTCCCGTCGCATCTCAAGAGGAGGCGCTCTCCACAGTAAAGGCGAGAGGAACTCCAGGGTCGAGCCACCATTCCAAGAGTCCCCCAGATGTGTCAGTCCATTCCAGAGGAACCTGTTTTCCCTGCACTGCCTTGACGTTAAAGCCGAGGATCCACTCCCACCAGGTGTGCACGTGGGACAGCCCTGTGGGAAAGCCTCGTGGGAAAGCCTCGTGGGAAAGACTCGAGGGAAAACCATAGATCCTTTGATCCACGCGGCAGACTGCGTGACACTGCTGCTACCGCTCTGGAGGAAAGCGCAAGTGCATGCCCGCATTCGAGACAAGGACTGACTCCCCTGGGGAGACTCCAGAAGTACCCCAAGATCCATGTCAGCACTGGAGAGGAATCCTCAGGTTCCGGCCCCGACTCCACACAAGGTCTTAGGCCCCGGCATCGACCAGAGAGGAATCCCGAGAGGCCCCCGAGGAACTCGCATGGGGACTGGCCTTTCCTGAGGCCACCAGAGGGGGTCCCTGAGGTCCCCGTCGTAAGTCGAGAGCACCTGCCGCAACTCGAGAAAATCCAGGAGGTTTTGCCCTCCAGGCGAGATGAGGCCCATTTCCGCTGAGGCTTCTCGAGGCTAACCACGTCTAACCACTGGAACTTCCAAAGGGTCCTTCACACCCTTGCTGCAACTCAAGAAGTTCCCCGACATACCCGTCTCCACTCGAGAGGAAGCACGTGGGGTCCCGCACACATCCAGGGGAGCCCCGTTTCCGCCTCCTAGCTCGAGATGAGGGATCCTTTCCCTGTTTCGTAGGGAAAGAATTCCCGGCGTTCCCGTCGCATCTCAAGAGGAGGCGCTCTCCACAGGAAAGGCGAGAGGAACTCCAGGGTCGTGCCACCATTCCAAGAGTCCCCCAGATGTGTCAGTCCATTCCAGAGGAACCTGTTTTCCCTGCACTGCCTTGACGTTCAAGCCGAGGATCCACTCCCACCACGTGTGCACGTGGGACAGCCCTGTGGGAAAGCCTCGTGGGAAAGCCTCGTGGGAAAGACTCGAGGGAAAACCATAGATCCTTTGATCCACGCGGCGGACTGCGTGACACTGCTGCTACCGCTCTGGAGGAAAGCGCAAGTGCATGCCCGCATTCGAGACGAGGACTGACTCCCCTGGGGAGACTCCAGAAGTACCCCAAGATCCATGTCAGCACTGGAGAGGAATCCTCAGGTTCCGGCCCCGACTCCACACAAGGTCTTAGGCCCCGGCATCGACGGGAGAGTAATCCCGAGAGGCCCCCGAGGAACTCGCATGGGGACTGGCCTTTCCTGAGGCCACCAGAGCGGGTCCCTGAGGTCCCCGTTGTAAGTCGAGAGCACCTGCCGCAACTCGAGAAAATCCAGGAGGTTTTGCCCTCCAGGCGAGATGAGGCCCATTTCCGCTGAGGCTTCTCGAGGCTAATCACGTCTAACCACTGGAACTTCCAAAGGGTCCTTCACACCCTTGCTGCAACTCAAGAAGTTCCCCGACATAACCGTCTCCACTCGAGAGGAAGCACGTGGGGTCCCGCACACATCCAGGGGAGCCCCGTTTCCGCCTCCTAGCTCGAGATGAGGGATCCTTTCCCTGTTTCGTAGGGAAAACATTCCCGGCGTTCCCGTCGCATCTCAAGAGGAGGCGCTCTCCACAGTAAAGGCGAGAGGAACTCCAGGGTCGAGCCACCATTCCAAGAGTCCCCCAGATGTGTCAGTCCATTCCAGAGGAACCTGTTTTCCCTGCACTGCCTTGACGTTAAAGCCGAGGATCCACTCCCACCAGGTGTGCACGTGGGACAGCCCTGTGGGAAAGCCTCGTGGGAAAGCCTTGTGGGAAAGACTCGAGGGAAAACCATAGATGCTTTGATCCACGCGGCGGACTGCGTGACACTGCTGCTACCGCTCTGGAGGAAAGCGCAAGTGCATGCCCGCATTCGAGACAAGGACTGACTCCCCTGGGGAGACTCCAGAAGTACCCCAAGATCCATGTCAGCACTGGAGAGGAATCCTCAGGTTCCGGCCCCGACTCCACACAAGGTCTTAGGCCCCGGCATCGACCAGAGAGGAATCCCGAGAGGCCCCCGAGGAACTCGCATGGGGACTGGCCTTTCCTGAGGCCACCAGAGGGGGTCCCTGAGGTCCCCGTCGTAAGTCGAGAGCACCTGCCGCAACTCGAGAAAATCCAGGAGGTTTTGCCCTCCAGGCGAGATGAGGCCCATTTCCGCTGAGGCTTCTCGAGGCTAATCACGTCTAACCACTGGAACTTCCAAAGGGTCCTTCACACCCTTGCTGCAACTCAAGAAGTTCCCCGACATAACCGTCTCCACTCGAGAGGAAGCACGTGGGGTCCCGCACACATCCAGGGGAGCCCCGTTTCCGCCTCCTAGCTCGAGATGAGGGATCCTTTCCCTGTTTCGTAGGGAAAACATTCCCGGCGTTCCCGTCGCATCTCAAGAGGAGGCGCTCTCCACAGTAAAGGCGAGAGGAACTACAGGGTCGAGCCACCATTCCAAGAGTCCCCCAGATGTGTCAGTCCATTCCAGAGGAACCTGTTTTCCCTGCACTGCCTTGACGTTAAAGCCGAGGATCCACTCCCACCAGGTGTGCACGTGGGACAGCCCTGTGGGAAAGCCTCGTGGGAAAGCCTCGTGGGAAAGACTCGAGGGAAAACCATAGATCCTTTGATCCACGCGGCGGACTGCATGACACTGCTGCTACCGCTCTGGAGGAAAGCGCAAGTGCATGCCCGCATTCGAGACGAGGACTGACTCCCCTGGGGAGACTCCAGAAGTACCCCAAGATCCATGTCAGCACTGGAGAGGAATCCTCAGGTTCCGGCCCCGACTCCACACAAGGTCTTAGGCCCCGGCATCGACCAGAGAGGAATCCCGAGAGGCCCCCGAGGAACTCGCATGGGGACTGGCCTTTCCTGAGGCCACCAGAGCGGGTCCCTGATGTCCGCGTCGTAAGTAGAGAGCACCTGCCGCAACTCGAGAAAATCCAGGAGGTTTTGCCCTCCAGGCGAGATGAGGCCCATTTCCGCTGAGGCTTCTCGAGGCTAATCACGTCTAACCACTGGAACTTCCAAAGGGTCCTTCACACCCTTGCTGCAACTCAAGAAGTTCCCCGACATACCCGTCTCCACTCGAGAGGAAGCACGTGGGGTCCCGCACACATCCAGGGGAGCCCCGTTTCCGCCTCCTAGCTCGAGATGAGGGATCCTTTCCCTGTTTCCTAGGGAAAGAATTCCCGGCGTTCCCGTCGCATCTCAAGAGGAGGCGCTCTCCACAGGAAAGGCGAGAGGAACTCCAGGGTCGTGCCACCATTCCAAGAGTCCCCCAGATGTGTCAGTCCATTCCAGAGGAACCTGTTTTCCCTGCACTGCCTTGACGTTCAAGCCGAGGATCCACTCCCACCACGTGTGCACGTGGGTCAGCCCTGTGGGAAAGCCTCGTGGGAAAGCCTCGTGGGAAAGACTCGAGGGAAAACCATAGATCCTTTGATCCACGCGGCGGACTGCGTGACACTGCTGCTACCGCTCTGGAGGAAAGCGCAAGTGCATGCCCGCATTCGAGACGAGGACTGACTCAACTGGGGAGACTCCAGAAGTACCCCAAGATCCATGTCAGCACTGGAGAGGAATCCTTAGGTTCCGGCCCAGACTCCACACAAGGTCTTAGGCCCCGGCATCGACGGGAGAGGAATCCCGAGACGCCCCCGAGGAACTCGCATGGGGACTGGCCTTTCCTGAGGCCACCAGAGCGGGTCCCTGAAGTCCCCGTCGTAAGTCGAGAGCACCTGCCGCAACTCGAGAAAATCCAGGAGGTTTTGCCCTCCAGGCGAGATGAGGCCCATTTCCGCTGAGGCTTCTCGAGGCTAATCACGTCTAACCACTGGAACTTCCAAAGGGTCCTTCACACCCTTGCTGCAACTCAAGAAGTTCCCCGACATACCCGTCTCCACTCGAGAGGAAGCACGTGGGGTCCCGCACACATCCAGGGGAGCCCCGTTTCCGCCTCCTAGCTCGAGATGAGGGATCCTTTCCCTGTTTCGTAGGGAAAGAATTCCGGGCGTTCCCGTCGCATCTCAAGAGGAGGCGCTCTACACAGGAAAGGCGAGAGGAACTCCAGGGTCGTGCCACCATTCCAAGAGTCCCCCAGATGTGTCAGTCCATTCCAGAGGAACCTGTTTTCCCTGCACTGCCTTGACGTTAAAGCCGAGGATCCACTCCCACCAGGTGTGCACGTGGGACATCCCTGTGGGAAAGCCTCGTGGGAAAGCCTCGTGGGAAAGACTCGAGGGAAAACCATAGATCCTTTGATCCACGCGGCGGACTGCGTGACACTGCTGCAACCGCTCTGGAGGAAAGCGCAAGTGCATGCCCGCATTCGAGACGAGGACTGACTCCCCTGGGGAGACTCCAGAAGTACCCCAAGATCCATGTCAGCACTGGAGAGGAATCCTCAGGTTCCGGCCCCGACTCCACACAAGGTCTTAGGCCCCGGCATCGACCAGAGAGGAATCCCGAGAGGCCCCCGAGGAACTCGCATGGGGACTGGCCTTTCCTGAGGCCACCAGAGCGGGTCCCTGAGGTCCCCGTCGTAAGTCGAGAGCACCTGCCGCAACTCGAGAAAATCCAGGAGGTTTTGCCCTACAGGCGAGATGAGGCCCATTTCCGCTGAGGCTTCTCGAGGCTAATCACGTCTAACCACTGGAACTTCCAAAGGGTCCTTCACACCCTTGCTGCAACTCAAGAAGTTCCCCGACATACCCGTCTCCACTCGAGAGGAAGCACGTGGGGTCCCGCACACATCCAGGGGAGCCCCGTTTCCGCCTCCTAGCTCGAGATGAGGGATCCTTTCCCTGTTTCTTAGGGAAAGAATTCCCGGCGTTCCCGTCGCATCTCAAGAGGAGGCGCTCTCCACAGGAAAGGCGAGAGGAACTCCAGGGTCGTGACACCATTCCAAGAGTCCCCCAGATGTGTCAGTCCATTCCAGAGGAACCTGTTTTCCCTGCACTGCCTTGACGTTCAAGCCTAGGATCCACTCCCACCACGTGTGCACGTGGGACAGCCCTGTGGGAAAGCCTCGTGGGAAAGCCTCGTGGGAAAGACTCGAGGGAAAACCATAGATCCTTTGATCCACGCGGCGGACTGCGTGACACTGCTGCTACCGCTCTGGAGGAAAGCGCAAGTGCATGCCCGCATTCGAGACGAGGACTGACTCCCCTGGGGAGACTCCAGAAGTACCCCAAGATCCATGTCAGCACTGGAGAGGAATCCTTAGGTTCTGGCCCAGACTCCACACAAGGTCTTAGGCCCCGGCATCGACGGGAGAGGAATCCCGAGAGGCCCCCGAGGAACTCGCATGGGGACTGGCCTTTCCTGAGGCCACCAGAGCGGGTCCCTGAGGTCCGCGTCGTAAGTAGAGAGCACCTGCCGCAACTCGAGAAAATCCAGGAGGTTTTGCCCTCCAGGCGAGATGAGGCCCATTTCCGCTGAGGCTTCTCGAGGCTAATCACCTCTAACCACTGGAACTTCCAAAGGGTCCTTCACACCCTTGCTGCAACTCAATAAGTTCCCCGACATACCCGTCTCCACTCGAGAGGAAGCACGTGGGGTCCCGCACACATCCAGGGGAGCCCCGTTTCCGCCTCCTAGCTCGAGATGAGGGATCCTTTCCCTGTTTCCTAGGGAAAGAATTCCCGGCGTTCCCGTCGCATCTCAAGAGGAGGCGCTCTCCACAGGAAAGGCGAGAGGAACTCCAGGGTCGTGCCACCATTCCAAGAGTCCCCCAGATGTGTCAGTCCATTCCAGAGGAACCTGTTTTCCCTGAACTGCCTTGATGTTCAAGCCGAGGATCGACTCCCACCACGTGTGCACGTGGGACAGCCCTGTGGGAAAACCTCGTGGGAAAGCCACGTGGGAAAGACTCGAGGGAAAACCATAGATCCTTTGATCCACGCGGCGGACTGCGTGACACTGCTGCTACCGCTCTGGAGGAAAGCGCAAGTGCATGCCCGCATTCGAGACGAGGACTGACTCCCCTGGGGAGACTCTAGAAGTACCCCAAGATCCATGTCAGCACTGGAGAGGAATCCTCACTTTCGGAACCCGAATCCACACAAGGTCTTAGGCCCCGGCTTCGACGGGAGAGGAATCCCTAAGGGCACCCTAGGAACTCGCATGGGGACTGGCCTTTCCTGAGGCCACCAGAGCGGGTCCCTGAGTTCCCATCGTAAGTCGAGAGCACCTGCCGCAACTCGAGAAAATCCAGGAGGTTTTGCCCTCCAGGCGAGATGAGGCCCATTTCCGCTGAGGCTTCTCGAGGCTAATCACGTCTAACCACTGGAACTTCCAAAGGGTCCTTCACACCCTTGCTGCAACACAAGAAGTTCCCCGACATACCCGTCTCCACTCGAGAAGAAGCACGTGGGGTCCCGCACACATCCAGGGGTGCCCCGTTTCCGCCTCCTAGCTCGAGATGAGGGATCCTTTCCCTGTTTCGTAGGGAAAGAATTCCCGGCGTTCCCGTCGCATCTCAAGAGGAGGCGCTCTCCACAGGAAAGGGGAGAGGAACTCCAGGGTCGTGGCACCATTCCAAGAGACCCCCAGATGTGTCAGGCCATTCCAGAGGAACCTGTTTTCCCTGCACTGCCTTGACGTTCAAGCCGAGCATCGACTCCCACCACGTGTGCACGTGGGACAGCCCTGTGGGAAAGCCTCGTGGGAAAGCCTCGTGGGAAAGACTCGAGTGAAAACCATAGATCCTTTAATCCACGCGGCGGATTGCGTGACACTGCTGCTACCACTCTGGAGGAAAGCGCAAGTGCATGCCCGCATTCGAGACGAGGACTGACTCCCCTGGGGAGACTCCAGAAGTTCCCCAATATCCATGTCAGCACTGGAGAGGAATCCTCAGGTTCCGGCCCCGACTCCACACAAGGGTTAGGCCCCAGCATCGACGGGAGAGGAATCCCGAGAGGACCCGAGGAACTCGCATGGCGACTGGCCTTTCCTGAGGACACCAGAGCGGGTCTCTGAGGTCCCCGTCGTAAGTCGAGAGCACCTGCCGCAACTCGAGAAAATCCAGGAGGTTTTGCTCTCCAGGCGAGATGAGGCCCATTTCCGCTGAGGCTTCTCGAGGCTAATCACTTCTAACCACTGGAACTTCCAAAGGGTCCTTCACACGCTTGCTGCAACTCAAGAAGTTCCCCGACAAACCCGTCTCCACTCGAGAGGAAGCACGTGGGGTCCCGCACACATCCAGGGGAGCCCCGTTTCCGCCTCCTAGCTCGAGATGAGGGATCCTTTCCCTGTTTCGTAGGGAAAGAATTCCCGGCGTACCCGTCGCATCTCAAGAGGAGGCGCTCTCCACAGGAAAGGCGAGAGGAACTCCAGGGTCGTGCCACCATTCCAAGAGTCCCCCAGATGTGTCAGTCCATTCCAGAGGAACCTGTTTTCCCTGCACTGCCTTGACGTTCAAGCCGAGGATCGACTCCCACCACGTGTGCACGTGGGACAGCCCTGTGGGAAAGCCTCGTGGGAAAGCCTCGTGGGAAAGACTCGAGGGAAAACCATAGATCCTTTGATCCAAGCGGCGGACTGCGTGACACTGTTGCTACCGCACTGGAGGAAAGCTCAAGTGCATGCCCGCATTCGAGACGAGGACTGACTCCCCTGGGGAGACTCCAGAAGTACCCCAAGATCCATGTCAGCACTGGAGAGGAATCCTCAGGTTCCGGCCCCGACTCCACACAAGGTCTTAGGCCCCGGCATCGACGGGAGAGGAATCCGGAGAGGCACCCGAAGAACTCTCATGAGGACTGGCCTTTCCTGAGGCCACCAGAGCGGGTCGCCGAGGTCCCCGTCGTAAGTCGAGCGCACATGCCGCAACTCGAGAAAATCCAGGAGGTTTTGCCCTCCAGGCGAGATGAGGCCCATTTCCGCTGAGGCTTCTCGAGGCCAATCACATCTAACCACTGGAACTTCCAAAGGGTCCTTCACACCCTTGCTGCAACTCAAGAAGTTCCCCGACATACCCGTCTCCACTCGAGAGGAAGCACGTGGGGTCCCGCACACATCCAGGGGAGTCCCGTTTCCGCCTCCTAGCTCGAGATGAGGGATCCTTTCCCTGTTTCGTAGGGAAAGAATTCCCGGCGTTCCCGTCGCATCTCAAGAGGAGGCGCTCTCCACAGGAAAGGCGAGAGGAACTCCAGGGTCGTGGCACCATTCCAAGAGACCCCCAGATGTGTCAGTCCATTCCAGAGGAACCTGTTTTCCCTGCACTGCCTTGACGTTCAAGCCGAGGATCGACCCCCACCACGTGTGCACGTGGGACAGCCCTGTGGGAAAGCCTCGTGGGAAAGCCTGGTGGGAAAGACTCGAGGGAAAACCATAGATCCTTTGATCCACGCGGTGGGCTGCGTGACACTGCTGCTACCGCTCTGGAGGAAAGCGCAAGTGCATGCCCGCATTCGAGACGAGGACTGACTCCCCTGGGGAGACTCCAGAAGTACCCCAAGATCCATGTCAGCACTGGAGAGGAATCCTCAGGTTCCGGCCCCGACTCCACACAAGGTCTTAGGCCCCAGCATCGACGGGAGAGGAATCCCGAGAGGACCCGAGGAACTCGCATGGGGACTGGCCTTTCCTGAGGCCACCAGAGCGGGTCTCTGAGGTCCCCGTCGTAAGTCGAGAGCACCTGCCGCAACTCTAGAAAATCCATGAGGTTTTGCTCTCCAGGCGAGATGAGGCCCATTTCCGCTGAGGCTTCTCGAGTCTAATCACGTCTAACCACTGGAAATTCCAAAGGGTCCTTCACACCCTTGCTGCAACTCAAGAACTTCCCCGACATACCCGTCTCCACTCGAGAGGAAGCACGTGGGGTCCCGCACACATCCAGGGGAGCCCCGTTTCCGCCTCCTAGCTCGAGATGAGGGATCCTTTCCCTGTTTCGTAGGGAAAGAATTCCCGGCGTTCCCGAAGAGGTGGCGCTCTCCACAGGAAAGGAGAGAGGAACTCCAGGGTCGTGGCACCATTCCAAGAGACCCCCAGATGTGTCAGTCCATTCCAGAGGAACCTGTTTTCCCTGCACTGCCTTGACGTTCAAGCCGAGGATCGACTCCCAGCACGTGTGCGCGTGGAACAGCCCTGTCGGAAAGCCTCGTGGGAAAGCCTCGTGGGAAAGACTCGAGGGAAAACCATAGATCCTTTGATCCACGCGGCGGACTGCGTGACACTGCTGCTACCGCTCTGGAGGAAAGCGCAAGTGCATGCCCGCATTCGAGACGAGGACTGACTCCCCTGGGGAGACTCCAGAAGTACCCCAAGATCCATGTCAGCACTGGAGAGAAATCCTCACGTTCGGACCCCGACTCCACACAAGGTCTTAGGCCCCGTCATCGACGGGAGAGGAATCCCGAGAGGCCCCCGAGGAACTCGCATGGGGACTGGCCTTTCCTTAGGCCACCAGAGCGGGTCCCTGAGGTCCCCGTCGTAAGTCGAGAGCACCTGCCGCAACTCGAGAAAATCCAGGAAGTTTTGCCCTCCAGGCGAGATGAGCCCCATTTCCGCTGAGGCTTCTCGAGGCCAATCACATCTAAACACTGGAACTTCCAAAGGGTCCTTCACACCCTTGCTGCAACTCAAGAAGTTCCCCCACATACCCGTCTCCACTCGAGAGGAAGCACGTGGGTCCCGCACACATCCAGGGGAGCCCCGTTTCCGCCTCCAAGCTCGAGATGAGGGATCCTTTCCCCGTTTCGTAGGGAAAGAATTCCCGGCGTTCCCGTCGCATCTCAAGAGGAGGCGCTCTCCACAGGAAAGGCGAGAGGAACTCCAGGGTCGTGTCACCATTCCAAGAGCCCCCAGATGTGTCAGTCCATTCCAGAGGAACCTGTTTTCCCTGCACTGCCTTGACGTTCAAGCCGAGGATCGACTCCCACCACGTGTGCACGTGGGACAGCCCTGTGGGAAAGCCTCGTGGGAAAGCCTCGTGGGAAAGACTCGAGGGAAAACCATAGATCCTTTGATCCACGCGGCGGACTGCGTGACACTGCTGCTACCGCTCTGGAGGAAAGCGCAAGTGCATGCCCCCATTCGAGACGAGGACTGACTCCCCTGGGGAGACTCCAGAAGTACCCCAAGATCCATGTCAGCACTGGAGAGGAATCCTCAGGTTCCGGCCCCGACTCCACACAAGGTCTTAGGCCCCGGCATCGACGGGAGAGGAATCCCGAGAGGCCCCCGAGGAACTCGCATGGGGACTGGCCTTTCCTGAGGCCACCAGAGCGGGTCCCTGAGGTCCCCGTCGTAAGTCGAGAGCACCTGCCGCAACTCGAGAAAATCCAGGAGGTTTTGCCCTCCAGGCGAGATGAGGCCCATTTCCGCTGAGGCTTCTCGAGGCCAATCACATCTAACCACTGGAACTTCCAAAGGGTCCTTCACACCATTGCTGCAACTCAAGAAGTTCCCCGACATACCCGTCTCCACTCGAGGGGAATCACGTGGGGTCCCGCACACACCCAGGGGAGCCCCGTTTCCGCCTCCTAGCTCGAGATGAGGGATCCTTTCCCTGTTTCGTAGGGAAAGAATTCCCGGCGTTCCCGTCGCATCTCAAGAGGAGGCGCTCTCCACAGGAAAGGCGAGAGGAACTCCAGGGTCGTGACACCATTCCAAGAGTCCCCCAGATGTGTCAGTCCATTCCAGAGGAACCTGTTTTCCCTGCACTGCCTTGACGTTCAAGCCGAGGATCGACTCCCACCACGTGTGCACCTAGGACAGCCCTGTGGGAAAGCCTCGTGGGAAAGCCTCGTGGGAAAGACTCGAGGGAAAACCATAGATCCTTTGATCCACGCGGCGGACTGCGTGACACTGCTGCTACCGCTCTGGAGGAAAGCGCAAGTGCATGCCCGCATTCGAGACGAGGACTGACTCCCCTGGGGAGACTCCAGAAGTACCCCAAGATCCATGTCAGCACTGGAGAGGAATCCTCAGGTTCCGGCCCCGACTCCACACAAGGTTTTAGGCCCCGGCATCGACGGGAGAGGAATCCCGAGAGGCCCCCGAGGAACTCGCATGGCGACTGGCCTTTCCTGAGGCCACCAGAGCGGGTCCCTGAGGTCCCCGTCGTAAGTCGAGAGCACCTGCCCCAACTCGAGAAAATCCAGGAGGTTTTGACCTCCAGGCGAGATGAGGCCCATTTCCGCTGAGGCTTCTCGAGGCCAATCACATCTAACCACTGGACCTTCCAAAGGGTCCTTCACACCCTTGCTGCAACTCAAGAAGTACCCCGACATACCCGTCTCCACTCGAGAGGAAGCACGTGGTGTCCCGCACACATACAGGGGAGCCCCGTTTCCGCCTCCTAGCTCGAGATGAGGGATCCTTTCCCTGTTTCGTAGGGAAAGAATTCCCGGCGTTCCCGTCGCATCTCAAGAGGGGGCGCTCTATACAGGAAAGGCGAGAGGAACTCCAGGGTCATGCCACCATTCCAAGAGTTCCCCAGATGTGTCAGTCCATTCCAGAGGAAACTGTTTTCCCTGCACTGCCTTGACGTTCAAGCCGAGGATCGACTCCCACCACGTGTGCACGTGGGACAGCCCTGTGGGAAAGCCTCGTGGGAAAGACTCGTGGGAAAGACTCGAGGGAAAACCATAGATCCTTTGATCCACGCGGCGGACTGCATGACACTTCTGCTACCGCTCTGGAGGAAAGCGCAAGTGCATGCCCGCATTCGAGACGAGGACTGACTCCCCTGGGGAGACTCCAGAAGTACCCCAAGATCCATGTCAGCACTGGGGAGGAATCCTCAGGTTCCGGCCCCGACTCCACACAAGGTCTTAGGCCCCGGCATCGACGGGAGAGGAATCCCCAGAGGCCCCCGAGGAACTCGCATGGGGACTGGCCTTTCCTGAGGCCACCAGAGCGGGTCCCTGAGGTCCCGGTCGTAAGTCGAGAGCACCTGCCGCAACTCGAGAAAATCCAGGAGGTTTTGCCCTCCAGGCGAGATGAGGCCCATTTCCGCTGAGACTTCTCGAGGCCAATCACATCTAACCACTGGAACTTCCAAAGGGTCCTTCACACCCTTGCTGCAACTCAAGAAGTTCCCCGACATACCCGTCTTCACTCGAGAGGAAGCACGTGGGGTCCCGCACACATCCAGGGGAGCCCCGTTTCCGCCTCCTAGCTCGAGATGAGGGATCCTTTCCCTGTTTCGTAGGGAAAGAATTCCCGGCGTTCCCGTCGCATCTCAAGACGAGGCGCTCTCCACAGGAAAGGCGAGAGGAACTCCAGGGTCGTGCCACCATTCCAAGAGTCCCCCAGATGTGTCAGTCCATTCCAGAGGAACCTGTTTTCCCTGCACTGCCTTGACGTTCAAGCCGAGGATCGACTCCCACCACGTGTGCACGTGGGACAGCCCTGTGGGAAAGCCTCGTGGGAAAGCCTCGTGGGAAAGACTCGAGGGAAAACCATAGATCCTTTGATCCAGGCGGCGGACTGCGTGACACTGCTGCTACCGCTCTGGAGGAAAGCGCAAGTGCATGCCCGCATTCGAGACGAGGACTGACTCCCCTGGGGAGACTCCAGAAGTACCCCAAGATCCATGTCAGCACTAGAGAGGAATCCTCAGGTTCCGGCCCCGACTCCACACAAGGTCCTAGGCCCCGGCATCGACGGGAGAGGAATCCCGAGAGGCCCCCGAGGAACTCGCATGGGGACTGGCCTTTCCTGAGGCCACCAGAGCGGGTCCCTGAGGTCCCCGTCGTAAGTCGAGAGCAGATGCCGCAACTCGAGAAAATCCAGGAGGTTTTGCCCTCCAGGCGAGATGAGGCCCATTTCCGCTGAGGCTTCTCGAGGCCAATCACATCTAACCACTGGAACTTCCAAAGAGTCCTTCACACCCTTGCTGCAACTCAAGAAGTTCCCCGACACACCCGTCTGCACTCGAGAGGAAGCACGTGGTGTCCCGCACACATCCAGGGGAGCCCCATTTCCGCCTCCTAGCTCGAGATGAGGGATCCTTTCCCTGTTTCGTAGGGAAAGAATTCCCGCCGTTCCCGTCGCATCTCAAGAGGAGGCGCTCTCCACAGGAAAGGCGAGAGGAACTCCAGGGTCATGCCACCATTCCAAGAGTCCCCCAGATGTGTCAGTCCACTCCCGAGGAACCTGTTTTCCCTGCACTGCCTTGACGTTCAAGCCGAGGATCGACTCCCACCACGTGTGCACGTGGGACAGCCCTGTGGGAAAGCCTCGTGGGAAAGACTCGTGGGAAAGACTCGAGGGAAAACCATAGATCCTTTGATCCACGCGGCGGACTGCGTGACACTGCTGCTACCGCTCTGGAGGAAAGCGCAAGTGCATGCCCGCATTCGAGACGAGGACTGACTCCCCTGGGGAGACTCCAGAAGTACCCCAAGATCCATGTCAGCACTGGAGAGGAATCCTCAGGTTCCGGCCCCGACTCCACACAAGGTCCTAGGCCCCGGCATCGACGGGAGAGGAATCCCGAGAGGCCCCCGAGGAACTCGCATGGGGACTGGCCTTTCCTGAGGCCACCAGAGCGGGTCCCTGAGGTCCCCGTCGTAAGTCGAGAGCACCTGCCGCAACTCGAGAAAATCCAGGAGGTTTTGCCCTCCAGGCGAGATGAGGCCCATTTCCGCTGAGGCTTCTCGAGGCCCATCACATCTAACCACTGGAAATTCCAAAGGGTCCTTCACACCATTGCTGCAACTCAAGAAGTTCCCCGACATACCCGTCTCCACTCGAGAGGAAGCACGTGGGGTCCCGCACACACCCAGGGGAGCCCCGTTTCCGCCTCCTAGCTCGAGATGAGGGATCCTTTCCCTGTTTCGTAGGGAAAGAATTCCCGGCGTTCCCGTCGCATCTCAAGAGGAGGCGCTCTCCACAGGAAAGGCGAGAGGAACTCCAGGGTCGTGACACCATTCCAAGAGTCCCCCAGATGTGTCAGTCCATTCCAGAGGAACCTGTTTTCCCTGCACTGCCTTGACGTTCAAGCCGAGGATCGACTCCCACCACGTGTGCACGTAGGACAGCTCTGTGGGAAAGCCTCGTGGGAAAGCCTCGTGGGAAAGACTCGAGGTAAAACCATAGATCCTTTGATCCACGCGGCGGACTGCGTGACACTGCTGCTACCGCTCTGGAGGAAAGCGCAAGTGCATGCCCGCATTCGAGACGAGGACTGACTCCCCTGGGGAGACTCCAGAAGTACCCCAAGATCCATGTCAGCACTGGAGAGGAATCCTCAGGTTCCGGCCCCGACTCCACACAAGGTTTTAGGCCCCGGCATCGACGGGAGAGGAATCCCGAGAGGCCCCCGAGGAACTCGCATGGCGACTGGCCTTTCCTGAGGCCACAAGAGCGGGTCCCTGAGGTCCCCGTCGTAAGTCGAGAGCACCTGCCCCAACTCGAGAAAATCCAGGAGGTTTTGACCACCAGGCGAGATGAGGCCCATTTCCGCTGAGGCTTCTCGAGGCCAATCACATCTAACCACTGGACCTTCCAAAGGGTCCTTCACACCCTTGCTGCAACTCAAGAAGTACCCCCACATACCCGTCTGCAATCGAGAGGAAGCACGTGGTGTCCCGCACACATCCAGGGGAGCCCCGTTTCCGCCTCCTAACTCGAGATGAGGGATCCTTTCCCTGTTTCGTAGGGAAAGAATTCCCGGCGTTCCCGTCGCATCTCAAGAGGAGGCGCTCTCCACAGGAAAGGCGAGAGGAACTCCAGGGTCATGCCACCATTCCAAGAGTCCCCCAGATGTGTCAGTCCATTCCAGAGGAACCTGTTTTCCCTGCACTGCCTTGACGTTCAAGCCGAGGATCGACTCCCACCACGTGTGCACGTGGGACAGCCCTGTGGGAAAGCCTCGTGGGAAAGCCTCGTGGGAAAGACTCGAGGGAAAACCATAGATCCTTTGATCCACGCGGCGGACTGCGTGACACTGCTGCTACCGCTCTGGAGGAAAGCGCAAGTGCATGCCCGCATTCGAGACGAGGACTGACTCCCCTGGGGAGACTCCAGAAGTACCCCAAGATCCATGTCAGCACTGGAGTGGAATCCTCAGGTTCCGGCCCCGACTCCACACAAGGTCTTAGGCCCCGGCATCGACGGGAGAGGAATCCCGAGAGGCCCCCGAGGAACTCGCATGGGGACTGGCCTTTCCTGAGGCCACCAGAGCGGGTCCCTGAGGTCCCCGTCGTAAGTCGAGAGCACCTGCGGCAACTCGAGAAAATCCAGGAGGTTTTGCCCACCAGGCGAGATGAGGCCCATTTCCGCTGAGACTTCTTGAGGCCAATCACATCTAACCACTGGAACTTCCAAAGGGTCCTTCACACCCTTGCTGCAACTCAAGAAGTTCCCCGACATACCCGTCTGCACTCGAGAGGAAGCACGTGGTGTCCCGCACACATCCAGGGGAGCCCCGTTTCCGCCTCCTAGCTCGAGATGAGGGATCCTTTCCCTGTTTCGTAGGGAAAGAATTCCCGGCGTTCCCGTCGCATCTCAAGAGGAGGCGCTCTCCACAGGAAAGGCGAGAGGAACTCCAGGGTCATGCCACCATTCCAAGAGTCCCCCAGATGTGTCAGTCCATTCCCGAGGAACCTGTTTTCCCTGCACTGCCTTGACGTTCAAGCCGAGGATCGACTCCCACCACGTGTGCACGTGGGACAGCCCTATGGGAAAGCCTCGTGGGAAAGCCTCGTGGGAAAGACTCGAGGGAAAACCATAGATCCTTTGATCCACGCGGCGGACTGCGTGACACTGCTGCAACCGCTCTGGAGGAAAGCGCAAGTGCATGCCCGCATTCGAGACGAGGACTGACTCCCCTGGGGAGACTCCAGAAGTACCCCAAGATCCATGTCAGCACTGGAGAGGAATCCTCAGGTTCCGGCCACGACTCCACACAAGGTCTTAGGCCCCGGCATCGACGGGAGAGGAATCCCGAGAGGCCCCCGAGGAACTCGCATGGGGACTGGCCTTTCCTGAGGCCACCAGAGCGGGTCCCTGAGGTCCCCGTCGTAAGTCGAGAGCACCTGCCGCAACTCGAGAAAATCCAGGAGGTTTTGCCTTCCAGGCGAGATGAGGCGCATTTCCGCTGAGGCTTCTCGAGGCCAATCACATCTAACCACTGGAACTTCCAAAGGGTCCTTCACACCACTGCTGCAACTCAAGAAGTTCCCCGACATACCCGTCTCCACTCGAGAGGACGCACGTGGGTCCCGCACACATCCAGGGGAGCCCCGTTTCCGCCTCCTAGCTCGAGATGAGGGATCCTTTCCCTGTTTCGTAGGGAAAGAATTCCCGGCGTTCCCGTCGCATCTCAAGAGGAGGCGCTCTCCACAGGAAAGGCGAGAGGAACTCCAGGGTCGTGCCACCATTCCAAGAGTCCCCCAGATGTGTCAGTCCATTCCAGAGGAACCTGTTTTCAATGTACTGCCTTGACGTTCAAGCCGAGGATCGACTCCCACCACGTGTGCACGTGGGACAGCCCTGTGGGAAAGCCTCGTGGGAAAGCCTCGTGGGAAAGACTCGAGGGAAAACCATAGATCCTTTGATCCACGCGGCGGACTGCGTGACACTGCTGCTACCGCTCTGGAGGAAAGCGCAAGTGCATGCCCGCATTTGAGACGAGGACTGACTCCCCTGGGGAGACTCCAGAAGTACCCCAAGATCCATGTCAGCACTGGAGAGGAATCCTCAGGTTCCGGCCCCGACTCCACACAAGGTCTTAGGCCCCGGCATCGACGGGAGAGGAATCCCGAGAGGCCCCCGAGGAACTCGCATGGGGACTGGCCTTTCCTGAGGCCACCAGAGCGGGTCCCTGAGGTCCCCGTCGTAAGTCGAGAGCACCTGCCCCAACTCGAGAAAATCCAGGAGGTTTTGCCCTCCAGGCGAGATGAGGCCCATTTCTGCTGAGGCTTCTCGAGGCCAATCACATCTATCCACTGGAACTTCCAAAGGGTCCTTCACACCCTTGCTGCAACTCAAGAAGTTCCCCGACACACCCGTCTGCACTCGAGAGGAAGCACGTGGTGTCCCGCACACATCCAGGGGAGCCCCGTTTCCGCCTCCTAGCTCGAGATGAGGGATCCTTTCCCTGTTTCGTAGGGAAAGAATTCCCTGCGTTCCCGTCGCATCTCAAGAGGAGGCGCTCTCCACAGGAAAGGCGAGAGGAACTCCAGGGTCATGCCACCATTCCAAGAGTCCCCCAGATGTGTCAGTCCATTCCCGAGGAACCTGTTTTCCCTGCACTGCCTTGACGTTCAAGCCGAGGATCGACTCCCACCACGTGTGCACGTGGCACAGCCCTGTGGGAAAGCCTCGTGGGAAAGCCTCGTGGGAAAGACTCGAGGGAAAACCATAGATCCTTTGATCCACGCGGCGGACTGCGAGACACTGCTGCTACCGCTCTGGAGGAAAGCGCAAGTGCATGCCCGCATTCGAGACGAGGACTGACTCCCCTGGGGAGACTCCAGAAGTACCCCAAGATCCATGTCAGCACTGGAGAGGAATCCTCAGGTTCCGGCCCCGACTCCACACAAGGTCTTAGGCCCCGGCATCGACGGGAGAGGAATCCCGAGAGGCCCCCGTGGAACTCGCATGGGGACTGGCCTTTCCTGAGGCCACCAGAGCGGTTCCCTGAGGTCCCCGTCATAGGTCGAGAGCACCTGCCGTATTTCGAGAAAATCCAGGAGGTTTTGCCCTCCAGGCGAGATGAGGCCCATTTCCGCTGAGGCTTCTCGAGGCCAATCACATCTAACCACTGGAACTTCCAAAGGGTCCTTCACACCATTGCTGCAACTCAAGAAGTTCCCCGACATACCCGTCTTCACTCGAGAGGAAGCACATGGGGTCCCGCACACATCCAGGGGAGCCCCGTTTCCGCCTCCTAGCTCGAGATGAGGGATCCTTTCCCTGTTTCGTAGGGAAAGAATTCCCGGCGTTCCCATCGCATCTCAAGAGGAGGCGCTCTCCACAGGAAAGGCGAGAGGAACTCCAGGGTCGTGCCACCATTCCAAGAGTCCCCCAGATGTGTCAGTCCATTCCAGAGGAACCTGTTTTCCCTGCACTGCCTTGACGTTCAAGCCGAGGATCGACTCCCACCACGTGTGCACGTGGGACAGCCCTGTGGGAAAGCCTCGTGGGAAAGCCTCGTGGGAAAGACTCGTGGGAAAACCATAGATCCTTTGATCCACGCGGCGGACTGCGTGACAATGCTGCTACTGCTCTGGAGGAAAGCGCAAGTGCATGCCCGCATTCGAGACGAGGACTGACTCCCCTGGGGAGACTCCAGAAGTACCCCAAGATCCATGTCAGCACTGTAGAGGAATCCTCAGGTTCCGGCCCCGACTCCACACAAGGTCCTAGGCCCCGGCATCGACGGGAGAGGAATCCCGAGAGGCCCCCGAGGAACTCGCATGGGGACTGGCCTTTCCTGAGGCCACCAGAGCGGGTCCCTGAGGTCCCCGTCGTAAGTCGAGAGCAGATGCCGCAACTCGAGAAAATCCAGGAGGTTTTGCCCTCCAGGCGAGATGAGGCCCATTTCCGCTGAGGCTTCTCGAGGCCAATCACATCTAACCACTGGAACTTCCAAAGAGTCCTTCACACCCTTGCTGCAACTCAAGAAGTTCCCCGACACACCCGTCTGCACTCGAGAGGAAGCACGTGGTGTCCCGCACACATCCAGGGGAGCCCCATTTCCGCCTCCTAGCTCGAGATGAGGGATCCTTTCCCTGTTTCGAAGGGAAAGAATTCCCGCCGTTCCCGTCGCATCTCAAGAGGAGGCGCTCTCCACAGGAAAGGCGAGAGGAACTCCAGGGTCATGCCACCATTCCAAGAGTCCCCCAGATGTGTCAGTCCACTCCCGAGGAACCTGTTTTCCCTGCACTGCCTTGACGTTCAAGCCGAGGATCGACTCCCACCACGTGTGCACGTGGGACAGCCCTGTGGGAAAGCCTCGTGGGAAAGCCTCGTGGGAAAGACTCGAGGGAAAACCATAGATCCTTTGATCCACGCGGCGGACTGCGTGACACTGCTGCTACCGCTCTGGAGGAAAGCGCAAGTGCATGCCCGCATTCGAGACGAGGACTGACTCCCCTGGGGAGACTCCAGAAGTACCCCAAGATCCATGTCAGCACTGGAGAGGAATCCTCAGGTTCCGGCCCCGACTCCACACAAGGTCCTAGGCCCCGGCATCGACGGGAGAGGAATCCCGAGAGGCCCCCGAGGAACTCGCATGGGGACTGGCCTTTCCTGAGGCCACCAGAGCGGGTCCCTGAGGTCCCCGTCGTAAGTCGAGAGCACCTGCCGCAACTCGAGAAAATCCAGGAGGTTTTGCCCTCCAGGCGAGATGAGGCCCATTTCCGCTGAGGCTTCTCGAGGCCAATCACATCTAACCACTGGAAATTCCAAAGGGTCCTTCACACCATTGCTGCAACTCAAGAAGTTCCCCGACATACCCGTCTCCACTCGAGAGGAAGCACGTGGGGTCCCGCACACATCCAGGGGAGCCCCGTTTCCGCCTCCTAGCTCGAGATGAGGGATCCTTTCCCTGTTTCGTAGGGAAAGAATTCCCGGCGTTCCCGTCGCATCTCAAGAGGAGGCGCTCTCCACAGGAAAGGCGAGAGGAACTCCAGGGTCGTGACACCATTCCAAGAGTCCCCCAGATGTGTCAGTCCATTCCAGAGGAACCTGTTTTCCCTGCACTGCCTTGACGTTCAAGCCGAGGATCGACTCCCACCACGTGTGCACGTAGGACAGCCCTGTGGGAAAGCCTCGTGGGAAAGCCTCGTGGGAAAGACTCGAGGGAAAACCATAGATCCTTTGATCCACGCGGCGGACTGCGTGACACTGCTGCTACCGCTCTGGAGGAAAGCGCAAGTGCATGCCCGCATTCGAGACGAGGACTGACTCCCCTGGGGAGACTCCAGAAGTACCCCAAGATCCATGTCAGCACTGGAGAGGAATCCTCAGGTTCCGGCCCCGACTCCACACAAGGTTTTAGGCCCCGGCATCGACGGGAGAGGAATCCCGAGAGGCCCCCGAGGAACTCGCATGGCGACTGGCCTTTCCTGAGGCCACCAGAGCGGGTCCCTGAGGTCCCCGTCGTAAGTCGAGAGCACCTGCCCCAACTCGAGAAAATCTAGGAGGTTTTGACCACCAGGCGAGATGAGGCCCATTTCCGCTGAGGCTTCTCGAGGCCAATCACATCTAACCACTGGACCTTCCAAAGGGTCCTTCACACCCTTGCTGCAACTCAAGAAGTACCCCGACATACCCGTCTGCAATCGAGAGGAAGCACGTGGTGTCCCGCACACATCCAGGGGAGCCCCGTTTCCGCCTCCTAACTCGAGATGAGGGATCCTTTCCCTGTTTCGTAGGGAAAGAATTCCCGGCGTTCCCGTCGCATCTCAAGAGGAGGCGCTCTCCACAGGAAAGGCGAGAGGAACTCCAGGGTCATGCCACCATTCCAAGAGTCCCCCAGATGTGTCAGTCCATTCCAGAGGAACCTGTTTTCCCTGCACTGCCTTGACGTTCAAGCCGAGGATCGACTCCCAACACGTGTGCACGTGGGACAGCCCTGTGGGAAAGCCTCGTGGGAAAGCCTCGTGGGAAAGACTCGAGGGAAAACCATAGATCCTTTGATCCACGCGGCGGACTGCGTGACACTGCTGCTACCGCTCTGGAGGAAAGCGCAAGTGCATGCCCGCATTCGAGACGAGGACTGACTCCCCTGGGGAGACTCCAGAAGTACCCCAAGATCCATGTCAGCACTGGAGAGGAATCCTCAGGTTCCGGCCCCGACTCCACACAAGGTCTTAGGCCCCGGCATCGACGGGAGAGGAATCCCGAGAGGCCCCCGAGGAACTCGCATGGGGACTGGCCTTTCCTGAGGCCACCAGAGCGGGTCCCTGAGGTCCCCGTCGTAAGTCGAGAGCACCTGCGGCAACTCGAGAAAATCCAGGAGGTTTTGCCCACCAGGCGAGATGAGGCCCATTTCCGCTGAGACTTCTTGAGGCCAATCACATCTAACCACTGGAACTTCCAAAGGGTCCTTCACACCCTTGCTGCAACTCAAGAAGTTCCCCGACATACCCGTCTGCACTCGAGAGGAAGCACGTGGTGTCCCGCACACATCCAGGGGAGCCCCGTTTCCGCCTCCTAGCTCGAGATGAGGGATCCTTTCCCTGTTTCGTAGGGAAAGAATTCCCGGCGTTCCCGTCGCATCTCAAGAGGAGGCGCTCTCCACAGGAAAGGCGAGAGGAACTCCAGGGTCATGCCACCATTCCAAGAGTCCCCCAGATGTGTCAGTCCATTCCCGAGGAACCTGTTTTCCCTGCACTGCCTTGACGTTCAAGCCGAGGATCGACTCCCACCACGTGTGCACGTGGGACAGCCCTGTGGGAAAGCCTCGTGAGAAAGACTCGTGGGAAAGACTCGAGGGAAAACCATAGATCCTTTGATCCACGCGGCGGACTGCGTGACACTGCTGCAACCGCTCTGGAGGAAAGCGCAAGTGCATGCCCGCATTCGAGACGAGGACTGACTCCCCTGGGGAGACTCCAGAAGTACCCCAAGATCCATGTCAGCACTGGAGAGGAATCCTCAGGTTCCGGCCCCGACTCCACACAAGTCTTAGGCCCCGGCATCGACGGGAGAGGAATCCCGAGAGGCCCCCGAGGAACTCGCATGGGGACTGGCCTTTCCTGAGGCCACCAGAGCGGGTCCCTGAGGTCCCCGTCGTAAGTCGAGAGCACCTGCCGCAACTCGAGAAAATCCAGGAGGTTTTGCCTTCCAGGCGAGATGAGGCGCATTTCCGCTGAGGCTTCTCGAGGCCAATCACATCTAACCACTGGAACTTCCAAAGGGTCCTTCACACCACTGCTGCAACTCAAGAAGTTCCCCGACACACCCGTCTGCACTCGAGAGGAAGCACGTGGTGTCCCGCACACATCCAGGGGAGCCCCGTTTCCGCCTCCTAGCTCGAGATGAGGGATCCTTTCCCTGTTTCGTAGGGAAAGAATTCCCTGCGTTCCCGTCGCATCTCAAGAGGAGGCGCTCTCCACAGGAAAGGCGAGAGGAACTCCAGGGTCATGCCACCATTCCAAGAGTCCCCCAGATGTGTCAGTCCATTCCCGAGGAACCTGTTTTCCCTGCACTGCCTTGACGTTCAAGCCGAGGATCGACTCCCACCACGTGTGCACGTGGCACAGCCCTGTGGGAAAGCCTCGTGGGAAAGCCTCGTGGGAAAGACTCGAGGGAAAACCATAGATCCTTTGATCCACGCGGCGGACTGCGAGACACTGCTGCTACCGCTCTGGAGGAAAGCGCAAGTGCATGCCCGCATTCGAGACGAGGACTGACTCCCCTGGGGAGACTCCAGAAGTACCCCAAGATCCATGTCAGCACTGGAGAGGAATCCTCAGGTTCCGGCCCCGACTCCACACAAGGTCTTAGGCCCCGGCATCGACGGGAGAGGAATCCCGAGAGGCCCCCGTGGAACTCGCATGGGGACTGGCCTTTCCTGAGGCCACCAGAGCGGTTCCCTGAGGTCCCCGTCATAGGTCGAGAGCACCTGCCGTATTTCGAGAAAATCCAGGAGGTTTAGCCCTCCAGGCGAGATGAGGCCCATTTCCGCTGAGGCTTCTCGAGGCCAATCACATCTAACCACTGGAACTTCCAAAGGGTCCTTCACACCATTGCTGCAACTCAAGAAGTTCCCCGACATACCCGTCTTCACTCGAGAGGAAGCACATGGGGTTCCGCACACATCCAGGGGAGCTCCGTTTCCGCCTCCTAGCTCGAGATGAGGGATCCTTTCCCTGTTTCGTAGGGAAAGAATTCCCGGCGTTCCCGTCGCATCTCAAGAGGAGGCGCTCTCCACAGGAAAGGCGAGAGGAACTCCAGGGTCGTGACACCATTCCAAAAGTCCCCCAGATGTGTCAGTCCATTCCAGAGGAACCTGTTTTCCCTGCACTGCCTTGACGTTCAAGCCTAGGATCGACTCCCACCACGTGTGCACGTGGGACAGCCCTGTGGGAAAGCCTCGTGGGAAAGACTCGTGGGAAAGACTCGAGGGAAAACCATAGATCCTTTGATCCACGCGGCGGACTGCGTGACATTGCTGCTACCGCTCTGGAGGAAAGCGCAAGTGCATGCCAGCATTCGAGACGAGGACTGACTCCCCTGGGGAGACTCCAGAAGTACCCCAAGATCCATGTCAGCACTGGAGAGGAATCCTCAGGTTCCGGCCCCGACTCCACACAAGGTCTTAGGCCCTGGCATCGACGGGAGAGGAATCCCAAGAGGCCCCCGAGGAACTCCCATGGGGACTGGCCTTTCCTGAGGCCACCAGAGCGGGTCCCTGAGGTCCCCGTCGTAAGTCGAGAGCACCTGCCACAACTCGAGAAAATCCAGGAGGTTTTGCCCTCCAGGCGAGATGAGGCCCATTTCCGCTGAGGCTTCTCGAGGCCAATCACATCTAACCACTGGAACTTCCAAAGGGTCCTTCACACCCTTGCTGCAACTCAAGAAGTTCCCCGACACACCCGTCTGCACTCGAGAGGAAGCACGTGGGTCCCGCACACATCCAGGGGAGCCCCGTTTCCGCCTCCTAGCTCGAGATGAGGGATCCTTTCCCTGTTTCGTAGGAAAGAATTCCCGGCGTGCCCGTCGCATCTCAAGAGGAGGCGCTCTCCACAGGAAAGGCGAGAGGAACTCCAGGGTCGTGCCACCATTCCAAGAGTCCCCCAGATGTGTCAGTCCATTCCAGAGGAACCTCTTTTCCCTGCACTGCCTTGACGTTCAAGCCGAGGATCGACTCCCACCACGTGTGCACGTGGGACAGCCCTGTGGGAAAGCCTCGTGGGAAAGCCTCGTGGGAAAGACTCGAGGGAAAACCATAGATCCTTTGATCCACGCGGCGGACTGCGTGACACTGCTGCTACCGCTCTGGAGGAAAGCGCAAGTGCATGCCCGCATTCGAGACGAGGACTGACTCCCCTGGGGAGACTCCAGAAGTACCCCAAGATCCATGTCAGCACTGGAGAAGAATCCTCAGGTTCCGGCCCCGACTCCACACAAGGTCTTAGGACCTCGCATCGACGGGAGAAGAATCCCGAGAGGCCCCCGAGGAACTCGCATGGGGACTGGCCTTTCCTGAGGCCACCAGAGCGGGTCCCTGATGTCCCGGTCGTAAGTCGAGAGCACCTGCCGCAACTCGAGAAAATCCAGGAGGTTTTGCCCTCCAGGCGAGATGAGGCCCATTTCCGCTGAGGCTTCTCGAGGCCAATCACATCTAACCACTGGAACTTCCAAAGGGTCCTTCACACCCTTGCTGCAACTCAAGAAGTTCCCCGACACACCCGTCTGCACTCGAGAGGAAGCACGTGGGTCCCGCACACATCCAGGGGAGCCCTGTTTCCGCCTCCTAGCTCGAGATGAGGGATCCTTTCCCTGTTTCGTAGGGAAAGATTTCCCGGCGTTCCCGTCGCATCTCAAGAGGAGGCGCTCTCCACAGGAAAGGCGAGAGGAACTCCAGGGTCGTGCCACCATTCCAAGAGTCCCCCAGATGTGTCAGTCCATTCCAGAGGAACCTGTTTTCCCTGCACTGCCTTGACGTTCAAGCCGAGGATCGACTCCCACCACGTGTGCACGTGTGACAGCCCTGTGGGAAAGCCTCGTGGGAAAGCCTCGTGGGAAAGACTCGAGGGAAAACCATAGATCCTTTGATCCACGCGGCGGACTGCGTGACACTGCTGCTACCGCTCTGGAGGAAAGCGCAAGTGCATGCCCGCATTCGAGACGAGGATTGACTCCCCTGGGGAGACTCCAGAAGTACCCCAAGATCCATGTCAGCACTGGAGAGGAATCCTCAGGTTCCGGCCCCGACTCCACACAAGGTCTTAGGCCTCGGCATCGACGGGAGAGGAATTCCGAGAGGCCCCCGAGGAACTCGCATGGCGCTGGCCTTTCCT
This sequence comes from Ovis canadensis, assembly GCF_042477335.2. Classification (NCBI taxonomy): domain Eukaryota; kingdom Metazoa; phylum Chordata; class Mammalia; order Artiodactyla; family Bovidae; genus Ovis; species Ovis canadensis. Next base: position 6,986,093 of record NC_091258.1, on the reverse strand, counting down.
GAGGCCACCAGAGCGGGTCCCTGAGGTCCCCGTCGTAAGTCGAGAGCACCTGCCGCAACTCGAGAAAATCCAGGAGGTTTTGCCCTCCAGGCCAGATGAGGCCCATTTCCACTGAGGCTTCTCGAGGCCAATCACATCTAACCACTGGAACTTCCAAAGGGTCCTTCACACCCTTGCTGCAACTCAAGAAGATCCCCGACACACCCGTCTGCACTCGAGAGGAAGCACGTGGGGTACCTCACACTTCCAGGGGAGCCCCGTTTCCGCCTCCTAGCTCGAGATGAGGGATCCTTTCCCTGTTTCGTAGGGAAAGAATTCCCGGCGTTCCCGTCGCAACTCAAGAGGAGGCGCTCTCCACAGGAAAGGCGAGAGGAACTCCAGGGTCGTGACACCATTCCAAGAGTCCCCCAGATGTGTCAGTCCATTCCAGAGGAACCTGTTTTCCCTGCACTGCCTTGACGTTCAAGCCGAGGATCGACTCCCACCACGTGTGCACGTGGGACAGCCCTGTGGGAAAGCCTCGTGGGAAAGCCTCGTGGGAAAGACTCGAGGGAAAACCATAGATCCTTTGATCCACGCGGCGGACTGCGTGACACTGCTGCTACCGCTCTGGAGGAAAGCGCAAGTGCATGCCCGCATTCGAGACGAGGACTGACTCCCCTGGGGAGACTCCAGAAGTACCCCAAGATCCATGTCAGCACTGGAGAGGAATCCTCAGGTTCCGGCCCCGACTCCACACAAGGTCTTAGGCCCCGGCATCGACGGGAGAGGAATCCCGAGAGGCCCCCGAGGAACTCGCATGGGGACTGGCCTTTCCTGAGGCCACCAGAGCCGGTCCCTGAGGTCCCCGTCGTAAGTCGAGAGCACCTGCCCCAACTCGAGAAAATCCAGGAGGTTTTGACCTCCAGGCGAGATGAGGCCCATTTCCGCTGAGGCTTCTCGAGGCCAATCACATCTAACCACTGGACCTTCCAAAGGGTCCTTCACACCCTTGCTGCAACTCAAGAAGTACCCCGACATACCCGTCTCCACTCGAGAGGAAGCACGTGATGTCCCGCACACATCCAGGGGAGCCCCGTTTCCGCCTCCTAACTCGAGATGAGGGATCCTTTCCCTGTTTCGTAGGGAAAGAATTCCCGGCATTCCCGTCGCATCTCAAGAGGAGGCGCTCTCCACAGGAAAGGCGAGAGGAACTCCAGGGTCATGCCACCATTCCAAGGGTCCCCCAGATGTGTCAGTCCATTCCAGAGGAACCAGTTTTCCCTGCACTGTCTTAACGTTCAAGCCGAGGATCGACTCCCACCACGTGTGCACGTGGGACAGCCCTGTGGGAAAGCCTCGTGGGAAAGCCTCGTGGGAAAGACTCGAGGGAAAACCATAGATCCTTTGATCCACACGGCGGACTGCGTGACACTGCTGCTACCGCTCTGGAGGAAAGCGCAAGTGCATGCCCGCATTCGAGACGAGGACTGACTCCCCTGGGGAGACTCCAGAAGTACCCCAAGATCCATGTCAGCACTGGAGAGGAATCCTCAGGTTCCGGCCCCGACTCCACACAAGGTCTTAGGCCACGGCATCGACGGGAGAGGAATCCCGAGAGGCCCCCGAGGAACTCGCATGGGGACTGGCCTTTCCTGAGGCCACCAGAGCGGGTCCCTGAGGTCCCCGTCGTAAGTCGAGAGCACCTGCCACAACTCGAGAAAATCCAGGAGGTTTTGCCCTCCAGGCGAGATGAGGCCCATTTCCGCTGAGGCTTCTCGAGGCCAATCACATCTAACCACTGGAACTTCCAAAGGGTCCTTCACACCATTGCTGCAACTCAAGAAGTTCCCCGACATACCCGTCTTCACTCGAGAGGAAGCACATGGGGTCCCGCACACATCCAGGGGAGCCCCGTTTCCGCCTCCTAGCTCGAGATGAGGGATCCTTTCCCTGTTTCGTAGGGAAAGAATTCCCGGCGTTCCCATCGCATCTCAAGAGGAGGCGCTCTCCACAGGAAAGGCGAGAGGAACTCCAGGGTCGTGCCACCATTCCAAGAGTCCCCCAGATGTGTCAGTCCATTCCAGAGGAACCTGTTTTCCCTGCACTGCCTTGACGTTCAAGCCGAGGATCGACTCCCACCACGTGTGCACGTGGGACAGCCCTGTGGGAAAGCCTCGTGGGAAAGCCTCGTGGGAAAGACTCGTGGGAAAACCATAGATCCTTTGATCCACGCGGCGGACTGCGTGACAATGCTGCTACTGCTCTGGAGGAAAGCGCAAGTGCATGCCCGCATTCGAGACGAGGACTGACTCCCCTGGGGAGACTCCAGAAGTACCCCAAGATCCATGTCAGCACTGTAGAGGAATCCTCAGGTTCCGGCCCCGACTCCACACAAGGTCCTAGGCCCCGGCATCGACGGGAGAGGAATCCCGAGAGGCCCCCGAGGAACTCGCATGGGGACTGGCCTTTCCTGAGGCCACCAGAGCGGGTCCCTGAGGTCCCCGTCGTAAGTCGAGAGCAGATGCCGCAACTCGAGAAAATCCAGGAGGTTTTGCCCTCCAGGCGAGATGAGGCCCATTTCCGCTGAGGCTTCTCGAGGCCAATCACATCTAACCACTGGAACTTCCAAAGAGTCCTTCACACCCTTGCTGCAACTCAAGAAGTTCCCCGACACACCCGTCTGCACTCGAGAGGAAGCACGTGGTGTCCCGCACACATCCAGGGGAGCCCCATTTCCGCCTCCTAGCTCGAGATGAGGGATCCTTTCCCTGTTTCGAAGGGAAAGAATTCCCGCCGTTCCCGTCGCATCTCAAGAGGAGGCGCTCTCCACAGGAAAGGCGAGAGGAACTCCAGGGTCATGCCACCATTCCAAGAGTCCCCCAGATGTGTCAGTCCACTCCCGAGGAACCTGTTTTCCCTGCACTGCCTTGACGTTCAAGCCGAGGATCGACTCCCACCACGTGTGCACGTGGGACAGCCCTGTGGGAAAGCCTCGTGGGAAAGCCTCGTGGGAAAGACTCGAGGGAAAACCATAGATCCTTTGATCCACGCGGCGGACTGCGTGACACTGCTGCTACCGCTCTGGAGGAAAGCGCAAGTGCATGCCCGCATTCGAGACGAGGACTGACTCCCCTGGGGAGACTCCAGAAGTACCCCAAGATCCATGTCAGCACTGGAGAGGAATCCTCAGGTTCCGGCCCCGACTCCACACAAGGTCCTAGGCCCCGGCATCGACGGGAGAGGAATCCCGAGAGGCCCCCGAGGAACTCGCATGGGGACTGGCCTTTCCTGAGGCCACCAGAGCGGGTCCCTGAGGTCCCCGTCGTAAGTCGAGAGCACCTGCCGCAACTCGAGAAAATCCAGGAGGTTTTGCCCTCCAGGCGAGATGAGGCCCATTTCCGCTGAGGCTTCTCGAGGCCAATCACATCTAACCACTGGAAATTCCAAAGGGTCCTTCACACCATTGCTGCAACTCAAGAAGTTCCCCGACATACCCGTCTCCACTCGAGAGGAAGCACGTGGGGTCCCGCACACATCCAGGGGAGCCCCGTTTCCGCCTCCTAGCTCGAGATGAGGGATCCTTTCCCTGTTTCGTAGGGAAAGAATTCCCGGCGTTCCCGTCGCATCTCAAGAGGAGGCGCTCTCCACAGGAAAGGCGAGAGGAACTCCAGGGTCGTGACACCATTCCAAGAGTCCCCCAGATGTGTCAGTCCATTCCAGAGGAACCTGTTTTCCCTGCACTGCCTTGACGTTCAAGCCGAGGATCGACTCCCACCACGTGTGCACGTAGGACAGCCCTGTGGGAAAGCCTCGTGGGAAAGCCTCGTGGGAAAGACTCGAGGGAAAACCATAGATCCTTTGATCCACGCGGCGGACTGCGTGACACTGCTGCTACCGCTCTGGAGGAAAGCGCAAGTGCATGCCCGCATTCGAGACGAGGACTGACTCCCCTGGGGAGACTCCAGAAGTACCCCAAGATCCATGTCAGCACTGGAGAGGAATCCTCAGGTTCCGGCCCCGACTCCACACAAGGTTTTAGGCCCCGGCATCGACGGGAGAGGAATCCCGAGAGGCCCCCGAGGAACTCGCATGGCGACTGGCCTTTCCTGAGGCCACCAGAGCGGGTCCCTGAGGTCCCCGTCGTAAGTCGAGAGCACCTGCCCCAACTCGAGAAAATCTAGGAGGTTTTGACCACCAGGCGAGATGAGGCCCATTTCCGCTGAGGCTTCTCGAGGCCAATCACATCTAACCACTGGACCTTCCAAAGGGTCCTTCACACCCTTGCTGCAACTCAAGAAGTACCCCGACATACCCGTCTGCAATCGAGAGGAAGCACGTGGTGTCCCGCACACATCCAGGGGAGCCCCGTTTCCGCCTCCTAACTCGAGATGAGGGATCCTTTCCCTGTTTCGTAGGGAAAGAATTCCCGGCGTTCCCGTCGCATCTCAAGAGGAGGCGCTCTCCACAGGAAAGGCGAGAGGAACTCCAGGGTCGTGCCACCATTCCAAGAGTCCCCCAGATGTGTCAGTCCATTCCAGAGGAACCTGTTTTCCCTGCACTGCCTTGACGTTCAAGCCGAGGATCGACTCCCACCACGTGTGCACGTGGGACAGCCCTGTGGGAAAGCCTCGTGGGAAAGCCTCGTGGGAAAGACTCGTGGGAAAACCATAGATCCTTTGATCCACGCGGCGGACTGCGTGACAATGCTGCTACTGCTCTGGAGGAAAGCGCAAGTGCATGCCCGCATTCGAGACGAGGACTGACTCCCCTGGGGAGACTCCAGAAGTACCCCAAGATCCATGTCAGCACTGTAGAGGAATCCTCAGGTTCCGGCCCCGACTCCACACAAGGTCCTAGGCCCCGGCATCGACGGGAGAGGAATCCCGAGAGGCCCCCGAGGAACTCGCATGGGGACTGGCCTTTCCTGAGGCCACCAGAGCGGGTCCCTGAGGTCCCCGTCGTAAGTCGAGAGCAGATGCCGCAACTCGAGAAAATCCAGGAGGTTTTGCCCTCCAGGCGAGATGAGGCCCATTTCCGCTGAGGCTTCTCGAGGCCAATCACATCTAACCACTGGAACTTCCAAAGAGTCCTTCACACCCTTGCTGCAACTCAAGAAGTTCCCCGACACACCCGTCTGCACTCGAGAGGAAGCACGTGGTGTCCCGCACACATCCAGGGGAGCCCCATTTCCGCCTCCTAGCTCGAGATGAGGGATCCTTTCCCTGTTTCGAAGGGAAAGAATTCCCGCCGTTCCCGTCGCATCTCAAGAGGAGGCGCTCTCCACAGGAAAGGCGAGAGGAACTCCAGGGTCATGCCACCATTCCAAGAGTCCCCCAGATGTGTCAGTCCACTCCCGAGGAACCTGTTTTCCCTGCACTGCCTTGACGTTCAAGCCGAGGATCGACTCCCACCACGTGTGCACGTGGGACAGCCCTGTGGGAAAGCCTCGTGGGAAAGCCTCGTGGGAAAGACTCGAGGGAAAACCATAGATCCTTTGATCCACGCGGCGGACTGCGTGACACTGCTGCTACCGCTCTGGAGGAAAGCGCAAGTGCATGCCCGCATTCGAGACGAGGACTGACTCCCCTGGGGAGACTCCAGAAGTACCCCAAGATCCATGTCAGCACTGGAGAGGAATCCTCAGGTTCCGGCCCCGACTCCACACAAGGTCCTAGGCCCCGGCATCGACGGGAGAGGAATCCCGAGAGGCCCCCGAGGAACTCGCATGGGGACTGGCCTTTCCTGAGGCCACCAGAGCGGGTCCCTGAGGTCCCCGTCGTAAGTCGAGAGCACCTGCCGCAACTCGAGAAAATCCAGGAGGTTTTGCCCTCCAGGCGAGATGAGGCCCATTTCCGCTGAGGCTTCTCGAGGCCAATCACATCTAACCACTGGAAATTCCAAAGGGTCCTTCACACCATTGCTGCAACTCAAGAAGTTCCCCGACATACCCGTCTCCACTCGAGAGGAAGCACGTGGGGTCCCGCACACATCCAGGGGAGCCCCGTTTCCGCCTCCTAGCTCGAGATGAGGGATCCTTTCCCTGTTTCGTAGGGAAAGAATTCCCGGCGTTCCCGTCGCATCTCAAGAGGAGGCGCTCTCCACAGGAAAGGCGAGAGGAACTCCAGGGTCGTGACACCATTCCAAGAGTCCCCCAGATGTGTCAGTCCATTCCAGAGGAACCTGTTTTCCCTGCACTGCCTTGACGTTCAAGCCGAGGATCGACTCCCACCACGTGTGCACGTAGGACAGCCCTGTGGGAAAGCCTCGTGGGAAAGCCTCGTGGGAAAGACTCGAGGGAAAACCATAGATCCTTTGATCCACGCGGCGGACTGCGTGACACTGCTGCTACCGCTCTGGAGGAAAGCGCAAGTGCATGCCCGCATTCGAGACGAGGACTGACTCCCCTGGGGAGACTCCAGAAGTACCCCAAGATCCATGTCAGCACTGGAGAGGAATCCTCAGGTTCCGGCCCCGACTCCACACAAGGTTTTAGGCCCCGGCATCGACGGGAGAGGAATCCCGAGAGGCCCCCGAGGAACTCGCATGGCGACTGGCCTTTCCTGAGGCCACCAGAGCGGGTCCCTGAGGTCCCCGTCGTAAGTCGAGAGCACCTGCCCCAACTCGAGAAAATCTAGGAGGTTTTGACCACCAGGCGAGATGAGGCCCATTTCCGCTGAGGCTTCTCGAGGCCAATCACATCTAACCACTGGACCTTCCAAAGGGTCCTTCACACCCTTGCTGCAACTCAAGAAGTACCCCGACATACCCGTCTGCAATCGAGAGGAAGCACGTGGTGTCCCGCACACATCCAGGGGAGCCCCGTTTCCGCCTCCTAACTCGAGATGAGGGATCCTTTCCCTGTTTCGTAGGGAAAGAATTCCCGGCGTTCCCGTCGCATCTCAAGAGGAGGCGCTCTCCACAGGAAAGGCGAGAGGAACTCCAGGGTCATGCCACCATTCCAAGAGTCCCCCAGATGTGTCAGTCCATTCCAGAGGAACCTGTTTTCCCTGCACTGCCTTGACGTTCAAGCCGAGGATCGACTCCCAACACGTGTGCACGTGGGACAGCCCTGTGGGAAAGCCTCGTGGGAAAGCCTCGTGGGAAAGACTCGAGGGAAAACCATAGATCCTTTGATCCACGCGGCGGACTGCGTGACACTGCTGCTACCGCTCTGGAGGAAAGCGCAAGTGCATGCCCGCATTCGAGACGAGGACTGACTCCCCTGGGGAGACTCCAGAAGTACCCCAAGATCCATGTCAGCACTGGAGAGGAATCCTCAGGTTCCGGCCCCGACTCCACACAAGGTCTTAGGCCCCGGCATCGACGGGAGAGGAATCCCGAGAGGCCCCCGAGGAACTCGCATGGGGACTGGCCTTTCCTGAGGCCACCAGAGCGGGTCCCTGAGGTCCCCGTCGTAAGTCGAGAGCACCTGCGGCAACTCGAGAAAATCCAGGAGGTTTTGCCCACCAGGCGAGATGAGGCCCATTTCCGCTGAGACTTCTTGAGGCCAATCACATCTAACCACTGGAACTTCCAAAGGGTCCTTCACACCCTTGCTGCAACTCAAGAAGTTCCCCGACATACCCGTCTGCACTCGAGAGGAAGCACGTGGTGTCCCGCACACATCCAGGGGAGCCCCGTTTCCGCCTCCTAGCTCGAGATGAGGGATCCTTTCCCTGTTTCGTAGGGAAAGAATTCCCGGCGTTCCCGTCGCATCTCAAGAGGAGGCGCTCTCCACAGGAAAGGCGAGAGGAACTCCAGGGTCATGCCACCATTCCAAGAGTCCCCCAGATGTGTCAGTCCATTCCCGAGGAACCTGTTTTCCCTGCACTGCCTTGACGTTCAAGCCGAGGATCGACTCCCACCACGTGTGCACGTGGGACAGCCCTGTGGGAAAGCCTCGTGAGAAAGACTCGTGGGAAAGACTCGAGGGAAAACCATAGATCCTTTGATCCACGCGGCGGACTGCGTGACACTGCTGCAACCGCTCTGGAGGAAAGCGCAAGTGCATGCCCGCATTCGAGACGAGGACTGACTCCCCTGGGGAGACTCCAGAAGTACCCCAAGATCCATGTCAGCACTGGAGAGGAATCCTCAGGTTCCGGCCCCGACTCCACACAAGTCTTAGGCCCCGGCATCGACGGGAGAGGAATCCCGAGAGGCCCCCGAGGAACTCGCATGGGGACTGGCCTTTCCTGAGGCCACCAGAGCGGGTCCCTGAGGTCCCCGTCGTAAGTCGAGAGCACCTGCCGCAACTCGAGAAAATCCAGGAGGTTTTGCCTTCCAGGCGAGATGAGGCGCATTTCCGCTGAGGCTTCTCGAGGCCAATCACATCTAACCACTGGAACTTCCAAAGGGTCCTTCACACCACTGCTGCAACTCAAGAAGTTCCCCGACACACCCGTCTGCACTCGAGAGGAAGCACGTGGTGTCCCGCACACATCCAGGGGAGCCCCGTTTCCGCCTCCTAGCTCGAGATGAGGGATCCTTTCCCTGTTTCGTAGGGAAAGAATTCCCTGCGTTCCCGTCGCATCTCAAGAGGAGGCGCTCTCCACAGGAAAGGCGAGAGGAACTCCAGGGTCATGCCACCATTCCAAGAGTCCCCCAGATGTGTCAGTCCATTCCCGAGGAACCTGTTTTCCCTGCACTGCCTTGACGTTCAAGCCGAGGATCGACTCCCACCACGTGTGCACGTGGCACAGCCCTGTGGGAAAGCCTCGTGGGAAAGCCTCGTGGGAAAGACTCGAGGGAAAACCATAGATCCTTTGATCCACGCGGCGGACTGCGAGACACTGCTGCTACCGCTCTGGAGGAAAGCGCAAGTGCATGCCCGCATTCGAGACGAGGACTGACTCCCCTGGGGAGACTCCAGAAGTACCCCAAGATCCATGTCAGCACTGGAGAGGAATCCTCAGGTTCCGGCCCCGACTCCACACAAGGTCTTAGGCCCCGGCATCGACGGGAGAGGAATCCCGAGAGGCCCCCGTGGAACTCGCATGGGGACTGGCCTTTCCTGAGGCCACCAGAGCGGTTCCCTGAGGTCCCCGTCATAGGTCGAGAGCACCTGCCGTATTTCGAGAAAATCCAGGAGGTTTTGCCCTCCAGGCGAGATGAGGCCCATTTCCGCTGAGGCTTCTCGAGGCCAATCACATCTAACCACTGGAACTTCCAAAGGGTCCTTCACACCATTGCTGCAACTCAAGAAGTTCCCCGACATACCCGTCTTCACTCGAGAGGAAGCACATGGGGTCCCGCACACATCCAGGGGAGCTCCGTTTCCGCCTCCTAGCTCGAGATGAGGGATCCTTTCCCTGTTTCGTAGGGAAAGAATTCCCGGCGTTCCCGTCGCATCTCAAGAGGAGGCGCTCTCCACAGGAAAGGCGAGAGGAACTCCAGGGTCGTGACACCATTCCAAAAGTCCCCCAGATGTGTCAGTCCATTCCAGAGGAACCTGTTTTCCCTGCACTGCCTTGACGTTCAAGCCTAGGATCGACTCCCACCACGTGTGCACGTGGGACAGCCCTGTGGGAAAGCCTCGTGGGAAAGACTCGTGGGAAAGACTCGAGGGAAAACCATAGATCCTTTGATCCACGCGGCGGACTGCGTGACATTGCTGCTACCGCTCTGGAGGAAAGCGCAAGTGCATGCCAGCATTCGAGACGAGGACTGACTCCCCTGGGGAGACTCCAGAAGTACCCCAAGATCCATGTCAGCACTGGAGAGGAATCCTCAGGTTCCGGCCCCGACTCCACACAAGGTCTTAGGCCCTGGCATCGACGGGAGAGGAATCCCAAGAGGCCCCCGAGGAACTCCCATGGGGACTGGCCTTTCCTGAGGCCACCAGAGCGGGTCCCTGAGGTCCCCGTCGTAAGTCGAGAGCACCTGCCGCAACTCGAGAAAATCCAGGAGGTTTTGCCCTCCAGGCGAGATGAGGCCCATTTCCGCTGAGGCTTCTCGAGGCCAATCACATCTAACCACTGGAACTTCCAAAGGGTCCTTCACACCCTTGCTGCAACTCAAGAAGTTCCCCGACACACCCGTCTGCACTCGAGAGGAAGCACGTGGGTCCCGCACACATCCAGGGGAGCCCCGTTTCCGCCTCCTAGCTCGAGATGAGGGATCCTTTCCCTGTTTCGTAGGAAAGAATTCCCGGCGTGCCCGTCGCATCTCAAGAGGAGGCGCTCTCCACAGGAAAGGCGAGAGGAACTCCAGGGTCGTGCCACCATTCCAAGAGTCCCCCAGATGTGTCAGTCCATTCCAGAGGAACCTCTTTTCCCTGCACTGCCTTGACGTTCAAGCCGAGGATCGACTCCCACCACGTGTGCACGTGGGACAGCCCTGTGGGAAAGCCTCGTGGGAAAGCCTCGTGGGAAAGACTCGAGGGAAAACCATAGATCCTTTGATCCACGCGGCGGACTGCGTGACACTGCTGCTACCGCTCTGGAGGAAAGCGCAAGTGCATGCCCGCATTCGAGACGAGGACTGACTCCCCTGGGGAGACTCCAGAAGTACCCCAAGATCCATGTCAGCACTGGAGAAGAATCCTCAGGTTCCGGCCCCGACTCCACACAAGGTCTTAGGACCTCGCATCGACGGGAGAAGAATCCCGAGAGGCCCCCGAGGAACTCGCATGGGGACTGGCCTTTCCTGAGGCCACCAGAGCGGGTCCCTGATGTCCCGGTCGTAAGTCGAGAGCACCTGCCGCAACTCGAGAAAATCCAGGAGGTTTTGCCCTCCAGGCGAGATGAGGCCCATTTCCGCTGAGGCTTCTCGAGGCCAATCACATCTAACCACTGGAACTTCCAAAGGGTCCTTCACACCCTTGCTGCAACTCAAGAAGTTCCCCGACACACCCGTCTGCACTCGAGAGGAAGCACGTGGGTCCCGCACACATCCAGGGGAGCCCTGTTTCCGCCTCCTAGCTCGAGATGAGGGATCCTTTCCCTGTTTCGTAGGGAAAGATTTCCCGGCGTTCCCGTCGCATCTCAAGAGGAGGCGCTCTCCACAGGAAAGGCGAGAGGAACTCCAGGGTCGTGCCACCATTCCAAGAGTCCCCCAGATGTGTCAGTCCATTCCAGAGGAACCTGTTTTCCCTGCACTGCCTTGACGTTCAAGCCGAGGATCGACTCCCACCACGTGTGCACGTGTGACAGCCCTGTGGGAAAGCCTCGTGGGAAAGCCTCGTGGGAAAGACTCGAGGGAAAACCATAGATCCTTTGATCCACGCGGCGGACTGCGTGACACTGCTGCTACCGCTCTGGAGGAAAGCGCAAGTGCATGCCCGCATTCGAGACGAGGATTGACTCCCCTGGGGAGACTCCAGAAGTACCCCAAGATCCATGTCAGCACTGGAGAGGAATCCTCAGGTTCCGGCCCCGACTCCACACAAGGTCTTAGGCCCCGGCATCGACGGGAGAGGAATTCCGAGAGGCCCCCGAGGAACTCGCATGGCGCTGGCCTTTCCTGAGGCCACCAGAGCGGGTCCCTGAGGTCCCCGTCGTAAGTCGAGAGCACCTGCCGCAACTCGAGAAAATCCAGGAGGTTTTGCCCTCCAGGCCAGATGAGGCCCATTTCCACTGAGGCTTCTCGAGGCCAATCACATCTAACCACTGGAACTTCCAAAGGGTCCTTCACACCCTTGCTGCAACTCAAGAAGATCCCCGACACACCCGTCTGCACTCGAGAGGAAGCACGTGGGGTACCTCACACTTCCAGGGGAGCCCCGTTTCCGCCTCCTAGCTCGAGATGAGGGATCCTTTCCCTGTTTCGTAGGGAAAGAATTCCCGGCGTTCCCGTCGCAACTCAAGAGGAGGCGCTCTCCACAGGAAAGGCGAGAGGAACTCCAGGGTCGTGACACCATTCCAAGAGTCCCCCAGATGTGTCAGTCCATTCCAGAGGAACCTGTTTTCCCTGCACTGCCTTGACGTTCAAGCCGAGGATCGACTCCCACCACGTGTGCACGTGGGACAGCCCTGTGGGAAAGCCTCGTGGGAAAGCCTCGTGGGAAAGACTCCAGGGAAAACCATAGATCCTTTGATCCACGCGGCGGACTGCGTGACACTGCTGCTAACGCTCTGGAGGAAAGCGCAAGTGCATGCCCGCATTCGAGACGAGGACTGACTCCCCTGGGGAGACTCCAGAAGTACCCCAAGATCCATGTCAGCACTGGAGAGGAATCCTCAGGTTCCGGCCCCGACTCCACACAAGGTCTTAGGCCCCGGCATCGACGGGAGAGGAATCCCGAGAGGCCCCCGAGGAACTCGCATGGGGACTGGCCTTTCCTGAGGCCACCAGAGCCGGTCCCTGAGGTCCCCGTCGTAAGTCGAGAGCACCTGCCCCAACTCGAGAAAATCCAGGAGGTTTTGACCTCCAGGCGAGATGAGGCCCATTTCCGCTGAGGCTTCTCGAGGCCAATCACATCTAACCACTGGACCTTCCAAAGGGTCCTTCACACCCTTGCTGCAACTCAAGAAGTACCCCGACATACCCGTCTCCACTCGAGAGGAAGCACGTGATGTCCCGCACACATCCAGGGGAGCCCCGTTTCCGCCTCCTAACTCGAGATGAGGGATCCTTTCCCTGTTTCGTAGGGAAAGAATTCCCGGCATTCCCGTCGCATCTCAAGAGGAGGCGCTCTCCACAGGAAAGGCGAGAGGAACTCCAGGGTCATGCCACCATTCCAAGGGTCCCCCAGATGTGTCAGTCCATTCCAGAGGAACCAGTTTTCCCTGCACTGTCTTAACGTTCAAGCCGAGGATCGACTCCCACCACGTGTGCACGTGGGACAGCCCTGTGGGAAAGCCTCGTGGGAAAGCCTCGTGGGAAAGACTCGAGGGAAAACCATAGATCCTTTGATCCACACGGCGGACTGCGTGACACTGCTGCTACCGCTCTGGAGGAAAGCGCAAGTGCATGCCCGCATTCGAGACGAGGACTGACTCCCCTGGGGAGACTCCAGAAGTACCCCAAGATCCATGTCAGCACTGGAGAGGAATCCTCAGGTTCCGGCCCCGACTCCACACAAGGTCTTAGGCCACGGCATCGACGGGAGAGGAATCCCGAGAGGCCCCCGAGGAACTCGCATGGGGACTGGCCTTTCCTGAGGCCACCAGAGCGGGTCCCTGAGGTCCCCGTCGTAAGTCGAGAGCACCTGCCACAACTCGAGAAAATCCAGGAGGTTTTGCCCTCCAGGCGAGATGAGGCCCATTTCCGCTGAGGCTTCTCGAGGCCAATCACATCTAACCACTGGAACTTCCAAAGGGTCATTCACACCCTTGCTGCAACTCAAGAAGTTCCGCGACATACCCGTCTGCACTCGAGAGGAAGCACGTGGTGTCCCGCACACATCCAGGGGAGCCCCGTTTCCGCCTCCTAGCTCGAGATGAGGGATCCTTTCCCTGTTTCGTAGGGAAAGAATTCCCGGCGTTCCCGTCGCATCTCAAGAGGAGGCGCTCTCCACAGGAAAGGCGAGAGGAACTCCAGGGTCGTGACACCATTCCAAGAGTCCCCCAGATGTGTCAGGCCATTCCAGAGGAACCTGTTTTCCCTGCACTGCCTTGACGTTCAAGCCGAGGATCGACTCCCACCACGTGTGCCCGTGGGACAGCCCTGTGGCAAAGCCTCGTGAGAAAGCCTCGTGGGAAAGACTCGAGGGACAACCATAGATCCTTTGATCCACGCGGCGGACTGCGTGACACTGCTGCTACCGCTCTGGAGGAAAGCGCAAGTGCATGCCCGCATTCGAGACGAGGACTGACTCCCCTGGGGAGACTCCAGAAGAACCCCCAAATCCATGTCAGCACTGGAGAGGAATCCTCAGGTTCCGGTCCCGACTCCACACAATGTCTTAGGCCCCGGCATCGACGGGAGAGGAATCCCGAGAGGCCACCGAGGAACTCGCATGGGGACTGGCCTTTCCTGAGGCCACCAGAGCGGGTCCCTGAGGTCCCCGTCGTAAGACGAGAGCACCTGCCGCAACTCGAGAAAATCCAGGAGGTTTTGCCCTCCAGGCCAGATGAGGCCCATTTCCGCTGAGGCTTCTCGAGGCCAATCACATCTAACCACTGGAACTTCCAAAGGGTCCTTCACACCATTGCTGCAACTCAAGAAGATCCCCGACATACCCGTCTTCACTCGAGAGGAAGCAAGTGGGGTCCCGCACACATCCAGGGGAGCCCCGTTTCCGCCTCCTAGCTCGAGATGAGGGATCCTTTCCCTGTTTCGTAGGGAAAGAATTCCCGGCATTCCCGTCGCATCTCAAGAGGAGGCGCTCTCCACAGGAAAGGCGAGAGGAACTCCAGGGTCGTGACACCATTCCAAGAGTCCCCCAGATGTGTCAGTCCGTTCCAGAGGAACCTGTTTTCCCTGCACTGCCTTGACGTTCAAGCCGAGGATCTACTCCCACCACGTGTGCACGTGGGACAGCCCTGTGGGAAAGCCCCGTGGGAAAGCCTCGTGGGAAAGACTCGAGGGAAAACCATAGATCCTTTGATCCACGCGGCGGACTGCGTGACACTGCTGCTACCGCTCTGGAGGAAAGCGCAAGTGCATGCCCGCATTCGAGACGAGGACTGACTCCCCTGGGGAGACTCCAGAAGTACCCCAAGATCCATGTCAGCACTGGAGAGGAATCCTCAGGTTCCGGCCCCGACTCCACACAAGGTCTTAGGCCCCGGCATCGATGGGAGAGGAATCCCGAGAGGCCCCCGAGGAACTCGCATGGGGCTGGCCTTTCCTGAGGCCACCAGAGCGGGTCCCTGAGGTCCCCGTCGTAAGTCGAGAGCACCTGCCGCAACTCGAGAAAATCCAGGAGGTTTTGCCCTCCAGGCGAGATGAGGCCCATTTCCGCTGAGGCTTCTCGAGGCCAATCACATCTAACCACTGGAACTTCCAAAGGGTCCTTCACACCCTTGCTGCAACTCAAGAAGTTCCCCGACATACCCGTCTTCACTCGAGAGGAAGCACGTGGGGTCCCGCACAAATCCAGGGGAGCCCCGTTTCCGCCTCCTAGCTCGAGATGAGGGATCCTTTCCCTGTTTCGTAGGGAAAGAATTCCCGGCGTTCCCGTCGCATCTCAAGAGGAGGCGCTCTCCACAGGAAAGGCGAGAGGAACTCCAGGGTCGTGCCACCATTCCAAGAGACCCCCAGATGTGTCAGTCCATTCCAGAGGAACCTGTTTTCCCTGCACTGCCTTGACGTTCAAGCCTAGGATCGACTCCCACCACGTGTGCCCGTGGGACAGCCCTGTGGGAAAGCCTCGTGGGAAAGCCTCGTGGGAAAGACTCGAGGGAAAACAATAGATCCTTTGATCCACGCGGCGGATTGCGTGACAATGCTGCTACCGCTCTGGAGAAAAGCGCAACTGCATGCCCGCATTCGAGACGAGGACTGACTCCCCTGGGGAGACTCCAGAAGTACCCCAAGATCCATGTCAGCACTGGAGAGGAATCCTCAGGTTCCGGCCCCGACTCCACACAAGGTCTTAGGCCCCGGCATCGACGGGAGAGGAATCCCGAGACGCCCCCGAGGAACTCGCATGGGGACTGGCCTTTCCTGAGGCCACCAGAGCGGGTCCCTGAGGTCCCCGTCGTAAGTCGAGAGCACCTGCCGCAACTCGAGAAAATCCAGGAGGTTTTGCCCTCCAGGCGAGATGAAGCCCATTTCCGCTGAGGCTTCTCGAGGCCAATCACATCTAACCACTGGAACTTCCAAAGGGTCCTTCACACCATTGCTGCAACTCAAGAAGTTCCCCGACATACCCGTCTTCACTCAAGAGGAAGCACGTGGGGTCCCGCACACATCCAGGGGAGCCCCGTTTCCGCCTCCTAGCTCGAGATGAGGGATCCTTTCCCTGTTTCGTAGGGAAAGAATTCCCGGCGTTCCCGTCGCATCTCAAGAGGAGGCGCTCTCCACAGGAAAGGCGAGAGGAACTCCAGGGTCGTGACACCATTCCAAGAGTCCCCCAGATGTGTCAGTCCGTTCCAGAGGAACCGGTTTTCCCTGCACTGCCTTGACGTTCAAGCCGAGGATCTACTCCCACCACGTGTGCACGTGGGACAGCCCTGTGGGAACGCCCCGTGGGAAAGCCTCGTGGGAAAGACTCGAGGGAAAACCATAGATCCTTTGATCCACGCGGCGGACTGCGTGACACTGCTGCTACCGCTCTGGAGGAAAGCGCAAGTGCATGCCCGCATTCGAGACGAGGACTGACTCCCCTGGGGAGACTCCAGAAGAACCCCCAAATCGATGTCAGCACTGGAGAGGAATCCTCAGGTTCCGGTCCCGACTCCACACAAGGTCTTAGGCCCCGGCATCGACGGGAGAGGACTCCCGAGAGGCCCCCGAGGAACTCGCATGGGGACTGGCTTTTCCTGAGGCCACCAGAGCGGGTCCCTGAGGTCCCCGTCGTAAGACGAGAGCACCTGCCGCAACTCGAGAAAATCCAGGAGGTTTTGCCCTCCAGGCCAGATGAGACCCATTTCCGCTGAGGCTTCTCGAGGCCAATCACATCTAACCACTGGAACTTCCAAAGGGTCCTTCACACCATTGCTGCAACTCAAGAAGATCCCCGACATACCCGTCTTCACTCGAGAGGAAGCACGTGGGGTCCCGCACACATCCAGGGGAGCCCCGTTTCCGCCTCCTAGCTCGAGATGAGGGATCCTTTCCCTGTTTCGTAGGGAAAGAATTCCCGGCGTTCCCGTCGCATCTCAAGAGGAGGCGCTCTCCACAGGAAAGGCGAGAGGAACTCCAGGGTCGTGACTCCATTCCAAGAGTCCCCCAGATGTGTCAGTCCGTTCCAGAGGAACCTGTTTTCCCTGCACTGCCTTGACGTTCAAGCCGAGGATCTACTCCCACCACGTGTGCACGTGGGACAGCCCTGTGGGAAAGCCCCGTGGGAAAGCCTCGTGGGAAAGACTCGAGGGAAAACCATAGATCCTTTGATCCACGCGGCGGACTGCGTGACACTGCTGCTACCGCTCTGGAGGAAAGCGCAAGTGCATGCCCGCATTCGAGACGAGGACTGACTCCCCTGGGGAGACTCCAGAAGTACCCCAAGATCCATGTCAGCACTGGAGAGGAATCCTCAGTTTCCGGCCCCGACTCCACACAAGGTCTTAGGCCCCGGCATCGACGGGAGAGGAATCCCGAGAGGCCCCCGAGGAACTCGCATGGGGCTGGCCTTTCCTGAGGCCACCAGAGCGGGTCCCTGAGGTCCCCGTCGTAAGTCGAGAGCACCTGCCGCAACTCGAGAAAATCCAGGAGGTTTTGCCCTCCAGGCGAGATGAGGCCCATTTCCGCTGAGGCTTCTCGAGGCCAATCACATCTAACCACTGGAACTTCCAAAGGGTCCTTCACACCCTTGCTGCAACTCAAGAAGTTCCCCGACATACCCGTCTTCACTCGAGAGGAAGCACGTGGGGTCCCGCACACATCCAGGGGAGCCCCGTTTCCGCCTCCTAGCTCGAGATGAGGGATCCTTTCCCTGTTTCGTAGGGAAAGAATTCCCGGCGTTCCCGTCGCATCTCAAGAGGAGGCGCTCTCCACAGGAAAGGCGAGAGGAACTCTAGGGTCGTGCCACCATTCCAAGAGACCCCCAGATGTGTCAGTCCACTCCAGAGGAACCTGTTTTCCCTGCACTGCCTTGACGTTCAAGCCTAGGATCGACTCCCACCACGTGTGCCCGTGGGACAGCCCTGTGGGAAAGCCTCGTGGGAAAGCCTCGTGGGAAAGACTCGAGGGAAAACCATAGATCCTTTGATCCACGCGGCGGATTGCGTGACAATGCTGCTACCGCTCTGGAGAAAAGCGCAACTGCATGCCCGCATTCGAGACGAGGACTGACTCCCCTGGGGAGACTCCAGAAGTACCCCAAGATCCATGTCAGCACTGGAGAGGAATCCTCAGGTTCCGGCCCCGACTCCACACAAGGTCTTAGGCCCCGGCATCGACGGGAGAGGAATCCCGAGACGCCCCCGAGGAACTCGCATGGGGACTGGCCTTTCCTGAGGCCACCAGAGCGGGTCCCTGAGGTCCCCGTCGTAAGTCGAGAGCACCTGCCGCAACTCGAGAAAATCCAGGAGGTTTTGCCCTCCAGGCGAGATGAGGCCCATTTCCACTGAGGCTTCTCGAGGCCAATCACATCTAACCACTGGAACTTCCAAAGGGTCCTTCACACCCTTGCTGCAACTCAAGAAGTTCCCCGACATACCCGTCTCCACTCAAGAGGAAGCACGTGGTGTCCCGCACACATCCAGGGGAGCCCCGTTTCCGCCTCCTAGCTCGAGATGTGGGATCCTTTCCCTGTTTCGTGAGGAAAGAATTCCCGGCGTTCCCGTCGCATCTCAAGAGGAGGCGCTCTCCACAGGAAAGGCGAGAGGAACTCCAGGGTCGTGCCACCAATCCAAGAGTCCCCCAGATGTGTCAGTCCATTCCAGAGGAACCAGTTTTCCCTGCACTGCCTTGACGTTCAAGCCGAGGATCGACTCCCACCACGTGTGCACGTGGCACAGCCCTGTGGGAAAGCCTCGTGGGAAAGCCTCGTGGGAAAGACTCGAGGGAAAACCATAGATCCTTTGATCCACGCGGCGGACTGCGTTACACTGCTGCTACCGCTCTGGAAGAAAGCACAATGCATGCCCGCATTCGAGACGAGGACTGACTCCCCTGGGGAGACTCCAGAAGTACCCCAAGATCCATGTCAGCACTGGAGAGGAATCCTCAGGTTCCGGCCCCGACTCCACACAAGGTCTTAGGCCCCGGCATCGACGGGAGAGGAATCCCGAGACGCCCCAGAGGAACTCTCATGGGGACTGGCTTTTCCTGAGGCCACCAGAGCGGTTCCCTGAGGTCCCCGTCGTAAGTCGAGAGCACCTGCCGCAACTCGAGAAAATCCAGGAGGATTTGCCCTCCAGGTGAGATGAGGCCCATTTCCTCTGAGGCTTCTCGAGGCCAATCACATCTAACCACTGGAATTGCCAAGGGTCCTTCACACCATTGCTGCAACTCAAGAAGTTCCCCGACATTCCCGTCTGCACTCGAGAGGAAGCACGTGGTGTCCCGCACATCCAGGGGAGCCCCGTTTCCGCCTCCTAGCTCGAGATGAGGGATCCTTTCCCTGTTTCGTAGGGAAAGAATTCCCGGCGTTCCCGTCACATCTCAAGAGGAGGCGCTCTCCACAGGAAAGGCGAGAGGAACTCCAGGGTCGTGCCACCATTCCAAGAGTCCCCCAGATGTGTCAGTCCATTCCAGATTAACCTGTTTTCCCTGCACTGCCTTGACGTTCAAGCCGAGGATCGACTCCCACCACGTGTGCACGTGGGAAAGCCCTGTGGGAAAGCCTCGTGGGAAAGCCTCGTGGGAAAGACTCGAGGGAAAAGCATAGATCCTTTGATCCACGCGGCGGACTGCGTGACACTGCTGCTACCGCTCTGGAGGAAAGCGCAATGCATGCCCGCATTCGAGACGAGGACTGACTCCCCTGGGGAGACTCCAGACGTACCCCACGATCCATGTCAGCACTGGAGAGGAATCCTCAGGTTCCGGCCCCGACTCCACACAAGGTCTTAGGCCCCGGCATCGACGGGAGAGGAATCCCGAGAGGCCCCCGAGGAACTCGCATGGGGACTGGCCTTTCCTGAGGCCACCAGAGCGGGTCCCTGAGGTCCCCGTCGTAAGTCGAGAGCACCTGCCGCAACTCGAGAAAATCCAGGAGGTTTTGCCCTCCAGGCGAGATGAGGCCCATTTCCGCTGAGGCTTCTCGAGGCCAATCACATCTAACCACTGGACCTTCCAAAGGGTCCTTCACACCATTGCTGCAACTCAAGAAGTTCCCCGACATACCCGTCTCCACTCGAGAGGAAGCACCTGGTGTCCCGCACACATCCAGGGGAGCCCCGTTTCTCCCTCCTAGCTCGAGATGAGGGATCCTTTCCCTGTTTCGTAGGGAAATAATTCCCGGCGTTCCTGTCGCATCTCAAGAGGAGGCGCTCTCCACAGGAAAGGCGAGAGGAACTCCAGGGTCGTGCCACCATTCCAAGAGTCCCCAAGATGTGTCAGTCCATTCCAGAGGAACCTGTTGTACCTGCACTACCTTGACGTTCAAGCCGAGGATCCACTCCCACCACGTGTGCACGTGGGACAGCCCTGTGGGAAAGCCTCGTGGGAAAGCCTCGTGGGAAAGACTCGAGGGAAAACCATAGATCCTTTGATCCACGCGGCGGACTGCGTGACACTGCTGCTACCGCTCTGGAGGAAAGCGCAAGTGCATGCCCGCATTCGAGACGAGGACTGACGCCCCTGGGGAGACTCCAGAAGTACCCCAAGATCCATGTCAGCACTGGAGAGGAATCCTCAGGTTCCGGCCCCGACTCCACGCAAGGTCTTAGGCCCCGGCATCTACAGGAGAGGAATCCCGAGACGCCCCCGAGGAACTCGCTTGGGGACTGGCCTTTCCTGAGGCCACCAGAGCGGGTCCCTGAGGTCCCCATTGTAAGTCGAGAGCACCTGCCGCAACTCGAGAAAATCTAGCAGGTTTTGCCCTCCAGGCGAGATGAGGCCAATTTCCGCTGAGGCTTCTCGAGGCCAATCACATCTAACCACTGGAACTTCCAAAGGGTCCTTCACACCATTGCTGCAACTCAAGAAGTTCCCCGACATACCCGTCTCCACTCGAGAGGTAGCACGAGGGTCCCGCACACATCCAGGGGAGCCCCGTTTCCGCCTCCTAGCTCGAGATGAGGGATCCTTTCCCTGTTTCGTAGGGAAAGAATTCCCGGCGTTCCCGTCGCATCTCAAGAGGAGGCGCTCTCCACAGGAAAGGCGAGAGGAACTCCAGGGTCGTGCCACCATTCCAAGAGTCCCCCAGATGTGTCAGTCCATTCCAGAGGAACCTGTTTTCCCTGCACTGCCTTGACGTTCAAGCCGAGGATCGACTCCCACCACGTGTGCACGTGGGACAGCCCTGTGGGAAAGCCTCGTGGGAAAGCCTCGTGGGAAAGACTCGAGGGAAAACCATAGATCCTTTGATCCACGCGGCGGACTGCGTGACACTGCTGCTACCGCTCTGGAGGAAAGCGCAATGCATGCCCGCATTCGAGACGAGGACTGACTCCCCTGGGGAGACTCCAGACGTACCCCAAGATCCATGTCAGCACTGGAGAGGAATCCTCAGGTTCCGGCCCCGACTCCACACAAGGTCTTAGGCCCCGGCATCGACGGGAGAGGAATCCCGAGAGGCCCCCGAGGAACTCGAATGGGGACTGGCCTTTCCTGAGGCCACCAGAGCGGTTCCCTGAGGTCCCAGTCGTAAGTCGAGAGCACCTGCCGCAACTCGAGAAAATCCAGGAGGTTTTGCCCTCCAGGCGAGATGAGGCCCATTTCCGCTGAGGCTTCTCGAGGCTAATCACATCTAACCACTGGAACTTCCAAAGGGTCCTTCACACCATTGCTGCAACTCAAGAAGTTCCCCGACATACCCGTCTCCACTCGAGAGGAAGCACGTGGTGTCCCGCACACATCCAGGGGAGCCCCGTTTCCGCCTCCTAGCTCGAGACGAGTGATCCTTTCCCTGTTTCGTAGGGAAAGAATTCCCGGCGTTCCCGTCGCATCTCAAGAGGAGGCACTCTCCACAGGAAAGGCGAGAGGAACTCCAGGGTCGTGCCACCATTCCAAGAGTCCCCCAGATGTGTCAGTCCATTCCAGACGAACCTGTTTTCCCTGCACTGCCTTGACGTTCAAGACGAGGATCGACTCCCACCACGTGTGCACGTGGGACAGCCCTGTGGGAAAGCCTCGTGGGAAAGCCTCGTGGGAAAGACTCGAGGGAAAACCATAGATCCTATGATCCACGCGGCGGACTGTGTGACACTGCTGCTACCGCTCTGGAGGAAAGCGCAAGTGCATGCCCGCATTCGAGACGAGGACTGACTCCCCTGGGGAGACTCCAGAAGTACCCCAAGATACATGTCAGCACTGGAGAGGAATCCTCAGGTTCTGGCCCCACTCCACACAAGGTTTAAGGCCCCGGCATCGACGGGAGAGGAATCCCGAGAGGCCCCCGAGGAACTCGCATGGGGACTGGCCTTTCCTGAGGCCACCGGAGCGGTTCCCTGAGGTCCCCGTCGTAAGTCTAGAGCACCTGCCACAACTCGAGAAAATCCAGGAGGTTTTGCCCTCCAGGCGAGATGAGGCCCATTTCCGCTGAGGCTTCTCGAGGCTAATCACGTCTAACCACTGGAACTTCCAAAGGGTCCTTCACACCCTTGCTGCAACTCAAGAAGTTCCCCGACATACCCGTCTGCACTCGAGAGGAAGCACGTGGTGTCCCGCACACATCCAGGGGAGCCCCGTTTCCGCCTCCTATCTCGAGATGAGGGATCCTTTCCCTGTTTCGTAGGGAAAGAATTCCCGGCGTTCCCGTCGCATCTCAAGAGGAGGCGCTCTCCACAGGAAAGGCGAGAGGAACTCCAGGGTCGTGGCACCATTCCAAGAGTCCCCAAGATATGTCAGTCCATTCCAGAGGAATCTTTTTTCCCTGCACTGCCTTGATGTTCAAGCCGAGGATCGACTCCCACCACGTGTGCACGTGGGACAGCCCTGTGGGAAAGCCTCGTGGGAAAGCCTCGTGGGAAAGACTCGAGGGAAAACCATAGATCCTTTGATCCACGCGGCTGACTGCGTGACACTGCTGCTACCGCTCTGGAGGAAAGCGCAAGTGCATGCCCGCATTCGAGACGAGGACTGACTCCCCTGGGGAGACTCCAGAAGTACCCCAAGATCCATGTCAGCACTGGAGAGGAATCCTCAGGTTCCGGCCACGACTCCACACAAGGTCTTAGGCCCCGGCATCGACGGGAGAGGAATCCCGAGAGGCCCCCGAGGAACTCGCATGGGGACTGGCCTTTCCTGAGGCCACCAGAGCGGGTCCCTGAGGTCCCCGTCGTAAGTCGAGAGCACCTGCCGCAACTCGAGAAAATCCAGGAGGTTTTGCCCTCCAGGCGAGATGAGGCCCATTTCCACTGAGGCTTCTCGAGGCTAATCACGTCTAACAACTGGAACTTCCAAAGGGTCCTTCACACCCTTGCTGCGACTCAAGAAGTTCCCCGACATACCCGTCTCCACTCGAGAGGAAGCACGTGGGTCCCGCACACATCCAGGGGAGCCCCGTTTCCGCCTCCTAGCTCGAGATGAGGGATCCTTTCCCTGTTTGGTAGGGAAAGAATTCCCGGCGTTCCCGTCGCATCTCAAGAGGAGGCGCTCTCCACAGGAAAGGCGAGAGGAACTCCAGGGTCGTGACACCATTCCAAGAGTCCCCCAGATGTGTCAGTCCATTCCAGAGGAACCTGTTGTACCTGCACTACCTTGACGTTCAAGCCGAGGATCGACTCCCACCACGTGTGCACGTGGGACAGCCCTGTGGGAAAGCCTCGTGGGAAAGCCTCGTGGGAAAGACTCGAGGGAAAACCATAGATCCTTTGATCCACGCGGCGGACTGCGTGACACTGCTGCTACCGCTCTGGAGGAAAGCGCAAGTGCATGCCCGCATTCGAGACGAGGACTGACGCCCCTGGGGAGACTCCAGAAGTACCCCAAGATCCATGTCAGCACTGGAGAGGAATCCTCAGGTTCCGGCCCCGACTCCACGCAAGGTCTTAGGCCCCGGCATCTACAGGAGAGGAATCCCGAGAGGCCCCCGAGGAACTCGCTTGGGGACTGGCCTTTCCTGAGGCCACCAGAGCGGGTCCCTGAGGTCCTCGTCGTAAGTCGAGAGCACCTGCCGCAACTCGAGAAAATCTAGGAGGTTTTGCCCTCCAGGCGAGATGAGGCCCATTTCCGCTGAGGCTTCTCGAGGCCAATCACATCTAACCACTGGAACTTCCAAAGGGTCCTTCACACCATTGCTGCAACTCAAGAAGTTCCCCGACATACCCGTCTCCACTCGAGAGGAAGCACGAGGGTCCCGCACACATCCAGGGGAGCCCCGTTTCCGCCTCCTAGCTCGAGATGAGGGATCCTTTCCCTGTTTCGTAGGGAAAGAATTCCCGGCGTTCCCGTCGCATCTCAAGAGGAGGCGCTCTCCACAGGAAAGGCGAGAGGAACTCCAGGGTCGTGCCACCATTCCAAGAGTCCCCCAGATGTGTCAGTCCATTCCAGAGGAACCTGTTTTCCCTGCACTGCCTTGACGTTCAAGCCGAGGATCGACTCCCACCACGTGTGCACGTGGGACAGCCCTGTGGGAAAGCCTCGTGGGAAAGCCTCGTGGGAAAGACTCGAGGGAAAACCATAGATCCTTTGATCCACGCGGCGGACTGCGTGACACTGCTGCTACCGCTCTGGAGGAAAGCGCAATGCATGCCCGCATTCGAGACGAGGACTGACTCCCCTGGGGAGACTCCAGACGTACCACAAGATCCATGTCAACACTGGAGAGGAATCCTCAGGTTCCGGCCCCGACTCCACACAAGGTCTTTGGCCCCGGCATCGACGGGAGAGGAATCCCGAGAGGCCCCCGAGGAACTCGCAGGGGGACTGGCCTTTCCTGAGGCCACCAGAGCGGGTCCCTGAGGTCCCCGGCGTAAGTCGAGAGCACCTGCCGCAACTCGAGAAAATCCAGGAGGTTTTGCCCTCCAGGCGAGATGAGGCCCATTTCCGCTGAGGCTTCTCGAGGCCAATCACATCTAACGACTGGAACTTCCAAAGGGTCCTTCACACCCTTGCTGCAACTCAAGAAGTTCCCCGACTTACCCGTCTCCACTCGAGAGGAAGCACGTGGTGTCCCGCACACATCCAGGGGAGCCCCGTTTCCGCCTCCTAGCTCGAGATGAGGGATCCTTTCCCTGTTTCGTAGGGAAAGAATTCCCGGCGTTCCCGTCGCATCTCAAGAGGAGGCGCTCTTCACAGGAAAGGCGAGAGGAACTCCAGGGTCGTGCCACCATTCCAAGAGTCCCCCAGATGTGTCAGTCCATTCCAGAGGAACCTGTTTTCCCTGCACTTGACGTTCAAGACGAGGATCGACTCCCACCACGTGTGCACGCGGGACAGCCCTGTGGGAAAGCCTCGTGGGAAAGCCTCGTGGGAAAGACTCGAGGGAAAACCATAGATCCTTTGATCCACGCGGGGAATGCGTGACACTGCTGCTACCGCTCTGGAGGAAAGCGCAATGCATGCCCGCATTCGAGACGAGGACTGACTCCCCTGGGGAGACTCCAGAAGTACCCCAAGATCCATGTCAGCACTGGAGAGGAATCCTCAGGTTCCGGCCCCGACTCCACACAAGGTCTTAGGCCCCGGCATCAACGGGAGAGGAATCCCGAGACACCCCCGAGGAACTCGCATGGGGACTGGCCTTTCCTGAGGCCACCAGAGCGGGTCTCTGTGGTCCCCGTCGTAAGTCGAGAGCACCTGCCGCAACTCGAGAAAATCCAGGAGGTTTTGCCCTCCAGGTGAGATGAGGCCCATTTCCGCTGAGGGTTCTCGAGGCCAATCACATCTAACCACTGAAACTTCCAAAGGGTCCTTCACACCATTGCTGCAACTCAAGAAGTTCCCCGACATACCCGTCTCCACTCGAGAGGAAGCACGTGGGGTCCCGCACACATCCAGGGGAGCCCCGTTTCCGCCTCCTAGCTCGAGATGAGGGATCCTTTCCCTGTTTCGTAGGGAAAGAATTCCCGGCGTTCCCGTCGCATCTCAAGAGGAGGCGCTCTCCACAGGAAAGGCGAGAGGAACTCCAGGGTCGTGCCACCATTCCAAGTGTCCCCCAGATGTGTCAGTCCATTCCAGAGGAACCTGTTTTCCCTGCACTGCCTTGACGTTCAAGCCGAGGATCGACTCCCACCACGTGTGCACGTGGGACAGCCCTGTGGGAAAGCCTCGTGGGAAAGCCTCGTGGGAAAGACTCGAGGGAAAACCATAGATCCTTTGATCCACGCGGCGGACTGCTTGACACTGCTGCTACCGCTCTGGAGGAAAGCGCAAGTGCATGCCCGCATTCGAGACGAGGACTGACTCCCCTGGGGAGACTCCAGAAGTACCCCAAGATCCATGTCAGCACTGGAGAGGAATCCTCAGGTTCCGGCCCCGACTCCACACAAGGTCTTAGGCCCCGGCATCGACGGGAGAGGAATCCCGAGAGGCCCCCGAGGAACTCGCATGGGGACTGGCCTTTCCTGTGGCCACCAGAGCGGGTCCCTGAGGTCCCCGTCGTAAGTCGAGAGCACCTGCCGCAACTCGAGAAAATCCACAAGGTTTTGCCCTCCAGGCGAGATGAGGCCCATTTCCGCTGAGGCTTCTCGAGGCTAATCAAGTCTAACCACTGGAACTTCAAAAGGGTCCTTCACACCCTTGCTGCAACTCAAGAAGTTCCCCGACATACCCGTCTGCACTCGAGAGGAAGCACGTGGGTCACGCACACATCCAGGGGAGCCCCGTTTCCGCCTCCTAGCTCGAGATGAGGGATCCTTTCCCTGTTTCGTAGGGAAAGAATTCCCGGCGTTCCCGTCGCATCTCAAGAGGAGGCGCTCTCCACAGGAAAGGCGAGAGGAACTCCAGGGTCGTGACACCATTCCAAGAGTCCCCCAGATGTGTCAGTCCATTCCAGAGGAACCTGTTTTCCCTGCACTGCCTTGACGTTCAAGCCGAGGATCGACTCCCACCACGTGTGCACGTGGGACAGCCCTGTGGGAAAGCCTCGTGGGAAAGCCTCGTGGGAAAGACTCGAGGGAAAACCATAGATCCTTTGATCCACGCGGCGGACTGCGTGACACTGCTGCTACCGCTCTGGAGGAAAGCGCAAGTGCATGCCCGCATTCGAGACGAGGACTGACTCCCCTGGGGAGAATCCAGAAGTACCCCAAGATCCATGTCAGCACTGGAGAGGAATCCTCAGGTTCCGGCCCCGACTCCACACAAGGTCTTAGGCCCCGGCATCGACGGGAGAGGAATCCCGAGAGGTCCCCGAGGAACTCGCATGGGGACTGGCCTTTCCTGAGGCCACCAGAGCGGGTCCCTGAGGTCCCCGTCGTAAGTCGAGAGCACCTGCCGCAACTCGAGAAAATCCAGGAGGTTTTGCCCTCCAGGCGAGATGAGGCCTATTTCCGCTGAGGCTTCTCGAGGCTAATCACGTCTAACCACTGGAACTTCCAAAGGGTCCTTCACACCCTTGCTGCAACTCAAGAAGTTCCCCGACATACCCGTCTCCACTCGAGAGGAAGCACGTGGGTCCCGCACACATCCAGGGGAGCCCCGTTTCCGCCTCCTAGCTCGAGATGAGGGATCCTTTCCCTGTTTCGTAGGGAAAGAATTCCCGGCGTTCCCGTCGCATCTCAAGAGGAGGCGCTCTCCACAGGAAAGGCGAGAGGAACTCCAGGGTCGTGCCACCATTCCAAGAGTCCCCCAGATGTGTCAGTCCATTCCAGAGGAACCTGTTTTCCCTGCACTGCCTTGACGTTCAAGCCGAGGATCGACTCCCACCACGTGTGCACGTGGGACAGCCCTGTGGGAAAGCCTCGTGGGAAAGCCTCGTGGGAAAGACTCGAGGGAAAACCAAACATCCTTTGATCCACGCGGCAGACTGCGTGACACTGATGCTACCGCTCTGGAGGAAAGCGCAAGTGCATGCCCGCATTCGAGACGAGGACTGACTCCCCTGGGGAGACTCCAGAAGTACCCCAAGATCCATGTCAGCACTGGAGAAGAATCCTCAGGTTCCGGCCCCGACTCCACACAAGGTCTTAGGCCCCGGCATCGACGGAAGAGGAATCCCGAGAGGCCCCCGAGGAACTCGCATGGGGACTGGCCTTTCCTGAGGCCATCAGAGCGAGTCCCTGAGGTCCCCGTCGTAAGTCGAGAGCACCTGCCGCAACTCGAGAAAATCCAGGAGGATTTGCCCTCCAGGCGAGATGAGGCCCATTTCCGCTGAGGCTTCTCGAGGCCAATCACGTCTAACCACTGGAACTTCCAAAGGGTCCTTCACACCCTTGCTGCAACTCAAGAAGTTCCCCGACATACCCGTCTCCACTCGAGAGGAAGCACGTGGTGTCCCGCACACATCCAGGGGAGCCCCGTTTCCGCCTCCTATCTCGAGATGAGGGATCCTTTCCCTGTTTTGTAGGGAAAGAATTCCCGGCGTTCCCGTCCATCTCAAGAGGAGGCGCTCTCCACAGGAAAGGCGAGAGGAACTCCAGGGTCGTGACACCATTCCAAGAGTCCCCCAGATGTGTCAGTCCATTCCAGACGAACCTGTTTTCCCTGCACTGCCTTGACGTTCAAGCCGAGGATCGACTCCCACCACGTGTGCACGTGGGACAGCCCTGTGGGAAAGCCTCGTGGGAAAGCCTCGTGGGAAAGACTCGAGTGAAAACCATAGATCCTTTGATCCACGCGGCGGACTGCGTTATACTGCTGCTACCGCTCTGGAGGAAAGCGCAATGCATGCCCGCATTCGAGACGAGGACTGACTCCCCTGGGGAGACTCCAGACGTACCACAAGATCCATGTCAACACTGGAGAGGAATCCTCAGGTTCCGGCCCCGACTCCACACAAGGTCTTTGGCCCCGGCATCGACGGGAGAGGAATCCCGAGAGGCCCCCGAGGAACTCGCATGGGGACTGGCCTTTCCTGAGGCCACCAGAGCGGGTCCCTGAGGTCCCCGTCGTAAGTCGAGAGCACCTGCCGCAACTCGAGAAAATCCAGGAGGTTTTGCCCTCCAGGCGAGATGAGGCCCATTTCCGCTGAGGCTTCTCGAGGCCAATCACATCTAACCACTGGACCTTCCAAAGGGTCCTTCACACCCTTGCTGCAACTCAAGAAGTTCCCCGACATACCCGTCTCCACTCAAGAGGAAGCACGTGGTGTCCCGCACACATCCAGGGGAGCCCCGTTTCCGCTTCCTAGCTCGAGATGAGGGATCCTTTCCCTGTTTCGTAGGGAAAGAATTCCCGGCGTTCCCGTCGCATCTCAAGAGGAGGCGCTCTCCACAGGAAAGGCGAGAGGAACTCCAGGGTCGTGCCACCATTCCAAGAGTCCCCCAGATGTGTCAGTCCATTCCAGAGGAACCTGTTTTCCCTGCACTGCCTTGACGTTCAAGCCGAGGATCGACTCCCACCACGTGTGCACGTGGGACAGCCCTGAGGGAAAGCCTCGTGGGAAAGCCTCGTGGGAAAGACTCGAGGGAAAACCATAGGTCGTTTAATCCACGCGGCGGACTGTGTGACACTGCTGCTACCGCACTGGAGGAAAGCACAATGCATGCCCGCATTCGAGACGAGGACTGACTCCCCTGGGGAGACTCCAGAAGTACCCCAAGATCCATGTCAGCACTGGAGAGGAATCCTCAGGTTCCGGCCCCGACTCCACACAAGGTCTTAGGCCCCGGCATCGACGGGAGAGGAATACCGAGACGCCCCCGAGGAACTCGCATGGGGACTGGCCTTTCCTGAGGCCACCAGAGCGGGTCCCTGAGGTCCCCGTCGTAAGTCGAGAGCACCTGCCGCAACTCGAGAAAATCCAGGAGGTTTTGCCCTCCAGGTGAGATGAGGCCCATTTCCGCTGAGGCTTCTCGAGGCCAATCACATCTAACCACTGGAACTGCCAAGGGTCCTTCACACCATTGCTGCAACTCAAGAAGTTCCCCGACATACCCGTCTGCACTCGAGAGGAAGCACGTGGTGTCCCGCACACATCCAGGGGAGCCCCGTTTCCGCCTCCTAGCTCGAGATGAGGGATCCTTTCCCTGTTTCGTAGGGAAAGAATTCCCGGCGTTCCCGTCGCATCTCAAGAGGAGGCGCTCTCCACAGGAAAGGCGAGAGGAACTCCAGGGTCGTGCCACCATTCCAAGAGTCCCCCAGATGTGTCAGTCCATTTAAGAGGAACCTGTTTTCCCTGCACTGCCTTGACGTTCAAGCCGAGGATCGACTCCCACCACGTGTGCACGTGGGACAGCCCTGTGGGAAAGCCTCGTGGGAAAGCCTCGTGGGAAGACTCGAGGGAAAAACATAGATCCTTTGATCCACGCGGCGGACTGCGTGACACTGCTGCTACCGCTCTGGAGGAAAGCGCAATGCATGCCCGCATTCGAGACGAGGACTGACTCCCCTGGGGAGACTCCAGAATACCCCAAGATCCATGTCAGCACTGGAGAGGAATCCTCAGGTTCCGGCCCCGACTCCACACAAGGTCTTAGGCCCCGGCATCGACGGGAGAGGAATCCCGAGACGCCCCCGAGGAACTCGCATGGGGACTGGCCTTTCCTGAGGCCACCAGAGCGGGTCCCTGAGGTCCCCGTCGTAAGTCGAGAGCACCTGCCGCAACTCGAGAAAATCCAGGAGGTTTTGCCCTCCAGGCGAGATGAGGCCCATTTCCGCTGAGGCTTCTCGAGGCCAATCACATCTAACCACTGGAACTTCCAAAGGGTCCTTCACACCATTGCTGCAACTCAAGAAGTTCCCCAACATACCCGTCTCCACTCGAGAGGAAGCACGTGGGGTCCCGCACACATCCAGGGGAGCCCGGTTTCCGCCTCCTAGCTCGAGATGAGGGATCTTTTCCCTGTTTCGTAGGGAAAGAATTCCCGGCGTGCCCGTCGCATCTCAAGAGGAGGCGCTCTCCACAGGAAAGGCGAGAGGAACTCCAGGATCGTGACACCATTCCAAGAGTCCCCCAGATGTGTCAGTCCATTACAGAGGAACCTGTTTTCCCTCCACTGCCTTGACGTTCAAGCCGAGGATCGACTCCCACCACGTGTGCACGTGGGACAGCCCTGTGAGAAAGCCTCGTGGGAAAGCCTCGTGGGAAAGACTCGAGGGAAAACCATAGATCCTTTGATCCACGCGGCGGACTGCGTGACACTGCTGCTACCGCTCTGGAGGAAAGCGCAATGCTTGCCCGCATTCGAGACGAGGACTGACTCCCCTGGGGAGACTCCAGACGTAACCCAAGATCCATGTCAGCACTGGAGAGGAATCCTCTGGTTCCGGCCCCGTCTCCACACAAGGTCTTTGGCCCCGGCATCGACGGGAGAGGAATCCCGAGAGGCCCCCGAGGATCTCGCATGGGGACTGGCCTTTCCTGAGGCCACCAGAGCGGGTCCCTGAGGGCCCCGTCGTAAGTCAAGAGCACCTGCCGCAACTCGAGAAAATCCAGGAGGTTTTGCCCTCCAGGCGAGATGAGGCCCATTTCCACTGAGGCTTCTCGAGGCCAATCACATCTAACCACTGGAACTTCCAAAGGGTCCTTCACACCCTTGCTGCAACTCAAGAAGTTCCCCGACATACCCGTCTCCACTCAAGAGGAAGCACGTGGTGTCCCGCACACATCCAGGGGAGCCCCGTTTCCGCCTCCTAGCTCGAGATGTGGGATCCTTTCCCTGTTTCGTAAGGAAAGAATTCCCGGCGTTCCCGTCGCATCTCAAGAGGAGGCGCTCTCCACAGGAAAGGCGAGAGGAACTCCAGGGTCGTGCCACCAATCCAAGAGTCCCCCAGATGTGTCAGTCCATTCCAGAGGAACCTGTTTTCCCTGCACTGCCTTGACGTTCAAGCCGAGGATCGACTCCCACCACGTGTGCACGTGGGACAGCCCTGTGGGAAAGCCTCGTGGGAAAGCCTCGTGGGAAAGACTCGAGGGAAAACCATAGATCCTTTGATCCACGCGGCGGACTGCGTGACAATGCTGCTACCGCTCTGGAGGAAAGCACAATGCATGCCCGCATTCGAGACGAGGACTGACTCCCCTGGGGAGACTCCAGAAGTACCCCAAGATCCATGTCAGCACTGGAGAGGAATCCTCAGGTTCCGGCCCCGACTCCACACAAGGTCTTAGGCCCCGGCATCGACGGGAGAGGAATCCCGAGACGCCCCAGAGGAACTCTCATGGGGACTGGCTTTTCCTGAGGCCACCAGAGCGGTTCCCTGAGGTCCCCGTCGTAAGTCGAGAGCACCTGCCGCAACTCGAGAAAATCCAGGAGGATTTGCCCTCCAGGTGAGATGAGGCCCATTTCCGCTGAGGCTTCTCGAGGCCAATCACATCTAACCACTGGAATTGCCAAGGGTCCTTCACACCATTGCTGCAACTCAAGAAGTTCCCCGACATTCCCGTCTGCACTCGAGAGGAAGCACGTGGTGTCCCGCACATCCAGGGGAGCCCCGTTTCCGCCTCCTAGCTCGAGATGAGGGATCCTTTCCCTGTTTCGTAGGGAAAGAATTCCCGGCGTTCCCGTCACATCTCAAGAGGAGGCGCTCTCCACAGGAAAGGCGAGAGGAACTCCAGGGTCGTGCCACCATTCCAAGAGTCCCCCAGATGTGTCAGTCCATTCCAGATTAACCTGTTTTCCCTGCACTGCCTTGACGTTCAAGCCGAGGATCGACTCCCACCACGTGTGCACGTGGGAAAGCCCTGTGGGAAAGCCTCGTGGGAAAGCCTCGTGGGAAAGACTCGAGGGAAAACCATAGATCCTTTGATCCACGCGGCGGACTGCGTGACACTGCTGCTACCGCTCTGGAGGAAAGCGCAATGCATGCCCGCATTCGAGACGAGGACTGACTCCCCTGGGGAGACTCCAGACGTACCCCACGATCCATGTCAGCACTGGAGAGGAATCCTCAGGTTCCGGCCCCGACTCCACACAAGGTCTTAGGCCCCGGCATCGACGGGAGAGGAATCCCGAGAGGCCCCCGAGGAACTCGCATGGGGACTGGCCTTTCCTGAGGCCACCAGAGCGGGTCCCTGAGGTCCCCGTCGTAAGTCGAGAGCACCTGCCGCAACTCGAGAAAATCCAGGAGGTTTTGCCCTCCAGGCGAGATGAGGCCCATTTCCGCTGAGGCTTCTCGAGGCCAATCACATCTAACCACTGGACCTTCCAAAGGGTCCTTCACACCATTGCTGCAACTCAAGAAGTTCCCCGACATACCCGTCTCCACTCGAGAGGAAGCACCTGGTGTCCCGCACACATCCAGGGGAGCCCCGTTTCTCCCTCCTAGCTCGAGATGAGGGATCCTTTCCCTGTTTCGTAGGGAAAGAATTCCCGGCGTTCCTGTCGCATCTCAAGAGGAGGCGCTCTCCACAGGAAAGGCGAGAGGAACTCCAGGGTCGTGCCACCATTCCAAGAGTCCCCAAGATGTGTCAGTCCATTCCAGAGGAACCTGTTGTACCTGCACTACCTTGACGTTCAAGCCGAGGATCCACTCCCACCACGTGTGCACGTGGGACAGCCCTGTGGGAAAGCCTCGTGGGAAAGCCTCGTGGGAAAGACTCGAGGGAAAACCATAGATCCTTTGATCCACGCGGCGGACTGCGTGACACTGCTGCTACCGCTCTGGAGGAAAGCGCAAGTGCATGCCCGCATTCGAGACGAGGACTGACGCCCCTGGGGAGACTCCAGAAGTACCCCAAGATCCATGTCAGCACTGGAGAGGAATCCTCAGGTTCCGGCCCCGACTCCACGCAAGGTCTTAGGCCCCGGCATCTACAGGAGAGGAATCCCGAGACGCCCCCGAGGAACTCGCTTGGGGACTGGCCTTTCCTGAGGCCACCAGAGCGGGTCCCTGAGGTCCCCATTGTAAGTCGAGAGCACCTGCCGCAACTCGAGAAAATCTAGCAGGTTTTGCCCTCCAGGCGAGATGAGGCCAATTTCCGCTGAGGCTTCTCGAGGCGAATCACATCTAACCACTGGAACTTCCAAAGGGTCCTTCACACCATTGCTGCAACTCAAGAAGTTCCCCGACATACCCGTCTCCACTCGAGAGGAAGCACGTGGTGTCCCGCACACATCCAGGGGAGCCCCGTTTCCGCCTCCTAGCTCGAGATGTGGGATCCTTTCCCTGTTTCGTAAGGAAAGAATTCCCGGCGTTCCCGTCGCATCTCAAGAGGAGGCGCTCTCCACAGGAAAGGCGAGAGGAACTCCAGGGTCGTGCCACCAATCCAAGAGTCCCCCAGATGTGTCAGTCCATTCCAGAGGAACCTGTTTTCCCTGCACTGCCTTGACGTTCAAGCCGAGGATCGACTCCCACCACGTGTGCACGTGGGACAGCCCTGTGGGAAAGCCTCGTGGGAAAGCCTCGTGGGAAAGACTCGAGGGAAAACCATAGATCCTTTGATCCACGCGGCGGACTGCGTGACAATGCTGCTACCGCTCTGGAGGAAAGCACAATGCATGCCCGCATTCGAGACGAGGACTGACTCCCCTGGGGAGACTCCAGAAGTACCCCAAGATCCATGTCAGCACTGGAGAGGAATCCTCAGGTTCCGGCCCCGACTCCACACAAGGTCTTAGGCCCCGGCATCGACGGGAGAGGAATCCCGAGACGCCCCAGAGGAACTCTCATGGGGACTGGCTTTTCCTGAGGCCACCAGAGCGGTTCCCTGAGGTCCCCGTCGTAAGTCGAGAGCACCTGCCGCAACTCGAGAAAATCCAGGAGGATTTGCCCTCCAGGTGAGATGAGGCCCATTTCCGCTGAGGCTTCTCGAGGCCAATCACATCTAACCACTGGAATTGCCAAGGGTCCTTCACACCATTGCTGCAACTCAAGAAGTTCCCCGACATTCCCGTCTGCACTCGAGAGGAAGCACGTGGTGTCCCGCACATCCAGGGGAGCCCCGTTTCCGCCTCCTAGCTCGAGATGAGGGATCCTTTCCCTGTTTCGTAGGGAAAGAATTCCCGGCGTTCCCGTCACATCTCAAGAGGAGGCGCTCTCCACAGGAAAGGCGAGAGGAACTCCAGGGTCGTGCCACCATTCCAAGAGTCCCCCAGATGTGTCAGTCCATTCCAGATTAACCTGTTTTCCCTGCACTGCCTTGACGTTCAAGCCGAGGATCGACTCCCACCACGTGTGCACGTGGGAAAGCCCTGTGGGAAAGCCTCGTGGGAAAGCCTCGTGGGAAAACTCGAGGGAAAACCATAGATCCTTTGATCCACGCGGCGGACTGCGTGACACTGCTGCTACCGCTCTGGAGGAAAGCGCAATGCATGCCCGCATTCGAGACGAGGACTGACTCCCCTGGGGAGACTCCAGACGTACCCCACGATCCATGTCAGCACTGGAGAGGAATCCTCAGGTTCCGGCCCCGACTCCACACAAGGTCTTAGGCCCCGGCATCGACGGGAGAGGAATCCCGAGAGGCCCCCGAGGAACTCGCATGGGGACTGGCCTTTCCTGAGGCCACCAGAGCGGGTCCCTGAGGTCCCCGTCGTAAGTCGAGAGCACCTGCCGCAACTCGAGAAAATCCAGGAGGTTTTGCCCTCCAGGCGAGATGAGGCCCATTTCCGCTGAGGCTTCTCGAGGCCAATCACATCTAACCACTGGACCTTCCAAAGGGTCCTTCACACCATTGCTGCAACTCAAGAAGTTCCCCGACATACCCGTCTCCACTCGAGAGGAAGCACCTGGTGTCCCGCACACATCCAGGGGAGCCCCGTTTCTCCCTCCTAGCTCGAGATGAGGGATCCTTTCCCTGTTTCGTAGGGAAAGAATTCCCGGCGTTCCTGTCGCATCTCAAGAGGAGGCGCTCTCCACAGGAAAGGCGAGAGGAACTCCAGGGTCGTGCCACCATTCCAAGAGTCCCCAAGATGTGTCAGTCCATTCCAGAGGAACCTGTTGTACCTGCACTACCTTGACGTTCAAGCCGAGGATCCACTCCCACCACGTGTGCACGTGGGACAGCCCTGTGGGAAAGCCTCGTGGGAAAGCCTCGTGGGAAAGACTCGAGGGAAAACCATAGATCCTTTGATCCACGCGGCGGACTGCGTGACACTGCTGCTACCGCTCTGGAGGAAAGCGCAAGTGCATGCCCGCATTCGAGACGAGGACTGACGCCCCTGGGGAGACTCCAGAAGTACCCCAAGATCCATGTCAGCACTGGAGAGGAATCCTCAGGTTCCGGCCCCGACTCCACGCAAGGTCTTAGGCCCCGGCATCTACAGGAGAGGAATCCCGAGACGCCCCCGAGGAACTCGCTTGGGGACTGGCCTTTCCTGAGGCCACCAGAGCGGGTCCCTGAGGTCCCCATTGTAAGTCGAGAGCACCTGCCGCAACTCGAGAAAATCTAGCAGGTTTTGCCCTCCAGGCGAGATGAGGCCAATTTCCGCTGAGGCTTCTCGAGGCGAATCACATCTAACCACTGGAACTTCCAAAGGGTCCTTCACACCATTGCTGCAACTCAAGAAGTTCCCCGACATACCCGTCTCCACTCGAGAGGAAGCACGAGGGTCCCGCACACATCCAGGGGAGCCCCGTTTCCGCCTCCTAGCTCGAGATGAGGGATCCTTTCCCTGTTTCG
Organism: Ovis canadensis; assembly: GCF_042477335.2. Lineage (NCBI taxonomy): Eukaryota > Metazoa > Chordata > Mammalia > Artiodactyla > Bovidae > Ovis > Ovis canadensis. The sequence continues at coordinate 6,949,843 of NC_091258.1, read as the reverse complement.
TAGGGAAAGAATTCCCGGCGTTCCCGTCGCATCTCAAGAGGAGGCGCTCTCCACAGGAAAGGCGAGAGGAACTCCAGGGTCGTGTCACCATTCCAAGAGTCCCCCAGATGTGTCAATCCATTCCAGAGGAACCTGTTTTCCCTGCACTGCCTTGACGTTCAAGCCGAGGATCGACTCCCACCACGTGTGCACGTGGGACAGCACTGTGGGAAAACCTCGTGGGAAAGCCTCGTGGGAAAGACTCGAGGGAAAACCATAGATCCTTTGATCCACGCGGCGGACTGCGTGACACTGCTGCTACCGCTCTGGAGGAAAGCGCAATGCATGCCCGCATTCGAGACGAGGACTGACTCCCCTGGGGAGACTCCAGACGTACCCCAAGATCCATGTCAGCACTGGAAAGGAATCCTCAGGTTCCGGCCCCGACTCCACACAAGGTCTTAGGCCCCGGCATCGACGGGAGAGGAATCCCGAGAGGCCCCCGAGGAACTCGCATGGGGACTGGCCTTTCCTGAGGCCACCAGAGCGGGTCCCTGAGGTCCCCGTCGTAAGTCGAGAGCACCTGCCGCAACTCGAGAAAATCCAGGAGGTTTTGCCCTCCAGGCGAGATGAGGCCCATTTCCGCTGAGGCTTCTCGAGGCCAATCACATCTAACGACTGGAACTTCCAAAGGGTCCTTCACACCCTTGCTGCAACTCAAGAAGTTCCCCGACTTACCCGTCTCCACTCGAGAGGAAGCACTTGGTGTCCCGCACACATCCAGGGGAGCCCCGTTTCCGCCTCCTAGCTCGAGATGAGGGATCCTTTCCCTGTTTCGTAGGGAAAGAATTCCCGGCGTTCCCGTCGCATCTCAAGAGGAGGCGCTCTCCACAGGAAAGGCGAGAGGAACTCCAGGGTCGTGCCACCATTCCAAGAGTCCCCCAGATGTGTCAGTCCATTCCAGAGGAACCTGTTTTCCCTGCACTTGACGTTCAAGACGAGGATCGACTCCCACCACGTGTGCACGCGGGACAGCCCTGTGGGAAAGCCTCGTGGGAAAGCCTCGTGGGAAAGACTCGAGGGAAAACCATAGATCCTTTGATCCACGCGGGGAATGCGTGACACTGCTGCTACCGCTCTGGAGGAAAGCGCAATGCATGCCCGCATTCGAGACGAGGACTGACTCCCCTGGGGAGACTCCAGAAGTACCCCAAGATCCATGTCAGCACTGGAGAGGAATCCTCAGGTTCCGGCCCCGACTCCACACAAGGTCTTAGGCCCCGGCATCAACGGGAGAGGAATCCCGAGAGGCCCCCGAGGAACTCGCATGGGGACTGGCCTTTCCTGAGGCCACCAGAGCGGGTCCCTGAGGTCCCCGTCGTAAGTCGAGAGCACCTGCCGCAACTCGAGAAAATCCAGGAGGTTTTGCCCTCCAGGCGAGATGAGGCCCATTTCCGCTGAGGCTTCTCGAGGCCAATCACATCTAACCACTGGAACTTCCAAAGGGTCCTTCACACCCTTGCTGCAACTCAAGAAGTTCCCCGACATACCCGTCTCCACTCGAGAGGAAGCACGTGGGGTCCCGCACACATCCAGGGGAGCCCCGTTTCCGCCTCCTATCTCGAGATGAGGGATCTTTTCCCTGTTTCGTAGGGAAAGAATTCCCGGCGTGCCCGTCGCATCTCAAGAGGAGGCGCTCTCCACAGGAAAGGCGAGAGGAACTCCAGGGTCGTGACACCATTCCAAGAGTCCCCCAGATGTGTCAGTCCATTCCAGAGGAACCTGTTTTCCCTGCACTGCCTTGACGTTCAAGCCGAGGATCGACTCCCACCACGTGTGCACGTGGGACAGCCCTGTGGGAAAGCCTCGTGGGAAAGCCTCGTGGGAAAGACTCGAGGGAAAACCATAGATCCTTTGATCCACGCGGCGGACTGCGTGACGCTGCTGCTACCGCTCTGGAGGAAAGCACAATGCATGCCCGCATTCGAGACGAGGACTGACTCCCCTGGGGAGACTCCAGACGTACCACAAGATCCATGTCAACACTGGAGAGGAATCCTCAGGTTCCGGCACCGACTCCACACAAGGTCTTTGGCCCCGGCATCGACGGGAGAGGAATCCCGAGAGGCCCCCGAGGAACTCGCAGGGGGACTGGCCTTTCCTGAGGCCACCAGAGCGGGTCCCTGAGGTCCCCGTCGTAAGTCGAGAGCACCTGCCGCAACTCGAGAAAATCCAGGAGGTTTTGCCCTCCAGGCGAGATGAGGCCCATTTCCGCTGAGGCTTCTCGAGGCCAATCACATCTAACGACTGGAACTTCCAAAGGGTCCTTCACACCCTTGCTGCAACTCAAGAAGTTCCCCGACTTACCCGTCTCCACTCGAGAGGAAGCACGTGGTGTCCCGCACACATCCAGGGGAGCCCCGTTTCCGCCTCCTAGCTCGAGATGAGGGATCCTTTCCCTGTTTCGTAGGGAAAGAATTCCCGGCGTTCCCGTCGCATCTCAAGAGGAGGCGCTCTCCACAGGAAAGGCGAGAGGAACTCCAGGGTCGTGCCACCATTCCAAGAGTCCCCCAGATGTGTCAGTCCATTCCAGAGGAACCTGTTTTCCCTGCACTTGACGTTCAAGACGAGGATCGACTCCCACCACGTGTGCACGCGGGACAGCCCTGTGGGAAAGCCTCGTGGGAAAGCCTCGTGGGAAAGACTCGAGGGAAAACCATAGATCCTTTGATCCACGCGGGGAATGCGTGACACTGCTGCTACCGCTCTGGAGGAAAGCGCAATGCATGCCCGCATTCGAGACGAGGACTGACTCCCCTGGGGAGACTCCAGAAGTACCCCAAGATCCATGTCAGCACTGGAGAGGAATCCTCAGGTTCCGGCCCCGACTCCACACAAGGTCTTAGGCCCCGGCATCGACGGGAGAGGAATCCCGAGAGGCCCCCGAGGAACTCGCATGGGGACTGGCCTTTCCTGAGGCCACCAGAGCGGGTCCCTGAGGTCCCCGTCGTAAGTCGAGAGCACCTGCCGCAACTCGAGAAAATCCACAAGGTTTTGCCCTCCAGGCGAGATGAGGCCCATTTCCGCTGAGGCTTCTCGAGGCTAATCAAGTCTAACCACTGGAACTTCCAAAGGGTCCTTCACACCCTTGCTGCAACTCAAGAAGTTCCCCGACATACCCGTCTCCACTCGAGAGGAAGCACGTGGGTCAAGCACACATCCAGGGGAGCCCCGTTTCCGCCTCCTAGCTCGAGATGAGGGATCCTTTCCCTGTTTCGTAGGGAAAGAATTCCCGGCGTTCCCGTCGCATCTCAAGAGGAGGCGCTCTCCACAGGAAAGGCGAGAGGAACTCCAGGGTCGTGACACCATTCCAAGAGTCCCCCAGATGTGTCAGTCCATTCCAGAGGAACCTGTTTTCCCTGCACTGCCTTGACGTTCAAGCCGAGGATCGACTCCCACCACGTGTGCACGTGGGACAGCCCTGTGGGAAAGCCTCGTGGGAAAGCCTCGTGGGAAAGACTCGAGGGAAAACCATAGATCCTTTGATCCACGCGGCGGACTGCGTGACACTGCTGCTACCGCTCTGGAGGAAAGCGCAAGTGCATGCCCGCATTCGAGACGAGGACTGACTCCCCTGGGGAGACTCCAGAAGTACCCCAAGATCCATGTCAGCACTGGAGAGGAATCCTCAGGTTCCGGCCCCGACTCCACACAAGGTCTTAGGCCCCGGCATCGACGGGAGAGGAATCCCGAGTGGTCCCCGAGGAACTCGCATGGGGACTGGCCTTTCCTGAGGCCACCAGAGCGGGTCCCTGAGGTCCCCGTCGTAAGTCGAGAGCACCTGCCGCAACTCGAGAAAATCCAGGAGGTTTTGCCCTCCAGGCGAGATGAGGCCCATTTCCGCTGAGGCTTCTCGAGGCTAATCACGTCTAACCACTGGAACTTCCAAAGGGTCCTTCACACCCTTGCTGCAACTCAAGAAGTTCCCCGACATACCCGTCTCCACTCGAGAGGAAGCACGTGGGTCCCGCACACATCCAGGGGAGCCCCGTTTCCGCCTCCTAGCTCGAGATGAGGGATCCTTTCCCTGTTTCGTAGGGAAAGAATTCCCGGCGTTCCCGTCGCATCTCAAGAGGAGGCGCTCTCCACAGGAAAGGCGAGAGGAACTCCAGGGTCGTGCCACCATTCCAAGAGTCCCCCAGATGTGTCAGTCCATTCCAGAGGAACCTGTTTTCCCTGCACTGCCTTGACGTTCAAGCCGAGGATCGACTCCCACCACGTGTGCACGTGGGACAGCCCTGTGGGAAAGCCTCGTGGGAAAGCCTCGTGGGAAAGACTCGAGGGAAAACCAAACATCCTTTGATCCACGCGGCGGACTGCGTGACACTGCTGCTACCGCTCTGGAGGAAAGCGCAAGTGCATGCCCGCATTCGAGACGAGGACTGACTCCCCTGGGGAGACTCCAGAAGTACCCCAAGATCCATGTCAGCACTGGAGAGGAATCCTCAGGTTCCGGCCCCGACTCCACACAAGGTCTTAGGCCCCGGCATCGACGGGAGAGGAATCCCGAGAGGCCCCCGAGGAACTCGCATGGGGACTGGCCTTTCCTGAGGCCACCAGAGCGGGTCCCTGAGGTCCCCGTCGTAAGTCGAGAGCACATGCCGCAACTCGAGAAAATCCAGGAGGTTTTGCCCTCCAGGCGAGATGAGGCCCATTTCCGCTGAGGCTTCTCGAGGCTAATCACGTCTAACCACTGGAACTTCCAAAGGGTCCTTCACACCCTGGCTGCAACTCAAGAAGTTCCCCGACATACCCGTCTCCACTCGAGAGGAAGCACGTGGGTCCCGCACACATCCAGGGGAGCCCCGTTTCCGCCTCCTAGCTCGAGATGAGGGATCCTTTCCCTGTTTCGTAGGGAAAGAATTCCCGGCGTGCCCGTCGCATCTCAAGAGGAGGCGCTCTCCACAGGAAAGGCGAGAGGAACTCCAGGGTCGTGCCACCATTCCAAGAGTCCCCCAGATGTGTCAGTCCATTCCAGAGGAACCTGTTTTCCCTGCACTTGACGTTCAAGACGAGGATCGACTCCCACCACGTGTGCACGCGGGACAGCCCTGTGGGAAAGCCTCGTGGGAAAGCCTCGTGGGAAAGACTCGAGGGAAAACCATAGATCCTTTGATCCACGCGGGGAATGCGTGACACTGCTGCTACCGCTCTGGAGGAAAGCGCAATGCATGCCCGCATTCGAGACGAGGACTGACTCCCCTGGGGAGACTCCAGAAGTACCCCAAGATCCATGTCAGCACTGGAGAGGAATCCTCAGGTTCCGGCCCCGACTCCACACAAGGTCTTAGGCCCCGGCATCAACGGGAGAGGAATCCCGAGACACCCCCGAGGAACTCGCATGGGGACTGGCCTTTCCTGAGGCCACCAGAGAGGTTCCCTGAGGTCCCCGTCGTAAGTCGAGAGCACCTGCTGCAACTCTACAAAATCCAGGAGGTTTTGCCCTCCAGGTGAGATGAGGCCCATTTCCGCTGAGGGTTCTCGAGGCCAATCACATCTAACCACTGAAACTTCCAAAGGGTCCTTCACACCATTGCTGCAACTCAAGAAGTTCCCCGACATACCCGTCTCCACTCGAGAGGAAGCACGTGGGGTCCCGCACACATCCAGGGGAGCCCCGTTTCCGCCTCCTAGCTCGAGATGAGGGATCCTTTCCCTGTTTCGTAGGGAAAGAATTCCCGGCGTTCCCGTCGCATCTCAAGAGGAGGCGCTCTCCACAGGAAAGGCGAGAGGAACTCCAGGGTCGTGCCACCATTCCAAGAGTCCCCCAGATGTGTCAGTCCATTCCAGAGGAACCTGTTTTCCCTGCACTGCCTTGACGTTCAAGCCGAGGATCGACTCCCACCACGTGTGCACGTGGGACAGCCCTGTGGGAAAGCCTCGTGGGAAAGCCTCGTGGGAAAGACTCGAGGGAAAACCATAGATCCTTTGATCCACGCGGCGGACTGCTTGACACTGCTGCTACCGCTCTGGAGGAAAGCGCAAGTGCATGCCCGCATTCGAGACGAGGACTGACTCCCCTGGGGAGACTCCAGAAGTACCCCAAGATCCATGTCAGCACTGGAGAGGAATCCTCAGGTTCCGGCCCCGACTCCACACAAGGTCTTAGGCCCCGGCATCGACGGGAGAGGAATCCCGAGAGGCCCCCGAGGAACTCGCATGGGGACTGGCCTTTCCTGAGGCCACCAGAGCGGGTCCCTGAGGTCCCCGTCGTAAGTCGAGAGCACCTGCCGCAACTCGAGAAAATCCACAAGGTTTTGCCCTCCAGGCGAGATGAGGCCCATTTCCGCTGAGGCTTCTCGAGGCTAATCAAGTCTAACCACTGGAACTTCCAAAGGGTCCTTCACACCCTTGCTGCAACTCAAGAAGTTCCCCGACATACCCGTCTCCACTCGAGAGGAAGCACGTGGGTCAAGCACACATCCAGGGGAGCCCCGTTTCCGCCTCCTAGCTCGAGATGAGGGATCCTTTCCCTGTTTCGTAGGGAAAGAATTCCCGGCGTTCCCGTCGCATCTCAAGAGGAGGCGCTCTCCACAGGAAAGGCGAGAGGAACTCCAGGGTCGTGACACCATTCCAAGAGTCCCCCAGATGTGTCAGTCCATTCCAGAGGAACCTGTTTTCCCTGCACTGCCTTGACGTTCAAGCCGAGGATCGACTCCCACCACGTGTGCACGTGGGACAGCCCTGTGGGAAAGCCTCGTGGGAAAGCCTCGTGGGAAAGACTCGAGGGAAAACCATAGATCCTTTGATCCACGCGGCGGACTGCGTGACACTGCTGCTACCGCTCTGGAGGAAAGCGCAAGTGCATGCCCGCATTCGAGACGAGGACTGACTCCCCTGGGGAGACTCCAGAAGTACCCCCAAGATCCATGTCAGCACTGGAGAGGAATCCTCAGGTTCCGGCCCCGACTCCACACAAGGTCTTAGGCCCCGGCATCGACCAGAGAGGAATCCCGAGAGGTCCCCGAGGAACTCGCATGGGGACTGGCCTTTCCTGAGGCCACCAGAGCGGGTCCCTGAGGTCCCCGTCGTAAGTCGAGAGCACCTGCCGCAACTCGAGAAAATCCACAAGGTTTTGCCCTCCAGGCGAGATGAGGCCCATTTCCGCTGAGGCTTCTCGAGGCTAATCACGTCTAACCACTGGAACTTCCAAAGGGTCCTTCACACCCTTGCTGCAACTCAAGAAGTTCCCCGACATACCCGTCTCCACTCGAGAGGAAGCACGTGGGTCCCGCACACATCCAGGGGAGCCCCGTTTCCGCCTCCTAGCTCGAGATGAGGGATCCTTTCCCTGTTTCGTAGGGAAAGAATTCCCGGCGTTCCCGTCGCATCTCAAGAGGAGGCGCTCTCCACAGGAAAGGCGAGAGGAACTCCAGGGTCGTGCCACCATTCCAAGAGTCCCCCAGATGTGTCAGTCCATTCCAGAGGAACCTGTTTTCCCTGCACTGCCTTGACGTTCAAGCCGAGGATCGACTCCCACCACGTGTGCACGCGGGACAGCCCTGTGGGAAAGCCTCGTGGGAAAGCCTCGTGGGAAAGACTCGAGGGAAAACCAAACATCCTTTGATCCACGCGGCGGACTGCGTGACACTGCTGCTACCGCTCTGGAGGAAAGCGCAAGTGCATGCCCGCATTCGAGACGAGGACTGACTCCCCTGGGGAGACTCCAGAAGTACCCCAAGATCCATGTCAGCACTGGAGAGGAATCCTCAGGTTCCGGCCCCGACTCCACACAAGGTCTTACGCCCCGGCATCGACGGGAGAGGAATCCCGAGAGGCCCCCGAGGAACTCGCATGGGGACTGGCCTTTCCTGAGGCCACCAGAGCGGGTCCCTGAGGTCCCCGTCGTAAGTAGAGAGCACATGCCGCAACTCGAGAAAATCCAGGAGGTTTTGCCCTCCAGGCGAGATGAGGCCCATTTCCGCTGAGGCTTCTCGAGGCTAATCACGTCTAACCACTGGAACTTCCAAAGGGTCCTTCACACCCTGGCTGCAACTCAAGAAGTTCCCCGACATACCCGTCTCCACTCGAGAGGAAGCACGTGGGTCCCGCACACATCCAGGGGAGCCCCGTTTCCGCCTCCTAGCTCGAGATGAGGGATCCTTTCCCTGTTTCGTAGGGAAAGAATTCCCGGCGTTCCCGTCGCATCTCAAGAGGAGGCGCTCTCCACAGGAAAGGCGAGAGGAACTCCAGGGTCGTGCCACCATTCCAAGAGTCCCCCAGATGTGTCAGTCCATTCCAGAGGAACCTGTTTTCCCTGCACTGCCTTGACGTTCAAGCCGAGGATCGACTCCCACCACGTGTGCACGTGGGACAGCCCTGTGGGAAAGCCTCGTGGGAAAGCCTCGTGGGAAAGACTCGAGAGAAAACCAAACATCCTTTGATCCACGCGGCGGACTGCGTGACACTGATGCTACCGCTCTGGAGGAAAGCGCAAGTGCATGCCCGCATTCGAGACGAGGACTGACTCCCCTGGGGAGACTCCAGAAGTACCCCAAGATCCATGTCAGCACTGGAGAAGAATCCTCAGGTTCCGGCCCCGACTCCACACAAGGTCTTAGGCCCCGGCATCGACGGAAGAGGAATCCCGAGAGGCCCCCGAGGAACTCGCATGTGGACTGGCCTTTCCTGAGGCCATCAGAGCGAGTCCCTGAGGTCCCCGTCGTAAGTCGAGAGCAACTGCCGCAACTCGAGAAAATCCAGGAGGTTTTGCCCTCCAGGCGAGATGAGGCCCATTTCCGCTGAGGCTTCTCGAGGCTAATCACATCTAACCACTGGAACTTCCAAAGGGTCCTTCACACCCTTGCTGCAACTCAAGAAGTTCCCCGACATACCCGTCTCCACTCGAGAGGAAGCACGTGGTGTCCCGCACACATCCAGGGGAGCCCCGTTTCCGCCTCCTAGCTCGAGATGAGGGATCCTTTCCCTGTTTTGTAGGGAAAGAATTCCCGGCGTTCCCGTCCATCTCAAGAGGAGGCGCTCTCCACAGGAAAGGCGAGAGGAACTCCAGGGTCGTGACACCATTCCAAGAGTCCCCCAGATGTGTCAGTCCATTCCAGACGAACCTGTTTTCCCTGCACTGCCTTGACGTTCAAGCCGAGGATCGACTCCCACCACGTGTGCACGTGGGACAGCCCTGTGGGAAAGCCTCGTGGGAAAGCCTCGTGGGAAAGACTCGAGTGAAAACCATAGATGCTTTGATCCACGCGGCGGACTGCGTGACATGCTGCTACCGCTCTGGAGGAAAGCGCAAGTGCATGCCCGCATTCGAGACGAGGACTGACTCCCCTGGGGAGACTCCAGAAGTACCCCAAGATCCATGTCAGCACTGGAGAGGAATCCTCAGGTTCCGGCCCCGACTCCACACAAGGTCTTAGGCGCCGGCATCGACGGGAGAGGAATCCCGAGAGGTCCCCGAGGAACTCGCATGGGGACTGGCCTTTCCTGAGGCCACCAGAGCGGGTCCCTAAGGTCCCCGTCGTAAGTCGAGAGCACCTGCCGCAACTCGAGAAAATCCAGGAGGTTTTGCCCTCCAGGCGAGATGAGGCCCATTTCCGCTGAGGCTTCTCGAGGCTAATCACGTCTAACCACTGGAACTTCCAAAGGATCCTTCACACCCTTGCTGCAACTCAAGAAGTTCCCCGACATACCCGTCTCCACTCGAGAGGAAGCACGTGGGTCCCGCACACATCCAGGGGAGCCCCGTTTCCGCCTCCTAGCTCGAGATGAGGGATCCTTTCCCTGTTTCGTAGGGAAAGAATTCCCGGCGTTCCCGTCGCATCTCAAGAGGAGGCGCTCTCCACAGGAAAGGCGAGAGGAACTCCAGGGTCGTGCCACCATTCCAAGAGTCCCCCAGATGTGTCAGTCCATTCCAGAGGAACCTGTTTTCCCTGCACTGCCTTGACGTTCAAGCCGAGGATCGACTCCCATCACGTGTGCACGTGGGACAGCCCTGTGGGAAAGCCTCGTGGGAAAGCCTCGTGGGAAAGACTCGAGGGAAAACCAAACATCCTTTGATCCACGCGGCGGACTGCGTGACACTGCTGCTACCGCTCTGGAGGAAAGCGCAAGTGCATGCCCGCATTCGAGACGAGGACTGACTCCCCTGGGGAGACTCCAGAAGTACCCCAAGATCCATGTCAGCACTGGAGAGGAATCCTCAGGTTCCGGCCCCGACTCCACACAAGGTCTTAGGCCCCGGCATCGACGGGAGAGGAATCCCGAGAGGCCCCCGAGGAACTCGCATGGGAACTGGCCTTTCCTGAGGCCACCAGAGCGGGTCCCTGAGGTCCCCGTCGTAAGTCGAGAGCACATGCCGCAACTCGAGAAAATCCAGGAGGTTTTGCCCTCCAGGCGAGATGAGGCCCATTTCCGCTGAGGCTTCTCGAGGCTAATCACGTCTAACCACTGGAACTTCCAAACGGTCCTTCACACCCTTGCTGCAACTCAAGAAGTTCCCCGACATACACGTCTCCACTCGAGAGGAAGCACGTAGGTCCCGCACACATCCAGGGGAGCCCCGTTTCCGCCTCCTAGCTCGAGATGAGGGATCCTTTCCCTGTTTCGTAGGGAAAGAATTCCCGGCGTTCCCGTCGCATCTCAAGAGGAGGCGCTCTCCACAGGAAAGGCGAGAGGAACTCCAGGGTCGTGCCACCATTCCAAGAGTCCCCCAGATGTGTCAGTCCATTCCAGAGGAAACTGTTTTCCCTGCACTGCCTTGACGTTCAAGCCGAGGATCGACTCCCACCACGTGTGCACGTGGGACAGCCCTGTGTGAAAGCCTCGTGGGAAAGCCTCGTGGGAAAGACTCGAGGGAAAACCATAGATCCTTTGATCCACGCGGCGGACTGCGTGACACTGATGCTACCGCTCTGGAGGAAAGCGCAAGTGCATGCCCGCATTCGAGACGAGGACTGACTCCCCTGGGGAGACTCCAGAAGTACCCCAAGATCCATGTCAGCACTGGAGAGGAATCCTCAGGTTCCGGCCCCGACTCCACACAAGGTCTTAGGCCCCGGAATCGACGGGAGAGGAATCCCGAAAGTCCCCCGAGGAACTCACGTGGGGACTGGCCTTTCTTGAGGCCACCAGAGCGGGTCCCTGAGGTCCCCGTCGTAAGTCGAGAGCACCTGCCGCAACTCGAGAAAATCCAGGAGGTTTTGCCCTCCAGGCGAGATGATGCCCATTTCCGCTGAGGCTTCTCGAGGTTAATCACGTCTAAATACTGGAACTTCCAAAGGGTCCTTCACACCATTGCTGCAACTCAAGAAGTTCCCTGACAGACCCGTCTCCACTCGAGAGGAAGCACGTGGGGTCCCGCACACATCCAGGGGAGCCCCGTTTCCGCCTCCTAGATCGAGATGAGGGATTCTTTCCCTGTTTCGTAGGGAAAGAATTCCCGGCGTTCCCGTCGCATCTCAAGAGGAGGCGCTCTCCACAGGAAAGGCGAGAGGAACTCCAGGGTCGTGCCACCATTCCAAGAGTCCCCCAGATGTGTCAGTCCGTTCCAGAGGAACCTGTTTTCCCTGCACTGCCTTGACGTTCAAGCCGAGGATCGACTCCCACCACGTGTACACGTGGGACAGCCCTGTGGGAAAGCCTCTTAGGAAAGCCTCGTGGGAAAGACTCGAGGGAAAACCAAAGATCCTTTGATCCACGCGGCGGACTGCGTGACACTGCTGCTACCGCTCTGGAGGAAAGCGCAAGTGCATGCCCGCATTCGAGACGAGGACTGACTCCCCTGGGGAGACTCCAGAAGTACCCCAAGATCCATGTCAGCACTGGAGAGGAATCCTCAGGTTCCGGCCCCGACTCCACACAAGGTCTTAGGCCCCGGCATCGACGGGAGAGGAATCCCGAGAGGCCCCCGAGGAACTCGCATGGGGACTGGCCTTTCCTGAGGCCACCAGAGCGGGTCCCTGAGGTCCCCGTCGTAAGTCGAGAGCACATGCCGCAACTCGAGAAAATCCAGGAGGTTTTGCCCTCCAGGCGAGATGAGGCCCATTTCCGCTGAGGCTTCTCGAGGCTAATCACGTCTAACCACTGGAACTTCCAAAGGGTCCTTCACACCCTTGCTGCAACTCAAGAAGTTCCCCGACATACCCGTCTCCACTCGAGAGGAAGCACGTGGGTCCCGCACACATCCAGGGGAGCCCCGTTTCCGCCTCCTAGCTCGAGATGAGGGATCCTTTCCCTGTTTCGTAGGGAAAGAATTCCCGGCGTTCCCGTCGCATCTCAAGAGGAGGCGCTGTCCACAGGAAAGGCGAGAGGAACTCCAGGGTCGTGCCACCATTCCAAGAGTCCCCCAGATGTGTCAGTGTATTCCAGAGGAACCTGTTTTCCCTGCACTGCCTTGACGTTCAAGCCGAGGATCCACTCCCACCACGTGTGCACGTGGGACAGCCTTGTGGGAAAGCCTCGTGGGAAAGCCTCGTGAGAAAGACTCGAGGGAAAACCATAGATCCTTTGATCCACGCGGCGGACTGCGTGACACTGCTGCTACCGCTCTGGAGGAAAGCGCAAGTGCATGCCCGCATTCGAGACGAGGACTGACTCCCCTGGGGAGACTCCAGAAGTACCCCAAGATCCATGTCAGCACTGGAGAGGAATCCTCAGGTTCCGGCCCCGACTCCACACAAGGTCTTAGGCCCCGGCATCGACGGGAGAGGAATCCCGAGAGGCCCCCGAGGAACTCACATGGGGACTGGCCTTTCCTGAGGCCACCAGAGCGGGTCCCTGAGGTCCCCGTCGTAAGTCGAGAGCACCTGCCGCAACTCGAGAAAATCCAGGAGGTTTTGCCCTCCAGGCGAGATGAGGCCCATTTCCGCTGAGGCTTCTCGAGGCTAATCACGTCTAACCACTGGAACTTCCAAAGGGTCCTTCACACCCTTGCTGCAACTCCAGAAGTTCCCCGACATACCCGTCTCCACTCGAGAGGAAGCACGTGGGTCCCTCACACATCCAGGTGAGCCCCGTTTCCTCCTCCTAGCTCGAGATGAGGGATCCTTTCCCTGTTTCGTAGGGAAAGAATTCCTGGCGTTCCCGTCGCATCTCAAGAGGAGGCGCTCTCCACAGGAAAGGCGAGAGGAACTCCAGGGTCGTGCCACCATTCCAAGAGTCCCCCAGATGTGTCAGTCCATTCCAGAGGAACCTGTTTTCCCTGCACTGCCTTGACGTTCAAGCCGAGGATCGACTCCCACCACGTGTGCACGTGGGACAGCCCTGTGGGAAAGCCTCGTGGGAAAGCCTCGTGGGAAAGACTCGAGGGAAAACCATAGATCCTTTGATCCACGCGGCGGACTGCGTGACACTGCTGCTACCGCTCTGGAGGAAAGCGCAATGCATGCCCGCATTCGAGACGAGGACTGACTCCCCTGGGGAGACTCCAGACGTACCACAAGATCCATGTCAACACTGGAGAGGAATCCTCAGGTTCCGGCCCCGACTCCACACAAGGTCTTTGGCCCCGGCATCGACGGGAGAGGAATCCCGAGAGGCCCCCGAGGAACTCGCAGGGGGACTGGCCTTTCCTGAGGCCACCAGAGCGGGTCCCTGAGGTCCCCGGCGTAAGTCGACAGCACCTGCCGCAACTCGAGAAAATCCAGGAGGTTTTGCCCTCCAGGCGAGATGAGGCCCATTTCCGCTGAGGCTTCTCGAGGCCAATCACATCTAACGACTGGAACTTCCAAAGGGTCCTTCACACCCTTGCTGCAACTCAAGAAGTTCCCCGACTTACCCGTCTCCACTCGAGAGGAAGCACGTGGTGTCCCGCACACATCCAGGGGAGCCCCGTTTCCGCCTCCTAGCTCGAGATGAGGGATCCTTTCCCTGTTTCGTAGGGAAAGAATTCCCGGCGTTCCCGTCGCATCTCAAGAGGAGGCGCTCTTCACAGGAAAGGCGAGAGGAACTCCAGGGTCGTGCCACCATTCCAAGAGTCCCCCAGATGTGTCAGTCCATTCCAGAGGAACCTGTTTTCCCTGCACTTGACGTTCAAGACGAGGATCGACTCCCACCACGTGTGCACGCGGGACAGCCCTGTGGGAAAGCCTCGTGGGAAAGCCTCGTGGGAAAGACTCGAGGGAAAACCATAGATCCTTTGATCCACGCGGGGAATGCGTGACACTGCTGCTACCGCTCTGGAGGAAAGCGCAATGCATGCCCGCATTCGAGACGAGGACTGACTCCCCTGGGGAGACTCCAGAAGTACCCCAAGATCCATGTCAGCACTGGAGAGGAATCCTCAGGTTCCGGCCCCGACTCCACACAAGGTCTTAGGCCCCGGCATCAACGGGAGAGGAATCCCGAGACACCCCCGAGGAACTCGCATGGGGACTGGCCTTTCCTGAGGCCACCAGAGCGGGTCTCTGAGGTCCCCGTCGTAAGTCGAGAGCACCTGCTGCAACTCTAGAAAATCCAGGAGGTTTTGCCCTCCAGGTGAGATGAGGCCCATTTCCGCTGAGGGTTCTCGAGGCGAATCACATCTAACCACTGAAACTTCCAAAGGGTCCTTCACACCATTGCTGCAACTCAAGAAGTTCCCCGACATACCCGTCTCCACTCAAGAGGAAGCACGTGGGGTCCCGCACACATCCAGGGGAGCCCCGTTTCCGCCTCCTAGCTCGAGATGAGGGATCCTTTCCCTGTTTCGTAGGGAAAGAATTCCCGGCGTTCCCGTCGCATCTCAAGAGGAGGCGCTCTCCACAGGAAAGGCGAGAGGAACTCCAGGGTCGTGCCACCATTCCAAGTGTCCCCCAGATGTGTCAGTCCATTCCAGAGGAACCTGTTTTCCCTGCACTGCCTTGACGTTCAAGCCGAGGATCGACTCCCACCACGTGTGCACGTGGGACAGCCCTGTGGGAAAGCCTCGTGGGAAAGCCTCGTGGGAAAGACTCGAGGGAAAACCATAGATCCTTTGATCCACGCGGCGGACTGCTTGACACTGCTGCTACCGCTCTGGAGGAAAGCGCAAGTGCATGCCCGCATTCGAGACGAGGACTGACTCCCCTGGGGAGACTCCAGAAGTACCCCAAGATCCATGTCAGCACTGGAGAGGAATCCTCAGGTTCCGGCCCCGACTCCACACAAGGTCTTAGGCCCCGGCATCGACGGGAGAGGAATCCCGAGAGGCCCCCGAGGAACTCGCATGGGGACTGGCCTTTCCTGAGGCCACCAGAGCGGGTCCCTGAGGTCCCCGTCGTAAGTCGAGAGCACCTGCCGCAACTCGAGAAAATCCACAAGGTTTTGCCCTCCAGGCGAGATGAGGCCCATTTCCGCTGAGGCTTCTCGAGGCTAATCAAGTCTAACCACTGGAACTTCCAAAGGGTCCTTCACACCCTTGCTGCAACTCAAGAAGTTCCCCGACATACCCGTCTGCACTCGAGAGGAAGCACGTGGGTCACGCACACATCCAGGGGAGCCCCGTTTCCGCCTCCTAGCTCGAGATGAGGGATCCTTTCCCTGTTTCGTAGGGAAAGAATTCCCGGCGTTCCCGTCGCATCTCAAGAGGAGGCGCTCTCCACAGGAAAGGCGAGAGGAACTCCAGGGTCGTGACACCATTCCAAGAGTCCCCCAGATGTGTCAGTCCATTCCAGAGGAACCTGTTTTCCCTGCACTGCCTTGACGTTCAAGCCGAGGATCGACTCCCACCACGTGTGCACGTGGGACAGCCCTGTGGGAAAGCCTCGTGGGAAAGCCTCGTGGGAAAGACTCGAGGGAAAACCATAGATCCTTTGATCCACGCGGCGGACTGCGTGACACTGCTGCTACCGCTCTGGAGGAAAGCGCAAGTGCATGCCCGCATTCGAGACGAGGACTGACTCCCCTGGGGAGAATCCAGAAGTACCCCAAGATCCATGTCAGCACTGGAGAGGAATCCTCAGGTTCCGGCCCCGACTCCACACAAGGTCTTAGGCCCCGGCATCGACGGGAGAGGAATCCCGAGAGGTCCCCGAGGAACTCGCATGGGGACTGGCCTTTCCTGAGGCCACCAGAGCGGGTCCCTGAGGTCCCCGTCGTAAGTCGAGAGCACCTGCCGCAACTCGAGAAAATCCAGGAGGTTTTGCCCTCCAGGCGAGATGAGGCCTATTTCCGCTGAGGCTTCTCGAGGCTAATCACGTCTAACCACTGGAACTTCCAAAGGGTCCTTCACACCCTTGCTGCAACTCAAGAAGTTCCCCGACATACCCGTCTCCACTCGAGAGGAAGCACGTGGGTCCCGCACACATCCAGGGGAGCCCCGTTTCCGCCTCCTAGCTCGAGATGAGGGATCCTTTCCCTGTTTCGTAGGGAAAGAATTCCCGGCGTTCCCGTCGCATCTCAAGAGGAGGCGCTCTCCACAGGAAAGGCGAGAGGAACTCCAGGGTCGTGCCACCATTCCAAGAGTCCCCCAGATGTGTCAGTCCATTCCAGAGGAACCTGTTTTCCCTGCACTGCCTTGACGTTCAAGCCGAGGATCGACTCCCACCACGTGTGCACGTGGGACAGCCCTGTGGGAAAGCCTCGTGGGAAAGCCTCGTGGGAAAGACTCGAGGGAAAACCAAACATCCTTTGATCCACGCGGCAGACTGCGTGACACTGATGCTACCGCTCTGGAGGAAAGCGCAAGTGCATGCCCGCATTCGAGACGAGGACTGACTCCCCTGGGGAGACTCCAGAAGTACCCCAAGATCCATGTCAGCACTGGAGAAGAATCCTCAGGTTCCGGCCCCGACTCCACACAAGGTCTTAGGCCCCGGCATCGACGGAAGAGGAATCCCGAGAGGCCCCCGAGGAACTCGCATGGGGACTGGCCTTTCCTGAGGCCATCAGAGCGAGTCCCTGAGGTCCCCGTCGTAAGTCGAGAGCAACTGCCGCAACTCGAGAAAATCCAGGAGGTTTTGCCCTCCAGGCGAGATGAGGCCCATTTCCGCTGAGGCTTCTCGAGGCCAATCACGTCTAACCACTGGAACTTCCAAAGGGTCCTTCACACCCTTGCTGCAACTCAAGAAGTTCCCCGACATACCCGTCTCCACTCGAGAGGAAGCACGTGGTGTCCCGCACACATCCAGGGGAGCCCCGTTTCCGCCTCCTATCTCGAGATGAGGGATCCTTTCCCTGTTTTGTAGGGAAAGAATTCCCGGCGTTCCCGTCCATCTCAAGAGGAGGCGCTCTCCACAGGAAAGGCGAGAGGAACTCCAGGGTCGTGACACCATTCCAAGAGTCCCCCAGATGTGTCAGTCCATTCCAGACGAACCTGTTTTCCCTGCACTGCCTTGACGTTCAAGCCGAGGATCGACTCCCACCACGTGTGCACGTGGGACAGCCCTGTGGGAAAGCCTCGTGGGAAAGCCTCGTGGGAAAGACTCGAGTGAAAACCATAGATCCTTTGATCCACGCGGCGGACTGCGTTATACTGCTGCTACCGCTCTGGAGGAAAGCGCAATGCATGCCCGCATTCGAGACGAGGACTGACTCCCCTGGGGAGACTCCAGACGTACCACAAGATCCATGTCAACACTGGAGAGGAATCCTCAGGTTCCGGCCCCGACTCCACACAAGGTCTTTGGCCCCGGCATCGACGGGAGAGGAATCCCGAGAGGCCCCCGAGGAACTCGCATGGGGACTGGCCTTTCCTGAGGCCACCAGAGCGGGTCCCTGAGGTCCCCGTCGTAAGTCGAGAGCACCTGCCGCAACTCGAGAAAATCCAGGAGGTTTTGCCCTCCAGGCGAGATGAGGCCCATTTCCGCTGAGGCTTCTCGAGGCCAATCACATCTAACCACTGGACCTTCCAAAGGGTCCTTCACACCCTTGCTGCAACTCAAGAAGTTCCCCGACATACCCGTCTCCACTCAAGAGGAAGCACGTGGTGTCCCGCACACATCCAGGGGAGCCCCGTTTCCGCTTCCTAGCTCGAGATGAGGGATCCTTTCCCTGTTTCGTAGGGAAAGAATTCCCGGCGTTCCCGTCGCATCTCAAGAGGAGGCGCTCTCCACAGGAAAGGCGAGAGGAACTCCAGGGTCGTGCCACCATTCCAAGAGTCCCCCAGATGTGTCAGTCCATTCCAGAGGAACCTGTTTTCCCTGCACTGCCTTGACGTTCAAGCCGAGGATCGACTCCCACCACGTGTGCACGTGGGACAGCCCTGTGGGAAAGCCTCGTGGGAAAGCCTCGTGGGAAAGACTCGAGGGAAAACCATAGATCCTTTGATCCACGCGGCGGACTGTGTGACACTGCTGCTACCGCACTGGAGGAAAGCACAATGCATGCCCGCATTCGAGACGAGGACTGACTCCCCTGGGGAGACTCCAGAAGTACCCCAAGATCCATGTCAGCACTGGAGAGGAATCCTCAGGTTCCGGCCCCGACTCCACACAAGGTCTTAGGCCCCGGCATCGACGGGAGAGGAATCCCGAGACGCCCCCGAGGAACTCGCATGGGGACTGGCCTTTCCTGAGGCCACCAGAGCGGGTCCCTGAGGTCCCCGTCGTAAGTCGAGAGCACCTGCCGCAACTCGAGAAAATCCAGGAGGTTTTGCCCTCCAGGTGAGATGAGGCCCATTTCCGCTGAGGCTTCTCGAGGCCAATCACATCTAACCACTGGAACTGCCAAGGGTCCTTCACACCATTGCTGCAACTCAAGAAGTTCCCCGACATACCCGTCTGCACTCGAGAGGAAGCACGTGGTGTCCCGCACACATCCAGGGGAGCCCCGTTTCCGCCTCCTAGCTCGAGATGAGGGATCCTTTCCCTGTTTCGTAGGGAAAGAATTCCCGGCGTTCCCGTCGCATCTCAAGAGGAGGCGCTCTCCACAGGAAAGGCGAGAGGAACTCCAGGGTCGTGCCACCATTCCAAGAGTCCCCCAGATGTGTCAGTCCATTTAAGAGGAACCTGTTTTCCCTGCACTGCCTTGACGTTCAAGCCGAGGATCGACTCCCACCACGTGTGCACGTGGGACAGCCCTGTGGGAAAGCCTCGTGGGAAAGCCTCGTGGGAAGACTCGAGGGAAAAACATAGATCCTTTGATCCACGCGGCGGACTGCGTGACACTGCTGCTACCGCTCTGGAGGAAAGCGCAATGCATGCCCGCATTCGAGACGAGGACTGACTCCCCTGGGGAGACTCCAGAATACCCCAAGATCCATGTCAGCACTGGAGAGGAATCCTCAGGTTCCGGCCCCGACTCCACACAAGGTCTTAGGCCCCGGCATCGACGGGAGAGGAATCCCGAGACGCCCCCGAGGAACTCGCATGGGGACTGGCCTTTCCTGAGGCCACCAGAGCGGGTCCCTGAGGTCCCCGTCGTAAGTCGAGAGCACCTGCCGCAACTCGAGAAAATCCAGGAGGTTTTGCCCTCCAGGCGAGATGAGGCCCATTTCCGCTGAGGCTTCTCGAGGCCAATCACATCTAACCACTGGAACTTCCAAAGGGTCCTTCACACCATTGCTGCAACTCAAGAAGTTCCCCAACATACCCGTCTCCACTCGAGAGGAAGCACGTGGGGTCCCGCACACATCCAGGGGAGCCCGGTTTCCGCCTCCTAGCTCGAGATGAGGGATCTTTTCCCTGTTTCGTAGGGAAAGAATTCCCGGCGTGCCCGTCGCATCTCAAGAGGAGGCGCTCTCCACAGGAAAGGCGAGAGGAACTCCAGGATCGTGACACCATTCCAAGAGTCCCCCAGATGTGTCAGTCCATTACAGAGGAACCTGTTTTCCCTCCACTGCCTTGACGTTCAAGCCGAGGATCGACTCCCACCACGTGTGCACGTGGGACAGCCCTGTGAGAAAGCCTCGTGGGAAAGCCTCGTGGGAAAGACTCGAGGGAAAACCATAGATCCTTTGATCCACGCGGCGGACTGCGTGACACTGCTGCTACCGCTCTGGAGGAAAGCGCAATGCTTGCCCGCATTCGAGACGAGGACTGACTCCCCTGGGGAGACTCCAGACGTAACCCAAGATCCATGTCAGCACTGGAGAGGAATCCTCTGGTTCCGGCCCCGTCTCCACACAAGGTCTTTGGCCCCGGCATCGACGGGAGAGGAATCCCGAGAGGCCCCCGAGGATCTCGCATGGGGACTGGCCTTTCCTGAGGCCACCAGAGCGGGTCCCTGAGGTCCCCGTCGTAAGTCGAGAGCACCTGCCGCAACTCGAGAAAATCCAGGAGGTTTTGCCCTCCAGGCGAGATGAGGCCCATTTCCACTGAGGCTTCTCGAGGCCAATCACATCTAACCACTGGAACTTCCAAAGGGTCCTTCACACCCTTGCTGCACCTCAAGAAGTTCCCCGACATACCCGTCTCCACTCAAGAGGAAGCACGTGGTGTCCCGCACACATCCAGGGGAGCCCCGTTTCCGCCTCCTAGCTCGAGATGTGGGATCCTTTCCCTGTTTCGTAAGGAAAGAATTCCCGGCGTTCCCGTCGCATCTCAAGAGGAGGCGCTCTCCACAGGAAAGGCGAGAGGAACTCCAGG
Source organism: Ovis canadensis (assembly GCF_042477335.2). Taxonomy (NCBI): domain Eukaryota; kingdom Metazoa; phylum Chordata; class Mammalia; order Artiodactyla; family Bovidae; genus Ovis; species Ovis canadensis. The sequence continues at coordinate 6,929,363 of NC_091258.1, read as the reverse complement.
GTCGTGCCACCAATCCAAGAGTCCCCCAGATGTGTCAGTCCATTCCAGAGGAACCTGTTTTCCCTGCACTGCCTTGACGTTCAAGCCGAGGATCGACTCCCACCACGTGTGCACGTGGGACAGCCCTGTGGGAAAGCCTCGTGGGAAAGCCTCGTGGGAAAGACTCGAGGGAAAACCATAGATCCTTTGATCCACGCGGCGGACTGCGTTACACTGCTGCTACCGCTCTGGAGGAAAGCACAATGCATGCCCGCATTCGAGACGAGGACTGACTCCCCTGGGGAGACTCCAGAAGTACCCCAAGATCCATGTCAGCACTGGAGAGGAATCCTCAGGTTCCGGCCCCGACTCCACACAAGGTCTTAGGCCCCGGCATCGACGGGAGAGGAATCCCGAGACGCCCCAGAGGAACTCTCATGGGGACTGGCTTTTCCTGAGGCCACCAGAGCGGTTCCCTGAGGTCCCCGTCGTAAGTCGAGAGCACCTGCCGCAACTCGAGAAAATCCAGGAGGATTTGCCCTCCAGGTGAGATGAGGCCCATTTCCGCTGAGGCTTCTCGAGGCCAATCACATCTAACCACTGGAATTGCCAAGGGTCCTTCACACCATTGCTGCAACTCAAGAAGTTCCCCGACATTCCCGTCTGCACTCGAGAGGAAGCACGTGGTGTCCCGCACATCCAGGGGAGCCCCGTTTCCGCCTCCTAGCTCGAGATGAGGGATCCTTTCCCTGTTTCGTCGGGAAAGAATTCCCGGCGTTCCCGTCACATCTCAAGAGGAGGCGCTCTCCACAGGAAAGGCGAGAGGAACTCCAGGGTCGTGCCACCATTCCAAGAGTCCCCCAGATGTGTCAGTCCATTCCAGATTAACCTGTTTTCCCTGCACTGCCTTGACGTTCAAGCCGAGGATCGACTCCCACCACGTGTGCACGTGGGAAAGCCCTGTGGGAAAGCCTCGTGGGAAAGCCTCGTGGGAAAGACTCGAGGGAAAACCATAGATCCTTTGATCCACGCGGCGGACTGCGTGACACTGCTGCTACCGCTCTGGAGGAAAGCGCAATGCATGCCCGCATTCGAGACGAGGACTGACTCCCCTGGGGAGACTCCAGACGTACCCCACGATCCATGTCAGCACTGGAGAGGAATCCTCAGGTTCCGGCCCCGACTCCACACAAGGTCTTAGGCCCCGGCATCGACGGGAGAGGAATCCCGAGAGGCCCCCGAGGAACTCGCATGGGGACTGGCCTTTCCTGAGGCCACCAGAGCGGGTCCCTGAGGTCCCCGTCGTAAGTCGAGAGCACCTGCCGCAACTCGAGAAAATCCAGGAGGTTTTGCCCTCCAGGCGAGATGAGGCCCATTTCCGCTGAGGCTTCTCGAGGCCAATCACATCTAACCACTGGACCTTCCAAAGGGTCCTTCACACCATTGCTGCAACTCAAGAAGTTCCCCGACATACCCGTCTCCACTCGAGAGGAAGCACCTGGTGTCCCGCACACATCCAGGGGAGCCCCGTTTCTCCCTCCTAGCTCGAGATGAGGGATCCTTTCCCTGTTTCGTAGGGAAAGAATTCCCGGCGTTCCTGTCGCATCTCAAGAGGAGGCGCTCTCCACAGGAAAGGCGAGAGGAACTCCAGGGTCGTGCCACCATTCCAAGAGTCCCCAAGATGTGTCAGTCCATTCCAGAGGAACCTGTTGTACCTGCACTACCTTGACGTTCAAGCCGAGGATCCACTCCCACCACGTGTGCACGTGGGACAGCCCTGTGGGAAAGCCTCGTGGGAAAGCCTCGTGGGAAAGACTCGAGGGAAAACCATAGATCCTTTGATCCACGCGGCGGACTGCGTGACACTGCTGCTACCGCTCTGGAGGAAAGCGCAAGTGCATGCCCGCATTCGAGACGAGGACTGACGCCCCTGGGGAGACTCCAGAAGTACCCCAAGATCCATGTCAGCACTGGAGAGGAATCCTCAGGTTCCGGCCCCGACTCCACGCAAGGTCTTAGGCCCCGGCATCTACAGGAGAGGAATCCCGAGACGCCCCCGAGGAACTCGCTTGGGGACTGGCCTTTCCTGAGGCCACCAGAGCGGGTCCCTGAGGTCCCCATTGTAAGTCGAGAGCACCTGCCGCAACTCGAGAAAATCTAGCAGGTTTTGCCCTCCAGGCGAGATGAGGCCAATTTCCGCTGAGGCTTCTCGAGGCGAATCACATCTAACCACTGGAACTTCCAAAGGGTCCTTCACACCATTGCTGCAACTCAAGAAGTTCCCCGACATACCCGTCTCCACTCGAGAGGAAGCACGAGGGTCCCGCACACATCCAGGGGAGCCCCGTTTCCGCCTCCTAGCTCGAGATGAGGGATCCTTTCCCTGTTTCGTAGGGAAAGAATTCCCGGCGTTCCCGTCGCATCTCAAGAGGAGGCGCTCTCCACAGGAAAGGCGAGAGGAACTCCAGGGTCGTGTCACCATTCCAAGAGTCCCCCAGATGTGTCAATCCATTCCAGAGGAACCTGTTTTCCCTGCACTGCCTTGACGTTCAAGCCGAGGATCGACTCCCACCACGTGTGCACGTGGGACAGCACTGTGGGAAAACCTCGTGGGAAAGCCTCGTGGGAAAGACTCGAGGGAAAACCATAGATCCTTTGATCCACGCGGCGGACTGCGTGACACTGCTGCTACCGCTCTGGAGGAAAGCGCAATGCATGCCCGCATTCGAGACGAGGACTGACTCCCCTGGGGAGACTCCAGACGTACCCCAAGATCCATGTCAGCACTGGAAAGGAATCCTCAGGTTCCGGCCCCGACTCCACACAAGGTCTTAGGCCCCGGCATCGACGGGAGAGGAATCCCGAGAGGCCCCCGAGGAACTCGCATGGGGACTGGCCTTTCCTGAGGCCACCAGAGCGGGTCCCTGAGGTCCCCGTCGTAAGTCGAGAGCACCTGCCGCAACTCGAGAAAATCCAGGAGGTTTTGCCCTCCAGGCGAGATGAGGCCCATTTCCGCTGAGGCTTCTCGAGGCCAATCACATCTAACGACTGGAACTTCCAAAGGGTCCTTCACACCCTTGCTGCAACTCAAGAAGTTCCCCGACTTACCCGTCTCCACTCGAGAGGAAGCACTTGGTGTCCCGCACACATCCAGGGGAGCCCCGTTTCCGCCTCCTAGCTCGAGATGAGGGATCCTTTCCCTGTTTCGTAGGGAAAGAATTCCCGGCGTTCCCGTCGCATCTCAAGAGGAGGCGCTCTCCACAGGAAAGGCGAGAGGAACTCCAGGGTCGTGCCACCATTCCAAGAGTCCCCCAGATGTGTCAGTCCATTCCAGAGGAACCTGTTTTCCCTGCACTTGACGTTCAAGACGAGGATCGACTCCCACCACGTGTGCACGCGGGACAGCCCTGTGGGAAAGCCTCGTGGGAAAGCCTCGTGGGAAAGACTCGAGGGAAAACCATAGATCCTTTGATCCACGCGGGGAATGCGTGACACTGCTGCTACCGCTCTGGAGGAAAGCGCAATGCATGCCCGCATTCGAGACGAGGACTGACTCCCCTGGGGAGACTCCAGAAGTACCCCAAGATCCATGTCAGCACTGGAGAGGAATCCTCAGGTTCCGGCCCCGACTCCACACAAGGTCTTAGGCCCCGGCATCAACGGGAGAGGAATCCCGAGAGGCCCCCGAGGAACTCGCATGGGGACTGGCCTTTCCTGAGGCCACCAGAGCGGGTCCCTGAGGTCCCCGTCGTAAGTCGAGAGCACCTGCCGCAACTCGAGAAAATCCAGGAGGTTTTGCCCTCCAGGCGAGATGAGGCCCATTTCCGCTGAGGCTTCTCGAGGCCAATCACATCTAACCACTGGAACTTCCAAAGGGTCCTTCACACCATTGCTGCAACTCAAGAAGTTCCCCGACATACCCGTCTCCACTCGAGAGGAAGCACGTGGGGTCCCGCACACATCCAGGGGAGCCCCGTTTCCGCCTCCTATCTCGAGATGAGGGATCTTTTCCCTGTTTCGTAGGGAAAGAATTCCCGGCGTGCCCGTCGCATCTCAAGAGGAGGCGCTCTCCACAGGAAAGGCGAGAGGAACTCCAGGGTCGTGACACCATTCCAAGAGTCCCCCAGATGTGTCAGTCCATTCCAGAGGAACCTGTTTTCCCTGCACTGCCTTGACGTTCAAGCCGAGGATCGACTCCCACCACGTGTGCACGTGGGACAGCCCTGTGGGAAAGCCTCGTGGGAAAGCTTCGTGGGAAAGACTCGAGGGAAAACCATAGATCCTTTGATCCACGCGGCGGACTGCGTGACGCTGCTGCTACCGCTCTGGAGGAAAGCACAATGCATGCCCGCATTCGAGACGAGGACTGACTCCCCTGGGGAGACTCCAGACGTACCACAAGATCCATGTCAACACTGGAGAGGAATCCTCAGGTTCCGGCACCGACTCCACACAAGGTCTTTGGCCCCGGCATCGACGGGAGAGGAATCCCGAGAGGCCCCCGAGGAACTCGCAGGGGGACTGGCCTTTCCTGAGGCCACCAGAGCGGGTCCCTGAGGTCCCCGTCGTAAGTCGAGAGCACCTGCCGCAACTCGAGAAAATCCAGGAGGTTTTGCCCTCCAGGCGAGATGAGGCCCATTTCCGCTGAGGCTTCTCGAGGCCAATCACATCTAACGACTGGAACTTCCAAAGGGTCCTTCACACCCTTGCTGCAACTCAAGAAGTTCCCCGACTTACCCGTCTCCACTCGAGAGGAAGCACGTGGTGTCCCGCACACATCCAGGGGAGCCCCGTTTCCGCCTCCTAGCTCGAGATGAGGGATCCTTTCCCTGTTTCGTAGGGAAAGAATTCCCGGCGTTCCCGTCGCATCTCAAGAGGAGGCGCTCTCCACAGGAAAGGCGAGAGGAACTCCAGGGTCGTGCCACCATTCCAAGAGTCCCCCAGATGTGTCAGTCCATTCCAGAGGAACCTGTTTTCCCTGCACTTGACGTTCAAGACGAGAATCGACTCCCACCACGTGTGCACGCGGGACAGCCCTGTGGGAAAGCCTCGTGGGAAAGCCTCGTGGGAAAGACTCGAGGGAAAACCATAGATCCTTTGATCCACGCGGGGAATGCGTGACACTGCTGCTACCGCTCTGGAGGAAAGCGCAATGCATGCCCGCATTCGAGACGAGGACTGACTCCCCTGGGGAGACTCCAGAAGTACCCCAAGATCCATGTCAGCACTGGAGAGGAATCCTCAGGTTCCGGCCCCGACTCCACACAAGGTCTTAGGCCCCGGCATCGACGGGAGAGGAATCCCGAGAGGCCCCCGAGGAACTCGCATGGGGACTGGCCTTTCCTGAGGCCACCAGAGCGGGTCCCTGAGGTCCCCGTCGTAAGTCGAGAGCACCTGCCGCAACTCGAGAAAATCCACAAGGTTTTGCCCTCCAGGCGAGATGAGGCCCATTTCCGCTGAGGCTTCTCGAGGCTAATCAAGTCTAACCACTGGAACTTCCAAAGGGTCCTTCACACCCTTGCTGCAACTCAAGAAGTTCCCCGACATACCCGTCTCCACTCGAGAGGAAGCACGTGGGTCAAGCACACATCCAGGGGAGCCCCGTTTCCGCCTCCTAGCTCGAGATGAGGGATCCTTTCCCTGTTTCGTAGGGAAAGAATTCCCGGCGTTCCCGTCGCATCTCAAGAGGAGGCGCTCTCCACAGGAAAGGCGAGAGGAACTCCAGGGTCGTGACACCATTCCAAGAGTCCCCCAGATGTGTCAGTCCATTCCAGAGGAACCTGTTTTCCCTGCACTGCCTTGACGTTCAAGCCGAGGATCGACTCCCACCACGTGTGCACGTGGGACAGCCCTGTGGGAAAGCCTCGTGGGAAAGCCTCGTGGGAAAGACTCGAGGGAAAACCATAGATCCTTTGATCCACGCGGCGGACTGCGTGACACTGCTGCTACCGCTCTGGAGGAAAGCGCAAGTGCATGCCCGCATTCGAGACGAGGACTGACTCCCCTGGGGAGACTCCAGAAGTACCCCAAGATCCATGTCAGCACTGGAGAGGAATCCTCAGGTTCCGGCCCCGACTCCACACAAGGTCTTAGGCCCCGGCATCGACGGGAGAGGAATCCCGAGTGGTCCCCGAGGAACTCGCATGGGGACTGGCCTTTCCTGAGGCCACCAGAGCGGGTCCCTGAGGTCCCCGTCGTAAGTCGAGAGCACCTGCCGCAACTCGAGAAAATCCAGGAGGTTTTGCCCTCCAGGCGAGATGAGGCCCATTTCCGCTGAGGCTTCTCGAGGCTAATCACGTCTAACCACTGGAACTTCCAAAGGGTCCTTCACACCCTTGCTGCAACTCAAGAAGTTCCCCGACATACCCGTCTCCACTCGAGAGGAAGCACGTGGGTCCCGCACACATCCAGGGGAGCCCCGTTTCCGCCTCCTAGCTCGAGATGAGGGATCCTTTCCCTGTTTCGTAGGGAAAGAATTCCCGGCGTTCCCGTCGCATCTCAAGAGGAGGCGCTCTCCACAGGAAAGGCGAGAGGAACTCCAGGGTCGTGCCACCATTCCAAGAGTCCCCCAGATGTGTCAGTCCATTCCAGAGGAACCTGTTTTCCCTGCACTGCCTTGACGTTCAAGCCGAGGATCGACTCCCACCACGTGTGCACGTGGGACAGCCCTGTGGGAAAGCCTCGTGGGAAAGCCTCGTGGGAAAGACTCGAGGGAAAACCAAACATCCTTTGATCCACGCGGCGGACTGCGTGACACTGCTGCTACCGCTCTGGAGGAAAGCGCAAGTGCATGCCCGCATTCGAGACGAGGACTGACTCCCCTGGGGAGACTCCAGAAGTACCCCAAGATCCATGTCAGCACTGGAGAGGAATCCTCAGGTTCCGGCCCCGACTCCACACAAGGTCTTAGGCCCCGGCATCGACGGGAGAGGAATCCCGAGAGGCCCCCGAGGAACTCGCATGGGGACTGGCCTTTCCTGAGGCCACCAGAGCGGGTCCCTGAGGTCCCCGTCGTAAGTCGAGAGCACATGCCGCAACTCGAGAAAATCCAGGAGGTTTTGCCCTCCAGGCGAGATGAGGCCCATTTCCGCTGAGGCTTCTCGAGGCTAATCACGTCTAACCACTGGAACTTCCAAAGGGTCCTTCACACCCTGGCTGCAACTCAAGAAGTTCCCCGACATACCCGTCTCCACTCGAGAGGAAGCACGTGGGTCCCGCACACATCCAGGGGAGCCCCGTTTCCGCCTCCTAGCTCGAGATGAGGGATCCTTTCCCTGTTTCGTAGGGAAAGAATTCCCGGCGTGCCCGTCGCATCTCAAGAGGAGGCGCTCTCCACAGGAAAGGCGAGAGGAACTCCAGGGTCGTGCCACCATTCCAAGAGTCCCCCAGATGTGTCAGTCCATTCCAGAGGAACCTGTTTTCCCTGCACTTGACGTTCAAGACGAGGATCGACTCCCACCACGTGTGCACGCGGGACAGCCCTGTGGGAAAGCCTCGTGGGAAAGCCTCGTGGGAAAGACTCGAGGGAAAACCATAGATCCTTTGATCCACGCGGGGAATGCGTGACACTGCTGCTACCGCTCTGGAGGAAAGCGCAATGCATGCCCGCATTCGAGACGAGGACTGACTCCCCTGGGGAGACTCCAGAAGTACCCCAAGATCCATGTCAGCACTGGAGAGGAATCCTCAGGTTCCGGCCCCGACTCCACACAAGGTCTTAGGCCCCGGCATCAACGGGAGAGGAATCCCGAGACACCCCCGAGGAACTCGCATGGGGACTGGCCTTTCCTGAGGCCACCAGAGAGGTTCCCTGAGGTCCCCGTCGTAAGTCGAGAGCACCTGCTGCAACTCTAGAAAATCCAGGAGGTTTTGCCCTCCAGGTGAGATGAGGCCCATTTCCGCTGAGGGTTCTCGAGGCCAATCACATCTAACCACTGAAACTTCCAAAGGGTCCTTCACACCATTGCTGCAACTCAAGAAGTTCCCCGACATACCCGTCTCCACTCGAGAGGAAGCACGTGGGGTCCCGCACACATCCAGGGGAGCCCCGTTTCCGCCTCCTAGCTCGAGATGAGCGATCCTTTCCCTGTTTCGTAGGGAAAGAATTCCCGGCGTTCCCGTCGCATCTCAAGAGGAGGCGCTCTCCACAGGAAAGGCGAGAGGAACTCCAGGGTCGTGCCACCATTCCAAGAGTCCCCCAGATGTGTCAGTCCATTCCAGAGGAACCTGTTTTCCCTGCACTGCCTTGACGTTCAAGCCGAGGATCGACTCCCACCACGTGTGCACGTGGGACAGCCCTGTGGGAAAGCCTCGTGGGAAAGCCTCGTGGGAAAGACTCGAGGGAAAACCATAGATCCTTTGATCCACGCGGCGGACTGCTTGACACTGCTGCTACCGCTCTGGAGGAAAGCGCAAGTGCATGCCCGCATTCGAGACGAGGACTGACTCCCCTGGGGAGACTCCAGAAGTACCCCAAGATCCATGTCAGCACTGGAGAGGAATCCTCAGGTTCCGGCCCCGACTCCACACAAGGTCTTAGGCCCCGGCATCGACGGGAGAGGAATCCCGAGAGGCCCCCGAGGAACTCGCATGGGGACTGGCCTTTCCTGAGGCCACCAGAGCGGGTCCCTGAGGTCCCCGTCGTAAGTCGAGAGCACCTGCCGCAACTCGAGAAAATCCACAAGGTTTTGCCCTCCAGGCGAGATGAGGCCCATTTCCGCTGAGGCTTCTCGAGGCTAATCAAGTCTAACCACTGGAACTTCCAAAGGGTCCTTCACACCCTTGCTGCAACTCAAGAAGTTCCCCGACATACCCGTCTCCACTCGAGAGGAAGCACGTGGGTCAAGCACACATCCAGGGGAGCCCCGTTTCCGCCTCCTAGCTCGAGATGAGGGATCCTTTCCCTGTTTCGTAGGGAAAGAATTCCCGGCGTGCCCGTCGCATCTCAAGAGGAGGCGCTCTCCACAGGAAAGGCGAGAGGAACTCCAGGGTCGTGACACCATTCCAAGAGTCCCCCAGATGTGTCAGTCCATTCCAGAGGAACCTGTTTTCCCTGCACTGCCTTGACGTTCAAGCCGAGGATCGACTCCCACCACGTGTGCACGTGGGACAGCCCTGTGGGAAAGCCTCGTGGGAAAGCCTCGTGGGAAAGACTCGAGGGAAAACCATAGATCCTTTGATCCACGCGGCGGACTGCGTGACACTGCTGCTACCGCTCTGGAGGAAAGCGCAAGTGCATGCCCGCATTCGAGACGAGGACTGACTCCCCTGGGGAGACTCCAGAAGTACCCCCAAGATCCATGTCAGCACTGGAGAGGAATCCTCAGGTTCCGGCCCCGACTCCACACAAGGTCTTAGGCCCCGGCATCGACGGGAGAGGAATCCCGAGAGGTCCCCGAGGAACTCGCATGGGGACTGGCCTTTCCTGAGGCCACCAGAGCGGGTCCCTGAGGTCCCCGTCGTAAGTCGAGAGCACCTGCCGCAACTCGAGAAAATCCAGGAGGTTTTGCCCTCCAGGCGAGATGAGGCCCATTTCCGCTGAGGCTTCTCGAGGCTAATCACGTCTAACCACTGGAACTTCCAAAGGGTCCTTCACACCCTTGCTGCAACTCAAGAAGTTCCCCGACATACCCGTCTCCACTCGAGAGGAAGCACGTGGGTCCCGCACACATCCAGGGGAGCCCCGTTTCCGCCTCCTAGCTCGAGATGAGGGATCCTTTCCCTGTTTCGTAGGGAAAGAATTCCCGGCGTTCCCGTCGCATCTCAAGAGGAGGCGCTCTCCACAGGAAAGGCGAGAGGAACTCCAGGGTCGTGCCACCATTCCAAGAGTCCCCCAGATGTGTCAGTCCATTCCAGAGGAACCTGTTTTCCCTGCACTGCCTTGACGTTCAAGCCGAGGATCGACTCCCACCACGTGTGCACGTGGGACAGCCCTGTGGGAAAGCCTCGTGGGAAAGCCTCGTGGGAAAGACTCGAGGGAAAACCAAACATCCTTTGATCCACGCGGCGGACTGCGTGACACTGCTGCTACCGCTCTGGAGGAAAGCGCAAGTGCATGCCCGCATTCGAGACGAGGACTGACTCCCCTGGGGAGACTCCAGAAGTACCCCAAGATCCATGTCAGCACTGGAGAGGAATCCTCAGGTTCCGGCCCCGACTCCACACAAGGTCTTACGCCCCGGCATCGACGGGAGAGGAATCCCGAGAGGCCCCCGAGGAACTCGCATGGGGACTGGCCTTTCCTGAGGCCACCAGAGCGGGTCCCTGAGGTCCCCGTCGTAAGTAGAGAGCACATGCCGCAACTCGAGAAAATCCAGGAGGTTTTGCCCTCCAGGCGAGATGAGGCCCATTTCCGCTGAGGCTTCTCGAGGCTAATCACGTCTAACCACTGGAACTTCCAAAGGGTCCTTCACACCCTGGCTGCAACTCAAGAAGTTCCCCGACATACCCGTCTCCACTCGAGAGGAAGCACGTGGGTCCCGCACACATCCAGGGGAGCCCCGTTTCCGCCTCCTAGCTCGAGATGAGGGATCCTTTCCCTGTTTCGTAGGGAAAGAATTCCCGGCGTTCCCGTCGCATCTCAAGAGGAGGCGCTCTCCACAGGAAAGGCGAGAGGAACTCCAGGGTCGTGCCACCATTCCAAGAGTCCCCCAGATGTGTCAGTCCATTCCAGAGGAACCTGTTTTCCCTGCACTGCCTTGACGTTCAAGCCGAGGATCGACTCCCACCACGTGTGCACGTGGGACAGCCCTGTGGGAAAGCCTCGTGGGAAAGCCTCGTGGGAAAGACTCGAGAGAAAACCAAACATCCTTTGATCCACGCGGCGGACTGCGTGACACTGATGCTACCGCTCTGGAGGAAAGCGCAAGTGCATGCCCGCATTCGAGACGAGGACTGACTCCCCTGGGGAGACTCCAGAAGTACCCCAAGATCCATGTCAGCACTGGAGAAGAATCCTCAGGTTCCGGCCCCGACTCCACACAAGGTCTTAGGCCCCGGCATCGACGGAAGAGGAATCCCGAGAGGCCCCCGAGGAACTCGCATGTGGACTGGCCTTTCCTGAGGCCATCAGAGCGAGTCCCTGAGGTCCCCGTCGTAAGTCGAGAGCAACTGCCGCAACTCGAGAAAATCCAGGAGGTTTTGCCCTCCAGGCGAGATGAGGCCCATTTCCGCTGAGGCTTCTCGAGGCTAATCACATCTAACCACTGGAACTTCCAAAGGGTCCTTCACACCCTTGCTGCAACTCAAGAAGTTCCCCGACATACCCGTCTCCACTCGAGAGGAAGCACGTGGTGTCCCGCACACATCCAGGGGAGCCCCGTTTCCGCCTCCTAGCTCGAGATGAGGGATCCTTTCCCTGTTTTGTAGGGAAAGAATTCCCGGCGTTCCCGTCCATCTCAAGAGGAGGCGCTCTCCACAGGAAAGGCGAGAGGAACTCCAGGGTCGTGACACCATTCCAAGAGTCCCCCAGATGTGTCAGTCCATTCCAGACGAACCTGTTTTCCCTGCACTGCCTTGACGTTCAAGCCGAGGATCGACTCCCACCACGTGTGCACGTGGGACAGCCCTGTGGGAAAGCCTCGTGGGAAAGCCTCGTGGGAAAGACTCGAGTGAAAACCATAGATGCTTTGATCCACGCGGCGGACTGCGTGACATGCTGCTACCGCTCTGGAGGAAAGCGCAAGTGCATGCCCGCATTCGAGACGAGGACTGACTCCCCTGGGGAGACTCCAGAAGTACCCCAAGATCCATGTCAGCACTGGAGAGGAATCCTCAGGTTCCGGCCCCGACTCCACACAAGGTCTTAGGCGCCGGCATCGACGGGAGAGGAATCCCGAGAGGTCCCCGAGGAACTCGCATGGGGACTGGCCTTTCCTGAGGCCACCAGAGCGGGTCCCTAAGGTCCCCGTCGTAAGTCGAGAGCACCTGCCGCAACTCGAGAAAATCCAGGAGGTTTTGCCCTCCAGGCGAGATGAGGCCCATTTCCGCTGAGGCTTCTCGAGGCTAATCACGTCTAACCACTGGAACTTCCAAAGGATCCTTCACACCCTTGCTGCAACTCAAGAAGTTCCCCGACATACCCGTCTCCACTCGAGAGGAAGCACGTGGGTCCCGCACACATCCAGGGGAGCCCCGTTTCCGCCTCCTAGCTCGAGATGAGGGATCCTTTCCCTGTTTCGTAGGGAAAGAATTCCCGGCGTTCCCGTCGCATCTCAAGAGGAGGCGCTCTCCACAGGAAAGGCGAGAGGAACTCCAGGGTCGTGCCACCATTCCAAGAGTCCCCCAGATGTGTCAGTCCATTCCAGAGGAACCTGTTTTCCCTGCACTGCCTTGACGTTCAAGCCGAGGATCGACTCCCATCACGTGTGCACGTGGGACAGCCCTGTGGGAAAGCCTCGTGGGAAAGCCTCGTGGGAAAGACTCGAGGGAAAACCAAACATCCTTTGATCCACGCGGCGGACTGCGTGACACTGCTGCTACCGCTCTGGAGGAAAGCGCAAGTGCATGCCCGCATTCGAGACGAGGACTGACTCCCCTGGGGAGACTCCAGAAGTACCCCAAGATCCATGTCAGCACTGGAGAGGAATCCTCAGGTTCCGGCCCCGACTCCACACAAGGTCTTAGGCCCCGGCATCGACGGGAGAGGAATCCCGAGAGGCCCCCGAGGAACTCGCATGGGAACTGGCCTTTCCTGAGGCCACCAGAGCGGGTCCCTGAGGTCCCCGTCGTAAGTCGAGAGCACATGCCGCAACTCGAGAAAATCCAGGAGGTTTTGCCCTCCAGGCGAGATGAGGCCCATTTCCGCTGAGGCTTCTCGAGGCTAATCACGTCTAACCACTGGAACTTCCAAAGGGTCCTTCACACCCTTGCTGCAACTCAAGAAGTTCCCCGATATACACGTCTCCACTCGAGAGGAAGCACGTAGGTCCCGCACACATCCAGGGGAGCCCCGTTTCCGCCTCCTAGCTCGAGATGAGGGATCCTTTCCCTGTTTCGTAGGGAAAGAATTCCCGGCGTTCCCGTCGCATCTCAAGAGGAGGCGCTCTCCACAGGAAAGGCGAGAGGAACTCCAGGGTCGTGCCACCATTCCAAGAGTCCCCCAGATGTGTCAGTCCATTCCAGAGGAAACTGTTTTCCCTGCACTGCCTTGACGTTCAAGCCGAGGATCGACTCCCACCACGTGTGCACGTGGGACAGCCCTGTGTGAAAGCCTCGTGGGAAAGCCTCGTGGGAAAGACTCGAGGGAAAACCATAGATCCTTTGATCCACGCGGCGGACTGCGTGACACTGATGCTACCGCTCTGGAGGAAAGCGCAAGTGCATGCCCGCATTCGAGACGAGGACTGACTCCCCTGGGGAGACTCCAGAAGTACCCCAAGATCCATGTCAGCACTGGAGAGGAATCCTCAGGTTCCGGCCCCGACTCCACACAAGGTCTTAGGCCCCGGAATCGACGGGAGAGGAATCCCGAAAGTCCCCCGAGGAACTCACGTGGGGACTGGCCTTTCTTGAGGCCACCAGAGCGGGTCCCTGAGGTCCCCGTCGTAAGTCGAGAGCACCTGCCGCAACTCGAGAAAATCCAGGAGGTTTTGCCCTCCAGGCGAGATGATGCCCATTTCCGCTGAGGCTTCTCGAGGTTAATCACGTCTAAATACTGGAACTTCCAAAGGGTCCTTCACACCATTGCTGCAACTCAAGAAGTTCCCTGACATCCCCGTCTCCACTCGAGAGGAAGCACGTGGGGTCCCGCACACATCCAGGGGAGCCCCGTTTCCGCCTCCTAGATCGAGATGAGGGATTCTTTCCCTGTTTCGTAGGGAAAGAATTCCCGGCGTTCCCGTCGCATCTCAAGAGGAGGCGCTCTCCACAGGAAAGGCGAGAGGAACTCCAGGGTCGTGCCACCATTCCAAGAGTCCCCCAGATGTGTCAGTCCGTTCCAGAGGAACCTGTTTTCCCTGCACTGCCTTGACGTTCAAGCCGAGGATCGACTCCCACCACGTGTACACGTGGGACAGCCCTGTGGGAAAGCCTCTTAGGAAAGCCTCGTGGGAAAGACTCGAGGGAAAACCAAAGATCCTTTGATCCACGCGGCGGACTGCGTGACACTGCTGCTACCGCTCTGGAGGAAAGCGCAAGTGCATGCCCGCATTCGAGACGAGGACTGACTCCCCTGGGGAGACTCCAGAAGTACCCCAAGATCCATGTCAGCACTGGAGAGGAATCCTCAGGTTCCGGCCCCGACTCCACACAAGGTCTTAGGCCCCGGCATCGACGGGAGAGGAATCCCGAGAGGCCCCCGAGGAACTCGCATGGGGACTGGCCTTTCCTGAGGCCACCAGAGCGGGTCCCTGAGGTCCCCGTCGTAAGTCGAGATCACATGCCGCAACTCGAGAAAATCCAGGAGGTTTTGCCCTCCAGGCGAGATGAGGCCCATTTCCGCTGAGGCTTCTCGAGGCTAATCACGTCTAACCACTGGAACTTCCAAAGGGTCCTTCACACCCTTGCTGCAACTCAAGAAGTTCCCCGACATACCCGTCTCCACTCGAGAGGAAGCACGTGGGTCCCGCACACATCCAGGGGAGCCCCGTTTCCGCCTCCTAGCTCGAGATGAGGGATCCTTTCCCTGTTTCGTAGGGAAAGAATTCCCGGCGTTCCCGTCGCATCTCAAGAGGAGGCGCTGTCCACAGGAAAGGCGAGAGGAACTCCAGGGTCGTGCCACCATTCCAAGAGTCCCCCAGATGTGTCAGTGTATTCCAGAGGAACCTGTTTTCCCTGCACTGCCTTGACGTTCAAGCCGAGGATCCACTCCCACCACGTGTGCACGTGGGACAGCCTTGTGGGAAAGCCTCGTGGGAAAGCCTCGTGAGAAAGACTCGAGGGAAAACCATAGATCCTTTGATCCACGCGGCGGACTGCGTGACACTGCTGCTACCGCTCTGGAGGAAAGCGCAAGTGCATGCCCGCATTCGAGACGAGGACTGACTCCCCTGGGGAGACTCCAGAAGTACCCCAAGATCCATGTCAGCACTGGAGAGGAATCCTCAGGTTCCGGCCCCGACTCCACACAAGGTCTTAGGCCCCGGCATCGACGGGAGAGGAATCCCGAGAGGCCCCCGAGGAACTCACATGGGGACTGGCCTTTCCTGAGGCCACCAGAGCGGGTCCCTGAGGTCCCCGTCGTAAGTCGAGAGCACCTGCCGCAACTCGAGAAAATCCAGGAGGTTTTGCCCTCCAGGCGATATGAGGCCCATTTCCGCTGAGGCTTCTCGAGGCTAATCACGTCTAACCACTGGAACTTCCAAAGGGTCCTTCACACCCTTGCTGCAACTCAAGAAGTTCCCCGACATACCCGTCTCCACTCGAGAGGAAGCACGTGGGTCCCTCACACATCCAGGTGAGCCCCGTTTCCTCCTCCTAGCTCGAGATGAGGGATCCTTTCCCTGTTTCGTAGGGAAAGAATTCCTGGCGTTCCCGTCGCATCTCAAGAGGAGGCGCTCTCCACAGGAAAGGCGAGAGGAACTCCAGGGTCGTGCCACCATTCCAAGAGTCCCCCAGTTGTGTCAGTCCATTCCAGAGGAACCTGTTTTCCCTGCACTGCCTTGACGTTCAAGCCGAGGATCCACTCCCACCACGTGTGCACGTGTGACAGCCCTGTGGGAAAGCCTCGTGGGAAAGCCTCGTGGGAAAGACTCGAGGGAAAACCATAGATCCTTTGATCCACGTGGCGGACTGCGTGACACTGCTGCTACCGCTCTGGAGGAACGCGCAAGTGCATGCCCGCATTCGAGACGAGGACTGACTCCCCTGGGGAGACTCCAGAAGTACCCCAAGATCCATGTCAGCACTGGAGAGGAATCCTCAGGTTCCGGCCCCGACTCCACACAAGGTCTTAGGCCCCGGGATCGACGGAAGAGGAATCCCGAGAGGCCCCCGAGGAACTCGCATGGGGACTGGCCTTTCCTGAGGCCACCAGAGCGGGTCCCTGAGGTCCCCGTCGTAAGTCAAGAGCACCTGCCGCAACTCGAGAAAATCCAGGAGGTTTTGCCCTCCAGGCGAGATGAGGCCCATTTGCGCTGAGGCTTCTCGAGGCTAATCACGTCTAACCACTGGAACTTCCAAAGGGTCCTTCACACCCTTGCTGCAACTCAAGAAGTTCCCCGACATACCCGTCTCCACTCGAGAGGAAGCACGTGGTGTCCCGCACACATCCACGGGAGCCCCGTTTCCCCCTCCTAGCTCGAGATGAGGGATCCTTTCCCTGTTTCGTAGGGAAAGAATTCCCGGCGTTCCCGTCGCATCTCAAGAGGAGGCGCTCTCCACAGGAAAGGCGAGAGGAACTCCAGGGTCGTGACACCATTCCAAGAGTCCCCCAGATGTGTCAGTCCATTCCAGAGGAACCTGTTTTCCCTGCACTGCCTTGACGTTCAAGCCGAGGATCGACTCCCACCACGTGTGCACGTGGGACAGCCCTGTGGGAAAGCCTCGTGGGAAAGCCTCGTGGGAAAGACTCGAGGGAAAACCATAGATCCTTTGATCCACGCGGCGGACTGCGTGACACTGCTGCTACCCCTCTGGAGGAAAGCGCAAGTGCATGCCCGCATTCGAGACGAGGACTGACTCCCCTGGGGAGACTCCAGAAGTACCCCAAGATCCATGTCAGCACTGGAGAGGAATCCTCAGGTTCTGGCCCCGACTCCACACAAGGTCCTAGGCCCCGGCATCGACGGAAGAGGAATCCCGAGAGGCCCCCGAGGAACTCGCATGGGGACTGGCCTTTCCTGAGGCCACCAGAGCGGGTCCCTGAGGTCCCCGTCGTAAGTCGAGAGCACCTGCCGCAACTCGAGAAAATCCACAAGGTTTTGCCCTCCAGGCGAGATGAGGCCCATTTCCGCTGAGGCTTCTCGAGGCTAATCACGTCTAACCACTGGAACTTCCAAAGGGTCCTTCACACCCTTGCTGCAACTCAAGAAGTTCCCCGACATACCCGTCTCCACTCGAGAGGAAGCACGTGGGTCCCGCACACATCCAGGGGAGCCCCGTTTCCGCCTCCTAGCTCGAGATGAGGGATCCTTTCCCTGTTTCGTAGGGAAAGAATTCCCGGCGTTCCCGTCGCATCTCAAGAGGAGGCGCTCTCCACAGGAAAGGCGAGAGGAACTCCAGGGTCGTGCCACCATTCCAAGAGTCCCCCAGATGTGTCAGTCCATTCCAGAGGAAACTGTTTTCCCTGCACTGCCTTGACGTTCAAGCCGAGGATCGACTCCCACCACGTGTGCACGTGGGACAGCCCTGTGTGAAAGCCTCGTGGGAAAGCCTCGTGGGAAAGACTCGAGGGAAAACCATAGATCCTTTGATCCACGCGGCGGACTGCGTGACACTGCTGCTACCGCTCTGGAGGAAAGCGCAAGTGCATGCCCGCATTCGAGACGAGGACTGACTCCCCTGGGGAGACTCCAGAAGTACCCCAAGATCCATGTCAGCACTGGAGAGGAATCCTCAGGTTCCGGCCCCGACTCCACACAAGGTCTTAGGCCCCGGAATCGACGGGAGAGGAATCCCGAAAGTCCCCCGAGGAACTCACGTGGGGACTGGCCTTTCTTGAGGCCACCAGAGCGGGTCCCTGAGGTCCCCGTCGTAAGTCGAGAGCACCTGCCGCAACTCGAGAAAATCCAGGAGGTTTTGCCCTCCAGGCGAGATGATGCCCATTTCCGCTGAGGCTTCTCGAGGTTAATCACGTCTAAATACTGGAACTTCCAAAGGGTCCTTCACACCATTGCTGCAACTCAAGAAGTTCCCTGACATACCCGTCTCCACTCGAGAGGAAGCACGTGGGGTCCCGCACACATCCAGGGGAGCCCCGTTTCCGCCTCCTAGATCGAGATGAGGGATTCTTTCCCTGTTTCGTAGGGAAAGAATTCCCGGCGTTCCCGTCGCATCTCAAGAGGAGGCGCTCTCCACAGGAAAGGCGAGAGGAACTCCAGGGTCGTGCCACCATTCCAAGAGTCCCCCAGATGTGTCAGTCCGTTCCAGAGGAACCTGTTTTCCCTGCACTGCCTTGACGTTCAAGCCGAGGATCGACTCCCACCACGTGTACACGTGGGACAGCCCTGTGGGAAAGCCTCTTAGGAAAGCCTCGTGGGAAAGACTCGAGGGAAAACCAAAGATCCTTTGATCCACGCGGCGGACTGCGTGACACTGCTGCTACCGCTCTGGAGGAAAGCGCAAGTGCATGCCCGCATTCGAGACGAGGACTGACTCCCCTGGGGAGACTCCAGAAGTACCCCAAGATCCATGTCAGCACTGGAGAGGAATCCTCAGGTTCCGGCCCCGACTCCACACAAGGTCTTAGGCCCCGGCATCGACGGGAGAGGAATCCCGAGAGGCACCCGAGGAACTCGCATGGGGACTGGCCTTTCCTGAGGCCACCAGAGCGGGTCCCTGAGGTCCCCGTCGTAAGTCGAGAGCACATGCCGCAACTCGAGAAAATCCAGGAGGTTTTGCCCTCCAGGCGAGATGAGGCCCATTTCCGCTGAGGCTTCTCGAGGCTAATCACGTCTAACCACTGGAACTTCCAAAGGGTCCTTCACACCCTTGCTGCAACTCAAGAAGTTCCCCGACATACCCGTCTCCACTCGAGAGGAAGCACGTGGGTCCCGCACACATCCAGGGGAGCCCCGTTTCCGCCTCCTAGCTCGAGATGAGGGATCCTTTCCCTGTTTCGTAGGGAAAGAATTCCCGGCGTTCCCGTCGCATCTCAAGAGGAGGCGCTGTCCACAGGAAAGGCGAGAGGAACTCCAGGGTCGTGCCACCATTCCAAGAGTCCCCCAGATGTGTCAGTGTATTCCAGAGGAACCTGTTTTCCCTGCACTGCCTTGACGTTCAAGCCGAGGATCCACTCCCACCACGTGTGCACGTGGGACAGCCTTGTGGGAAAGCCTCGTGGGAAAGCCTCGTGAGAAAGACTCGAGGGAAAACCATAGATCCTTTGATCCACGCGGCGGACTGCGTGACACTGCTGCTACCGCTCTGGAGGAAAGCGCAAGTGCATGCCCGCATTCGAGACGAGGACTGACTCCCCTGGGGAGACTCCAGAAGTACCCCAAGATCCATGTCAGCACTGGAGAGGAATCCTCAGGTTCCGGCCCCGACTCCACACAAGGTCTTAGGCCCCGGCATTGACGGGAGAGGAATCCCGAGAGGCCCCCGAGGAACTCACATGGGGACTGGCCTTTCCTGAGGCCACCAGAGCGGGTCCCTGAGGTCCCCGTCGTAAGTCGAGAGCACCTGCCGCAACTCTATAAAATCCAGGAGGTTTTGCCCTCCAGGCGAGATGAGGCCCATTTGCGCTGAGGCTTCTCGAGGCTAATCACGTCTAACCACTGGAACTTCCAAAGGGTCCTTCACACCCTTGCTGCAACTCAAGAAGTTCCCCGACATACCCGTCTCCACTCGAGAGGAAGCACGTGGGTCCCTCACACATCCAGGTGAGCCCCGTTTCCTCCTCCTAGCTCGAGATGAGGGATCCTTTCCCTGTTTCGTAGGGAAAGAATTCCTGGCGTTCCCGTCGCATCTCAAGAGGAGGCGCTCTCCACAGGAAAGGCGAGAGGAACTCCAGGGTCGTGCCACCATTCCAAGAGTCCCCCAGTTGTGTCAGTCCATTCCAGAGGAACCTGTTTTCCCTGCACTGCCTTGACGTTCAAGCCGAGGATCCACTCCCACCACGTGTGCACGTGTGACAGCCCTGTGGGAAAGCCTCGTGGGAAAGCCTCGTGGGAAAGACTCGAGGGAAAACCATAGATCCTTTGATCCACGCGGCGGACTGCGTGACACTGCTGCTACCGCTCTGGAGGAACGCGCAAGTGCATGCCCGCATTCGAGACGAGGACTGACTCCCCTGGGGAGACTCCAGAAGTACCCCAAGATCCATGTCAGCACTGGAGAGGAATCCTCAGGTTCCGGCCCCGACTCCACACAAGGTCTTAGGCCCCGGGATCGACGGAAGAGGAATCCCGAGAGGCCCCCGAGGAACTCGCATGGGGACTGGCCTTTCCTGAGGCCACCAGAGCGGGTCCCTGAGGTCCCCGTCGTAAGTCGAGAGCACCTGCCGCAACTCGAGAAAATCCAGGAGGTTTTGCCCTCCAGGCGAGATGAGGCCCATTTGCGCTGAGGCTTCTCGAGGCTAATCACGTCTAACCACTGGAACTTCCAAAGGGTCCTTCACACCATTGCTGCAACTCAAGAAGTTCCCCGACATACCCGTCTCCACTCGAGAGGAAGCACGTGGTGTCCCGCACACATCCACGGGAGCCCCGTTTCCGCCTCCTAGCTCGAGATGAGGGATCCTTTCCCTGTTTCGTAGGGAAAGAATTCCCGGCGTTCCCGTCGCATCTCAAGAGGAGGCGCTCTCCACAGGAAAGGCGAGAGGAACTCCAGGGTCGTGCCACCATTCCAAGAGTCCCCCAGATGTGTCAGTCCGTTCCAGAGGAACCTGTTTTCCCTGCACTGCCTTGACGTTCAAGCCGAGGATCGACTCCCACCACGTGTGCACGTGGGCCAGCCCTGTGGGAAAGCCTCGTGGGAAAGCCTCGTGGGAAAGACTCGAGGGAAAACCAAACATCCTTTGATCCACGCGGCGGACTGCGTGACACTGCTGCTACCGCTCTGGAGGAAAGCGCATGTGCATGCCCGCATTCGAGACGAGGACTGTCTCCCCTGGGGAGACTCCAGAAGTACCCCAAGATCCATGTCAGCACTGGAGAGGAATCCTCAGGTTCTGGCCCCGACTCCACACAAGGTCTTAGGCCCCGGCATCGACGGAAGAGGAATCCCGAGAGGCCCCCGAGGAACTCGCATGGGGACTGGCCTTTCCTGAGGCCACCAGAGCGGGTCCCTGAGGTCCCCGTCGTAAGTCGAGAGCACCTGCCGCAACTCGAGAAAATCCAGGAGGTTTTGCCCTCCAGGCGAGATGAGGACCATTTCCGCTGAGGCTTCTCGAGGCTAATCACGTCTAACCACTGGAACTTCCAAAGGGTCCTTCACACCCTTGCTGCAACTCAAGAAGTTCCCCGACATACACGTCTCCACTCGAGAGGAAGCACGTGGGTCCCGCACACATCCAGGGGAGCCCCGTTTCCGCCTCCTAGCTCGAGATGAGGGATCCTTTCCCTGTTTCGTAGGGAAAGAATTCCCGGCGTTCCCGTCGCATCTCAAGAGGAGGCGCTCTGCACAGGAAAGGCGAGAGGAACTCCAGGGTCGTGCCACCATTCCAAGAGTCCACCAGATGTGTCAGTCCATTCCAGAGGAACCTGTTTTCCCTGCACTGCCTTGACGTTCAAGCCGAGGATCGACTCCCACCACGTGTGCACGTGGGACAGCCCTGTGGGAAAGCCTCGTGGGAAAGCCTCGTGCGAAAGACTCGAGGGAAAACCAAACATCCTTTGATCCACGCGGTGGACTGCGTGACACTGCTGCTACCGCTCTGGAGGAAAGCGCAAGTGCATGCCCGCATTCGAGACGAGGACTGACTCCCCTGGGGAGACTCGAGAAGTACCCCAAGATCCATGTCAGCACTGGAGAGGAATCCTCAGGTTCCGGCCCCGACTCCACACAAGGTCTTAGGCCCCGGAATCGACGGGAGAGGAATCCCGAGAGGCCCCCGAGGAACTCGCATGGGGACTGGCCTTTCCTGAGGCCACCAGAGCGGGTCCCTGAGGTCCCCGTCGTAAGTCGAGAGCACCTGCCGCAACTCGAGAAAATCCAGGAGGTTTTGCCCTCCAGGCGAGATGAGGCCCATTTCCACTGAGGCTTCTGGAGGCCAATCACATCTAACCACTGGAACTTCCAAAGGGTCCTTCACACCATTGCTGCAACTCAAGAAGTTCCCCGACATACCTGACTCCACTCGAGAGGAAGCACGTGGAGTCCCGCACACATCCAGGGGAGCCCCGTTTCTGCCTCCTAGCTCGAGATGAGGGATCCCTTCCCTGCTTCGTTGGGAAAGAATTCCCGGCGTTCCCGTCGCATCTCAAGAGGAGGCGCTCTCCACAGGAAAGGCGAGAGGAACTCCAGGGTCATGCCACCATTCCAAGAGTCCCCCAGATGTGTCAGTCCATTCCAGAGGAACCTGTTTTCCCTGCACTGGCTTGACGTTCAAGCCGAGGATAGACTCCCACCACGTGTGCACGTGGGCCAGCCCTGTGGGAAAGCCTCGTGGGAAAGCCTCGTGGGAAAGACTCGAGGGAAAACCATAGATCCTTTGATCCACGCGGCGGACTGTGTGACACTGCTGCTACCGCTCTGGAGGAAAGCGCAAGTGCATGCCCGCATTCGAGACGAGGACTGACTCCCCTGGGGAGACTCCAGAAGTACCCCAAGATGCATGTCAGCACTGGAGAGGAATCCTCAGGTTCCGGCCCCGAATCCACACAAGGTCTTAGGCCCCGGCATCGACGGGAGAGGAATCCCGAGAGGCCCCCGAGGAACTCGCATGGGGACTGGCCTTTCCTGAGGCCACCAGAGCGGGTCCCTGAGGTCCCCGTCGTAAGTCGAGAGCACCTGCCGCAACTCGAGAAAATCCAGGAGGTTTTGCCCTCCAGGCGAGATGAGGCCCATTTCCGCTGAGGCTTCTCGAGGCTAATCACGTCTAACCACTGGAACTTCCATAGGGTCCTTCACACCATTGCTGCAACTCAAGAAGTTCCCCGACATACCCTTCTCCACTCGAGAGGAAGCACGTGGTGTCCCGCACACATCCAGGGGAGCCCCGTTTCCGCCTCCTAGCTCGAGATGAAGGATCCCTTCCCTGTTTCGTAGGGAAAGAATTCCCGGCGTTCCCGTCGCATCTCAAGAGGAGGCGCTCTCCACAGGAAAGGCGAGAGGAACTCCAGGGTCATGCCACCATTCCAAGAGTCCCCCAGATGTGTCAGTCCATTCCAGAGGAACCTGTTTTCCCTGCACTGCCTTGACGTTCAAGCCGAGGATCGACTCGCACCACGTGTGCACGTGGGACAGCCCTGTGGGAAAGCCTCGTGGTAAAGCCTCGTGGGAAAGACCTGAGGGAAAACCATAGATCCTTTGATCCACGCGGCGGAATGCGTGACACTGCTGCTACCGCTCTGGAGGAAAGCGCAAGTGCATGCCCGCATTCGAGACGAGGACTGACTCCCCTGGGGAGACTCCAGAAGTACCCCAAGATCCATGTCAGCACTGGAGAGGAATCCTCAGGTTCCGGCCCCGACTCCACACAAGGTCTTAGGCCCCGGCATCGACGGGAGAGGAATCCCGAGAGGCCCCCGAGGAACTCGCATGGGGACTGGCCTTTCCTGAGGCCACCAGAGCGGGTCCCTGAGGTCCCCGTCGTAAGTCGAGAGCACCTGCCGCAACTCGTGAAAATCCAGGAGGTTTTGCCCTCCAGGCGAGATGAGGCCCATTTCCACTGAGGCTTCTCGAGGCTAATCACGTCTAACCACTGGAACTTCCAAAGGGTCCTTCACACCCTTGCTGCAACCCAAGAAGTTCCCCGACATACCCGTCTCCACTCGAGAGGAAGCACGTGGGTCCCGCACACATCCAGGGGACCCCGTTTCCGCCTCCTAGCTCGAGATGAGGGATCCTTTCCCTGTTTCGTAGGGAAAGAATTCCCGGCGTTCTCGTCGCATCTCAAGAGGAGGCGCTCTCCACAGGAAAGGCGAGAGGAACTCCAGGGTCGTGCCACCATTCCAAGAGTCCCCCAGATGTGTCA
The DNA here is from genome assembly GCF_042477335.2 of Ovis canadensis. Lineage (NCBI taxonomy): Eukaryota > Metazoa > Chordata > Mammalia > Artiodactyla > Bovidae > Ovis > Ovis canadensis. The sequence continues at coordinate 6,905,647 of NC_091258.1, read as the reverse complement.
GTCCATTCCAGAGGAACCTGTTTTCCCTGCACTGCCTTGACGTTCAAGCCGAAGATCGACTCCCACCACGTGTGCACGTGGGACAGCCCTGTGGGAAAGCCTCGTGGGAAAGCCTCGTGGGAAAGACTCGAGGGAAAACCATAGATCCTTTGATCCACGCGGCGGAATGCGTGACACTGCTGCTACCGCTCTGGAGGAAAGCGCAAGTGCATGCCCGCATTCGAGACGAGGACTGACTCCCTTGGGGAGACTCCAGAAGTACCCCAAGATCCATGTCAGCACTGGAGAGGAATCCTCAGGTTCCGGCCCCGACTCCACACAAGGTCTTAGGCCCCGGCATCGACGGGAGAGGAATCCCGAGAGGCCCCCGAGGAACTCGCATGGGGATTGGCCTTTCCTGAGGCCACCAGAGCGGGTCCCTGAGGTCCCCGTCGTACGTCGAGAGCACCTGCCGCAACTCGAGAAAATCCAGGAGGTTTTGCCCTCCAGGCGAGATGAGGCACATTTCCACTGAGGCTTCTCGAGGCCAATCACATCTAACCACTGGAACTTCCGAAGGGTCCTTCACACCATTGCTGCAACTCAAGAAGTTCCCCGACATACCCGACTCCACTCGAGAGGAAGCACGTGGAGTCCCGCACACATCCAGGGGAGCCCCGTTTACGCCTCCTATCTCGAGATGAGGGATCCCTTCCCTGTTTCGTAGGGAAATAATTCCCGGCGTTCCCGTCGCATCTCAAGAGGAGGCGCTGTCCACAGGAAAGGCGAGAGGAACTCCAGGGTCATGCCACCATTCCAAGAGTCCCCCAGATGTGTCAGTCCATTCCAGAGGAACCTGTTTTCCCTGCACTGCCTTGACGTTCAAGCCGAGGATCGACTCCCACCACGTGTGCACGTGGGACAGCCCTGTGGGAAAGCCTCGTGGGAAAGCCTCGTGGGAAAGACTCGAGGGAAAACCATAGATCCTTTGATCCACGCGGCGGACTGCGTGACACTGCTGCTACCGCTCTGGAGGAAAGCGCAAGTGCATGCCCGCATTCGAGACGAGGACTGACTCCCCTGGGGAAACTCCAGAAGTACACCAAGATCCATGTCAGCAATGGAGAGGAATCCTCAGGTTCCGGCCCCGACTTCTCACAAGGTCTTAGGCCCCGGCATCGACGGGAGAGGAATCCCGAGACGCCCCCGAGGAACTCGCATGGGGACTGGCCTTTCCTGAGGCCACCAGAGCGGGTCCCTGAGGTCCCCGTCGTAAGTCGAGAGCACCTGCCGCAACTCGAGAAAATCCAGGATGTTTTGCCCTCCAGGCGAGATGAAGCCCATTTCCGCTGAGGCTTCTCGAGGCCAATCACGTCTAACCACTGGAAATTCCAAAGGGTCCTTCACACCCTTGCTGCAACTCAAGAAGTTCCCCGACATACCCGTCTGCACTCGAGAGGAAGCACGTGGTGTCCCGCACACATCCAGGGGAGCCCCGTTTCCGCCTCCTAGCTCGAGATGAGCGATCCTTTCCCTGTTTCGTAGGGAAAGAATTCTCTGCGTTCCCGTCGCATCTCAAGAGGAGGCGCTCTCCACAGGAAAGGCGAGAGGAACTCCAGGGTCATGCCACCATTACAAGAGTCCCACAGATGTGTCAGTCCATTCCAGAGGAAACTGTTTTCCCTGCACTGCCTTGACGTTCAAGCCGAGGATCGACTCCCACCACGTGTGCACGTGGGACAGCCCTGTGGGAAAGCCTCGTGGGAAAGCCTCGTGGGAAAGACTCGAGGGATAACCATAGATCCTTGGATCCATGCGGCGGACTGCGTGACACTGCTGCTACCGCTCTGGAGGAAAGCGCAAGTGCATGCTCGCATTCGAGACGAGGACTGACTCCCCTGGGGAGACTCCAGAATTACCCCAAGATCCATGTCAGCCCTGGAGAGGAATCCTCAGGTTCCGGACCGGACTCCACACAAGGTCTTAGGCCCCGGCATCGACGGGAGAGGAATCCCGAGAGGCCCCCGAGGAACTCGCATGGGGATTGGCCTTTCCTGAGGCCACCAGAGCGGGTCCCTGAGGTCCCCGTCGTAAGTCGAGAGCACCTGCCGCAACTCGAGAAAATCCAGGAGGTTTTGCCCTCCAGGCGAGATGAGGCCCATTTCCGCTGAGGCTTCTCGAGGCCAATCACGTCTAACCACTGGAACTTCCAAAGGGTCCTTCACACCCTTGCTGCAACTCAAGAAGTTCCCCGACATACCCGTCTCCACTCGAGAGGAAGCACGTGGGGTCCCGCACACATCCAGGGGAGCCCCGTTTCCGCCTCCTAGCTCGAGATGAGGGATCCTTTCCCTGTTTCGTAGGGAAAGAATTCCCGGCGTTCTCGTCGCATCTCAAGAGGAGGCGCTCTCCACAGGAAAGGCGAGAGGAACTCCAGGGTCGTGACACCATTCCAAGAGTCCCCCAGATGTGTCAGTCCATTCCAGAGGAACCTGTTTTCCCTGCACTGGCTTGACGTTCAAGCCGAGGATCGACTCCCACCACGTGTGCACGTGGGACAGCCCTGTGGGAAAGCCTCGTGGGAAAGCCTCGTGGAAAGACTCGAGGGAAAACCATAGATCCTTTGATCCACGCGGCGGACTGCGTGACACTGCTGCTACTGCTCTGGAGGAAAGCGCAAGTGCATGCCCGCATTCGAGACGAGGACTGACTCCCCTGGGGAGACTCCAGAAGTACCCCAAGATCCATGTCAGCACTGGAGAGGAATCCTCAGGTTCCGGCCCCGACTTCACACAAGTTCTTAGGCCCCGGCATCGAAGGGAGAGGAATCCCGAGAGGCCGCCGAGGAACTTGCATGGGGACTGGCCTTTCCTGAGGCCACCAGAGCGGGTCCCTGAGGTCCCCGTCTTAAGTCGAGAGCACCTGCCGCACCTCGAGAAAATCCAGGAGGTTTTGCCCTCCAGGCGAGATGAGGCCCATTTCCACTGAGGCTTCTCGAGGCTAATCACGTCTAACCACTGGAACTTCCAAAGGGTCCTTCACACCCTTGCTGCAACCCAAGAAGTTCCCCGACATACCCGTCTCCACTCGAGAGGAAGCACGTGGGTCCCGCACACATCCAGGGGACCCCGTTTCCGCCTCCTAGCTCGAGATGAGGGATCCTTTCCCTGTTTCGTAGGGAAAGAATTCCCGGCGTTCTCGTCGCATCTCAAGAGGAGGCGCTCTCCACAGGAAAGGCGAGAGGAACTCCAGGGTCGTGCCACCATTCCAAGAGTCCCCCAGATGTGTCAGTCCATTCCAGAGGAACCTGTTTTCCCTGCACTGCCTTGACGTTCAAGCCGAAGATCGACTCCCACCACGTGTGCACGTGGGACAGCCCTGTGGGAAAGCCTCGTGGGAAAGCCTCGTGGGAAAGACTCGAGGGAAAACCATAGATCCTTTGATCCACGCGGCGGAATGCGTGACACTGCTGCTACCGCTCTGGAGGAAAGCGCAAGTGCATGCCCGCATTCGAGACGAGGACTGACTCCCTTGGGGAGACTCCAGAAGTACCCCAAGATCCATGTCAGCACTGGAGAGGAATCCTCAGGTTCCGGCCCCGACTCCACACAAGGTCTTAGGCCCCGGCATCGACGGGAGAGGAATCCCGAGAGGCCCCCGAGGAACTCGCATGGGGATTGGCCTTTCCTGAGGCCACCAGAGCGGGTCCCTGAGGTCCCCGTCGTACGTCGAGAGCACCTGCCGCAACTCGAGAAAATCCAGGAGGTTTTGCCCTCCAGGCGAGATGAGGCACATTTCCACTGAGGCTTCTCGAGGCCAATCACATCTAACCACTGGAACTTCCGAAGGGTCCTTCACACCATTGCTGCAACTCAAGAAGTTCCCCGACATACCCGACTCCACTCGAGAGGAAGCACGTGGAGTCCCGCACACATCCAGGGGAGCCCCGTTTACGCCTCCTATCTCGAGATGAGGGATCCCTTCCCTGTTTCGTAGGGAAATAATTCCCGGCGTTCCCGTCGCATCTCAAGAGGAGGCGCTGTCCACAGGAAAGGCGAGAGGAACTCCAGGGTCATGCCACCATTCCAAGAGTCCCCCAGATGTGTCAGTCCATTCCAGAGGAACCTGTTTTCCCTGCACTGCCTTGACGTTCAAGCCGAGGATCGACTCCCACCACGTGTGCACGTGGGACAGCCCTGTGGGAAAGCCTCGTGGGAAAGCCTCGTGGGAAAGACTCGAGGGAAAACCATAGATCCTTTGATCCACGCGGCGGACTGCGTGACACTGCTGCTACCGCTCTGGAGGAAAGCACAAGTGCATGCCCGCATTCGAGACGAGGACTGACTCCCCTGGGGAAACTCCAGAAGTACACCAAGATCCATGTCAGCAATGGAGAGGAATCCTCAGGTTCCGGCCCCGACTTCTCACAAGGTCTTAGGCCCCGGCATCGACGGGAGAGGAATCCCGAGACGCCCCCGAGGAACTCGCATGGGGACTGGCCTTTCCTGAGGCCACCAGAGCGGTTCCCTGAGGTCCCCGTCGTAAGTCGAGAGCACCTGCCGCAACTCGAGAAAATCCAGGATGTTTTGCCCTCCAGGCGAGATGAAGCCCATTTCCGCTGAGGCTTCTCGAGGCCAATCACGTCTAACCACTGGAAATTCCAAAGGGTCCTTCACACCCTTGCTGCAACTCAAGAAGTTCCCCGACATACCCGTCTGCACTCGAGAGGAAGCACGTGGTGTCCCGCACACATCCAGGGGAGCCCCGTTTCCGCCTCCTAGCTCGAGATGAGCGATCCTTTCCCTGTTTCGTAGGGAAAGAATTCTCTGCGTTCCCGTCGCATCTCAAGAGGAGGCGCTCTCCACAGGAAAGGCGAGAGGAACTCCAGGGTCATGCCACCATTACAAGAGTCCCACAGATGTGTCAGTCCATTCCAGAGGAAACTGTTTTCCCTGCACTGCCTTGACGTTCAAGCCGAGGATCGACTCCCACCACGTGTGCACGTGGGACAGCCCTGTGGGAAAGCCTCGTGGGAAAGCCTCGTGGGAAAGACTCGAGGGATAACCATAGATCCTTGGATCCATGCGGCGGACTGCGTGACACTGCTGCTACCGCTCTGGAGGAAAGCGCAAGTGCATGCTCGCATTCGAGACGAGGACTGACTCCCCTGGGGAGACTCCAGAATTACCCCAAGATCCATGTCAGCCCTGGAGAGGAATCCTCAGGTTCCGGACCGGACTCCACACAAGGTCTTAGGCCCCGGCATCGACGGGAGAGGAATCCCGAGAGGCCCCCGAGGAACTCGCATGGGGATTGGCCTTTCCTGAGGCCACCAGAGCGGGTCCCTGAGGTCCCCGTCGTAAGTCGAGAGCACCTGCCGCAACTCGAGAAAATCCAGGAGGTTTTGCCCTCCAGGCGAGATGAGGCCCATTTCCGCTGAGGCTTCTCGAGGCCAATCACGTCTAACCACTGGAACTTCCAAAGGGTCCTTCACACCCTTGCTGCAACTCAAGAAGTTCCCCGACATACCCGTCTCCACTCGAGAGGAAGCACGTGGGGTCCCGCACACATCCAGGGGAGCCCCGTTTCCGCCTCCTAGCTCGAGATGAGGGATCCTTTCCCTGTTTCGTAGGGAAAGAATTCCCGGCGTTCTCGTCGCATCTCAAGAGGAGGCGCTCTCCACAGGAAAGGCGAGAGGAACTCCAGGGTCGTGACACCATTCCAAGAGTCCCCCAGATGTGTCAGTCCATTCCAGAGGAACCTGTTTTCCCTGCACTGGCTTGACGTTCAAGCCGAGGATCGACTCCCACCACGTGTGCACGTGGGACAGCCCTGTGGGAAAGCCTCGTGGGAAAGCCTCGTGGAAAGACTCGAGGGAAAACCATAGATCCTTTGATCCACGCGGCGGACTGCGTGACACTGCTGCTACTGCTCTGGAGGAAAGCGCAAGTGCATGCCCGCATTCGAGACGAGGACTGACTCCCCTGGGGAGACTCCAGAAGTACCCCAAGATCCATGTCAGCACTGGAGAGGAATCCTCAGGTTCCGGCCCCGACTTCACACAAGTTCTTAGGCCCCGGCATCGAAGGGAGAGGAATCCCGAGAGGCCGCCGAGGAACTTGCATGGGGACTGGCCTTTCCTGAGGCCACCAGAGCGGGTCCCTGAGGTCCCCGTCTTAAGTCGAGAGCACCTGCCGCACCTCGAGAAAATCCAGGAGGTTTTGCCTTCCAGGCGAGATGAGGCCCATTTCCGCTGAGGCTTCTCGAGGCCAATCACATCTAACCACTTGAACTTCCAAAGGGTCCTTCACACCCTTGCTGCAACTCTAGAAGTTCCCCGACATACCCGTCTCCACTCGAGAGGAAGCACGTGGTGTCCCGCACACATCCAGGGGAGCCCCGTTTCCGCCTCCTAGCTCGAGATGAGGGATCCTTTCCCTGTTTCGTAGGGAAAGAATTCCCGGCGTTCCCGTCGCATCTCAAGAGGAGGCGCTCTCCACAGGAAAGGCGAGAGGAACTCCAGGGTCGTGCCACCATTCCAAGAGTCCCCCAGATGTGTCAGTCCATTCCAGAGGAACCTGTTTTCCCTGCACTGCCTTGACGTTCAAGCCGAGGATCGACTCCCACCACGTGTGCACGTGGGACAGCCCTGTGGAAAAGCCTCGTGGGAAAGCCTCGTGGGAAAGACTCGAGGGAAAACCATAGATCCTTTGATCCACGCGGCGGACTGCGTGACACTGCTGCTACCGCTCTGGAGGAAAGCGCAAGTGCATGCCCGCATTCGAGACGAGGACTGACTCCCCTGGGGAGACTCCAGAAGTACCCCAAGATCCATGTCAGCACTGGAGAGGAATCCTCAGGTTCCGGCCCCGACTCCACACAAGGTCTTAGGCCCCGGCATCGACGGGAGAGGAATCCCGAGACGCCCCCGAGGAACTCGCATGGGGACTGGCCTTTCCTGAGGCCACCAGAGCGGGTCCCTGAGGTCCCCGTCGTAAGTCGAGAGCACCTGCCGCAACTCGAGAAAATCCAGGAGGTTTTGCCCTCCAGGCGAGATGAGGCCCATTTCCACTGAGGCTTCTCGAGGCTAATCATGTCTAACCACTGGAACTTCCAAAGGGTCCTTCACACCCTTGCTGCAACTCAAGAAGTTCCCCGACATACCCGTCTCCACTCGAGAGGAAGCACGTGGGTCCAGCACACATCCAGGGGAGCCCCGTTTCCGCCTCCTAGCTCGAGATGAGGGATCCTTTCCCTGTTTCGTAGGGAAAGAATTCCCGGCGTTCTCGTCGCATCTCAAGAGGAGGCGCTCTCCACAGGAAAGGCGAGAGGAACTCCAGGGTCGTGCCACCATTCCAAGAGTCCCCCAGATGTGTCAGTCCATTCCAGAGGAACCTGTTTTCCCTGCACTGCCTTGACGTTCAAGCCGAGGATCGACTCCCACCACGTGTGCACGTGGGACAGCCCTGTGGGAAAGCCTCGTGGGAAAGCCTCGTGGGAAAGACTCGAGGGAAAACCATAGATCCTTTGATCCACGCGCGGACTGCGTGACACTGCTGCTACCGCTCTGGAGGAAAGCGCAAGTGCATGCCCGCATTCGAGACGAGGACTGACTCCCCTGGGGAGACTCCAGAAGTACCCCAAGATCCATGTCAGCACTGGAGAGGAATCCTCAGGTTCCGGCCCCGACTCCACACAAGGTCTTAGGCCCCGGCATCGACGGGAGAGGAATCCCGAGAGGCCCCCGAGGAACTCGCATGGGGACTGGCCTTTCCTGAGGCCACCAGAGCGGGTCCCTGAGGTCCCCGTCGTAAGTCGAGAGCACCTGCCGCAACTCGAGAAAATCCAGGAGGTTTTGCCCTCCAGGCGAGATGAGGCCCATTTCCGCTGAGGCTTCTCGAGGCCAATCACATCTAACCACTGGAACTTCCAAAGGGTCCTTCACACCATTGCTGCAACTCAAGAAGTTCCCCGACATACCCGTCTCCTATCGAGAGGAAGCACGTGGGTTCCCGCACACATCCAGGGGAGCCCCGTTTCCGCCTCCTAGCTCGAGATGAGGGATCCGTTCCCTGTTTCGTAGGGAAAGAATTCCCGGCGTTCCCGTCGCATCTCAAGAGGAGGCGCTCTCCACAGGAAAGGCGAGAGGAACTCCAGGGTCGTGCCACCATTCCAAGAGTCCCCCAGATGTGTCAGTCCATTCCAGAGGAACCTGTTTTCCCTGCACTGCCTTGACGTTCAAGCCGAGGATCGACTCCCACCACGTGTGCACGTGGGACAGCCCTGTGGGAAAGCCTCGTGGGAAAGCCTCGTGGGAAAGACTCGAGGGAAAACCATAGATCCTTTGATCCACGCGGCGGACTGCGTGACACTGCTGCTACCGCTCTGGAGGAAAGCGCAAGTGCATGCCCGCATTCGAGACGAGGACTGACTCCCCTGGGGAGACTCCAGAAGTACCCCAAGATCCATGTCAGCACTGGAGAGGAATCCTCAGGTTCCGGCCCCGACTCCACACAAGGTCTTAGGCCCCGGCATCGACGGGAGAGGAATCCCGAGAGGCCCCCGAGGAACTCGCATGGGGACTGGCCTTTCCTGAGGCCACCAGAGCGGTTCCCTGAGGTCCCCGTCGAAAGTCGAGAGCACCTTCCGCAACTCGAGAAAATCCAGGAGGTTTTGCCCTCCAGGGGGAGATGAGGCCCATTTCCTCTGAGGCTTCTCGAGGCCAATCACATCTAACCACTGGAACTTCCAAAGGGTCCTTCACACCCTTGCTGCAACTCAAGAAGTTCCCCGACATACCCGTCTCCACTCGAGAGGAAGCACGTGGGGTCCCGCACACATCCAGGGGAGCCCCGTTTCCGCCTCCTAGCTCGAGATGAGGGATCCTTTCCCTGTTTCGTAGGGAAAGAATTCCCGGCGTTCCCGTCGCATCTCAAGAGGAGGCGCTCTCCACAGGAAAGGCGAGAGGAACTCCAGGGCGTGCCACCATTCCAAGAGTCCCCCAGATGTGTCAGTCCATTCCAGAGGAACATGTTTCCCTGCACTGCCTTGACGTTCAAGCCGAGGATCGACTCCCACCACGTGTGCACGTGGGACAGCCCTGTGGGAAAGCCTCGTGGGAAAGCCTCGTGGGAAAGACTCGAGGGAAAACCATAGATCCTTTGATCCACGCGGCGGACTGCGTGACACTGTTGCTACCGCTCTGGAGGAAAGCGCAAGTGCATGCCCGCATTCGAGACGAGGACTGACTCCCCTGGGGAGACTCCAGAAGTACCCCAAGATCCATGTCAGCACTGGAGAGGAATCCTCAGGTTCCGGCCCCGACTCCACACAAGATCTTAGGCCCCGGCATCGACGGGAGAGGAATTCCGAGAGGCCCCCGAGGAACTCGCATGGGGACTGGCCTTTCCTGAGGCCACCAGAGCGGGTCCCTGAGGTCCCCGTCGTAAGTCGAGAGCACCTGCCGCAACTCGAGAAAATCCAGGAGGTTTTGCCCTCCAGGCGAGATGAGGCCCATTTCCGCTGAGGCTTCTCGAGGCCAATCACATCTAACCACTGGAACTTCCAAAGGGTGCTTCACACCCTTGCTGCAACTCAAGAAGTTCCCCGACATACCCGTCTCCACTCGAGAGGAAGCACGTGGTGTCCCGCACACATCCAGGGGAGCCCCGTTTCCGCCTCCTAGCTCGAGATGAGGGATCCTTTCCCTGTTTCGTAGGGAAAGAATTCCCGGCGTTCCCGTCGCATCTCAAGAGGAGGCGCTCTCCACAGGAAAGGCGAGAGGAACTCCAGGGTCTTGCCACCATTCCAAGAGTCCCCCAGATGTGTCAGTCCATTCCAGAGGAACCTGTTTTCCCTGCACTGCCTTGACGTTCAAGCCGAGGATCGACTCCCACCACGTGTGCACGTGGGACAGCCCTGTGGGAAAGCCTCGTGGGAAAGCCTCGTGGGAAAGACTCGAGGGAAAACCATAGGTCCTTTGATCCACGCGGCGGACTGCGTGACACTGCTGCTACCGCTCTGGAGGAAAGCGCAAGTGCATGCCCGCATTCGAGACGAGGACTGACTCCCCTGGGGAGACTCCAGAAATACCCCAAGATCCATGTCAGCACTGGAGAGGAATCCTCAGGTTCTGGCCCCGACTCCACACAAGGTCTTAGGCCCCGGCATCGACGGGAGAGGAATCCGGAGACGCCCACGAGGAACTCGCATGGGGACTGGCCTTTCCTGAGGCCACCAGAGCGGGTCCCTGAGGTCCCCGTCGTAAGTCGAGAGCACCTGCCGCAACTCGAGAAAATCCAGGAGGTTTTGCCCTCCAGGCGAGATGAGGCCCATTTCCACTGAAGCTTCTCGAGGCTAATCATGTCTAACCACTGGAACTTAAAAAAGGGTCCTTCACACCCTTGCTGCAACTCAAGAAGTTCCCCGACATACCCGTCTCCACTCGAGAGGAAGCACGTGGGTCCCGCACACATCCAGGGGAGCCCCGTTTCCGCCTCCTAGCTCGAGATGAGGGATCCTTTCCCTGTTTCGTAGGGAAAGAATTCCCGGCGTTCTCGTCACATCTCAAGAGGAGGCGCTCTCCACAGGAAAGGCGAGAGGAACTCCAGGGTCGTGCCACCATTCCAAGAGTCCCCCAGATGTGTCAGTCCATTCCAGAGGAACCTGTTTTCCCTGCACTGCCTTGACGTTCAAGCCGAGGATCGACTCCCACCACGTGTGCACGTGGGACAGCCCTGTGGGAAAGCCTCGTGGGAAAGCCTCGTGGGAAAGACTCGAGGGAAAATCATAGATCCTTTGATCCACGCGGCGGACTGCGTGACACTGCTGCTACCGCTCTGGAGGAAAGCGCAAGTGTATGCCCGCATTCGAGACGAGGACTGACTCCCCTGGGGAGACTCCAGAAGTACCCCAAGATCCATGTCAGCACTGGAGAGGAATCCTCGGGTTCCGGCCCCGACTCCACACAAGGTCTTAGCCCCCAGCATCGACGGGAGAGGAATCCCGAGAGGCCCCCGAGGAACTCGCATGGGGACTGGCCTTTCCTGAGGCCACCAGAGCGGTTCCCTGAGGTCCCCGTCGAAAGTCGAGAGCACCTTCCGCAACTCGAGAAAATCCAGGAGGTTTTGCCCTCCAGGCGAGATGAGGCCCATTTCCGCTGAGGCTTCTCGAGGCCAATCACATCTAACCACTGGAACTTCCAAAGGGTCCTTCACACCATTGCTGCAACTCAAGAAGTTCCCCGACATACCCGTCTCCACTCGAGAGGAAGCACGTGGGGTCCCGCACACATCCAGGGGAGCCCCGTTTCCGCCTCCTAGCTCGAGATGAGGGATCCTTTCCCTGTTTCGTAGGGAAAGAATTCCCGGCGTTCCCGTCGCATCTCAAGAGGAGGCGCTCTCCACAGGAAAGGCGAGAGGAACTCCAGGGCCGTGCCACCATTCCAAGAGTCCCCCAGATGTGTCAGTCCATTCCAGAGGAACATGTTTTCCCTGCACTGCCTTGACGTTCAAGCCGAGGATCGACTCCCACCACGTGTGCCCGTGGGACAGCCCTGTGGGAAAGCCTCGTGGGAAAGCCTCGTGGGAAAGACTCGAGGGAAAACCATAGATCCTTTGATCCACGCGGCGGACTGCGTGACACTGCTGCTACCGCTCTGGAGGAAAGCGCAAGTGCATGCCCGCATTCGAGACGAGGACTGACTCCCCTGGGGAGACTCCAGAAGTACCCCAAGATCCATGTCAGCACTGGAGAGGTATCCTCAGGTTCCGGCCCCGTCTCCACACAAGGTCTTAGGCCCCGGCATCGACGGGAGAGGAATCCCGAGAGGCCCCCGAGTAACTCGCATGGGGACTGGCCTTTCCTGAGGCCACCAGAGCGGGTCCCTGAGGTCCCCGTCGTAAGTCGAGAGCACCTGCCGCAACTCGAGAAAATCCAGGAGGTTTTGCCCTCCAGGCGAGATGAGGCCCATTTCCGCTGAGGCTTCTCGAGGCCAATCACATCTAACCACCTGAACTTCCAAAGGGTCCTTCACACCCTTGCTGCAACTCAAGAAGTTCCCCGACATACCCGTCTCCACTCGAGAGGAAGCACGTGGTGTCCCGCACACATCCAGGGGAGCCCCGTTTCCGCCTCCTAGCTCGAGATGAGGGATCCTTTCCCTGTTTTGTAGGGAAAGAATTCCCGGCGTTCCCGTCGCATCTCAAGAGGAGGCGCTCTCCACAGGAAAGGCGAGAGGAACTCCAGGGTCGTGCCACCATTCCAAGAGTCCCCCAGATGTGTCAGTCCATTCCAGAGGAACCTGTTTTCCCTGCACTGCCTTGACGTTCAAGCCGAAGATCGACTCCCACCACGTGTGCACGTGGGACAGCCCTGTGGAAAAGCCTCGTGGGAAAGCCTCGTGGGAAAGACTCGAGGGAAAACCATAGATCCTTTGATCCACGCGGCGGACTGCGTGACACTGCTGCTACCGCTCTGGAGGAAAGCGCAAGTGCATACCCGCATTCGAGACGAGGACTGACTCCCCTGGGGAGACTCCAGAAATACCCCAAGATCCATGTCAGCACTGGAGAGGAATCCTCAGGTTCCGGCCCCGACTCCACACAAGGTCTTAGGCCCCGGCATCGACGGGAGAGGAATCCGGAGACGCCCACGAGGAACTCGCATGGGGACTGGCCTTTCCTGAGGCCACCAGAGCGGGTCCCTGAGGTCCCCGTCGTAAGTCGAGAGCACCTGCCGCAACTCGAGAAAATCCAGGAGGTTTTGCCCTCCAGGCGAGATGAGGCCCATTTCCACTGAAGCTTCTCGAGGCTAATCATGTCTAACCACTGGAACTTCCAAAGGGTCCTTCACACCCTTGCTGCAACTCAAGAAGTTCCCCGACATACCCGTCTCCACTCGAGAGGAAGCACGTGGGTCCCGCACACATCCAGGGGAGCCCCGTTTCCGCCTCCTAGCTCGAGATGAGGGATCCTTTCCCTGATTCGTAGGGAAAGAATTCCCGGCGTTCTCATCGCATCTCAAGAGGAGGCGCTCTCCACAGGAAAGGCGAGATTAACTCCAGGGTCGTGCCACCATTCCAAGAGTCCCCCAGATGTGTCAGTCCATTCCAGAGGAACCTGTTTTCCCTGCACTGCCTTGACGTTCAAGCCGAGGATCGACTCCCACCACGTGTGCACGGGGGACAGCCCTGTGGGAAAGCCTCGTGGGAAAGCCTCGTGGGAAAGACTCGAGGGAAAACAATAGATCCTGTGATCCACGCGGCGCACTGCGTGACACTGCTGCTACCGCTCTGGAGGAAAGCGCAAGTGCATGCCCGCATTCGAGACGAGGACTGACTCCCCTGGGGAGACTCCAGAAGTACCCCAAGATCCATGTCAGCACTGGAGAGGAATCCTCAGGTTCCGGCCCCGACTCCACACAAGGTCTTAGGCCCCGGCATCGACGGGAGAGGAATCCCGAGAGGCCCCCGAGGAACTCGCATGGGGACTGGCCTTTCCTGAGGCCACCAGAGCGGGTCCCTGAGGTCCCCGTCGTAAGTCGAGAGCACCTGCCGCAACTCGAGAAAATCCAGGAGGTTTTGCCCTCCAGGCGAGATGAGGCCCATTTCCGCTGAGGCTTCTCGAGGCCAATCACATCTAACCACTGGAACTTCCAAAGGGTCCTTCACACCCTTGCTGCAACTCAAGAAGTTCCCCGACATACCCGTCTCCACTCGAGAGGAAGCACGTGGGGTCCCGCACACATCCAGGGGAGCCCCGTTTCCGCCTCCTAGCTCGAGATGAGGGATCCTTTCCTTGTTTTGTAGGGAAAGAATTCCCGGCGTTCCCGTCGCATCTCAAGAGGGGCGCTTTCCACAGGAAAGGCGAGAGGAACTCCAGGGCGTGCCACCATTCCAAGAGTCCCCCAGATGTGTCACTCCATTCCAGAGGAACCTGTTTTCCCTGCACTGCCTTGACGTTCAAGCCGAGGATCGACTCCCACCACGTGTGCACTTGGGACAGCCCTGTGGGAAAGCCTCGTGGGAAAGCCTCGTGGGAAAGACTCAAGGGAAAACCATAGATACTTTGATCCGCGCGGCGGACTGCGTGACACTGCTGCTACCGCTCTGGAGGAAAGCGCAAGTGCATGCCCGCATTCGAGACGAGGACTGACTCCCCTGGAGAGACTCCAGAAGTACCCCAAGATCCATGTCAGCACTGGAGAGGAATCCTCAGGTTCCGGCCCCGACTCCACACAAGGTCTTAGGCCCCGGCATCGACGGGAGAGGAATCCCGAGAGGCCCCCGAGGAACTCGCATGGGGACTGGCCTTTCCTGAGGCCACCAGAGCGGGTCCCTGAGGTCCCCGTCGTAAGTCGAGAGCACCTGCCGCAACTCGAGATAATCCAGGAGGTTTTGCCCTCCAGGCGAGATGAGGTCCATTTCCGCTGAGGCTTCTCGAGGCCAATCACATCTAACCACTGGAACTTCCAAAGGGTCCTTCACACCCTTGCTGCAAATCAAGAAGTTCCCCGACATACCCGTCTCCACTCGAGAGGAAGCACGTGGTGTCCCGCACACATCCAGGGGAGCCCCGTTTCCGCCTCCTAGCTCGAGATGAGGGATCCTTTCCCTGTTTCGTAGGGAAAGAGTTCCCGGCGTTCCAGTCGCATCTCAAGAGGAGGCGATCTCCACAGGAAAGGCGAGAGGAACTCCAGGGTCGTGCCACCATTCCAAGAGTCCCCCAGATGTGTCAGCCCATTCCAGAGGAACCTGTTTTCCCTGCACTGCCTTGACGTTCAAGCCGAGGATCGACTCCCACCACGTGTGCACGTGGGACAGCCCTGTGGGAAAGCCTCGTGGGAAAGCCTCGTGGGAAAGACTCGAGGGAAAACCATAGATCCTTTGATCCACGCGGCGGACTGCGTGACACTGCTGCTACTGCTCTGGAGGAAAGCGCAAGTGCATGCCCGCATTCGAGACGAGGACTGACTCCCCTGGGGAGACTCCAGAATTACCCCAAGATCCATGTCAGCACTTGAGAGGAATCCTCAGTTTCCGGCCCCGACTCCACACAAGGTCTTAGGCCCCGGCATCGACGGGAGAGGAATCCCGATAGGCCTCCGAGGAACTCGCATGGGGACTGGCCTTTCCTGAGGCCACCAGAGCGGGTCCCTGAGGTCCCCGTCGTAAGTCTAGAGCACCTTCCGCAACTCGAGAAAATCCAGGAGGTTTTGACCTCCAGGCGAGATGAGGCCCATTTCCGCTGAGGCTTCTCGAGGCCAATCACATCTAACCACTGGAACTTCCAAAGGGTCCTTCACACCCTTGCTGCAACTCAAGAAGTTCCCCGACATACCCGTCTCCACTCGAGAGGAAGCACGTGGGGTCCCGCACACATCCAGGGGAGCCCCGTTTCCGCCTCCTAGCTCGAGATGAGGGATATTTTCCCTGTTTCGTAGGGAAAGAATTCCCGGCGTTCCCGTCGCATCTCAAGAGGAAGCGCTCTCCACAGGAAAGGCGAGAGGAACTCCAGGGTCATGACACGATTCCAAGAGTCCCCCAGATGTGTCAGTCCATTCCAGAGGAACCTGTTTTCCCTGCACTGCCTTGACGTTCAAGCCGAGGATCGACTCCCACCACGTGTGCACGTGGGACAACCCTGTGGGAAAGCCTCGGGGGAAAGCCTCGTGGGAAAGCCTCGAGGGAAAACCATAGATCCTTTGATCCACGCGGCAGACTGCGTGACACTGCTGCTACCGCTCTGGAAGAAAGTGCAAGTGCATGCCCGCATTCGAAACGAGGACTGACTCCCCTGGGGAGACTGCAGATGTACCCCAAGATCCATGTCAGCACTGGAGAGGAATCCTCAGGTTCCGGCCCCGACTCCACACAAGGTCTTAGGCCCCGGCATCGACGGGAGAGGAATCCCGAGAGGCCCCCGAGGAACTCGCATGGGGACTGGCCTTTCCTGAGTAAACCAGAGCGGGTCCCTGAGGTCCCCGTCGTAAGTCGAGAGCACCTGCCGCAACTCGAGAAAATCCAGGAGGTTTTGCCCTCCAGGCGAGATGAGGCCCATTTCCGCTGAGGCTTCTCGACGCTAATCACGTCTAACCACTGGAACTTCCAAAGGGTCCTTCACACCCTTGCTGCAACTCAAGAAGTTCCCCGACATACCCGTCTCTACTCGAGAGGAAGCACGTGGGGTCCCGCACACATCCAGGGGAGCCCCGTTTCCGCCTCCTAACTCGAGATGAGGGATCCTTTCCCTGTTTCGTAGGGAAAGAATTCCCGGCGTTCCCGTCGCATCTCAAGAGGAGGCGCTCTCCACAGGAAAGGCGAGAGGAACTCCAGGGCCGTGCCACCATTCCAAGAGTCCCCCAGATATGTCAGTCCATTCCAGAGGAACCTGTTTTCCCTGCACTGCCTTGACGTTCAAGCCGAGGATCGACTCCCACCACGTGTGCACGTGGGACAGCCCTGTGGGAAAGCCTCGTGGGAAAGCCTCGTGGGAAAGACTCGAGGGAAAACCATAGATCCTTTGATCCGCGCGGCGGACTGCGTGACACTGCTGCTACCGCTCTGGAGGAAAGCGCAAGTGGATGCCCGCATTCGAGACGAGGACTGACTTCCCTGGGGAGACTCCAGAAGTACCCCAAGATCCATGTCAGCACTGGAGAGGAATCCTCAGGTTCCGGCCCCGACTCCACACAAGGTCTTAGGCCCCGGCATCGACGGGAGAGGAATCCCGAGAGGCCCCCGAGGAACTCGCATGGGGACTGGCCTTTCCTGAGGCCACCAGAGCGGGTCCCTGAGGTCCCCGTCGTAAGTAGAGAGCACCTGCCGCAACTCGAGAAAATCCAGGAGGTTTTGCCCTCCAGGCGAGATGAGGTCCATTTCCGCTGAGGCTTCTCGAGGCCAATCACATCTAACCACTGGAACTTCCAAAGGGTCCTTCACACCCTTGCTGCAACTCAAGAAGTTCCCCGACATACCCGTCTCCACTCGAGAGGAAACACCTGGTGTCCCGCACACATCCAGGGGAGCCCCGTTTCCGCCTCCTAGCTCGAGATGAGGGATCCTTTCCCTGTTTCGTAGGGAAAGAGTTCCCGGCGTTCCCGTCGCATCTCAAGAGGAGGCGATCTCCACAGGAAAGGCGAGAGGAACTCCAGGGTCGTGCCACCATTCCAAGAGTCCCCCAGATGTGTCAGCCCATTCCAGAGGAACCTGTTTTCCCTGCACTGCCTTGACGTTCAAGCCGAGGATCGACTCCCACCACGTGTGCACGTGGGACAGCCCTGTGGGAAAGCCTCGTGGGAAAGCCTCGTGGGAAAGACACGAGGGAAAACCATAGATCCTTTGATCCACGCGGCGGACTGCGTGACACTGCTGCTACCGCTCTGGAGGAAAGCGCAAGTGCATGCCCGCATTCGAGACGAGGACTGACTCCCCTGGGGAGACTCCAGAAGTACCCCAAGATCCATGTCAGCACTGGAGAGGAATCCTCAGGTTCCAGCCCCGACTCCACACAAGGTCTTAGGCCCCGCCATCGACGGGAGAGGAATCCCGAGTGTCCCCCGAGGAACTCGCATGGAGACTGGCCTTTCCTGAGGCCACCAGAGCGGGTCCCTGAGGTCCCCGTCGTAAGTGGAGAGCACCTGCCGCAACTCGAGAAAATCCAGGAGGTTTTGCCCTCCAGGCGAGATGAGGCCCATTTCTGCTGAGGCTTCTCGAGGCCAATCACATCTATCCACTGGAACTTCCAAAGGGTCCTTCACACCCTTGCTGCAACTCAAGAAGTTCCCCGACATACCCGTCTCCACTCGAGAGGAAGCACGTGGTGTCCCGCACACATCCAGGGGAGCCCCGTTTCTGCCTCCTAGCTCGAGATGAGGGATCCTTTCCCTGTTTCGTAGGGAAAGAATTCCCGGCGTTCCCGTCGCATCTCAAGAGGAGGCGCTCTCCACAGGAAAGGCGAGAGGAACTCCAGGGTCATGCCACCATTCCAAGAGTCCCCCAGATGTGTCAGTCCATTCCAGAGGAACCTGTTTTCCCTGCACTGCCTTGACGTTCAAGCCGAGGATCGACTCCAACCACGTGTGCACGTGGGACAGCCCTGTGGGAAAGCCTCGTGGGAAAGCCTCGTGGGAAAGACTCGAGGGAAAACCATAGATCCTTTGATCCACGCGGCGGACTGCGTGACACTGCTGCTACCGCTCTGGAGGAAAGCGCAAGTGCATGCCCGCATTCGAGACGAGGACTGACTTCCTTGGGGAGACTCCAGAAGTACCCCAAGATCCATGTCAGCACTGGAGAGGAATCCTCATGTTCCGGCCCCGACTCCACACAGGGTCTTAGGCCCCGGCATCGACGGGAGAGGAATCCCGAGAGGCCCCCGAGGAACTCGCATGGGGACTGGCCTTTCCTGAGGCCACCAGAGCGGGTCCCTGAGGTCCCCGTCGTAAGTCGAGAGCACCTGCCGCAACTCGAGAAAATCCAGGAGGTTTTGCCCTCCAGGCGAGATGAGGCCCATTTCCGCTGAGGCTTCTCGAGGCTAATCACGTCTAACCACTGGAACTTCCAAAGGGTCCTTCACACCCTTGCTGCAACTCAAGAAGTTCCCCGACATACCCGTCTCCACTCGAGAGGAAGCACGTGGGTCCCGCACACATCCAGGGGAGCCCCGTTTCCGCCTCCTAGCTCGAGATGAGGGATCCTTTCCCAATTTTGTAGGGAAAGAATTCCCGGCGTTCCCGTCGCATCTCAAGAGGAGGTGCTCTCCACAGGAAAGGCGAGAGGAACTCCAGGGTCGAGACACCATTCCAAGAGTCCCCCAGATGTGTCAGTCCATTCCAGAGGAACCTGTTTTCCCTGCACTGCCTTGACGTTCAAGCCGAGGATCGACTCCCACCACGTGTGCACGGGGGACAGCCCTGTGGGAAAGCCTCGTGGGAAAGCCTCGTGGGAAAGACTCGAGGGAAAACCATAGATCCTTTGATCCACGCGGCGGACTGCGTGACACTGCTGCTACCGCTCTGGAGGAAAGCGCAAGTGCATGCCCGCATTCGAGACGAGGACTGACTGCCCTGGGGAGACTGCAGAAGTACCCCAAGATCCATGTCAGCACTGGAGAGGAATCCTCAGGTTCCGGCCCCGACTCCACACAAGGTCTTAGGCCCTGGCATCGACGGGAGAGGAATCCCGAGACGCCCCCGAGGAACTCGCATGGGGACTGGCCTTTCCTGAGGCCACCAGAGCGGGTCCCTGAGGTCCCCGTCGTAAGTCGAGAGCACCTGCCGCAACTCGAGAAAATCCAGGAGGTTTTGCCCTCCAGGCCAGATGAGGCCCATTTCCACTGAGGCTTCTCGAGGCCAATCACATCTAACCACTGGAACTTCCAAAGCGTCCTTCACACCATTGCTGCAACTCAAGAAGTTCCCCGACATACCCGTCTCCACTCGAGAGGAAGCACGTGGGTTCACGCACACATCCAGGGGAGCCCCGTTTCCGCCTCCTAGCTCGAGATGAGGGATCCTTTTCCTGTTTCGTAGGGAAAGAATTCCCGGCGTTCCCGTCGCATCTCAAGAGGAGGCGCTCTCCACAGGAAAGGCGAGAGGAACTCCAGGGTCGAGACACCATTCCAAGAGTCCCCCAGATGTGTCAGTCCATTCCAGAGGAACCTGTTTTCCCTGCACTGCCTTGACGTTCAAGCCGAGGATCGACTCCCACGACGTGTGCACGTGGGACAGCCCTGTGGGAAAGCCTCGTGGGAAAGCCTCTTGGGAAAGACTCGAGGGAAAACCATAGATCCTTTGATCCACGCGGTGGACTGCGTGACATTGATGCTACCGCTCTGGAGGAAAGTGCAAGTGCATGCCCGCATTCGAGACGAGGACTGACTCCCCTGGGGAGACTCCAGAAGTACCCCAAGATCCATGTCAGCACTGGAGAGGAATCCTCAGGTTCCGGCCCCGACTCCACACAAGGTCTTAGGCCCCGGCATCGACGGGAGAGGAATCCCGAGACGCCCCCGAGGAACTCGCATGGGGACTGGCCTTTCCTGAGGCCACCAGAGCGGGTCCCTGAGGTCCCCGTCGTAAGTCGAGAGCACCTGCCGCAACTCGAGAAAATCCAGGAGGTTTTGCCCTCCAGGCGAGATGAGGCCCATTTCCGCTGAGGCTTCTCGAGGCCAATCACATCTAACCACTGGAACTTTCAAAGGGTCCTTCACACCATTGCTGCAACTCAAGAAGTTCCCCGACATACCCGTCTCCACTCGAGAGGAAGCATGTGGGGTCCCGCACACATCCAGGAGAGCCCCGTTTCCGCCTCCTAGCTCGAGATGAGGGATCCTTTCCCTGTTTCGTAGGGAAAGAATTCCCGGCGTTCCCGTCGCATCTCAAGAGGAGGCGCTCTCCACAGGAAAGGCGAGAGGAACTCCAGGGTCGTGACACCATTCCAAGAGTCCCCCAGATGTGTCAGTCCATTCCAGAGGAACCTGTTTTCCCTGCACTGCCTTGACGTTCAAGCCGAGGATCGACTCCCACCACGTGTGCACGTGGGACAGCCCTGTGGGAAAGCCTCGTGGTAAAGCCTCGTGGGAAAGACTCGAGGGAAAACCATAGATCCTTTGATCCACGCGGCGGACTGCGTGACACTGCTGCTACCGCTCTGGAGGAAAGCGCAAGTGCATGCCCGCATTCGAGACGAGGACTGACTCCCCTGGGGAGACTCCAGAAGTACCCCAAGATCCATGTCAGCACTGGAGAGGAATCCTCAGGTTCCGGCCCCGACTCCACACAAGGTCTTAGGCCCCGGCATCGACGGGAGAGGAATCCCGAGAGGCCCCCGAGGAAATCGCATGGGGACTGGCCTTTCCTGAGGCCACCAGAGCGGGTCCCTGAGGTCCCCGTCGTAAGTCGAGAGCACCTGCCGCAACTCGAGAAAATCCAGGAGGTTTTGCCCTCCAGGCGAGATGAGGCCCATTTCCGCTGAGGCTTCTCGAGGCCAATCACATCTAACCACTGGAACTTCCAAAGGGTCCTTCACACCATTGCTGCAACTCAAGAAGTTCCCCGACATACCCGTCTCCACTCGAGAGGAAGCACGTGGGTTCCCGCACACATCCAGGGGAGCCCCGTTTCCGCCTCCTAACTCGAGATGAGGGATCCTTTCCCTGTTTCGTAGGGAAAGAATTCCCGGGGTTCCCGTCGCATCTCAAGAGGAGGCGCTCTCCACAGGAAAGGCGAGAGGAACTCCAGGGTCGAGACACCATTCCAAGAGTCCCCCAGATGTGTCAGTCCATTCCAGAGGAACCTGTTTTCCCTGCACTGCCTTGACGTTCAAGCCGAGGATCGACTCCCACCACGTGTGCACGTGGGACAGCCCTGTGGGAAAGCCTCGTGGTAAAGCCTCGTGGGAAAGACTCGAGGGAAAACCATAGATCCTTTGATCCACGGGGCGGACTGCGTGACACTGCTGCTACCGCTCTGGAGGAAAGCGCAAGTGCTTGCCCGCATTCGTGACGAGGACTGACTCCCCTGGGGAGACTCCAGAAATACCCCAAGATCCATGTCAGCACTGGAGAGGAATCCTCAGGTTCTGGCCCCGACTCCACACAAGGTCTTAGGCCCCGGCATCAATGGGAGAGGAATCCCGAGAGGCCCCCGAGGAACTCGCATGGGGACTGGCCTTTCCTGAGGCCACCAGAGCGGGTCCCTGAGGTCCCCGTCGTAAGTCTAGAGCACCTGCTGCAACTCGAGAAAATCCAGGAGGTTTTGCACTCCAGGCGAGATGAGGCCCATTTCCACTGAGGCTTCTCGAGGCTAATCACGTCTAACCACTGGAACTTCCAAAGGGTCCTACACACCCTTGCTGCAATTCAAGAAGTTCCCCGACATACCCGTCTCCACTCGAGAGGAAGCACGTGGGTCCCGCACACATCCAGGGGAGCCCCGTTTCCGCCTCCTAGCTCGAGATGAGGGATCCTTTCCCTGTTTCGTAGGGAAAGAATTCCCGGCGTTCCCGTCGCATCTCAAGAGGAGGCGCTCTCCACAGGAAAGGCGAGAGGAACTCCAGGGTCTTGCCACCATTCCAAGAGTCCCCCAGATGTGTCAGTCCATTCCAGAGGAACCTGTTTTCCCTGCACTGCCTTGACGTTCAAGCCGAGGATCGACTCCCACCACGTGTGCACGTGGGACAGCCCTGTGGGAAAGCCTCGTGGGAAAGCCTCGTGGGAAAGACTCGAGGGAAAACCATAGATCCTTTGATCCACGCGGCGGACTGCGTGACACTGCTGCTACCGCTCTGGAGGAAAGCGCAAGTGCATGCCCGCATTTGAGACGAGGACTGACTCCCCTGGGGAGACTCCAGAAGTACCCCAAGATCCATGTCAGCACTGGAGAGGAAACCTCAGGTTCCGGCCCCGACTCCACACAAGGTCTTAGGCCCCGGCATCGACGGGAGAGGAATCCCGAGAGGCACCCGTGGAACTCGCATGGGGAGTGGCCTTTCCTGAGGCCACCAGAGCGGGTCCCTGAGGTCCCCGTCGTAAGTCGAGAGCACCTGCCGCAACTCGAGAAAATCCAGGAGGTTTTGCCCTCCAGGCCAGATGAGGCCCATTTCCGCTGAGGCTTCTCGAGGCCAATCACATCTAACCACTGGAACTTCCAAAGGGTCCTTCACACCATTGCTGCAACTCAAGAAGTTCCCCGACATACCCGTCTCCACTCGAGAGGAAGCACGTGGGTTCCCGCACACATCCAGGGGAACCCCGTTTCCGCCTCCTAGCTCGAGATGAGGGATCCTTTCCCTGTTTCGTAGGGAAAGAATTCCCGGCGTTCCCGTCGCATCTCAAGAGGAGGCGCTCTCCACAGGAAAGGCGAGAGGAACTCCAGGGTCGAGACACCATTCCAAGAGTCCCCCAGATGTGTCAGTCCATTCCAGAGGAACCTGTTTTCCCTGCACTGCCTTGACGTTCAAGCCGAGGATCGACTCCCACCACGTGTGCACGTGGGACAGCCCTGTGGGAAAGCCTCGTGGTAAAGCCTCGTGGGAAAGACTCGAGGGAAAACCATAGATCCTTTGATCCACGCGGCGGACTGCGTGACACTGCTGCTACCGCTCTGGAGGAAAGCGCAAGTGCATGCCCGCATTCGAGACGAGGACTGACTCCCCTGGGGAGACTCCAGAAGTACCCCAAGATCCATGTCAGCACTGGAGAGGAATACTCAGGTTCCGGCCCCGACTCCACACAAGGTCTTAGGCCCCGGCATCGACGGGAGAGGAATCCCGAGAGGCCCCCGAGGAACTCGCATGGGGACTGGCCTTTCCTGAGGCCACTAGAGCGGGTCCCTGAGGTCCCCGTCGTAAGTCGAGAGCACCTGCCGCAACTCGAGAAAATCCAGGAGGTTTTGCCCTCCAGGCGAGATGAGGCCCATTTCCGCTGAGGCTTCTCGAGGCCAATCACATCTAACCACTGGAACTTCCAAAGGGTCCTTCACACCCTTGCTGCAACTCAAGAAGTTCCCCGACATACCCGTCTCCACTCGAGAGGAAGCACGTGGGTTCCCGCACACATCCAGGGGAGCCCCGTTTCCGCCTCCTAGCTCGAGATGAGGGATCCTTTCCCTGTTTCGTAGGGAAAGAATTCCCGGCGTTCCCGTCGCATCTCAAGAGGAGGCGCTCTCCACAGGAAAGGCGAGAGGAACTCCAGGGTCGTGCCACCATTCCAAGAGTCCCCCAGATGTGTCAGTCCATTCCAGAGGAACCTGTTTTCCCTGCACTGCCTTGAAGTTCAAGCCGAGGATCGACTCCCACAACGTGTGCACGTGGGACAGCCCTGTGGGAAAGCCTCGTGGGAAAGCCTCGTGGGAAAGACTCGAGGGAAAACCATAGATCCTTTGATCCACGCGGCGGACTGCGTGACACTGCTGCTACCGCTCTGGAGGAAAGCGCAAGTGCATGCCCGCATTCGTGACGAGGACTGACTCCCCTGGGGAGACTGCAGAAGTACCCCAAGATCCATGTCAGTACTGGAGAGGAATCCTCAGGTTCTGGCCCCGACTCCACACAAGGTCTTAGGCCCCGGCATCGACGGGAGAGGAATCCCGAGAGGCCCCCGAGGAACTCACATGGGGACTGGCCTTTCCTGAGGCCACCAGAGCCGGTCCCTGATGTCCCCGTCGTAAGTCTAGAGCACCTGCCGCAACTCGTGAAAATCCAGGAGGTTTTGCACTCCAGGCGAGATGAGGCCCATTTCCACTGAGGCTTCTCGAGGCTAATCACGTCTAACCACTGGAACTTCCTAAGGGTCCTTCACACCCTTGCTGCAATTCAAGAAGTTCCCCGACATACCCGTCTCCACTCGAGAGGAAGCACGTGGGTCCCGCACACATCCAGGGGAGCCCCGTTTCCGCCTCCTAGCTCGAGATGAGGGATCCTTTCCCTGTTTCGTAGGGAAAGAATTCCCGGCGTTCCCGCCGCATCTCAAGAGGAGGCGCTCTCCACAGGAAAGACGAGAGGAACTCCAGGGTCGTGACACCATTCCAAGAGTCCCCCAGATGTGTCAGTCCATTCCAGAGGAACCTGTTTTCCCTGCACTGCCTTGACGTTCAAGTCGAGGATCGACTCCCACCACGTGTGCACGTGGGACAGCCCTGTGGGAAAGCCTCGTGGGAAAGCCTCGTGGGAAAGACTCGAGGGAAAACCATAGATCCTTTGATCCACGCGGCGGACTGCGTGACACTGCTGCTACCGCTCTGGAGGAAAGCGCAAGTGCATGCATGCATTTGAGACGAGGACTGACTCCCCTGGGGAGACTCCAGAAGTACCCCAAGATCCATGTCAGCACTGGAGAGGAATCCTCAGGTTCCGGCCCCGAATCCACACAAGGTCTTAGGCCCCGGCATCGACGGGAGAGGAATCCCGAGAGGCACCCGAGGAACTCGCATGGGGACTGGCCTTTCCTGAGGCCACCAGAGCGGGTCCCTGAGGTCCCCGTCGTAAGTCGAGAGCACCTGCCGCAACTCGAGAAAATCCAGGAGGTTTTGCCCTCCAGGCCAGATGAGGCCCATTTCCACTGAGGCTTCTCGAGGCCAATCACATCTAACCACTGAAACTTCCAAAGGGTCCTTCACACCATTGCTGCAACTCAAGAAGTTCCCCGACATACCCGTCTCCACTCGAGAGGAAGCACGTGGGGTCCCGCACACATCCAGGGGAGCCCCGTTTCCGCCTCCTAGCTCGAGATGAGGGATCCTTTTCCTGTTTCTTAGTGAAAGAATTCCCGGCGTTCCCGTCGCATCTCAAGAGGAGGCGCTCTCCACAGGAATGGCGAGAGGAACTCCAGGGTCGACACACCATTCCAAGAGTCCCCCAGATGTGTCAGTCCATTCCAGAGGAACCTGTTTTCCCTGCACTGCCTTGACGTTCAAGCCGAGGATCGACTCCCACCACGTGTGCACGTGGGACAGCCCTGTGGGAAAGCCTCGTGGGAAAGCCTCTTGGGAAAGACTCAAGGGAAAACCATAGATCCTTTGATCCACGCGGCGGACTGCGTGACACTGATGCTACCGCTCTGGAGGAAAGTGCAAGTGCATGCCCGCATTCGAGAGGAGGACTGACTCCCCTGGGGAGACTCCAGAAGTACCCCAAGATCCATGTCAGCACTGGAGAGGAATCCTCAGGTTCCGGCCCCGACTCCACACAAGGTCTTAGGCCCCGGCATCGACGGGAGAGGAATCCCGAGACGCCCCCGAGGAACTCGCATGGGGACTGGCCTTTCCTGAGGCCACCAGAGCGGGTCCCTGAGGTCCCCGTCGTAAGTCGAGAGCACCTGCCACAATTCGAAAAAATCCAGGAGGTTTTGCCCTCCAGGCGAGATGAGGCCCATTTCCACTGAGGCTTCTCGAGGCCTATCACATCTAACCACTGGAACTTCCAAAGGGTCCTTCACACCATTGCTGCAACTCAAGAAGTTCCCCGACATACCCGTCTCCACTCGAGAGGAAGCATGTGGGGTCCCGCACACATCCAGGGGAGCCCCGTTTCCGCCTCCTAGCTCGAGATGAGGGATCCTTTCCCTGTTTCGTAGGGAAAGAATTCCCGGCGTTCCCGTCGCATCTCAAGAGGAGGCGCTCTCCACAGGAAAGGCGAGAGGAACTCTAGGGTCGTGACACCATTCCAAGAGTCCCCCAGATGTGTCAGTCCATTCCAGAGGAACCTGTTTTCCCTGCACTGCCTTGACGTTCAAGCCGAGGATCGACTCCCACCACGTGTGCACGTGGGACAGCCCTGTGGGAAAGCCTCGTGGGAAAGCCTCTTGGGAAAGACTCGAGGGAAAACCATAGATCCTTTGATCCACGCGGCGGACTGCGTGACACTGCTGCTACCGCTCTGGAGGAAAGCGCAAGTGCATGCCCGCATTCGAGACGAGGACTGACTCCCCTGGGGAGACTCCAGAAGTACCCCAAGATCCATGTCAGCACTGGAGAGGAATCCTCAGGTTCCGGCCCCGACTCCACACAAGGTCTTAGGCCCCGGCATCGACGGGAGAGGAATCCCGAGAGGCCCCCGAGGAACTCGCATGGGGACTGGCCTTTCCTGAGGCCACCAGAGCGGGTCCCTTAGGTCCCCGTCGTAAGTCGAGAGCACCTGCCGCAACTCGAGAAAATCCAGGAGGTTTTGCCCTCCAGGCGAGATGAGGCCCATTTCCGCTGAGGCTTCTCGAGGCCAATCACATCTAACCACTGGAACTTCCAAAGGGTCCTTCACACCATTGCTGCAACTCAAGAAGTTCCCCGACATACCCGTCTCCACTCGAGAGGAAGCACGTGGGTTCCCGCACACATCCAGGGGAGCCCCGTTTCCGCCTCCTAACTCGAGATGAGGGATCCTTTCCCTGTTTCGTAGGGAAAGAATTCCCGGCATTCCCTTCGCATCTCAAGAGGAGGCGCTCTCCACAGGAAAGACGAGAGGAACTCCAGGGTCGAGACACCATTCCAAGAGTCCCCCAGATGTGTCAGTCCATTCCAGAGGAACCTGTTTTCCCTGCACTGCCTTGACGTTCAAGCCGAGGATCGACTCCCACCACGTGTGCACGTGGGACAGCCCTGTGGGAAAGCCTCGTGGGAAAGCCTCGTGGGAAAGACTCGAGGGAAAACCATAGATCCTTTGATCCACGCGGCGGACTGCGTGACACTGCTGCTACCGCTCTGGAGGAAAGCGCAAGTGCATGCCCGCATTCGAGACGAGGACTGACTCCCCTGGGGAGACTCCAGAAGTACCCCAAGATCCATGTCAGCACTGGAGAGGAATCCTCAGGTTCCGGCCCCGACTCCACACAAGGTCTTAGGCCC
Source organism: Ovis canadensis (assembly GCF_042477335.2). Lineage (NCBI taxonomy): Eukaryota > Metazoa > Chordata > Mammalia > Artiodactyla > Bovidae > Ovis > Ovis canadensis. The sequence goes on along the minus strand of NC_091258.1, from coordinate 6,878,332 downwards.
CGGCATCGACGGGAGAGGAATCCCGAGAGGCCCCCGAGGAACTCGCATGGGGACTGGCCTTTCCTGAGGCCACCAGAGGGTGTCCCTGAGGTCCCCGTCGTAAGTCGAGAGCACCTGCCGCAACTCGAGAAAATCCAGGAGGTTTTGCCCTCCAGGCCAGATGAGGCTCATTTCCGCTGAGGCTTCTCGAGGCCAATCACATCTAACCACTGGAACTTCCAAAGGGTCCTTCACACAATTGCTGCAACTCAAGAAGTTCCCCGACATACCCGTCTCCACTCGAGAGGAAGCACGTGGGTTCCCGCACACATCCAGGGGAGCCCCGTTTCCGCCTCCTAGCTCGAGATGAGGGATCCTTTCCCTGTTTCGTAGGGAAAGAATTCCCGGCGTTCCCGTCGCATCTCAAGAGGAGGCGCTCTCCACAGGAAAGGCGAGAGGAACTCCAGGGTCGAGACACCATTCCAAGAGTCCCCCAGATGTGTCAGTCCATTCCAGAGGAACCTGTTTTCCCTGCACTGCCTTGACGTTCAAGCCGAGGATCGACTCCCACCACGTGTGCACGTGGGACAGCCCTGTGGGAAAGCCTCGTGGGAAAGCCTCTTGGGAAAGACTCGAGGGAAAACCATAGATCCTTTGATCCACGCGGCGGACTGCGTGACACTGATGCTACCGCTCTGGAGGAAAGCGCAAGTGCATGCCCGCATTCGAGACGAGGACTGACTCCCCTGGGGAGACTCCAAAAGTACCCCAAGATCCATGTCAGCACTGGAGAGGAATCCTCAGGTTCCGGCCCCGACTCCACACAAGGTCTTAGGCCCCGGCATCGACGGGAGAGGAATCCCGAGAGGCCCCCGAGGAACTCGCATGGGGACTGGCCTTTGCTGAGGCCACCAGAGCGGGTCCCTGAGGTCCCCGTCGTAAGTCGAGAGCACCTGCCGCAACTCGAGAAAATCCAGGAGGTTTTGCCCTCCAGGCCAGATGAGGCCCATTTCCGCTGAGGCTTCTCGAGGCCAATCACATCTAACCACTGGAACTTCCAAAGGTCCTTCACACCATTGCTGCAACTCAAGAAGTTCCCCGACATACCCGTCTCCACTCGAGAGGAAGCACGTGGGTTCCCGCACACATTCAGGGGAGCCCCGTTTCCGCCTCCTAGCTCGAGATGAGGGATCCCTTCCCTGTTTCGTAGGGAAAGAATTCCCGGCGTTCCCGTCGCATCTCAAGAGGAGGCGCTCTCCACAGGAAAGGCGAGAGGAACTCCAGGGTCGAGACACCATTCCAAGAGTCCCCCAGATGTGTCAGTCCATTCCAGAGGAACCTGTTTTCCCTGCACTGCCTTGACGTTCAAGCCGAGGATCGACTCCCACCACGTGTGCACGTGGGACAGCCCTGTGGGAAAGCCTCGTGGGAAAGCCTCGTGGGAAAGACTCGAGGGAAAACCATAGATCCTTTGATCCACGCGGCGGACTGCGTGACACTGCTGCTACCGCTCTGGAGGAAAGCGCAAGTGCATGCCCGCATTCGAGACGAGGACTGACTCCCCTGGGGAGACTCCAGAAGTACCCCAAGATCCATGTCAGCACTGGAGAGGAATCCTCAGGTTCCGGCCCCGACTCCACACAAGGTCTTAGGCCCCGGCATCGACGGGAGAGGAATCCCGAGACGCCCCCGAGGAACTCGCATGGGGACTGGCCTTTCCTGAGGCCACCGGAGCGGTTCCCTGAGGTCCCCGTCGTAAGTCGAGAGCACTTGCCGCAACTCGAGAAAATCCAGGAGGTTTTGCCCTCCAGGCGAGATGAGGCCCATTTCCGCTTAGGCTTCTCGAGGCCAATCACATCTAACCACTGGAACTTCCAAAGGGTCCTTCACACCATTGCTGCAACTCAAGAAGTTCCCCGACATACCCGTCTGCACTCGAGAGGAAGCACATGGGGTCCCTCACACATCCAGGGGAGCCCCGTTTCCGCCTCCTAGCTCGAGATGAGGGATCATTCCCTGTTTCGTAGGGAAAGAATTCCCGGCGTTCCAGTCGCATCTCAAGAGGAGGGGCTCTCCACAGGAAAGGCGAGAGGAACTCCAGGGTCGTGACACCATTCCAAGAGTCCCCCAGATGTGTCAGTCCATTCCAGAGGAACCTGTTTTCCCTGCACTGCCTTGACGTTCAAGCCGAGGATCGACTCCCACCACGTGTGCACGTGGGACAGCCCTGTGGGAAAGCCTCGTGGGAAAGCCTCGTGGGAAAGACTCGAGGGAAAACCATAGATTCTTTGAACCACGCAGCGGACTGCGTGACACTGCTGCTACCGCTCTGGAGGAAAGCGCAAGTGCATGCCCACATTCGAGACGAGGACTGACTCCCCTGGGGAGACTCCAGAAGTACCCCAAGATCCATGTCAGCACTGGAGAGGAATCCTCAGGTTCCGGCCCCGACTCCACACAAGGTCTTAGGCCCCGGCATCGACGGGAGAGGAATCCCGAGAGGCCCCCGAGGAACTCGCATGGGGACTGGCCTTTCCTGAGGCCACCAGAGCGGATCCCTGAGGTCCCCGTCGTAAGTCGAGAGCACCTGCCGCAACTCGAGAAAATCCAGGAGGTTTTGCCCTCCAGGCCAGATGAGGCCCATTTCCGCTGAGGCTTCTCGAGGCCAATCACATCTAACCACTGGAACTTCCAAAGGGTCCTTCACACCATTGCTGCAACTCAAGAAGTTCCCCGACATACCCGTCTGCACTCGAGAGGAAGCATGTGGGGTCCCGCACACATCCAGGGGAGCCCCGTTTCCGCCTCCTAGCTCGAGATGAGGGATCCTTTCCCTGCTTCGTAGGGAAAGAATTCCCGGCGTTCCCGTCGCATCTCAAGAGGAGGCGCTCTCCACAAGAAAGGCGAGAGGAACTCTAGGGTCGTGACACCATTCCAAGAGTCCCCCAGATGTGTCAGTCCATTCCAGAGGAACCTGTTTTCCCTGCACTGCCTTGACGTTCAAGCCGAGGATCGACTCCCACCACGTGTGCACGTGGGACAGCCCTGTGGGAAAGCCTCGTGGGAAAGCCTCGTGGGAAAGACTCGAGGGAAAACCATAGATCCTTTGATCCACGCGGCGGACTGCGTGACACTGCTGCTACCGCTCTGGAGGAAAGCGCAAGTGCATGCCCGCATTCGAGACGAGGACTGACTCCCCTGGGGAGACTCCAGAAGTACCCCAAGATCCATGTCAGCACTGGAGAGGAATCCTCAGGTTCCGGCCCCGACTCCACACAAGGTCTTAGGCCCCGGCATCGACGGGAGAGGAATCCCGAGAGGCCCCCGAGGAACTCGCATGGGGACTGGCCTTTCCTGAGGCCACCAGAGCGGGTCCCTGAGGTCCCCGTCGAAAGTCGAGAGCACCTGCCGCAACTCGAGAAAATCCAGGAGGTTTTGCCCTCCAGGCCAGATGAGGCCCATTTCCGCTGAGGCTTCTCGAGGCCAATCACATCTAACCACTGGAACTTCCAAAGGGTCCTTCACACCATTGCTACAACTCAAGAAGTTCCCCGACATACCCGTCTCCACTCGAGAGGAAGCACGTGGGTTCCCGCACACATCCAGGGGAGCCCCGTTTCCGCCTCCTAACTCGAGATGAGGGATCCTTTCCCTGTTTCGTAGGGAAAGAATTCCCGGCGTTCCCGTCGCATCTCAAGAGGAGGCGCTCTCCACAGGAAAGGCGAGAGGAACTCCAGGGTCGAGACACCATTCCAAGAGTCCCCCAGATGTGTCAGTCCATTCCAGAGGAACCTGTTTTCCCTGCACTGCCTTGACGTTCAAGCCGAGGATCGACTCCCACCACGTGTGCACGTGGGACAGCCCTGTGGGAAAGCCTCGTGGGAAAGCCTCTTGGGAAAGACTCGAGGGAAAACCATAGATCCTTTGATCCACGCGGCGGACTGCGTGACACTGATGCTACCGCTCTGGAGGAAAGCGCAAGTGCATGCCCGCATTCGAGACGAGGACTGACTCCCCTGGGGAGACTCCAGAAGTACCCCAAGATCCATGTCAGCACTGGAGAGGAATCCTCAGGTTCCGGCCCCGACTCCACACAAGGTCTTAGGCCCCGGCATCGACGGGAGAGGAATCCCGAGAGGCCCCCGAGGAACTCGCATGGGGACTGGCCTTTCCTGAGGCCACCAGAGCGGGTCCCTGAGGTCCCCGTCGTAAGTCGAGAGCACCTGCCGCAACTCGAGAAAATCCAGGAGGTTTTGCCCTCCAGGCCAGATGAGGCCCATTTCCGCTGAGGCTTCTCGAGGCCAATCACATCTAACCACTGGAACTTCCAAAGGGTCCTTCACACCATTGCTGCAACTCAAGAAGTTCCCCGACATACCCGTCTGCACTCGAGAGGAAGCACATGGGGTCCCTCACACATCCAGGGGAGCCCCGTTTCCGCCTCCTAGCTCGAGATGAGGGATCATTCCCTGTTTCGTAGGGAAAGAATTCCCGGCGTTCCAGTCGCATCTCAAGAGGAGGGGCTCTCCACAGGAAAGGCGAGAGGAACTCCAGGGTCGTGACACCATTCCAAGAGTCCCCCAGATGTGTCAGTCCATTCCAGAGGAACCTGTTTTCCCTGCACTGCCTTGACGTTCAAGCCGAGGATCGACTCCCACCACGTGTGCACGTGGGACAGCCCTGTGGGAAAGCCTCGTGGGAAAGCCTCGTGGGAAAGACTCGAGGGAAAACCATAGATTCTTTGAACCACGCAGCGGACTGCGTGACACTGCTGCTACCGCTCTGGAGGAAAGCGCAAGTGCATGCCCACATTCGAGACGAGGACTGACTCCCCTGGGGAGACTCCAGAAGTACCCCAAGATCCATGTCAGCACTGGAGAGGAATCCTCAGGTTCCGGCCCCGACTCCACACAAGGTCTTAGGCCCCGGCATCGACGGGAGAGGAATCCCGAGAGGCCCCCGAGGAACTCGCATGGGGACTGGCCTTTCCTGAGGCCACCAGAGCGGATCCCTGAGGTCCCCGTCGTAAGTCGAGAGCACCTGCCGCAACTCGAGAAAATCCAGGAGGTTTTGCCCTCCAGGCCAGATGAGGCCCATTTCCGCTGAGGCTTCTCGAGGCCAATCACATCTAACCACTGGAACTTCCAAAGGGTCCTTCACACCATTGCTGCAACTCAAGAAGTTCCCCGACATACCCGTCTGCACTCGAGAGGAAGCATGTGGGGTCCCGCACACATCCAGGGGAGCCCCGTTTCCGCCTCCTAGCTCGAGATGAGGGATCCTTTCCCTGCTTCGTAGGGAAAGAATTCCTGGCGTTCCCGTCGCATCTCAAGAGGAGGCGCTCTCCACAAGAAAGGCGAGAGGAACTCTAGGGTCGTGACACCATTCCAAGAGTCCCCCAGATGTGTCAGTCCATTCCAGAGGAACCTGTTTTCCCTGCACTGCCTTGACGTTCAAGCCGAGGATCGACTCCCACCACGTGTGCACGTGGGACAGCCCTGTGGGAAAGCCTCGTGGGAAAGCCTCGTGGGAAAGACTCGAGGGAAAACCATAGATCCTTTGATCCACGCGGCGGACTGCGTGACACTGCTGCTACCGCTCTGGAGGAAAGCGCAAGTGCATGCCCGCATTCGAGACGAGGACTGACTCCCCTGGGGAGACTCCAGAAGTACCCCAAGATCCATGTCAGCACTGGAGAGGAATCCTCAGGTTCCGGCCCCGACTCCACACAAGGTCTTAGGCCCCGGCATCGACGGGAGAGGAATCCCGAGAGGCCCCCGAGGAACTCGCATGGGGACTGGCCTTTCCTGAGGCCACCAGAGCGGGTCCCTGAGGTCCCCGTCGTAAGTCGAGAGCACCTGCCGCAACTCGAGAAAATCCAGGAGGTTTTGCCCTCCAGGCCAGATGAGGCCCATTTCCGCTGAGGCTTCTCGAGGCCAATCACATCTAACCACTGGAACTTCCAAAGGGTCCTTCACATCATTGCTGCAACTCAAGAAGTTCCCCGACATACCCGTCTCCACTCGAGAGGAAGCACGTGGGTTCCCGCACACATCCAGGGGAGCCCCGTTTCCGCCTCCTAACTCGAGATGAGGGATCCTTTCCCTGTTTCGTAGGGAAAGAATTCCCGGCGTTCCCGTCGCATCTCAAGAGGAGGCGCTCTCCACAGGAAAGGCGAGAGGAACTCCAGGGTCGAGACACCATTCCAAGAGTCCCCCAGATGTGTCAGTCCATTCCAGAGGAACCTGTTTTCCCTGCACTGCCTTGACGTTCAAGCCGAGGATCGACTCCCACCACGTGTGCACGTGGGACAGCCCTGTGGGAAAGCCTCGTGGGAAAGCCTCGTGGGAAAGACTCGAGGGAAAACCATAGATCCTTTGATCCACGCGGCGGACTGCGTGACACTGCTGCTACCGCTCTGGAGGAAAGCGCAAGTGCATGCCCGCATTCGAGACGAGGACTGACTCCCCTGGGGAGACTCCAGAAGTACCCCAAGATCCATGTCAGCACTGGAGAGGAATCCTCAGGTTCCGGCCCCGACTCCACACAAGGTCTTAGGCCCCGGCATCGACGGGAGAGGAATCCCGAGACGCCCCCGAGGAACTCGCATGGGGACTGGCCTTTCCTGAGGCCACCAGAGCGGGTCCCTGAGGTCCCCGTCGAAAGTCGAGAACACCTGCCGCAACTCGAGAAAATCCAGGAGGTTTTGCCCTCCAGGCCAGATGAGGCCCATTTCCGCTGAGGCTTCTCGAGGCCAATCACATCTAACCACTGGAACTTCCAAAGGGTCCTTCACACCATTGCTACAACTCAAGAAGTTCCCCGACATACCCGTCTCCACTCGAGAGGAAGCACGTGGGTTCCCGCACACATCCAGGGGAGCCCCGTTTCCGCCTCCTAGCACGAGATGAGGGAACCTTTCCCTGTTTCGTAGGGAAAGAATTCCCGGCGTTCCCGTCGCATCTCAAGAGGAGGCGCTCTCCACAGGAAAGGCGAGAGGAACTCCAGGGTCGAGACACCATTCCAAGAGTCCCCCAGATGTGTCAGTCCATTCCAGAGGAACCTGTTTTCCCTGCACTGCCTTGACGTTCAAGCCGAGGATCGACTCCCACCACGTGTGCACGTGGGACAGCCCTGTGGAAAAGCCTCGTGGGAAAGCCTCGTGGGAAAGACTCGAGGGAAAACCATAGATCCTTTGATCCACGCGGCGGACTGCGTGACACTGATGCTACCGCTCTGGAGGAAAGCGCAAGTGCATGCCCGCATTCGAGACGAGGACTGACTCCCCTGGGGAGACTCCAGAAGTACCCCAAGATCCATGTCAGCACTGGAGAGGAATCCTCAGGTTCCGGCCCCGACTCCACACAAGGTCTTAGGCCCCGGCATCGACGGGAGAGGAATCCCGAGAGGCCCCCGAGGAACTCGCATGGGGACTGGCCTTTCCCGAGGCCACCAGAGCGGGTCCCTGAGGTCCCCGTCGTAAGTCGAGAGCACCTGCCGCAACTCGAGAAAATCCAGGAGGTTTTGCCCTCCAGGCCAGATGAGGCCCATTTCCGCTGAGGCTTCTCAAGGCCAATCACATCTAACCACTGGAACTTCCAAAGGGTCCTTCACACCATTGCTGCAACTCAAGAAGTTCACCGACATACCCGTCTCCACTCGAGAGGAAGCACGTGGTGTCCCGCACACATCCAGGGGAGCCCCGTTTCCGCCTCCTAGCACGAGATGAGGGATCCTTTCCCTGTTTCGTAGGGAAAGAATTCCCGGCGTTCCCGTCGCATCTCAAGAGGAGGCGATCTCCACAGGAAAGGCGAGAGGAACTCCAGGGTCGTGCCACCATTCCAAGAGTCCCCCAGATGTGTCAGTCCATTCCAGAGGAACCTGTTTTCCCTGCACTGCCTTGACGTTCAAGCCGAGGATCGATTCCCACCACGTGTGCACGTGGGACAGCCCTGTGGGAAAGCCTCGTGGGAAAGCCTCGTGGGAAAGACTCGAGGGAAAACCATAGATCCTTTGATCCACGCGGCGGACTGCGTGACACTGCTGCTACCGCTCTGGAGGAAAGCGCAAGTGCATGCCCGCATTCGAGACGAGGACTGACTCCCCTGGGGAGACTCCAGAAGTACCCCAAGATCCATGTCAGCACTGGAGAGGAATCCTCAGGTTCCGGCCCCGACTCCACACAAGGTCTTAGGCCCCGGCATCGACGGGAGAGGAATCCCGAGAGGCCCCCGAGGAACTCGCATGGGGACTGGCCTTTCCTAAGGCCACCAGAGCGGGTCCCTGAGGTCCCCGTCGTAAGTCGAGAGCACCTGCCGCAATTCGAGAAAATCCAGGAGGTTTTACCCTCCAGGCGAGATGAGGCCCATTTCCGCTGAGGCTTCTCGAGGCAAATCACATCTAACCACTGGAACTTCCAAAGGGTCCTTCACACAATTGCTGCAACTTAAGAAGTTCCCCGACATACCCGTCTCCACTCGAGAGGAAGCACGTGGGGTCCCGCACACATCCAGGGAAGCCCCGTTTCCGCCTCCTAGCTCGAGATGAGGGATCCTTTCCCTGTTTCGTAGGGAAAGAATTCCCGACGTTCCCGTCGCATCTCAAGAGGAGGCCCTCTCCACAGGAGAGGCGAGAGGAACTCCAGGGTCGTGCCACCATTCCAAGAGTCCCCCAGATGTGTCAGTCGTTTCCAGAGGAACCTGTTTTCCCTGCACTGCCTTGACGTTCAAGCCGAGGATCGACTCCCACCACGTGTGCACGTGGGACAGCGCTGTGGGAAAGCCTCGTGGGAAAGCCTCCTGGGAAAGACTCGAGGGAAAACCATAGATCCTTTGATCCACGCGGCGGACTGCGTGACACTGCTGCTACCGCTCTGGAGGAAACCTCAAGTGCATGCCCGCATTCGAGACGAGGACTGACTCCCCTGGTGAGACTCCAGAAATACCCCAAGATCCATGTCAGCACAGGAGAGGAAACCTCAGGTTCCGGCCCCGACTCCACACAAGGTCTTAGGCCCTAGCATCGACGGGAGAGGAATCCCGAGAGGCCCCCGAGGAACTCGCATGGGGACTGGCCTTTCCTGAGGCCACCAGAGCGGGTCCCTGAGGTCCCCGTCGTAAGTCGAGAGCACCTGCCGCAACTCGAGAAAATCCAGGAGGTTTTGCCCTCCAGGCGAGATGAGGCCCATTTCCGCTGAGGCTTCTCGAGGCCAATCACATCTAACCACTGGAACTTCCAAAGGGTCCTTCACACCCTTGCTGCAACTCAAGAAGTTCCCCGACATACCCGTCTCCACTCGAGAGGAAGCACGTGGTGTCCCGCACACATCCAGGGGAGCCCCGTTTCGCCTCCTAGCTCGAGATGAGGGATCCTTTCCCTGTTTCGTAGGGAAAGAATTCCCGGCGTTCCCGTCGCATCTCAAGAGGAGGCGCTCTCCACAGGAAAGGCCAGAGGAACTCCAAGGTCGTGCCACCATTCCAAGAGTCCCCCAGATGTGTCAGTCCATTCCAGAGGAACCTGTTTTCCCTGCACTGCCTTGACGTTCAAGCCGAGGATCGACTCCCACCACGTGTGCACGTGGGACAGCCCTGTGGGAAAGCCTCGTGGGAAAGCCTCGTGGGAAAGACTCGAGGGAAAACCATAGATCCTTTGATCCACGCGGCGGACTGCGTGACACTGCTGCTACCGCTCTGGAGGAAAGCGCAAGTGCATGCCCGCATTCGAGACGAGGACTGACTCCCTTGGGGAGACTCCAGAAGTACCCCAAGATCCATGTCAGCACTGGAGAGGAATCCTCAGGTTCCGGCCCCGACTCCACACAAGGTCTAAGACCCCGGCATCGACGGGAGAGGAATCCCGAGAGGCCCCCGAGGAACTCGCATCAGGACTGGCCTTTCCTGAGGCCACCAGAGCGGGTCCCTGAGGTCCCCGTCGTAAGTCGAGAGCACCTGCCGCAACTCGAGAAAATCCAGGAGGTTTTGCCCTCCAGGCGAGATGAGGCCATTTTCCGCTGAGGCTTCTCGAGGCCAATCACATCGAACCACTGGAACTTCCAAAGGGTCCTTCACACCCTTGCTGCAACTCAAGAAGTTCCCCGACATACCCGTCTCCACTCGAGAGGAAGCACGTGGGGTCCCGCACACATCCAGGGGAGCCCCGTTTCCGCCTCCTAGCTCGAGATGAGGGATCCTTTCCCTGTTTCGTAGGGAAAGAATTCCCGGCGTTCCCGTCGCATCTCAAGAGGAGGCGCTCTCCACAGGAAAGGCGAGAGGAACTCCAGGGTCATGCCACCATTCCAAGAGTCCCCCAGATGTGTCAGTCCATTCCAGAGGAACCTGTTTTCCCTGCACTGCCTTGACGTTCAAGCCGAGGATCGACTCCCACCACGTGTGCACGTGGGACAGCCCTGTGGGAAAGCCTCGTGGGAAAGCCTCGTGGGAAAGACTCGAGGGAAAACCATAGATCCTTTGATCCACGCGGCGGACTGCGTGACACTGCTGCTACCGCTCTGGGGGAAAGCGCAAGTGCATGCCCGCATTCGAGACGAGGACTGACTCCCTTGGGGAGACTCCAGAAGTACCCCAAGATCCATGTCAGCACTGGAGAGGAATCCTCAGGTTCCGGCCCCGACTCCACACAAAGTCTAAGACCCCGGCATCGACGGGAGAGTAATCCCGAGAGGCCCCCGAGGAACTCGCATCAGGACTGGCCTTTCCTGAGGCCACCAGAGCGGGTCCCTGAGGTCCCCGTCGTAAGTCGAGAGCACCTGCCGCAACTCGAGAAAATCCACGAGGTTTTGCCCTCCAGGCGAGATGAGGCCATTTTCCGCTGAGGCTTCTCGAGGCCAATCACATCTAACCACTGGAACTTCCAAAGGGTCCTTCACACCCTTGCTGCAACTCAAGAAGTTCCCCGACATACCCGTCTCCACTCGAGAGGAAGCACGTGGTGTCCCGCACACATCCAGGGGAGCCCCGTTTCCGCCTCCTAGCTCGAGATGAGGGATCCTTTCCCTGTTTCGTAGGGAAAGAATTCCCGGCGTTCCCGTCGCATCTCAAGAGGAGGCGCTCTCCACAGGAAAGGCGAGAGGAACTCCAGGGTCATGCCACCATTCCAAGAGTCCCCCAGATGTGTCAGTCCATTCCAGAGGAACCTGTTTTCCCTGCACTGCCTTGACGTTCAAGCCGAGGACCGACTCCCACCACGTGTGCACGTGGGACAGCCCTGTGGGAAAGCCTCGTGGGAAAGCCTCGTGGGAAAGACTCGAGGGAAAACCATAGATCCTTTGATCCACGCGGCGGACTGCGTGACAATGCTGCTACCGCTCTGGAGGAAAGCGCAAGTGCATGCCCGCATTCGAGACGAGGACTGACTCCCCTGGGGAGACTCCAGAAGTACCCCAAGATCCATGTCAGCACTGGAGAGGAATCCTCAGGTTCCGGCCCCGACTCCACACAAGGTCTTAGGCCCCGGCATCGACGGGAGAGGAATCCCGAGAGGCCCCCGAGGAACTCGCATGGGGACTGGCCTTTCCTGAGGCCACCAGAGCGGGTCCCTGAGGTCCCCGTCGTAAGTCTAGAGCACCTGCCGCAACTCGAGAAAATCCAGGAGGTTTTGCCCTCCAGGCGAGATGAGGCCCATTTCCACTGAGGCTTCTCTAGGCTAATCACGTCTAACCACTGGAACTTCCAAAGGGTCCTTCACACCCTTGCTGCAACTCAAGAAGTTCCCCGACATACCCGTCTCCACTCGAGAGGTAGCACGTGGGTCCCGATCACATCCAGGGGAGCCCCGTTTCCGCCTCCTAGCTCGAGATGAGGGATCCTTTCCCTGTTTCGTAGGGAAAGAATTCCCGTCGTTCTCGTCGCATCTCAAGAGGAGGCGCTCTCCACAGGAAAGGCGAGAGGAACTCCAAGGTCGTGACACCATTCCAAGAGTCCCCCAGATGTGTCAGTCCATTCCAGAGGAACCTGTTTTCCCTGCACTGCCTTGACGTTCAAGCCGAGGATCGACTCCCACCACGTGTGCACGTGGGTCAGCCCTGTGGGAAAGCCTCGTGGGAAAGCCTCGTGGGAAAGACTCGAGGGAAAACCATAGATCCTTTGATCCACGCGGCAGACTGCGTGACACTGCTGCTGCCGCTCTGGAGGAAAGCGCAAGTGCATGCCCGCATTCGAGACGAGGACTGACTCCCCTGGGGAGACTCCAGAAGTACCCCAAGATCCATGTCAGCACTGGAGAGGAATCCTCAGGTTCCGGCCCCGACTCCACACAAGGTCTTAGGCCCCGGCATCGACGAGAGAGGAATCCCGAGACGCCCCCGAGGAACTCGCATGGGGACTGGCCTTTCCTGAGGCCACCAGAGCGGGTCCCTGAGGTCCCCGTCGTAAGTCGAGAGCACCTGCCGCAACTCGAGAAAATCCAGGAGGTTTTGCCCTCCAGGCGAGATGAGGCCCATTTCCGCTGAGGCTTCTCGAGGCCAATCACATCTAACCACTGAATCTTCCAAAGGGTCCTTCACACCCTTGCTGCAACTCAAGAAGTTCCCCGACATACCCGTCTCCACTCGAGAGGAAGCACGTGGGTCCCGCACACATCCAGGGGCGCCCCGTTTCCGCCTCCAAGCTCGAGATGAGGGATCCTTTCCCTGTTTCGTAGGGAAAGAATTCCCGGCGTTCCCGTCGCATCTCAAGAGGAGAAGCTCTCCACAGGAAAGGCGAGAGGAACTCCAGGGTCGTGACACCATTCCAAGAGTCCCCCAGATGTGTCAGTCCATTCCAGAGGAACCTGTTTTCCCTGTACTGCCTTGACGTTCAAGACGAGGATCGACTCCCACCACGTGTGCACGTGGGACAGCCCTGTGGGAAAGCCTCGTGGGAAAGCCTCGTGGGAAAGACTCGAGGGAAAACCATAGATCCTTTGATCCACGCGGCGGACTGCGTGACACTGCTGCTACAGCTCTGGAGGAAAGCGCAAGTGCATGCCAGCATTCGAGACGAGGACTGACTCCCCTGGGGAGACTCCAGAAGTACCCCAAGATCCATGTCAGCACTGGAGAGGAATCCTCAGGTTCCGGCCCTGACTCCACAAAAGGTCTTAGGCCCCGCCATCGACGGGAGAGGAATCCCGAGAGGCCCCCGAGGAACTCGCATGGGGACTGGCCTTTCCTGAGGCCACCAGAGCGGGTCCCTGAGGTCCCCGTCGTAAGTCGAGAGCACCTGCCGCAACTCGAGAAAATCCAGGAGGTTCTGCCCTCCAGGCGAGATGAGGCCCATTTCCGCTGAGGCTTCTCGAGGCCAATTACATCTAACCACTGGAACTTCCAAAGGGTCCTTCACACCATTGCTGCAACTCAAGAAGTTCCCCGACATACCCGTCTCCACTCGAGAGGAAGCACGTGGGGTCCCGCACACATCCAGGGGAGCCCCGTTTCTGCCTCCTAGCTCGAGATGAGGGATCCTTTCCCTGTTTCGTAGAAAAAGAATTCCCGGCGTTCCCGTCGCATCTCAAGAGGAGGCGCTCTCCACAGGAAAGGCGAGAGGAACTCCAGGGTCGTGACACCATTCCAAGAGTCCCCCAGATGTGTCAGTCCATTGCAGAGGAACCTGTTTTCCCTGCACTGCCTTGACGTTCAAGCCGAGGATCGACTACCACCACGTGTGCACGTGGGACAGCCCTGTGGGAAAGCCTCGTGGGAAAGACTCGAGGGAAACCCATAGATCCTTTGATCCACGCGGCGGACTGCGTGACACTGCTGCTACCGCTCTGGAGGAAAGCGCAAGTGCATGCCCGCATTCGAGACGAGGACTGACTCCCCTGGGGAGACTCCAGAAGTACCCCAAGATCCATGTCAGCACTGGAGAGGAATCCTCAGATTCCGGCCCCGACTCCACACAAGGTCTTAGGCCCCGGCATCGACGGGAGAGGAATCCCGAGAGGCCCCCGAGGAACTCGCATGGGGACTGGCCTTTCCTGAGGCCACCAGAGCGGGTCCCTGAGGTCCCCGTCGTAAGTCGAGAGCACCTGCCGCAACTCGAGAAAATCCAGGAGGTTTTGCCCTCCAGGCGAGATGAGGCCCATTTCCGCTGAGGCTTCTCGAGGCCAATCACATCTAACCACTGGAACTTCCAAAGGGTCCTTCACACCCTTGCTGCAACTCAAGAAGTTCCCCGACATACCCGTCTCCACTCGAGAGGAAGCACGTGGTGTCCCGCACACATCCAGGGGAGCCCCGTTTCTGCCTCCTAGCTCGAGATGAGGGATCCTTTCCCTGTTTCGTAGAAAAAGAATTCCCGGCGTTCCCGTCGCATCTCAAGAGGAGGCGCTCTCCACAGGAAAGGCGAGAGGAACTCCAGGGTCGTGACACCATTCCAAGAGTCCCCCAGATGTGTCAGTCCATTGCAGAGGAAACTGTTTTCCCTGCACTGCCTTGACGTTCAAGCCGAGGATCGACTACCACCACGTGTGCACGTGGGACAGCCCTGTGGGAAAGCCTCGTGGGAAAGACTCGAGGGAAACCCATAGATCCTTTGATCCACGCGGCGGACTGCGTGACACTGCTGCTACCGCTCTGGAGGAAAGCGCAAGTGCATGCCCGCATTCGAGACGAGGACTGACTCCCCTGGGGAGACTCCAGAAGTACCCCAAGATCCATGTCAGCACTGGAGAGGAATCCTCAGATTCCGGCCCCGACTCCACACAAGGTCTTAGGCCCCGGCATCGACGGGAGAGGAATCCCGAGAGGCCCCCGAGGAACTCGCATGGGGACTGGCCTTTCCTGAGGCCACCAGAGCGGGTCCCTGAGGTCCCCGTCGTAAGTCGAGAGCACCTGCCGCAACTCGAGAAAATCCAGGAGGTTTTGCCCTCCAGGCGAGATGAGGCCCATTTCCGCTGAGGCTTCTCGAGGCCAATCACATCTAACCACTGGAACTTCCAAAGGGTCCTTCACACCCTTGCTGCAACTCAAGAAGTTCCCCGACATACCCGTCTCCACTCGAGAGGAAGCACGTGGTGTCCCGCACACATCCAGGGGAGCCCCGTTTCTGCCTCCTAGCTCGAGATGAGGGATCCTTTCCCTGTTTCATAGAGAAAGAATTCCCGGCGTTCCCGTCGCATCTCAAGAGGGGGCGCTCTCCACAGGAAAGGCGAGAGGAACTCCAGGGTCGTGACACCATTCCAAGAGTCCCCCAGATGTGTCAGTCCATTCCAGAGGAACCTGTGTTCCCTGCACTGCCTTGACGTTCAAGCCGAGGATCGACTCCCACCACGTGTGCACGTGGGACAGCCCTGTGGGAAAGCCTCGTGGGAAAGCCTCGTGGGAAAGACTCGAGGGAAAACCATAGATCCTTTGATCCACGCGGCGGACTGCGTGACACTGCTGCTACCGCTCTGGAGGAAAGCGCAAGTGCATGCCCGCATTCGAGACGAGGACTGACTCCCCTGGGGAGACTCCAGAAGTACCCCAAGAAACATGTCAGCACTGGAGAGGAATCCTCAGGTTCCGGCCCCGACTCCACACAAGGTCTTAGGCCCCGGCATCGACGGGAGAGGAATCCCGAGAGGCGCCCGAGGAACTCGCATGGGGACTGGCCTTTCCTGAGGCCACCAGAGCGGGTCCCTGAGGTCCCCGTCGTAAGTCGAGAGCACCTGCCGCAACTCGAGAAAATCCAGGAGGTTTTGCCCTCCAGGCGAGATGAGGCCCATTTCCGCTGAGGCTTCTCGAGGCTAATCACCTCTAACCACTGGAACTTCCAAAGGGATCTTCACACCCTTGCTGCAACTCAAGAAGTTCCCCGACATACCCGTCTCCACTCGAGAGGAAGCACGTGGGTCCCGAACATATCCAGGGGAGCCCCGTTTCCGCCTCCTAGCTCGAGATGAGGGATCCTTTCCCTGTTTCATAGGGAAAGAATTCCCGGCGTTCCCGTCGCATCTCAAGAGGAGGCACTCTCCACAGGAAAGGCGAGAGGAACTCCAGGGTCGTGCCACCATTCCAAGAGTCCCCCAGATGTGTCAGTCCATTCCAGAGGAACCCGTTTTCCCTGCACTGCCTTGACGTTCAAGCCGAGGATCGACTCCCACCACGTGTGCACGTGGGACAGCCCTGTGGGAAAGCCTCGTGGGAAAGCCTCGTGGGAAAGACTCGAGGGAAAACCATAGATCCTTTGATCCACGCGGCGGACTGCGTGACACTGCTGCTACCGCTCTGGAGGAAAGCGCAAGTGCATGCCCGCATTCGAGACGAGGACTGACTCCCCTGGGGAGACTCCAGAAGTACCCCAAGATCTATGTCAGCACTGGAGAGGAATCCTCAGGTTCCGGCCCCGACTCGACACAAGGTCTTAGGACCCGGCATCGACGGGAGAGGAATCCCGAGAGGCCCCCGAGGAAAGCGCATGGGGACTGGCCTTTCCTGAGGCCACCAGAGCGGGTCCCTGAGGTCCCCGTCGTAAGTCTAGAGCACCTGCCGCAACTCGAGAAAATCCAGGAGGTTTTGCCCTCCAGGCGAGATGAGGCCCATTTCCACTGAGGCTTCTCTAGGCTAATCACGTCTAACCACTGGAACTTCCAAAGGGTCCTTCACACCCTTGCTGCAACTCAAGAAGTTCCCCGACATACCCGTCTCCACTCGAGAGGTAGCACGTGGGTCCCGCACACATCCAGGGGAGCCCCGTTTCCGCCTCCTAGCTCGAGATGAGGGATCCTTTCCCTGTTTCGTAGGGAAAGAATTCCCGTCGTTCTCGTCGCATCTCAAGAGGAGGCGCTCTCCACAGGAAAGGCGAGAGGAACTCCAAGGTCGTGACACCATTCCAAGAGTCCCCCAGATGTGTCAGTCCATTCCAGAGGAACCTGTTTTCCCTGCACTGCCTTGACGTTCAAGTCGAGGATCGACTCCCACCACGTGTGCACGTGGGTCAGCCCTGTGGGAAAGCCTCGTGGGAAAGCCTCGTGGGAAAGACTCGAGGGAAAACCATAGATCCTTTGATCCACGTGGCAGACTGCGTGACACTGCTGCTGCCGCTCTGGAGGAAAGCGCAAGTGCATGCCCGCATTCGAGACGAGGACTGACTCCCCTGGGGAGACTCCAGAAGTACCCCAAGATCCATGTCAGCACTGGAGAGGAATCCTCAGGTTCCGGCCCCGACTCCACACAAGGTCTTAGGCCCCGGCATCGACGAGAGAGGAATCCCGAGACGCCCCCGAGGAACTCGCATGGGGACTGGCCTTTCCTGAGGCCACCAGAGCGGGTCCCTGAGGTCCCCGTCTTAAGTCGAGAGCACCTGCCGCAACTCGAGAAAATCCAGGAGGTTTTGCCCTCCAGGCGAGATGAGGCCCATTTCCGCTGAGGCTTCTCGAGGCCAATCACATCTAACCACTGAATCTTCCAAAGGGTCCTTCACACCCTTGCTGCAACTCAAGAAGTTCCCCGACATACCCGTCTCCACTCGAGAGGAAGCACGTGGGTCCCGCACACATCCAGGGGAGCCCCGTTTCCGCCTCCAAGCTCGAGATGAGGGATCCTTTCCCTGTTTCGTAGGGAAAGAATTCCCGGCGTTCCCGTCGCATCTCAAGAGGAGAAGCTCTCCACAGGAAAGGCGAGAGGAACTCCAGGGTCGTGACACCATTCCAAGAGTCCCCCAGATGTGTCAGTCCATTCCAGAGGAACCTGTTTTCCCTGTACTGCCTTGACGTTCAAGCCGAGGATCGACTCCCACCACGTGTGCACGTGGGACAGCCCTGTGGGAAAGCCTCGTGGGAAAGCCTCGTGGGAAAGACTCGAGGGAAAACCATAGATCCTTTGATCCACGCGGCGGACTGCGTGACACTGATGCTACAGCTCTGGAGGAAAGCGCAAGTGCATGCCAGCATTCGAGACGAGGACTGACTCCCCTCGGGAGACTCCAGAAGTACCCCAAGATCCATGTCAGCACTGGAGAGGAATCCTCAGGTTCCGGCCCCGACTCCACACAAGGTCTTAGGCCCCGCCATCGACGGGAGAGGAATCCCGAGAGGCCCCCGAGGAACTCGCATGGGGACTGGCCTTTCCTGAGGCCACCAGAGCGGGTCCCTGAGGTCCCCGTCGTAAGTCGAGAGCACCTGCCGCAACTCGAGAAAATCCAGGAGGTTTTGCCCTCCAGGCGAGATGAGGCCCATTTCCGCTGAGGCTTCTCGAGGCCAATCACATCTAACCACTGGAACTTCCAAAGGGTCCTTCACACCCTTGCTGCAACTCAAGAAGTTCCCCGACATACCCGTCTCCACTCGAGAGGAAGCACGTGGGGTCCCGCACACATCCAGGGGAGCCCCGTTTCCGCCTCCTAGCTCGAGATGAGGGATCCTTTCCCTGTTTCGTAGGGAAAGAATTCCCGGCGTTCCCGTCGCATCTCAAGAGGAGGCGCTCTCCACAGGAAAGGCGAGAGGAACTCCAGGGTCATGCCACCATTCCAAGAGTCCCCCAGATGTGTCAGTCCATTCCAGAGGAACCTGTTTTCCCTGCACTGCCTTGACGTTCAAGCCGAGGATCGACTCCCACCACGTGTGCACGTGGGACAGCCCTGTGGGAAAGCCTCGTGGGAAAGCCTCGTGGGAAAGACTCGAGGGAAAACCATAGATCCTTTGATTCACGCGGCGGACTGCGTGACACTGCTGCTACCGCTCTGGAGGAAAGCGCAAGTGCATGCCCGCATTCGAGACGAGGACTGACTCCCCTGGGGAGACTCCAGAAGTACCCCAAGATCCATGTCAGCACTGGAGAGGAATCCTCAGGTTCCGGCCCCGACTCCACACAAGGTCTTAGGCCCCGGCATCGACGGGAGAGGAATCCCGAGAGGCGCCCGAGGAAATCGCATGGGGACTGGCCTTTCCTGAGGCCACCAGAGCGGGTCCCTGAGGTCCCCGTCGTAAGTCGAGAGCACCTGCCGCAACTCGAGAAAATCCAGGAGGTTTTGCCCTCCAGGCGAGATGAGGCCCATTTCCGCTGAGGCTTCTCGAGGCTAATCACCTCTAACCACTGGAACTTCCAAAGGGATCTTCACACCCTTGCTGCAACTCAAGAAGTTCCCCGACATACCCGTCTCCACTCGAGAGGAAGCACGTGGGTCCCGAACATATCCAGGGGAGCCCCGTTTCCGCCTCCTAGCTCGAGATGAGGGATCCTTTCCCTATTTCATAGGGAAAGAATTCCCGGCGTTCCCGTCGCATCTCAAGAGGAGGCACTCTCCACAGGAAAGGCGAGAGGAACTCCAGGGTCGTGCCACCATTCCAAGAGTCCCCAAGATGTGTCAGTCCATTCCAGAGGAACCTGTTTTCCCTGCACTGCCTTGACGTTCAAGCCGAGGATCGACTCCCACCACGTGTGCACGTGGGACAGCCCTGTGGGAAAGCCTCGTGGGAAAGCCTCGTGGGAAAGACTCGAGGGAAAACCATAGATCCTTTGATCCACGCGGCGGACTGCGTGACACTGCTGCTACCGCTCTGGAGGAAAGCGCAAGTGCATGCCCGCATTCGAGACGAGGACTGACTCCCCTGGGGAGACTCCAGAAGTACCCCAAGATCCATGTCAGCACTGGAGAGGAATCCTCAGGTTCCGGCCCCGACTCGACACAAGGTCTTAGGCCCCGGCATCGACGGGAGAGGAATCCCGAGAGGCCCCCGAGGAACTCGCATGGGGACTGGCCTTTCCTGAGGCCACCAGAGCGGGTCCCTGAGGTCCCCGTCGTAAGTCTAGAGCACCTGCCGCAACTCGAGAAAATCCAGGAGGTTTTGCCCTCCAGGCGAGATGAGGCCCATTTTCACTGAGGCTTCTCTAGGCTAATCACGTCTAACCACTGGAACTTCCAAAGGGTCCTTCACACCCTTGCTGCAACTCAAGAAGTTCCCCGACATACCCGTCTCCACTCGAGAGGAAGCACGTGGGTCCCGCACACATCCAGGGGAGCCCCGTTTCCGCCTCCTAGCTCGAGATGAGGGATCCTTTCCCTGTTTCGTATGGAAAGAATTCCCGGCGTTCCCGTCGCATCTCAAGAGGAGGAGCTCTCCACAGGAAAGGCGAGAGGAACTCCAGGGTCGTGCCACCATTCCAAGAGTCCCCCAGATGTGTCAGTCCATTCCAGAGGAACCTGTTTTCCCTGTACTGCCTTGACGTTCAAGACGAGGATCGACTCCCACCACGTGTGCACGTGGGACAGCCCTGTGGGAAAGCCTCGTGGGAAAGCCTCGTGGGAAAGACTCGAGGGAAAACCATAGATCCTTTGATCCACGCGGCGGACTGCGTGACACTGCTGCTACAGCTCTGGAGGAAAGCGCAAGTGCATGCCCGCATTCGAGACGAGGACTGACTCCCCTGGGGAGACTCCAGAAGTACCCCAAGATCCATGTCAGCACTGGAGAGGAATCCTCAGGTTCCGGCCCCGACTCCACACAAGGTCTTAGGCCCTAGCATCGACGGGAGAGGAATCCCGAGAGGCCCCCGAGGAACTCGCATGGGGACTGGCCTTTCCTGAGGCCACCAGAGCGGGTCCCTGAGGTCCCCGTCGTAAGTCGAGAGCACCTGCCGCAACTCGAGAAAATCCAGGAGGTTTTGCCCTCCAGGCGAGATGAGGCCCATTTCCGCTGAGGCTTCTCGAGGCCAATCACATCTAACCACTGGAACTTCCAAAGGGTCCTTCACACCCTTGCTGCAACTCAAGAAGTTCCCCGACATACCCGTCTCCACTCGAGAGGAAGCACGTGGTGTCCCGCACACATCCAGGGGAGCCCCGTTTCGCCTCCTAGCTCGAGATGAGGGATCCTTTCCCTGTTTCGTAGGGAAAGAATTCCCGGCGTTCCCGTCGCATCTCAAGAGGAGGCGCTCTCCACAGGAAAGGCCAGAGGAACTCCAAGGTCGTGCCACCATTCCAAGAGTCCCCCAGATGTGTCAGTCCATTCCAGCGGAACCTGTTTTCCCTGCACTGCCTTGACGTTCAAGCCGAGGATCGACTCCCACCACGTGTGCACGTGGGACAGCCCTGTGGGAAAGCCTCGTGGGAAAGCCTCGTGGGAAAGACTCGAGGGAAAACCATAGATCCTTTGATCCACGCGGCGGACTGCGTGACACTGCTGCTACCGCTCTGGAGGAAAGCGCAAGTGCATGCCCGCATTCGAGACGAGGACTGACTCCCTTGGGGAGACTCCAGAAGTACCCCAAGATCCATGTCAGCACTGGAGAGGAATCCTCAGGTTCCGGCCCCGACTCCACACAAGGTCTAAGACACCGGCATCGACGGGAGAGGAATCCCGAGAGGCCCCCGAGGAACTCGCATCAGGACTGGCCTTTCCTGAGGCCACCAGAGCGGGTCCCAGAGGTCCCCGTCGTAAGTCGAGAGCACCTGCCGCAACTCGAGAAAATCCAGGAGGTTTTGCCCTCCAGGCGAGATGAGGCCATTTTCCGCTGAGGCTTCTCGAGGCCAATCACATCGAACCACTGGAACTTCCAAAGGGTCCTTCACACCCTTGCTGCAACTCAAGAAGTTCCCCGACATACCCGTCTCCACTCGAGAGGAAGCACGTGGGGTCCCGCACACATCCAGGGGAGCCCCGTTTCCGCCTCCTAGCTCGAGATGAGGGATCCTTTCCCTGTTTCGTAGGGAAAGAATTCCCGGCGTTCCCGTCGCATCTCAAGAGGAGGCCTCTCCACAGGAAAGGCGAGAGGAACTCCAGGGTCATGCCACCATTCCAAGAGTCCCCCAGATGTGTCAGTCCATTCCAGAGGAACCTGTTTTCCCTGCACTGCCTTGACGTTCAAGCCGAGGATCGACTCCCACCACGTGTGCACGTGGGACAGCCCTGTGGGAAAGCCTCGTGGGAAAGCCTCGTGGGAAAGACTCGAGGGAAAACCATAGATCCTTTGATCCACGCGGCGGACTGCGTGACACTGCTGCTACCGCTCTGGAGGAAAGCGCAAGTGCATGCCCGCATTCGAGACGAGGACTGACTCCCTTGGGGAGACTCCAGAAGTACCCCAAGATCCATGTCAGCACTGGAGAGGAATCCTCAGGTTCCGGCCCCGACTCCACACAAGGTCTAAGACCCCGGCATCGACGGGAGAGGAATCCCGAGAGGCCCCCGAGGAACTCGCATCAGGACTGGCCTTTCCTGAGGCCACCAGAGCGGGTCCCTGAGGTCCCCGTCGTAAGTCGAGAGCACCTGCCGCAACTCGAGAAAATCCACGAGGTTTTGCCCTCCAGGCTAGATGAGGCCATTTTCCGCTGAGGCTTCTCGAGGCCAATCACATCTAACCACTGGAACTTCCAAAGGGTCCTTCACACACTTGCTGCAACTCAAGAAGTTCCCCGACATACCCGTCTCCACTCGAGAGGAAGCACGTGGGGTCCCGCACACATCCAGGGGAGCCCCGTTTCCGCCTCCTAGCTCGAGATGAGGGATCCTTTCCCTGTTTCGTAGGGAAAGAATTCCCGGCGTTCCCGTCGCATCTCAAGAGGAGGCGCTCTCCACAGGAAAGGCGAGAGGAACTCCAGGGTCATGCCACCATTCCAAGAGTCCCCCAGATGTGTCAGTCCATTCCAGAGGAACCTGTTTTCCCTGCACTGCCTTGACGTTCAAGCCGAGGATCGACTCCCACCACGTGTGCACGTGGGACAGCCCTGTGGGAAAGCCTCGTGGGAAAGCCTCGTGGGAAAGACTCGAGGGAAAACCATAGATCCTTTGATCCACGCGGCGGACTGCATGACAATGCTGCTACCGCTCTGGAGGAAAGCGCAAGTGCATGCCCGCATTCGAGACGAGGACTGACTCCCCTGGGGAGACTCCAGAAGTACCCCAAGATCCATGTCAGCACTGGAGAGGAATCCTCAGGTTCCGGCCCCGACTCCACACAAGGTCTTATGCCCTGGCATCGACGGGAGAGGAATCCCGAGAGGCCCCCGAGGAACTCGCATGGGGACTGGCCTTTCCTGAGGCCACCAGAGCGGGTCCCTGAGGTCCCCGTCGTAAGTCGAGAGCACCTGCCGCAACTCGAGAAAATCCAGGAGGTTTTGCCCTCCAGGCGAGATGAGGCCCATTTCCACTGAGGCTTCTAGAGGCCAATCACATCTAACCACTGGAACTTCCAAAGGGTCCTTCACACCCTTGCTGCAACTCAAGAAGTTCCCCGACATACCCGTCTCCACTCGAGAGGAAGCACGTGGGGTCCCGCACACATCCAGGGGAGCCCCGTTTCCGCCTCCTAGCTCGAGATGAGGGATCCTTTCCCTGTTTCGTAGGGAAAGAATTCCCGGCGTTCCCGTCGCATCTCAAGAGGAGGCGCTCTCCACAGGAAAGGCGAGAGGAACTCCAGGGTCATGCCACCATTCCAAGAGTCCCCCAGATGTGTCAGTCCATTCCAGAGGAACCTGTTTTCCCTGCACTGCCTTGACGTTCAAGCCGAGGATCGACTCCCACCACGTGTGCACGTGGGACAGCCCTGTGGGAAAGCCTCGTGGGAAAGCCTCGTGGGAAAGACTCGAGGGAAAACCATAGATCCTTTGATCCACGCGGCGGACTGCGTGACACTGCTGCTACCGCTCTGGAGGAAAGCGCAAGTGCATGCCCGCATTCGAGACGAGGACTGACTCCCTTGGGGAGACTCCAGAAGTACCCCAAGATCCATGTCAGCACTGGAGAGGAATCCTCAGGTTCCGGCCCCGACTCCACACAAGGTCTAAGACCCCGGCATCGACGGGAGAGGAATCCCGAGAGGCCCCCGAGGAACTCGCATCAGGACTGGCCTTTCCTGAGGCCACCAGAGCGGGTCCCTGAGGTCCCCGTCGTAAGTCGAGAGCACCTGCCGCAACTCGAGAAAATCCAGGAGGTTTTGCCCTCCAGGCGAGATGAGGCCATTTTCCGCTGAGGCTTCTCGAGGCCAATCACATCGAACCACTGGAACTTCCAAAGGGTCCTTCACACCCTTGCTGCAACTCAAGAAGTTCCCCGACATACCCGTCTCCACTCGAGAGGAAGCACGTGGGGTCCCGCACACATCCAGGGGAGCCCCGTTTCCGCCTCCTAGCTCGAGATGAGGGATCCTTTCCCTGTTTCGTAGGGAAAGAATTCCCGGCGTTCCCGTCGCATCTCAAGAGGAGGCGCTCTCCACAGGAAAGGCGAGAGGAACTCCAGGGTCATGCCACCATTCCAAGAGTCCCCCAGATGTGTCAGTCCATTCCAGAGGAACCTGTTTTCCCTGCACTGCCTTGACGTTCAAGCCGAGGATCGACTCCCACCACGTGTGCACGTGGGACAGCCCTGTGGGAAAGCCTCGTGGGAAAGCCTCGTGGGAAAGACTCGAGGGAAAACCATAGATCCTTTGATCCACGCGGCGGACTGCATGACAATGCTGCTACCGCTCTGGAGGAAAGCGCAAGTGCATGCCCGCATTCGAGACGAGGACTGACTCCCCTGGGGAGACTCCAGAAGTACCCCAAGATCCATGTCAGCACTGGAGAGGAATCCTCAGGTTCCGGCCCCGACTCCACACAAGGTCTTATGCCCTGGCATCGACGGGAGAGGAATCCCGAGAGGCCCCCGAGGAACTCGCATGGGGACTGGCCTTTCCTGAGGCCACCAGAGCGGGTCCCTGAGGTCCCCGTCGTAAGTCGAGAGCACCTGCCGCAACTCGAGAAAATCCAGGAGGTTTTGCCCTCCAGGCGAGATGAGGCCCATTTCCACTGAGGCTTCTAGAGGCCAATCACATCTAACCACTGGAACTTCCAAAGGGTCCTTCACACCCTTGCTGCAACTCAAGAAGTTCCCCGACATACCCGTCTCCACTCGAGAGGAAGCACGTGGGGTCCCGCACACATCCAGGGGAGCCCCGTTTCCGCCTCCTAGCTCGAGATGAGGGATCCTTTCCCTGTTTCGTAGGGAAAGAATTCCCGGCGTTCCCGTCGCATCTCAAGAGGAGGCGCTCTCCACAGGAAAGGCGAGAGGAACTCCAGGGTCATGCCACCATTCCAAGAGTCCCCCAGATGTGTCAGTCCATTCCAGAGGAACCTGTTTTCCCTGCACTGCCTTGACGTTCAAGCCGAGGATCGACTCCCACCACCTGTGCACGTGGGACAGCCCTGTGGGAAAGCCTCGTGGGAAAGCCTCGTGGGAAAGACTCGAGGGAAAACCATAGATCCTTTGATCCACGCGGCGGACTGCGTGACACTGCTGCTACCGCTCTGGAGGAAAGCGCAAGTGCATGCCCGCATTCGAGACGAGGACTGACTCCCTTGGGGAGACTCCAGAAGTACCCCAAGATCCATGTCAGCACTGGAGAGGAATCCTCAGGTTCCGGCCCCGACTCCACACAAGGTCTAAGACCCCGGCATCGACGGGAGAGGAATCCCGAGAGGCCCCCGAGGAACTCGCATCAGGACTGGCCTTTCCTGAGGCCACCAGAGCGGGTCCCTGAGGTCCCCGTCGTAAGTCGAGAGCACCTGCCGCAACTCGAGAAAATCCAGGAGGTTTTGCCCTCCAGGCGAGATGAGGCCATTTTCCGCTGAGGCTTCTCGAGGCCAATCACATCGAACCACTGGAACTTCCAAAGGGTCCTTCACACCCTTGCTGCAACTCAAGAAGTTCCCCGACATACCCGTCTCCACTCGAGAGGAAGCACGTGGGGTCCCGCACACATCCAGGGGAGCCCCGTTTCCGCCTCCTAGCTCGAGATGAGGGATCCTTTCCCTGTTTCGTAGGGAAAGAATTCCCGGCGTTCCCGTCGCATCTCAAGAGGAGGCGCTCTCCACAGGAAAGGCGAGAGGAACTCCAGGGTCATGCCACCATTCCAAGAGTCCCCCAGATGTGTCAGTCCATTCCAGAGGAACCTGTTTTCCCTGCACTGCCTTGACGTTCAAGCCGAGGATCGACTCCCACCACGTGTGCACGTGGGACAGCCTTGTGGGAAAGCCTCGTGGGAAAGCCTCGTGGGAAAGACTCGAGGGAAAACCATAGATCCTTTGATCCACGCGGCGGACTGCGTGACACTGCTGCTACCGCTCTGGAGGAAAGCGCAAGTGCATGCCCGCATTCGAGACGAGGACTGACTCCCTTGGGGAGACTCCAGAAGTACCCCAAGATCCATGTCAGCACTGGAGAGGAATCCTCAGGTTCCGGCCCCGACTCCACACAAGGTCTAAGACCCCGGCATCGACGGGAGAGGAATCCCGAGAGGCCCCCGAGGAACTCGCATCAGGACTGGCCTTTCCTGAGGCCACCAGAGCGGGTCCCTGAGGTCCCCGTCGTAAGTCGAGAGCACCTGCCGCAACTCGAGAAAATCCACGAGGTTTTGCCCTCCAGGCGAGATGAGGCCATTTTCCGCTGAGGCTTCTCGAGGCCAATCACATCTAACCACTGGAACTTCCAAAGGGTCCTTCACACCCTTGCTGCAACTCAAGAAGTTCCCCGACATACCCGTCTCCACTCGAGAGGAAGCACGTGGGGTCCCGCACACATCCAGGGGAGCCCCGTCTCCGCCTCCTAGCTCGAGATGAGGGATCCTTTCCCTGTTTCGTAGGGAAAGAATTCCCGGCGTTCCCGTCGCATCTCAAGAGGAGGCGCTCTCCACAGGAAAGGCGAGAGGAACTCCAGGGTCATGCCACCATTCCAAGAGTCCCCCAGATGTGTCAGTCCATTCCAGAGGAACCTGTTTTCCCTGCACTGCCTTGACGTTCAAGCCGAGGATCGACTCCCACCACGTGTGCACGTGGGACAGCCCTGTGGGAAAGCCTCGTGGGAAAGCCTCGTGGGAAAGACTCGAGGGAAAACCATAGATCCTTTGATCCACGCGGCGGACTGCGTGACACTGCTGCTACCGCTCTGGAGGAAAGCGCAAGTGCATGCCCGCATTCGAGACGAGGACTGACTCCCTTGGGGAGACTCCAGAAGTACCCCAAGATCCATGTCAGCACTGGAGAGGAATCCTCAGGTTCCGGCCCCGACTCCACACAAGGTCTAAGACCCCGGCATCGACGGGAGAGGAATCCCGAGAGGCCCCCGAGGAACTCGCATCAGGACTGGCCTTTCCTGAGGCCACCAGAGCGGGTCCCTGAGGTCCCCGTCGTAAGTCGAGAGCACCTGCCGCAACTCGAGAAAATCCAGGAGGTTTTGCCCTCCAGGCGAGATGAGGCCATTTTCCGCTGAGGCTTCTCGAGGCCAATCACATCTAACCACTGGAACTTCCAAAGGGTCCTTCACACCCTTGCTGCAACTCAATAAGTTCCCCGACATACCCGTCTCCACTCGAGAGGAAGCACGTGGGGTCCCGCACACATCCAGGGGAGCCCCGTTTCCGCCTCCTAGCTCGAGATGAGGGATCCATTCCCTGTTTCGTAGGGAAAGAATTCCCGGCGTTCCCGTCGCATCTCAAGAGGAGGCGCTCTCCACAGGAAAGGCGAGAGGAACTCCAGGGTCATGCCACCATTCCAAGAGTCCCCCAGATGTGTCAGTCCATTCCAGAGGAACCTGTTGTCCCTGCACTGCCTTGACGTTCAAGCCGAGGATCGACTCCCACTACGTGTGCACGTGGGACAGCCCTGTGGGAAAGCCTCGTGGGAAAGCCTATCGGAAAAGACTCGAGGGAAAACCATAGATCCTTTGATCCACGCGCCGGACTGCGTGACACTGCTGCTACCGCTCTGGAGGAAATCGCAAGTGCATGCCCGCATTCGAGACGAGGACTGACACCCTGGGGAGACTCCAGAAGTACCCCAAGATCCATGTCAGCACTGGAGAGGAATCCTCAGGTTCCGGCCTCGACTCCACACAAGGTCTTAGGCCCCGGCATCGACGGGAGAGGAATCCCGAGAGGCCCCCGAGGAACTCGCATGGGGACTGGCCTTTCCTGAGGCCACCAGAGCGGGTCCCTGAGGTCCCCGTCGTAAGTCGAGAGCACCTGCCGCAACTCGAGAAAATCCAGGAGGTTCTGCCCTCCAGGCGAGATGAGGCCCATTTCCGCTGAGGCTTCTCGAGGCCAATTACATCTAACCACTGGAACTTCCAAAGGGTCCTTCACACCATTGCTGCAACTCAAGAAGTTCCCCGACATACCCGTCTCCACTCGAGAGGAAGCACGTGGGGTCCCGCACACATCCAGGGGAGCCCCGTTTCTGCCTCCTAGCTCGAGATGAGGGATCCTTTCCCTGTTTCGTAGAAAAAGAATTCCCGGCGTTCCCGTCGCATCTCAAGAGGAGGCGCTCTCCACAGGAAAGGCGAGAGGAACTCCAGGGTCGTGCCACCATTCCAAGAGTCCCCCAGATGTGTCAGTCCATTCCAGAGGAACCTGTTTTCCCTGCACTGCCTTGACGTTCAAGCCGAGGATCGACTCCCATCACGTGTGCACGTGGGACAGCCCTGTGGGACAGCCCTGTGGGAAAGCCTCGTGGGAAAGACTCGAGGGAAAACCATAGATCCTTTGATCCACGCGGCGGACTGCGTGACACTGCTGCTACCGCTCTGGAGGAAAGCGCAAGTGCATGCCCGCATTCGAGACGAGGACTGACTCCCCTGGGGAGACTCCAGAAGTACCCCAAGATCCATGTCAGCACTGGAGAGGAATCCTCAGGTTCCGGCCCCGACTCCACACAAGGTCTTAGGCCCCGGCATCGACGGGAGAGGAATCCCGAGAGGCCCCCGAGGAACTCGCATGGGGACTGGCCTTTCCTGAGGCCACCAGAGCGGGTCCCTGAGGTCCCCGTCGTAAGTCGAGAGCACCTGCCGCAACTCGAGAAAATCCAGGAGGTTTTGCCCTCCAGGCGAGATGAGGCCCATTTCCGCTGAGGCTTCTCGAGGCTAATCACCTCTAACCACTGGAACTTCCAAAGGGTCCTTCACACCCTTGCTGCAACTCATGAAGTTCCCCGACATACCCGTCTCCACTCGAGAGGAAGCACGTGGGGTCCCGCACACATCCAGGGGAGCCCCGTTTCCGCCTCCTAGCTCGAGATGAGGGATCCATTCCCTGTTTCGTAGGGAAAGAATTCCCGGCGTTCCCGTCGCATCTCAAGAGGAGGCGCTCTCCACAGGAAAGGCGAGAGGAACTCCAGGGTCATGCCACCATTCCAAGAGTTCCCCAGATGTGTCAGTCCATTCCAGAGGAACCTGTTTTCCCTGCACTGCCTTGACGTTCAAGCCGAGGATCGACTCCCACCACGTGTGCACGTGGGACAGCCCTGTGGGAAAGCCTCGTGGGAAAGCCTATCGGAAAAGACTCGAGGGAAAACCATAGATCCTTTGATCCACGCGGCGGACTGCGTGACACTGCTGCTACCGCTCTGGAGGAAATCGCAAGTGCATGCCCGCATTCGAGACGAGGACTGACACCCTGGGGAGACTCCAGAAGTACCCCAAGATCCATGTCAGCACTGGAGAGGAATCCTCAGGTTCCGGCCTCGACTCCACACAAGGTCTTAGGCCCCGGCATCGACGGGAGAGGAATCCCGAGAGGCCCACGAGGAACTCGCATGGGGACTGGCCTTTCCTGAGGCCACCAGAGCGGGTCCCTGAGGTCCCCGTCGTAAGTCGAGAGCACCTGCCGCAACTCGAGAAAATCCAGGAGGTTCTGCCCTCCAGGCGAGATGAGGCCCATTTCCGCTGAGGCTTCTCGAGGCCAATTACATCTAACCACTGGAACTTCCAAAGGGTCCTTCACACCATTGCTGCAACTCAAGAAGTTCCCCGACATACCCGTCTCCACTCGAGAGGAAGCACGTGGTGTCCCGCACACATCCAGGGGAGCCCCGTTTCGCCTCCTAGCTGGAGATGAGGGATCCTTTCCCTGTTTCGTAGGGAAAGAATTCCCGGCGTTCCCGTCGCATCTCAGGAGGAGGCGCTCTCCACAGGAAAGGCGAGAAGAACTCCAGGGTCGTGCCACCATTCCAAGAGGCCCCCAGATGTGTCAGTCCATTCCCGAGGAACCTGTTTTCCCTGCACTGCCTTGACGTTCAAGCCGAGGATCGACTCCCACCACGTGTGCACGTGGGACAGCCCTGTGGGAAAGCCTCGTGGGAAAGCCTCGTGGGAAAGACTCGAGGGAAAACCATAGATCCTTTGATCCACGCGGCGGACTGCGTGACACTGCTGCTACCGCTCTGGAGGAAAGCGCAAGTGCATGCCCGCATACGAGACGAGGACTGACTCCCCTGGGGAGACTCCAGAAGTACCCCAAGATCCATGTCAGCACTGGAGAGGAATCCTCAGGTTCCGGCCCCGACTCCACACAAGGTCTTAGGCCCTGGCATCGACGGGAGAGGAATCCCGAGAGGCCCCCGAGGAACTCGCATGGGGACTGGCCTTTCCTGAGGCCACCAGAGCGGGTCGCTGAGGTCCCCGTCGTAAGTCGAGAGAACCTGCCGCAACTCGAGAAAATCCAGGAGGTTTTGCCCTCCAGGCGAGATGAGGCCCATTTCCGCTGAGGCTTCTCGAGGCCAATCACATCTAACCACTGGAACTTCCAAAGGGTCCTTAACACCATTGCTGCCACTCAAGAAGTTCCCCGACATACCCGTCTCCACTCGAGAGGAAGCACGTGGGGTCCCTCACACATCCAGGGGAGCCCCGTTTCCGCCTCCTAGCTCGAGATGAGGGATCCTTCCCTGTTTCGTAGGGAAAGAATTCCCGGCGTTCCCGTCGCATCTCAAGAGGAGGCGCTCTCCACAGGAAAGGCGAAAGGAACTCCAGGGTCGTGACAACATTCCAAGAGTCCCCCAGATGTGTCAGTCCATTCCAGAGGAACCTGTTTTCCCTGCACTGCCTTGACGTTCAAGCCGAGGATCGACTCCGACCACGTGTGCACGTGGGACAGCCCTGTGGGAAAGCCTCGTGGGAAAGCCTCGTGGGAAAGACTCGAGGGAAAACCATAGATCCTTTGATCCACGCGGCGGACTGCGTGACACTGCTGCTACCGCTCTGGAGGAAAGCGCAAGTGCATGCCCGCATTCGAGACGAGGACTGACTCCCCTGGGGAGACTCCAGAAGTACCCCAAGATCCATGTCAGCACTGGAGAGGAATCCTCAGGTTCCGGCCCCGACTCCACACAAGGTCTTAGGCCCCGGCATCGACGAGAGAGGAAGCCCGAGACGCCCCCGAGGAACTCGCATGGGGACTGGCCTTTCCTGAGGCCACCAGAGCGGGTCCCTGAGGTCCCCGTCGTAAGTCGAGAGCACCTGCCGCAACTCGAGAAAATCCAGGAGGTTTTGCCCTCCAGGCGAGATGAGGCCCATTTCCGCTGAGGCTTCTCGAGGCCAATCACATCTAACCACTGAATCTTCCAAAGGGTCCTTCACACCCTTGCTGCAACTCAAGAAGTTCCCCGACATACCCGTCTCCACTCGAGAGGAAGCACGTGGGTCCCGCACACATCCAGGGGAGCCCCGTTTCCGCCTCCTAGCTCGAGATGAGGGATCCTTTCCCTGTTTCGTAGGGAAAGAATTCCCGGCGTTCCCGTCGCATCTCAAGAGGAGAAGCTCTCCACAGGAAAGGCGAGAGGAACTCCAGGGTCGTGACACCATTCCAAGAGTCCCCCAGATGTGTCAGTCCATTCCAGAGGAACCTGTTTTCCCTGTACTGCCTTGACGTTCAAGACGAGGATCGACTCCCACCACGTGTGCACGTGGGACAGCCCTGAGGGAAAGCCTCGTGGGAAAGCCTCGTGGGAAAGACTCGAGGGAAAACCATAGATCCTTTGATCCACGCGGCGGACTGCGTGACACTGCTGCTACAGCTCTGGAGGAAAGCGCAAGTGCATGCCAGCATTCGAGACGAGGACTGACTCCCCTGGGGAGACTCCAGAAGTACCCCAAGATCCATGTCAGCACTGGAGAGGAATCCTCAGGTTCCGGCCCTGACTCCACATAAGGTCTTAGGCCCCGCCATCGACGGGAGAGGAATCCCGAGAGGCCCCCGAGGAACTCGCATGGGGACTGGCCTTTCCTGAGGCCACCAGAGCGGGTCCCTGAGGTCCCCGTCGTAAGTCGAGAGCACCTGCCGCAACTCGAGAAAATCCAGGAGGTTTTGCCCTCCAGGCGAGATGAGGCCCATTTCCGCTGAGGCTTCTGGAGGTCAATCACATCTAACCACTGGAACTTCCAAAGGGTCCTTCACACCCTTGCTGCAACTCAAGAAGTTCCCCGACATACCCGTCTCCACTCGAGAGGAAGCACGTGGGGTCCCGCACACATCCAGGGGAGCCCCGTTTCCGCCTCCTAGCTCGAGATGAGGGATCCTTTCCCTGTTTCGTAGGGAAAGAATTCCCGGCGTTCCCGTCGCATCTCAAGAGGAGGCGCTCTCCACAGGAAAGGCGAGAGGAACTCCAGGGTCATGCCACCATTCCAAGAGTCCCCCAGATGTGTCAGTCCATTCCAGAGGAACCTGTTTTCCCTGCACTGCCTTGACGTTCAAGCCGAGGATCGACTCCCACCACGTGTGCACGTGGGACAGCCCTGTGGGAAAGCCTCGTGGGAAAGCCTCGTGGGAAAGACTCGAGGGAAAACCATAGATCCTTTGATCCACGCGGCGGACTGCGTGACACTGCTGCTACCGCTCTGGAGGAAAGCGCAAGTGCATGCCCGCATTCGAGACGAGGACTGACTCCCTTGGGGAGACTCCAGAAGTACCCCAAGATCCATGTCAGCACTGGAGAGGAATCCTCAGGTTCCGGCCCCGACTCCACACAAGGTCTAAGACCCCGGCATCGACGGGAGAGGAATCCCGAGAGGCCCCCGAGGAACTCGCATCAGGACTGGCCTTTCCTGAGGCCACCAGAGCGGGTCCCTGAGGTCCCCGTCGTAAGTCGAGAGCACCTGCCGCATCTCGAGAAAATCCAGGAGGTTTTGCCCTCCAGGCGAGATGAGGCCATTTTCCGCTGAGGCTTCTCGAGGCCAATCACATCTAACCACTGGAACTTCCAAAGGGTCCTTCACACCCTTGCTGCAACTCAAGAAGTTCCCCGACATACCCGTCTCCACTCGAGAGGAAGCACGTGGGGTCCCGCACACATCCAGGGGAGCCCCGTTTCCGCCTCCTAGCTCGAGATGAGGGATCCTTTCCCTGTTTCGTAGGGAAAGAATTCCCGGCGTTCCCGTCGCATCTCAAGAGGAGGCGCTCTCCACAGGAAAGGCGAGAGGAACTCCAGGGTCATGCCACCATTCCAAGAGTCCCCCAGATGTGTCAGTCCATTCCAGAGGAACCTGTTTTCCCTGCACTGCCTTGACGTTCAAGCCGAGGATCGACTCCCACCACGTGTGCACGTGGGACAGCCCTGTGGGAAAGCCTCGTGGGAAAGCCTATCGGAAAAGACTCGAGGGAAAACCATAGATCCTTTGATCCACGCGTCGGACTGCGTGACAATGCTGCTACCGCTCTGGAGGAAATCGCAAGTGCATGCCCGCATTCGTGACGAGGACTGACACCCTGGGGAGACTCCAGAAGTACCCCAAGATCCATGTCAGCACTGGAGAGGAATCCTCAGGTTCCGGCCTCGACTCCACACAAGGTCTTAGGCCCCGGCATCGACGGGAGAGGAATCCCGAGAGGCCCCCGAGGAACTCGCATGGGGACTGGCCTTTCCTGAGGCCACCAGAGCGGGTCCCTGAGGTCCCCGTCGTAAGTCGAGAGCACCTGCCGCAACTCGAGAAAATCCAGGAGGTTCTGCCCTCCAGGCGAGATGAGGCCCATTTCCGCTGAGGCTTCTCGAGGCCAATTACATCTAACCACTGGAACTTCCAAAGGGTCCTTCACACCATTGCTGCAACTCAAGAAGTTCCCCGACATACCCGTCTCCACTCGAGAGGAAGCACGTGGGGTCCCGCACACATCCAGGGGAGCCCCGTTTCTGCCTCCTAGCTCGAGATGAGGGATCCTTTCCCTGTTTCGTAGAAAAAGAATTCCCGGCGTTCCCGTCGCATCTCAAGAGGAGGCGCTCTCCACAGGAAAGGCGAGAGGAACTCCAGGGTCGTGACACCATTCCAAGAGTCCCCCAGATGTGTCAGTCCATTCCAGAGGAACCTGTGTTCCCTGCACTGACTTGACGTTCAAGACGAGGATCGACTCCCACCACGTGTGCACGTGGGACAGCCCTGTGGGAAAGCCTCGTGGGAAAGCCTCGTGGGAAAGACTCGAGGGAAAATCATAGATCCTTTGATCCACGCGGCGGACTGCGTGACACTGCTGCTACCGCTCTGGAGGAAAGCGCAAGTGCATGCCCGCATTCGAGACGAGGACTGACTCCCCTGGGGAGACTCCAGAAGTACCCCAAGAAACATGTCAGCACTGGAGAGGAATCCTCAGGTTCCGGCCCCGACTCCACACAAGGTCTTAGGCCCCGGCATCGACGGGAGAGGAATCCCGAGAGGCGCCCGAGGAACTCGCATGGGGACTGGCCTTTCCTGAGGCCACCAGAGCGGGTCCCTGAGGTCCCCGTCGTAAGTCGAGAGCACCTGCCGCAACTCGAGAAAATCCAGGAGGTTTTGCCCTCCAGGCGAGATGAGGCCCATTTCCGCTGAGGCTTCTCGAGGCTAATCACCTCTAACCACTGGAACTTCCAAAGGGATCTTCACACCCTTGCTGCAACTCAAGAAGTTCCCCGACATACCCGTCTCCACTCGAGAGGAAGCACGTGGGTCCCGAACATATCCAGGGGAGCCCCGTTTCCGCCTCCTAGCTCGAGATGAGGGATCCTTTCCCTGTTTCATAGGGAAAGAATTCCCGGCGTTCCCGTCGCATCTCAAGAGGAGGCACTCTCCACAGGAAAGGCGAGAGGAACTCCAGGGTCGTGCCACCATTCCAAGAGTCCCCCAGATGTGTCAGTCCATTCCAGAGGAACCCGTTTTCCCTGCACTGCCTTGACGTTCAAGCCGAGGATCGACTCCCACCACGTGTGCACGTGGGACAGCCCTGTGGGAAAGCCTCGTGGGAAAGCCTCGTGGGAAAGACTCGAGGGAAAACCATAGATCCTTTGATCCACGCGGCGGACTGCGTGACACTGCTGCTACCGCTCTGGAGGAAAGCGCAAGTGCATGCCCGCATTCGAGACGAGGACTGACTCCCCTGGGGAGACTCCAGAAGTACCCCAAGATCCATGTCAGCACTGGAGAGGAATCCTCAGGTTCCGGCCCCGACTCGACACAAGGTCTTAGGCCCCGGCATCGACGGGAGAGGAATCCCGAGAGGCCCCCGAGGAAAGCGCATGGGGACTGGCCTTTCCTGAGGCCACCAGAGCGGGTCCCTGAGGTCCCCGTCGTAAGTCTAGAGCACCTGCCGCAACTCGAGAAAATCCAGGAGGTTTTGCCCTCCAGGCGAGATGAGGCCCATTTCCACTGAGGCTTCTCTAGGCTAATCACGTCTAACCACTGGAACTTCCAAAGGGTCCTTCACACCCTTGCTGCAACTCAAGAAGTTCCCCGACATACCCGTCTCCACTCGAGAGGTAGCACGTGGGTCCCGCACACATCCAGGGGAGCCCCGTTTCCGCCTCCTAGCTCGAGATGAGGGATCCTTTCCCTGTTTCGTAGGGAAAGAATTCCCGTCGTTCTCGTCGCATCTCAAGAGGAGGCGCTCTCCACAGGAAAGGCGAGAGGAACTCCAAGGTCGTGACACCATTCCAAGAGTCCCCCAGATGTGTCAGTCCATTCCAGAGGAACCTGTTTTCCCTGCACTGCCTTGACGTTCAAGCCGAGGATCGACTCCCACCACGTGTGCACGTGGGTCAGCCCTGTGGGAAAGCCTCGTGGGAAAGCCTCGTGGGAAAGACTCGAGGGAAAACCATAGATCCTTTGATCCACGCGGCAGACTGCGTGACACTGCTGCTGCCGCTCTGGAGGAAAGCGCAAGTGCATGCCCGCATTCGAGACGAGGACTGACTTCCCTGGGGAGACTCCAGAAGTACCCCAAGATCCATGTCAGCACTGGAGAGGAATCCTCAGGTTCCGGCCCCGACTCCACACAAGGTCTTAGGCCCCGGCATCGACGAGAGAGGAATCCCGAGACGCCCCCGAGGAACTCGCATGGGGACTGGCCTTTCCTGAGGCCACCAGAGGGGGTCCCTGAGGTCCCCGTCGTAAGTCGAGAGCACCTGCCGCAACTCGAGAAAATCCAGGAGGTTTTGCCCTCCAGGCGAGATGAGGCCCATTTCCGCTGAGGCTTCTCGAGGCCAATCACATCTAACCACTGAATCTTCCAAAGGGTCCTTCACACCCTTGCTGCAACTCAAGAAGTTCCCCGACATACCCGTCTCCACTCGAGAGGAAGCACGTGGGTCCCGCACACATCCAGGGGAGCCCCGTTTCCGCCTCCAAGCTCGAGATGAGGGATCCTTTCCCTGTTTCGTAGGGAAAGAATTCCCGGCGTTCCCGTCGCATCTCAAGAGGAGAAGCTCTCCACAGGAAAGGCGAGAGGAACTCCAGGGTCGTGACACCATTCCAAGAGTCCCCCAGATGTGTCAGTCCATTCCAGAGGAACCTGTTTTCCCTGTACTGCCTTGACCTT
This sequence comes from Ovis canadensis, assembly GCF_042477335.2. Taxonomy (NCBI): domain Eukaryota; kingdom Metazoa; phylum Chordata; class Mammalia; order Artiodactyla; family Bovidae; genus Ovis; species Ovis canadensis. The sequence continues at coordinate 6,841,860 of NC_091258.1, read as the reverse complement.
CAAGACGAGGATCGACTCCCACCACGTGTGCACGTGGGACAGCCCTGTGGGAAAGCCTCGTGGGAAAGCCTCGTGGGAAAGACTCGAGGGAAAACCATAGATCCTTTGATCCACGCGGCGGACTGCGTGACACTGCTGCTACAGCTCTGGAGGAAAGCGCAAGTGCATGCCAGCATTCGAGACGAGGACTGACTCCCCTGGGGAGACTCCAGAAGTACCCCAAGATCCATGTCAGCACTGGAGAGGAATCCTCAGGTTCCGGCCCCGACTCCACACAAGGTCTTAGGCCCCGCCATCGACGGGAGAGGAATCCCGAGAGGCCCCCGAGGAACTCGCATGGGGACTGGCCTTTCCTGAGGCCACCAGAGCGGGTCCCTGAGGTCCCCGTCGTAAGTCGAGAGCACCTGCCGCAACTCGAGAAAATCCAGGAGGTTTTGCCCTCCAGGCGAGATGAGGCCCATTTCCGCTGAGGCTTCTCGAGGCCAATCACATCTAACCACTGGAACTTCCAAAGGGTCCTTCACACCCTTGCTGCAACTCAAGAAGTTCCCCGACATACCCGTCTCCACTCGAGAGGAAGCACGTGGGGTCCCGCACACATCCAGGGGAGCCCCGTTTCCGCCTCCTAGCTCGAGATGAGGGATCCTTTCCCTGTTTCGTAGGGAAAGAATTCCCGGCGTTCCCGTCGCATCTCAAGAGGAGGCGCTCTCCACAGGAAAGGCGAGAGGAACTCCAGGGTCATGCCACCATTCCAAGAGTCCCCCAGATGTGTCAGTCCATTCCAGAGGAACCTGTTTTCCCTGCACTGCCTTGACGTTCAAGCCGAGGATCGACTCCCACCACGTGTGCACGTGGGACAGCCCTGTGGGAAAGCCTCGTGGGAAAGCCTCGTGGGAAAGACTCGAGGGAAAACCATAGATCCTTTGATCCACGCGGCGGACTGCGTGACACTGCTGCTACCGCTCTGGAGGAAAGCGCAAGTGCATGCCCGCATTCGAGACGAGGACTGACTCCCTTGGGGAGACTCCAGAAGTACCCCAAGATCCATGTCAGCACTGGAGAGGAATCCTCAGGTTCCGGCCCCGACTCCACACAAGGTCTAAGACCCCGGCATCGACGGGAGAGGAATCCCGAGAGGCCCCCGAGGAACTCGCATCAGGACTGGCCTTTCCTGAGGCCACCAGAGCGGGTCCCTGAGGTCCCCGTCGTAAGTCGAGAGCACCTGCCGCATCTCGAGAAAATCCAGGAGGTTTTGCCCTCCAGGCGAGATGAGGCCATTTTCCGCTGAGGCTTCTCGAGGCCAATCACATCTAACCACTGGAACTTCCAAAGGGTCCTTCACACCCTTGCTGCAACTCAAGAAGTTCCCCGACATACCCGTCTCCACTCGAGAGGAAGCACGTCGGGTCCCGCACACATCCAGGGGAGCCCCGTTTCCGCCTCCTAGCTCGAGATGAGGGATCCTTTCCCTGTTTCGTAGGGAAAGAATTCCCGGCGTTCCCGTCGCATCTCAAGAGGAGGCGCTCTCCACAGGAAAGGCGAGAGGAACTCCAGGGTCATGCCACCATTCCAAGAGTCCCCCAGATGTGTCAGTCCATTCCAGAGGAACCTGTTTTCCCTGCACTGCCTTGACGTTCAAGCCGAGGATCGACTCCCACCACGTGTGCACGTGGGACAGCCCTGTGGGAAAGCCTCGTGGGAAAGCCTCGTGGGAAAGACTCGAGGGAAAACCATAGATCCTTTGATCCACGCGGCGGACTGCGTGACAATGCTGCTACCGCTCTGGAGGAAAGCGCAAGTGCATGCCCGCATTCGAGACGAGGACTGACTCCCCTGGGGAGACTCCAGAAGTACCCCAAGATCCATGTCAGCACTGGAGAGGAATCCTCAGGTTCCGGCCCCGACTCCACACAAGGTCTTATGCCCTGGCATCGACGGGAGAGGAATCCCGAGAGGCCCCCGAGGAACTCGCATGGGGACTGGCCTTTCCTGAGGCCACCAGAGCGGGTCCCTGAGGTCCCCGTCGTAAGTCGAGAGCACCTGCCGCAACTCGAGAAAATCCAGGAGGTTTTGCCCTCCAGGCGAGATGAGGCCCATTTCCACTGAGGCTTCTAGAGGCCAATCACATCTAACCACTGGAACTTCCAAAGGGTCCTTCACACCCTTGCTGCAACTCAAGAAGTTCCCCGACATACCCGTCTCCACTCGAGAGGAAGCACCTGGGGTCCCGCACACATCCAGGGGAGCCCCGTTTCCGCCTCCTAGCTCGAGATGAGGGATCCTTTCCCTGTTTCGTAGGGAAAGAATTCCCGGCGTTCCCGTCGCATCTCAAGAGGAGGCGCTCTCCACAGGAAAGGCGAGAGGAACTCCAGGGTCATGCCACCATTCCAAGAGTCCCCCAGATGTGTCAGTCCATTCAAGAGGAACCTGTTTTCCCTGCACTGCCTTGACGTTCAAGCCGAGGATCGACTCCCACCACGTGTGCACGTGGGACAGCCCTGTGGGAAAGCCTCGTGGGAAAGCCTCGTGGGAAAGACTCGAGGGAAAACCATAGATCCTTTGATCCTCGCGGCGGACTGCGTGACACTGCTGCTACCGCTCTGGAGGAAAGCGCAAGTGCATGCCCGCATTCGAGACGAGGACTGACTCCCTTGGGGAGACTCCAGAAGTACCCCAAGATCCATGTCAGCACTGGAGAGGAATCCTCAGGTTCCGGCCCCGACTCCACACAAGGTCTAAGACCCCGGCATCGACGGGAGAGGAATCCCGAGAGGCCCCCGAGGAACTCGCATCAGGACTGGCCTTTCCTGAGGCCACCAGAGCGGGTCCCTGAGGTCCCCGTCGTACGTCGAGAGCACCTGCCGCAACTCGAGAAAATCCAGGAGGTTTTGCCCTCCAGGCGAGATGAGGCCATTTTCCGCTGAGGCTTCTCGAGGCCAATCACATCTAAACACTGGAACTTCCAAAGGGTCCTTCACACCCTTGCTGCAACTCAGGAAGTTCCCCGACATACCCGTCTCCACTCGAGAGGAAGCACGTGGGGTCCCGCACACATCCAGGGGAGCCCCGTTTCCGCCTCCTAGCTCGAGATGAGGGATCCATTCCCTGTTTCGTAGGGAAAGAATTCCCGGCGTTCCCGTCGCATCTCAAGAGGAGGCGCTCTCCACAGGAAAGGCGAGAGGAACTCCAGGGTCATGCCACCATTCCAAGAGTCCCCCAGATGTGTCAGTCCATTCCAGAGGAACCTGCTTTCCCTGCACTGCCTTGACGTTCAAGCCGAGGATCGACTCCCACCACGTGTGCACGTGGGACAGCCCTGTGGGAAAGCCTCGTGGGAAAGCCTATCGGAAAAGACTCGAGGGAAAACCATAGATCCTTTGATCCACGCGGCGGACTGCGTGACACTGCTGCTACCGCTCTGGAGGAAATCGCAAGTGCATGCCCGCATTCGAGACGAGGACTGACACCCTGGGAGACTCCAGAAGTACCCCAAGATCCATGTCAGCACTGGAGAGGAATCCTCAGGTTCCGGCCTCGACTCCACACAAGGTCTTAGGCCCCGGCATCGACGGGAGAGGAATCCCGAGAGGCCCCCGAGGAACTCGCATGGGGACTGGCCTTTCCTGAGGCCACCAGAGCGGGTCCCTGAGGTCCCCGTCGTAAGTCGAGAGCACCTGCCGCAACTCGAGAAAATCCAGGAGGTTCTGCCCTCCAGGCGAGATGAGGCCCATTTCCGCTGAGGCTTCTCGAGGCCAATTACATCTAACCACTGGAACTTCCAAAGGGTCCTTCACACCATTGCTGCAACTCAAGAAGTTCCCCGACATACCCGTCTCCACTCGAGAGGAAGCACGTGGGGTCCCGCACACATCCAGGGGAGCCCCGTTTCTGCCTCCTAGCTCGAGATGAGGGATCCTTTCCCTGTTTCGTAGAAAAAGAATTCCCGGCGTTCCCGTCGCATCTCAAGAGGAGGCGCTCTCCACAGGAAAGGCGAGAGGAACTCCAGGGTCGTGACACCATTCCAAGAGTCCCCCAGATGTGTCAGTCCATTGCAGAGGAACCTGTTTTCCCTGCACTGCCTTGACGTTCAAGCCGAGGATCGACTCCCACCACGTGTGCACGTGGGACAGCCCTGTGGGAAAGCCTCGTGGGAAAGCCTCGTGGGAAAGACTCGGGGGAAAACCATAGATCCTTTGATCCACGCGGCGGACTGCGTGACACTGCTGCTACCGCTCTGGAGGAAAGCGCAAGTGCATGCCCGCATTCGAGACGAGGACTGACTCCCCTGGGGAGACTCCAGAAGTACCCCAAGATCCATGTCAGCACTGGAGAGGAATCCTCAGGTTCCGGCCCCGACTCCACACAAGGTCTTAGGCCCTAGCATCGACGGGAGAGGAATCCCGAGAGGCCCCCGAGGAACTCGCATGGGGACTGGCCTTTCCTGAGGCCACCAGAGCGGTTCCCTGAGGTCCCCGTCGTAAGTCGAGAGCACCTGCCGCAACTCGAGAAAATCCAGGAGGTTTTTCCCTCCAGGCGAGATGAGGCCCATTTCCGCTGAGGCTTCTCGAGGCCAATCACATCTAACCACTGGAACTTCCAAAGGGTCCTTCACACCATTGCTGCAACTCAAGAAGTTCCCCGACATACCCGTCTCCACTCGAGAGGAAGCACGTGGGGTCCCTCACACATCCAGTGGAGCCCCGTTTCCGCCTCCTAGCTCGAGATGAGGGATCCTTCCCTGTTTCGTAGGGAAAGAATTCCCGGCGTTCCCGTCACATCTCAAGAGGAGGCGCTCTCCACAGGAAAGGCGAGAGGAACTCCAGAGTCGTGACACCATTCCAAGAGTCCCCCAGATGTGTCAGTCCATTCCAGAGGAACTTGTGTTCCCTGCACTGCCTTGACGTTCAAGACGAGGATCGACTCCCACCACGTGTGCACGTGGGACAGCCCTGTGGGAAAGCCTCGTGGGAAAGCCTCGTGGGAAAGACTCGAGGGAAAAACATAGATCCTTTGATCCACGCGGCGGACTGCGTGACAATGCTGCTACCGCTCTGGAGGAAAGCGCAAGTGCATGCCCGCATTCGAGACGAGGACTGACTCCCCTGGGGAGACTCCAGAAGTACCCCAAGATCCATGTCAGCACTGGAGAGGAATCCTCAGGTTCCGGCCCCGACTCCACACAAGGTCTTAGGCCCTGGCATCGACGGGAGAGGAATCCCGAGAGGCCCCCAAGGAACTCGCATGGGGACTGGCCTTTCCTGAGGCCACCAGAGCGGGTCCCTGAGGTCCCCGTCGTAAGTCGAGAGCACCTGCCGCAACTCGAGAAAATCCAGGAGGTTTTGCCCTCCAGGCGAGATGAGGCCCATTTCCACTGAGGCTTCAAGAGGCCAATCACATCTAACCACTGGAACTTCCAAAGGGTCCTTCACACCATTGCTGCAACTCAAGAAGTTCCCCGACTTACCCGTCTCCACTCGAGAGGAAGCACGTGGGGTCCCGCACACATCCAGGGGAGCCCCGTTTCCGCCTCCTAGCTCGAGATGAGGGATCCTTTCCCTGTTTCGTAGGGAAAGAATTCCCGGCGTTCCCGTCGCATCTCAGGAGGAGGCGCTCTCCACAGGAAAGGCGAGAAGAACTCCAGGGTCGTGCCACCATTCCAAGAGGCCCCCAGATGTGTCAGTCCATTCCCGAGGAACCTGTTTTCCCTGCACTGCCTTGACGTTCAAGCCGAGGATCGAATCCCACCACGTGTGCACGTGGGACAGCCCTGTGGGAAAGCCTCGTGGGAAAGCCTCGTGTGAAAGACTCGAGGGAAAACCATAGATCCTTTGATCCACGCGGCGGACTGCGTGACACTGCTGCTACCGCTCTGGAGGAAAGCGCAAGTGCATGCCCGCATTCGAGACGAGGACTGACTCCCCTGGGGAGACTCCAGAAGTACCCCAAGATCCATGTCAGCACTGGAGAGGAATCCTCAGGTTCCGGCCCCGACTCCACACAAGGTCTTAGGCCCTGGCATCGACGGGAGAGGAATCCCGAGAGGCCCCCGAGGAACTCGCATGGGGACTGGCCTTTCCTGAGGCCACCAGAGCGGGTCCCTGAGGTCCCCGTCGTAAGTCGAGAGCACCTGCCGCAACTCGAGAAAATCCAGGAGGTTTTGCCCTCCAGGCGAGATGAGGCCCATTTCCGCTGAGGCTTCTCGAGGCCAATCACATCTAACCACTGAATCTTCCAAAGGGTCCTTCACACCCTTGCTGCAACTCAAGAAGTTCCCCGACATACCCGTCTCCACTCGAGAGGAAGCACGTGGGTCCCGCACACATCCAGGGGAGCCCCGTTTCCGCCTCCTAGCTCGAGATGAGGGATCCTTTCCCTGTTTCGTAGGGAAAGAATTCCCGGCGTTCCCGTCGCATCTCAAGAGGAGGAGCTCTCCACAGGAAAGGCGAGAGGAACTCCAGGGTCGTGACACCATTCCAAGAGTCCCCCAGATGTGTCAGTCCATTGCAGAGGAACCTGTTTTCCCTGTACTGCCTTGACGTTCAAGACGAGATCGACTCCCACCACGTGTGCACGTGGGACAGCCCTGTGGGAAAGCCTCGTGGGAAAGCCTCGTGGGAAAGACTCGAGGGAAAACCATAGATCCTTTGATCCACGCGGCGGACTGCGTGACACTGCTGCTACAGCTCTGGAGGAAAGCGCAAGTGCATGCCCGCATTCGAGACGAGGACTGACTCCCCTGGGGAGACTCCAGAAGTACCCCAAGATCCATGTCAGCACTGGAGTGGAATCCTCAGGTTCCGGCCCCGACTCCACACAAGGTCTTAGGCCCCGCCATCGACGGGAGAGGAATCCCGAGAGGCCCCCGAGGAACTCGCATGGGGACTGGCCTTTCCTGAGGCCACCAGAGCGGGTCCCTGAGGTCCCCGTCGTAAGTCGAGAGCACCTGCCGCAACTCGAGAAAATCCAGGAGGTTTTGCCCTCCAGGCGAGATGAGGCCCATTTCCGCTGAGGCTTCTCGAGGCCAATCACATCTAACCACTGGAACTTCCAAAGGGTCCTTCACACCCTTGCTGCAACTCAAGAAGTTCCCCGACATACCCGTCTCCACTCGAGAGGAAGCACGTGGTGTCCCCCACACATCCAGGGGAGCCCCGTTTCGCCTCCTAGCTCGAGATGAGGGATCCTTTCCCTGTTTCGTAGGGAATGAATTCCCGGCGTTCCCGTCGCATCTCAAGAGGAGGTGCTCTCCACAGGAAAGGCCAGAGGAACTCCAGGGTCGTGCCACCATTCCAAGAGTCCCCCAAATGTGTCAGTCCATTCCAGAGGAACCTGTTTTCCCTGCACTGCCTTGACGTTCAAGCCGAGGATCGACTCCCACCACGTGTGCACGTGGGACAGCCCTGTGGGAAAGCCTCGTGGGAAAGCCTCGTGGGAAAGACTCGAGGGAAAACCATAGATCCTTTGATCCACGCGGCGGACTGCGTGACACTGCTGCTACCGCTCTGGAGGAAAGCGCAAGTGCATGCCCGCATTCGAGACGAGGACTGACTCCCCTGGGGAGACTCCAGAAGTACCCCAAGACCCATGTCAGCACTGGAGAGGAATCCTCAGGTTCCGGCCCCGACTCCACACAAGGTCTTAGGCCCTGGCATCGACGGGAGAGGAATCCCGAGAGGCCCCCGAGGAACTCGCATGGGGACTGGCCTTTCCTGAGGCCACCAGAGCGGTTCCCTGAGGTCCCCGTCGTAAGTCGAGAGCACCTGCCGCAACTCGAGAAAATCCAGGAGGTTTTTCCCTCCAGGCGAGATGAGGCCCATTTCCGCTGAGGCTTCTCGAGGCCAATCACATCTAACCACTGGAACTTCCAAAGGGTCCTTCACACCATTGCTGCAACTCAAGAAGTTCCCCGACATACCCGTCTCCACTCGAGAGGAAGCACGTGGGGTCCCTCACACATCCAGTGGAGCCCCGTTTCCGCCTCCTAGCTCGAGATGAGGGATCCTTTCCCTGTTTCATAGGGAAAGAATTCCCGGAGTTCCCGTCGCATCTCAAGAAGAGGCGCTCTCCACAGGAAAGGCGAGAGGAACTCCAGGGTCATGCCACCATTCCAAGAGTCCCCCAGATGTGTCAGTCCATTCCAGAGGAACCTGTTTTCCCTGCACTGCCTTGACGTTCAAGCCGAGGATCGACTCCCACCACGTGTGCACGTGGGACAGCCCTGTGGGAAAGCCTCGTGGGAAAGCCTCGTGGGAAAGACTCGAGGGAAAACCATAGATCCTTTGATCCACGCGGCGGACTGCGTGACACTGCTGCTACCGCTCTGGAGGAAAGCGCAAGTGCATGCCCGCATTCGAGACGAGGACTGACTCCCTTGGGGAGACTCCAGAAGTACCCCAAGATCCATGTCAGCACTGGAGAGGAATCCTCAGGTTCCGGCCCCGACTCCACACAAGGTCTAAGACCCCGGCATCGACGGGAGAGGAATCCCGAGAGGCCCCCGAGGAACTCGCATCAGGACTGGCCTTTCCTGAGGCCACCAGAGCGGGTCCCTGAGGTCCCCGTCGTAAGTCGAGAGCACCTGCCGCAACTCGAGAAAATCCAGGAGGTTTTGCCCTCCAGGCGAGATGAGGCCTTTTTCCGCTGAGGCTTCTCGAGGCCAATCACATCTAACCACTGGAACTTCCAAAGGGTCCTTCACACCCTTGCTGCAACTCAAGAAGTTCCCCGACATACCCGTCTCCACTCGAGAGGAAGCACGTGGGGTCCCGCACACATCCAGGGGAGCCCCGTTTCCGCCTCCTAGCTCGAGATGAGGGATCCTTTCCCTGTTTCGTAGGGAAAGAATTTCCGGCGTTCCCGTCGCATCTCAAGAGGAGGCGCTCTCCACAGGAAAGGCGAGAGGAACTCCAGGGTCATGCCACCATTCCAAGAGTCCCCCAGATGTGTCAGTCCATTCCAGAGGAACCTGTTTTCCCTGCACTGCCTTGCCGTTCAAGCCGAGGATCGACTCCCACCACGTGTGCACGTGGGACAGCCCTGTGGGAAAGCCTCGTGGGAAAGCCTATCGGAAAAGACTCGAGGGAAAACCATAGATCCTTTGATCAACGCGGCGGACTGCGTGACACTGCTGCTACCGCTCTGGAGGAAATCGCAAGTGCATGCCCGCATTCGAGACGAGGACTGACACCCTGGGGAGACTCCAGAAGTACCCCAAGATCCATGTCAGCACTGGAGAGGAATCCTCAGGTTCCGGCCTCGACTCCACACAAGGTCTTAGGCCCCGGCATCGACGGGAGAGGAATCCCGAGAGGCCCCCGAGGAACTCGCATGGGGACTGGCCTTTCCTGAGGCCACCAGAGCGGGTCCCTGAGGTCCCCGTCGTAAGTCGAGAGCACCTGCCGCAACTCGAGAAAATCCAGGAGGTTCTGCCCTCCAGGCGAGATGAGGCCCATTTCCGCTGAGGCTTCTCGAGGCCAATTACATCTAACCACTGGAACTTCCAAAGGGTCCTTCACACCATTGCTGCAACTCAAGAAGTTCCCCGACATACCCGTCTCCACTCGAGAGGAAGCACCTGGGGTCCCGCACACATCCAGGGGAGCCCCGTTTCTGCCTCCTAGCTCGAGATGAGGGATCCTTTCCCTGTTTCGTAGAGAAAGAATTCCCGGCGTTCCCGTCGCATCTCAAGAGGAGGCGCTCTCCACAGGAAAGGCGAGAGGAACTCCAGGGTCGTGCCACCATTCCAAGAGTCCCACAGATGTGTCAGTCCATTCCAGAGGAACCTGTTTTCCCTGCACTGCCTTGACGTTCAAGCCGAGGATCGACTCCCACCACGTGTGCACGTGGGACAGCCCTGTGGGAAAGCCTCGTGGGAAAGACTCGAGGGAAACCCATAGATCCTTTGATCCACGCGGCGGACTGCGTGACACTGCTGCTACCGCTCTGGAGGAAAGCGCAAGTGCATGCCCGCATTCGAGACGAGGACTGACACCCTGGGGAGACTACAGAAGTACCCCAAGATCCATGTCAGCACTGGAGAGGAATCCTCAGGTTCCGGCCCCGACTCCACACAAGGTCTTAGGCCCTGGCATCGACGGGAGAGGAATCCCGAGAGGCCCCCGAGGAACTCGCATGGGGACTGGCCTTTCCTGAGGCCACCAGAGCGGGTCCCTGAGGTCCCCGTCGTAAGTCGAGAGCACCTGCCGCAACTCGAGAAAATCCAGGAGGTTTTGCCCTCCAGGCGAGATGAGGCCCATTTCCGCTGAGGCTTCTCGAGGCCAATCACATCTAACCACTGAAACTTCCAAAGGGTCCTTAACACCATTTCTGCCACTCAAGAAGTTCCCCGACATACCCGTCTCCACTCGAGAGGAAGCACGTGGGGTCCCTCACACATCCAGGGGAGCCCCGTTTCCGCCTCCTAGCTCGAGATGAGGGATCCTTCCCTGTTTCGTAGGGAAAGAATTCCCGGCGTTCCCGTCGCATCTCAAGAGGAGGCGCTCTCCACAGGAAAGGCGAGAGGAACTCCAGGGTCGTGACAACATTCCAAGAGTCCCCCAGATGTGTCAGTCCATTCCAGAGGAACCTGTTTTCCCTGCACTGCCTTGACGTTCAAGCCGAGGATCGACTCCCACAACGTGTGCACGTGGGACAGCCCTGTGGGAAAGCCTCGTGGGAAAGCCTCGTGGGAAAGACTCGAGGGAAAACCATAGATCCTTTGATCCACGCGGCGGACTGCGTGACACTGATGCTACCGCTCTGGAGGAAAGCGCAAGTGCATGCCCGCATTCGAGACGAGGACTGACTCCCCTGGGGAGACTCCAGAAGTACCCCAAGATCCATGTCAGCACTGGAGAGGAATCCTCAGGTTCCGGCCCCGACTCCACACAAGGTCTTAGGCCCCGGCATCGACGGGAGAGGAATCCCGAGAGGCCCCCGAGGAACTCGCATCGGGACTGGCCTTTCCTGAGGCCACCAGAGCGGGTCCCTGAGGTCCCCGTCGTAAGTCGAGAGCACCTGCCGCAACTCGAGAAAATCCAGGAGGTTTTGCCCTCCAGGCGAGATGAGGCCCATTTCCGCTGAGGCTTCTCGAGGCTAATCACGTCTAACCACTGGAACTTCCAAAGGGTCCTTCACACCCTTGCTGCAACTCAAGAAGATCCCCGACATACCCGTCTCCACTCGAGAGGAAGCACGTGGGTCCCGCACACATCCAGGGGAGCCCCGTTTCCGCCTCCTAGCTCGAGATGAGGGATCCTTTCCCTGTTTCGTAGGGAAAGAATTCCCGGCGTTCCCGTCGCATCTCAAGAGGAGGCGCTCTCCACAGGAAAGGCGAGAGGAACTCCAGGGTCATGCCACCATTCCAAGAGTCCCCCAGATGTGTCAGTCCATTCCAGAGGAACCTGTTTTCCCTGCACTGCCTTGACGTTCAAGCCGAGGATCGACTCCCACCACGTGTGCACGTGGGACAGCCCTGTGGGAAAGCCTCGTGGGAAAGCCTCGTGGGAAAGACTCGAGGGAAAACCATAGATCCTTTGATCCACGAGGCGGACTGCGTGACACTGCTGCTACCGCTCTGGAGGAAAGCGCAAGTGCATGCCCGCATTCGAGACGAGGACTGACTCCCCTGGGGAGACTCCAGAAGTACCCCAAGATCCATGTTAGCACTGGAGAGGAATCCTCAGGTTCCGGCCCCGACTCCACACAAGGTCTTAGGCCCCGGCATCGACGGGAGAGGAATCCCCAGAGGAACTCGCATGGGGACTGGCCTTTCCTGAGGCCACCAGAGCGGGTCCCTGAGGTCCTCGTCGAAGTCGAGAGCACCTGCCGCAACTCGAGAAAATCCAGGCGGTTTTGCCCTCCAGGCGAGATGAGGCCCATTTCCGCTGAGGCTTCTCGAGGCCAATCACATCTAACCACTGAATCTTCCAAAGGGTCCTTCACACCCTTGCTGCAACTCAAGAAGTTCCCCGACATACCCGTCTCCACTCGAGAGGAAGCACGTGGGTCCCGCACACATCCAGGGGAGCCCCGTTTCCGCCTCCTAGCTCGAGATGAGGGATCCTTTCCCTGTTTCGTAGGGAAAGAATTCCCGGCGTTCCCGTCGCATCTCAAGAGGAGGAGCTCTCCACAGGAAAGGCGAGAGGAACTCCAGGGTCGTGACACCATTCCAAGAGTCCCCCAGATGTGTCAGTCCATTGCAGAGGAACCTGTTTTCCCTGTACTGCCTTGACGTTCAAGACGAGATCGACTCCCACCACGTGTGCACGTGGGACAGCCCTGTGGGAAAGCCTCGTGGGAAAGCCTCGTGGGAAAGACTCGAGGGAAAACCATAGATCCTTTGATCCACGCGGCGGACTGCGTGACACTGCTGCTACAGCTCTGGAGGAAAGCGCAAGTGCATGCCCGCATTCGAGACGAGGACTGACTCCCCTGGGGAGACTCCAGAAGTACCCCAAGATCCATGTCAGCACTGGAGTGGAATCCTCAGGTTCCGGCCCCGACTCCACACAAGGTCTTAGGCCCCGCCATCGACGGGAGAGGAATCCCGAGAGGCCCCCGAGGAACTCGCATGGGGACTGGCCTTTCCTGAGGCCACCAGAGCGGGTCCCTGAGGTCCCCGTCGTAAGTCGAGAGCACCTGCCGCAACTCGAGAAAATCCAGGAGGTTTTGCCCTCCAGGCGAGATGAGGCCCATTTCCGCTGAGGCTTCTCGAGGCCAATCACATCTAACCACTGGAACTTCCAAAGGGTCCTTCACACCCTTGCTGCAACTCAAGAAGTTCCCCGACATACCCGTCTCCACTCGAGAGGAAGCACGTGGTGTCCCCCACACATCCAGGGGAGCCCCGTTTCGCCTCCTAGCTCGAGATGAGGGATCCTTTCCCTGTTTCGTAGGGAATGAATTCCCGGCGTTCCCGTCGCATCTCAAGAGGAGGTGCTCTCCACAGGAAAGGCCAGAGGAACTCCAGGGTCGTGCCACCATTCCAAGAGTCCCCCAAATGTGTCAGTCCATTCCAGAGGAACCTGTTTTCCCTGCACTGCCTTGACGTTCAAGCCGAGGATCGACTCCCACCACGTGTGCACGTGGGACAGCCCTGTGGGAAAGCCTCGTGGGAAAGCCTCGTGGGAAAGACTCGAGGGAAAACCATAGATCCTTTGATCCACGCGGCGGACTGCGTGACACTGCTGCTACCGCTCTGGAGGAAAGCGCAAGTGCATGCCCGCATTCGAGACGAGGACTGACTCCCCTGGGGAGACTCCAGAAGTACCCCAAGACCCATGTCAGCACTGGAGAGGAATCCTCAGGTTCCGGCCCCGACTCCACACAAGGTCTTAGGCCCTGGCATCGACGGGAGAGGAATCCCGAGAGGCCCCCGAGGAACTCGCATGGGGACTGGCCTTTCCTGAGGCCACCAGAGCGGTTCCCTGAGGTCCCCGTCGTAAGTCGAGAGCACCTGCCGCAACTCGAGAAAATCCAGGAGGTTTTTCCCTCCAGGCGAGATGAGGCCCATTTCCGCTGAGGCTTCTCGAGGCCAATCACATCTAACCACTGGAACTTCCAAAGGGTCCTTCACACCATTGCTGCAACTCAAGAAGTTCCCCGACATACCCGTCTCCACTCGAGAGGAAGCACGTGGGGTCCCTCACACATCCAGTGGAGCCCCGTTTCCGCCTCCTAGCTCGAGATGAGGGATCCTTTCCCTGTTTCGTAGGGAAAGAATTCCCGGAGTTCCCGTCGCATCTCAAGAAGAGGCGCTCTCCACAGGAAAGGCGAGAGGAACTCCAGGGTCATGCCACCATTCCAAGAGTCCCCCAGATGTGTCAGTCCATTCCAGAGGAACCTGTTTTCCCTGCACTGCCTTGACGTTCAAGCCGAGGATCGACTCCCACCACGTGTGCACGTGGGACAGCCCTGTGGGAAAGCCTCGTGGGAAAGCCTCGTGGGAAAGACTCGAGGGAAAACCATAGATCCTTTGATCCACGCGGCGGACTGCGTGACACTGCTGCTACCGCTCTGGAGGAAAGCGCAAGTGCATGCCCGCATTCGAGACGAGGACTGACTCCCTTGGGGAGACTCCAGAAGTACCCCAAGATCCATGTCAGCACTGGAGAGGAATCCTCAGGTTCCGGCCCCGACTCCACACAAGGTCTAAGACCCCGGCATCGACGGGAGAGGAATCCCGAGAGGCCCCCGAGGAACTCGCATCAGGACTGGCCTTTCCTGAGGCCACCAGAGCGGGTCCCTGAGGTCCCCGTCGTAAGTCGAGAGCACCTGCCGCAACTCGAGAAAATCCAGGAGGTTTTGCCCTCCAGGCGAGATGAGGCCTTTTTCCGCTGAGGCTTCTCGAGGCCAATCACATCTAACCACTGGAACTTCCAAAGGGTCCTTCACACCCTTGCTGCAACTCAAGAAGTTCCCCGACATACCCGTCTCCACTCGAGAGGAAGCACGTGGGGTCCCGCACACATCCAGGGGAGCCCCGTTTCCGCCTCCTAGCTCGAGATGAGGGATCCTTTCCCTGTTTCGTAGGGAAAGAATTTCCGGCGTTCCCGTCGCATCTCAAGAGGAGGCGCTCTCCACAGGAAAGGCGAGAGGAACTCCAGGGTCATGCCACCATTCCAAGAGTCCCCCAGATGTGTCAGTCCATTCCAGAGGAACCTGTTTTCCCTGCACTGCCTTGCCGTTCAAGCCGAGGATCGACTCCCACCACGTGTGCACGTGGGACAGCCCTGTGGGAAAGCCTCGTGGGAAAGCCTATCGGAAAAGACTCGAGGGAAAACCATAGATCCTTTGATCAACGCGGCGGACTGCGTGACACTGCTGCTACCGCTCTGGAGGAAATCGCAAGTGCATGCCCGCATTCGAGACGAGGACTGACACCCTGGGGAGACTCCAGAAGTACCCCAAGATCCATGTCAGCACTGGAGAGGAATCCTCAGGTTCCGGCCTCGACTCCACACAAGGTCTTAGGCCCCGGCATCGACGGGAGAGGAATCCCGAGAGGCCCCCGAGGAACTCGCATGGGGACTGGCCTTTCCTGAGGCCACCAGAGCGGGTCCCTGAGGTCCCCGTCGTAAGTCGAGAGCACCTGCCGCAACTCGAGAAAATCCAGGAGGTTCTGCCCTCCAGGCGAGATGAGGCCCATTTCCGCTGAGGCTTCTCGAGGCCAATTACATCTAACCACTGGAACTTCCAAAGGGTCCTTCACACCATTGCTGCAACTCAAGAAGTTCCCCGACATACCCGTCTCCACTCGAGAGGAAGCACCTGGGGTCCCGCACACATCCAGGGGAGCCCCGTTTCTGCCTCCTAGCTCGAGATGAGGGATCCTTTCCCTGTTTCGTAGAGAAAGAATTCCCGGCGTTCCCGTCGCATCTCAAGAGGAGGCGCTCTCCACAGGAAAGGCGAGAGGAACTCCAGGGTCGTGCCACCATTCCAAGAGTCCCACAGATGTGTCAGTCCATTCCAGAGGAACCTGTTTTCCCTGCACTGCCTTGACGTTCAAGCCGAGGATCGACTCCCACCACGTGTGCACGTGGGACAGCCCTGTGGGAAAGCCTCGTGGGAAAGACTCGAGGGAAACCCATAGATCCTTTGATCCACGCGGCGGACTGCGTGACACTGCTGCTACCGCTCTGGAGGAAAGCGCAAGTGCATGCCCGCATTCGAGACGAGGACTGACACCCTGGGGAGACTACAGAAGTACCCCAAGATCCATGTCAGCACTGGAGAGGAATCCTCAGGTTCCGGCCCCGACTCCACACAAGGTCTTAGGCCCTGGCATCGACGGGAGAGGAATCCCGAGAGGCCCCCGAGGAACTCGCATGGGGACTGGCCTTTCCTGAGGCCACCAGAGCGGGTCCCTGAGGTCCCCGTCGTAAGTCGAGAGCACCTGCCGCAACTCGAGAAAATCCAGGAGGTTTTGCCCTCCAGGCGAGATGAGGCCCATTTCCGCTGAGGCTTCTCGAGGCCAATCACATCTAACCACTGAAACTTCCAAAGGGTCCTTAACACCATTTCTGCCACTCAAGAAGTTCCCCGACATACCCGTCTCCACTCGAGAGGAAGCACGTGGGGTCCCTCACACATCCAGGGGAGCCCCGTTTCCGCCTCCTAGCTCGAGATGAGGGATCCTTCCCTGTTTCGTAGGGAAAGAATTCCCGGCGTTCCCGTCGCATCTCAAGAGGAGGCGCTCTCCACAGGAAAGGCGAGAGGAACTCCAGGGTCGTGACAACATTCCAAGAGTCCCCCAGATGTGTCAGTCCATTCCAGAGGAACCTGTTTTCCCTGCACTGCCTTGACGTTCAAGCCGAGGATCGACTCCCACAACGTGTGCACGTGGGACAGCCCTGTGGGAAAGCCTCGTGGGAAAGCCTCGTGGGAAAGACTCGAGGGAAAACCATAGATCCTTTGATCCACGCGGCGGACTGCGTGACACTGATGCTACCGCTCTGGAGGAAAGCGCAAGTGCATGCCCGCATTCGAGACGAGGACTGACTCCCCTGGGGAGACTCCAGAAGTACCCCAAGATCCATGTCAGCACTGGAGAGGAATCCTCAGGTTCCGGCCCCGACTCCACACAAGGTCTTAGGCCCCGGCATCGACGGGAGAGGAATCCCGAGAGGCCCCCGAGGAACTCGCATCGGGACTGGCCTTTCCTGAGGCCACCAGAGCGGGTCCCTGAGGTCCCCGTCGTAAGTCGAGAGCACCTGCCGCAACTCGAGAAAATCCAGGAGGTTTTGCCCTCCAGGCGAGATGAGGCCCATTTCCGCTGAGGCTTCTCGAGGCTAATCACGTCTAACCACTGGAACTTCCAAAGGGTCCTTCACACCCTTGCTGCAACTCAAGAAGATCCCCGACATACCCGTCTCCACTCGAGAGGAAGCACGTGGGTCCCGCACACATCCAGGGGAGCCCCGTTTCCGCCTCCTAGCTCGAGATGAGGGATCCTTTCCCTGTTTCGTAGGGAAAGAATTCCCGGCGTTCCCGTCGCATCTCAAGAGGAGGCGCTCTCCACAGGAAAGGCGAGAGGAACTCCAGGGTCGTGCCACCATTCCAAGAGTCCCCCAGATGTGTCAGTCCATTCCAGAGGAACCTGTTTTCCCTGCACTGCCTTGACGTTCAAGCCGAGGATCGACTCCCACCACGTGTGCACGTGGGACAGCCCTGTGGGAAAGCCTCGTGGGAAAGCCTCGTGGGAAAGACTCGAGGGAAAACCATAGATCCTTTGATCCACGAGGCGGACTGCGTGACACTGCTGCTACCGCTCTGGAGGAAAGCGCAAGTGCATGCCCGCATTCGAGACGAGGACTGACTCCCCTGGGGAGACTCCAGAAGTACCCCAAGATCCATGTTAGCACTGGAGAGGAATCCTCAGGTTCCGGCCCCGACTCCACACAAGGTCTTAGGCCCCGGCATCGACGGGAGAGGAATCCCCAGAGGAACTCGCATGGGGACTGGCCTTTCCTGAGGCCACCAGAGCGGGTCCCTGAGGTCCTCGTCGAAGTCGAGAGCACCTGCCGCAACTCGAGAAAATCCAGGCGGTTTTGCCCTCCAGGCGAGATGAGGCCCATTTCCGCTGAGGCTTCTCGAGGCCAATCACATCAAACCACTGAAACTTCCAAAGGGTCCTTCACACCCTTGCTGCAACTCAAGAAGTTCCCCGACATACCCGTCTACACTCGAGAGGAAGCACGTGGTGTCCCGCACACATCCAGGGGAGCCCCGTTTCGCCTCCTAGCTCGAGATGAGGGATCCTTTCCCTGTTTCGTAGGGAAAGAATTACCGGCGTTCCCGTCGCATCTCAGGAGGAGGCGCTCTCCACAGGAAAGGCGAGAAGAACTCCAGGGTCGTGCCACCATTCCAAGAGGCCCCCAGATGTGTCAGTCCATTCCCGAGGAACCTGTTTTCCCTGTACTGCCTTGACGTTCAAGACGAGGATCGACTCCCACCACGTGTGCACGTGGGACAGCCCTGAGGGAAAGCCTCGTGGGAAAGCCTCGTGGGAAAGACTCGAGGGAAAACCATAGATCCTTTGATCCACGCGGCGGACTGCGTGACACTGCTGCTACAGCTCTGGAGGAAAGCGCAAGTGCATGCCAGCATTCGAGACGAGGACTGACTCCCCTGGGGAGACTCCAGAAGTACCCCAAGATCCATGTCAGCACTGGAGAGGAATCCTCAGGTTCCGGCCCTGACTCCACATAAGGTCTTAGGCCCCGCCATCGACGGGAGAGGAATCCCGAGAGGCCCCCGAGGAACTCGCATGGGGACTGGCCTTTCCTGAGGCCACCAGAGCGGGTCCCTGAGGTCCCCGTCGTAAGTCGAGAGCACCTGCCGCAACTCGAGAAAATCCAGGAGGTTTTGCCCTCCAGGCGAGATGAGGCCCATTTCCGCTGAGGCTTCTGGAGGTCAATCACATCTAACCACTGGAACTTCCAAAGGGTCCTTCACACCCTTGCTGCAACTCAAGAAGTTCCCCGACATACCCGTCTCCACTCGAGAGGAAGCACGTGGGGTCCCGCACACATCCAGGGGAGCCCCGTTTCCGCCTCCTAGCTCGAGATGAGGGATCCTTTCCCTGTTTCGTAGGGAAAGAATTCCCGGCGTTCCCGTCGCATCTCAAGAGGAGGCGCTCTCCACAGGAAAGGCGAGAGGAACTCCAGGGTCATGCCACCATTCCAAGAGTCCCCCAGATGTGTCAGTCCATTCCAGAGGAACCTGTTTTCCCTGCACTGCCTTGACGTTCAAGCCGAGGATCGACTCCCACCACGTGTGCACGTGGGACAGCCCTGTGGGAAAGCCTCGTGGGAAAGCCTCGTGGGAAAGACTCGAGGGAAAACCATAGATCCTTTGATCCACGCGGCGGACTGCGTGACACTGCTGCTACCGCTCTGGAGGAAAGCGCAAGTGCATGCCCGCATTCGAGACGAGGACTGACTCCCTTGGGGAGACTCCAGAAGTACCCCAAGATCCATGTCAGCACTGGAGAGGAATCCTCAGGTTCCGGCCCCGACTCCACACAAGGTCTAAGACCCCGGCATCGACGGGAGAGGAATCCCGAGAGGCCCCCGAGGAACTCGCATCAGGACTGGCCTTTCCTGAGGCCACCAGAGCGGGTCCCTGAGGTCCCCGTCGTAAGTCGAGAGCACCTGCCGCATCTCGAGAAAATCCAGGAGGTTTTGCCCTCCAGGCGAGATGAGGCCATTTTCCGCTGAGGCTTCTCGAGGCCAATCACATCTAACCACTGGAACTTCCAAAGGGTCCTTCACACCCTTGCTGCAACTCAAGAAGTTCCCCGACATACCCGTCTCCACTCGAGAGGAAGCACGTGGGGTCCCGCACACATCCAGGGGAGCCCCGTTTCCGCCTCCTAGCTCGAGATGAGGGATCCTTTCCCTGTTTCGTAGGGAAAGAATTCCCGGCGTTCCCGTCGCATCTCAAGAGGAGGCGCTCTCCACAGGAAAGGCGAGAGGAACTCCAGGGTCATGCCACCATTCCAAGAGTCCCCCAGATGTGTCAGTCCATTCCAGAGGAACCTGTTTTCCCTGCACTGCCTTGACGTTCAAGCCGAGGATCGACTCCCACCACGTGTGCACGTGGGACAGCCCTGTGGGAAAGCCTCGTGGGAAAGCCTATCGGAAAAGACTCGAGGGAAAACCATAGATCCTTTGATCCACGCGTCGGACTGCGTGACAATGCTGCTACCGCTCTGGAGGAAATCGCAAGTGCATGCCCGCATTCGTGACGAGGACTGACACCCTGGGGAGACTCCAGAAGTACCCCAAGATCCATGTCAGCACTGGAGAGGAATCCTCAGGTTCCGGCCTCGACTCCACACAAGGTCTTAGGCCCCGGCATCGACGGGAGAGGAATCCCGAGAGGCCCCCGAGGAACTCGCATGGGGACTGGCCTTTCCTGAGGCCACCAGAGCGGGTCCCTGAGGTCCCCGTCGTAAGTCGAGAGCACCTGCCGCAACTCGAGAAAATCCAGGAGGTTCTGCCCTCCAGGCGAGATGAGGCCCATTTCCGCTGAGGCTTCTCGAGGCCAATTACATCTAACCACTGGAACTTCCAAAGGGTCCTTCACACCATTGCTGCAACTCAAGAAGTTCCCCGACATACCCGTCTCCACTCGAGAGGAAGCACGTGGGGTCCCGCACACATCCAGGGGAGCCCCGTTTCTGCCTCCTAGCTCGAGATGAGGGATCCTTTCCCTGTTTGGTAGAAAAAGAATTCCCGGCGTTCCCGTCGCATCTCAAGAGGAGGCGCTCTCCACAGGAAAGGCGAGAGGAACTCCAGGGTCGTGACACCATTCCAAGAGTCCCCCAGATGTGTCAGTCCATTCCAGAGGAACCTGTGTTCCCTGCACTGACTTGACGTTCAAGACGAGGATCGACTCCCACCACGTGTGCACGTGGGACAGCCCTGTGGGAAAGCCTCGTGGGAAAGCCTCGTGGGAAAGACTCGAGGGAAAATCATAGATCCTTTGATCCACGCGGCGGACTGCGTGACACTGCTGCTACCGCTCTGGAGGAAAGCGCAAGTGCATGCCCGCATTCGAGACGAGGACTGACTCCCCTGGGGAGACTCCAGAAGTACCCCAAGAAACATGTCAGCACTGGAGAGGAATCCTCAGGTTCCGGCCCCGACTCCACACAAGGTCTTAGGCCCCGGCATCGACGGGAGAGGAATCCCGAGAGGCGCCCGAGGAACTCGCATGGGGACTGGCCTTTCCTGAGGCCACCAGAGCGGGTCCCTGAGGTCCCCGTCGTAAGTCGAGAGCACCTGCCGCAACTCGAGAAAATCCAGGAGGTTTTGCCCTCCAGGCGAGATGAGGCCCATTTCCGCTGAGGCTTCTCGAGGCTAATCACCTCTAACCACTGGAACTTCCAAAGGGATCTTCACACCCTTGCTGCAACTCAAGAAGTTCCCCGACATACCCGTCTCCACTCGAGAGGAAGCACGTGGGTCCCGAACATATCCAGGGGAGCCCCGTTTCCGCCTCCTAGCTCGAGATGAGGGATCCTTTCCCTGTTTCATAGGGAAAGAATTCCCGGCGTTCCCGTCGCATCTCAAGAGGAGGCACTCTCCACAGGAAAGGCGAGAGGAACTCCAGGGTCGTGCCACCATTCCAAGAGTCCCCCAGATGTGTCAGTCCATTCCAGAGGAACCCGTTTTCCCTGCACTGCCTTGACGTTCAAGCCGAGGATCGACTCCCACCACGTGTGCACGTGGGACAGCCCTGTGGGAAAGCCTCGTGGGAAAGCCTCGTGGGAAAGACTCGAGGGAAAACCATAGATCCTTTGATCCACGCGGCGGACTGCGTGACACTGCTGCTACCGCTCTGGAGGAAAGCGCAAGTGCATGCCCGCATTCGAGACGAGGACTGACTCCCCTGTGGAGACTCCAGAAGTACCCCAAGATCCATGTCAGCACTGGAGAGGAATCCTCAGGTTCCGGCCCCGACTCGACACAAGGTCTTAGGCCCCGGCATCGACGGGAGAGGAATCCCGAGAGGCCCCCGAGGAAAGCGCATGGGGACTGGCCTTTCCTGAGGCCACCAGAGCGGGTCCCTGAGGTCCCCGTCGTAAGTCTAGAGCACCTGCCGCAACTCGAGAAAATCCAGGAGGTTTTGCCCTCCAGGCGAGATGAGGCCCATTTCCACTGAGGCTTCTCTAGGCTAATCACGTCTAACCACTGGAACTTCCAAAGGGTCCTTCACACCCTTGCTGCAACTCAAGAAGTTCCCCGACATACCCGTCTCCACTCGAGAGGTAGCACGTGGGTCCCGCACACATCCAGGGGAGCCCCGTTTCCGCCTCCTAGCTCGAGATGAGGGATCCTTTCCCTGTTTCGTAGGGAAAGAATTCCCGTCGTTCTCGTCGCATCTCAAGAGGAGGCGCTCTCCACAGGAAAGGCGAGAGGAACTCCAAGGTCGTGACACCATTCCAAGAGTCCCCCAGATGTGTCAGTCCATTCCAGAGGAACCTGTTTTCCCTGCACTGCCTTGACGTTCAAGCCGAGGATCGACTCCCACCACGTGTGCACGTGGGTCAGCCCTGTGGGAAAGCCTCGTGGGAAAGCCTCGTGGGAAAGACTCGAGGGAAAACCATAGATCCTTTGATCCACGCGGCAGACTGCGTGACACTGCTGCTGCCGCTCTGGAGGAAAGCGCAAGTGCATGCCCGCATTCGAGACGAGGACTGACTTCCCTGGGGAGACTCCAGAAGTACCCCAAGATCCATGTCAGCACTGGAGAGGAATCCTCAGGTTCCGGCCCCGACTCCACACAAGGTCTTAGGCCCCGGCATCGACGAGAGAGGAATCCCGAGACGCCCCCGAGGAACTCGCATGGGGACTGGCCTTTCCTGAGGCCACCAGAGGGGGTCCCTGAGGTCCCCGTCGTAAGTCGAGAGCACCTGCCGCAACTCGAGAAAATCCAGGAGGTTTTGCCCTCCAGGCGAGATGAGGCCCATTTCCGCTGAGGCTTCTCGAGGCCAATCACATCTAACCACTGAATCTTCCAAAGGGTCCTTCACACCCTTGCTGCAACTCAAGAAGTTCCCCGACATACCCGTCTCCACTCGAGAGGAAGCACGTGGGTCCCGCACACATCCAGGGGAGCCCCGTTTCCGCCTCCAAGCTCGAGATGAGGGATCCTTTCCCTGTTTCGTAGGGAAAGAATTCCCGGCGTTCCCGTCGCATCTCAAGAGGAGAAGCTCTCCACAGGAAAGGCGAGAGGAACTCCAGGGTCGTGACACCATTCCAAGAGTCCCCCAGATGTGTCAGTCCATTCCAGAGGAACCTGTTTTCCCTGTACTGCCTTGACCTTCAAGACGAGGATCGACTCCCACCACGTGTGCACGTGGGACAGCCCTGTGGGAAAGCCTCGTGGGAAAGCCTCGTGGGAAAGACTCGAGGGAAAACCATAGATCCTTTGATCCACGCGGCGGACTGCGTGACACTGCTGCTACAGCTCTGGAGGAAAGCGCAAGTGCATGCCAGCATTCGAGACGAGGACTGACTCCCCTGGGGAGACTCCAGAAGTACCCCAAGATCCATGTCAGCACTGGAGAGGAATCCTCAGGTTCCGGCCCCGACTCCACACAAGGTCTTAGGCCCCGCCATCGACGGGAGAGGAATCCCGAGAGGCCCCCGAGGAACTCGCATGGGGACTGGCCTTTCCTGAGGCCACCAGAGCGGGTCCCTGAGGTCCCCGTCGTAAGTCGAGAGCACCTGCCGCAACTCGAGAAAATCCAGGAGGTTTTGCCCTCCAGGCGAGATGAGGCCCATTTCCGCTGAGGCTTCTCGAGGCCAATCACATCTAACCACTGGAACTTCCAAAGGGTCCTTCACACCCTTGCTGCAACTCAAGAAGTTCCCCGACATACCCGTCTCCACTCGAGAGGAAGCACGTGGGGTCCCGCACACATCCAGGGGAGCCCCGTTTCCGCCTCCTAGCTCGAGATGAGGGATCCTTTCCCTGTTTCGTAGGGAAAGAATTCCCGGCGTTCCCGTCGCATCTCAAGAGGAGGCGCTCTCCACAGGAAAGGCGAGAGGAACTCCAGGGTCATGCCACCATTCCAAGAGTCCCCCAGATGTGTCAGTCCATTCCAGAGGAACCTGTTTTCCCTGCACTGCCTTGACGTTCAAGCCGAGGATCGACTCCCACCACGTGTGCACGTGGGACAGCCCTGTGGGAAAGCCTCGTGGGAAAGCCTCGTGGGAAAGACTCGAGGGAAAACCATAGATCCTTTGATCCACGCGGCGGACTGCGTGACACTGCTGCTACCGCTCTGGAGGAAAGCGCAAGTGCATGCCCGCATTCGAGACGAGGACTGACTCCCTTGGGGAGACTCCAGAAGTACCCCAAGATCCATGTCAGCACTGGAGAGGAATCCTCAGGTTCCGGCCCCGACTCCACACAAGGTCTAAGACCCCGGCATCGACGGGAGAGGAATCCCGAGAGGCCCCCGAGGAACTCGCATCAGGACTGGCCTTTCCTGAGGCCACCAGAGCGGGTCCCTGAGGTCCCCGTCGTAAGTCGAGAGCACCTGCCGCATCTCGAGAAAATCCAGGAGGTTTTGCCCTCCAGGCGAGATGAGGCCATTTTCCGCTGAGGCTTCTCGAGGCCAATCACATCTAACCACTGGAACTTCCAAAGGGTCCTTCACACCCTTGCTGCAACTCAAGAAGTTCCCCGACATACCCGTCTCCACTCGAGAGGAAGCACGTCGGGTCCCGCACACATCCAGGGGAGCCCCGTTTCCGCCTCCTAGCTCGAGATGAGGGATCCTTTCCCTGTTTCGTAGGGAAAGAATTCCCGGCGTTCCCGTCGCATCTCAAGAGGAGGCGCTCTCCACAGGAAAGGCGAGAGGAACTCCAGGGTCATGCCACCATTCCAAGAGTCCCCCAGATGTGTCAGTCCATTCCAGAGGAACCTGTTTTCCCTGCACTGCCTTGACGTTCAAGCCGAGGATCGACTCCCACCACGTGTGCACGTGGGACAGCCCTGTGGGAAAGCCTCGTGGGAAAGCCTCGTGGGAAAGACTCGAGGGAAAACCATAGATCCTTTGATCCACGCGGCGGACTGCGTGACAATGCTGCTACCGCTCTGGAGGAAAGCGCAAGTGCATGCCCGCATTCGAGACGAGGACTGACTCCCCTGGGGAGACTCCAGAAGTACCCCAAGATCCATGTCAGCACTGGAGAGGAATCCTCAGGTTCCGGCCCCGACTCCACACAAGGTCTTATGCCCTGGCATCGACGGGAGAGGAATCCCGAGAGGCCCCCGAGGAACTCGCATGGGGACTGGCCTTTCCTGAGGCCACCAGAGCGGGTCCCTGAGGTCCCCGTCGTAAGTCGAGAGCACCTGCCGCAACTCGAGAAAATCCAGGAGGTTTTGCCCTCCAGGCGAGATGAGGCCCATTTCCACTGAGGCTTCTAGAGGCCAATCACATCTAACCACTGGAACTTCCAAAGGGTCCTTCACACCCTTGCTGCAACTCAAGAAGTTCCCCGACATACCCGTCTCCACTCGAGAGGAAGCACCTGGGGTCCCGCACACATCCAGGGGAGCCCCGTTTCCGCCTCCTAGCTCGAGATGAGGGATCCTTTCCCTGTTTCGTAGGGAAAGAATTCCCGGCGTTCCCGTCGCATCTCAAGAGGAGGCGCTCTCCACAGGAAAGGCGAGAGGAACTCCAGGGTCATGCCACCATTCCAAGAGTCCCCCAGATGTGTCAGTCCATTCAAGAGGAACCTGTTTTCCCTGCACTGCCTTGACGTTCAAGCCGAGGATCGACTCCCACCACGTGTGCACGTGGGACAGCCCTGTGGGAAAGCCTCGTGGGAAAGCCTCGTGGGAAAGACTCGAGGGAAAACCATAGATCCTTTGATCCTCGCGGCGGACTGCGTGACACTGCTGCTACCGCTCTGGAGGAAAGCGCAAGTGCATGCCCGCATTCGAGACGAGGACTGACTCCCTTGGGGAGACTCCAGAAGTACCCCAAGATCCATGTCAGCACTGGAGAGGAATCCTCAGGTTCCGGCCCCGACTCCACACAAGGTCTAAGACCCCGGCATCGACGGGAGAGGAATCCCGAGAGGCCCCCGAGGAACTCGCATCAGGACTGGCCTTTCCTGAGGCCACCAGAGCGGGTCCCTGAGGTCCCCGTCGTACGTCGAGAGCACCTGCCGCAACTCGAGAAAATCCAGGAGGTTTTGCCCTCCAGGCGAGATGAGGCCATTTTCCGCTGAGGCTTCTCGAGGCCAATCACATCTAAACACTGGAACTTCCAAAGGGTCCTTCACACCCTTGCTGCAACTCAGGAAGTTCCCCGACATACCCGTCTCCACTCGAGAGGAAGCACGTGGGGTCCCGCACACATCCAGGGGAGCCCCGTTTCCGCCTCCTAGCTCGAGATGAGGGATCCATTCCCTGTTTCGTAGGGAAAGAATTCCCGGCGTTCCCGTCGCATCTCAAGAGGAGGCGCTCTCCACAGGAAAGGCGAGAGGAACTCCAGGGTCATGCCACCATTCCAAGAGTCCCCCAGATGTGTCAGTCCATTCCAGAGGAACCTGCTTTCCCTGCACTGCCTTGACGTTCAAGCCGAGGATCGACTCCCACCACGTGTGCACGTGGGACAGCCCTGTGGGAAAGCCTCGTGGGAAAGCCTATCGGAAAAGACTCGAGGGAAAACCATAGATCCTTTGATCCACGCGGCGGACTGCGTGACACTGCTGCTACCGCTCTGGAGGAAATCGCAAGTGCATGCCCGCATTCGAGACGAGGACTGACACCCTGGGAGACTCCAGAAGTACCCCAAGATCCATGTCAGCACTGGAGAGGAATCCTCAGGTTCCGGCCTCGACTCCACACAAGGTCTTAGGCCCCGGCATCGACGGGAGAGGAATCCCGAGAGGCCCCCGAGGAACTCGCATGGGGACTGGCCTTTCCTGAGGCCACCAGAGCGGGTCCCTGAGGTCCCCGTCGTAAGTTGAGAGCACCTGCCGCAACTCGAGAAAATCCAGGAGGTTCTGCCCTCCAGGCGAGATGAGGCCCATTTCCGCTGAGGCTTCTCGAGGCCAATTACATCTAACCACTGGAACTTCCAAAGGGTCCTTCACACCATTGCTGCAACTCAAGAAGTTCCCCGACATACCCGTCTCCACTCGAGAGGAAGCACGTGGGGTCCCGCACACATCCAGGGGAGCCCCGTTTCTGCCTCCTAGCTCGAGATGAGGGATCCTTTCCCTGTTTCGTAGAAAAAGAATTCCCGGCGTTCCCGTCGCATCTCAAGAGGAGGCGCTCTCCACAGGAAAGGCGAGAGGAACTCCAGGGTCGTGACACCATTCCAAGAGTCCCCCAGATGTGTCAGTCCATTGCAGAGGAACCTGTTTTCCCTGCACTGCCTTGACGTTCAAGCCGAGGATCGACTCCCACCACGTGTGCACGTGGGACAGCCCTGTGGGAAAGCCTCGTGGGAAAGCCTCGTGGGAAAGACTCGGGGGAAAACCATAGATCCTTTGATCCACGCGGCGGACTGCGTGACACTGCTGCTACCGCTCTGGAGGAAAGCGCAAGTGCATGCCCGCATTCGAGACGAGGACTGACTCCCCTGGGGAGACTCCAGAAGTACCCCAAGATCCATGTCAGCACTGGAGAGGAATCCTCAGGTTCCGGCCCCGACTCCACACAAGGTCTTAGGCCCTAGCATCGACGGGAGAGGAATCCCGAGAGGCCCCCGAGGAACTCGCATGGGGACTGGCCTTTCCTGAGGCCACCAGAGCGGTTCCCTGAGGTCCCCGTCGTAAGTCGAGAGCACCTGCCGCAACTCGAGAAAATCCAGGAGGTTTTTCCCTCCAGGCGAGATGAGGCCCATTTCCGCTGAGGCTTCTCGAGGCCAATCACATCTAACCACTGGAACTTCCAAAGGGTCCTTCACACCATTGCTGCAACTCAAGAAGTTCCCCGACATACCCGTCTCCACTCGAGAGGAAGCACGTGGGGTCCCTCACACATCCAGTGGAGCCCCGTTTCCGCCTCCTAGCTCGAGATGAGGGATCCTTCCCTGTTTCGTAGGGAAAGAATTCCCGGCGTTCCCGTCACATCTCAAGAGGAGGCGCTCTCCACAGGAAAGGCGAGAGGAACTCCAGAGTCGTGACACCATTCCAAGAGTCCCCCAGATGTGTCAGTCCATTCCAGAGGAACTTGTGTTCCCTGCACTGCCTTGACGTTCAAGACGAGGATCGACTCCCACCACGTGTGCACGTGGGACAGCCCTGTGGGAAAGCCTCGTGGGAAAGCCTCGTGGGAAAGACTCGAGGGAAAAACATAGATCCTTTGATCCACGCGGCGGACTGCGTGACAATGCTGCTACCGCTCTGGAGGAAAGCGCAAGTGCATGCCCGCATTCGAGACGAGGACTGACTCCCCTGGGGAGACTCCAGAAGTACCCCAAGATCCATGTCAGCACTGGAGAGGAATCCTCAGGTTCCGGCCCCGACTCCACACAAGGTCTTAGGCCCTGGCATCGACGGGAGAGGAATCCCGAGAGGCCCCCAAGGAACTCGCATGGGGACTGGCCTTTCCTGAGGCCACCAGAGCGGGTCCCTGAGGTCCCCGTCGTAAGTCGAGAGCACCTGCCGCAACTCGAGAAAATCCAGGAGGTTTTGCCCTCCAGGCGAGATGAGGCCCATTTCCACTGAGGCTTCAAGAGGCCAATCACATCTAACCACTGGAACTTCCAAAGGGTCCTTCACACCATTGCTGCAACTCAAGAAGTTCCCCGACTTACCCGTCTCCACTCGAGAGGAAGCACGTGGGGTCCCGCACACATCCAGGGGAGCCCCGTTTCCGCCTCCTAGCTCGAGATGAGGGATCCTTTCCCTGTTTCGTAGGGAAAGAATTCCCGGCGTTCCCGTCGCATCTCAGGAGGAGGCGCTCTCCACAGGAAAGGCGAGAAGAACTCCAGGGTCGTGCCACCATTCCAAGAGGCCCCCAGATGTGTCAGTCCATTCCCGAGGAACCTGTTTTCCCTGCACTGCCTTGACGTTCAAGCCGAGGATCGAATCCCACCACGTGTGCACGTGGGACAGCCCTGTGGGAAAGCCTCGTGGGAAAGCCTCGTGTGAAAGACTCGAGGGAAAACCATAGATCCTTTGATCCACGCGGCGGACTGCGTGACACTGCTGCTACCGCTCTGGAGGAAAGCGCAAGTGCATGCCCGCATTCGAGACGAGGACTGACTCCCCTGGGGAGACTCCAGAAGTACCCCAAGATCCATGTCAGCACTGGAGAGGAATCCTCAGGTTCCGGCCCCGACTCCACACAAGGTCTTAGGCCCTGGCATCGACGGGAGAGGAATCCCGAGAGGCCCCCGAGGAACTCGCATGGGGACTGGCCTTTCCTGAGGCCACCAGAGCGGGTCCCTGAGGTCCCCGTCGTAAGTCGAGAGCACCTGCCGCAACTCGAGAAAATCCAGGAGGTTTTGCCCTCCAGGCGAGATGAGGCCCATTTCCGCTGAGGCTTCTCGAGGCCAATCACATCTAACCACTGAATCTTCCAAAGGGTCCTTCACACCCTTGCTGCAACTCAAGAAGTTCCCCGACATACCCGTCTCCACTCGAGAGGAAGCACGTGGGTCCCGCACACATCCAGGGGAGCCCCGTTTCCGCCTCCTAGCTCGAGATGAGGGATCCTTTCCCTGTTTCGTAGGGAAAGAATTCCCGGCGTTCCCGTCGCATCTCAAGAGGAGGAGCTCTCCACAGGAAAGGCGAGAGGAACTCCAGGGTCGTGACACCATTCCAAGAGTCCCCCAGATGTGTCAGTCCATTGCAGAGGAACCTGTTTTCCCTGTACTGCCTTGACGTTCAAGACGAGATCGACTCCCACCACGTGTGCACGTGGGACAGCCCTGTGGGAAAGCCTCGTGGGAAAGCCTCGTGGGAAAGACTCGAGGGAAAACCATAGATCCTTTGATCCACGCGGCGGACTGCGTGACACTGCTGCTACAGCTCTGGAGGAAAGCGCAAGTGCATGCCCGCATTCGAGACGAGGACTGACTCCCCTGGGGAGACTCCAGAAGTACCCCAAGATCCATGTCAGCACTGGAGTGGAATCCTCAGGTTCCGGCCCCGACTCCACACAAGGTCTTAGGCCCCGCCATCGACGGGAGAGGAATCCCGAGAGGCCCCCGAGGAACTCGCATGGGGACTGGCCTTTCCTGAGGCCACCAGAGCGGGTCCCTGAGGTCCCCGTCGTAAGTCGAGAGCACCTGCCGCAACTCGAGAAAATCCAGGAGGTTTTGCCCTCCAGGCGAGATGAGGCCCATTTCCGCTGAGGCTTCTCGAGGCCAATCACATCTAACCACTGGAACTTCCAAAGGGTCCTTCACACCCTTGCTGCAACTCAAGAAGTTCCCCGACATACCCGTCTCCACTCGAGAGGAAGCACGTGGTGTCCCCCACACATCCAGGGGAGCCCCGTTTCGCCTCCTAGCTCGAGATGAGGGATCCTTTCCCTGTTTCGTAGGGAATGAATTCCCGGCGTTCCCGTCGCATCTCAAGAGGAGGTGCTCTCCACAGGAAAGGCCAGAGGAACTCCAGGGTCGTGCCACCATTCCAAGAGTCCCCCAAATGTGTCAGTCCATTCCAGAGGAACCTGTTTTCCCTGCACTGCCTTGACGTTCAAGCCGAGGATCGACTCCCACCACGTGTGCACGTGGGACAGCCCTGTGGGAAAGCCTCGTGGGAAAGCCTCGTGGGAAAGACTCGAGGGAAAACCATAGATCCTTTGATCCACGCGGCGGACTGCGTGACACTGCTGCTACCGCTCTGGAGGAAAGCGCAAGTGCATGCCCGCATTCGAGACGAGGACTGACTCCCCTGGGGAGACTCCAGAAGTACCCCAAGACCCATGTCAGCACTGGAGAGGAATCCTCAGGTTCCGGCCCCGACTCCACACAAGGTCTTAGGCCCTGGCATCGACGGGAGAGGAATCCCGAGAGGCCCCCGAGGAACTCGCATGGGGACTGGCCTTTCCTGAGGCCACCAGAGCGGTTCCCTGAGGTCCCCGTCGTAAGTCGAGAGCACCTGCCGCAACTCGAGAAAATCCAGGAGGTTTTTCCCTCCAGGCGAGATGAGGCCCATTTCCGCTGAGGCTTCTCGAGGCCAATCACATCTAACCACTGGAACTTCCAAAGGGTCCTTCACACCATTGCTGCAACTCAAGAAGTTCCCCGACATACCCGTCTCCACTCGAGAGGAAGCACGTGGGGTCCCTCACACATCCAGTGGAGCCCCGTTTCCGCCTCCTAGCTCGAGATGAGGGATCCTTTCCCTGTTTCGTAGGGAAAGAATTCCCGGAGTTCCCGTCGCATCTCAAGAAGAGGCGCTCTCCACAGGAAAGGCGAGAGGAACTCCAGGGTCATGCCACCATTCCAAGAGTCCCCCAGATGTGTCAGTCCATTCCAGAGGAACCTGTTTTCCCTGCACTGCCTTGACGTTCAAGCCGAGGATCGACTCCCACCACGTGTGCACGTGGGACAGCCCTGTGGGAAAGCCTCGTGGGAAAGCCTCGTGGGAAAGACTCGAGGGAAAACCATAGATCCTTTGATCCACGCGGCGGACTGCGTGACACTGCTGCTACCGCTCTGGAGGAAAGCGCAAGTGCATGCCCGCATTCGAGACGAGGACTGACTCCCTTGGGGAGACTCCAGAAGTACCCCAAGATCCATGTCAGCACTGGAGAGGAATCCTCAGGTTCCGGCCCCGACTCCACACAAGGTCTAAGACCCCGGCATCGACGGGAGAGGAATCCCGAGAGGCCCCCGAGGAACTCGCATCAGGACTGGCCTTT
Source organism: Ovis canadensis (assembly GCF_042477335.2). Classification (NCBI taxonomy): domain Eukaryota; kingdom Metazoa; phylum Chordata; class Mammalia; order Artiodactyla; family Bovidae; genus Ovis; species Ovis canadensis. The sequence goes on along the minus strand of NC_091258.1, from coordinate 6,810,498 downwards.
CCTGAGGCCACCAGAGCGGGTCCCTGAGGTCCCCGTCGTAAGTCGAGAGCACCTGCCGCAACTCGAGAAAATCCAGGAGGTTTTGCCCTCCAGGCGAGATGAGGCCTTTTTCCGCTGAGGCTTCTCGAGGCCAATCACATCTAACCACTGGAACTTCCAAAGGGTCCTTCACACCCTTGCTGCAACTCAAGAAGTTCCCCGACATACCCGTCTCCACTCGAGAGGAAGCACGTGGGGTCCCGCACACATCCAGGGGAGCCCCGTTTCCGCCTCCTAGCTCGAGATGAGGGATCCTTTCCCTGTTTCGTAGGGAAAGAATTTCCGGCGTTCCCGTCGCATCTCAAGAGGAGGCGCTCTCCACAGGAAAGGCGAGAGGAACTCCAGGGTCATGCCACCATTCCAAGAGTCCCCCAGATGTGTCAGTCCATTCCAGAGGAACCTGTTTTCCCTGCACTGCCTTGCCGTTCAAGCCGAGGATCGACTCCCACCACGTGTGCACGTGGGACAGCCCTGTGGGAAAGCCTCGTGGGAAAGCCTATCGGAAAAGACTCGAGGGAAAACCATAGATCCTTTGATCAACGCGGCGGACTGCGTGACACTGCTGCTACCGCTCTGGAGGAAATCGCAAGTGCATGCCCGCATTCGAGACGAGGACTGACACCCTGGGGAGACTCCAGAAGTACCCCAAGATCCATGTCAGCACTGGAGAGGAATCCTCAGGTTCCGGCCTCGACTCCACACAAGGTCTTAGGCCCCGGCATCGACGGGAGAGGAATCCCGAGAGGCCCCCGAGGAACTCGCATGGGGACTGGCCTTTCCTGAGGCCACCAGAGCGGGTCCCTGAGGTCCCCGTCGTAAGTCGAGAGCACCTGCCGCAACTCGAGAAAATCCAGGAGGTTCTGCCCTCCAGGCGAGATGAGGCCCATTTCCGCTGAGGCTTCTCGAGGCCAATTACATCTAACCACTGGAACTTCCAAAGGGTCCTTCACACCATTGCTGCAACTCAAGAAGTTCCCCGACATACCCGTCTCCACTCGAGAGGAAGCACCTGGGGTCCCGCACACATCCAGGGGAGCCCCGTTTCTGCCTCCTAGCTCGAGATGAGGGATCCTTTCCCTGTTTCGTAGAGAAAGAATTCCCGGCGTTCCCGTCGCATCTCAAGAGGAGGCGCTCTCCACAGGAAAGGCGAGAGGAACTCCAGGGTCGTGCCACCATTCCAAGAGTCCCACAGATGTGTCAGTCCATTCCAGAGGAACCTGTTTTCCCTGCACTGCCTTGACGTTCAAGCCGAGGATCGACTCCCACCACGTGTGCACGTGGGACAGCCCTGTGGGAAAGCCTCGTGGGAAAGACTCGAGGGAAACCCATAGATCCTTTGATCCACGCGGCGGACTGCGTGACACTGCTGCTACCGCTCTGGAGGAAAGCGCAAGTGCATGCCCGCATTCGAGACGAGGACTGACACCCTGGGGAGACTACAGAAGTACCCCAAGATCCATGTCAGCACTGGAGAGGAATCCTCAGGTTCCGGCCCCGACTCCACACAAGGTCTTAGGCCCTGGCATCGACGGGAGAGGAATCCCGAGAGGCCCCCGAGGAACTCGCATGGGGACTGGCCTTTCCTGAGGCCACCAGAGCGGGTCCCTGAGGTCCCCGTCGTAAGTCGAGAGCACCTGCCGCAACTCGAGAAAATCCAGGAGGTTTTGCCCTCCAGGCGAGATGAGGCCCATTTCCGCTGAGGCTTCTCGAGGCCAATCACATCTAACCACTGAAACTTCCAAAGGGTCCTTAACACCATTTCTGCCACTCAAGAAGTTCCCCGACATACCCGTCTCCACTCGAGAGGAAGCACGTGGGGTCCCTCACACATCCAGGGGAGCCCCGTTTCCGCCTCCTAGCTCGAGATGAGGGATCCTTCCCTGTTTCGTAGGGAAAGAATTCCCGGCGTTCCCGTCGCATCTCAAGAGGAGGCGCTCTCCACAGGAAAGGCGAGAGGAACTCCAGGGTCGTGACAACATTCCAAGAGTCCCCCAGATGTGTCAGTCCATTCCAGAGGAACCTGTTTTCCCTGCACTGCCTTGACGTTCAAGCCGAGGATCGACTCCCACAACGTGTGCACGTGGGACAGCCCTGTGGGAAAGCCTCGTGGGAAAGCCTCGTGGGAAAGACTCGAGGGAAAACCATAGATCCTTTGATCCACGCGGCGGACTGCGTGACACTGATGCTACCGCTCTGGAGGAAAGCGCAAGTGCATGCCCGCATTCGAGACGAGGACTGACTCCCCTGGGGAGACTCCAGAAGTACCCCAAGATCCATGTCAGCACTGGAGAGGAATCCTCAGGTTCCGGCCCCGACTCCACACAAGGTCTTAGGCCCCGGCATCGACGGGAGAGGAATCCCGAGAGGCCCCCGAGGAACTCGCATCGGGACTGGCCTTTCCTGAGGCCACCAGAGCGGGTCCCTGAGGTCCCCGTCGTAAGTCGAGAGCACCTGCCGCAACTCGAGAAAATCCAGGAGGTTTTGCCCTCCAGGCGAGATGAGGCCCATTTCCGCTGAGGCTTCTCGAGGCTAATCACGTCTAACCACTGGAACTTCCAAAGGGTCCTTCACACCCTTGCTGCAACTCAAGAAGATCCCCGACATACCCGTCTCCACTCGAGAGGAAGCACGTGGGTCCCGCACACATCCAGGGGAGCCCCGTTTCCGCCTCCTAGCTCGAGATGAGGGATCCTTTCCCTGTTTCGTAGGGAAAGAATTCCCGGCGTTCCCGTCGCATCTCAAGAGGAGGCGCTCTCCACAGGAAAGGCGAGAGGAACTCCAGGGTCGTGCCACCATTCCAAGAGTCCCCCAGATGTGTCAGTCCATTCCAGAGGAACCTGTTTTCCCTGCACTGCCTTGACGTTCAAGCCGAGGATCGACTCCCACCACGTGTGCACGTGGGACAGCCCTGTGGGAAAGCCTCGTGGGAAAGCCTCGTGGGAAAGACTCGAGGGAAAACCATAGATCCTTTGATCCACGAGGCGGACTGCGTGACACTGCTGCTACCGCTCTGGAGGAAAGCGCAAGTGCATGCCCGCATTCGAGACGAGGACTGACTCCCCTGGGGAGACTCCAGAAGTACCCCAAGATCCATGTTAGCACTGGAGAGGAATCCTCAGGTTCCGGCCCCGACTCCACACAAGGTCTTAGGCCCCGGCATCGACGGGAGAGGAATCCCCAGAGGAACTCGCATGGGGACTGGCCTTTCCTGAGGCCACCAGAGCGGGTCCCTGAGGTCCTCGTCGAAGTCGAGAGCACCTGCCGCAACTCGAGAAAATCCAGGCGGTTTTGCCCTCCAGGCGAGATGAGGCCCATTTCCGCTGAGGCTTCTCGAGGCCAATCACATCAAACCACTGAAACTTCCAAAGGGTCCTTCACACCCTTGCTGCAACTCAAGAAGTTCCCCGACATACCCGTCTACACTCGAGAGGAAGCACGTGGTGTCCCGCACACATCCAGGGGAGCCCCGTTTCGCCTCCTAGCTCGAGATGAGGGATCCTTTCCCTGTTTCGTAGGGAAAGAATTACCGGCGTTCCCGTCGCATCTCAGGAGGAGGCGCTCTCCACAGGAAAGGCGAGAAGAACTCCAGGGTCGTGCCACCATTCCAAGAGGCCCCCAGATGTGTCAGTCCATTCCCGAGGAACCTGTTTTCCCTGCACTGCCTTGACGTTCAAGCCGAGGATCGAATCCCACCACGTGTGCACGTGGGACAGCCCTGTGGGAAAGCCTCGTGGGAAAGCCTCGTGGGAAAGACTCGAGGGAAAACCATAGATCCTTTGATCCACGCGGCGGACTGCGTGACACTGCTGCTACCGCTCTGGAGGAAAGCGCAAGTGCATGCCCGCATTCGAGACGAGGACTGACTCCCCTGGGGAGACTCCAGAAGTACCCCAAGATCCATGTCAGCACTGGAGAGGAATCCTCAGGTTCCGGCCCCGACTCCACACAAGGTCTTAGGCCCTGGCATCGACGGGAGAGGAATCCCGAGAGGCCCCCGAGGAACTCGCATGGGGACTGGCCTTTCCTGAGGCCACCAGAGCGGGTCCCTGAGGTCCCCGTCGTAAGTCGAGAGAACCTGCCGCAACTCGAGAAAATCCAGGAGGTTTTGCCCTCCAGGCGAGATGAGGCCCATTTCCGCTGAGGCTTCTCGAGGCCAATCACATCTAACCACTGGAACTTCCAAAGGGTCCTTAACACCATTGCTGCCACTCAAGAAGTTCCCCGACATACCCGTCTCCACTCGAGAGGAAGCACGTGGGGTCCCTCACACATCCAGGGGAGCCCCGTTTCCGCCTCCTAGCTCGAGATGAGGGATCCTTCCCTGTTTCGTAGGGAAAGAATTCCCGGCGTTCCCGTCGCATCTCAAGAGGAGGCGCTCTCCACAGGAAAGGCGAGAGGAACTCCAGGGTCGTGACAACATTCCAAGAGTCCCCCAGATGTGTCAGTCCATTCCAGAGGAACCTGTTTTCCCTGCACTGCCTTGACGTTCAAGCCGAGGATCGACTCCCACCACGTGTGCACGTGGGACAGCCCTGTGGGAAAGCCTCGTGGGAAAGCCTCGTGGGAAAGACTCGAGGGAAAACCATAGATCCTTTGATCCACGCGGCGGACTGCGTGACACTGCTGCTACCGCTCTGGAGGAAAGCGCAAGTGCATGCCCGCATTCGAGACGAGGACTGACTCCCCTGGGGAGACTCCAGAAGTACCCCAAGATCCATGTCAGCACTGGAGAGGAATCCTCAGGTTCCGGCCCCGACTCCACACAAGGTCTTAGGCCCCGGCATCGACGGGAGAGGAATCCCGAGAGGCCCCCGAGGAACTCGCATGGGGACTGGCCTTTCCTGAGGCCACCAGAGCGGGTCCCTGAGGTCCTCGTCGAAGTCGAGAGCACCTGCCGCAACTCGAGAAAATCCAGGCGGTTTTGCACTCCAGGCGAGATGAGGCCCATTTCCGCTGAGGCTTCTCGAGGCCAATCACATCAAACCACTGAAACTTCCAAAGGGTCCTTCACACCCTTGCTGCAACTCAAGATGTTCCCCGACATACCCGTCTCCACTCGAGAGGAAGCACGTGGGGTCCCTCACACATCCAGGGGAGCCCCGTTTCCGCCTCCTAGCTCGAGATGAGGGATCCTTCCCTGTTTCGTAGGGAAAGAATTCCCGGCGTTCCCGTCGCATCTCAAGAGGAGGCGCTCTCCACAGGAAAGGCGAGAGGAACTCCAGGGTCGTGCCACCATTCCAAGAGTCCCCCAGATGTGTCAGTCCATTCCAGAGGAACCTGTTTTCCCTGCACTGCCTTGACGTTCAAGCCGAGGATCGACTCCCACCACGTGTGCACGTGGGACAGCCCTGTGGGAAAGCCTCGTGGGAAAGCCTCGTGGGAAAGACTCGAGGGAAAACCATAGATCCTTTGATCCACGAGGCGGACTGCGTGACACTGCTGCTACCGCTCTGGAGGAAAGCGCAAGTGCATGCCCGCATTCGAGACGAGGACTGACTCCCCTGGGGAGACTCCAGAAGTACCCCAAGATCCATGTTAGCACTGGAGAGGAATCCTCAGGTTCCGGCCCCGACTCCACACAAGGTCTTAGGCCCCGGCATCGACGGGAGAGGAATCCCCAGAGGAACTCGCATGGGGACTGGCCTTTCCTGAGGCCACCAGAGCGGGTCCCTGAGGTCCTCGTCGAAGTCGAGAGCACCTGCCGCAACTCGAGAAAATCCAGGCGGTTTTGCCCTCCAGGCGAGATGAGGCCCATTTCCGCTGAGGCTTCTCGAGGCCAATCACATCAAACCACTGAAACTTCCAAAGGGTCCTTCACACCCTTGCTGCAACTCAAGAAGTTCCCCGACATACCCGTCTCCACTCGAGAGGAAGCACGTGGTGTCCCGCAAACATCCAGGGGAGCCCCGTTTCGCCTCCTAGCTCGAGATGAGGGATCCTTTCCCTGTTTCGTAGGGAAAGAATTACCGGCGTTCCCGTCGCATCTCAGGAGGAGGCGCTCTCCACAGGAAAGGCGAGAAGAACTCCAGGGTCGTGCCACCATTCCAAGAGGCCCCCAGATGTGTCAGTCCATTCCCGAGGAACCTGTTTTCCCTGCACTGCCTTGACGTTCAAGCCGAGGATCGAATCCCACCACGTGTGCACGTGGGACAGCCCTGTGGGAAAGCCTCGTGGGAAAGCCTCGTGGGAAAGACTCGAGGGAAAACCATAGATCCTTTGATCCACGCGGCGGACTGCGTGACACTGCTGCTACCGCTCTGGAGGAAAGCGCAAGTGCATGCCCGCATTCGAGACGAGGACTGACTCCCCTGGGGAGACTCCAGAAGTACCCCAAGATCCATGTCAGCACTGGAGAGGAATCCTCAGGTTCCGGCCCCGACTCCACACAAGGTCTTAGGCCCTGGCATCGACGGGAGAGGAATCCCGAGAGGCCCCCGAGGAACTCGCATGGGGACTGGCCTTTCCTGAGGCCACCAGAGCGGGTCCCTGAGGTCCCCGTCGTAAGTCGAGAGAACCTGCCGCAACTCGAGAAAATCCAGGAGGTTTTGCCCTCCAGGCGAGATGAGGCCCATTTCCGCTGAGGCTTCTCGAGGCCAATCACATCTAACCACTGGAACTTCCAAAGGGTCCTTAACACCATTGCTGCCACTCAAGAAGTTCCCCGACATACCCGTCTCCACTCGAGAGGAAGCACGTGGGGTCCCTCACACATCCAGGGGAGCCCCGTTTCCGCCTCCTAGCTCGAGATGAGGGATCCTTCCCTGTTTCGTAGGGAAAGAATTCCCGGCGTTCCCGTCGCATCTCAAGAGGAGGCGCTCTCCACAGGAAAGGCGAGAGGAACTCCAGGGTCGTGACAACATTCCAAGAGTCCCCCAGATGTGTCAGTCCATTCCAGAGGAACCTGTTTTCCCTGCACTGCCTTGACGTTCAAGCCGAGGATCGACTCCCACAACGTGTGCACGTGGGACAGCCCTGTGGGAAAGCCTCGTGGGAAAGCCTCGTGGGAAAGACTCGAGGGAAAACCATAGATCCTTTGATCCACGCGGCGGACTGCGTGACACTGCTGCTACCGCTCTGGAGGAAAGCGCAAGTGCATGCCCGCATTCGAGACGAGGACTGACTCCCCTGGGGAGACTCCAGAAGTACCCCAAGATCCATGTCAGCACTGGAGAGGAATCCTCAGGTTCCGGCCCCGACTCCACACAAGGTCTTAGGCCCCGGCATCGACGGGAGAGGAATCCCGAGAGGCCCCCGAGGAACTCGCATGGGGACTGGCCTTTCCTGAGGCCACCAGAGCGGGTCCCTGAGGTCCTCGTCGAAGTCGAGAGCACCTGCCGCAACTCGAGAAAATCCAGGCGGTTTTGCCCTCCAGGCGAGATGAGGCCCATTTCCGCTGAGGCTTCTCGAGGCCAATCACATCAAACCACTGAAACTTCCAAAGGGTCCTTCACACCCTTGCTGCAACTCAAGATGTTCCCCCACATACCCGTCTCCACTCGAGAGGAAGCACGTGGGGTCCCTCACACATCCAGGGGAGCCCCGTTTCCGCCTCCTAGCTCGAGATGAGGGATCCTTCCCTGTTTCGTAGGGAAAGAATTCCCGGCGTTCCCGTCGCATCTCAAGAGGAGGCGCTCTCCACAGGAAAGGCGAGAGGAACTCCAGGGTCGTGCCACCATTCCAAGAGTCCCCCAGATGTGTCAGTCCATTCCAGAGGAACCTGTTTTCCCTGCACTGCCTTGACGTTCAAGCCGAGGATCGACTCCCACCACGTGTGCACGTGGGACAGCCCTGTGGGAAAGCCTCGTGGGAAAGCCTCGTGGGAAAGACTCGAGGGAAAACCATAGATCCTTTGATCCACGAGGCGGACTGCGTGACACTGCTGCTACCGCTCTGGAGGAAAGCGCAAGTGCATGCCCGCATTCGAGACGAGGACTGACTCCCCTGGGGAGACTCCAGAAGTACCCCAAGATCCATGTTAGCACTGGAGAGGAATCCTCAGGTTCCGGCCCCGACTCCACACAAGGTCTTAGGCCCCGGCATCGACGGGAGAGGAATCCCCAGAGGAACTCGCATGGGGACTGGCCTTTCCTGAGGCCACCAGAGCGGGTCCCTGAGGTCCTCGTCGAAGTCGAGAGCACCTGCCGCAACTCGAGAAAATCCAGGCGGTTTTGCCCTCCAGGCGAGATGAGGCCCATTTCCGCTGAGGCTTCTCGAGGCCAATCACATCAAACCACTGAAACTTCCAAAGGGTCCTTCACACCCTTGCTGCAACTCAAGAAGTTCCCCGACATACCCGTCTCCACTCGAGAGGAAGCACGTGGTGTCCCGCAAACATCCAGGGGAGCCCCGTTTCGCCTCCTAGCTCGAGATGAGGGATCCTTTCCCTGTTTCGTAGGGAAAGAATTACCGGCGTTCCCGTCGCATCTCAGGAGGAGGCGCTCTCCACAGGAAAGGCGAGAAGAACTCCAGGGTCGTGCCACCATTCCAAGAGGCCCCCAGATGTGTCAGTCCATTCCCGAGGAACCTGTTTTCCCTGCACTGCCTTGACGTTCAAGCCGAGGATCGAATCCCACCACGTGTGCACGTGGGACAGCCCTGTGGGAAAGCCTCGTGGGAAAGCCTCGTGGGAAAGACTCGAGGGAAAACCATAGATCCTTTGATCCACGCGGCGGACTGCGTGACACTGCTGCTACCGCTCTGGAGGAAAGCGCAAGTGCATGCCCGCATTCGAGACGAGGACTGACTCCCCTGGGGAGACTCCAGAAGTACCCCAAGATCCATGTCAGCACTGGAGAGGAATCCTCAGGTTCCGGCCCCGACTCCACACAAGGTCTTAGGCCCTGGCATCGACGGGAGAGGAATCCCGAGAGGCCCCCGAGGAACTCGCATGGGGACTGGCCTTTCCTTAGGCCACCAGAGCGGGTCCCTGAGGTCCCCGTCGTAAGTCGAGAGAACCTGCCGCAACTCGAGAAAATCCAGGAGGTTTTGCCCTCCAGGCGAGATGAGGCCCATTTCCGCTGAGGCTTCTCGAGGCCAGTCACATCTAACCACTGGAACTTCCAAAGGGTCCTTAACACCATTGCTGCCACTAAAGAAGTTCCCCGACATACCCGTCTCCACTCGAGAGGAAGCACGTGGGGTCCCTCACACATCCAGGGGAGCCCCGTTTCCGCCTACTAGCTCGAGATGAGGTATCCTTCCCTGTTTCGTAGGGAAAGAATTCCCGGCGTTCCCGTCGCATCTCAAGAGGAGGCGCTCTCCACAGGAAAGGCGAGAGGAACTCCAGGGTCGTGACAACATTCCAAGAGTCCCCCAGATGTGTCAGTCCATTCCAGAGGAACCTGTTTTCCCTGCACTGCCTTGACGTTCAAGCCGAGGATCGACTCCCACAACGTGTGCACGTGGGACAGCCCTGTGGGAAAGCCTCGTGGGAAAGCCTCGTGGGAAAGACTCGAGGGAAAACCATAGATCCTTTGATCCACGCGGCGGACTGCGTGACACTGCTGCTACCGCTCTGGAGGAAAGCGCAAGTGCATGCCCGCATTCGAGACGAGGACTGACTCCCCTGGGGAGACTCCAGAAGTACCCCAAGATCCATGTCAGCACTGGAGAGGAATCCTCAGGTTCCGGCCCCGACTCCACACAAGGTCTTAGGCCCCGGCATCGACGGGAGAGGAATCCCGAGAGGCCCCCGAGGAACTCGCATGGGGACTGGCCTTTCCTGAGGCCACCAGAGCGGGTCCCTGAGGTCCTCGTCGAAGTCGAGAGCACCTGCCGCAACTCGAGAAAATCCAGGCGGTTTTGCCCTCCAGGCGAGATGAGGCCCATTTCCGCTGAGGCTTCTCGAGGCCAATCACATCAAACCACTGAAACTTCCAAAGGGTCCTTCACACCCTTGCTGCAACTCAAGATGTTCCCCGACATACCCGTCTCCACTCGAGAGGAAGCACGTGGGGTCCCGCACACATCCAGGGGAGCCCCGTTTCCGCCTCCAACTCGAGATGAGGGATCCTTTCCCTGTTTCGTAGGGAAAGAATTCCCGGCGTTCTCGTCGCATCTCAAGAGGAGGCGCTGTCCACAGGAAAGGCGAGAGGAACTCCAGGGTCGTGCCACCATTCCAAGAGTCTCCCAGATGTGTCAGTCCATTCCAGAGGAACCTGTTTTCCATGCACTGCCTTGACGTTCAAGCCAAGGATCGACTCCGACCACGTGTGCACGTGGGACAGCCCTGTGGGAAAGCCTCGTGGGAAAGCCTCGTGGGAAAGACTCGAGGGAAAACCATGGATCCTTTGATCCATGCGGAGGACTGCGTGACACTGCTGCTACCGCTCTGGAGGAAAGCGCAAGTGCATGCCCGCATTCGAGACGAGGACTGACTCCCCTGGGGAGACTGCAGAAGTACCCCAAGATCCATGTCAGCACTGGAGAGGAATCCTCAGGTTCCGGCCCCGACTCCACACAAGGTCTTAGGCCCCGGCATCGACGGGAGAGGAATCCCCAGAGGAACTCGCATGGGGACTGGCCTTTCCTGAGGCCACCAGAGCGGGTCCCTGAGGTCCTCGTCGTAAGTCGAGAGCACCTGCCGCAACTCGAGAAAATCCAGGCGGTTTTGCCCTCCAGGAGAGATGAGGACCATTTCCGCTGAGGCTTCTCGAGGCCAATCACATCAAACCACTGGAACTTCCAAAGGGTCCTTCACACCCTTGCTGCACTAAAGAAGTTCCCCGACATACCCGTCTCCACTCGAGAGGAAGCACGTGGGGTCCCGCACACATCCAGGGGAGCCCCGTTTCCGCCTCCAAGCTCGAGATGAGGGATCCATTCCCTGTTGCGTAAGGAAAGAATTCCCAGCGTTCCCGTCGCATCTCAAGAGGAGGCGCTCTCCACAGGAAAGGCGAGAGGAACTCCAGGGTCGTGCCACCATTCCAAGAGTCCCCGAGATGTGTCAGTCCATTCCAGAGGAACCTGTTTTCCCTGCACTGCCTTGACGTTCAAGCCAAGGATCGACTCCCACCACGTGTGCACGTGGGACAGCCCTGTTGGAAAGCCTCGTGGGAAAGCCTCGTGGGAAAGACTCGAGGGAAAACCATGGATCCTTTGATCCATGCGGCGGACTGCGTGACACTGCTGCTACCGCTCTGGAGGAAAGCGCAAGTGCATGCCCACATTCGAGACGAGGACTGACTCCCCTGGGGAGACTCCAGAAGTACCCCAAGATCCATGTCAGCACTGGAGAGGAAACTTCAGGTTCCGGCCCCGACTCCACACAAGGTCTTAGGCCCCGGCATCGACGGGAGAGGAATCCCCAGAGGAACTCGCATGGGGACTGGCCTTTCCTGAGGCCACCAGAGCGGGTCCCTGAGGTCCTCGTCGTAAGTCGAGAGCACCTGCCGCAACTCGAGAAAATCCAGGCGGTTTTGCCCTCCAGGCGAGATGAGGCCCATTTCAGCTGAGGCTTCTCGAGGCCAATCACATCTAACCACTGGAACTTCCAAAGGGTCCTTCACACCCTTGCTGCAACTCAAGAAGATCCCCGACATAACCGTCTCCACTCGAGAGGAAGCACGTGTGGTCCCGCCCACATCCAGGGGAGCCCCGTTTCCGCCTCCTAGCTCGAGATGAGGGATCCTTTCCCTGTTTCGTAGGGAAAGAATTCCAGGCGTTCCCGTCGCATCTCAAGAGGAGGCGCTCTCCACAGGAAAGGCGAGAGGAACTCCAGGTTCGTGACACCATTCCAAGAGTCCCCCAGATGTGTCAGTCCATTCCAGAGGAACCTGTTTTCCCTGCACTGCCTTGACGTTCAAGCCGAGGATCGAGTCCCATCACGTGTGCACGTGGGACAGCCCTGTGGGAAAGCCTCGTGGGAAAGCCTCGTGGGAAAGACTCGAGGGAAAACCATAGATCCTTTGATCCACGCGGCGGACTGCGTGACACTGCTGCTACCACTCTGGGGAAAGCGCAAGTGCATGCCCGCATTCGAGACGAGGACTGACTCCCCTGGGGAGACTCCAGAAGTACCCCAAGATCCATGTCAGCACTGGAGAGGAATCCTCAGGTTCCGGCCCCGACTCCACACAAGGTCTTAGGCCCGGGCATCGACGGGAGAGGAATCCCGAGAGGCCCCCGAGGAACTCGCATGGGGACTGGCCTTTCCTGAGGCCACCAGAGCGGGTCCCTGAGGTCCCCGTCGTAAGTCGAGAGCACCTGCCGCAACTCGAGAAAATCCAGGAGGTTTTGCCCTCCAGGCGAGATGAGGCCCATTTCCGCTGAGGCTTCTCGAAGCCAATCACATCTAACCACTGGAACTTCCAAAGGGTCCTTCACACCATTGCTGCAACTCTAGAAGTTCCCAGACATACCCGTCTCCACTCGAGAGGAAGCACGTGGGGTCCCGCACACATCCAGGGGAGCCCCGTTTCCGCCTCCTAGCTCGAGATGAGGGATCCTTTCCCTGTTTGGTAGGGAAAGAATTCCCGGCGTTCCCGTCGCATCTCAAGAGGAGGCCCTCTCCACAGGAGAGGCGAGAGGAACTCCAGGGTCGTGCCACCATTCCAAGAGACGCACAGATGTGTCAGTCCATTACAGAGGAACCTGTTTTCCCTGCACTGCCTTGACGTTCAAGCCGAGGATCGACTCCCACCACCTGTGCACGTGGGACAGCCCTGTGGGAAAGCCTCGTGGGAAAGACTCGTGGGAAAGACTAGAGGGAAAACCATAGATCCTTTGATCCACGCGGCGGACTGCGTGACACTGCTGCTACCACTCTGGGGAAAGCGCAAGTGGATGCCCGCATTCGAGACGAGGACTGACTCCCCTGGGGAGACTCCAGAAGTACCCCAAGATCCATGTCAGCACTGGAGAGGAATCCTCAGGTTCCGGCCCCGACTCCACACAAGGTCTTAGGCCCCGGCATCGACGGGAGAGGAATCCCGAGAGGCCCCCGAGGAACTCGCATGGGGACTGGCCTTTCCTGAGGCCACCAGAGCGGGTCCCTGAGGTCCCCGTCGTAAGTCGAGAGCACCTGCCGCAACTCGAGAAAATCCAGGAGGTTTTGCCCTCCAGGCGAGATGAGGCCCATTTCCGCTGAGGCTTCTCGAGGCCAATCACATCTAACCACTGGAACTTCCAAAGGGTCCTTCACACCATTGCTGCAACTCAAGAAGTTCCCAGACATACCCGTCTCCACTCGAGAGGAAGCACGTGGGGTCCCGCACACATCCAGGGGAGCCCCGTTTCCGCCTCCTAGCTCGAGATGAGGGATCCTTTCCCTGTTTGGTAGGGAAAGAATTCCCGGCGTTCCCGTCGCATCTCAAGAGGAGGCGCTCTCCACAGGAGAGGCGAGAGGAACTCCAGGGTCGTGCCACCATTCCAAGAGACGCCCAGATGTGTCAGTCCATTACAGAGGAACCTGTTTTCCCTGCACTGCCTTGACGTTCAAGCCGAGGATCGACTCCCACCACCTGTGCACTTGGGACAGCCCTGTGGGAAAGCCTCGTGGGAAAGACTCGTGGGAAAGACTCGAGGGAAAACCATAGATCCTTTGATCCACGCGGCGGACTGCGTGACACTGCTGCTACCGCTCTGGGGAAAGCGCAAGTGCATGCCCGCATTCGAGACGAGGACTGACTCCCCTGGGGAGACTCCAGAAGTACCCCAAGATCCATGTCAGCACTGGAGAGGAATCCTCAGGTTCCGGCCCCGACTCCACACAAGGTCTTAGGCCCCGGCATCGACGGGAGAGGAATCCCGAGAGGCCCCCGAGGAACTCGCATGGGGACTGGCCTTTCCTGAGGCCACCAGAGCGGGTCCCTGAGGTCCCCGTAGTAAGTCGAGAGCACCTGCCGCAACTCGAGAAAATCCAGGAGGTTTTGGCCTCCAGGCGAGATGAGGCCCATTTCCGCTGAGGCTTCTCGAGGCCAATCACGTCTAACCACTGGAACTTCCAAAGGGTCCTTCACACCCTTGCTGTAACTCAAGAAGTTCCCCGACATACCCGTCTCCACTCGAGAGGAAGCACGTGGTGTCCCGCACACATCCAGGGGAGCCCCGTTTCCGCCTCCTAGCTCGAGATGAGGGATCCTTTCCCTGTTTGGTAGGGAAAGAATTCCCGGCGTTCCCGTCGCACCTCAAGAGGAGGCGCTCTCCACAGGAAAGGCGAGAGGAACTCCAGGGTCGTGCCACCATTCCAAGAGTCCCCCAGATGTGTCAGTCCATTCCAGAGGAACCTGTTTTCCCTGCACTGGCTTGACGTTCAAGCCGAGGATTGACTCCCACCACGTGTGCACGTGGGACAGCCCTGTGGGAAAGCCTCGTGGGAAAGCCTCGTGGGAAAGACTCGAGGGAAAACCATAGATCCTTTGATCCACGCGGCGGACTGCGTGACACTGCTGCTACCGCTCTGGAGGAAACTGCAAGTGCATGCCCGCATTCGAGACGGGGACTGACTCCCCTGGGGAGACTCCAGAAATACCCCAAGATCCATGTCAGCACTGGAGAGGAATCCTCAGGTTCCGGCCCCGACTCCACACAAGGTCTTAGGCCCCGGCATCGACGGGAGAGGAATCCCGAGAGGCCCCCGAGGAACTCGCATGGGGACTGGCCTTTCCTGAGGCCACCAGAGCGGGTACCTGAGGTCCCCGTCGTAAGTCGAGAGCACCTGCCGCAACTCGAGAAAATCCAGGAGGTTTTGCCCTCCAGGCGAGATGAGGCCCATTTCCGCTGAGGCTTCTCGAAGCCAATCACATCTAACCACTGGAACTTCCAAAGGGTCCTTCACACCATTGCTGCAACTCAAGAAGTTCCCAGACATACCCGTCTCCACTCGAGAGGAAGCACGTGGGGTCCCGCACACATCCAGGGGAGCCCCGTTTCCGCCTCCTAGCTCGAGATGAGGGATCCTTTCCCTGTTTGGTAGGGAAAGAATTCCCGGCGTTCCCGTCGCATCTCAAGAGGAGGCCCTCTCCACAGGAGAGGCGAGAGGAACTCCAGGGTCGTGCCACCATTCCAAGAGACGCACAGATGTGTCAGTCCATTACAGAGGAACCTGTTTTCCCTGCACTGCCTTGACGTTCAAGCCGAGGATCGACTCCCACCACCTGTGCACGTGGGACAGCCCTGTGGGAAAGCCTCGTGGGAAAGACTCGTGGGAAAGACTAGAGGGAAAACCATAGATCCTTTGATCCACGCGGCGGACTGCGTGACACTGCTGCTACCACTCTGGGGAAAGCGCAAGTGGATGCCCGCATTCGAGACGAGGACTGACTCCCCTGGGGAGACTCCAGAAGTACCCCAAGATCCATGTCAGCACTGGAGAGGAATCCTCAGGTTCCGGCCCCGACTCCACACAAGGTCTTAGGCCCCGGCATCGACGGGAGAGGAATCCCGAGAGGCCCCCGAGGAACTCGCATGGGGACTGGCCTTTCCTGAGGCCACCAGAGCGGGTCCCTGAGGTCCCCGTCGTAAGTCGAGAGCACCTGCCGCAACTCGAGAAAATCCAGGAGGTTTTGCCCTCCAGGCGAGATGAGGCCCATTTCCGCTGAGGCTTCTCGAAGCCAATCACATCTAACCACTGGAACTTCCAAAGGGTCCTTCACACCATTGCTGCAACTCAAGAAGTTCCCAGACATACCCGTCTCCACTCGAGAGGAAGCACGTGGGGTCCCGCACACATCCAGGGGAGCCCCGTTTCCGCCTCCTAGCTCGAGATGAGGGATCCTTTCCCTGTTTGGTAGGGAAAGAATTCCCGGCGTTCCCGTCGCATCTCAAGAGGAGGCGCTCTCCACAGGAGAGGCGAGAGGAACTCCAGGGTCGTGCCACCATTCCAAGAGACGCCCAGATGTGTCAGTCCATTACAGAGGAACCTGTTTTCCCTGCACTGCCTTGACGTTCAAGCCGAGGATCGACTCCCACCACCTGTGCACTTGGGACAGCCCTGTGGGAAAGCCTCGTGGGAAAGACTCGTGGGAAAGACTCGAGGGAAAACCATAGATCCTTTGATCCACGCGGCGGACTGCGTGACACTGCTGCTACCGCTCTGGGGAAAGCGCAAGTGCATGCCCGCATTCGAGACGAGGACTGACTCCCCTGGGGAGACTCCAGAAGTACCCCAAGATCCATGTCAGCACTGGAGAGGAATCCTCAGGTTCCGGCCCCGACTCCACACAAGGTCTTAGGCCCCGGCATCGACGGGAGAGGAATCCCGAGAGGCCCCCGAGGAACTCGCATGGGGACTGGCCTTTCCTGAGGCCACCAGAGCGGGTCCCTGAGGTCCCCGTAGTAAGTCGAGAGCACCTGCCGCAACTCGAGAAAATCCAGGAGGTTTTGGCCTCCAGGCGAGATGAGGCCCATTTCCGCTGAGGCTTCTCGAGGCCAATCTCGTCTAACCACTGGAACTTCCAAAGGGTCCTTCACACCCTTGCTGCAACTCAAGAAGTTCCCCGACATACCCGTCTCCACTCGAGAGGAAGCACGTGGTGTCCCGCACACATCCAGGGGAGCCCCGTTTCCGCCTCCTAGCTCGAGATGAGGGATCCTTTCCCTGTTTGGTAGGGAAAGAATTCCCGGCGTTCCCGTCGCACCTCAAGAGGAGGCGCTCTCCACAGGAAAGGCGAGAGGAACTCCAGGGTCGTGCCACCATTCCAAGAGTCCCCCAGATGTGTCAGTCCATTCCAGAGGAACCTGTTTTCCCTGCACTGGCTTGACGTTCAAGCCGAGGATTGACTCCCACCACGTGTGCACGTGGGACAGCCCTGTGGGAAAGCCTCGTGGGAAAGCCTCGTGGGAAAGACTCGAGGGAAAACCATAGATCCTTTGATCCACGCGGCGGACTGCGTGACACTGCTGCTACCGCTCTGGAGGAAAGTGCAAGTGCATGCCCGCATTCGAGACGGGGACTGACTCCCCTGGGGAGACTCCAGAAATACCCCAAGATCCATGTCAGCACTGGAGAGGAATCCTCAGGTTCCGGCCCCGACTCCACACAAGGTCTTAGGCCCCGGCATCGACGGGAGAGGAATCCCGAGAGGCCCCCGAGGAACTCGCATGGGGACTGGCCTTTCCTGAGGCCACCAGAGCGGGTACCTGAGGTCCCCGTCGTAAGTCGAGAGCACCTGCCGCAACTCGAGAAAATCCAGGAGGTTTTGCCCTCCAGGTGAGATGAGGCCCATTTCCGCTGAGGCTTCTCGAAGCCAATCACATCTAACCACTGGAACTTCCAAAGGGTCCTTCACACCATTGCTGCAACTCAAGAAGTTCCCAGACATACCCGTCTCCACTCGAGAGGAAGCACGTGGGGTCCCGCACACATCCAGGGGAGCCCCGTTTCCGCCTCCTAGCTCGAGATGAGGGATCCTTTCCCTGTTTGGTAGGGAAAGAATTCCCGGCGTTCCCGTCGCATCTCAAGAGGAGGCCCTCTCCACAGGAGAGGCGAGAGGAACTCCAGGGTCGTGCCACCATTCCAAGAGACGCACAGATGTGTCAGTCCATTACAGAGGAACCTGTTTTCCCTGCACTGCCTTGACGTTCAAGCCGAGGATCGACTCCCACCACCTGTGCACGTGGGACAGCCCTGTGGGAAAGCCTCGTGGGAAAGACTCGTGGGAAAGACTAGAGGGAAAACCATAGATCCTTTGATCCACGCGGCGGACTGCGTGACACTGCTGCTACCACTCTGGGGAAAGCGCAAGTGGATGCCCGCATTCGAGACGAGGACTGACTCCCCTGGGGAGACTCCAGAAGTACCCCAAGATCCATGTCAGCACTGGAGAGGAATCCTCAGGTTCCGGCCCCGACTCCACACAAGGTCTTAGGCCCCGGCATCGACGGGAGAGGAATCCCGAGAGGCCCCCGAGGAACTCGCATGGGGACTGGCCTTTCCTGAGGCCACCAGAGCGGGTCCCTGAGGTCCCCGTCGTAAGTCGAGAGCACCTGCCGCAACTCGAGAAAATCCAGGAGGTTTTGCCCTCCAGGCGAGATGAGGCCCATTTCCGCTGAGGCTTCTCGAAGCCAATCACATCTAACCACTGGAACTTCCAAAGGGTCCTTCACACCATTGCTGCAACTCAAGAAGTTCCCAGACATACCCGTCTCCACTCGAGAGGAAGCACGTGGGGTCCCGCACACATCCAGGGGAGCCCCGTTTCCGCCTCCTAGCTCGAGATGAGGGATCCTTTCCCTGTTTGGTAGGGAAAGAATTCCCGGCGTTCCCGTCGCATCTCAAGAGGAGGCGCTCTCCACAGGAGAGGCGAGAGGAACTCCAGGGTCGTGCCACCATTCCAAGAGACGCCCAGATGTGTCAGTCCATTACAGAGGAACCTGTTTTCCCTGCACTGCCTTGACGTTCAAGCCGAGGATCGACTCCCACCACCTGTGCACTTGGGACAGCCCTGTGGGAAAGCCTCGTGGGAAAGACTCGTGGGAAAGACTCGAGGGAAAACCATAGATCCTTTGATCCACGCGGCGGACTGCGTGACACTGCTGCTACCGCTCTGGGGAAAGCGCAAGTGCATGCCCGCATTCGAGACGAGGACTGACTCCCCTGGGGAGACTCCAGAAGTACCCCAAGATCCATGTCAGCACTGGAGAGGAATCCTCAGGTTCCGGCCCCGACTCCACACAAGGTCTTAGGCCCCGGCATCGACGGGAGAGGAATCCCGAGAGGCCCCCGAGGAACTCGCATGGGGACTGGCCTTTCCTGAGGCCACCAGAGCGGGTCCCTGAGGTCCCCGTAGTAAGTCGAGAGCACCTGCCGCAACTCGAGAAAATCCAGGAGGTTTTGGCCTCCAGGCGAGATGAGGCCCATTTCCGCTGAGGCTTCTCGAGGCCAATCACGTCTAACCACTGGAACTTCCAAAGGGTCCTTCACACCCTTGCTGCAACTCAAGAAGTTCCCCGACATACCCGTCTCCACTCGAGAGGAAGCACGTGGTGTCCCGCACACATCCAGGGGAGCCCCGTTTCCGCCTCCTAGCTCGAGATGAGGGATCCTTTCCCTGTTTGGTAGGGAAAGAATTCCCGGCGTTCCCGTCGCACCTCAAGAGGAGGCGCTCTCCACAGGAAAGGCGAGAGGAACTCCAGGGTCGTGCCACCATTCCAAGAGTCCCCCAGATGTGTCAGTCCATTCCAGAGGAACCTGTTTTCCCTGCACTGCCTTGACGTTCAAGCCGAGGATTGACTCCCACCACGTGTGCACGTGGGACAGCCCTGTGGGAAAGCCTCGTGGGAAAGCCTCGTGGGAAAGACTCGAGGGAAAACCATAGATCCTTTGATCCACGCGGCGGACTGCGTGACACTGCTGCTACCGCTCTGGAGGAAAGTGCAAGTGCATGCCCGCATTCGAGACGGGGACTGACTCCCCTGGGGAGACTCCAGAAATACCCCAAGATCCATGTCAGCACTGGAGAGGAATCCTCAGGTTCCGGCCCCGACTCCACACAAGGTCTTAGGCCCCGGCATCGACGGGAGAGGAATCCCGAGAGGCCCCCGAGGAACTCGCATGGGGACTGGCCTTTCCTGAGGCCACCAGAGCGGGTACCTGAGGTCCCCGTCGTAAGTCGAGAGCACCTGCCGCAACTCGAGAAAATCCAGGAGGTTTTGCCCTCCAGGCGAGATGAGGCCCATTTCCGCTGAGGCTTCTCGAAGCCAATCACATCTAACCACTGGAACTTCCAAAGGGTCCTTCACACCATTGCTGCAACTCAAGAAGTTCCCAGACATACCCGTCTCCACTCGAGAGGAAGCACGTGGGGTCCCGCACACAACCAGGGGAGCCCCGTTTCCGCCTCCTAGCTCGAGATGAGGGATCCTTTCCCTGTTTCGTAGGGAAAGAATTCCCGGCGTTCCCGTCGCATCTCAAGAGGAGGCGCTCTCCACAGGAAAGGCGAGAGGAACTCCAGGGTCGTGGCACCATTCCAAGAGTCCCCCAGATGTGTCAGTCCATTCCAGAGGAACCTGTTTTCCCTGCACTGCCTTGACGTTCAAGCCAAGGATCGACTCCCACCACGTGTGCACGTGGGAGAGCCCTATGGGTAAGCCTCCTGGGAAAGCCTCGTGGGAAAGACTCGAGGGAAAACCATAGATCCTTTGATCCACGCGGCGGACTGCGTGACACTGCTGCTACCGCTCTGGGGAAAGCGCAAGTGCATGCCCGCATTCGAGACGAGGACTGACTCCCCTGGGGAGACTCCAGAAGTACCCCAAGATCCATGTCAGCACTGGAGAGGAATCCTCAGGTTCCGGCCCCGACTCCACACAAGGTCTTAGGCCCCGGCATCGACGGGAGAGGAATCCCGAGAGGCCCCCGAGGAACTCGCATGGGGACTGGCCTTTCCTGAGGCCACCAGAGCGGGTCCCTGAGGTCCCCGTCGTAAGTCGAGAGCACCTGCCGCAACTCGAGAAAATCCACGAGGTTTTGCCCTCCAGGCGAGATGAGGCCCATTTCCGCTGAGGCTTCTCGAGGCCAATCACATCTAACCACTGGAACTTCCAAAGGGTCCTTCACACCCTTGCTGCAACTCAAGAAGGTCCCCGACATACCCGTCTCCACTCGAGAGGAAGCACGTGGTGTCCCGCACACATCCAGGGGAGCCCCGTTTCCGCCTCCTAGCTCGAGATGAGGGATCCTTTCCCTGTTTCGTAGGGAAAGAATTCCAGGCGTTCCCGTCGCATCTCAAGAGGAGGCGCTCTCCACAGGAAAGGCGAGAGGAACTCCAGGGTCATGCCACCATTCCAAGAGTCCCCCAGATGTGTCAGTCCATTCCAGAGGAACCTGTTTTCCCTGCACTGCCTTGACGTTCAAGCCGAGGATCGACTCCCATCACGTGTGCACGTGGGACAGCCCTGTGGGAAAGCCTCGTGGGAAAGCCTCGTGGGAAAGACTCGAGGGAAAACCATAGATCCTTTGATCCACGCGGCGGACTGCGTGACACTGCTGCTACCGCTCTGGAGGAAAGGGCAAGTGCATGCCCGCATTCGAGACGAGGACTGACTCCCCTGGGGAGACTCCAGAAGTACCCCAAGATCCATGTCAGCACTGGAGAGGAATCCTCAGGTTCCGTCCCCGACTCCACACAAGGTCTTAGGCCCCGGCATCGACGGGAGAGGAATCCCCAGAGGAACTCGCATGGGGACTGGCCTTTCCTGAGGCCACCAGAGCGGGTCCCTGAGGTCCCCGTCGTAAGTCGAGAGCACCTGCCGCAACTCGAGAAAATCCAGGAGGTTTTGCCCTCCAGGCGAGATGAGGCCCATTTCCGCTGAGGCTTCTCGAGGCCAATCACATCTAACCACTGGAACTTCCAAAGGGTCCTTCACACCCTTGCTGCAACTCAAGAAGTTCCCCGACATACCCGTCTGCACTCGAGAGGAAGCACGTGGTGTCCCGCACACATCCAGGGGAGCCCCGTTTCCGCCTCCTAGCTCGAGATGAGGGATCCTTTCCCTGTTTTGTAGGGAAAGAATTCCCGGCGTTCCCGTCGCATCTCAAGAGGAGGCACTCTCCACAGGAAAGGCGAGAGGAACTCCAGGGTCGTGCCACCATTCCAAGAGTCCCCCAGATGTGTCAGTCCATTCCAGAGGAACCTGTTTTCCCTGCACTGCCTTGACGTTCAAGCCGAGGATCGACTCCCACCACGTGTGCACGTGGGACAGCCCTGTGGGAAAGCCTCGTGGGAAAGCCTCGTGGGAAAGACTCCAGGGAAAACCATACATCCTTTGATCCACGCGGCGGACTGCGTGACACTCCTGCTACCGCTCTGGAGGAAAGCGCAAGTGCATGCCCACATTCGAGACGAGGACTGACTCCCCTGGGGAGACTCCAGAAGTACCCAAGATCCATGTCAGCACTGGAGAGGAATCCTCATATTCCGGCCCCGACTCCACACAAGGTCTTAGGCCCCGGCATCGACGGGAGAGGAATCCCGAGAGGCCCCCGAGGAACTCGCATGGGGACTGGCCTTTCCTGAGGCCACCAAAGCGGGTCCCTGAGGTCCCCGTCGTAAGTCGAGAGCACCTGCCGCAACTCGAGAAAATCCAGGAGGTTTTGGCCTCCAGGCGAGATGAGGCCCATTTCCGCTGAGGCTTCTCGAGGCCAATCACATCTAACCACTGGAACTTCCAAAGGGTCCTTCACACCCTTGCTGCAACTCAGGAAGTTCCCCGACATACCCGTCTGCACTCGAGAGGAAGCACGTGGTGTCCCGTACACATCCAGGGGAGCCCCGTTTCCGCCTCCTAGCTCGAGATGAGGGATCCTTTCCCTGTTTCGTAGGGAAAGAATTCCCGGCGTTCCCGTCGCATCTCAAGAGGAGGCGCTCTCCACAGGAAAGGCGAGAGGAACTCCAGGGTCATGCCACCATTCCAAGAGTCCCCCAGATGGGTCAGTCCATTCCAGAGGAACCTGTTTTCCCTGCACTGCCTTGACGTTCAAGCCGAGGATCGACTCCCACCACGTGTGCACGTGGGACAGCCCTTTGGGAAAGCCTCGTGGGAAAGCCTCGTGGGAAAGACTCGAGGGAAAACCATAGATCCTTTGATCCACGAGGCGGACTGCGTGACACTGCTGCTACCGCTCTGGAGGAAAGCGCAAGTGCATGCCCGCATTCGAGACGAGTACTGACTCCCCTGGGGAGACTCCAGAAGTACCCCAAGATCCATGTCAGCACTGGAGAGGAATCCTCAGGTTCCGGCCCCGACTCCACACAAGGTCTTAGGCCCCGGCATCGACGGGACAGGAATCCCGAGATGCCCCCGAGGAACTCGCTTGGGGACTGGCCTTTCCTGAGGCCACCAGAGCGGGTCCCTGAGGTCCCCGTCGTAAGTCGAGAGCACCTGCCGCAACTCGAGAAAATCCAGGAGGTTTTGCCCTCCAGGCGAGATGAGGCCCATTTCCGCTGAGGCTTCCCGAGGCCAATCACATCTAACCACTGGAACTTCCAAAGGGTCCTTCACACCCTTGCTGCAACTCAAGAAGTTCCCTGACATACCCGTCTGCACTCGAGAGGAAGCACGTGGTGTCCCGCACACATCCAGGGGAGCCCCGTTTCCGCCTCCTAGCTCGAGATGAGGGATCCTTTCCCTGTTTTGTAGGGAAAGAATTCCCGGCGTTCCCGTCGCATCTCAAGAGGAGGCGCTCTCCACAGGAAAGGCGAGAGGAACTCCAGGGTCGTGCCACCATTCCAAGAGTCCCCCAGATGTGTCAGTCCATTCCAGAGGAACCTGTTTTCCCTGCACTGCCTTGACGTTCAAGCCGAGGATCGACTCCCACCACGTGTGCACGTGGGACAGCCCTGTGGGAAAGCCTCGTGGGAAAGCCTCGTGGGAAAGACTCCAGGGAAAACCATACATCCTTTGATCCACGCGGCGGACTGCGTGACACTCCTGCTACCGCTCTGGAGGAAAGCGCAAGTGCATGCCCACATTCGAGACGAGGACTGACTCCCCTGGGGAGACTCCAGAAGTACCCCAAGATCCATGTCAGCACTGGAGAGGAATCCTCATATTCCGGCCCCGACTCCACACAAGGTCTTAGGCCCCGGCATCGACGGGAGAGGAATCCCGAGAGGCCCCCGAGGAACTCGCATGGGGACTGGCCTTTCCTGAGGCCACCAGAGCGGGTCCCTGAGGTCCCCGTCGTAAGTCGAGAGCACCTGCCGCAACTCGAGAAAATCCAGGAGGTTTTGGCCTCCAGGCGAGATGAGGCCCATTTCCGCTGAGGCTTCTCGAGGCCAATCACATCTAACCACTGGAACTTCCAAAGGGTCCTTCACACCCTTGCTGCAACTCAGGAAGTTCCCCGACATACCCGTCTGCACTCGAGAGGAAGCACGTGGTGTCCCGTACACATCCAGGGGAGCCCCGTTTCCGCCTCCTAGCTCGAGATGAGGGATCCTTTACCTGTTTCGTAGGGAAAGAATTCCCGGCGTTCCCGTCGCATCTCAAGAGGAGGCGCTCTCCACAGGAAAGGCGAGAGGAACTCCAGGGTCATGCCACCATTCCAAGAGTCCCCCAGATGGGTCAGTCCATTCCAGAGGAACCTGTTTTCCCTGCACTGCCTTGACGTTCAAGCCGAGGATCGACTCCCACCACGTGTGCACGTGGGACAGCCCTTTGGGAAAGCCTCGTGGGAAAGCCTCGTGGGAAAGACTCGAGGGAAAACCATAGATCCTTTGATCCACGAGGCGGACTGCGTGACACTGCTGCTACCGCTCTGGAGGAAAGCGCAAGTGCATGCCCGCATTCGAGACGAGTACTGACTCCCCTGGGGAGACTCCAGAAGTACCCCAAGATCCATGTCAGCACTGGAGAGGAATCCTCAGGTTCCGGCCCCGACTCCACACAAGGTCTTAGGCCCCGGCATCGACGGGACAGGAATCCCGAGATGCCCCCGAGGAACTCGCTTGGGGACTGGCCTTTCCTGAGGCCACCAGAGCGGGTCCCTGAGGTCCCCGTCGTAAGTCGAGAGCACCTGCCGCAACTCGAGAAAATCCAGGAGGTTTTGCCCTCCAGGCGAGATGAGGCCCATTTCCGCAGAGGCTTCCCGAGGCCTATCACATCTAACCACTGGAACTTCCAAAGGGTCCTTCACACCCTTGCTGCAACTCAAGAAGTTCCCCGACATACCCGTCTGCACTCGAGAGGAAGCACGTGGGGTCCCGCACACATCCAGGGGAGCCCCGTTTGCGCCTCCTAGCTCGAGATGAGGGATCCTTTCCCTGTTTCGTAGGGAAAGAATTCCCGGCGTTCCCGTCGCATCTCAAGAGGAGGCGCTCTCCACAGGAAAGGCGAGAGGAACTCCAGGGTCGTGACACCATTCCAAGAGTCCCCCAGATGTGTCAGTCCATTCCAGAGGAACCTGTTTTCCCTCCACTGCCTTGACGTTCAAGCCGAGGATCGACTCCCACCACGTGTGCACGTGGGACAGCCCTGTGGGAAAGCCTCGTGGGAAAGCCTCGTGGGAAAGACTCGAGGGAAAACCATAGATCCTTTGATCCACGCGGCGGACTGCGTGACACTGCTGCTACCGCTCTGGAGGAAAGCGCAATGCATGCCCGCATTCGAGACGAGGACTGACTCCCCTGGGGAGACTCCAGAAGTACCCCAAGATCCATGTCAGCACTGGAGAGGAATCCTCAGGTTCCGGCCCCGACTCCACACAAGGCCTTAGGCCCCGGCATCGACGGGAGAGGAATCCCGAGAGGCCCCCGAGGAACTCGCATGGGGACTGGCCTTTCCTGAGGCCACCAGAGCGGGTCCCTGAGGTCCCCGTCGTAAGTCGAGAGCACCTGCCGCAACTCGAGAAAATCCAGGAGGTTTTGCCCTCCAGGCGAGATGAGGCCCATTTCCGCTGAGGCTTCTCGAGGCCAATCACATCTAACCAGTGGAACTTCCAAAGGGTCCTTCACACCATTGCTGCAACTCAAGAAGTTCCCCGACATACCCGTCTGCACTCGAGAGGAAGCACGTGGTGTCCCGCACACATCCAGGGGAGCCCCGTTTCCGCCTCCTAGCTCGAGATGAGGGATCCTTTCCCTGTTTCGTAGGGAAAGAATTCCCGGCGTTCCCGTCGCATCTCAAGAGGAGGCGCTCTCCACAGGAAAGGCGAGAGGAACTCCAGGGTCGTGCCACCATTTCAAGAGTCCCCCAGATGTGTCAGTCCATTCCAGAGGAACCTGTTTTCCCTGCACTGCCTTGACGTTCAAGCAGAGGATCGACTCCCACCACGTGTGCACGTGGGAAAGCCCTGTGGGAAAGCCTCGTGGAAAAGCCTCGTGGGAAAGACTCGAGGGAAATCCATAGATCCTTTGATCCACGCGGCGGACTGCGTGACACTGCTGCTACCGCTCTGGAGGAAAGCGCAATGAATGCCCGCATTCGAGACGAGGACTGACTCCCTGGGGAGACTCCAGACGTACCCCAAGATCCATGTCAGCACTGGAGAGGAATCCTCAGGTTCCGGCCCCGACTCCACACAAGGTCTTAGGCCCCGGCATCGACGGGAGAGGAATCCCGAGAGGCCCCCGAGGAACTCGCATGGGGACTGGCCTTTCCTGAGGCCACCAGAGCGGGTCCCTGAGGTCCCCGTCGTAAGTCGAGAGCACCTGCCGCAACTCGAGAAAATCCAGGAGGTTTTGCCCTCCAGGCGAGATGAGGCCCATTTCCGCTGAGGCTTCTCGAGGCCAATCACATCTAACCACTGGAACTTCCAAAGGGTCCTTCACACCCTTGCTGCAACTCAAGAAGTTCCCCGACATACCCGTCTCCACTCGAGAGGAAGCACGTGGGGTCCGGCACACATCCAGGGGAGCCCCGTTTCCACCTCCTAGCTCGAGATGAGGGATCCTTTCCCTGTTTCGTAGGGAAAGAATTCCCGGCGTTCCCGTCGCATCTCAAGAGGAGGCGCTCTCCACAGGAAAGGCGAGAGGAACTCCAGGGTCGTGCCACCATTCCAAGAGTCCCCCAGATGTGTCAGTCCATTCCAGAGGAACCTGTTTTCCCTGCACTGCCTTGATGTTCAAGCCGAGGATCGACTCCCACCACGTGTGCACGTGGGACAGCCTTGTGGGAAACCTCGTGGGAAAGCCTCATGGGAAAGACTCGAGGGAAAACCATAGATCCTTTGATCCACGCGGCGGACTGCGTGACACTGCTGCTACCGCTCTGGAGGAAAGCGCAATGAATGCCCGCATTCGAGACGAGGACTGACTCCCCTGGGGAGACTTCAAAAGTACCCCAAGATCCATGTCAGCACTGGAGAGGAATCCTCAGGTTCCGGCCCCGACTCCACACAAGGTCTTAGGCCCCGGCATCGACGGGAGAGGAATCCCGAGAGGCCCCCGAGGAACTCGCATGGGGACTGGCCTTTCCTGAGGCCACCAGAGCGGGTCCCTGAGGTCCCCGTCGTAAGTCGAGAGCACCTGCCGAAACTCGAGAAAATCCAGTAGGTTTTGCCCTCCAGGCGAGATGAGGCCCATTTCCGCTGAGGCTTCTCGAGGCTAATCACATCTAACCCCTGGAACTTCCAAAGGGTCCTTCACACCCTTGCTGCAACTCAAGTAGTTCCCCAACATACCCGTCTCCACTCGAGAGGAAGCACGTGGGGTCCCGCACACATCCAGGGGAGCCCCGTTTCCGCCTCCTAGCTCGAGATGAGGGATCCTTTCCCTGTTTCGTAGGGAAAGAATTCCCGGCGTTCCCGTCGCATCTCAAGAGGAGGCGCTCTCCACAGGAAAGGCGAGAGGAACTCCAGGGTCGTGCCACCATTCCAAGAGTCCCCCAGATGTGTCAGTCCATTCCAGAGGAACCTGTTTTCACTGCACTGCCTTGACGTTCAAGCCGAGGATCGACTCCCACCACGTGTCCACGTGGGACAGCCTCGGGGAAAGCCTCGTGGGAAAGACTCGAGGGAAAACCAAACATCCTTTGATCCACGCGGCGGACTGCGTTACACTGCTGCTACCGCTCTGGAGGAAAGCGCAATGCATGCCCGCATTCGAGACGAGGACTGACTCCCTGGGGAGACTCCAGAAGTACCCCAAGATCCATATCAGCACTGGAGAGGAATCCTCAGGTTCCGGCCCCGACTCCACACAAGGTCTTAGGCCCCGGCATCGACGGGAGAGGAATCCCGAGAGGCCCCCGAGGAACTCGCATGGGGACTGGCCTTTCCTGAGGCCACCAGAGCGGTTCCCCGAGGTCCCCGTCGTAAGTCGAGAGCACCTGCCGCAACTCGAGAAAATCCAGGAGGTTTTGCCCTCCAGACGAGACGAGGCCCATTTCCGCTGAGGCTTCTCGAGGCCAATCACATCTAACCACTGGAACTGCCAAAGGGTCCTTCACACCATGGCTGCAACTCAAGAAGTTCCCCGACATACCCGTCTGCACTCGAGAGGAAGCACGTGGTGTC
The DNA here is from genome assembly GCF_042477335.2 of Ovis canadensis. Classification (NCBI taxonomy): domain Eukaryota; kingdom Metazoa; phylum Chordata; class Mammalia; order Artiodactyla; family Bovidae; genus Ovis; species Ovis canadensis. The sequence goes on along the minus strand of NC_091258.1, from coordinate 6,782,564 downwards.
CCGCACACATCCAGGGGAGCCCCGTTTCCGCCTCCTAACTCGAGATGAGGGATCCTTTCCCTGTTTCGTAGGGAAAGAATTCCCGGCATTCCCGTCGCATCTCAAGAGGAGGCGCTCTCCACAGGAAAGGCGAGAGGAACTCCAGGGTCGTGCCACCATTCCAAGAGTCCCCCAAATGTGTCAGTCCATTCCAGAGGAACCTGTTTTCCCTGCACTGCCTTGACGTTCAAGCAGAGGATCGACTCCCACCACGTGTGCACGTGGGAAAGCCCTGTGGGAAAGCCTCGTGGGAAAGCCTCGTGGGAAAGACTCGAGGGAAAACCATAGATCCTTTGATCCACGCGGAGGACTGCGTGACACTGCTGCTACCGCTCTTGAGGAAAGCGCAATGCATGCCCGCATTCGAGACGAGGACTGACACCCCTGGGGAGACTCCAGACGTACCCCAAGATCCATGTCAGCACTGGAGAGGAATCCTCAGGTTCCGGCCCCGACTCCACACAAGGTCTTAGGCCCCGGCATCGACGGGAGAGGAATCCCGAGAGGCCCCCGAGGAACTCGCATGGGGACTGGCCTTTCCTGAGGCCACCAGAGCGGGTCCCTGAGGTCCCCGTCGTAAGTCGAGAGCACCTGCCGCAACTCGAGAAAATCCAGGAGGTTTTGCCCTCCAGGCGAGATGAGGCCCATTTCCGCTGAGGCTTCTCGAGGCTAATCACGTCTAACAACTGGAACTTCCAAAGGGTCCTTCACACCCTTGCTGCAACTCAAGAAGTTCCCCGACATACCCGTCTCCACTCGAGAGGAAGCACGTGGGTCCCACACACATCCAGGGGAGCCCCGTTTCCGCCTCCTAGCTCGAGATGAGGGATCCTTTCCCTGTTTCGTAGGGAAAGAATTCCCGGCGTTCCCGTCGCATCTCAATAGGAGGCGCTCTCCACAGGAAAGGCGAGAGGAACTCCAGGGTCGTGCCACCATTCCAAGAGTCCCCCAGATGTGTCAGTCCATTCCAGAGGAACCTGTTTTCCCTGCACTGCCTTGACGTTCAAGCCGAGGATCGACTCCCACCACGTGTGCACGTGGGACAGCCCTGTGGGAAAGCCTCGTGGGAAAGCCTCGTGGGAAAGACTCGAGGGAAAAACATAGATCCTTTGATCCACGCGGCGGACTGCGTGACACTGATGCTACCGCTCTGGAGGAAAGCGCAAGTGCATGCCCGCATTCGAGACGAGGACTGACTCCCCTGGGGAGACTCCAGAAGTACCCCAAGATCCATGTCAGCACTGGAGAGAAATCCTCAGGTTCCGGCCCCGACTCCACACAAGGTCTTAGGCCCCGGCATCGACGGGAGAGGAATCCCGAGACGCCCCCGAGGAACTCGCATGGGGACTGGCCTTTCCTGAGGCCACCAGAGCGGTTCCCTGAGGTCCCCGTCGTAAGTCGAGAGCACCTGCCGCAACTCCAGAAAATCCAGGAGGTTTTGCCCTCCAGGCGAGATGAGGCCCATTTCCGCTGAGGCTTCTCGAGGCCAATCATGTCTAACCACTGGAACTTCCAAAGGGTCCTTCACACCCTTGCTGCAACTCAAGAAGTTACCCGACATACCCGTCTGCACTCGAGAGGAAGCACGTGGTGTCCCGCACACATCCAGGGGAGCCCCGCTTCCGCCTCCTAGCTCGAGATGAGGGATCCTTTCCCTGTTTCGTAGGGAAAGAATTCCCGGCGTTCCCGTCGCATCTCAAGAGGAGGCGCTCTCCACAGGAAAGGCGAGAGGAACTCCAGGGTCATGCCACCATTCCAAGAGTCCCCCAGATGTGTCAGTCCATTCCAGAGGAACCTGTTTTCCCTGCACTGCCTTGACGTTCAAGCCGAGGATCGACTCCCACCACGTGTGCACGTGGGACAGCCCTGTGGGAAAGCCTCGTGGGAAAGCCTCGTGGGAAAGACTCGAGGGAAAACCATAGATCTTTTGATCCACGCGGCGGACTGCGTGCCACTGCTGCTACCTCTCTGGAGGAAAGCGCAAGTGCATGCCCGCATTCGAGACGAGGACTGACTCCCCTGGGGAGACTCCAGAAGTACCCCAAGATCCATGTCAGCACTGGAGAGGAATCCTCAGGTTCCGGCCCCGACTCCACACAAGGCCTTAGGCCCCGGCATCGACGGGAGAGGAATCCCCAGAGGCCCCCGAGGAACTCGCATGGGGACTGGCCTTTCCTGAGGCCACCAGAGCGGGTCCCTGAGGTCCCCGTCGTAAGTCGAGAGCACCTGCCGCAACTCGAGAAAATCCAGGAGGTTTTGCCCTCCAGGCGAGATGAGGCCCATTTCCGCTGAGGCTTCTCGAGGCTAATCACGTCTAACCACTGGAACTTCCAAAGGGTCCTTCACACCCTTGCTGCAACTCAAGAAGTTCCCCGACATACCCGTCTCCACTCGAGAGGAAGCACGTGGGGTCCTGCACACATCCAGGGGAGCCCCGTTTCCGCCTCCTAGCTCGAGATGAGGGATCCTTTCCCTGTTTCGTAGGGAAAGAATTCCCGGCGTTCCCGTCGCATCTCAAGAGGAGGCGCTCTCCACAGGAAAGGCGAGAGGAACTCCAGGGTCGTGCCACCATTCCAAGAGTCCCCCAGATGTGTCAGTCCATTCCAGACGAACCTGTTTTCCCTGCACTGCCTTGACGTTCAAGCAGAGGATCGACTCCCACCACGTGTGCACGTGGGAAAGCCCTGTGGGAAAGCCTCGTGGGAAAGCCTCGTAGGAAAGACTCGAGGGAAAAACATAGATCCTTTGATCCACGCGGCGGACTGCGTGACCCTGATGCTACCGCTCTGGAGGAAAGCGCAAGTGCATGCCCGCATTCGAGACGAGGACTGACTCCCCTGGGGAGACTCCAGAAGTACCCCAAGATCCATGTCAGCACTGGAGAGAAATCCTCAGGTTCCGGCACCGACTCCACACAAGGTCTTAGGCCCCGGCATCGACGGGAGAGGAATCCCGAGACGCCCCCGAGGAACTCGCATGGGGACTGGCCTTTCCTGAGGCCACCAGAGCGGTTCCCTGAGGTCCCCGTCGTAAGTCGAGAGCACCTGCCGCAACTCGAGAAAATCCAGGAGGTTTTGCCCTCCAGGCGAGATGAGGCCCATTTCCGCTGAGGCTTCTCGGGGCCAATCACGTCTAACCACTGGAACTTCCAAAGGGTCCTTCACACCCTTGCTGCAACTCAAGAAGTTCCCCGACATACCCGTCTGCACTCGAGAGGAAGCACGTGGTGTCCCGCACACATCCAGGGGAGCCCCGCTTCCGCCTCCTAGCTCGAGATGAGGGATCCTTTCCCTGTTTCGTAGGGAAAGAATTCCCGGCGTTCCCGTCGCATCTCAAGAGGAGGCGCTCTCCACAGGAAAGGCGAGAGGAACTACAGGGTCGTGCCACCATTCCAAGAGTCCCCCAGATGTGTCAGTCCATTCCAGAGGAACCTGTTTTCCCTGCACTGCCTTGACGTTCAAGCCGAGGATCGACTCCCACCACGTGTGCACGTGGGACAGCCCTGTGGGAAAGCCTCGTGGGAAAGCCTCGTGGGAAAGACTCGAGGGAAAACCATAGATCATTTGATCCACGCGGCGGACTGAGTGACACTGCTGCTACCGCTCTGGAGGAAAGCGCAAGTGCATGCATGCATTCGAGACGAGGACTGACTCCCCTGGGGAGACTCCAGAAGTACCCCAAGATCCATGTCAGCACTGGAGAGGAATCCTCAGGTTCCGGCCCTGACTCCACACAAGGTCTTAGGCCCCGGCATCGACGGGAGAGGAATCCCGAGAGGCCCCCGAGGAACTCGCATGGGGACTGGCCTTTCCTGAGGCCACCAGAGCGGTTCCCTGAGGTCACCGTCGTAAGTCGAGAGCACCTGCCGCAACTCGAGAAAATCCAGGAGGTTTTGCCCTCCAGGCGAGATGAGGCCCATTTCCGCTGAGGCTTCTCGAGGCCAATCACATCTAACCACTGGAACTTCCAAAGGGTCCTTCACACCCTTGCTACAACTCAAGAAGTTCCCCGACATACCCGTCTCCACTCGAGAGGAAGCACGTGCGGTCCCGCACACATCCAGGGGAGCCCCGTTTCCGCCTCCTAGCTCGAGATGAGGGATCCTTTCCCTGTTTCGTAGGGAAAGAATTCCCGGCGTTCCCGTCGCATCTCAAGAGGAGGCGCTCTCCACAGGAAAGGCGAGAGGAACTCCAGGGTCGAGACAGCATTCCAAGAGTCCCCCAGATGTGTCAGTCCATTCCAGAGGAACCTGTTTTCCCTGCACTGCCTTGACGTTCAAGCCAAGGATCGACTCCCACCCGTGTGCACGTGGGACAGCCCTGTGGGAAAGCCTCGTGGGAAAGCCTCGTGGGAAAGACTCGAGGGAAAACCATAGATCCTTTGATCCACGCGGCGGACTGCGTGACACTGCTGCTACCGCTCTGGAGGAAAGCGCAAGTGCATGCCCGCATTCGAGACGAGGACTGACTCCCCTGGGGAGACTCCAGAAGTACCCCAAGATCCATGTCAGCACTGGAGAGGAATCCTCAGGTTCCGGCCCCGACTCCACACAAGGTCTTAGGCCCGGGCATCAACGGGAGAGGAATCCCGAGAGGCCCCCGAGGAACTCGCATGGGGAATGGCCTTTCCTGAGGCCACCAGAGCGGGTCCCTGAGGTCCCCGTCGTAAGTCGAGAGCACCTGCCGCAACTCGAGAAAATCCAGGAGGTTTTGCCCTCCAGGCGAGATGAGGCCCATTTCCGCTGAGGCTTCTCGAGGCCAATCACATCTAACCACTGGAACTTCCAAAGGGTCCTTCACACCCTTGCTGCAACTCAGGAAGTTCCCCGACATACCCGTCTCCACTCGAGAGGAAGCACGTGGTGTCCCGCACACATCCAGGGGAGCCCCGTTTCCGCCTCCTAGCTCGAGATGAGGGATCCTTTCCCTGTTTCGTAGGGAAAGAATTCCCGGCGTTCCCGTCGCATCTCAAGAGGAGGCGCTCTCCACAGGAAAGGCGAGAGGAACTCCAGGGTCGTGCCACCATTCCAAGAGTCCCCCAGATGTGTCAGTCCATTCCAGACGAACCTGTTTTCCCTGCACTGCCTTGACGTTCAAGCCGAGGATCGACTCCCACCACGTGTCCACGTGGGACAGCCCTGTGGGAAAGCCTCGTGGGAAAGCCTCGTGGGAAAGACTCGAGGGAAAACCATAGATCTTTTGATCCACGCGGCGGACTGCGTGCCACTGCTGCTACCTCTCTGGAGGAAAGCGCAAGTGCATGCCCGCATTCGAGACGAGGACTGACTCCCCTGGGGAGACTCCAGAAGTACCCCAAGATCCATGTCAGCACTGGAGAGGAATCCTCAGGTTCCGGCCCCGACTCCACACAAGGCCTTAGGCCCAGGCATCGACGGTAGAGGAATCCCGAGAGGCTCCCGAGGAACTCGCATGGGGACTGGCCTTTCCTGAGGCCACCAGAGCGGGTCCCTGAGGTCCCCGTCGTAAGTCGAGAGCACTTGCCGCAACTCGAGAAAATCCAGGAGGTTTTGCCCTCCAGGCGATATGAGGCCCATTTCCGCTGAGGCTTCTCGAGGCTAATCACGTCTAACCACTGGAACTTCCAAAGGGTCCTTCACACCCTTGCTGCAACTCAAGAAGTTCCCCGACATACCCGTCTCCACTCGAGAGGAAGCACGTGGGGTCCCGCACACATCCAGGGGAGCCCCGTTTCCGCCTCCTAGCTCGAGATGAGGGATCCTTTCCCTGTTTCGTAGGGAAAGAATTCCCGGCGTTCCCGTCGCATCTCAAGAGGAGGCGCTCTCCACAGGAAAGTCGAGAGGAACTCCAGGATCGTGCCACCATTCCAAGAGTCCCCCAGATGTGTCAGTCCATTCCAGAGGAACCTGTTTTCCCTGCACTGCCTTGACGTTCAAGCCGAGGATCGACTCCCACCACGTGTGCACGTGGGACTGCCCTGTGGGAAAGCCTCGTGGGAAAGCCTCGTGGGAAAGTCTCGAGGGAAAACCATAGATCCTTTGATCCACGCGGCAGACTGCGTGACACTGCTGCTACCGCTCTGGAGGAAAGCGCAAGTGCATGCCCGCATTCGAGACGAGGACTGACTCCCCTGGGGAGACTCCAGAAGTACCCCAAGATCCATGTCAGCACTGGAGAGGAATCCTCAGGTTCCGGCCCCAACTCCACACAAGGTCTTAGGCCCCGGCATCGAAGGGAGAGGAATCCCGAGAGGCCCCCGAGGAACTCGCATGGGGACTGGCCTTTCCTGAGGCCACCAGAGCGGTTCCCTGAGGTCCCCGTCGTAAGTCGAGATCACCTGCCGCAACTCGAGAAAATCCAGGAGGTTTTGCCCTCCAGGCGAGATGAGGCTAATTTCCGCTGATGCTTCTCGAGGCTAATCATGTCTAAACACTGGAACTTCCAAAGGGTCCTTCACACCCTTGCTGCAACTCAAGAAGTTCCCCGACATACCTGTCTCCACTCGAGAGGAAGCACGTGGTGTCCCGCACACATCCAGGGGAGCCCCGTTTCCACCTCCTAGCTCGAGATGAGGGATTCTTTACCTGTTTCGTAGGGAAAGAATCCCCGGCGTTCCCGTCGCATCTCAAGAGGAGGCGCTCTCCACAGGAAAGGCGAGAGGAACTCCAGGGTCGTGCCACCATTCCAAGAGTCCCCCAGATGTGTCAGTCCATTCCAGAGGAACCTGTTTTCCCTGCACTGCCTTGACGTTCAAGCCGAGGATCGACTCCCACCACGTGTGCACGTGGGACAGCCCTGTGGGAAAGCCTCGTGGTAAAGCCTCGTGGGAAAGACTCGAGGGAAAACCATAGATCCTTTGATCCACGCGGCGGACTGCGTGACACTGCTGCTACCGCTCTGGAGGAAAGCGCAAGTGCATGCCCGCATTCGAGACGAGGACTGACTCCCCTGGGGAGACTCCAGAAGTACCCCAAGATCCATGTCAGCACTGGAGAGGAATCCTCAGGTTCCGGCCCCGACTCCACACAAGGTCTTAGGCCCCGGATTCGACGGGAGAGGAATCCCGAGAGGCCCCCGAGGAACTCGCATGGGGACTGGCCTTTCCTGAGGCCACCAGAGCGGGTCCCTGAGGTCCCCGTCGTAAGTCGAGAGCACCTGCCGCAATTCGAGAAAATCCAGGAGGTTTTGCCCTCCAGGCGAGATGAGGCCCATTTCCGCTGAGGCTTCTCGAGGCCAATCACATCTAACCACTGGAACTTCCAAAGGGTCCTTCACACCCTTGCTGCAACTCAAGAAGATCCCCGACATACCCGACTGCACTCGAGAGGAAGCACATGGTGTCCCGCACACATCCAGGGGAGCCCCGTTTCCACCTCCTAGCTCGAGATGAGGGATCCTTTCCCTGTTTCGTAGGGAAAGAATTCCCGGCGTTCCCGTCGCATCTCAAGAGGAGGCGCTCTCCACAGGAAAGGCGAGAGGAACTCCAGGGTCATGCCACCATTCCAAGAGTCCCCCAGATGTGTCAGTCCATTCCAGAGGAACCTGTTTTCCCTGCACTGCCTTGACGTTCAAGCCGAGGATGGACTCCCACCACGTGTGCACGTGGGACAGCCCTGTGGGAAAACCTCGTGGGAAAGCCTCGTGGGAAAGACTCGAGGGAAAACCATAGATCCTTTGATCCACGCGGCGGACTGAGTGACACTGCTGCTACCGCTCTGGAGGAAAGCGCAAGTGCATGCATGCATTCGAGACGAGGACTGACTCCCCTGGGGAGACTCCAGAAGTACCCCAAGATCCATGGCAGCACTGGAGAGGAATCCTCAGGTTCCGGCCCTGACTCCACACAAGGTCTTAGGCCCCGGCATCGACGGGAGAGGAATCCCGAGAGGCCCCCGAGGAACTCGCATGGGGACTGGCCTTTCCTGAGGCCACCAGACCGGTTCCCTGAGGTCCCCGTCGTAAGTCGAGAGCACCTGCCGCAACTCGAGAAAATCCAGGAGGTTTTGCCCTCCAGGCGAGATGAGGCCCATTTCCGCTGAGGCTTCTCGAGGCCAATCACATCTAACCACTGGAACTTCCAAAGGGTCCTTCACACCCTTGCTGCAACTCAAGAAGTTCCCCGACATACCCGTCTCCACTCGAGAGGAAGCACGTGGTGTCCCGCACACATCCAGGGGAGCCCCGTTTCCGCCTCCTAGCTCGAGATGAGGGATCCTTTACCTGTTTCGTATGGAAAGAATTCCCGGCGTTCCCGTCGCATCTCAAGAGGAGGCGCTCTCCACAGGAAAGGCGAGATGAACTCCAGGGTCGTGCCACCATTCCAAGAGTCCCCCAGATGTGTCAGTCCATTCCAGAGGAACCTGTTTTCCCTGCACTGCCTTGACGTTCAAGCCGAGGATCGACTCCCACCACGTGTGCACGTGGGACAGCCCTGTGGGAAAGCCTCGTGGGAAAGCCTCGTGGGAAAGACTCGAGGGAAAACCATAGATCCTTTGATCCACGCGGCGGACTGCGTGACACTGCTGCTACCGCTCTGGAGGAAAGCGCAAGTGCATGCCCGCATTCGAGACGAGGACTGACTCCCTTGGGGAGACTCCAGAAGTACCCCAAGATCCACGTCAGCACTGGAGAGGAATCCTCAGGTTCCGGCCCCGACTCCACACAAAGTCTTAGGCCCCGGCATCGACGGGAGAGGGATCCCGAGAGGCCCCCGAGGAACTCGCAAGGGGACTGGCTTTTCCTGAGGCCACCAGAGCGGGTCCCTGAGGTCCCCGTCGTAAGTCGAGAGCACCTGCCGCAACTCGAGAAAATCCAGGAGCTTTTACCCTCCAGGCGAGATGAGGCTCATTTCCGCTGAGGCTTCTCGAGGCTAATCACGTCTAAACCTTGGAACTTCCAAAGGGTCCTTCACACCCTTGCTGCAACTCAAGAAGTTCCCCGACATACCCGTCTGCACTCGAGAGGAAGCACTTAGGGTCCCGCACACATCCAGGGGAGCCCCGTTTCCGCCTCCTAGCTCGAGATGAGGGATCCTTTCCATGTTTCGTAGGGAAAAAATTCCCGGCGTTCCCGTCGCATCTCAAGAGGAGGCGCTCTCCACAGGAAAGGCGAGAGGAACTCCAGGGTCGTGCCACCATTCCAAGAGTCCCCCAGATGTATCAGTCCATTCCAGAGGAACCTGTTTTCCCTGCACTGCCTTGACGTTCAAGCCGAGGATCGACTCCCACCACGTGTGCACGTGGGACAGCCCTGTGGGAAAGCCTCGTGGGAAAGCCTCGTCGGAAAGACTCGAGGGAAAACCTTAGATCCTTTGATCCACGCGGCGGACTGCGTGACACTGCTGCTACCGCTCTGGAGGAAAGCGCAAGTGCATGCCCGCATTCGAGACGAGGACTGACTCCCCTGGGGAGACTCCAGAAGTACCCCAAGATCCATGGCAGCACTGGAGAGGAATCCTCAGGTTCCGGCCCCGACTCCACACAAGGTCTTAGGCCCCGGCATCGACGGGAGAAGAATCCCGAGAGGCCCCCGAGGAACTCGCATGGGGACTGGCCTTTCCTGAGGCCACCAGAGCGGGTCCCTGAGGTCCCCGTCGTAAGTCGAGAGCACCTGCCGCAACTCGAGTAAATCCAGGAGGTTTTGCCCTCCAGGCGAGATTAGGCCCATTTCCGCTGAGGCTTCTCGAGGCCAATCACGTCTAACCACTGGAACTTCCAAAGGGTCCTTCACACCCTTGCTGCAACTCAAGAAGTTCCCCGACATACCCGTCTCCACTCGAGAGGAAGCACGTGGTGTCCCGCACACATCCAGGGGAGCCCCGTTTCCGCCTCCTATCTCGAGATGAGGGATCCTTTCCCTGTTTCGTAGGGAAAGAATTCCCGGCGTTCCCGTCGCATCCCAAGAGGAGGCGCTCTCCACAGGAAAGGCGAGAGGAACTCCAGGGTCATGCCACCATTCCAAGAGTCCCCCAGATGTGTCAGTCCATTCCAGACGAACCTGTTTTCCCTGCACTGCCTTGACGTTCAAGCCGAGGATCGACTCCCACCACGTGTGCACGTGGGACAGCCCTGTGGGAAAGCCTCGTGGGAAAGACTCGAGGGAAAACCATAGATCCTTTGATCCACGCGGCGGACTGCGTGACAATGCTGCTACCGCTCTGGAGGAAAGCGCAAGTGCATGCCTGCATTCGAGACGAGGACTGACTCCCCTGGGGAGACTCCAGAAGTACCCCAAGATCCACGTCAGCACTGGAGAGGAATCCTCAGGTTCCGGCCCTGACGCCACACAAGGTCTTAGGCCCCGGCATCGATGGGAGAGGGATCCCGAGAGGCCCCCGAGGAACTCGCATGGGGAATGGCTTTTCCTGAAGCCACCAGAGCGGGTCCCGGAGGTCCCCGTCGTAAGTCGAGATCACCTGCCGCAACTCGAGAAAATCCAGGAGCTTTTGCCCTCCAGGCGAGATGAGGCTCATTTCCGCTGAGGCTTCTCGAGGCTAATCACGTCTAAACACTGGAACTTCAAAGGGTCCTTCACACCCTTGCTGCAACTCAAGAAGTTCCCCGACATACAGGTCTGCACTCGAGAGGAAGCACGTGGTGTCCCGCACACATCCAGGGGAGCCCCGTTTCCGCCTCCTAGCTCGAGATGAGGGATCCTTTCCCTGTTTCGTAGGGAAAGAATTCCCGGCGTTCCCGTCGCATCTCAAGAGGAGGCGCTCTCCACAGGAAAGGCGAGAGGAACGCCAGGGTCGTGCCACCATTCCAAGAGTCCCCCAGATGTGTCAGTCCATTCCAGAGGAACCTGTTTTCCCTGCACTGCCTTGACGTTCAAGCCGAGGATCGACTCCCACCACGTGTGCACGTGGGACAGCCCTGTGGGAAAGCCTCTTGGGAAAGCCTCGTGGGAAAGACTCGAGGGAAAACCATAGATCCTTTGATCCACGCGGCGGACTGCGTGACACTGCTGCTACCGCTCTGGAGGAAAGCGCAAGTGCATGCCCGCATTCGAGACGAGGACTGACTCCCCTTGGGAGACTCCAGAAGTACCCCAAGATCCATGTCAGCACTGGAGAGGAATCCTCAGGTTCCGGCCCCGACTCCACACAAGGTCTTAGGCCCCGGCATCGACGGGAGAGGAATCCCGAGAGGCCCCCGAGGAACTCGCATGGGGACTGGCCTTTCCTGAGGCCACCAGAGCGGGTCCCTGAGGTCCCCGTCGTAAGTCGAGATCACCTGCCGCAACTCGAGAAAATCCAGGAGGTTTTGCCCTCCAGGCGAGATGAGGCCCATTTCCGCTGAGGCTTCTCGAGGCCAATCAGATCTAACCACTGGAACTTCCAAAGGGTCCTTCACACCCTTGCTGCAACTCAAGAAGTTCCCCGACATACCCGTCTGCACTCGAGAGGAAGCACGTGGTGTCCCGCACACATCCAGGGGAGCCCCGTTTCCGCCTCCTAGCTCGAGATGAGGGATCCTTTCCCTGTTTCGTAGGGAAAGAATTCCCGGCGTTCCCGTCGCATCTCAAGAGGAGGCGCTCTCCGCAGGAAAGGCGAGAGGAACTCCAGGGTCATGCCACCATTCCAAGAGTCCCCCAGATATGTCAGTCCATTCCAGTGGAACCTGTTTTCCCTGCACTGCCTTGACGTTCAAGCCGAGGATCGACTCCCACCACGTGTGCACGTGGGACAGCCCTGTGGGAAAGCCTCGTGGGAAAGCCTCGTGGGAAAGCCTCGTGGGAAAGACTCGAGGGAAAACCATAGATCCTTTGATCCACGCGGCGGACTGCGTGACACTGCTGCTACCGCTCTGGAGGAAAGCGCAAGTGCATGCCCGCATTCCAGACGAGGACTGACTCCCCTGGGGACCATCCAGAAGTACCCCAAGATCCACGTCAGCACTGGAGAGGAATCCTCAGGTTCCGGCCCCGACTCCACACAAGGTCTTAGGCCCCGGCATCGACGGGAGAGGGATCCCGAGTGGCCCCCGAGGTACTCGCATGGGGACTGGCTTTTCCTGAGGCCACCAGAGCGGGTCCCTGAGGTCCCCGTCGTAAGTCGAGATCACCTGCCGCAACTCGAGAAAATCCAGGAGCTTTTGCCCTCCAGGCGAGATGAGGCTCATTTCCGCTGAGGCTTCTCGAGGCTAATCACGTCTAAACCCTGGAACTTCCAAAGGGTCCTTCACACCCTTGCTGCAACTCAAGAAGTTCCCCGACATACCCGTCTGCACTCGAGAGGAAGCACGTAGGGTCCCGCACACATCCAGGGGAGCCCCGTTTCCGCCTCCTAGCTCGAGATGAGGGATCCTTTCCCTGTTTCGTAGGGAAAAAATTCCCGGCGTTCCCGTCGCATCTCAAGAGGAGGCGCTCTCCACAGGAAAGGCGAGAGGAACTCCAGGGTCGTGCCACCATTCCAAGAGGCCCCAGATGTGTCAGTCCATTCCAGAGGAACCTGTTTTCCCTGCACTGCCTTGACGTTCAAGCCGAGGATCGACTCCCACCACGTGTGCACGTGGGACAGCCCTGTGGGAAAGCCTCTTGGGAAAGCCTCGTGGGAAAGACTCGAGGGAAAACCATAGATCCTTTGATCCACGCGGCGGACTGCGTGACACTGCTGCTACCGCTCTGGAGGAAAGTGCAAGTGCATGCCCGCATTCGAGACGAGGACTGACTCCCCTGGGGAGACTCCAGAAGTACCCCAAGATCCATGTCAGCACTGGAGAGGAATCCTCAGGTTCCGGCCCCGACTCCACACAAGGTCTTAGGCCCCGGCATCGACGGGAGAGGAATCCCGAGAGGCCCCCGAGGAACTCGCATGGGGACTGGCCTTTCCTGAGGCCACCAGAGCGGGTCCCTGAGGTCCCCGTCGTAAGTCGAGAGCACCTGCCGCAACTCGAGAAAATCCAGGAGGTTTTGCCCTCCAGGCGAGATGAGGCCCATTTCCGCTGAGGCTTCTCGAGGCCAATCACATCTAACCACTGGAACTTCCAAAGGGTCCTTCACACCCTTGCTGCAACTCAAGAAGTTCCCCGACATACCCGTCTCCACTCGAGGGGAAGCACGTGGGGTCCCGCACACATCCAGGGGAGCCCCGTTTCCGCCTCCTAGCTCGAGATGAGGGATCCTTTCCCTGTTTCATAGGGAAAGAATTCCCGGCGTTCCCGTCGCATCTCAAGAGGAGGCGCTCTCCACAGGAAAGGCGAGAGGAACTCCAGGGTCATGCCACCATTCCAAGAGTCCCCCAGATGTGTCAGTCCATTCCAGAGGAACCTGTTTTCACTGCACTGCCTTGACGTTCAAGCCGAGGATCTACTCCCACCACGTGTGCACGTGGGACAGCCCTGTGGGAAAGCCTCGTGGGAAAGCCTCGTGGGAAAGACTCGAGGGAAAACCATAGATCCTTTGATCCACGCGGAGGACTGCGTGACACTGCTCCTACCGCTCTGGAGGAAAGCGCAAGTGCATGCCCGCATTCGAGACGAGGACTGACTCCCCTGGGGAGACTCCAGAAGTACCCCAAGATCCATGTCAGCACTGGAGAGGAATCCTCAGGTTCCGGCCCCGACTCCACACAAGGTCTTAGGCCCCGGCATCGACGGGAGAGGAATCCCGAGAGGCCCCCGAGGAACTCGCATGGGGACTGGCCTTTCCTGAGGCCACCAGAGCGGGTCCCTGAGGTCCCCGTCATAAGTCGAGAGCACCTGGCGCAACTCGAGAAAATCCAGGAGGTTTTGCCCTCCAGGCGAGATGAGGCCCATTTCCTCTGAGGCTTCTCGAGGCCAATCACATCTAACCACTGGAACTTCCAAAGGGTCCTTCACACCCTTGCTGCAACTCAAGAAGTTCCCCGACATACAAGTCTGCACTCGAGAGGAAGCACGTGGTGTCCCGCACACATCCAGGGGAGCCCCGTTTCCGCCTCCTAGCTCGAGATGAGGGATCCCTTCCCTGTTTCGTAGGGAAAGAATTCCCGGCGTTCCCGTCGCATCTCAAGAGGAGGCGCTCTCCACAGGAAAGGCGAGAGGAACTCCAGGGTCATGCCACCATTCCAAGAGTCCCCCAGATGTGTCAGTCCATTCCAGTGGAACCTGTTTTCCCTGCACTGCCTTGACGTTCAAGCCGAGGATCGACTCCCACCACGTGTGCACGTGGGACAGCCCTGTGGGAAAGCCTCGTGGGAAAGCCTCGTGGGAAAGACTCGAGGGAAAACCATAGATCCTTTGATCCACGCGGCGGACTGCGTGACACTGCTGCTACCGCTCTGGAGGAAAGCGCAAGTGCATGCCCGCTTTCGAGACGAGCACTGACTCCCCTGGGGAGACTCCAGAAGTACCCCAAGATCCATGTCAGCACTGGAGAGGAATCCTCAGGTTCCGGCCCCGACTCCACACAAGGTCTTAGGCCCCCGCATCGACGGGAGAGGAATCCCGAGAGGCCCCCGAGGAACTCGCATGGGGACTGGCCTTTCCTGAGGCCACCAGAGCGGGTCCCTGAGGTCCCCGTCGTAAGTCGAGAGCACCTGCCGCAACTCGAGAAAATCCAGGAGGTTTTGCCCTCCAGGCGAGATGAGGCCCATTTCCGCTGAGGCTTCTCGAGGCCAATCACGTCTAACCACTGGAACTTCCAAAGGGTCCTTCACACACTTGCTGCAACTCAAGAAGTTACCCGACATACCCGTCTCCACTCGAGAGGAAGCTCGTGGTGTCCCCCACACATCCAGGGGAGCCCCGTTTCCGCCTCCTAGCTCGAGATGAGGGATCCTTTCCCTGTTTTGTAGGGAAAGAATTCCCGGCGTTCCCGTCGCATCTCAAGAGGAGGCGCTCTCCACAGGAAAGGCGAGAGGAACTCCAGGGTCATGCCACCATGCCAAGAGTCCCCCAGATGTGTCAGTCCATTCCAGAGGAACCTGTTTTCCCTGCACTGCCTTGACGTTCAAGCCGAGGATCGACTCCCACCACGTGTGCACGTGGGACAGCCCTGTGGGAAAGCCTCGTGGGAAAGACTCGAGGGAAAACCTTAGATCCTTTGATCCACGCGGCGGACTGCGTGACACTGCTGCTACCGCTCTGGAGGAAAGCGCAAGTGCATGCCCGCATTCGAGACGAGGACTGACTCCCCTGGGGAGACTCCAGAAGTACCCCAAGATCCATGGCAGCACTGGAGAGGAATCCTCAGGTTCCGGCCCCGACTCCACACAAGGTCTTAGGCCCCGGCATCGACGGGAGAGGAATCCCGAGAGGCCCCCGAGGAACTTGCATGGGGACTGGCCTTCCTGAGGCCACCAGAGCGGGTCCCTGAGGTCCCCGTCGTAAGTCGAGAGCACCTGCCGCAACTCGAGTAAATCCAGGAGGTTTTGCCCTCCAGGCGAGATGAGGCCCATTTCCGCTGAGGCTTCTCGAGGCCAATCACGTCTAACCACTGGAACTTCCAAAGGGTCCTTCACACCCTTGCTGCAACTCAAGAAGTTCCCCGACATATCCGTCTCCACTCGAGAGGAAGCACGTGGTGTCCCGCACACATCCAGGGGAGCCCCGTTTCCGCCTCCTATCTCGAGATGAGGGATCCTTTCCCTGTTTCGTAGGGAAAGAATTCCCGGCGTTCCAGTCGCATCCCAAGAGGAGGCGCTCTCCACAGGAAAGGCGAGAGGAACTCCAGGGTCATGCCACCATTCCAAGAGTCCCCCAGATGTGTCAGTCCATTCCAGACGAACCTGTTTTCCCTGCATTGCCTTGACGTTCAAGCCGAGGATCGACTCCCACCACGTGTGCACGTGGGACAGCCCTGTGGGAAAGCCTCGTGGGAAAGACTCGAGGGAAAAACATAGATCCTTTGATCCACGCGGCGGACTGCGTGACAATGCTGCTACCGCTCTGGAGGAAAGCGCAAGTGCATGCCTGCATTCGAGACGAGGACTGACTCCCCTGGGGAGACTCCAGAAGTACCCCAAGATCCACGTCAGCACTGGAGAGGAATCCTCAGGTTCCGGCCCTGACGCCACACAAGGTCTTAGGCCCCGGCATCGATGGGAGAGGGATCCCGAGAGGCCCCCGAGGAACTCGCATGGGGAATGGCTTTTCCTGAAGCCACCAGAGCGGGTCCCTGAGGTCCCCGTCGTAAGTCGAGAGCACCTGCCGCAACTCGAGTAAATCCAGGAGGTTTTGCCCTCCAGGCGAGATGAGGCCCATTTCCGCTGAGGCTTCTCGAGGCCAATCACGTCTAACCACTGGAACTTCCAAAGGGTCCTTCACACCCTTGCTGCAACTCAAGAAGTTCCCCGACATACCCGTCTCCACTCGAGAGGAAGCACGTGGTGTCCCGCACACATCCAGGGGAGCCCCGTTTCCGCCTCCTATCTCGAGATGAGGGATCCTTTCCCTGTTTCGTAGGGAAAGAATTCCCGGCGTTCCCGTCGCATCTCAAGAGGAGGCGCTCTCCACAGGAAAGGCGAGAGGAACTCCAGGGTCATGCCACCATTCCAAGAGTCCCCCAGATGTGTCAGTCCATTCCAGACGAACCTGTTTTCCCTGCACTGCCTTGACGTTCAAGCCGAGGATCGACTCCCACCACGTGTGCACGTGGGACAGCCCTGTGGGAAAGCCTCGTGGGAAAGACTCGAGGGAAAACCATAGATCCTTTGATCCACGCGGCGGACTGCGTGACACTGCTGCTACCGCTCTGGAGGAAAGCGCAAGTGCATGCCCGCATTCGAGACGAGGACTGACTCCCCTGGGGAGACTCCAGAAGTACCCCAAGATCCATGTCAGCACTGGAGAGGAATCCTCAGGTTCCGGCCCTGACTCCACACAAGGTCTTAGGCCCCGGCATCGACGGGAGAGGAATCCCGAGAGGCCCCCGAGGAACTCGCATGGGGACTGGCCTTTCCTGAGGCCACCAGAGCGGGTCCCTGAGGTCCCCGTCGTAAGTCGAGATCACCTGCCGCAACTCGAGAAAATCCAGGAGGTTTTGCCCTCCAGGCGAGATGAGGCCCATTTCCGCTGAGGCTTCTCGAGGCCAATCACATCTAACCACTGGAACTTCCAAAGGGTCCTTCACACCCTTGCTGCAACTCAAGAAGTTCCCCGACATACCCGTCTGCACTCGAGAGGAAGCACGTGGTGTCCCGCACACATCCAGGGGAGCCCCGTTTCCGCCTCCTAGCTCGAGATGAGGGATCCTTTCCCTGTTTCGTAGGGAAAGAATTCCCGGCGTTCCCGTCGCATCTCAAGAGGAGGCGCTCTCCGCAGGAAAGGCGAGAGGAACTCCAGGGTCATGCCACCATTCCAAGAGTCCCCCAGATATGTCAGTCCATTCCAGTGGAACCTGTTTTCCCTGCACTGCCTTGACGTTCAAGCCGAGGATCGACTCCCACCACGTGTGCACGTGGGACAGCCCTGTGGGAAAGCCTCGTGGGAAAGACTCGAGGGAAAAACTTAGATCCTTTGATCCACGCGGCGGACTGCGTGACACTGCTGCTACCGCTCTGGAGGAAAGCGCAAGTGCATGCCCGCATTCGAGACGAGGACTGACTCCCCTGGGGAGACTCCAGAAGTACCCCAAGATCCATGTCAGCACTGGAGAGGAATCCTCAGGTTCCGGCCCCGACTCCACACAAGGTCTTAGGCCCCGGCATCGATGGGAGAGGAATACCGAGACACCCCCGAGGAACTCGCATGGGGACTGGCCTTTCCTGAGGCCACCAGAGCGGTCCCCTGAGCTCCCCGTCGTAAGTCGAGAGCACCTGCCGCAACTCGAGAAAATCCAGGAGGTTTTGCCCTCCAGGCGAGATGAGGCCCATTTCCGCTGAGGCTTCTCGAGGCCAATCACATCTAACCACTGGAACTTCCAAAGGGTCCTTCACACCATTGCTGCAACTCAAGAAGTTCCCCGACATACCCGTCTCCACTCGAGAGGAAGCACGTGGGGTCCCGCACACATCCAGGGGAGCCCCGTTTCCGCCTCCTAGCTCGATATGAGGGATCCTTTCCCTGTTTCGTAGGGAAAGAATTCCCGGCGTTCCCGTCGCATCTCAAGAGGAGGCGCTCTCCACAGGAAAGGCGAGAGGAACTCCAGGGTCGTGCCACCATTCCAAGAGTCCCCCAGATGTGTCAGTCCATTCCAGAGGAACCTGTTTTCCCTGCACTGACTTGACGTTCAAGCCGAGGATCGACTCCCACCACGTGTGCACGTGGGACAGCCCTGTTGGAAAGCCTCGTGGGAAAGCCTCGTGGGAAAGACTCGAGGGAAAACCATAGATCCTTTGATCCACGCGGCGGACTGCGTGACACTGCTGCTACCGCTCTGGAGGAAAGCGCAAGTGCATGCCCGCATTCGAGACGAGGACTGACTCTCCTGGGGAGACTCCAGAAGTACCCCAAGATCCATGTCAGCACTGGAGAGGAATCCTCAGGTTCCGGCCCCGACTCCACACAAGGTCTTGGCCCCGGCATCGACGGGAGAGGAATCCCGAGAGGCCCCCGAGGAACTCGCATGGGGACTGGCCTTTCCTGAGGCCACCAGAGCGGGTCCCTGAGGTCCCCGTCGTAAGTCGAGAGCACCTGCCGCAACTCGAGAAAATCCAGGAGGTTTTGCCCTCCAGGCGAGATGAGGCCCATTTCCGCTGAGGCTTCTCGAGGCCAATCACATCTAACCACTGGAACTTCCAAAGGGTCCTTCACACCCTTGCTGCAACTCAAGAAGTTCCCCGACATACCCGTCTGCACTCGAGAGGAAGCACGTGGTGTCCCGCACACATCCAGGGGAGCCCCGTTTCCGCCTCCTAGCTCGAGATGAGGGATCCTTTCCCTGTTTCGTAGGGAAAGAATTCCCGGCTTTCCCGTCGCATCTCAAGAGGAGGTGCTCTCCACAGGAAAGGCGAGAGGAACTCCAGGGTCATGCCACCATTCCAAGAGTCCCCCAGATGTGTCAGTCCATTCCAGAGGAACCTGTTTTCCCTGCACTGCCTTGACGTTCAAACCGAGGATCGACTCACACCACGTGTGCACGTGGGACAGCCCTGTGGGAAAGCCTCGTGGGAAAGACTCGAGGGAAAAACTTAGATCCTTTGATCCACGCGGCGGACTGCGTGACACTGCTGCTACCGCTCTGGAGGAAAGCGCAAGTGCATGCCCGCATTCGAGACGAGGACTGACTCCCCTGGGGAGACTCCAGAAGTACCCCAAGATCCATGTCAGTACTGGAGAGGAATCCTCAGGTTCCGGCCCCGACTCCACACAAGGTCTTAGGCCCCGGCATCGACGGGAGAGGGATCCTGAGAGGCCCCCGAGGAACTCGCATGGGGACTGGCTTTTCCTGAGGCCAACAGAGCGGGTCCCTGAGGTCCCCGTCGTAAGTCGAGATCACCTGCCGCAACTCGAGAAAATCCAGGAGCTTTTGCCCTCCAGGCGAGATGAGGCTCATTTCCGCTGAGGCTTCTCGAGGCTAATCACGTCTAAACACTGGAACTTCCAAAGGGTCCTTCACACCCTTGCTGCAACTCAAGATGTTCCCCGACATACCCGTCTGCACTCGAGAGGAAGCAAGTGGGGTCCCGCACACATCCAGGGGAGCCCCGTTTCCGCCTCCTAGCTCGAGATGAGGGATCCTTTCCCTGTTTCGTAGGGAAAGAATTCCCGGCGTTCCCGTCGCATCTCAAGAGGAGGCGCTCTCCACAGGAAAGGCGAGAGGAACTCCAGGGTCGTGCCACCATTCCAAGAGTCCCCCAGATGTGTCAGTCCATTCCAGAGGAACCTGTTTTCCCTGCACTGCCTTGACGTTCAAGCCGAGGATCGACTCCCACCACGTGTGCACGTGGGACAGCCCTGTGGGAAAGCCTCGTGGGAAAGCCTCGTGGGAAAGACTCGAGGGAAAACCATAGATCCTTTGATCCACGCGGCGGACTGCGTGACACTATTGCTACCGCTCTGGAGGAAAGCGCAAGTGCATGCCCGCATTCGAGACGAGGACTGACTCCCCTGGGGAGACTCCAGAAGTACCCCAAGATCCATGTCAGCACTGGAGAGGAATCCTCAGGTTCCGGCCCCGACTCCACAAAAGGTCTTAGGCCCCGGCATCGATGGGAGAGGAATACCGAGACGCCCCCGAGGAACTCGCATGGGGACTGGCCTTTCCTGAGGCCACCAGAGCGGTTCCCTGAGGTCCCCGTCGTAAGTCGAGAGCACCTGCCGCAACTCGAGAAAATCCAGGAGGTTTTGCCCTCCAGGCGAGATGAGTCCCATTTCCGCTGAGGCTTCTCGAGGCCAATCACATCTAACGACTGGAACTTCCAAAGGGTCCTTCACACCCTTGCTGCAACTCAAGAATTCCCCGACATACCCGTCTCAACTCGAGGGGAAGCACGTGGGGTCCCGCACACATCCAGGGGAGCCCGGTTTCCGCCTCCTAGCTCGAGATGAGGGATCCTTTCCCTGTTTCGTAGGGAAAGAATTCCCGGCGTTCCCGTCGCATCTCAAGAGGAGGCGCTCTCCACAGGAAAGGCGAGAGGAACTCCAGCGTCGTGCCACCATTCCAAGAGTCCCCCAGATGTGTCAGTCCATTCCAGAGGAACCTGTTTTCCCTGCACTGCCTTGACGTTCAAGCCGAGGATCGACTCCCACCCCGTGTGCACGTGGGACAGCCCTGTGGGAAAGCCTCGTGGGAAAGCCTCGTGGGAAAGACTCGAGGGAAACCATAGATCCTTTGTTCCACGCGGCGGACTGCGTGACACTATTGCTACCGCTCTGGAGGAAAGCGCAAGTGCAGCCCGCATTCGAGACGAGGACTGACTCCCCTGGGGAGACTCCAGAAGTACCCCAAGATCCATGTCAGCACTGGAGAGGAATCCTCAGGTTCCGGCCCCGACTCCACAGAAGGTCTTAGGCCCCGGCATCGATGGGAGAGGAATACCGAGACGCCCCCGAGGAACTCGCATGGGGACTGGCCTTTCCTGAGGCCACCAGAGCGGTTCCCTGAGGTTCCCGTCGTAAGTCGAGAGCACCTGCCGCAACTCGAGAAAATCCAGGAGGTTTTGCCCTCCAGGCGAGATGAGTCCCATTTCCGCTGAGGCTTCTCGAGGCCAATCACATCTAACCACTGGAACTTCCAAAGGGTCCTTCACACCCTTGCTGCAACTCAAGAATTCCCCGACATACCCGTCTCAACTGGAGGGGAAGCACGTGGGGTCCCGCACACATCCAGGGGAGCCCGGTTTCCGCCTCCTAGCTCGAGATGAGGGATCCTTTCCCTGTTTCGTAGGGAAAGAATTCCCGGCGTTCCCGTCGCATCTCAAGAGGAGGCGCTCTCCACAGGAAAGGCGAGAGGAACTCCAGCGTCGTGCCACCATTGCAAGAGTCCCCCAGATGTGTCAGTCCATTCCAGAGGAACCTGTTTTCCCTGCACTGCCTTGACGTTCAAGCCGAGGATCGACTCCCACCCCGTGTGCACGTGGGACAGCCCTGTGGGAAAGCCTCGTGGGAAAGCCTCGTGGGAAAGACTCGAGGGAAACCATAGATCCTTTGTTCCACGCGGCGGACTGCGTGACACTATTGCTACCGCTCTGGAGGAAAGCGCAAGTGCATGCCCGCATTCGAGACAAGGACTGACTCCCCTGGGGAGACTCCAGAAGTACCCCAAGATCCATGTCAGCACTGGAGAGGAATCCTCAGGTTCCGGCCCCGACTCCACAGAAGGTCTTAGGCCCCGGCATCGATGGGAGAGGAATACCGAGACGCCCCCGAGGAACTCGCATGGGGACTGGCCTTTCCTGAGGCCACCAGAGCGGTTCCCTGATGTCCCCGTCGTAAGTCGAGAGCACCTGCCGCAACTCGAGAAAATCCAGGAGGTTTTGCCCTCCAGGCGAGATGAGGCCCATTTCCGCTGAGGCTTCTCGAGGCAAATCACGTCTAACCACTGGAACTTCCAAAGGGTCCTTCACACCCTTGCTGCAACTCAAGAAGTTCCCCGACATACCCGTCTCCACTCGAGAGGAAGCTCGTGGTGTCCCGCACACATCCAGGGGAGCCCCGTTTCCGCCTCCTAGCTCGAGATGAGGGATCCTTTCCCTGTTTCGTAGGGAAAGAATTCCCGTCGTTCCCGTCGCATCTCAAGAGGAGGCGCTCTCCACAGGAAAGGCGAGAGGAACTCCAGGGTCATGCCACCATGCCAAGAGTCCCCCAGATGTGTCAGTCCATTCCAGAGGAACCTGTTTTCCCTGCACTGCCTTGACGTTCAAGCCGAGGATCGACTCCCACCACGTGTGCACGTGGGACAGCCCTGTGGGAAAGCCTCGTGGGAAAGACTCGAGGGAAAACCTTAGATCCTTTGATCCACGCGGCGGACTGCGTGACACTGCTGCTACCGCTCTGGAGGAAAGCGCAAGTGTATGCCCGCATTCGAGACGAGGACTGACTCCCCTGGGGACACTCCAGAAGTACCCCAAGATCCATGTCAGCACTGGAGAGGAATCCTCAGATTCCGGCCCCGACTCCACACAAGGTCTTAGGCCCCGGCATCGACGGGAGAGGGATCCCGAGAGGCCCCCGAGGAACTCGCATCAGGACTGGCTTTTCCTGAGGCCAACAGAACGGGTCCCTGAGGTCCCCGTCGTAAGTCGAGATCACCTGCCGCAACTCGAGAAAATCCAGGAGCTTTTGCCCTCCAGGCGAGATGAGGCTCATTTCCGCTGAGGCTTCTCGAGGCTAATCACGTCTAAACACTGGAACTTCCAAAGGGTCCTTCACACCCTTGCTGCAACTCAAGAAGTTCCCCGACATACCCGTCTGCACTCGAGAGGAAGCACGTGGGGTCCCGCACACATCCAGGGGAGCCCCGTTTCCGCCTCCTAGCTCGAGATGAGGGATCCTTTCCCTGTTTCGTAGGGAAAGAATTCCCGGCGTTCCCGTCGCATCTCAAGAGGAGGCGCTCTCCACAGGAAAGGCGAGAGGAACTACAGGGTCGTGCCACCATTCCAAGAGTCCCCCAGATGTGTCAGTCCATTCCAGAGGAACCTGTTTTCCCTGCACTGCCTTGACGTTCAAGCCGAGGATCGACTCCCACCACGTGTGCACGTGGGACAGCCCTGTGGGAAAGCCTCGTGGGAAAGCCTCGTGGGAAAGAATCGAGGGAAAACCATAGATCCTTTGATCCACGCGGCGGACTGCGTGACACTGCTGCTACCGCTCTGGAGGAAAGCGCAAGTGCATGCCCGCATTCGAGACGAGGACTGACTCCCCTGGGGTGACTCCAGAAGTACCCCAAGATCCATGTCAGCACTGGAGAGGAATCCTCAGGTTCCGGCCCCGACTCCACACAAGGTCTTAGGCCCCGGCATCGACGGGAGAGGAATCCCGAGACGCCCCCGAGGAACTCGCATGGGGACTGGCCTTTCCTGAGGCCACCAGAGCGGTTCCCTGAGGTCCCCGTCGTAAGTCGAGAGCACCTGCCGCAACTCGAGAAAATCCAGGAGGTTTTGCCCTCCAGGCGAGATGAGGCCCATTTCCGCTGAGGCATCTCGAGGCCAATCACATCTAACCACTGGAACTTCCAAAGGGTCCTTCACACCATTGCTGCAACTCAAGATGTTCCCCGACATACCCGTCTCCACTCGAGAGGAAGCACGTGGGGTCCCGCACACATCCAGGGGAGCCCCGTTTCCGCCTCCTAACTCGAGATGAGGGATCCTTTCCCTGTTTCGTCGGGAAAGAATTCCCGGCATTCCCATCGCATCTCAAGAGGAGGCGCTCTCCACAGGAAAGGCGAGAGGAACTCCAGGGTCGTGACACCATTCCAAGAGTCCCCCAGATGTGTCAGTCCATTCCAGAGGAACCTGTTTTCCCTGCACTGCCTTGACGTTCAAGCCGAGGATCGACTCCCACCCCGTGTGCACTTGGGACAGCCCTGTGGGAAAGCCTCGTGGGAAAGCCTCGTGGGAAAGACTCGAGGGAAACCATAGATCCTTTGTTCCACGCGGCGGACTGCGTGACACTATTGCTACCGCTCTGGAGGAAAGCGCAAGTGCATGCCCGCATTCGAGACAAGGACTGACTCCCCTGGGGAGACTCCAGAAGTACCCCAAGATCCATGTCAGCACTGGAGAGGAATCCTCAGGTTCCGGCCCCGACTCCACACAAGGTCTTAGGCCCCGGCATCGATGGGAGAGGAATACCGAGATGCCCCCGAGGAACTCGCATGGGGACTGGCCTTTCCTGAGGCCACCAGAGCGGTTCCCTGAGGTCCCCGTCGTAAGTCGAGAGCACCTGCCGCAACTCGAGAAAATCCAGGAGGTTTTGCCCTCCAGGCGAGATGAGGCCCATTTCCGCTGAGGCTTCTCGAGGCCAATCACGTCTAACCACTGGAACTTCCAAAGGGTCCTTCACACCCTTGCTGCAACTCAAGAAGTTCCCCGACATACCCGTCTCCACTCGAGAGGAAGCTCGTGGTGTCCCGCACACATCCAGGGGAGCCCCGTTTCCGCCTCCTAGCTCGAGATGAGGGATCCTTTCCCTGTTTCGTAGGGAAAGAATTCCCGTCGTTCCCGTCGCATCTCAAGAGGAGGCGCTCTCCACAGGAAAGGCGAGAGGAACTCCAGGGTCATGCCACCATGCCAAGAGTCCCCCAGATGTGTCAGTCCATTCCAGAGGAACCTGTTTTCCCTGCACTGCCTTGACGTTCAAGCCGAGGATCGACTCCCACCACGTGTGCACGTGGGACAGCCCTGTGGGAAAGCCTCGTGGGAAAGCCTCGAGGGAAAACCTTAGATCCTTTGATCCACGCGGCGGACTGCGTGACACTGCTGCTACCGCTCTGGAGGAAAGCGCAAGTGCATGCCCGCATTCGAGACGAGGACTGACTCCCCTGGGGAGACTCCAGAAGTACCCCAAGATCCATGTCAGCGCTGGAGAGGAATCCTCAGGTTCCGGCCCCGACTCCACACAAGGTCTTAGGCCCCGGCATCGACGGGAGAGGGATCCCGAGAGGCCCCCGAGGAACTCGCATGGGGACTGGCTTTTCCTGAGGCCACCAGAACTTGTCCCTGAGGTCCCCGTCGTAAGTCGAGATCACCTGCCGCAACTCGAGAAAATCCAGGAGCTTTTGCCCTCCAGGCGAGATGAGGCTCATTTCCGCTGAGGCTTCTCGAGGCTAATCACGTCTAAACACTGGAACTTCCAAAGGGTCCTTCACACCCTTGCTGCAACTCAAGAAGTTCCCCGACATACCCGTCTGCACTCGAGAGGAGGCACGTGGGGTCCTGCACACATCCAGGGGAGCCCCGTTTCCGCCTCCTAGCTCGAGATGAGGGATCCTTTCCCTGTTTCGTAGGGAAAGAATTCCCGGCGTTTCCGTCGCATCTCAAGAGGAGGCGCTCTCCACAGGAAAGGCGAGAGGAACTCCAGGGTCGTGCCACCATTCCAAGAGTCCCCCAGGTGTGTCAGTCCATTCCAGAGGAACCTGTTTTCCCTGCACTGCCTTGACGTTCAAGCCGAGGATCGACTCCCACCACGTGTGCACGTGGGACAGCCCTGTGGGAAAGCCTCGTGGGAAAGCCTCGTGGGAAAGAATCGAGGGAAAACCATAGATCCTTTGATCCACGCGGCGGACTGCGTGACACTGATGCTACCGCTCTGGAGGAAAGCGCAAGTGCATGCCCGCATTCGAGACGAGGACTGACTCCCCTGGGGAGACTCCAGAAGTACCCCAAGATCCATGTCAGCACTGGAGAGGAATCCTCAGGTTCCGGCCCCGACTCCACACAAGGTCTTAGGCCCCGGCATCGACGGGAGAGGAATCCAGAGACGCCCACGAGGAACTCGCATGGGGACTGGCCTTTCCTGAGGCCACCAGAGCGGTTCCCTGACGTCCCCGTCGTAAGTCGAGAGCACCTGCCGCAACTCGAGATAATCCAGGAGGTTTTGCCCTCCAGGCGAGATGAGGCCCATTTCCGCTGAGGCTTCTCGAGGCCAATCACATCTAACCACTGGAACTTCCAAAGGGTCCTTCACACCGTTGCTGCAACTCAAGAAGTTCCCCGACATACCCGTCTCCACTCGAGAGGAAGCACGTGGGGTCCCGCACACATCCAGGGGAGCCCCGTTTCCGCCTCCTAGCTCGAGATGAGGGATCCTTTCCCTGTTTCGTAGGGAAAGAATTCCCGGCGTTCCCGTCGCATCTCAAGAGGAGGCGCTCTCCACAGGAAAGGCGAAAGGAACTCCAGGGTCGTGCCACCATTCCAAGAGTCCCCCAGATGTGTCAGTCCATTCCAGAGGAACCTGTTTTCCCTGCACTGCCTTGACGTTCAAGCCGAGGATCGATTCCCACCACGTGTGCACGTGGGACAGCCCTGTGGGAAAGCCTCGTGGGAAAGCCTCGTGGGAAAGACTCGAGGGAAAACCATAGATCCTTTGATCCACGCGGAGGACTGCATGACACTGCTGCTACCGCTCTGGAGGAAAGCGCAAGTGCATGCCCGCATTCGACACGAGGACTGATTCCCCTGGGGAGACTCCAGAAGTACCCCAAGATCCATGTGAGCACTGGAGAGGAATCCTCAGGTTCCGGCCCCGAATCCACACAAGGTCTTAGGCCCCGGCATCGACGGGAGAGGAATCCCGAGAAGCCCCCGAGGAACTCGCATGGGGACTGGCCTTTCCTGAGGCCACCAGAGCGGGTCCCTGAGGTCCCCGTCGTAAGTCGAGAGCACCTGCCGCAACTCGAGAAAATCCACGAGGTTTTGCCCTCCAGGCGAGATGAGGCCCATTTCCGCTGAGGCTTCTCGAGGCCAATCACGTCTAACCACTGGAACTTCCAAAGGGTCCTTCACACCATTGCTGCAACTCAAGAAGTTCCCCGACATACCCGTCTCCACTCGAGAGGAAGCACGTGGGGTCCCGCACACATCCAGGGGAGCCCCGTTTCCGCCTCCTTGCTCGAGATGAGGGATCCTTTCCCTGTTTCGTAGGGAAAGAATTCCCGGCGTTCCCGTCGCATCTCAAGACGAGGCGCTCTCCACAGGAAAGGCGAGAGGAACTCCAGGGTCGTGACACCATTCCAAGAGTCCCCCAGATGTGTCAGTCCATTCCAGAGGAACCTGTTTTCCCTGCACTGCCTTGACGTTCAAGCCGAGGATCGACTCCCACCACGTGTGCACGTGGGACAGCCCTGTGGGAAAGCCTCGTGGGAAAGACTCGAGGGAAAACCTTAGATCCTTTGATCCACGCGGCGGACTGCGTGACACTGCTGCTACCGCTCTGGAGGAAAGCGCAAGTGTATGCCCGCATTCGAGACGAGGACTGACTCCCCTGGGGAGACTCCAGAAGTACCCCAAGATCCATGTCAGCACTGGAGAGGAATCCTCAGGTTCCGGCCCCGACTCCACACAAGGTCTTAGGCCCCGGCATCGACGGGAGAGGGATCCCGAGAGGCCCCCGAGGAACTCGCATGGGGACTGGCTTTTCCTGAGGCCACCAGAACGGGTCCCTGAGGTCCCCGTCGTAAGTCGAGATCACCTGCCGCAACTCGAGAAAATCCAGGAGCTTTTGCCCTCCAGGCGAGATGAGGCTCATTTCCGCTGAGGCTTCTCGAGGCTAATCACGTCTAAACACTGGAACTTCCAAAGGGTCCTTCACACCCTTGCTGCAACTCAAGAAGTTCCCCGACATACCCGTCTGCACTCGAGAGGAAGCACGTGGGGTCCCGCACACATCCAGGGGAGCCCCGTTTCCGCCTCCTAGCTCGAGATGAGGGATCCTTTCCCTGTTTCGTAGGGAAAGAATTCCCGGCGTTCCCGTCGCATCTCAAGAGGAGGCGCTCTCCACAGGAAAGGCGAGAGGAACTCCAGGGTCGTGCCACCATTCCAAGAGTCCCCCAGATGTGTCAGTCCATTCCAGAGGAACCTGTTTTCCCTGCACTGCCTTGACGTTCAAGCCGAGGATCGACTCCCACCACGTGTGCACGTGGGACAGCCCTGTGGGAAAGCCTCGTGGGAAAGCCTCGTGGGAAAGAATCGAGGGAAAACCATAGATCCTTTGATCCACGCGGCGGACTGCGTGACACTGCTGCTACCGCTCTGGAGGAAAGCGCAAGTGCATGCCCGCATTCGAGACGAGGACTGACTCCCCTGGGGTGACTCCAGAAGTACCCCAAGATCCATGTCAGCACTGGAGAGGAATCCTCAGGTTCCGGCCCCGACTCCACACAAGGTCTTAGGCCCCGGCATCGACGGGAGAGGAATCCCGAGACGCCCCCGAGGAACTCGCATGGGGACTGGCCTTTCCTGAGGCCACCAGAGCGGTTCCCTGAGGTCCCCGTCGTAAGTCGAGAGCACCTGCCGCAACTCGAGAAAATCCAGGAGGTTTTGCCCTCCAGGCGAGATGAGGCCCATTTCCGCTGAGGCATCTCGAGGCCAATCACATCTAACCACTGGAACTTCCAAAGGGCCCTTCACACCATTGCTGCAACTCAAGAAGTTCCCCGACATACCCGTCTCCACTCGAGAGGAAGCACGTGGGGTCCCGCACACATCCAGGGGAGCCCCGTTTCCGCCTCCTAACTCGAGATGAGGGATCCTTTCCCTGTTTCGTATGGAAAGAATTCCCGGCATTCCCATCGCATCTCAAGAGGAGGCGCTCTCCACAGGAAAGGCGAGAGGAACTCCAGGGTCGTGACACCATTCCAAGAGTCCCCCAGATGTGTCAGTCCATTCCAGAGGAACCTGTTTTCCCTGCACTGCCTTGACATTCAAGCCGAGGATCGACTCCCACCCCGTGTGCACTTGGGACAGCCCTGTGGGAAAGCCTCGTGGGAAAGCCTCGTGGGAAAGACTCGAGGGAAACCATAGATCCTTTGTTCCACGCGGCGGACTGCGTGACACTATTGCTACCGCTCTGGAGGAAAGCGCAAGTGCATGCCCGCATTCGAGACGAGGACTGACTCCCCTGGGGAGACTCCAGAAGTACCCCAAGATCCATGTCAGCACTGGAGAGGAATCCTCACGTTCCGGCCCCGACTCCACACAAGGTCTTAGGCCCCGGCATCGATGGGAGAGGAATACCGAGACGCCACCGAGGAACTCGCATGGGGACTGGCCTTTCCTGAGGCCACCAGAGCGGTTCCCTGAGGTCCCCGACGTAAGTCGAGAGCACCTGCCGCAACTCGAGAAAATCCAGGAGGTTTTGCCCTCCAGGCGAGATGAGGCCCATTTCCGCTGAGGCTTCTCGAGGCCAATCACGTCTAACCACTGGAACTTCCAAAGGGTCCTTCACACCCTTGCTGCAACTCAAGAAGTTCCCCGACATACCCGTCTCCACTCGAGAGGAAGCTCGTGGTGTCCCGCACACATCCAGGGGAGCCCCGTTTCCGCCTCCTAGCTCGAGATGAGGGATCCTTTCCCTGTTTCGTAGGGAAAGAATTCCCGTCGTTCCCGTCGCATCTCAAGACGAGGCGCTCTCCACAGGAAAGGCGAGAGGAACTCCAGGGTCGTGCCACCATGCCAAGAGTCCCCCAGATGTGTCAGTCCATTCCAGAGGAACCTGTTTTCCCTGCACTGCCTTGACGTTCAAGCCGAGGATCGACTCCCACCACGTGTGCACGTGGGACAGCCCTGTGGGAAAGCCTCGTGGGAAAGACTCGAGGGAAAACCTTAGATCCTTTGATCCACGCGGCGGACTGGGTGACACTGCTGCTTCCGCTCTGGAGGAAAGCGCAAGTGCATGCCCGCATTCGAGACGAGGACTGACTCCCCTGGGGAGACTCCAGAAGTACCCCAAGATCCATGTCAGCACTGGAGAGGAATCCTCAGGTTCCGGCCCCGACTCCACACAAGGTCTTAGGCCCCGGCATCGACGGGAGAGGGATCCCGAGAGGCCCCCGAGGAACTCGCATGGGGACTGGCTTTTCCTGAGGCCACCAGAACTTGTCCCTGAGGTCCCCGTCGTAAGTCGAGATCACCTGCCGCAACTCGAGAAAATCCAGGAGCTTTTGCCCTCCAGGCGAGATGAGGCTCATTTCCGCTGAGGCTTCTCGAGGCTAATCACGTCTAAACACTGGAACTTCCAAAGGGTCCTTCACACCCTTGCTGCAACTCAAGAAGTTCCCCGACATACCCGTCTCCACTCGAGAGGAAGCACGTGGGGTCCCGCACACATCCAGGGGAGCCCCGTTTCCGCCTCCTAGCTCGAGATGAGGGATCCTTTCCCTGTTTCGTAGGGAAAGAATTCCCGGCGTTCCCGTCGCATCTCAAGAGGAGGCGCTCTCCACAGGAAAGGCGAGAGGAACTCCAGGGTCGTGCCACCATTCCAAGAGTCCCCCAGATGTGTCAGTCCATTCCAGAGGAACCTGTTTTCCCTGCACTGCCTTGACGTTCAAGCCGAGGATCGACTCCCACCACGTGTGCACGTGGGACAGCCCTGTGGGAAAGCCTCGTGGGAAAGCCTCGTGGGAAAGAATCGAGGGAAAACCATAGATCCTTTGATCCACTCGGCGGACTGCGTGACACTGCTGCTACCGCTCTGGAGGAAAGCGCAAGTGCATGCCCGCATTCGAGACGAGGACTGACTCCCCTGGGGAGACTCCAGAAGTACCCCAAGATCCATGTCAGCACTGGAGAGGAATCCTCAGGTTCCGGCCCCGACTCCACACAAGGTCTTAGGCCCCGGCATCGACGGGAGAGGAATCCCGAGACGCCCCCGAGGAACTCGCATGGGGACTGGCCTTTCCTGAGGCCACCAGAGCGGTTCCCTGAGGTCTCCGTCGTAAGTCGAGAGCACCTGCCACAACTCGAGAAAATCCAGGAGGTTTTGCCCTCCAGGCGAGATGAGGCCCATTTCCGCTGAGGCATCTCGAGGCCAATCACATCTAACCACTGGAACTTCCAAAGGGTCCTTCACACCATTGCTGCAACTCAAGAAGTTCCCCGACATACCCGTCTCCACTCGAGAGGAAGCACGTGGGGTCCCGCACACATCCAGGGGAGCCCCGTTACCGCCTCCTAACTCGAGATGAGGGATCCTTTCCCTGTTTCGTAGGGAAAGAATTCCCGGCATTCCCATCGCATCTCAAGAGGAGGCGCTCTCCACAGGAAAGGCGAGAGGAACTCCAGGGTCATGACACCATTCCAAGAGTCCCCCAGATGTGTCAGTCCATTCCAGAGGAACCTGTTTTGCCTGCACTGCCTTGACGTTCAAGCCGAGGATCGACTCCCACCCCGTGTGCACGTGGGACAGCCCTGTGGGAAAGCCTCGTGGGAAAGCCTCGTGGGAAAGACTCGAGGGAAAACCATAGATCCTTTGATCCACGTGGCGGACTGCGTGACACTGCTGCTACCGCTCTGGAGGAAAGCGCAAGTGCATGCCCGCATTCGAGACGAGGACTGACTCCCCTGGGGAGACTCCAGAAGTACCCCAAGATCCATGTGAGCACTGGAGAGGAATCCTCTGGTTCCGGCCCCGACTCCACATAAGGTCTTAGGCCCCGGCATCGACGGGAGAGGAATCCCGAGACGCCCCCGAGGAACTCGCATGGGGACTGGCCTTTCCTGAGGCCACCAGAGCGGGTCCCTGAGGTCCCCGTCGTAAGTCGAGAGCACCTGCCGCAACTCGAGAAAATCCACGAGGTTTTGCCCTCCAGGCGAGATGAGGCCCATTTCCGCTGAGGCTTCTCGAGGCCAATCACGTCTAACCACTGGAACTTCCAAAGGGTCCTTCACACCATTGCTGCAACTCAAGAAGTTCCCCGACATACCCGTCTCCACTCGAGAGGAAGCACGTGGGGTCCCGCACACATCCAGGGGAGCCCCGTTTCCGCCTCCTAGCTCGAGATGAGGGATCCTTTCCCTGTTTCGTAGGGAAAGAATTCCCGGCGTTCCCGTCGCATCTCAAGACGAGGCGCTCTCCACAGGAAATGCGAGAGGAACTGCATGGTCGTGACACCATTCCAAGAGTCCCCCAGATGTGTCAGTCCATTCCAGAGGAACCTGTTTTCCCTGCACTGCCTTTACGTTCAAGCCGAGGATCGACTTCCACCACGTGTGCACGTGGGACAGCCCTGTGAGAAAGCCTCGTGGGAAAGCCTCGTGGGAAAGACTCGAGGGAAAAACATAGATCCTTTGATCCACGCGGCGGACTGCGTGACACTGCTGCTACCGCTCTGGAGGAAAGCGCAAGTGCATGCCCGCATTCGAGACGAGGACTGACTCCCCTGGGGAGACTCCAGAAGTACCCTAAGATCCATGTCAGCACTGGAGAGGAATCCTCAGTTTCCGGCCCCGACTCCACAAAAGGTCATAGGCCCCGGCAAAGAAGGGAGAGGAATCCGGAGAGGCCCCCGAGGAACTCGCATGGGGACTGGCCTTTCCTGAGGCCACCAGAGCGGGTCCCTGAGGTCCCCGTCGTAAGTCGAGAGCACCTGACGCAACTCGAGAAAATCCAGGAGGTTTTGCCCTCCTGGCGAGATGAGGCCCATTTCCGCTGAGGCTTCTCGAGGCCAATCACGTCTAACCACTGGAACTTCCAAAGGGTCCTTCACACCCTTGCTGCAACTCAAGAAGTTCCCCGACATACCCGTCTCCACTCGAGAGGAAGCACGTGGTGTCCCGCACACATCCAGGGGAGCCCCGTTTCCGCCTCCTAGCTCGAGATGAGGGATCCTTTCCCTGTTTCGTAGGGAAAGAATTCCCGGCGTTCCCGTCGCATCTCAAGAGGAGGCGCTCTCCACAGGAAAGGCGAGAGGAACTCCAGGGTCGTGCCACCATTCCAAGAGTCCCCCAGATGTGTCAGTCCATTCCAGAGGAACCTGTTTTCCCTGCACTGCCTTGACGTTCAAGCCGAGGATCGACTCCCACCACGTGTGCACGTGGGACAGCCCTGTGGGAAAGCCTCGTGGGAAAGCCTCCTGGGAAAGACTCGAGGGAAAACCATAGATCCTTTGATCCACGCGGCGGACTGCGTGACACTGCTGCTACCGCTCTGGAGGAAAGCGCAAGTGCATGCCCTCATTCGAGACTAGGACTGACTCCCCTGGGGAGACTCCAGAAGTACCCCAAGATCCATGTCAGCACTGGAGAGGAATCCTCAGGTTCCGGCCCCGACTCCACACAAGGACTTAGGCCCCGGCATCGACGGGAGAGGAATCCCCAGAGGCCCCCGAGGAACTCGCATGGGGACTGGCCTTTCCTGAGGCCACCAGAGCGGGTCCCTGAGGTCCCCGTCGTAAGTCGAGAGCACCTGCCGCAACTCGAGAAAATCCACGAGGTTTTGCCCTCCAGGCGAGATGAGGCCCATTTCCGCTGAGGCTTCTCGAGGCTAATCACGTCTAACCACTGGAACTTCCAAAGGGTCATTCACACCCTTGCTGCAACTCAAGAACTTCCCCGACATACCCGTCTCCACTCGAGAGGAAGCACGTGGGGTCCCGCACACATCCAGGGGAGCCCCGTTTCCGCCTCCTAGCTCGAGATGAGGGATCCTTTCCCTGTTTCGTAGGGAAAGAATTCCCGGCGTTCCCGTCGCATCTCAAGAGGAGGCGCTCTCCACAGTAAAGGCGAGAGGAACTGAAGGGTCGTGCCATCATTCCAAGAATCTCCCAGATGTGTCAGTCCATTCCAGAGGAACCTGTTTTCCCTGCACTGCCTTGACGTTCAAGCCAAGGATCGACTCCCACCACGTGTGCACGTGGGACAGCCCTGTGGGAAAGCCTCGTGGGAAAGCCTCGTGGGAAAGACTCGAGGGAAAACCATGGATCCTTTGATCCATGCGGCGGACTGCGTGACACTGCTGCTACCGCTCTGGAGGAAAGCGCAAGTGCATGCCCGCATTCGAGACGAGGACTGACTCCCCTGGGGAGACTCCAAAAGTACCCCAAGATCCATGTCAGCAGTGGAGAGGAATCCTCAGGTTCCGGCCCCGACTCCACACAAGGTCTTAGGCCCCGGCATCGACGGGAGAGGAATCCCGAGACGCCCCCGAGGAACTCGCATGGGGACTGGCCTTTCCTGAGGCCACCAGAGCGGGTCCCTGAGGTCCCCGTCGTAAGTCGAGAGCACCTGCCGCAACTCGAGAAAATCCAGGAGGTTTTGCCCTCCAGGCGAGATGAGGCCCATTTCCGCTGAGGCTTCTCGAGGCCAATCACATCTAACCACTGGAACTTCCAAAGGGTCCTTCACACCCTTGCTGCAACTCAAGAAGTTCCCCGACATACCCGTCTCCACTCGAGAGGAAGCACGTGGTGTCCCGCACACATCCAGGGAAGCCCCGTTTCCGCCTCCTAGCTCGAGATGAGGGATCCTTTCCCTGTTTGGTAGGGAAAGAATTCCCGGCGTTCCCGTCGCATCTCAAGAGGAGGCGCTCTCCACAGGAAAGGCGAGAGGAACTCCAGGGTCGTGCCACCATTCCAAGAGTCCCCCAGATGTGTCAGTCCATTCCAGAGGAACCTGTTTTCCCTGCACTGCCTTGACGTTCAAGCCGAGGATCGACTCCCACCACGTGTGCACGTGGGACAGCACTGTGGGAAAGCCTCGTGGGAAAGCCTCGTGGGAAAGACTCGAGGGAAAACCATAGATCCTATGATCCACGCGGCGGACTGCGTGACACTGCTGCTACCGCTCTGGAGGAAAGCGCAAGTGCATGCCCGCATTCGAGACGAGGACTGACTCCCCTGGGGAGACTCCAGAAGTACCCCAAGATCCATGTCAGCACTGGAGAGGAATCCTCAGGTTCCGGCCCCGACTCCACACAAGGTCTTAGGCCCCGGCAACGACGGGAGAGGAATCCCGAGACGCCCCCGAGGAACTCGCATGGGGACTGGCCTTTCCTGAGGCCACCAGAGCGGGTCCCTGAGGTCCCCGTCGTAAGTCGAGAGCACCTGCCGCAACTCGAGAAAATCCAGGAGGTTTTGCCCTCCAGGCGAGATGAGGCCCATTTCCGCTGAGGCTTCTCAAGGCCAATCACATCTAACCACTGGAACTTCCAAAGGGTCCTTCACACCATTGCTGCAACTCAAGAAGTTCCCCGACATACCCGTCTCCATTCGAGAGGAAGCACGTGGTGTCCCGCACACATCCAGGGGAGCCCCGTTTCGCCTCCTAGCTCGAGATGAGGGATCCTTTCCCTGTTTCGTAGGGAAAGAATTCCCGGCGTTCCCGTCGCATCTCAAGAGGAGGCGCTCTCCACAGGAAAGGCGAGAGGAACTCCAGGGTCGTGCCACCATTCCAAGAGACGCCCAGATGTGTCAGTCCATTATAGAGAAACCTGTTTTCCCTACATTGCCTTGACGTTCAAGCCGAGGATCGACTCCCACCACCTGTACCCGTGGGACAGCCCTGTGAGAAAGCCTCGTGGGAAAGCCTCGTGTGAAAGACTCGAGGAAAACCATAGATCCTTTGATCAACGCGGCGGACTGCGTGACACTGCTGCTACCGCTCTGGAGGAAAGCGCAAGTGCATTTCCGCATTCGAGACGAGGACTGACTCCCCTGGGGAGACTCCAGAAGTACCCCAAGATCCATGTCAGCACTGGAGAGGAATCCTCAGGTTCCGGCCCCGACTCCACACAAGGTCTTAGGCCCCGGCATCGACGGGAGAAGAATGCCGAGAGGCCCCCGAGGAACTCACATGGGGACTGGCCTTTCCTGAGGCCACCAGAGCGGGTCCCTGAGGTCCCCGTCGTAAGTCGAGAGCACCTGCCGCAACTCGAGAAAATCCAGGAGGTTTTGCCCTCCAGGCGAGATGAGGCCCATTTCCGCTGAGGCTGCTTGAGGCCAATCAAGTCTAACCACTGGAACTTCCAAAGGGTCCTTCACACCCTTGCTGCAACTCAAGAAGTTCCCCGACATACCCGTCTCCACTCGAGAGGAAGCATGTGGTGTCCCGCACACATCCAGGGGAGCCCCGTTTCCGCCTCCTAGCTCGAGATGAGGTATCCTTTCCCTGTTTCGTAGGGAAAGAATTCCCGGCGTTCCCGTCGCATCTCAAGAGGAGGCGCTCTCCACAGGAAAGGCGAGAGGAACTCCAGGGTCGTGACACCATTCCAAGAGTCCCCCAGATGTGTCAGTCCATTCCAGAGGAACCTGTTTTCCCTGCACTGCCTTGACGTTCAAGCCGAGGATCGACTCCCACCACGTGTGCACGTGGGACAGCCCTGTGGGAAAGCCTCGTGGGAAAGCCTCGTGGGAAAGACTCGAGGGAAAACCATAGATCCTTTGATCCACGCGGCGGACTGCGTGACACTGCTGCTACCGCTCTGGAGGAAAGCGCAAGTGCATGCCCGCATTCGAGACGAGGACTGACTCCCCTGGGGAGACTCCAGAAGTACCCCAAGATCCAGGTCAGCACTGGAGAGGAATCCTCAGGTTCCGGCCCCGACTCCACACAAGGTCTTAGGCCCCGGCATCGACGGGAGAGGAATCCCGAGCCGCCCCCGAGGAACTCGCATGGGGACTGGGTTTCCTGAGGCCACCAGAGGGGTCCCTGAGGTCCCCGTCGTAAGTCGAGAGCACCTGTCGCAACTCGAGAAAATCCAGGAGGTTTCGCCCTCCAAGCGAGATGAGGCCCATTTCCGCTGAGGCTTCTCGAGGCCAATCACGTCTAACCACTGGAACTTCCAAAGGGTCCTTCACACCATTGCTGCAACTCAA
Source organism: Ovis canadensis (assembly GCF_042477335.2). Classification (NCBI taxonomy): domain Eukaryota; kingdom Metazoa; phylum Chordata; class Mammalia; order Artiodactyla; family Bovidae; genus Ovis; species Ovis canadensis. Next base: position 6,745,938 of record NC_091258.1, on the reverse strand, counting down.
GAAGTTCCCCGACATACCCGTCTCCAATCGAGAGGAAGCATGTGGTGTCCCGCACACCTCCAGGGGAGCCCCGTTTCCGCCTCCTAGCTCGAGATGAGGGATCCTTTCCCTGTTTCGTAGGGAAAGAATTCCCGGCGTTCCCGTCGCATCTCAAGAGGAGGCGCTCTCCACAGGAAAGGCGAGAGGAACTCCAGGGTCGTGCCACCATTCCAAGAGTCCCCCAGATGTGTCAGTCCATTCCAGAGGAACCTGTTTTCCCTGCACTGCCTTGACGTTCAAGCCGAGGATCGACTCCCACCACGTGTGCACGTGGGACAGCCCTGTGGGAAAGCCTCGTGGGAAAGCCTCGTGGGAAAGACTCGAGGGAAAACCATAGATCGTTTGATCCACGCGGCGGACTGCGTGACACTGCTGCTACCGCTCTGGAGGAAAGCGCAAGTGCATGCCCGCATTCGAGACGAGGACTGACTCCCCTGGGGAGACTCCAGAAGTACCCCAAGATCCATGTCAGCACTGGAGAGGAATCCTCAGGTTCCGGCCCCGACTAAACACAAGGTCTTAGGCCCCGGCATGGACGGGAGAGGAATCCCGAGAGGCCCCCGAGGAACTCGCATGGGGACTGGCCTTTCCTGAGGCCACCAGAGAGGGTCCCTGAGGTCCCCGTCGTAAGTCGAGAGCACCTGCCGCAACTCGAGAAAATCCAGGCGATTTTGCCCTCCAGGCGAGATGAAGCCCATTTCCGCTGAGGCTTCTCGAGGCCAATCACGTCTAACCACTGGAACTTCCAAAGGGTCCTTCACACCCTTGCTGCAACTCAAGAAGTTCCCCGACATACCCGTCTCCACTCGAGAGGAAGCATGTGGTGTCCCGCACACATCCAGGGGAGCCCCGTTTCCGCCTCCTAGCTAGAGATGAGGGATCCTTTCCCTGTTTCGTAGGGAAAGAATTCCCGGCGTTCCCGTCGCATCTCAAGAGGAGGCGCTCTCCACAGGAAAGGCGAGAGGAACTCCAGGGTGGTGACACCATTCCAAGAGTCCCCCAGATGTGTCAGTCCATTCCAGAGGAACCTGTTTTCCCTGCACTGCCTTGACGTTCAAGCCGAGGATCGACTCCCACCACGTGTGCACGTGGGACAGCCCTGTGGGAAAGCCTCGTGGGAAAGCCTCGTGGGAAAGACTCGAGGGAAAACCATAGATCCTTTGATCCACGAGGCGGACTGCGTGACACTGCTGCTACCGCTCTGGAGGAAAGCGCAAGTGCATGCCCGCATTCGAGACGAGGACTGACTCCCCTGGGGAGACTCCAGAAGTACCCCAAGATCCATGTCAGCACTGGAGAGGAACCCTCAGGTTCCGGCCCCGACTCCACACAAGGTCTTAGGCCCCGGCATCGACGGGAGAGGAATCCCGAGAGGCCCCCGAGGAACTCGCATGGGGACCGGCCTTTCCTGAGGCCACCAGAGCGGGTCCCTGAGGTCCCCGTCGTAAGTCGAGAGCACCTGCCGCAACTCGAGAAAATCCAGGAGGTTTTGCCCTCCAGGCGAGATGAGGCCCATTTCCGCTGAGGCTTCTCGAGGCCAATCACGTCTAACCTCTGGAACTTCCAAAGGGTCCTTCACACCCTTGCTGCAACTCAAGAAGTTCCCCGACATACCCGTCTCCACTCGAGAGGAAGCATGTGGTGTCCCGCACACATCCAGGGGAGCCCCGTTTCCGCCTCCTAGCTCGAGATGAGGGATCATTTCCCTGTTTCGTAGGGAAAGAATTCCCGGCGTTCCCGTCGCATCTCAAGAGGAGGCGCTCTCCACAGGAAAGGCGAGAGGAACTCCAGGGTCGTGCCACCATTCCAAGAGTCCCCCAGATGTGTCAGCCATTCCAGAGGAACCTGTTTTCCCTGCACTGCCTGGACGTTCAAGCCGAGGATCGACTCCCACCACGTGTGCACGTGGGACAGCCCTGTGGGAAAGCCTCGTGGGAAAGCCTCGTGGGAAAGACTCGAGGGAAAACCATAGATCCTTTGATCCACGCGGTGGACTGCGTGACACTGCTGCTACCGCTCTGGAGGAAAGCGCAAGTGCATGCCCGCATTCGAGACGACGACTGACTCCCCTGGGGAGACTCCAAAAGTACCCCAAGATCCATGTCAGCAGTGGAGAGGAATCCTCAGGTTCCGGCCCCGACTCCACACAAGGTCTTAGGCCCCGGCATCGACGGGAGAGGAATCCCGAGACGCCCCCGAGGAACTCGCATGGGGACTGGCCTTTCCTGAGGCCACCAGAGCGGGTCCCTGAGGTCCCCGTCGTAAGTCGAGAGCACCTGCCGCAACTCGAGAAAATCCAGGAGGTTTTGCCCTCCAGGCGAGATGAGGCCCATTTCCGCTGAGGCTTCTCGAGGCCAATCACATCTAACCACTGGAACTTCCAAAGGGTCCTTCACACCCTTGCTGCAACTCAAGAAGTTCCCCGACATACCCGTCTCCACTCGAGAGGAAGCACGTGGTGTCCCGCACACATCCAGGGAAGCCCCGTTTCCGCCTCCTAGCTCGAGATGAGGGATCCTTTCCCTGTTTCGTAGGGAAAGAATTCCCGGCGTTCCCGTCGCATCTCAAGAGGAGGCGCTCTCCACAGGAAAGGCGAGAGGAACTCCAGGGTCGTGCCACCATTCCAAGAGTCCCCCAGATGTGTCAGTCCATTCCAGAGGAACCTGTTTTCCCTGCACTGCCTTGACGTTCAAGCCGAGGATCGACTCCCACCACGTGTGCACGTGGGACAGCACTGTGGGAAAGCCTCGTGGGAAAGCCTCGTGGGAAAGACTCGAGGGAAAACCATAGATCCTTTGATCCACGCGGCGGACTGCGTGACACTGCTGCTACCGCTCTGGAGGAAAGCGCAAGTGCATGCCCGCATTCGAGACGAGGACGGACTCCCCTGGGGAGACTCCAGAAGTACCCCAAGATCCATGTCAGCACTGGAGAGGAATCCTCAGGTTCCGGCCCCGACTCCACACAAGGTCTTAGGCCCCGGCAACGACGGGAGAGGAATCCCGAGACGCCCCCGAGGAACTCGCATGGGGACTGGCCTTTCCTGAGGCCACCAGAGCGGGTCCCTGAGGTCCCCGTCGTAAGTCGAGAGCACCTGCCGCAACTCGAGAAAATCCAGGAGGTTTTGCCCTCCAGGCGAGATGAGGCCCATTTCCGCTGAGGCTTCTCAAGGCCAATCACATCTAACAACTGGAACTTCCAAAGGGTCCTTCACACCATTGCTGCAACTCAAGAAGTTCCCCGACATACCCGTCTCCATTCGAGAGGAAGCACGTGGTGTCCCGCACACATCCAGGGGAGCCCCGTTTCGCCTCCTAGCTCGAGATGAGGGATCCTTTCCCTGTTTCGTAGGGAAAGAATTCCCGGCGTTCCCGTCGCATCTCAAGAGGAGGCGCTCTCCACAGGAAAGGCGAGAGGAACTCCAGGGTCGTGCCACCATTCCAAGAGTCCCCCAGATGTGTCAGCCATTCCAGAGGAACCTGTTTTCCCTGCACTGCCTGGACGTTCAAGCCGAGGATCGACTCCCACCACGTGTGCACGTGGGACAGCCCTGTGGGAAAGCCTCGTGGGAAAGCCTCGTGGGAAAAACTCGAGGGAAAACCATAGATCCTTTGATCCACGCGGCGGACTGCGTGACACTGCTGCTACCGCTCTGGAGGAAAGCGCAAGTGCATGCCCGCATTCGAGACGAGGACTGACTCCCCTGGGGAGACTCCAAAAGTACCCCAAGATCCATGTCAGCAGTGGAGAGGAATCCTCAGGTTCCGGCCCCGACTCCACACAAGGTCTTAGGCCCCGGCATCGACGGGAGAGGAATCCCGAGACGCCCCCGAGGAACTCGCATGGGGACTGGCCTTTCCTGAGGCCACCAGAGCGGGTCCCTGAGGTCCCCGTCGTAAGTCGAGAGCACCTGCCGCAACTCGAGAAAATCCAGGAGGTTTTGCCCTCCAGGCGAGATGAGGCCCATTTCCGCTGAGGCTTCTCGAGGCCAATCACATCTAACCACTGGAACTTCCAAAGGGTCCTTCACACCCTTGCTGCAACTCAAGAAGTTCCCCGACATACCCGTCTCCACTCGAGAGGAAGCACGTGGTGTCCCGCACACATCCAGGGAAGCCCCGTTTCCGCCTCCTAGCTCGAGATGAGGGATCCTTTCCCTGTTTGGTAGGGAAAGAATTCCCGGCGTTCCCGTCGCATCTCAAGAGGAGGCGCTCTCCACAGGAAAGGCGAGAGGAACTCCAGGGTCGTGCCACCATTCCAAGAGTCCCCCAGATGTGTCAGTCGATTCCACAGGAACCTGTTTTCCCTGCACTGCCTTGACGTTCAAGCCGAGGATCGACTCCCACCACGTGTGCACGTGGGACAGCACTGTGGGAAAGCCTCGTGGGAAAGCCTCGTGGGAAAGACTCGAGGGAAAACCATAGATCCTATGATCCACGCGGCGGACTGCGTGACACTGCTGCTACCGCTCTGGAGGAAAGCGCAAGTGCATGCCCGCATTCGAGACGAGGACTGACTCCCCTGGGGAGACTCCAGAAGTACCCCAAGATCCATGTCAGCACTGGAGAGGAATCCTCAGGTTCCGGCCCCGACTCCACACAAGGTCTTAGGCCCCGGCAACGACGGGAGAGGAATCCCGAGACGCCCCCGAGGAACTCGCATGGGGACTGGCCTTTCCTGAGGCCACCAGAGCGGGTCCCTGAGGTCCCCGTCGTAAGTCGAGAGCACCTGCCGCAACTCGAGAAAATCCAGGAGGTTTTGCCCTCCAGGCGAGATGAGGCCCATTTCCGCTGAGGCTTCTCAAGGCCAATCACATCTAACCACTGGAACTTCCAAAGGGTCCTTCACACCATTGCTGCAACTCAAGAAGTTCCCCGACATACCCGTCTCCATTCGAGAGGAAGCACGTGGTGTCCCGCACACATCCAGGGGAGCCCCGTTTCGCCTCCTAGCTCGAGATGAGGGATCCTTTCCCTGTTTCGTAGGGAAAGAATTCCCGGCGTTCCCGTCGCATCTCAAGAGGAGGCGCTCTCCACAGGAAAGGCGAGAGGAACTCCAGGGTCGTGCCACCATTCCAAGAGACGCCCAGATGTGTCAGTCCATTACAGAGAAACCTGTTTTCCCTACATTGCCTTGACGTTCAAGCCGAGGATCGACTCCCACCACCTGTACCCGTGGGACAGCCCTGTGGGAAAGCCTCGTGGGAAAGCCTCGTGTGAAAGACTCGAGGAAAACCATAGATCCTTTGATCCACGCGGCGGACTGCGTGACACTGCTGCTACCGCTCTGGAGGAAAGCGCAAGTGCATTTCCGCATTCGAGACGAGGACTGACTCCCCTGGGGAGACTCCAGAAGTACCCCAAGATCCATGTCAGCACTGGAGAGGAATCCTCAGGTTCCGGCCCCGACTCCACACAAGGTCTTAGGCCCCGGCATCGACGGGAGAAGAATGCCGAGAGGCCCCCGAGGAACTCACATGGGGACTGGCCTTTCCTGAGGCCACCAGAGCGGGTCCCTGAGGTCCCCGTCGTAAGTCGAGAGCACCTGCCGCAACTCGAGAAAATCCAGGAGGTTTTGCCCTCCAGGTGAGATGAGGCCCATTTCCGCTGAGGCTGCTTGAGGCCAATCAAGTCTAACCACTGGAACTTCCAAAGGGTCCTTCACACCCTTGCTGCAACTCAAGAAGTTCCCCGACATACCCGTCTCCACTCGAGAGGAAGCATGTGGTGTCCCGCACACATCCAGGGGAGCCCCGTTTCCGCCTCCTACCTCGAGATGAGGTATCCTTTCCCTGTTTCGTAGGGAAAGAATTCCCGGCGTTCCCGTCGCATCTCAAGAGGAGGCGCTCTCCACAGGAAAGGCGAGAGGAACTCCAGGGTCGTGACACCATTCCAAGAGTCCCCCAGATGTGTCAGTCCATTCCAGAGGAACCTGTTTTCCCTGCACTGCCTTGACGTTCAAGCCGAGGATCGACTCCCACCACGTGTGCACGTGGGACAGCCCTGTGGGAAAGCCTCGTGGGAAAGCCTCGTGGGAAAGACTCGAGGGAAAACCATAGATCCTTTGATCCACGCGGGGACTGCGTGACACTGCTGCTACCGCTCTGGAGGAAAGCGCAAGTGCATGCCCGCATTCGAGACGAGGACTGACTCCCCTGGGGAGACTCCAGAAGTACCCCAAGATCCAGGTCAGCACTGGAGAGGAATCCTCAGGTTCCGGCCCCGACTCCACACAAGGTCTTAGGCCCCGGCATCGACGGGAGAGGAATCCCGAGCCGCCCCCGAGGAACTCGCATGGGGACTGGGTTTCCTGAGGCCACCAGAGGGGTCCCTGAGGTCCCCGTCGTAAGTCGAGAGCACCTGTCGCAACTCGAGAAAATCCAGGAGGTTTCGCCCTCCAAGCGAGATGAGGCCCATTTCCGCTGAGGCTTCTCGAGGCCAATCACGTCTAACCACTGGAACTTCCAAAGGGTCCTTCACACCATTGCTGCAACTCAAGAAGTTCCCCGACATACCCGTCTCCAATCGAGAGGAAGCATGTGGTGTCCCCCACACCTCCAGGGGAGCCCCGTTTCCGCCTCCTAGCTCGAGATGAGGGATCCTTTCCCTGTTTCGTAGGGAAAGAATTCCCGGCGTTCCCGTCGCATCTCAAGAGGAGGCGCTCTCCACAGGAAAGGCGAGAGGAACTCCAGGGTCGTGCCACCATTCCAAGAGTCCCCCAGATGTGTCAGTCCATTCCAGAGGAACCTGTTTTCCCTGCACTGCCTTGACGTTCAAGCCGAGGATCGACTCCCACCACGTGTGCACGTGGGACAGCCCTGTGGGAAAGCCTCGTGGGAAAGCCTCGTGGGAAAGACTCGAGGGAAAACCATAGATCCTTTGATCCACGCGGCGGACTGCGTGACACTGCTGCTACCGCTCTGGAGGAAAGCGCAAGTGCATGCCCGCATTCGAGACGAGGACTGACTCCCCTGGGGAGACTCCAGAAGTACCCCAAGATCCATGTCAGCACTGGAGAGGAATCCTCAGGTTCCGGCCCCGACTAAACACAAGGTCTTAGGCCCCGGCATGGACGGGAGAGGAATCCCGAGAGGCCCCCGAGGAACTCGCATGGGGACTGGCCTTTCCTGAGGCCACCAGAGAGGGTCCCTGAGGTCCCCGTCGTAAGTCGAGAGCACCTGCCGCAACTCGAGAAAATCCAGGCGATTTTGCCCTCCAGGCGAGATGAAGCCCATTTCCGCTGAGGCTTCTCGAGGCCAATCACGTCTAACCACTGGAACTTCCAAAGGGTCCTTCACACCCTTGCTGCAACTCAAGAAGTTCCCCGACATACCCGTCTCCACTCGAGAGGAAGCATGTGGTGTCCCGCACACATCCAGGGGAGCCCCGTTTCCGCCTCCTAGCTAGAGATGAGGGATCCTTTCCCTGTTTCGTAGGGAAAGAATTCTCGGCGTTCCCGTCGCATCTCAAGAGGAGGCGCTCTCCACAGGAAAGGCGAGAGGAACTCCAGGGTGGTGACACCATTCCAAGAGTCCCCCAGATGTGTCAGTCCATTCCAGAGGAACCTGTTTTCCCTGCACTGCCTTGACGTTCAAGCCGAGGATCGACTCCCACCACGTGTGCACGTGGGACAGCCCTGTGGGAAAGCCTCGTGGGAAAGACTCGTGGGAAAGACTCGAGGGAAAACCATAGATCCTTTGATCCACGAGGCGGACTGCGTGACACTGCTGCTACCGCTCTGGAGGAAAGCGCAAGTGCATGCCCGCATTCGAGACGAGGACTGACTCCCCTGGGGAGACTCCAGAAGTACCCCAAGATCCATGTCAGCACTGGAGAGGAACCCTCAGGTTCCGGCCCCGACTCCACACAAGGTCTTAGGCCCCGGCATCGACGGGAGAGGAATCCCGAGACGCCCCCGAGGAACTCGCATGGGGACTGGCCTTTCCTGAGGCCACCAGAGCGGGTCCCTGAGGTCCCCGTCGTAAGTCGAGAGCACCTGCCGCAACTCGAGAAAATCCAGGAGGTTTTGCCCTCCAGGCGAGATGAGGCCCATTTCCGCTGAGGCTTCTCGAGGCCAATCACATCTAACCACTGGAACTTCCAAAGGGTCCTTCACACCCTTGCTGCAACTCAAGAAGTTCCCCGACATACCCGTCTCCACTCGAGAGGAAGCACGTGGTGTCCCGCACACATCCAGGGAAGCCCCGTTTCCGCCTCCTAGCTCGAGATGAGGGATCCTTTCCCTGTTTCGTAGGGAAAGAATTCCCGGCGTTCCCGTCGCATCTCAAGAGGAGGCGCTCTCCACAGGAAAGGCGAGAGGAACTCCAGGGTCGTGCCACCATTCCAAGAGTCCCCCAGATGTGTCAGTCCATTCCAGAGGAACCTGTTTTCCCTGCACTGCCTTGACGTTCAAGCCGAGGATCGACTCCCACCACGTGTGCACGTGGGACAGCACTGTGGGAAAGCCTCGTGGGAAAGCCTCGTGGGAAAGACTCGAGGGAAAACCATAGATTCTTTGATCCACGCGGCGGACTGCGTGACACTGCTGCTACCGCTCTGGAGGAAAGCGCAAGTGCATGCCCGCATTCGAGACGAGGACTGACTCCCCTGGGGAGACTCCAGAAGTACCCCAAGATCCATGTCAGCACTGGAGAGGAATCCTCAGGTTCCGGCCCCGACTCCACACAAGGTCTTAGGCCCCGGCAACGACGGGAGAGGAATCCCGAGACGCCCCCGAGGAACTCGCATGGGGACTGGCCTTTCCTGAGGCCACCAGAGCGGGTCCCTGAGGTCCCCGTCGTAAGTCGAGAGCACCTGCCGCAACTCGAGAAAATCCAGGAGGTTTTGCCCTCCAGGCGAGATGAGGCCCATTTCCGCTGAGGCTTCTCAAGGCCAATCACATCTAACAACTGGAACTTCCAAAGGGTCCTTCACACCATTGCTGCAACTCAAGAAGTTCCCCGACATACCCGTCTCCATTCGAGAGGAAGCAGGTGGTGTCCCGCACACATCCAGGGGAGCCCCGTTTCGCCTCCTAGCTCGAGATGAGGGATCCTTTCCCTGTTTCGTAGGGAAAGAATTCCCGGCGTTCCCGTCGCATCTCAAGAGGAGGCGCTCTCCACAGGAAAGGCGAGAGGAACTCCAGGGTCGTGACACCATTCCAAGAGTCCCTCAGATGTGTCAGTCCATTCCAGAGGAACCTGTTTTCCCTGCACTGCCTTGACGTTCAAGCCGAGGATCGACTCCCACCACGTGTGCACGTGGGACAGCCCTGTGGGAAAGCCTCGTGGGAAAGCCTCGTGGGAAAGACTCGAGGGAAAACCATAGATCCTTTGATCCACGCGGCGGACTGCGTGACACTGCTGCTACCGCTCTGGAGGAAAGCGCAAGTGCATGCCCGCATTCGATACGAGGACTGACTCCCCTGGGGAGACTCCAGAAGTACCCCAAGATCCATGTCACCACTGGAGAGGAATCCTCAGGTTCCGGCCCCGACTCCACACAAGGTCTTAGGCCCCGGTATCGACGGGAGAGGAATCCCGAGACGCCCCCGAGGAACTCGCATGGGGACTGGCCTTTCCTGAGGCCACCAGAGCGGGTCCCTGAGGTCCCCGTCGTAAGTCGACAGCACCTGCCGCAACTCGAGAAAATCCAGGAGGTTTTGCCCTCCAGGCGAGATGAGGCCCATTTCCGCTGAGGCTTCTCGAGGCCAATCACATCTAACCACTGGAACTTCCAAAGGGTCCTTCACACCCTTGCTACAACTCAAGAACTTCCCCGACATACCCGTCTCCACTCGAGAGGAAGCACGTGGTGTCCCGCACACATCCAGGGGAGCCCGTTTCCGCCTCCTAGCTCGAGATGAGGGATCCTTTCCCTGTTTCGTAGGGAAAGAATTCCCGGCGTTCCCGTGGCATCTCAAGAGGAGGCGCTCTCCACAGGAAAGGCGAGAGGAACTCCAGGGTCATGCCACCATTCCAAGAGTCCGCCAAATGTGTCAGTCCATTCCAGAGGAACCTGTTTTCCCTGCACTGCCTTGACGTTCAAGCCGAGGATCGACTCCCACCACGTGTGCACGTGGGACAGCACTGTGGGAAAGCCTCGTGGGAAAGCCTCGTGGGAAAGACTCGAGGGAAAACCATAGATCCTTTGATCCACGCGGCGGACTGCGTGACACTGCTGCTACCGCTCTGGAGGAAAGCGCAAGTGCATGCCCGCTTTCGAGACGAGGACTGACTCCCCTGAGGAGAATCCAGAAGTACCCCAAGATCCATGTCAGCACTGGAGAGGAATCCTCAGGTTCCGGCCCCGACTCCACACAAGGTCTTAGGCCCCGGCATCGAAGGGAGAGGAATCCCGAGACGCCCCCGAGGAACTCGCATGGGGACTGGCCTTTCCTGAGGCCACCAGAGCGGGTCCCTGAGGTCCCCGTCGTAAGTCGAGAGCACCTGCCGCAACTCGAGAAAATCCAGGCGGTTTTGCCCTCCAGGCGAGATGAGGCCCATTTCCGCTGAGGCTTCTCGAGGCCAATCACATCTAACCACTGGAACTTCCAAAGGGTCCTTCACACCATTGCTGCAACTCAAGAAGTTCCCCGACATACCCGTCTCCACTTGAGAGGAAGCACGTGGGGTCCCTCACACATCCAGGGGAGCCCCGTTTCAGCCTCCTAGCTCGAGATGAGGGATCCTTCCCTTTTTCGTAGGGAAAGAATTCCCGGCGTTCCAGTCGCATCTCAGGAGGCGCTCTCCACAGGAAAGGCGAGAGGAACTCCAGGGTCGTGACACCATTCCAAGAGTCGCCCAGATGTGTCAGTCCATTCCAGAGGAACCTGTTTTCCCTGCACTGCCTTGACGTTCAAGCCGAGGATCGACTCCCACCACGTGTGCACGTGGGACAGCCCTGTGGGAAAGCCTCGTGGGAAAGCCTCGTGGGAAAGACTCGAGGGAAAACCATAGATCCTTTGATCCACGCGGCGGACTGCGTGACACTGCTGCTACCGCTCTGGAGGAAAGCGCAAGTGCATGCCCGCATTCGAGACGAGGACTGACTCCCCTGGGGAGACTCCAGAAGTACCCCAAGATCCATGTCAGCACTGGAGAGGAATCCTCAGGTTCCGGCCCCGACTCCACAAAAGGTCTTAGGCCCCGGCATCGACGGGAGAGGAATCCCGAGAGGCCCCCGAGGAACTCGCATGGGGACTGGCCTTTCCTGAGGCCACCAGATCGGGTCCCTGAGGTCCCCGTCGTAAGTCGAGAGCACCTGCCGCAACTCGAGAAAATCCAGGAGCTTTTGCCCTCCAGGCGAGATGAGGCCCATTTCCGCTGAGGCTTCTCGAGGCCAATCACATCTAACCACTCGAACTTCCAAAGGGTCCTTCACACCATTGCTGCAACTCAAGAAGTTCCCCGACATACCCGTCTCCACTCGAGAGGAAGCATGTGGGGTCCCTCACACATCCAGGGGAGACCCGTTTCCGCCTCCTAGCTCGAGATGAGGGATCCTTACCTTTTTCGTAGGGAAAGAATTCCCGGCGTTCCAGTCGCATCTCAAGAGGAGGCGCTCTCCACAGGAAAGGCGAGAGGAACTCCAGGGTCGTGCCACCATTCCAAGAGTCCCCCAGATGTGTCAGTCCATTCCAGAGGAACTTGTTTTCCCTGCACTGCCTTGACGTTCAAGCCGAGGATCGACTCCCACCACGTGTGCACGTGGGACAGCCCTGTGGGAAACCTCGTGGGAAAGCCTCGTGGGAAAGACTCGAGGGAAAACCATAGATCCTTTGATCCATTGGGCGGACTGCGTGACACTGCTGCCACCGCTCTGGAGGAAAGCGCAAGTGCATACCCGCTTTCGAGACGAGGACTGACTCCCCTGGGGAGACTCCAGAAGTACCCCAAGATCCATGTCAGCACTGGAGAGGAATCCTCAGGTTCCGGCCCCGACTCCACACAAGGTCTTAGGCCCCGGAATCGACGGGAGAGGAATCCCGAGACGCCCCCGAGGAACTCGCATGGGGACTGGCCTTTCCTGAGGCCACCAGAGCGGGTCCCTGAGGTCCCCGTCGTAAGTCGAGAGCACCTGCCGCAACTCGAGAAAATCCAGGAGGTTTTGCCCTCCAGCCGAGATGAGGCCCATTTCCGCTGAGGCTTCTCGAGGCCAATCACATCTAACCACTGGAACTTCCAAAGGGTCCTTCACACCATTGCTGCAACTCAAGAAGTTCCCCGACATACCCGTCTCCACTCGAGAGGAAGCACGTGGTGTCCTGCACACATCCAGGGGAGCCCCTTTTCCGCCTCCTAGCTCGAGATGAGGGATCCTTTCTCTGTTTCCTAGGGAAAGAATTCCCGGCGTTCCCATCGCATCTCAAGAGGAGGCGCTCTCCACAGGAAAGGCGAGAGGAACTCCAGGGTCGTGCCACCATTCCAAGAGTCCCCCAGATGTGTCAGTCCATTCCAGAGGAACCTGTTTTCCCTGCACTGCCTTGACTTTCAAGCCGAGGATCGACTCCCACCACGTGTGCACGTGGGACAGCCCTGTGGGAAAGCCTCGTGGGAAAGCCTCGTGGGAAAGACTCGAGGGAAAACCATAGATCCTTTGATCCACGCGGCGGACTGCGTGACACTGCTGCTACCGCTCTGGAGGAAAGCGCAAGTGCATGCCCGCATTCGAGATGAGGACTGACTCCCCTGGGGAGACTCCAGAAATACCCCAAGATCCATGTCAGCACTGGAGAGGAATCCTCAGGTTCCGGCCCCGACTCCACACAAGGTCTTAGGCCCCGGCATCGACGGGAGAGGAATCCCGAGAGGCCCCCGAGGAACTCGCATGGGGACTGGCCTTTCCTGAGGCCACCAGAGCGGGTCCCTGAGGTCCCCGTCGTAAGTCGAGAGCACCTGCCGCAACTCGAGAAAATACAGGAGGTTTTGCCCTCCAGGCGAGATGAGGCCCATTTCCGCTGAGGCTTCTCGAGGCCAATCACATCTAACCACTGGAACTTCCAAAGGGTCCTTCACACCCTTGCTGCAACTCAAGAAGTTCCCCGACATACCCGTCTGCACTAGAGAGGAAGCACGTGGTGTCCCGCACACATCCAGGGGAGCCCCGTTTCCGCCTCCTAGCTCGAGATGAGCGATCCTTTCCCTGTTTCGTAGGGAAAGAATTCCTGGCGTTCCCGTCGCATCTCAAGAGGAGGCGCTCTCCACAGGAAAGGCGAGAGGAACTCCAGGGTCATGCCACCATTCCAAGAGTCCCCCAGATGTGTCAGTTCATTCCAGAGGAACCTGTTTTCCCTGCACTGCTTTGACGTTCAAGCCGAGGATCGACTCCCACCACGTGTGCACGTGGGACAGCCCTGTGGGAAAGCCTCGTGGGAAAGCCTCGTGGGAAAGACTCGAGGGAAAACCATAGATCCTTTGATCCACGCGGCGGACTGCGCGACACTGCTGCTACCGCTCTGGAGGAAAGCGCAAGTGCATGCCCGCATTAGAGACGAGGACTGACTCCCCTGGGGAGACTCCAGAAGTACACCAAGATCCATGTCAGCACTGGAGAGGAATCCTCAGGTTCCGGCCCCGACTCCACACAAGGTCTTAGGCCCCGGCATCGACGGGAGAGGAATCCCGAGAGGCCCCCGAGGAACTCGCATGGGGACTGGCCTTTCCTGAGGCCACCAGAGCGGGTCCCTAAGGTCCCCGTCGTAAGTCGAGAGCACCTGCCGCAACTCGAGAAAATCCAGGAGGTTTTGCCCTCCAGGCGAGATGAGGCCCATTTCCGCTGAGGCTTCTCGAGGCTAATCACGTCTAACCACTGGAACTTCCAAAGGGTCCTTCACACCCTTGCGGCACCTCAAGAAGTTCCCCGACATACCCGTCTCCACTCGAGAGGAAGCACGTGGGTCCCGCACACATCCAGGGGAGCCCCGTTTCCGCCTCCTAGCTCGAGATGAGGGATCCTTTCCCTGTTTCGTAGGGAAAGAATTCCCGGCGTTCCCGTCGCATCTCAAGAGGAGGTGCTCTCCACAGGAAAGGCGAGAGGAACTGAAGGGTCGTGCCACCATTCCAAGAGTCCCCCAGATGTGTCAGTCCATTCCAGAGGAACCTGTTTTCCCTGCACTGCCTTGACGTTCAAGCCGAGGATCGACTCCCACCACGTGTGCACGTGGGACAGCCCTGTGGGAAAGCCTCGTGGGAAAGCCTCGTGGGAAAGACTCGAGGGAAAACCATAGATCCTTTGATCCACGCGGTGGACTGCGTGACACTGCTGCTACCACACTGGAGGAAAGCGCAAGTGCATGCCCGCATACGAGACAAGGACTGACTCCCCTGGGGAGACTCCAGAAGTACCCCAAGATCCATGTCAGCACTGGAGAGGAATCCTCAGGTTCCGGCCCCGACTCCACACAAGGTCTTAGGCCCCGGCATCGACGGGAGAGGAATCCCGAGAGGCCCCCGAGGAACTCGCATGTGGACTGGCCTTTCCTGAGGCCACCAGAGCGGGTCCCTGAGGTCCCCGTCGTAAGTCGAGAGCACCTGCAGCAACTCGAGAAAATCCAGGCGGTTTTGCCCTCCAGGCGAGATGAGGCCCATTTCCGCTGAGGCTTCTCGAGGCCAATCACATCTAACCACTGGAATTTCCAAAGGGTCCTTCACACCCTTGGTGCAACTCAAGAAGTTTCCTGACATACCCGTCTCCACTCGAGAGGAAGCACGTGGGGTCCCGCACACATCCAGGGGAGCCCCGTTTCCGCCTCCTAGCTGGAGATGAGGGATCCTTTCCCTGTTTCGTAGGGAAAGAATTCCCGGCGTTCCCGTCGCATCTCAAGAGGAGGCGCTCTCCACAGGAAAGGCGAGAGGAACTCCAGGGTCGTGACACCATTCCAAGAGTCCCCCAGATGTGTCAGTCCATTCCAGAGGAACCTGTTTTCCCTGCACTGCCTTGACGTTCAAGCCGAGGATCGACTCCCACCACGTGTGCACGTGGGACAGCCCTGTGGGAAAGCCTCGTGGGAAAGCCTCGTGGGAAAGACTCGAGGGAAAACCATAGATCCTTTGATCCACGCGGCGGACTGCGTGACACTTCTGCTACCGCTCTGGAGGAAAGCGCAAGTGCATGCCCGCATTCGAGACGAGGACTGACTCCCCTGGGGAGACTCCAGAAGTACCCCAAGATCCATGTCAGCACTGGAGAGGAATCCTCAGGTTCCGGCCCCGACTCCACACAAGGTCTTAGGCCCCGGCATCTACGGGGGAGGAATACGGAGACGCCCCCGAGGAACTCGCATGGGGACTGGCCTTTCCTGAGGCCACCAGAGCGGGTCCCTGAGGTCCCCGTCGTAAGTCGAGAGCACCTGCCGCAACTCGAGAAAATCCAGGAGGTTTTGCCCTCCAGGCGAGATGAGGCCCATTTCCGCTGAGGCTTCTCGAGGCCAATCACATCTAACCACTGGAACTTCCAAAGGGTCCTTCACACCATTGCTGCAACTCAAGAAGTTCCCCGACATACCCGTCTCCACTCGAGAGGAAGCACGTGGGGTCCCGCACACATCCAGGGGAGCCCCGTTTCCTCCTCCTAGCTCGAAATGAGGGATCCTTTCCCTGTTTCGTAGGGAAAAAATTCCCGGCGTTCCCGTCGCATCTCAAGAGGAGGCGCTCTCCACAGGAAAGGCGAGAGGAACTCCAGGGTCGTGACACCATTCCAAGAGTCCCCCAGATGTGTCAGTCCATTCCAGAGGAACCTGTTTTCCCTGCACTGCCTTGACGTTCAAGCCGAGGATCGACTCCCACCACGTGTGCACGTGGGACAGCCCTTTGGGAAAGCCTCGTGGGAAAGCCTCGTGGGAAAGACTCGAGGGAAAACCATAGATCCTTTGATCCACGCAGCGGACTGCGTGACACTGCTGCTACCGCTCTGGAGGAAAGCGCAATGCATGCCCGCATTCGAGACGAGGAATGACTCCCCTGGGGAGACTCCAGACGTACCCCAAGATCCATGTCAGCACTGGAGAGGAATCCTCAGGTTCCGGCCCCGACTCCACACAAGGTCTTAGGCCCCGGCATCGACGGGAGAGGAATCCCGAGAGGCCCCCGAGGAACTCGCATGGGGACTGTCCTTTCCTGAGGCTACCAGATCGGGTCCCTGAGGTCCCCGTCGTAAGTCGAGAGCACCTGCCGCAACTCGAGAAAATCCAGGAGGTTTTGCCCTCCAGGCGAGATGAGGCCCATTTCCGCTGAGGCTTCTCGAGGCCAATAACATCTAACCACTGGAACTTCCAAAGGGTCCTTCACACCCTAGCTGCAACTCAAGAACTTCCCCGACATACCCGTCTGCACTCGAGAGGAAGCACGTGGTGTCCCGCACACATCCAGGGGAGCCCCGTTTCCCCCTCCTAGCTCGAGATGAGGGATCCTTCCCTTTTTCGTAGGGAAAGAATTCCCGGCGTTCCAGTCGCATCTCAAGAGGAGGCGCTCTCCACAGGAAAGGCGAGAGGAACTCCAGGGTTATGCCACCATTCCAAGAGTCCCCCAGATGTGTCAGTCCGTTCCAGAGGAACCTGTTTTCCCTGCACTGACTTGACGTTCAAGCCGAGGATCGACTCCCACCACGTGTGCACGTGGGACAGCCCTGTGGGAAAGCCTCGTGGGAAAGACTCGAGGGAAAACCATAGATCCTTTGATCCTCGCGACGGACTGCGTGACACTGCTGCTACCGCTCTGAAGGAAAGCGCAAGTGCATGCCCGCATTCGAGACGAGGACTGACTCCCCTGGGGAGACTCCAGAAGTACCCCAAGATCCATGTCAGCACTGGAGAGGAATCCTCAGGTTCCGGCCCCGACTCCACACAAGGTCTTAGGCCCCGGCATCGACGGGAGAGGAATCCCGAGACGCCCCCGAGGAACTCGCATGGGGACTGGCCTTTCCTGAGGCCACCGGAGCGGTTCCCTGAGGTCCCCGTCGTAAGTCGAGAGCACCTGCCGCAACTCGAGAAAATCCAGGAGGTTTTGCCCTCCAGGCGAGATGAGGCCCATTTCCGCTTAGGCTTCTCGAGGCCAATCACATCTAACCACTGGAACTTCCAAAGGGTCCTTCACACCATTGCTGCAACTCAAGAAGTTCCCCGACATACCCGTCTGTACTCGAGAGGAAGCACATGGGGTCCCTCACACATCCAGGAGAGCCCCGTTTCCGCCTCCTAGCTCGAGATGAGGGATCATTCCCTGTTTCGTAGGGAAAGAATTCCCGGCGTTCCAGTCGCATCTCAAGAGGAGGGGCTCTCCACAGGAAAGGCGAGAGGAACTCCAGGGTCGTGACACCATTCCAAGAGTCCCCCAGATGTGTCAGTCCATTCCAGAGGAACCTGTTTTCCCTGCACTGCCTTGACGTTCAAGCCGAGGATCGACTCCCACCACGTGTGCACGTGGGACAGCCCTGTGGGAAAGCCTCGTGGGAAAGCCTCGTGGGAAAGACTCGAGGGAAAACCATAGATTCTTTGAACCACGCAGCGGACTGCGTGACACTGCTGCTACCGCTCTGGAGGAAAGCGCAAGTGCATGCCCACATTCGAGACGAGGACTGACTCCCCTGGGGAGACTCCAGAAGTACCCCAAGATCCATGTCAGCACTGGAGAGGAATCCTCAGGTTCCGGCCCCGACTCCACACAAGGTCTTAGGCCCCGGCATCGACGGGAGAGGAATCCCGAGAGGCCCCCGAGGAACTCGCATGGGGACTGGCCTTTCCTGAGGCCACCAGAGCGGATCCCTGAGGTCCCCGTCGTAAGTCGAGAGCACCTGCCGCAACTCGAGAAAATCCAGGAGGTTTTGCCCTCCAGGCCAGATGAGGCCCATTTCCGCTGAGGCTTCTCGAGGCCAATCACATCTAACCACTGGAACTTCCAAAGGGTCCTTCACACCATTGCTGCAACTCAAGAAGTTCCCCGACATACCCGTCTGCACTAGAGAGGAAGCATGTGGGGTCCCGCACACATCCAGGGGAGCCCCGTTTCCGCCTCCTAGCTCGAGATGAGGGATCCTTTCCCTGTTTCGTAGGGAAAGAATTCCTGGCGTTCCCGTCGCATCTCAAGAGGAGGCGCTCTCCACAAGAAAGGCGAGAGGAACTCTAGGGTCGTGACACCATTCCAAGAGTCCCCCAGATGTGTCAGTCCATTCCAGAGGAACCTGTTTTCCCTGCACTGCCTTGACGTTCAAGCCGAGGATCGACTCCCACCACGTGTGCACGTGGGACAGCCCTGTGGGAAAGCCTCGTGGGAAAGCCTCGTGGGAAAGACTCGAGGGAAAACCATAGATCCTTTGATCCACGCGGCGGACTGCGTGACACTGCTGCTACCGCTCTGGAGGAAAGCGCAAGTGCATGCCCGCATTCGAGACGAGGACTGACTCCCCTGGGGAGACTCCAGAAGTACCCCAAGATCCATGTCAGCACTGGAGAGGAATCCTCAGGTTCCGGCCCCGACTCCACACAAGGTCTTAGGCCCCGGCATCGACGGGAGAGGAATCCCGAGAGGCCCCCGAGGAACTCGCATGGGGACTGGCCTTTCCTGAGGCCACCAGAGCGGGTCCCTGAGGTCCCCGTCGTAAGTCGAGAGCACCTGCCGCAACTCGAGAAAATCCAGGAGGTTTTGCCCTCCAGGCCAGATGAGGCCCATTTCCGCTGAGGCTTCTCGAGGCCAATCACATCTAACCACTGGAACTTCCAAAGGGTCCTTCACACCATTGCTGCAACTCAAGAAGTTCCCCGACATACCCGTCTCCACTCGAGAGGAAGCACGTGGGTTCCCGCACACATCCAGGGGAGCCCCGTTTCCGCCTCCTAACTCGAGATGAGGGATCCTTTCCCTGTTTCGTAGGGAAAGAATTCCCGGCGTTCCCGTCGCATCTCAAGAGGAGGCGCTCTCCACAGGAAAGGCGAGAGGAACTCCAGGGTCGAGACACCATTCCAAGAGTCCCCCAGATGTGTCAGTCCATTCCAGAGGAACCTGTT
The DNA here is from genome assembly GCF_042477335.2 of Ovis canadensis. Taxonomy (NCBI): domain Eukaryota; kingdom Metazoa; phylum Chordata; class Mammalia; order Artiodactyla; family Bovidae; genus Ovis; species Ovis canadensis. The sequence continues at coordinate 6,726,903 of NC_091258.1, read as the reverse complement.
TTCCCTGCACTGCCTTGACGTTCAAGCCGAGGATCGACTCCCACCACGTGTGCACGTGGGACAGCCCTGTGGGAAAGCCTCGTGGGAAAGCCTCGTGGGAAAGACTCGAGGGAAAACCATAGATCCTTTGATCCACGCGGCGGACTGCGTGACACTGCTGCTACCGCTCTGGAGGAAAGCGCAAGTGCATGCCCGCATTCGAGACGAGGACTGACTCCCCTGGGGAGACTCCAGAAGTACCCCAAGATCCATGTCAGCACTGGAGAGGAATCCTCAGGTTCCGGCCCCGACTCCACACAAGGTCTTAGGCCCCGGCATCGACGGGAGAGGAATCCCGAGACGCCCCCGAGGAACTCGCATGGGGACTGGCCTTTCCTGAGGCCACCAGAGCGGGTCCCTGAGGTCCCCGTCGAAAGTCGAGAGCACCTGCCGCAACTCGAGAAAATCCAGGAGGTTTTGCCCTCCAGGCCAGATGAGGCCCATTTCCGCTGAGGCTTCTCGAGGCCAATCACATCTAACCACTGGAACTTCCAAAGGGTCCTTCACACCATTGCTACAACTCAAGAAGTTCCCCGACATACCCGTCTCCACTCGAGAGGAAGCACGTGGGTTCCCGCACACATCCAGGGGAGCCCCGTTTCCGCCTCCTAGCACGAGATGAGGGAACCTTTCCCTGTTTCGTAGGGAAAGAATTCCCGGCGTTCCCGTCGCATCTCAAGAGGAGGCGCTCTCCACAGGAAAGGCGAGAGGAACTCCAGGGTCGAGACACCATTCCAAGAGTCCCCCAGATGTGTCAGTCCATTCCAGAGGAACCTGTTTTCCCTGCACTGCCTTGACGTTCAAGCCGAGGATCGACTCCCACCACGTGTGCACGTGGGACAGCCCTGTGGAAAAGCCTCGTGGGAAAGCCTCGTGGGAAAGACTCGAGGGAAAACCATAGATCCTTTGATCCACGCGGCGGACTGCGTGACACTGATGCTACCGCTCTGGAGGAAAGCGCAAGTGCATGCCCGCATTCGAGACGAGGACTGACTCCCCTGGGGAGACTCCAGAAGTACCCCAAGATCCATGTCAGCACTGGAGAGGAATCCTCAGGTTCCGGCCCCGACTCCACACAAGGTCTTAGGCCCCGGCATCGACGGGAGAGGAATCCCGAGAGGCCCCCGAGGAACTCGCATGGGGACTGGCCTTTCCCGAGGCCACCAGAGCGGGTCCCTGAGGTCCCCGTCGTAAGTCGAGAGCACCTGCCGCAACTCGAGAAAATCCAGGAGGTTTTGCCCTCCAGGCCAGATGAGGCCCATTTCCGCTGAGGCTTCTCAAGGCCAATCACATCTAACCACTGGAACTTCCAAAGGGTCCTTCACACCATTGCTGCAACTCAAGAAGTTCACCGACATACCCGTCTCCACTCGAGAGGAAGCACGTGGTGTCCCGCACACATCCAGGGGAGCCCCGTTTCCGCCTCCTAGCACGAGATGAGGGATCCTTTCCCTGTTTCGTAGGGAAAGAATTCCCGGCGTTCCCGTCGCATCTCAAGAGGAGGCGATCTCCACAGGAAAGGCGAGAGGAACTCCAGGGTCGTGCCACCATTCCAAGAGTCCCCCAGATGTGTCAGTCCATTCCAGAGGAACCTGTTTTCCCTGCACTGCCTTGACGTTCAAGCCGAGGATCGATTCCCACCACGTGTGCACGTGGGACAGCCCTGTGGGAAAGCCTCGTGGGAAAGCCTCGTGGGAAAGACTCGAGGGAAAACCATAGATCCTTTGATCCACGCGGCGGACTGCGTGACACTGCTGCTACCGCTCTGGAGGAAAGCGCAAGTGCATGCCCGCATTCGAGACGAGGACTGACTCCCCTGGGGAGACTCCAGAAGTACCCCAAGATCCATGTCAGCACTGGAGAGGAATCCTCAGGTTCCGGCCCCGACTCCACACAAGGTCTTAGGCCCCGGCATCGACGGGAGAGGAATCCCGAGAGGCCCCCGAGGAACTCGCATGGGGACTGGCCTTTCCTAAGGCCACCAGAGCGGGTCCCTGAGGTCCCCGTCGTAAGTCGAGAGCACCTGCCGCAATTCGAGAAAATCCAGGAGGTTTTACCCTCCAGGCGAGATGAGGCCCATTTCCGCTGAGGCTTCTCGAGGCAAATCACATCTAACCACTGGAACTTCCAAAGGGTCCTTCACACAATTGCTGCAACTTAAGAAGTTCCCCGACATACCCGTCTCCACTCGAGAGGAAGCACGTGGGGTCCCGCACACATCCAGGGAAGCCCCGTTTCCGCCTCCTAGCTCGAGATGAGGGATCCTTTCCCTGTTTCGTAGGGAAAGAATTCCCGACGTTCCCGTCGCATCTCAAGAGGAGGCCCTCTCCACAGGAGAGGCGAGAGGAACTCCAGGGTCGTGCCACCATTCCAAGAGTCCCCCAGATGTGTCAGTCGTTTCCAGAGGAACCTGTTTTCCCTGCACTGCCTTGACGTTCAAGCCGAGGATCGACTCCCACCACGTGTGCACGTGGGACAGCGCTGTGGGAAAGCCTCGTGGGAAAGCCTCCTGGGAAAGACTCGAGGGAAAACCATAGATCCTTTGATCCACGCGGCGGACTGCGTGACACTGCTGCTACCGCTCTGGAGGAAACCTCAAGTGCATGCCCGCATTCGAGACGAGGACTGACTCCCCTGGTGAGACTCCAGAAATACCCCAAGATCCATGTCAGCACAGGAGAGGAAACCTCAGGTTCCGGCCCCGACTCCACACAAGGTCTTAGGCCCCGGCATCGACGGGAGAGGAATCCCGAGAGGGCCCGGAGGAACTCGCATGGGGACTGGCCTTTCCTGAGGCCACCAGAGCGGGTCCCTGAGGTCCCCGTTGTAAGTCGAGAGCACCTGCCGCAACTCGAGAAAATCCAGGAGGTTTTGCCCTCCAGGCGAGATGAGGCCCATTTCCTCTGAGGCTTCTCGAGGCCAATCACATCTAACCAATGGAACTTCCAAAGGGTCCTTCACACCCGTGCTGCAACTCAAGAAGTTGCCCGACATACCCGTCTCCACTCGAGAGGAAGCACGTGGTGTCCCGCACACATCCAGGGGAGCCCCGTTTCCGCCTCCTAGCTCGAGATGAGGGATCCTTTCCCTGTTTCGTAGGGAAAGAATTCCCGGCGTTCCCGTCGCATCTCAAGAGGAGGCGCTCTCCACAGAAAAGGCGAGAAGAACTCCAGGGTCGTGCCACCATTCCAAGAGTCCCCCATATGTGTCAGTCCATTCCAGAGGAACCTGTTTTCCCTGCACTGCCTTGACGTTCAAGCCGAGGATCGACTCCCACCACGTGTGCACGTGGGACAGCCCTGTGGGAAAGCCTCGTGGGAAAGCCTCGTGGGAAAGACTCGAGGGAAAACCATAGATCCTTTGATCCACGCGGCGGACTGCGTGACACTGCTGCTACCGCTCTGGAGGAAAGCGCAAGTGCATGCCCGCATTCGAGACGAGGACTGACTCCCCTGGGGAGACTCAAGAAGTACCCCAAGATCCATGACAGCACTGGAGAGGAATCCTCAGGTTCCGGCCCCGACTCCACACAAGGTCTTAGGCCCCGGCATCGACGGGAGAGGAATCCCGAGAGGCGCCCGAGGAACTCGCATGGGGACTGGCCTTTCCTGAGGCCACCAGAGCGGGTCCCTGAGGTCCCCGTCGTAAGTCGAGAGCACCTGCCGCAACTCGAGAAAATCCAGGAGGTTTTGCCCTCCAGGCGAGATGAGGCCCATGTCCGCTGAGGCTTCTCGAGGCTAATCACCTCTAACCACTGGAACTTCCAAAGGGATCTTCACACCCTTGCTGCAACTCAAGAAGTTCCCCGACATACCCGTCTCCACTCGAGAGGAAGCACGTGGGTCCCGAACATATCCAGGGGAGCCCCGTTTCCGCCTCCTAGCTCGAGATGAGGGATCCTTTCCCTATTTCATAGGGAAAGAATTCCCGGCGTTCCCGTCGCATCTCAAGAGGAGGCACTCTCCACAGGAAAGGCGAGAGGAACTCCAGGGTCGTGCCACCATTCCAAGAGTCCCCCAGATGTGTCAGTCCATTCCAGAGGAACCTGTTTTCCCTGCACTGCCTTGACATTCAAGCCGAGGATCGACTCCCACCACGTGTGCACGTGGGACAGCCCTGTGGGAAAGCCTCGTGGGAAAGCCTCGTGGGAATGACTCGAGGGAAAACCATAGATCCTTTGATCCACACGGCGGACTGCGTGACACTGCTGCTACCGCTCTGGAGGAAAGCGCAAGTGCATGCCCGCATTCGAGACGAGGACTGACTCCCCTGGGGAGACTCCAGAAGTACCCCAAGATCCATGTCAGCACTGGAGAGGAATCCTCAGGTTCCGGCCCCGACTCGACACAAGGTCTTAGGCCCCGGCATCGACGGGAGAGGAATCCCGAGAGGCCCCCGAGGAACTCGCATGGGGACTGGCCTTTCCTGAGGCCACCAGAGCGGGTCCCTGAGGTCCCCGTCGTAAGTCTAGAGCACCTGCCGCAACTCGAGAAAATCCAGGAGGTTTTGCCCTCCAGGCGAGATGAGGCCCATTTCCACTGAGGCTTCTCTAGGCTAATCACGTCTAACCACTGGAACTTCCAAAGGGTCCTTCACACCCTTGCTGCAACTCAAGAAGTTCCCCGACATACCCGTCTCCACTCGAGAGGTAGCACGTGGGTCCCGCACATATCCAGGGGAGCCCCGTTTCCGCCTCCTAGCTCGAGATGAGGGATCCTTTCCCTGTTTCGTATGGAAAGAATTCCCGTCGTTCTCGTCGCATCTCAAGAGGAGGCGCTCTCCACAGGAAAGGCGAGAGGAACTCCAAGGTCGTGCCACCATTCCAAGAGTCCCCCAGATGTGTCAGTCCATTCCAGAGGAACCTGTTTTCCCTGCACTGCCTTGACGTTCAAGCCGAGGATCGACTCCCACCACGTGTGCACGTGGGACAGCCCTGTGGGAAAGCCTCGTGGGAAAGCCTCGTGGGAATGACTCGAGGGAAAACCATAGATCCTTTGATCCACACGGCGGACTGCGTGACACTGCTGCTACCGCTCTGGAGGAAAGCGCAAGTGCATGCCCGCATTCGAGACGAGGACTGACTCCCCTGGGGAGACTCCAGAAGTACCCCAAGATCCATGTCAGCACTGGAGAGGAATCCTCAGGTTCCGGCCCCGACTCGACACAAGGTCTTAGGCCCCGGCATCGACGGGAGAGGAATCCCGAGAGGCCCCCGAGGAACTCGCATGGGGACTGGCCTTTCCTGAGGCCACCAGAGCGGGTCCCTGAGGTCCCCGTCGTAAGTCTAGAGCACCTGCCGCAACTCGAGAAAATCCAGGAGGTTTTGCCCTCCAGGCGAGATGAGGCCCATTTCCACTGAGGCTTCTCTAGGCTAATCACGTCTAACCACTGGAAATTCCAAAGGGTCCTTCACACCCTTGCTGCAACTCAAGAAGTTCCCCGACATACCCGTCTCCACTCGAGAGGTAGCACGTGGGTCCCGCACATATCCAGGGGAGCCCCGTTTCCGCCTCCTAGCTCGAGATGAGGGATCCTTTCCCTGTTTCGTATGGAAAGAATTCCCGTCGTTCTCGTCGCATCTCAAGAGGAGGCGCTCTCCACAGGAAAGGCGAGAGGAACTCCAAGGTCGTGACACCATTCCAAGAGTCCCCCAGATGTGTCAGTCCATTCCAGAGGAACCTGTTTTCCCTGCACTGCCTTGACGTTCAAGCCGAGGATCGACTCCCACCACGTGTGCACGTGGGTCAGCCCTGTGGGAAAGCCTCGTGGGAAAGCCTCGTGGGAAAGACTCGAGGGAAAACCATAGATCCTTTGATCCACGCGGCAGACTGCGTGACACTGCTGCTGCCGCTCTGGAGGAAAGCGTAAGTGCAAGCCCGCATTCGAGACGAGGACTGACTCCCCTGGGGAGACTCCAGAAGTACCCCAAGATCCATGTCAGCACTGGAAAGGAATCCTCAGGTTCCGGCCCCGACTCCACACAAGGTCTTAGGCCCCGGCATCGACGAGAGAGGAATCCCGAGACGCCCCCGAGGAACTCGCATGGGGACTGGCCTTTCCTGAGGCCACCAGAGCGGGTCCCTGAGGTCCCCGTCGTAAGTCGAGAGCACCTGCCGCAACTCGAGAAAATCCAGGAGGTTTTGCCCTCCAGGCGAGATGAGGCCCATTTCCGCTGAGGCTTCTCGAGGCCAATCACATCTAACCACTGAATCTTCCAAAGGGTCCTTCACACCCTTGCTGCAACTCAAGAAGTTCCCCGACATACCCGTCTCCACTCGAGAGGAAGCACGTGGGTCCCGCACACATCCAGGGGAGCCCCGTTTCCGCCTCCAAGCTCGAGATGAGGGATCCTTTCCCTGTTTCGTAGGGAAAGAATTCCCGGCGTTCCCGTCGCATCTCAAGAGGAGGAGCTCTCCACAGGAAAGGCGAGAGGAACTCCAGGGTCGTGACACCATTCCAAGAGTCCCCCAGATGTGTCAGTCCATTCCAGAGGAACCTGTTTTCCCTGTACTGCCTTGACGTTCAAGACGAGGATCGACTCCCACCACGTGTGCACGTGGGACAGCCCTGTGGGAAAGCCTCGTGGGAAAGCCTCGTGGGAAAGACTCGAGGGAAAACCATAGATCCTTTGATCCACGCGGCGGACTGCGTGACACTGCTGCTACAGCTCTGGAGGAAAGCGCAAGTGCATGCCCGCATTCGAGACGAGGACTGACTCCCCTGGGGAGACTCTAGAAGTACCCCAAGATCCATGTCAGCACTGGAGAGGAATCCTCAGGTTCCGGCCCCGACTCCACACAAGGTCTTAGGCCCCGCCATCGACGGGAGAGGAATCCCGAGAGGCCCCCGAGGAACTCGCATGGGGACTGGCCTTTCCTGAGGCCACCAGAGCGGGTCCCTGAGGTCCCCGTGGTAAGTCGAGAGCACCTGCCGCAACTCGAGAAAATCCAGGAGGTTTTGCCCTCCAGGCGAGATGAGGCCCATTTCCGCTGAGGCTTCTCGAGGCCAATCACATCTAACCACTGGAACTTCCAAAGGGTCCTTCACACCCTTGCTGCAACTCAAGAAGTTCCCCGACATACCCGTCTCCACTCGAGAGGAAGCACGTGGTGTCCCGCACACATCCAGGGGAGCCCCGTTTCGCCTCCTAGCTCGAGATGAGGGATCCTTTCCCTGTTTCGTAGGGAAAGAATTCCCGGCGTTTCCGTCGCATCTCAAGAGGAGGCGCTCTCCACAGGAAAGGCCAGAGGAACTCCAGGGTCGTGCCACCATTCCAAGAGTCCCCCAGATGTGTCAGTCCATTCCAGAGAAACCTGTTTTCCCTGCACTGCCTTGACGTTCAAGCCGAGGATCGACTCCCACCACGTGTGCACGTGGGACAGCCCTGTGGAAAAGCCTCGTGGGAAAGCCTCGTGGGAAAGACTCGAGGGAAAACCATAGATCCTTTGATCCACGCGGCGGACTGCGTGACACTGCTGCTACCGCTCTGGAGGAAAGCGCAAGTGCATGCCCGCATTCGAGACGAGGACTGACTCCCCTGGGGAGACTCCAGAAGTACCCCAAGATCCATGTCAGCACTGGAGAGGAATCCTCAGGTTCCGGCCCCGACTCCACACAAGGTCTTAGGCCCTAGCATCGACGGGAGAGGAATCCCGAGAGGCCCCCGAGGAACTCGCATGGGGACTGGCCTTTCCTGAGGCCACCAGAGCGGTTCCCTGAGGTCCCCGTCGTAAGTCGAGAGCACCTGCCGCAACTCGAGAAAATCCAGGAGGTTTTGCCCTCCAGGCGAGATGAGGCCCATTTCCACTGAGGCTTCTAGAGGCCAATCACATCTAACCACTGGAACTTCCAAAGGGACCTTCACACCATTGCTGCAACTCAAGAAGTTCCCCGACATACCCGTCTCCACTCGAGAGGAAGCACGTGGGGTCCCGCACACATCCAGGGGAGCCCCGTTTCCGCCTCCTAGCTCGAGATGAGGGATCCTTTCCCTGTTTCGTAGGGAAAGAATTCCCGGCGTTCCCGTCGCATCTCAAGAGGAGGCGCTCTCCACAGGAAAGGCGAGAGGAACTCCAGGGTCATGCCACCATTCCAAGAGTCCCTCAGATGTGTCAGTCCATTCCAGAGGAACCTGTTTTCCCTGCACTGCCTTGACGTTCAAGCCGAGGATCGACTCCCACCACGTGTGCACGTGGGACAGCCCTGTGGGAAAGCCTCGTGGGAAAGCCTCGTGGGAAAGACTCGAGGGAAAACCATAGATCCTTTGATCCACGCGGCGGACTGCGTGACACTGCTGCTACCGCTCTGGAGGAAAGCGCAAGTGCATGCCCGCATTCGAGACGAGGACTGACTCCCTTGGGGAGACTCCAGAAGTACCCCAAGATCCATGTCAGCACTGGAGAGGAATCCTCAGGTTCCGGCCCCGACTCCACACAAGGTCTAAGACCCCGGCATCGACGGGAGAGGAATCCCGAGAGGCCCCCGAGGAACTCGCATCAGGACTGGCCTTTCCTGAGGCCACCAGAGCGGGTCCCTGAGGTCCCCGTCGTAAGTCGAGAGCACCTGCCGCAACTCGAGAAAATCCAGGAGGTTTTGCCCTCCAGGCGAGATGAGGCCATTTTCCGCTGAGGCTTCTCGAGGCCAATCACATCGAACCACTGGAACTTCCCAAGGGTCCTTCACACCCTTGCTGCAACTCAAGAAGTTCCCCGACATACCCGTCTCCACTCGAGAGGAAGCACGTGGGGTCCCGCACACATCCAGGGGAGCCCCGTTTCCGCCTCCTAGCTCGAGATGAGGGATCCTTTCCCTGTTTCGTAGGGAAAGAATTCCCGGCGTTCCCGTCGCATCTCAAGAGGAGGCGCTCTCCACAGGAAAGGCGAGAGGAACTCCAGGGTCATGCCACCATTCCAAGAGTCCCCCAGATGTGTCAGTCCATTCCAGAGGAACCTGTTTTCCCTGCACTGCCTTGACGTTCAAGCCGAGGATCGACTCCCACCACGTGTGCACGTGGGACAGCCCTGTGGGAAAGCCTCGTGGGAAAGCCTCGTGGGAAAGACTCGCGGGAAAACCATAGATCCTTTGATCCACGCGGCGGACTGCGTGACACTGCTGCTACCGCTCTGGAGGAAAGCGCAAGTGCATGCCCGCATTCGAGACGAGGACTGACTCCCCTGGGGAGACTCCAGAAGTACCCCAAGATCCATGTCAGCACTGGAGAGGAATCCTCATGTTCCGGCCCCGACTCCACACAAGGTCTTAGGCCCCGGTATCGACGGGAGAGGAATCCCGAGAGGCCCCCGAGGAACTCGCATGGGGACTGGCCTTTCCTGAGGCCACCAGAGCGGGTCCCTGAGGTCCCCGTCGTAAGTCGAGAGCACCTGCCGCAACTCGAGAAAATCCAGGAGGTTTTGCCCTCCAGGCGAGATGAGGCCCATTTCCGCTGAGGCTTCTCGAGGCCAATCACATCTAACCACTGGAACTTCCAAAGGGTCCTTCACACCCTTGCTGCAACTCAAGAAGTTCCCCGACATACCCGTCTCCACTCGAGAGGAAGCACGTGGTGTCCCGCACACATCCAGGGGAGCCCCGTTTCGCCTCCTAGCTCGAGATGAGGGATCCTTTCCCTGTTTCGTAGGGAAAGAATTCCCGGCGTTCCCGTCGCATCTCAAGAGGAGGCGCTCTCCACAGGAAAGGCCAGAGGAACTCCAGGGTCGTGCCACCATTCCAAGAGTCCCCCAGATGTGTCAGTCCATTCCAGAGGAACCTGTTTTCCCTGCACTGCCTTGACGTTCAAGCCGAGGATCGACTCCCACCACGTGTGCACGTGGGACAGCCCTGTGGGAAAGCCTCGTGGGAAAGCCTCGTGGGAAAGACTCGAGGGAAAACCATAGATCCTTTGATCCACGCGGCGGACTGCGTGACACTGCTGCTACCGCTCTGGAGGAAAGCGCAAGTGCATGCCCGCATTCGAGACGAGGACTGACTCCCCTGGGGAGACTCCAGAAGTACCCCAAGATCCATGTCAGCACTGGAGAGGAATCCTCAGGTTCCGGCCCCTACTCCACACAAGGTCTTAGGCCCTAGCATCGACGGGAGAGGAATCCCGAGAGGCCCCCGAGGAACTCGCATGGGGACTGGCCTTTCCTGAGGCCACCAGAGCGGTTCCCTGAGGTCCCCTTCGTAAGTCGAGAGCACCTGCCGCAACTCGAGAAAATCCAGGAGGTTTTGCCCTCCAGGCGAGATGAGGCCCATTTCCACTGAGGCTTCTAGAGGCCAATCACATCTAACCACTGGAACTTCCAAAGGGACCTTCACACCATTGCTGCAACTCAAGAAGTTCCCCGACATACCCGTCTCCACTCGAGAGGAAGCACGTGGGGTCCCGCACACATCCAGGGGAGCCCCGTTTCCGCCTCCTAGCTCGAGATGAGGGATCCTTTCCCTGTTTCGTAGGGAAAGAATTCCCGGCGTTCCCGTCGCATCTCAAGAGGAGGCGCTCTCCACAGGAAAGGCGAGAGGAACTCCAGGGTCATGCCACCATTCCAAGAGTCCCCCAGATGTGTCAGTCCATTCCAGAGGAACCTGTTTTCCCTGCACTGCCTTGACGTTCAAGCCGAGGATCGACTCCCACCACGTGTGCACGTGGGACAGCCCTGTGGGAAAGCCTCGTGGGAAAGCCTCGTGGGAAAGACTCGAGGGAAAACCATAGATCCTTTGATCCACGCGGCGGACTGCGTGACACTGCTGCTACCGCTCTGGAGGAAAGCGCAAGTGCATGCCCGCATTCGAGACGAGGACTGACTCCCTTGGGGAGACTCCAGAAGTACCCCAAGATCCATGTCAGCACTGGAGAGGAATCCTCAGGTTCCGGCCCCGACTCCACACAAGGTCTAAGACCCCGGCATCGACGGGAGAGGAATCCCGAGAGGCCCCCGAGGAACTCGCATCAGGACTGGCCTTTCCTGAGGCCACCAGAGCGGGTCCCTGAGGTCCCCGTCGTAAGTCGAGAGCACCTGCCGCAACTCGAGAAAATCCAGGAGGTTTTGCCCTCCAGGCGAGATGAGGCCATTTTCCGCTGAGGCTTCTCGAGGCCAATCACATCGAACCACTGGAACTTCCCAAGGGTCCTTCACACCCTTGCTGCAACTCAAGAAGTTCCCCGACATACCCGTCTCCACTCGAGAGGAAGCACGTGGGGTCCCGCACACATCCAGGGGAGCCCCGTTTCCGCCTCCTAGCTCGAGATGAGGGATCCTTTCCCTGTTTCGTAGGGAAAGAATTCCCGGCATTCCCGTCGCATCTCAAGAGGAGACGCTCTCCACAGGAAAGGCGAGAGGAACTCCAGGGTCATGCCACCATTCCAAGAGTCCCCCAGATGTGTCAGTCCATTCCAGAGGAACCTGTTTTCCCTGCACTGCCTTGACGTTCAAGCCGAGGATCGACTCCCACCACGTGTGCACGTGGGACAGCCCTGTGGGAAAGCCTCGTGGGAAAGCCTCGTGGGAAAGACTCGAGGGAAAACCATAGATCCTTTGATCCACGCGGCGGACTGCGTGACACTGCTGCTACCGCTCTGGAGGAAAGCGCAAGTGCATGCCCGCATTCGAGACGAGGACTGACTCCCCTGGGGAGACTCCAGAAGTACCCCAAGATCCATGTCAGCACTGGAGAGGAATCCTCAGGTTCCGGCCCCGACTCCACACAAGGTCTTAGGCCCCGGCATCGACGGGAGAGGAATCCCCAGAGGCCCCCGAGGAACTCGCATGGGGACTGGCCTTTCTTGAGGCCACCAGAGCGGGTCCCTGAGGTCCCCGTCGTAAGTCGAGAGCACCTGCCGCAATTCGAGAAAATCCAGGAGGTTTTACCCTCCAGGCGAGATGAGGCCCATTTCCGCTGAGGCTTCTCGAGGCAAATCACATCTAACCACTGGAACTTCCAAAGGGTCCTTCACACCCTTGCTGCAACTCAAGAAGTTCCCCGACATACCCGTCTCCACTCGAGAGGAAGCACGTGGGGTCCCGCACACATCCAGGGGAGCCCCGTGTCCGCCTCCTAGCTCGAGATGAGGGATCCTTTCCCTGTTTCGTAGGGAAAGAATTCCCGACGTTCCCGTCGCATCTCAAGAGGAGGCCCTCTCCACAGGAGAGGCGAGAGGAACTCCAGGGTCGTGACACCATTCCAAGAGTCCCCCAGATGTGTCAGTCGTTTCCAGAGGAACCTGTTTTCCCTGCACTGCCTTGACGTTCAAGCCGAGGATCGACTCCCACCACGTGTGCACGTGGGACAGCGCTGTGGGAAAGCCTCGTGGGAAAGCCTCCTGGGAAAGACTCGAGGGAAAACCATAGATCCTTTGATCCACGCGGCGGACTGCGTGACACTGCTGCTACCGCTCTGGAGGAAACCTCAAGTGCATGCCCGCATTCGAGACGAGGACTGACTCCCCTGGTGAGACTCCAGAAGTACCCCAAGATCCATGTCAGCACAGGAGAGGAATCCTCAGGTTCCGGCCCCGACTCCACACAAGGTCTTAGGCCCCGGCATCGACGGGAGAGGAATCCCGAGAGGGCCCGGAGGAACTCGCATGGGGACTGGCCTTTCCTGAGGCCACCAGAGCGGGTCCCTGAGGTCCCCGTTGTAAGTCGAGAGCACCTGCCGCAACTCGAGAAAATCCAGGAGGTTTTGCCCTCCAGGCGAGATGAGGCCCATTTCCACTGAGGCTTCTCGACGCTAATCACGTCTAACCACTGGAACTTCCAAAGGGTCCTTCACACCCTTGCTGCAACTCAAGAAGTTCCCCGACATACCCGTCTCCACTCGAGAGGAAGCACGTGGGTCCCGCACACATCCAGGGGAGCCCCGTTTCCGCCTCCTAGCTCGAGATGAGGGATCCTTTCCCTGTTTCGTAGGGAAAGAATTCCCGGCGTTCCCGTCGCATCTCAAGAGGAGGTGCTCTCCACAGGAAAGGCGAGAGGAACTCCAGGGTCGTGCCACCATTCCAAGAGACCCCCAGATGTGTCAGTCCATTACAGAGGAACCTGTTTTCCCTGCACTGCCTTGATGTTCAAGCCGAGGATCGACTCCCACCACGTGTGCACGTGGGACAGCCCTGTGGGAAAGCCTCGTGGGAAAGCCTCGTGGAAAGACTCGAGGGAAAACCATAGATTCTTTGATCCACGCGGCGGACTGCGTGACACTGCTGCTACCGCTCTGGAGGAAAGCGCAAGTGCATGCCCGCATTCGAGACGAGGACTGACTCCCCTGGGGAGACTCCAGAAGTACCCCAAGATCCATGTCAGCACAGGAGAGGAATCCTCAGGTTCCGGCCCCGACTCCACACAAGGTCTTAGGCCCCGGCATCGACGGGAGAGGAATCCCGAGAGGGCCCGGAGGAACTCGCATGGGGACTGGCCTTTCCTGAGGCCACCAGAGCGGGTCCCTGAGGTCCCCGTCGTAAGTCTAGAGCACCTGCCGCAACGCGAGAAAATCCAGGAAGTTTTTCCCTCCAGGCGAGATGAGGCCCATTTCCGCTGAGGCTTCTCGAGGCCAATCACATGTAACCACTTGAACTTCCAAAGGGTCCTTCACACCCTTGCTGCAACTCAAGAAGTTCCCCGACATACCCGTCTCCACTCGAGAGGAAGCACGTGGTGTCCCGCACACATCCAGGGGAGCCCCGTTTCCGCCTCCTAGCTCGAGATGAGGGATCCTTTCCCTGTTTCGTAGGGAAAGAATTCCCGGCGTTCCCGTCGCATCTCAAGAGGAGGCGCTCTCCACCGGAAAGGCGAGAGGAACTCCAGGGTCGTGCCACCATTCCAAGAGTCACCCAGATGTGTCAGTCCATTCCAGAGGAACCTGTTTTCCCTGCACTTCCTTGACGTTCAAGCCGAGGATCGACTCCCACCACGTGTGCACGTGGGACAGCCCTGTGGGAAAGCCTCGTGGGAAAGCCTCCTGGGAAAACCATAGATCCTTTGATCCACGCGGCGGACTGCGTGACACTGCTGCTACCGCTCTGGAGGAAAGTGCAAGTGCATGCCCGCATTCGAGACGAGGACTGACTCCCCTGGGGAGACTCCAGAAGTACCCCAAGATCCATGTCAGCACTGGAGAGGAATCCTCAGGTTCCGGCCCCGACTCCACACAAGGTCTAAGACCCCGGCATCGACGGGAGAGGAATCCCGAGAGGCCCCCGAGGAACTCGCATGGGGACGGGCCTTTCCTGAGGCCACCAGAGCGGGTCCCTGAGGTCCCCGTAGTAAGTCTAGAGCACCTGCCGCAACTCGAGAAAATCCAGGAGGTTTTGCCCTCTAGGCAAGATGAGGCCCATTTCCGCTGAGGCTTCTCGAGGCCAATCACGTCTAACCACTGGAACTTCCAAGGGTCCTTCACACCCTTGCTGCAACTCAAGAAGTGCCCCGACATACCCGTCTCCACTCGAGAGGAAGCATATGGTGTCCCGCACACATTAATGGGAGCCCCGTTTCCGCCTCCTAGCTCGAGATGAGGGATCCTTTCCTTGTTTCGTAGGGAAAGAATTCCCGGCGTTCCCGTCGCATCTCAAGAGGAGGCGCTCTCCACAGGAAAGACGAGAGGAACTCCAGGGTTGGGCCACAATTCCAAGAGTCCCCCAGATGTGTCAGTCCATTCCAGAGGAACCTGTTTTCCCTGCACTGCCTTGACGTTCAAGCCGAGGATCGACTCCCACCACGTGTGCACGTGGGACAGCCCTGTGGGAAAGCCTCGTGGGAAAGCCTCGTGGGAAAGACTCGAGGGAAAACCATAGATCCTTTGATCCACGCGGCGGACTGCGTGACACTGCTGCTACTTCTATGGAGGAAAGCGCAAGTGCATGCCCGCATTCGAGACGAGGACTGACTCCCCTGAGGAGACTCCAGAAGTACCCCAAGATCCATGTCAGCACTGGACAGGAATCCTCAGGTTCCGGCCCCGACTTCACACAAGGTCTTAGGCCCCGGCATCGACGGGAGAGGAATCCCGAGACGCCCCCGAGGAACTCGCATGGGGACTGGCCTTTCCTGAGGCCACCAGAGCGGTTCCCTGTGGTCCCCGTCGTAAGTCGAGAGCACCTGCCGCAACTCGTGAAAATCCAGGAGGTTTTGCCCTCCAGGCGAGATGAGGCCCATTTCCGCAGAGGCTTCTCGAGGCCAATCACGTCTAACCACTGGAACTTCCAAAGGGTCCTTCACACCCTTGCTGCAACTCAAGAAGTTCCCCGACATACCCGTCTCCACTCGAGAGGAAGCACGTGGTGTCCCGCACACATCCAGGGGAGCCCCGTTTCCGCCTCCTAGCTCGAGATGAGGGATCCTTTCCCTGTTTCGTAGGGAAAGAATTCCCGGCGTTCCCGTCGCATCTCAAGAGGAGGCGCTCTACACAGGAAAGGCGAGAGGAACTCCAGGGTCGTGACACCATTCCAAGAGTCCCCCAGATGTGTCAGTCCATTCCAGAGGAACCTGTTTTCCCTGCACTGCCTTGATGTTCAAGCCGAGGATCGACTCCCACCACGTGTGCACGTGGGACAGCCCTGTGGGAAAGCCTCGTGGGAAAGACTCGAGGGAAAACCATAGATCCTTTGATCCACGCGGCGGACTGCGTGACACTGCTGCTACCGCTCTGGAGGAAAGTGCAAGTGCATGCCCGCATTCGAGACGAGGACTGACTCCCCTGGGGAGACTCCAGAAGTACCCCAAGATCCATGTCAGCACTGGAGAGGAATCCTCAGGTTCCGGCCCCGACTCCACACAAGGTCTTAGGCCCCGGCATCGACGGGAGAGGAATCCCGAGAGGCCCCCGAGGAACTCGCATGGGGACGGGCCTTTCCTGAGGCCACCAGAGCGGGTCCCTGAGGTCCCCGTAGTAAGTCTAGAGCACCTGCTGCAACTCGAGAAAATCCAGGAGGTTTTGCCCTCCAGGCAAGATGAGGCCCATTTCCGCTGAGGCTTCTCGAGGCCAATCACGTCTAACCACTGGAACTTCCAAGGGTCCTTCACACCCTTGCTGCAACTCAAGAAGTGCCCCGACATACCCGTCTCCACTCGAGAGGAAGCATATGGTGTCCCGCACACATTAATGGGAGCCCCGTTTCCGCCTCCTAGCTCGAGATGAGGGATCCTTTCCTTGTTTCGTAGGGAAAGAATTCCCGGCGTTCCCGTCGCATCTCAAGAGGAGGCGCTCTCCACAGGAAAGACGAGAGGAACTCCAGGGTTGGGCCACAATTCCAAGAGTCCCCCAGATGTGTCAGTCCATTCCAGAGGAACCTGTTTTCCCTGCACTGCCTTGACGTTCAAGCCGAGGATCGACTCCCACCACGTGTGCACGTGGGACAGCCCTGTGGGAAAGCCTCGTGGGAAAGCCTCGTGGGAAAGACTCGAGGGAAAACCATAGATCCTTTGATCCACGCGGCGGACTGCGTGACACTGCTGCTACTTCTATGGAGGAAAGCGCAAGTGCATGCCCGCATTCGAGACGAGGACTGACTCCCCTGAGGAGACTCCAGAAGTACCCCAAGATCCATGTCAGCACTGGACAGGAATCCTCAGGTTCCGGCCCCGACTTCACACAAGGTCTTAGGCCCCGGCATCGACGGGAGAGGAATCCCGAGACGCCCCCGAGGAACTCGCATGGGGACTGGCCTTTCCTGAGGCCACCAGAGCGGTTCCCTGTGGTCCCCGTCGTAAGTCGAGAGCACCTGCCGCAACTCGTGAAAATCCAGGAGGTTTTGCCCTCCAGGCGAGATGAGGCCCATTTCCGCAGAGGCTTCTCGAGGCCAATCACGTCTAACCACTGGAACTTCCAAAGGGTCCTTCACACCCTTGCTGCAACTCAAGAAGTTCCCCTACATACCCGTCTCCACTCGAGAGGAAGCATATGGTGTCCCGCACACATTAATGGGAGCCCCGTTTCCGCCTCCTAGCTCGAGATGAGGGATCCTTTCCTTGTTTCGTAGGGAAAGAATTCCCGGCGTTCCCGTCGCATCTCAAGAGGAGGCGCTCTCCACAGGAAAGACGAGAGGAACTCCAGGGTTGGGCCACAATTCCAAGAGTCCCCCAGATGTGTCAGTCCATTCCAGAGGAACCTGTTTTCCCTGCACTGCCTTGACGTTCAAGCCGAGGATCGACTCCCACCACGTGTGCACGTGGGACAGCCCTGTGGGAAAGCCTCGTGGGAAAGCCTCGTGGGAAAGACTCGAGGGAAAACCATAGATCCTTTGATCCACGCGGCGGACTGCGTGACACTGCTGCTACTTCTATGGAGGAAAGCGCAAGTGCATGCCCGCATTCGAGACGAGGACTGACTCCCCTGAGGAGACTCCAGAAGTACCCCAAGATCCATGTCAGCACTGGACAGGAATCCTCAGGTTCCGGCCCCGACTTCACACAAGGTCTTAGGCCCCGGCATCGACGGGAGAGGAATCCCGAGACGCCCCCGAGGAACTCGCATGGGGACTGGCCTTTCCTGAGGCCACCAGAGCGGTTCCCTGTGGTCCCCGTCGTAAGTCGAGAGCACCTGCCGCAACTCGTGAAAATCCAGGAGGTTTTGCCCTCCAGGCGAGATGAGGCCCATTTCCGCAGAGGCTTCTCGAGGCCAATCACGTCTAACCACTGGAACTTCCAAAGGGTCCTTCACACCCTTGCTGCAACTCAAGAAGTTCCCCTACATACCCGTCTCCACTCGAGAGGAAGCACGTGGTGTCCCGCACACATCCAGGGGAGCCCCGTTTCCGCCTCCTAGCTCGAGATGAGGGATCCTTTCCCTGTTTCGTAGGGAAAGAATTCCCGGCGTTCCCGTCGCATCTCAAGAGGAGGCGCTCTACACAGGAAAGGCGAGAGGAACTCCAGGGTCGTGACACCATTCCAAGAGTCCCCCAGATGTGTCAGTCCATTCCAGAGGAACCTGTTTTCCCTGCACTGCCTTGACGTTCAAGCCGAGGATCGACTCCCACCACGTGTGCACGTGGGACAGCCCTGTGGGAAAGCCTCGTGGGAAAGCCTCGTGGGAAAGACTCGAGGGAAAACCATAGATCCTTTGATCCACGCGGCGGACTGCGTGACACTGCTGCTACCGCTCTGGAGGAAAGCGCAAGTGCATGCCCGCATTCGAGACGAGGACTGACTCCCCTGGGGAGACTCCAGAAGTACCCCAAGATCCATGTCAGCACTGGAGAGGAATCCTCAGGTTCAGGCCCCGACTTCACACAAGGTCTTAGGCCCCAGCATCGACGGGAGAGGAATCCCGAGAGGCCCCCGAGGAACTCGCATGGGGACTGGCCTTTCCTGAGGCCACCAGAGCGGGTCCCTGAGGTCCCCGTCGTAAGTCGAGAGCGCCTGCCGCAACTCGAGAAAATCCAGGAGGTTTTGCCCTCCAGGCGAGATGAGGCCCATTTCCTCTGAGGCTTCTCGAGGCCAATCACATCTAACCAATGGAACTTCCAAAGGGTCCTTCACACCCGTGCTGCAACTCAAGAAGTTGCCCGACATACCCGTCTCCACTCGAGAGGAAGCACGTGGTGTCCCGCACACATCCAGGGGAGCCCCGTTTCCGCCTCCTAGCTCGAGATGAGGGATCCTTTCCCTGTTTCGTAGGGAAAGAATTCCCGGCGTTCCCGTCGCATCTCAAGAGGAGGCGCTCTCCACAGAAAAGGCGAGAAGAACTCCAGGGTCGTGCCACCATTCCAAGAGTCCCCCATATGTGTCAGTCCATTCCAGAGGAACCTGTTTTCCCTGCACTGCCTTGACGTTCAAGCCGAGGATCGACTCCCACCACGTGTGCACGTGGGACAGCCCTGTGGGAAAGCCTCGTGGGAAAGCCTCGTGGGAAAGACTCGAGGGAAAACCATAGATCCTTTGATCCACGCGGCGGACTGCGTGACACTGCTGCTACCGCTCTGGAGGAAAGCGCAAGTGCATGCCCGCATTCGAGACGAGGACTGACTCCCCTGGGGAGACTCCAGAAGTACCCCAAGATCCATGTCAGCACTGGAGAGGAATCCTCAGGTTCCGGCCCCGACTCCACACAAGGTCTTAGGCCCCGGCATCGACGGGAGAGAAATCCCGAGAGGCGCCCGAGGAACTCGCATGGGGACTGGCCTTTCCTGAGGCCACCAGAGCGGGTCCCTGAGGTCCCCGTCGTAAGTCGAGAGCACCTGCCGCAACTCGAGAAAATCCAGGAGGTTTTGCCCTCCAGGCGAGATGAGGCCCATTTCCGCTGAGGCTTCTCGAGGCTAATCACCTCTAACCACTGGAACTTCCAAGGGGATCTTCACACCCTTGCTGCAACTAAAGAAGTTCCCCGACATACCCGTCTCCACTCGAGAGGAAGCACGTGGGTCCCGAACATATCCAGGGGAGACCCGTTTCCGCCTCCTAGCTCGAGATGAGGGATCCTTTCCCTATTTCATAGGGAAAGAATTCCCGGCGTTCCCGTCGCATCTCAAGAGGAGGCACTCTCCACAGGAAAGGCGAGAGGAACTCCAGGGTCGTGCCACCATTCCAAGAGTCCCCAAGATGTGTCAGTCCATTCCAGAGGAACCTGTTTTCCCTGCACTGCCTTGACGTTCAAGCCGAGGATCGACTCCCACCACGTGTGCACGTGGGACAGCCCTGTGGGAAAGCCTCGTGGGAAAGCCTCGTGGGAAAGACTCGAGGGAAAACCATAGATCCTTTGATCCACGCGGCGGACTGCGTGACACTGCTGCTACCGCTCTGGAGGAAAGCGCAAGTGCATGCCCGCATTCGAGACGAGGACTGACTCCCCTGGGGAGACTCCAGAAGTACCCCAAGATCCATGTCAGCACTGGAGAGGAATCCTCAGGTTCCGGCCCCGACTCGACACAAGGTCTTAGGCCCCGGCATCGACGGGAGAGGAATCCCGAGAGGCCCCCGAGGAACTCGCATGGGGACTGGCCTTTCCTGAGGCCACCAGAGCGGGTCCCTGAGGTCCCCGTCGTAAGTCTAGAGCACCTGCCGCAACTCGAGAAAATCCAGGAGGTTTTGCCCTCCAGGCGAGATGAGGCCCATTTTCACTGAGGCTTCTCTAGGCTAATCACGTCTAACCACTGGAACTTCCAAAGGGTCCTTCACACCCTTGCTGCAACTCAAGAAGTTCCCCGACATACCCGTCTCCACTCGAGAGGTAGCACGTGGGTCCCGCACATATCCAGGGGAGCCCCGTTTCCGCCTCCTAGCTCGAGATGAGGGATCCTTTCCCTGTTTCGTATGGAAAGAATTCCCGTCGTTCTCGTCGCATCTCAAGAGGAGGCGCTCTCCACAGGAAAAGCGAGAGGAACTCCAAGGTCGTGACACCATTCCAAGAGTCCCCCAGATGTGTCAGTCCATTCCAGAGGAACCTGTTTTCCCTGCACTGCCTTGACGTTCAAGCCGAGGATCGACTCCCACCACGTGTGCACGTGGGTCAGCCCTGTGGGAAAGCCTCGTGGGAAAGCCTCGTGGGAAAGACTCGAGGGAAAACCATAGATCCTTTGATCCACGCGGCAGACTGCGTGACACTGCTGCTGCCGCTCTGGAGGAAAGCGTAAGTGCATGCCCGCATTCGAGACGAGGACTGACTCCCCTGGGGAGACTCCAGAAGTACCCCAAGATCCATGTCAGCACTGGAGAGGAATCCTCAGGTTCCGGCCCCGACTCCACACAAGGTCTTAGGCCCCGACATCGACGAGAGAGGAATCCCGAGACGCCCCCGAGGAACTCGCATGGGGACTGGCCTTTCCTGAGGCCACCAGAGCGGGTCCCTGAGGTCCCCGTCGTAAGTCGAGAGCACCTGCCGCAACTCGAGAAAATCCAGGAGGTTTTGCCCTCCAGGCGAGATGAGGCCCATTTCCGCTGAGGCTTCTCGAGGCCAATCACATCTAACCACTGAATCTTCCAAAGGGTCCTTCACACCCTTGCTGCAACTCAAGAAGTTCCCCGACATACCCGTCTCCACTCGAGAGGAAGCACGTGGGTCCCGCACACATCCAGGGGAGCCCCGTTTCCGCCTCCAAGCTCGAGATGAGGGATCCTTTCCCTGTTTCGTAGGGAAAGAATTCCCGGCGTTCCCGTCGCATCTCAAGAGGAGGAGCTCTCCACAGGAAAGGCGAGAGGAACTCCAGGGTCGTGACACCATTCCAAGAGTCCCCCAGATGTGTCAGTCCATTCCAGAGGAACCTGTTTTCCCTGTACTGCCTTGACGTTCAAGACGAGGATCGACTCCCACCACGTGTGCACGTGGGACAGCCCTGTGGGAAAGCCTCGTGGGAAAGCCTCGTGGGAAAGACTCGAGGGAAAACCATAGATCCTTTGATCCACGCGGCGGACTGCGTGACACTGCTGCTACAGCTCTGGAGGAAAGCGCAAGTGCATGCCCGCATTCGAGACGAGGACTGACTCCCCTGGGGAGACTCCAGAAGTACCCCAAGATCCATGTCAGCACTGGAGAGGAATCCTCAGGTTCCGGCCCCGACTCCACACAAGGTCTTAGGCCCTAGCATCGACGGGAGAGGAATCCCGAGAGGCCCCCGAGGAACTCGCATGGGGACTGGCCTTTCCTGAGGCCACCAGAGCGGGTCCCTGAGGTCCCCGTCGTAAGTCGAGAGCACCTGCCGCAACTCGAGAAAATCCAGGAGGTTTTGCCCTCCAGGCGAGATGAGGCCCATTTCCGCTGAGGCTTCTCGAGGCCAATCACATCTAACCACTGGAACTTCCAAAGGGTCCTTCACACCCTTGCTGCAACTCAAGAAGTTCCCCGACATACCCGTCTCCACTCGAGAGGAAGCACGTGGTGTCCCGCACACATCCAGGGGAGCCCCGTTTCGCCTCCTAGCTCGAGATGAGGGATCCTTTCCCTGTTTCGTAGGGAAAGAATTCCCGGCGTTCCCGTCGCATCTCAAGAGGAGGCGCTCTCCACAGGAAAGGCCAGAGGAACTCCAAGGTCGTGCCACCATTCCAAGAGTCCCCCAGATGTGTCAGTCCATTCCAGAGGAACCTGTTTTCCCTGCACTGCCTTGACGTTCAAGCCGAGGATCGACTCCCACCACGTGTGCACGTGGGACAGCCCTGTGGGAAAGCCTCGTGGGAAAGCCTCGTGGGAAAGACTCGAGGGAAAACCATAGATCCTTTGATCCACGCGGCGGACTGCGTGACACTGCTGCTACCGCTCTGGAGGAAAGCGCAAGTGCATGCCCGCATTCGAGACGAGGACTGACTCCCTTGGGGAGACTCCAGAAGTACCCCAAGATCCATGTCAGCACTGGAGAGGAATCCTCAGGTTCCGGCCCCGACTCCACACAAGGTCTAAGACCCCGGCATCGACGGGAGAGGAATCCCGAGAGGCCCCCGAGGAACTCGCATCAGGACTGGCCTTTCCTGAGGCCACCAGAGCGGGTCCCTGAGGTCCCCGTCGTAAGTCGAGAGCACCTGCCGCAACTCGAGAAAATCCAGGAGGTTTTGCCCTCCAGGCGAGATGAGGCCATTTTCCGCTGAGGCTTCTCGAGGCCAATCACATCGAACCACTGGAACTTCCAAAGGGTCCTTCACACCCTTGCTGCAACTCAAGAAGTTCCCCGACATACCCGTCTCCACTCGAGAGGAAGCACGTGGGGTCCCGCACACATCCAGGGGAGCCCCGTTTCCGCCTCCTAGCTCGAGATGAGGGATCCTTTCCCTGTTTCGTAGGGAAAGAATTCCCGGCGTTCCCGTCGCATCTCAAGAGGAGGCGCTCTCCACAGGAAAGGCGAGAGGAACTCCAGGGTCATGCCACCATTCCAAGAGTCCCCCAGATGTGTCAGTCCATTCCAGAGGAACCTGTTTTCCCTGCACTGCCTTGACGTTCAAGCCGAGGATCGACTCCCACCACGTGTGCACGTGGGACAGCCCTGTGGGAAAGCCTCGTGGGAAAGCCTCGTGGGAAAGACTCGAGGGAAAACCATAGATCCTTTGATCCACGCGGCGGACTGCGTGACACTGCTGCTACCGCTCTGGAGGAAAGCGCAAGTGCATGCCCGCATTCGAGACGAGGACTGACTCCCTTGGGGAGACTCCAGAAGTACCCCAAGATCCATGTCAGCACTGGAGAGGAATCCTCAGGTTCCGGCCCCGACTCCACACAAGGTCTAAGACCCCGGCATCGACGGGAGAGTAATCCCGAGAGGCCCCCGAGGAACTCGCATCAGGACTGGCCTTTCCTGAGGCCACCAGAGCGGGTCCCTGAGGTCCCCGTCGTAAGTCGAGAGCACCTGCCGCAACTCGAGAAAATCCACGAGGTTTTGCCCTCCAGGCGAGATGAGGCCATTTTCCGCTGAGGCTTCTCGAGGCCAATCACATCTAACCACTGGAACTTCCAAAGGGTCCTTCACACCCTTGCTGCAACTCAAGAAGTGCCCCGACATACCCGTCTCCACTCGAGAGGAAGCACGTGGGGTCCCGCACACATCCAGGGGAGCCCCGTTTCCGCCTCCTAGCTCGAGATGAGGGATCCTTTCCCTGTTTCGTAGGGAAAGAATTCCCGGCGTTCCCGTCGCATCTCAAGAGGAGGCGCTCTCCACAGGAAAGGCGAGAGGAACTCCAGGGTCATGCCACCATTCCAAGAGTCCCCCAGATGTGTCAGTCCATTCCAGAGGAACCTGTTTTCCCTGCACTGCCTTGACGTTCAAGCCGAGGATCGACTCCCACCACGTGTGCACGTGGGACAGCCCTGTGGGAAAGCCTCGTGGGAAAGCCTCGTGGGAAAGACTCGAGGGAAAACCATAGATCCTTTGATCCACGCGGCGGACTGCATGACAATGCTGCTACCGCTCTGGAGGAAAGCGCAAGTGCATGCCCGCATTCGAGACGAGGACTGACTCCCCTGGGGAGACTCCAGAAGTACCCCAAGATCCATGTCAGCACTGGAGAGGAATCCTCAGGTTCCGGCCCCGACTCCACACAAGGTCTTATGCCCTGGCATCGACGGGAGAGGAATCCCGAGAGGCCCCCGAGGAACTCGCATGGGGACTGGCCTTTCCTGAGGCCACCAGAGCGGGTCCCTGAGGTCCCCGTCGTAAGTCGAGAGCACCTGCCGCAACTCGAGAAAATCCAGGAGGTTTTGCCCTCCAGGCGAGATGAGGCCCATTTCCACTGAGGCTTCTAGAGGCCAATCACATCTAACCACTGGAACTTCCAAAGGGTCCTTCACACCCTTGCTGCAACTCAAGAAGTTCCCCGACATACCCGTCTCCACTCGAGAGGAAGCACGTGGGGTCCCGCACACATCCAGGGGAGCCCCGTTTCCGCCTCCTAGCTCGAGATGAGGGATCCTTTCCCTGTTTCGTAGGGAAAGAATTCCCGGCGTTCCCGTCGCATCTCAAGAGGAGGCGCTCTCCACAGGAAAGGCGAGAGGAACTCCAGGGTCATGCCACCATTCCAAGAGTCCCCCAGATGTGTCAGTCCATTCCAGAGGAACCTGTTTTCCCTGCACTGCCTTGACGTTCAAGCCGAGGATCGACTCCCACCACGTGTGCACGTGGGACAGCCCTGTGGGAAAGCCTCGTGGGAAAGCCTCGTGGGAAAGACTCGAGGGAAAACCATAGATCCTTTGATCCACGCGGCGGACTGCGTGACACTGCTGCTACCGCTCTGGAGGAAAGCGCAAGTGCATGCCCGCATTCGAGACGAGGACTGACTCCCTTGGGGAGACTCCAGAAGTACCCCAAGATCCATGTCAGCACTGGAGAGGAATCCTCAGGTTCCGGCCCCGACTCCACACAAGGTCTAAGACCCCGGCATCGACGGGAGAGGAATCCCGAGAGGCCCCCGAGGAACTCGCATCAGGACTGGCCTTTCCTGAGGCCACCAGAGCGGGTCCCTGAGGTCCCCGTCGTAAGTCGAGAGCACCTGCCGCAACTCGAGAAAATCCAGGAGGTTTTGCCCTCCAGGCGAGATGAGGCCATTTTCCGCTGAGGCTTCTCGAGGCCAATCACATCGAACCACTGGAACTTCCAAAGGGTCCTTCACACCCTTGCTGCAACTCAAGAAGTTCCCCGACATACCCGTCTCCACTCGAGAGGAAGCACGTGGGGTCCCGCACACATCCAGGGGAGCCCCGTTTCCGCCTCCTAGCTCGAGATGAGGGATCCTTTCCCTGTTTCGTAGGGAAAGAATTCCCGGCGTTCCCGTCGCATCTCAAGAGGAGGCGCTCTCCACAGGAAAGGCGAGAGGAACTCCAGGGTCATGCCACCATTCCAAGAGTCCCCCAGATGTGTCAGTCCATTCCAGAGGAACCTGTTGTCCCTGCACTGCCTTGACGTTCAAGCCGAGGATCGACTCCCACTACGTGTGCACGTGGGACAGCCCTGTGGGAAAGCCTCGTGGGAAAGCCTATCGGAAAAGACTCGAGGGAAAACCATAGATCCTTTGATCCACGCGCCGGACTGCGTGACACTGCTGCTACCGCTCTGGAGGAAATCGCAAGTGCATGCCCGCATTCGAGACGAGGACTGACACCCTGGGGAGACTCCAGAAGTACCCCAAGATCCATGTCAGCACTGGAGAGGAATCCTCAGGTTCCGGCCTCGACTCCACACAAGGTCTTAGGCCCCGGCATCGACGGGAGAGGAATCCCGAGAGGCCCCCGAGGAACTCGCATGGGGACTGGCCTTTCCTGAGGCCACCAGAGCGGGTCCCTGAGGTCCCCGTCGTAAGTCGAGAGCACCTGCCGCAACTCGAGAAAATCCAGGAGGTTCTGCCCTCCAGGCGAGATGAGGCCCATTTCCGCTGAGGCTTCTCGAGGCCAATTACATCTAACCACTGGAACTTCCAAAGGGTCCTTCACACCATTGCTGCAACTCAAGAAGTTCCCCGACATACCCGTCTCCACTCGAGAGGAAGCACGTGGGGTCCCGCACACATCCAGGGGAGCCCCGTTTCTGCCTCCTAGCTCGAGATGAGGGATCCTTTCCCTGTTTCGTAGAAAAAGAATTCCCGGCGTTCCCGTCGCATCTCAAGAGGAGGCGCTCTCCACAGGAAAGGCGAGAGGAACTCCAGGGTCGTGCCACCATTCCAAGAGTCCCCCAGATGTGTCAGTCCATTCCAGAGGAACCTGTTTTCCCTGCACTGCCTTGACGTTCAAGCCGAGGATCGACTCCCATCACGTGTGCACGTGGGACAGCCCTGTGGGAAAGCCTCGTGGGAAAGCCTCGTGGGAAAGACTCGAGGGAAAACCATAGATCCTTTGATCCACGCGGCGGACTGCGTGACACTGCTGCTACCGCTCTGGAGGAAAGCGCAAGTGCATGCCCGCATTCGAGACGAGGACTGACTCCCCTGGGGAGACTCCAGAAGTACCCCAAGATCCATGTCAGCACTGGAGAGGAATTCTCAGGTTCCGGCCCCGACTCCACACAAGGTCTTAGGCCCCGGCATCGACGGGAGAGGAATCCCGAGAGGCCCCCGAGGAACTCGCATGGGGACTGGCCTTTCCTGAGGCCACCAGAGCGGGTCCCTGAGGTCCCCGTCGTAAGTCGAGAGCACCTGCCGCAACTCGAGAAAATCCAGGAGGTTTTGCCCTCCAGGCGAGATGAGGCCCATTTCCGCTGAGGCTTCTCGAGGCTAATCACCTCTAACCACTGGAACTTCCAAAGGGTCCTTCACACCCTTGCTGCAACTCATGAAGTTCCCCGACATACCCGTCTCCACTCGAGAGGAAGCACGTGGGGTCCCGCACACATCCAGGGGAGCCCCGTTTCCGCCTCCTAGCTCGAGATGAGGGATCCATTCCCTGTTTCGTAGGGAAAGAATTCCCGGCGTTCCCGTCGCATCTCAAGAGGAGGCGCTCTCCACAGGAAAGGCGAGAGGAACTCCAGGGTCATGCCACCATTCCAAGAGTTCCCCAGATGTGTCAGTCCATTCCAGAGGAACCAGTTGTCCCTGCACTGCCTTGACGTTCAAGCCGAGGATCGACTCCCACTACGTGTGCACGTGGGACAGCCCTGTGGGAAAGCCTCGTGGGAAAGCCTATCGGAAAAGACTCGAGGGAAAACCATAGATCCTTTGATCCACGCGGCGGACTGCGTGACACTGCTGCTACCGCTCTGGAGGAAATCGCAAGTGCATGCCCGCATTCGAGACGAGGACTGACACCCTGGGGAGACTCCAGAAGTACCCCAAGATCCATGTCAGCACTGGAGAGGAATCCTCAGGTTCCGGCCTCGACTCCACACAAGGTCTTAGGCCCCGGCATCGACGGGAGAGGAATCCCGAGAGGCCCCCGAGGAACTCGCATGGGGACTGGCCTTTCCTGAGGCCACCAGAGCGGGTCCCTGAGGTCCCCGTCGTAAGTCGAGAGCACCTGCCGCAACTCGAGAAAATCCAGGAGGTTCTGCCCTCCAGGCGAGATGAGGCCCATTTCCGCTGAGGCTTCTCGAGGCCAATTACATCTAACCACTGGAACTTCCAAAGGGTCCTTCACACCATTGCTGCAACTCAAGAAGTTCCCCGAAATACCCGTCTCCACTCGAGAGGAAGCACGTGGTGTCCCGCACACATCCAGGGGAGCCCCGTTTCGCCTCCTAGCTCGAGATGAGGGATCCATTCCCTGTTTCGTAGGGAAAGAATTCCCGGCGTTCCCGTCGCATCTCAGGAGGAGGCGCTCTCCACAGGAAAGGCGAGAAGAACTCCAGGGTCGTGCCACCATTCCAAGAGGCCCCCAGATGTGTCAGTCCATTCCCGAGGAACCTGTTTTCCCTGCACTGCCT
The DNA here is from genome assembly GCF_042477335.2 of Ovis canadensis. NCBI lineage: Eukaryota > Metazoa > Chordata > Mammalia > Artiodactyla > Bovidae > Ovis > Ovis canadensis. The sequence continues at coordinate 6,699,119 of NC_091258.1, read as the reverse complement.
TGACGTTCAAGCCGAGGATCGACTCCCACCACGTGTGCACGTGGGACAGCCCTGTGGGAAAGCCTCATGGGAAAGCCTCGTGGGAAAGACTCGAGGGAAAACCATAGATCCTTTGATCCACGCGGCGGACTGCGTGACACTGCTGCTACCGCTCTGGAGGAAAGCGCAAGTGCATGCCCGCATACGAGACGAGGACTGACTCCCCTGGGGAGACTCCAGAAGTACCCCAAGATCCATGTCAGCACTGGAGAGGAATCCTCAGGTTCCGGCCCCGACTCCACACAAGGTCTTAGGCCCTGGCATCGACGGGAGAGGAATCCCGAGAGGCCCCCGAGGAACTCGCATGGGGACTGGCCTTTCCTGAGGCCACCAGAGCGGGTCCCTGAGGTCCCCGTCGTAAGTCGAGAGAACCTGCCGCAACTCGAGAAAATCCAGGAGGTTTTGCCCTCCAGGCGAGATGAGGCCCATTTCCGCTGAGGCTTCTCGAGGCCAATCACATCTAACCACTGGAACTTCCAAAGGGTCCTTAACACCATTGCTGCCACTCAAGAAGTTCCCCGACATACCCGTCTCCACTCGAGAGGAAGCACGTGGGGTCCCTCACACATCCAGGGGAGCCCCGTTTCCGCCTCCTAGCTCGAGATGAGGGATCCTTCCCTGTTTCGTAGGGAAAGAATTCCCGGCGTTCCCGTCGCATCTCAAGAGGAGGCGCTCTCCACAGGAAAGGCGAAAGGAACTCCAGGGTCGTGACAACATTCCAAGAGTCCCCCAGATGTGTCAGTCCATTCCAGAGGAACCTGTTTTCCCTGCACTGCCTTGACGTTCAAGCCGAGGATCGACTCCCACCACGTGTGCACGTGGGACAGCCCTGTGGGAAAGCCTCGTGGGAAAGCCTCGTGGGAAAGACTCGAGGGAAAACCATAGATCCTTTGATCCACGCGGCGGACTGCGTGACACTGCTGCTACCGCTCTGGAGGAAAGCGCAAGTGCATGCCCGCATTCGAGACGAGGACTGACTCCCCTGGGGAGACTCCAGAAGTACCCCAAGATCCATGTCAGCACTGGAGAGGAATCCTCAGGTTCCGGCCCCGACTCCACACAAGGTCTTAGGCCCCGGCATCGACGGGAGAGGAATCCCGAGAGGCCCCCGAGGAACTCGCATGGGGACTGGCCTTTCCTGAGGCCACCAGAGCGGGTCCCTGAGGTCCCCGTCGTAAGTCGAGAGCACCTGCCGCAACTCGAGAAAATCCAGGAGGTTTTGCCCTCCAGGCGAGATGAGGCCCATTTCCGCTGAGGCTTCTCGAGGCCAATCACATCTAACCACTGGAACTTCCAAAGGGTCCTTCACACCCTTGCTGCAACTCAAGAAGTTCCCCGACATACCCGTCTCCACTCGAGAGGAAGCACGTGGTGTCCCGCACACATCCAGGGGAGCCCCGTTTCGCCTCCTAGCTCGAGATGAGGGATCCTTTCCCTGTTTCGTAGGGAAAGAATTCCCGGCGTTCCCGTCGCATCTCAAGAGGAGGCGCTCTCCACAGGAAAGGCCAGAGGAACTCCAGGGTCGTGCCACCATTCCAAGAGTCCCCCAGATGTGTCAGTCCATTCCAGAGGAACCTGTTTTCCCTGCACTGCCTTGACGTTCAAGCCGAGGATCGACTCCCACCACGTGTGCACGTGGGACAGCCCTGTGGGAAAGCCTCGTGGGAAAGCCTCGTGGGAAAGACTCGAGGGAAAACCATAGATCCTTTGATCCACGCGGCGGACTGCGTGACACTGCTGCTACCGCTCTGGAGGAAAGCGCAAGTGCATGCCCGCATTCGAGACGAGGACTGACTCCCTTGGGGAGACTCCAGAAGTACCCCAAGATCCATGTCAGCACTGGAGAGGAATCCTCAGGTTCCGGCCCCGACTCCACACAAGGTCTTAGGCCCCAGCATCGACGGGAGAGGAATCCCGAGAGGCCCCCGAGGAACTCGCATGGGGACTGGCCTTTCCTGAGGCCACCAGAGGGGGTCCCTGAGGTCCCCGTCGTAAGTCGAGAGCACCTGCCGCAACTCGAGAAAATCCAGGAGGTTTTGCCCTCCAGGCGAGATGAGGCCCATTTCCTCTGAGGCTTCTCGAGGCCAATCACATCTAACCAATGGAACTTCCAAAGGGTCCTTCACACCCGTGCTGCAACTCAAGAAGTTGCCCGACATACCCGTCTCCACTCGAGAGGAAGCACGTGGTGTCCCGCACACATCCAGGGGAGCCCCGTTTCCGCCTCCTAGCTCGAGATGAGGGATCCTTTCCCTGTTTCGTAGGGAAAGAATTCCCGGCGTTCCCGTCGCATCTCAAGAGGAGGCGCTCTCCACAGAAAAGGCGAGAAGAACTCCAGGGTCGTGCCACCATTCCAAGAGTCCCCCATATGTGTCAGTCCATTCCAGAGGAACAGGTTTTCCCTGCACTGCCTTGACGTTCAAGCCGAGGATCGACTCCCACCACGTGTGCACGTGGGACAGCCCTGTGGGAAAGCCTCGTGGGAAAGCCTCGTGGGAAAGACTCGAGGGAAAACCATAGATCCTTTGATCCACGCGGCGGACTGCGTGACACTGCTGCTACCGCTCTGGAGGAAAGCGCAAGTGCATGCCCGCATTCGAGACGAGGACTGACTCCCCTGGGGAGACTCCAGAAGTACCCCAAGAAACATGTCAGCACTGGAGAGGAATCCTCAGGTTCCGGCCCCGACTCCACACAAGGTCTTAGGCCCCGGCATCGACGGGAGAGGAATCCCGAGAGGCGCCCGAGGAACTCGCATGGGGACTGGCCTTTCCTGAGGCCACCAGAGCGGGTCCCTGAGGTCCCCGTCGTAAGTCGAGAGCACCTGCCGCAACTCGAGAAAATCCAGGAGGTTTTGCCCTCCAGGCGAGATGAGGCCCATTTCCGCTGAGGCTTCTCGAGGCTAATCACCTCTAACCACTGGAACTTCCAAAGGGATCTTCACACCCTTGCTGCAACTCAAGAAGTTCCCCGACATACCCGTCTCCACTCGAGAGGAAGCACGTGGTTCCCGAACATATCCAGGGGAGCCCCGTTTCCGCCTTCTAGCTCGAGATGAGGGATCCTTTCCCTGTTTCATAGGGAAAGAATTCCCGGCGTTCCCGTCGCATCTCAAGAGGAGGCGCTCTCCACAGGAAAGGCGAGAGGAACTCCAGGGTCGTGCCACCATTCCAAGAGTCCACCAGATGTGTCAGTCCATTCCAGAGGAACCCGTTTTCCCTGCACTGCCTTGACGTTCAAGCCGAGGATCGACTCCCACCACGTGTGCACGTGGGACAGCCCTGTGGGAAAGCCTCGTGGGAAAGCCTCGTGGGAAAGACTCGAGGGAAAACCATAGATCCTTTGATCCACGCGGCGGACTGCGTGACACTGCTGCTACCGCTCTGGAGGAAAGCGCAAGTGCATGCCCGCATTCGAGACGAGGACTGACTCCCCTGGGGAGACTCCAGAAGTACCCCAAGATCCATGTCAGCACTGGAGAGGAATCCTCAGGTTCCGGCCCCGACTCCACACAAGGTCTTAGGCCCCGGCATCGACGGGAGAGGAATCCCGAGAGGCCCCCGAGGAACTCGCATGGGGACTGGCCTTTCCTGAGGCCACCAGAGCGGGTCCCTGAGGTCCCCGTCGTAAGTCTAGAGCACCTGCCGCAACTCGAGAAAATCCAGGAGGTTTTGCCCTCCAGGCGAGATGAGGCCCATTTCCACTGAGGCTTCTCTAGGCTAATCACGTCTAACCACTGGAACTTCCAAAGGGTCCTTCACACCCTTGCTGCAACTCAAGAAGTTCCCCGACATACCCGTCTCCACTCGAGAGGTAGCACGTGGGTCCCGATCACATCCAGGGGAGCCCCGTTTCCGCCTCCTAGCTCGAGATGAGGGATCCTTTCCCTGTTTCGTAGGGAAAGAATTCCCGTCGTTCTCGTCGCATCTCAAGAGGAGGCGCTCTCCACAGGAAAGGCGAGAGGAACTCCAAGGTCGTGACACCATTCCAAGAGTCCCCCAGATGTGTCAGTCCATTCCAGAGGAACCTGTTTTCCCTGCACTGCCTTGACGTTCAAGCCGAGGATCGACTCCCACCACGTGTGCACGTGGGTCAGCCCTGTGGGAAAGCCTCGTGGGAAAGCCTCGTGGGAAAGACTCGAGGGAAAACCATAGATCCTTTGATCCACGCGGCAGACTGCGTGACACTGCTGCTGCCGCTCTGGAGGAAAGCGCAAGTGCATGCCCGCATTCGAGACGAGGACTGACTCCCCTGGGGAGACTCCAGAAGTACCCCAAGATCCATGTCAGCACTGGAGAGGAATCCTCAGGTTCCGGCCCCGACTCCACACAAGGTCTTAGGCCCCGGCATCGACGAGAGAGGAATCCCGAGACGCCCCCGAGGAACTCGCATGGGGACTGGCCTTTCCTGAGGCCACCAGAGCGGGTCCCTGAGGTCCCCGTCGTAAGTCGAGAGCACCTGCCGCAACTCGAGAAAATCCAGGAGGTTTTGCCCTCCAGGCGAGATGAGGCCCATTTCCGCTGAGGCTTCTCGAGGCCAATCACATCTAACCACTGAATCTTCCAAAGGGTCCTTCACACCCTTGCTGCAACTCAAGAAGTTCCCCGACATACCCGTCTCCACTCGAGAGGAAGCACGTGGGTCCCGCACACATCCAGGGGAGCCCCGTTTCCGCCTCCAAGCTCGAGATGAGGGATCCTTTCCCTGTTTCGTAGGGAAAGAATTCCCGGCGTTCCCGTCGCATCTCAAGAGGAGAAGCTCTCCACAGGAAAGGCGAGAGGAACTCCAGGGTCGTGACACCATTCCAAGAGTCCCCCAGATGTGTCAGTCCATTCCAGAGGAACCTGTTTTCCCTGTACTGCCTTGACGTTCAAGACGAGGATCGACTCCCACCACGTGTGCACGTGGGACAGCCCTGTGGGAAAGCCTCGTGGGAAAGCCTCGTGGGAAAGACTCGAGGGAAAACCATAGATCCTTTGATCCACGCGGCGGACTGCGTGACACTGCTGCTACAGCTCTGGAGGAAAGCGCAAGTGCATGCCAGCATTCGAGACGAGGACTGACTCCCCTGGGGAGACTCCAGAAGTACCCCAAGATCCATGTCAGCACTGGAGAGGAATCCTCAGGTTCCGGCCCTGACTCCACAAAAGGTCTTAGGCCCCGCCATCGACGGGAGAGGAATCCCGAGAGGCCCCCGAGGAACTCGCATGGGGACTGGCCTTTCCTGAGGCCACCAGAGCGGGTCCCTGAGGTCCCCGTCGTAAGTCGAGAGCACCTGCCGCAACTCGAGAAAATCCAGGAGGTTTTGCCCTCCAGGCGAGATGAGGCCCATTTCCGCTGAGGCTTCTCGAGGCCAATCACATCTAACCACTGGAACTTCCAAAGGGTCCTTCACACCCTTGCTGCAACTCAAGAAGTTCCCCGACATACCCGTCTCCACTCGAGAGGAAGCACGTGGGGTCCCGCACACATCCAGGGGAGCCCCGTTTCCGCCTCCTAGCTCGAGATGAGGGATCCTTTCCCTGTTTCGTAGGGAAAGAATTCCCGGCGTTCCCGTCGCATCTCAAGAGGAGGCGCTCTCCACAGGAAAGGCGAGAGGAACTCCAGGGTCATGCCACCATTCCAAGAGTCCCCCAGATGTGTCAGTCCATTCCAGAGGAACCTGTTTTCCCTGCACTGCCTTGACGTTCAAGCCGAGGATCGACTCCCACCACGTGTGCACGTGGGACAGCCCTGTGGGAAAGCCTCGTGGGAAAGCCTCGTGGGAAAGACTCGAGGGAAAACCATAGATCCTTTGATCCACGCGGCGGACTGCGTGACACTGCTGCTACCGCTCTGGAGGAAAGCGCAAGTGCATGCCCGCATTCGAGACGAGGACTGACTCCCTTGGGGAGACTCCAGAAGTACCCCAAGATCCATGTCAGCACTGGAGAGGAATCCTCAGGTTCCGGCCCCGACTCCACACAAGGTCTAAGACCCCGGCATCGACGGGAGAGGAATCCCGAGAGGCCCCCGAGGAACTCGCATCAGGACTGGCCTTTCCTGAGGCCACCAGAGCGGGTCCCTGAGGTCCCCGTCGTAAGTCGAGAGCACCTGCCGCATCTCGAGAAAATCCAGGAGGTTTTGCCCTCCAGGCGAGATGAGGCCATTTTCCGCTGAGGCTTCTCGAGGCCAATCACATCTAACCACTGGAACTTCCAAAGGGTCCTTCACACCCTTGCTGCAACTCAAGAAGTTCCCCGACATACCCGTCTCCACTCGAGAGGAAGCACGTGGGGTCCCGCACACATCCAGGGGAGCCCCGTTTCCGCCTCCTAGCTCGAGATGAGGGATCCTTTCCCTGTTTCGTAGGGAAAGAATTCCCGGCGTTCCCGTCGCATCTCAAGAGGAGGCGCTCTCCACAGGAAAGGCGAGAGGAACTCCAGGGTCATGCCACCATTCCAAGAGTCCCCCAGATGTGTCAGTCCATTCCAGAGGAACCTGTTTTCCCTGCACTGCCTTGACGTTCAAGCCGAGGACCGACTCCCACCACGTGTGCACGTGGGACAGCCCTGTGGGAAAGCCTCGTGGGAAAGCCTCGTGGGAAAGACTCGAGGGAAAACCATAGATCCTTTGATCCACGCGGCGGACTGCGTGACAATGCTGCTACCGCTCTGGAGGAAAGCGCAAGTGCATGCCCGCATTCGAGACGAGGACTGACTCCCCTGGGGAGACTCCAGAAGTACCCCAAGATCCATGTCAGCACTGGAGAGGAATCCTCAGGTTCCGGCCCCGACTCCACACAAGGTCTTAGGCCCCGGCATCGACGGGAGAGGAATCCCGAGAGGCCCCCGAGGAACTCGCATGGGGACTGGCCTTTCCTGAGGCCACCAGAGCGGGTCCCTGAGGTCCCCGTCGTAAGTCTAGAGCACCTGCCGCAACTCGAGAAAATCCAGGAGGTTTTGCCCTCCAGGCGAGATGAGGCCCATTTCCACTGAGGCTTCTCTAGGCTAATCACGTCTAACCACTGGAACTTCCAAAGGGTCCTTCACACCCTTGCTGCAACTCAAGAAGTTCCCCGACATACCCGTCTCCACTCGAGAGGTAGCACGTGGGTCCCGATCACATCCAGGGGAGCCCCGTTTCCGCCTCCTAGCTCGAGATGAGGGATCCTTTCCCTGTTTCGTAGGGAAAGAATTCCCGTCGTTCTCGTCGCATCTCAAGAGGAGGCGCTCTCCACAGGAAAGGCGAGAGGAACTCCAAGGTCGTGACACCATTCCAAGAGTCCCCCAGATGTGTCAGTCCATTCCAGAGGAACCTGTTTTCCCTGCACTGCCTTGACGTTCAAGCCGAGGATCGACTCACACCACGTGTGCACGTGGGTCAGCCCTGTGGGAAAGCCTCGTGGGAAAGCCTCGTGGGAAAGACTCGAGGGAAAACCATAGATCCTTTGATCCACGCGGCAGACTTCGTGACACTGCTGCTGCCGTTCTGGAGGAAAGCGCAAGTGCATGCCCGCATTCGAGACGAGGACTGACTCCCCTGGGGAGACTCCAGAAGTACCCCAAGATCCATGTCAGCACTGGAGAGGAATCCTCAGGTTCCGGCCCCGACTCCACACAAGGTCTTAGGCCCCGGCATCGACGAGAGAGGAATCCCGAGACGCCCCCGAGGAACTCGCATGGGGACTGGCCTTTCCTGAGGCCACCAGAGCGGGTCCCTGAGGTCCCCGTCGTAAGTCGAGAGCACCTGCCGCAACTCGAGAAAATCCAGGAGGTTTTGCCCTCCAGGCGAGATGAGGCCCATTTCCGCTGAGGCTTCTCGAGGCCAATCACATCTAACCACTGAATCTTCCAAAGGGTCCTTCACACCCTTGCTGCAACTCAAGAAGTTCCCCGACATACCCGTCTCCACTCGAGAGGAAGCACGTGGGTCCCGCACACATCCAGGGGAGCCCCGTTTCCGCCTCCAAGCTCGAGATGAGGGATCCTTTCCCTGTTTCGTAGGGAAAGAATTCCCGGCGTTCCCGTCGCATCTCAAGAGGAGAAGCTCTCCACAGGAAAGGCGAGAGGAACTCCAGGGTCGTGACACCATTCCAAGAGTCCCCCAGATGTGTCAGTCCATTCCAGAGGAACCTGTTTTCCCTGTACTGCCTTGACGTTCAAGACGAGGATCGACTCCCACCACGTGTGCACGTGGGACAGCCCTGTGGGAAAGCCTCGTGGGAAAGCCTCGTGGGAAAGACTCGAGGGAAAACCATAGATCCTTTGATCCACGCGGCGGACTGCGTGACACTGCTGCTACCGCTCTGGAGGAAAGCGCAAGTGCATGCCCGCATTCGAGACGAGGACTGACTCCCCTGGGGAGACTCCAGAAGTACCCCAAGATCCATGTCAGCACTGGAGAGGAATCCTCAGGTTCCGGCCCCGACTCCACACAAGGTCTTAGGCCCCGGCATCGACGGGAGAGGAATCCCGAGAGGCCCCCGAGGAACTCGCATGGGGACTGGCCTTTCCTGAGGCCACCAGAGCGGGTCCCTGAGGTCCCCGTCGTAAGTCTAGAGCACCTGCCGCAACTCGAGAAAATCCAGGAGGTTTTGCCCTCCAGGCGAGATGAGGCCCATTTCCACTGAGGCTTCTCTAGGCTAATCACGTCTAACCACTGGAACTTCCAAAGGGTCCTTCACACCCTTGCTGCAACTCAAGAAGTTCCCCGACATACCCGTCTCCACTCGAGAGGTAGCACGTGGGTCCCGATCACATCCAGGGGAGCCCCGTTTCCGCCTCCTAGCTCGAGATGAGGGATCCTTTCCCTGTTTCGTAGGGAAAGAATTCCCGTCGTTCTCGTCGCATCTCAAGAGGAGGCGCTCTCCACAGGAAAGGCGAGAGGAACTCCAAGGTCGTGACACCATTCCAAGAGTCCCCCAGATGTGTCAGTCCATTCCAGAGGAACCTGTTTTCCCTGCACTGCCTTGACGTTCAAGCCGAGGATCGACTCCCACCACGTGTGCACGTGGGTCAGCCCTGTGGGAAAGCCTCGTGGGAAAGCCTCGTGGGAAAGACTCGAGGGAAAACCATAGATCCTTTGATCCACGCGGCAGACTGCGTGACACTGCTGCTGCCGCTCTGGAGGAAAGCGCAAGTGCATGCCCGCATTCGAGACGAGGACTGACTCCCCTGGGGAGACTCCAGAAGTACCCCAAGATCCATGTCAGCACTGGAGAGGAATCCTCAGGTTCCGGCCCCGACTCCACACAAGGTCTTAGGCCCCGGCATCGACGAGAGAGGAATCCCGAGACGCCCCCGAGGAACTCGCATGGGGACTGGCCTTTCCTGAGGCCACCAGAGCGGGTCCCTGAGGTCCCCGTCGTAAGTCGAGAGCACCTGCCGCAACTCGAGAAAATCCAGGAGGTTTTGCCCTCCAGGCGAGATGAGGCCCATTTCCGCTGAGGCTTCTCGAGGCCAATCACATCTAACCACTGAATCTTCCAAAGGGTCCTTCACACCCTTGCTGCAACTCAAGAAGTTCCCCGACATACCCGTCTCCACTCGAGAGGAAGCACGTGGGTCCCGCACACATCCAGGGGAGCCCCGTTTCCGCCTCCAAGCTCGAGATGAGGGATCCTTTCCCTGTTTCGTAGGGAAAGAATTCCCGGCGTTCCCGTCGCATCTCAAGAGGAGAAGCTCTCCACAGGAAAGGCGAGAGGAACTCCAGGGTCGTGACACCATTCCAAGAGTCCCCCAGATGTGTCAGTCCATTCCAGAGGAACCTGTTTTCCCTGTACTGCCTTGACGTTCAAGACGAGGATCGACTCCCACCACGTGTGCACGTGGGACAGCCCTGTGGGAAAGCCTCGTGGGAAAGCCTCGTGGGAAAGACTCGAGGGAAAACCATAGATCCTTTGATCCACGCGGCGGACTGCGTGACACTGCTGCTACAGCTCTGGAGGAAAGCGCAAGTGCATGCCAGCATTCGAGACGAGGACTGACTCCCCTGGGGAGACTCCAGAAGTACCCCAAGATCCATGTCAGCACTGGAGAGGAATCCTCAGGTTCCGGCCCTGACTCCACAAAAGGTCTTAGGCCCCGCCATCGACGGGAGAGGAATCCCGAGAGGCCCCCGAGGAACTCGCATGGGGACTGGCCTTTCCTGAGGCCACCAGAGCGGGTCCCTGAGGTCCCCGTCGTAAGTCGAGAGCACCTGCCGCAACTCGAGAAAATCCAGGAGGTTTTGCCCTCCAGGCGAGATGAGGCCCATTTCCGCTGAGGCTTCTCGAGGCCAATCACATCTAACCACTGGAACTTCCAAAGGGTCCTTCACACCCTTGCTGCAACTCAAGAAGTTCCCCGACATACCCGTCTCCACTCGAGAGGAAGCACGTGGGGTCCCGCACACATCCAGGGGAGCCCCGTTTCCGCCTCCTAGCTCGAGATGAGGGATCCTTTCCCTGTTTCGTAGGGAAAGAATTCCCGGCGTTCCCGTCGCATCTCAAGAGGAGGCGCTCTCCACAGGAAAGGCGAGAGGAACTCCAGGGTCATGCCACCATTCCAAGAGTCCCCCAGATGTGTCAGTCCATTCCAGAGGAACCTGTTTTCCCTGCACTGCCTTGACGTTCAAGCCGAGGATCGACTCCCACCACGTGTGCACGTGGGACAGCCCTGTGGGAAAGCCTCGTGGGAAAGCCTCGTGGGAAAGACTCGAGGGAAAACCATAGATCCTTTGATCCACGCGGCGGACTGCGTGACACTGCTGCTACCGCTCTGGAGGAAAGCGCAAGTGCATGCCCGCATTCGAGACGAGGACTGACTCCCTTGGGGAGACTCCAGAAGTACCCCAAGATCCATGTCAGCACTGGAGAGGAATCCTCAGGTTCCGGCCCCGACTCCACACAAGGTCTAAGACCCCGGCATCGACGGGAGAGGAATCCCGAGAGGCCCCCGAGGAACTCGCATCAGGACTGGCCTTTCCTGAGGCCACCAGAGCGGGTCCCTGAGGTCCCCGTCGTAAGTCGAGAGCACCTGCCGCATCTCGAGAAAATCCAGGAGGTTTTGCCCTCCAGGCGAGATGAGGCCATTTTCCGCTGAGGCTTCTCGAGGCCAATCACATCTAACCACTGGAACTTCCAAAGGGTCCTTCACACCCTTGCTGCAACTCAAGAAGTTCCCCGACATACCCGTCTCCACTCGAGAGGAAGCACGTGGGGTCCCGCACACATCCAGGGGAGCCCCGTTTCCGCCTCCTAGCTCGAGATGAGGGATCCTTTCCCTGTTTCGTAGGGAAAGAATTCCCGGCGTTCCCGTCGCATCTCAAGAGGAGGCGCTCTCCACAGGAAAGGCGAGAGGAACTCCAGGGTCATGCCACCATTCCAAGAGTCCCCCAGATGTGTCAGTCCATTCCAGAGGAACCTGTTTTCCCTGCACTGCCTTGACGTTCAAGCCGAGGACCGACTCCCACCACGTGTGCACGTGGGACAGCCCTGTGGGAAAGCCTCGTGGGAAAGCCTCGTGGGAAAGACTCGAGGGAAAACCATAGATCCTTTGATCCACGCGGCGGACTGCGTGACAATGCTGCTACCGCTCTGGAGGAAAGCGCAAGTGCATGCCCGCATTCGAGACGAGGACTGACTCCCCTGGGGAGACTCCAGAAGTACCCCAAGATCCATGTCAGCACTGGAGAGGAATCCTCAGGTTCCGGCCCCGACTCCACACAAGGTCTTAGGCCCCGGCATCGACGGGAGAGGAATCCCGAGAGGCCCCCGAGGAACTCGCATGGGGACTGGCCTTTCCTGAGGCCACCAGAGCGGGTCCCTGAGGTCCCCGTCGTAAGTCTAGAGCACCTGCCGCAACTCGAGAAAATCCAGGAGGTTTTGCCCTCCAGGCGAGATGAGGCCCATTTCCACTGAGGCTTCTCTAGGCTAATCACGTCTAACCACTGGAACTTCCAAAGGGTCCTTCACACCCTTGCTGCAACTCAAGAAGTTCCCCGACATACCCGTCTCCACTCGAGAGGTAGCACGTGGGTCCCGATCACATCCAGGGGAGCCCCGTTTCCGCCTCCTAGCTCGAGATGAGGGATCCTTTCCCTGTTTCGTAGGGAAAGAATTCCCGTCGTTCTCGTCGCATCTCAAGAGGAGGCGCTCTCCACAGGAAAGGCGAGAGGAACTCCAAGGTCGTGACACCATTCCAAGAGTCCCCCAGATGTGTCAGTCCATTCCAGAGGAACCTGTTTTCCCTGCACTGCCTTGACGTTCAAGCCGAGGATCGACTCCCACCACGTGTGCACGTGGGTCAGCCCTGTGGGAAAGCCTCGTGGGAAAGCCTCGTGGGAAAGACTCGAGGGAAAACCATAGATCCTTTGATCCACGCGGCAGACTTCGTGACACTGCTGCTGCCGTTCTGGAGGAAAGCGCAAGTGCATGCCCGCATTCGAGACGAGGACTGACTCCCCTGGGGAGACTCCAGAAGTACCCCAAGATCCATGTCAGCACTGGAGAGGAATCCTCAGGTTCCGGCCCCGACTCCACACAAGGTCTTAGGCCCCGGCATCGACGAGAGAGGAATCCCGAGACGCCCCCGAGGAACTCGCATGGGGACTGGCCTTTCCTGAGGCCACCAGAGCGGGTCCCTGAGGTCCCCGTCGTAAGTCGAGAGCACCTGCCGCAACTCGAGAAAATCCAGGAGGTTTTGCCCTCCAGGCGAGATGAGGCCCATTTCCGCTGAGGCTTCTCGAGGCCAATCACATCTAACCACTGAATCTTCCAAAGGGTCCTTCACACCCTTGCTGCAACTCAAGAAGTTCCCCGACATACCCGTCTCCACTCGAGAGGAAGCACGTGGGTCCCGCACACATCCAGGGGAGCCCCGTTTCCGCCTCCAAGCTCGAGATGAGGGATCCTTTCCCTGTTTCGTAGGGAAAGAATTCCCGGCGTTCCCGTCGCATCTCAAGAGGAGAAGCTCTCCACAGGAAAGGCGAGAGGAACTCCAGGGTCGTGACACCATTCCAAGAGTCCCCCAGATGTGTCAGTCCATTCCAGAGGAACCTGTTTTCCCTGTACTGCCTTGACGTTCAAGACGAGGATCGACTCCCACCACGTGTGCACGTGGGACAGCCCTGTGGGAAAGCCTCGTGGGAAAGCCTCGTGGGAAAGACTCGAGGGAAAACCATAGATCCTTTGATCCACGCGGCGGACTGCGTGACACTGCTGCTACAGCTCTGGAGGAAAGCGCAAGTGCATGCCAGCATTCGAGACGAGGACTGACTCCCCTGGGGAGACTCCAGAAGTACCCCAAGATCCATGTCAGCACTGGAGAGGAATCCTCAGGTTCCGGCCCTGACTCCACAAAAGGTCTTAGGCCCCGCCATCGACGGGAGAGGAATCCCGAGAGGCCCCCGAGGAACTCGCATGGGGACTGGCCTTTCCTGAGGCCACCAGAGCGGGTCCCTGAGGTCCCCGTCGTAAGTCGAGAGCACCTGCCGCAACTCGAGAAAATCCAGGAGGTTTTGCCCTCCAGGCGAGATGAGGCCCATTTCCGCTGAGGCTTCTCGAGGCCAATCACATCTAACCACTGGAACTTCCAAAGGGTCCTTCACACCCTTGCTGCAACTCAAGAAGTTCCCCGACATACCCGTCTCCACTCGAGAGGAAGCACGTGGGGTCCCGCACACATCCAGGGGAGCCCCGTTTCCGCCTCCTAGCTCGAGATGAGGGATCCTTTCCCTGTTTCGTAGGGAAAGAATTCCCGGCGTTCCCGTCGCATCTCAAGAGGAGGCGCTCTCCACAGGAAAGGCGAGAGGAACTCCAGGGTCATGCCACCATTCCAAGAGTCCCCCAGATGTGTCAGTCCATTCCAGAGGAACCTGTTTTCCCTGCACTGCCTTGACGTTCAAGCCGAGGATCGACTCCCACCACGTGTGCACGTGGGACAGCCCTGTGGGAAAGCCTCGTGGGAAAGCCTCGTGGGAAAGACTCGAGGGAAAACCATAGATCCTTTGATCCACGCGGCGGACTGCGTGACACTGCTGCTACCGCTCTGGAGGAAAGCGCAAGTGCATGCCCGCATTCGAGACGAGGACTGACTCCCTTGGGGAGACTCCAGAAGTACCCCAAGATCCATGTCAGCACTGGAGAGGAATCCTCAGGTTCCGGCCCCGACTCCACACAAGGTCTAAGACCCCGGCATCGACGGGAGAGGAATCCCGAGAGGCACCCGAGGAACTCGCATCAGGACTGGCCTTTCCTGAGGCCACCAGAGCGGGTCCCTGAGGTCCCCGTCGTAAGTCGAGAGCACCTGCCGCATCTCGAGAAAATCCAGGAGGTTTTGCCCTCCAGGCGAGATGAGGCCATTTTCCGCTGAGGCTTCTCGAGGCCAATCACATCTAACCACTGGAACTTCCAAAGGGTCCTTCACACCCTTGCTGCAACTCAAGAAGTTCCCCGACATACCCGTCTCCACTCGAGAGGAAGCACGTGGGGTCCCGCACACATCCAGGGGAGCCCCGTTTCCGCCTCCTAGCTCGAGATGAGGGATCCTTTCCCTGTTTCGTAGGGAAAGAATTCCCGGCGTTCCCGTCGCATCTCAAGAGGAGGCGCTCTCCACAGGAAAGGCGAGAGGAACTCCAGGGTCATGCCACCATTCCAAGAGTCCCCCAGATGTGTCAGTCCATTCCAGAGGAACCTGTTTTCCCTGCACTGCCTTGACGTTCAAGCCGAGGACCGACTCCCACCACGTGTGCACGTGGGACAGCCCTGTGGGAAAGCCTCGTGGGAAAGCCTCGTGGGAAAGACTCGAGGGAAAACCATAGATCCTTTGATCCACGCGGCGGACTGCGTGACAATGCTGCTACCGCTCTGGAGGAAAGCGCAAGTGCATGCCCGCATTCGAGACGAGGACTGACTCCCCTGGGGAGACTCCAGAAGTACCCCAAGATCCATGTCAGCACTGGAGAGGAATCCTCAGGTTCCGGCCCCGACTCCACACAAGGTCTTATGCCCTGGCATCGACGGGAGAGGAATCCCGAGAGGCCCCCGAGGAACTCGCATGGGGACTGGCCTTTCCTGAGGCCACCAGAGCGGGTCCCTGAGGTCCCCGTCGTAAGTCGAGAGCACCTGCCGCAACTCGAGAAAATCCAGGAGGTTTTGCCCTCCAGGCGAGATGAGGCCCATTTCCACTGAGGCTTCTAGAGGCCAATCACATCTAACCACTGAAACTTCCAAAGGGTCCTTCACACCCTTGCTGCAACTCAAGAAGTTCCCCGACATACCCGTCTCCACTCGAGAGGAAGCACCTGGGGTCCCGCACACATCCAGGGGAGCCCCGTTTCCGCCTCCTAGCTCGAGATGAGGGATCCTTTCCCTGTTTCGTAGGGAAAGAATTCCCGGCGTTCCCGTCGCATCTCAAGAGGAGGCGCTCTCCACAGGAAAGGCGAGAGGAACTCCAGGGTCATGCCACCATTCCAAGAGTCCCCCAGATGTGTCAGTCCATTCCAGAGGAACCTGTTTCCCTGCACTGCCTTGACGTTCAAGCCGAGGATCGACTCCCACCACGTGTGCACGTGGGACAGCCCTGTGGGAAAGCCTCGTGGGAAAGCCTCGTGGGAAAGACTCGAGGGAAAACCATAGATCCTTTGATCCTCGCGGCGGACTGCGTGACACTGCTGCTACCGCTCTGGAGGAAAGCGCAAGTGCATGCCAGCATTCGAGACGAGGACTGACTCCCCTGGGGAGACTCCAGAAGTACCCCAAGATCCATGTCAGCACTGGAGAGGAATCCTCAGGTTCCGGCCCTGACTCCACAAAAGGTCTTAGGCCCCGCCATCGACGGGAGAGGAATCCCGAGAGGCCCCCGAGGAACTCGCATGGGGACTGGCCTTTCCTGAGGCCACCAGAGCGGGTCCCTGAGGTCCCCGTCGTAAGTCGAGAGCACCTGCCGCAACTCGAGAAAATCCAGGAGGTTTTGCCCTCCAGGCGAGATGAGGCCCATTTCCGCTGAGGCTTCTCGAGGCCAATCACATCTAACCACTGGAACTTCCAAAGGGTCCTTCACACCCTTGCTGCAACTCAAGAAGTTCCCCGACATACCCGTCTCCACTCGAGAGGAAGCACGTGGGGTCCCGCACACATCCAGGGGAGCCCCGTTTCCGCCTCCTAGCTCGAGATGAGGGATCCTTTCCCTGTTTCGTAGGGAAAGAATTCCCGGCGTTCCCGTCGCATCTCAAGAGGAGGCGCTCTCCACAGGAAAGGCGAGAGGAACTCCAGGGTCATGCCACCATTCCAAGAGTCCCCCAGATGTGTCAGTCCATTCCAGAGGAACCTGTTTTCCCTGCACTGCCTTGACGTTCAAGCCGAGGATCGACTCCCACCACGTGTGCACGTGGGACAGCCCTGTGGGAAAGCCTCGTGGGAAAGCCTCGTGGGAAAGACTCGAGGGAAAACCATAGATCCTTTGATCCACGCGGCGGACTGCGTGACACTGCTGCTACCGCTCTGGAGGAAAGCGCAAGTGCATGCCCGCATTCGAGACGAGGACTGACTCCCTTGGGGAGACTCCAGAAGTACCCCAAGATCCATGTCAGCACTGGAGAGGAATCCTCAGGTTCCGGCCCCGACTCCACACAAGGTCTAAGACCCCGGCATCGACGGGAGAGGAATCCCGAGAGGCCCCCGAGGAACTCGCATCAGGACTGGCCTTTCCTGAGGCCACCAGAGCGGGTCCCTGAGGTCCCCGTCGTAAGTCGAGAGCACCTGCCGCATCTCGAGAAAATCCAGGAGGTTTTGCCCTCCAGGCGAGATGAGGCCATTTTCCGCTGAGGCTTCTCGAGGCCAATCACATCTAACCACTGGAACTTCCAAAGGGTCCTTCACACCCTTGCTGCAACTCAAGAAGTTCCCCGACATACCCGTCTCCACTCGAGAGGAAGCACGTGGGGTCCCGCACACATCCAGGGGAGCCCCGTTTCCGCCTCCTAGCTCGAGATGAGGGATCCTTTCCCTGTTTCGTAGGGAAAGAATTCCCGGCGTTCCCGTCGCATCTCAAGAGGAGGCGCTCTCCACAGGAAAGGCGAGAGGAACTCCAGGGTCATGCCACCATTCCAAGAGTCCCCCAGATGTGTCAGTCCATTCCAGAGGAACCTGTTTTCCCTGCACTGCCTTGACGTTCAAGCCGAGGACCGACTCCCACCACGTGTGCACGTGGGACAGCCCTGTGGGAAAGCCTCGTGGGAAAGCCTCGTGGGAAAGACTCGAGGGAAAACCATAGATCCTTTGATCCACGCGGCGGACTGCGTGACAATGCTGCTACCGCTCTGGAGGAAAGCGCAAGTGCATGCCCGCATTCGAGACGAGGACTGACTCCCCTGGGGAGACTCCAGAAGTACCCCAAGATCCATGTCAGCACTGGAGAGGAATCCTCAGGTTCCGGCCCCGACTCCACACAAGGTCTTAGGCCCCGGCATCGACGGGAGAGGAATCCCGAGAGGCCCCCGAGGAACTCGCATGGGGACTGGCCTTTCCTGAGGCCACCAGAGCGGGTCCCTGAGGTCCCCGTCGTAAGTCTAGAGCACCTGCCGCAACTCGAGAAAATCCAGGAGGTTTTGCCCTCCAGGCGAGATGAGGCCCATTTCCACTGAGGCTTCTCTAGGCTAATCACGTCTAACCACTGGAACTTCCAAAGGGTCCTTCACACCCTTGCTGCAACTCAAGAAGTTCCCCGACATACCCGTCTCCACTCGAGAGGTAGCACGTGGGTCCCGATCACATCCAGGGGAGCCCCGTTTCCGCCTCCTAGCTCGAGATGAGGGATCCTTTCCCTGTTTCGTAGGGAAAGAATTCCCGTCGTTCTCGTCGCATCTCAAGAGGAGGCGCTCTCCACAGGAAAGGCGAGAGGAACTCCAAGGTCGTGACACCATTCCAAGAGTCCCCCAGATGTGTCAGTCCATTCCAGAGGAACCTGTTTTCCCTGCACTGCCTTGACGTTCAAGCCGAGGATCGACTCCCACCACGTGTGCACGTGGGTCAGCCCTGTGGGAAAGCCTCGTGGGAAAGCCTCGTGGGAAAGACTCGAGGGAAAACCATAGATCCTTTGATCCACGCGGCAGACTTCGTGACACTGCTGCTGCCGTTCTGGAGGAAAGCGCAAGTGCATGCCCGCATTCGAGACGAGGACTGACTCCCCTGGGGAGACTCCAGAAGTACCCCAAGATCCATGTCAGCACTGGAGAGGAATCCTCAGGTTCCGGCCCCGACTCCACACAAGGTCTTAGGCCCCGGCATCGACGAGAGAGGAATCCCGAGACGCCCCCGAGGAACTCGCATGGGGACTGGCCTTTCCTGAGGCCACCAGAGCGGGTCCCTGAGGTCCCCGTCGTAAGTCGAGAGCACCTGCCGCAACTCGAGAAAATCCAGGAGGTTTTGCCCTCCAGGCGAGATGAGGCCCATTTCCGCTGAGGCTTCTCGAGGCCAATCACATCTAACCACTGAATCTTCCAAAGGGTCCTTCACACCCTTGCTGCAACTCAAGAAGTTCCCCGACATACCCGTCTCCACTCGAGAGGAAGCACGTGGGTCCCGCACACATCCAGGGGAGCCCCGTTTCCGCCTCCAAGCTCGAGATGAGGGATCCTTTCCCTGTTTCGTAGGGAAAGAATTCCCGGCGTTCCCGTCGCATCTCAAGAGGAGAAGCTCTCCACAGGAAAGGCGAGAGGAACTCCAGGGTCGTGACACCATTCCAAGAGTCCCCCAGATGTGTCAGTCCATTCCAGAGGAACCTGTTTTCCCTGTACTGCCTTGACGTTCAAGACGAGGATCGACTCCCACCACGTGTGCACGTGGGACAGCCCTGTGGGAAAGCCTCGTGGGAAAGCCTCGTGGGAAAGACTCGAGGGAAAACCATAGATCCTTTGATCCACGCGGCGGACTGCGTGACACTGCTGCTACAGCTCTGGAGGAAAGCGCAAGTGCATGCCAGCATTCGAGACGAGGACTGACTCCCCTGGGGAGACTCCAGAAGTACCCCAAGATCCATGTCAGCACTGGAGAGGAATCCTCAGGTTCCGGCCCTGACTCCACAAAAGGTCTTAGGCCCCGCCATCGACGGGAGAGGAATCCCGAGAGGCCCCCGAGGAACTCGCATGGGGACTGGCCTTTCCTGAGGCCACCAGAGCGGGTCCCTGAGGTCCCCGTCGTAAGTCGAGAGCACCTGCCGCAACTCGAGAAAATCCAGGAGGTTTTGCCCTCCAGGCGAGATGAGGCCCATTTCCGCTGAGGCTTCTCGAGGCCAATCACATCTAACCACTGGAACTTCCAAAGGGTCCTTCACACCCTTGCTGCAACTCAAGAAGTTCCCCGACATACCCGTCTCCACTCGAGAGGAAGCACGTGGGGTCCCGCACACATCCAGGGGAGCCCCGTTTCCGCCTCCTAGCTCGAGATGAGGGATCCTTTCCCTGTTTCGTAGGGAAAGAATTCCCGGCGTTCCCGTCGCATCTCAAGAGGAGGCGCTCTCCACAGGAAAGGCGAGAGGAACTCCAGGGTCATGCCACCATTCCAAGAGTCCCCCAGATGTGTCAGTCCATTCCAGAGGAACCTGTTTTCCCTGCACTGCCTTGACGTTCAAGCCGAGGATCGACTCCCACCACGTGTGCACGTGGGACAGCCCTGTGGGAAAGCCTCGTGGGAAAGCCTCGTGGGAAAGACTCGAGGGAAAACCATAGATCCTTTGATCCACGCGGCGGACTGCGTGACACTGCTGCTACCGCTCTGGAGGAAAGCGCAAGTGCATGCCCGCATTCGAGACGAGGACTGACTCCCTTGGGGAGACTCCAGAAGTACCCCAAGATCCATGTCAGCACTGGAGAGGAATCCTCAGGTTCCGGCCCCGACTCCACACAAGGTCTAAGACCCCGGCATCGACGGGAGAGGAATCCCGAGAGGCACCCGAGGAACTCGCATCAGGACTGGCCTTTCCTGAGGCCACCAGAGCGGGTCCCTGAGGTCCCCGTCGTAAGTCGAGAGCACCTGCCGCATCTCGAGAAAATCCAGGAGGTTTTGCCCTCCAGGCGAGATGAGGCCATTTTCCGCTGAGGCTTCTCGAGGCCAATCACATCTAACCACTGGAACTTCCAAAGGGTCCTTCACACCCTTGCTGCAACTCAAGAAGTTCCCCGACATACCCGTCTCCACTCGAGAGGAAGCACGTGGGGTCCCGCACACATCCAGGGGAGCCCCGTTTCCGCCTCCTAGCTCGAGATGAGGGATCCTTTCCCTGTTTCGTAGGGAAAGAATTCCCGGCGTTCCCGTCGCATCTCAAGAGGAGGCGCTCTCCACAGGAAAGGCGAGAGGAACTCCAGGGTCATGCCACCATTCCAAGAGTCCCCCAGATGTGTCAGTCCATTCCAGAGGAACCTGTTTTCCCTGCACTGCCTTGACGTTCAAGCCGAGGACCGACTCCCACCACGTGTGCACGTGGGACAGCCCTGTGGGAAAGCCTCGTGGGAAAGCCTCGTGGGAAAGACTCGAGGGAAAACCATAGATCCTTTGATCCACGCGGCGGACTGCGTGACAATGCTGCTACCGCTCTGGAGGAAAGCGCAAGTGCATGCCCGCATTCGAGACGAGGACTGACTCCCCTGGGGAGACTCCAGAAGTACCCCAAGATCCATGTCAGCACTGGAGAGGAATCCTCAGGTTCCGGCCCCGACTCCACACAAGGTCTTATGCCCTGGCATCGACGGGAGAGGAATCCCGAGAGGCCCCCGAGGAACTCGCATGGGGACTGGCCTTTCCTGAGGCCACCAGAGCGGGTCCCTGAGGTCCCCGTCGTAAGTCGAGAGCACCTGCCGCAACTCGAGAAAATCCAGGAGGTTTTGCCCTCCAGGCGAGATGAGGCCCATTTCCACTGAGGCTTCTAGAGGCCAATCACATCTAACCACTGAAACTTCCAAAGGGTCCTTCACACCCTTGCTGCAACTCAAGAAGTTCCCCGACATACCCGTCTCCACTCGAGAGGAAGCACCTGGGGTCCCGCACACATCCAGGGGAGCCCCGTTTCCGCCTCCTAGCTCGAGATGAGGGATCCTTTCCCTGTTTCGTAGGGAAAGAATTCCCGGCGTTCCCGTCGCATCTCAAGAGGAGGCGCTCTCCACAGGAAAGGCGAGAGGAACTCCAGGGTCATGCCACCATTCCAAGAGTCCCCCAGATGTGTCAGTCCATTCCAGAGGAACCTGTTTCCCTGCACTGCCTTGACGTTCAAGCCGAGGATCGACTCCCACCACGTGTGCACGTGGGACAGCCCTGTGGGAAAGCCTCGTGGGAAAGCCTCGTGGGAAAGACTCGAGGGAAAACCATAGATCCTTTGATCCTCGCGGCGGACTGCGTGACACTGCTGCTACCGCTCTGGAGGAAAGCGCAAGTGCATGCCCGCATTCGAGACGAGGACTGACTCCCTTGGGGAGACTCCAGAAGTACCCCAAGATCCATGTCAGCACTGGAGAGGAATCCTCAGGTTCCGGCCCCGACTCCACACAAGGTCTAAGACCCCGGCATCGACGGGAGAGGAATCCCGAGAGGCCCCCGAGGAACTCGCATCAGGACTGGCCTTTCCTGAGGCCACCAGAGCGGGTCCCTGAGGTCCCCGTCGTAAGTCGAGAGCACCTGCCGCAACTCGAGAAAATCCAGGAGGTTTTGCCCTCCAGGCGAGATGAGGCCATTTTCCGCTGAGGCTTCTCGAGGCCAATCACATCTAAACACTGGAACTTCCAAAGGGTCCTTCACACCCTTGCTGCAACTCAAGAAGTTCCCCGACATACCCGTCTCCACTCGAGAGGAAGCACGTGGGGTCCCGCACACATCCAGGGGAGCCCCGTTTCCGCCTCCTAGCTCGAGATGAGGGATCCATTCCCTGTTTCGTAGGGAAAGAATTCCCGGCGTTCCCGTCGCATCTCAAGAGGAGGCGCTCTCCACAGGAAAGGCGAGAGGAACTCCAGGGTCATGCCACCATTCCAAGAGTCCCGCAGATGTGTCAGTCCATTCCAGAGGAACCTGTTTTCCCTGCACTGCCTTGACGTTCAAGCCGAGGATCGACTCCCACCACGTGTGCACGTGGGACAGCCCTGTGGGAAAGCCTCGTGGGAAAGCCTATCGGAAAAGACTCGAGGGAAAACCATAGATCCTTTGATCCACGCGGCGGACTGCGTGACACTGCTGCTACCGCTCTGGAGGAAATCGCAAGTGCATGCCCGCATTCGTGACGAGGACTGACACCCTGGGGAGACTCCAGAAGTACCCCAAGATCCATGTCAGCACTGGAGAGGAATCCTCAGGTTCCGGCCTCGACTCCACACAAGGTCTTAGGCCCCGGCATCGACGGGAGAGGAATCCCGAGAGGCCCCCGAGGAACTCGCATGGGGACTGGCCTTTCCTGAGGCCACCAGAGCGGGTCCCTGAGGTCCCCGTCGTAAGTCGAGAGCACCTGCCGCAACTCGAGAAAATCCAGGAGGTTCTGCCCTCCAGGCGAGATGAGGCCCATTTCCGCTGAGGCTTCTCGAGGCCAATTACATCTAACCACTGGAACTTCCAAAGGGTCCTTCACACCATTGCTGCAACTCAAGAAGTTCCCCGACATACCCGTCTCCACTCGAGAGGAAGCACGTGGGGTCCCGCACACATCCAGGGGAGCCCCGTTTCTGCCTCCTAGCTCGAGATGAGGGATCCTTTCCCTGTTTCGTAGAAAAAGAATTCCCGGCGTTCCCGTCGCATCTCAAGAGGAGGCGCTCTCCACAGGAAAGGCGAGAGGAACTCCAGGGTCGTGACACCATTCCAAGAGTCCCCCAGATGTGTCAGTCCATTGCAGAGGAACCTGTTTTCCCTGCACTGCCTTGACGTTCAAGCCGAGGATCGACTACCACCACGTGTGCACGTGGGACAGCCCTGTGGGAAAGCCTCGTGGGAAAGACTCGAGGGAAACCCATAGATCCTTTGATCCACGCGGCGGACTGCGTGACACTGCTGCTACCGCTCTGGAGGAAAGCGCAAGTGCATGCCCGCATTCGAGACGAGGACTGACTCCCCTGGGGAGACTCCAGAAGTACCCCAAGATCCATGTCAGCACTGGAGAGGAATCCTCAGATTCCGGCCCCGACTCCACACAAGGTCTTAGGCCCCGGCATCGACGGGAGAGGAATCCCGAGAGGCCCCCGAGGAACTCGCATGGGGACTGGCCTTTCCTGAGGCCACCAGAGCGGGTCCCTGAAGTCCCCGTCGTAAGTCGAGAGCACCTGCCGCAACTCGAGAAAATCCAGGAGGTTTTGCCCTCCAGGCGAGATGAGGCCCATTTCCGCTGAGGCTTCTCGAGGCCAATCACATCTAACCACTGGAACTTCCAAAGGGTCCTTCACACCCTTGCTGCAACTCAAGAAGTTCCCCGACATACCCGTCTCCACTCGAGAGGAAGCACGTGGTGTCCCGCACACATCCAGGGGAGCCCCGTTTCTGCCTCCTAGCTCGAGATGAGGGATCCTTTCCCTGTTTCATAGAGAAAGAATTCCCGGCGTTCCCGTCGCATCTCAAGAGGGGGCGCTCTCCACAGGAAAGGCGAGAGGAACTCCAGGGTCGTGACACCATTCCAAGAGTCCCCCAGATGTGTCAGTCCATTCCAGAGGAACCTGTGTTCCCTGCACTGCCTTGACGTTCAAGACGAGGATCGACTCCCACCACGTGTGCACGTGGGACAGCCCTGTGGGAAAGCCTCGTGGGAAAGCCTCGTGGGAAAGACTCGAGGGAAAACCATAGATCCTTTGATCCACGCGGCGGACTGCGTGACACTGCTGCTACCGCTCTGGAGGAAAGCGCAAGTGCATGCCCGCATTCGAGACGAGGACTGACTCCCCTGGGGAGACTCCAGAAGTACCCCAAGAAACATGTCAGCACTGGAGAGGAATCCTCAGGTTCCGGCCCCGACTCCACACAAGGTCTTAGGCCCCGGCATCGACGGGAGAGGAATCCCGAGAGGCGCCCGAGGAACTCGCATGGGGACTGGCCTTTCCTGAGGCCACCAGAGCGGGTCCCTGAGGTCCCCGTCGTAAGTCGAGAGCACCTGCCGCAACTCGAGAAAATCCAGGAGGTTTTGCCCTCCAGGCGAGATGAGGCCCATTTCCGCTGAGGCTTCTCGAGGCTAATCACCTCTAACCACTGGAACTTCCAAAGGGATCTTCACACCCTTGCTGCAACTCAAGAAGTTCCCCGACATACCCGTCTCCACTCGAGAGGAAGCACGTGGGTCCCGGACATATCCAGGGGAGCCCCGTTTCCGCCTCCTAGCTCGAGATGAGGGATCCTTTCCCTGTTTCATAGGGAAAGAATTCCCGGCGTTCCCGTCGCATCTCAAGAGGAGGCACTCTCCACAGGAAAGGCGAGAGGAACTCCAGGGTCGTGCCACCATTCCAAGAGTCCCCCAGATGTGTCAGTCCATTCCAGAGGAACCCGTTTTCCCTGCACTGCCTTGACGTTCAAGCCGAGGATCGACTCCCACCACGTGTGCACGTGGGACAGCCCTGTGGGAAAGCCTCGTGGGAAAGCCTCGTGGGAAAGACTCGAGGGAAAACCATAGATCCTTTGATCCACGCGGCGGACTGCGTGACACTGCTGCTACCGCTCTGGAGGAAAGCGCAAGTGCATGCCCGCATTCGAGACGAGGACTGACTCCCCTGGGGAGACTCCAGAAGTACCCCAAGATCTATGTCAGCACTGGAGAGGAATCCTCAGGTTCCGGCCCCGACTCGACACAAGGTCTTAGGCCCCGGCATCGACGGGAGAGGAATCCCGAGAGGCCCCCGAGGAAAGCGCATGGGGACTGGCCTTTCCTGAGGCCACCAGAGCGGGTCCCTGAGGTCCCCGTCGTAAGTCTAGAGCACCTGCCGCAACTCGAGAAAATCCAGGAGGTTTTGCCCTCCAGGCGAGATGAGGCCCATTTCCACTGAGGCTTCTCTAGGCTAATCACGTCTAACCACTGGAACTTCCAAAGGGTCCTTCACACCCTTGCTGCAACTCAAGAAGTTCCCCGACATACCCGTCTCCACTCGAGAGGTAGCACGTGGGTCCCGCACACATCCAGGGGAGCCCCGTTTCCGCCTCCTAGCTCGAGATGAGGGATCCTTTCCCTGTTTCATAGGGAAAGAATTCCCGTCGTTCTCGTCGCATCTCAAGAGGAGGCGCTCTCCACAGGAAAGGCGAGAGGAACTCCAAGGTCGTGACACCATTCCAAGAGTCCCCCAGATGTGTCAGTCCATTCCAGAGGAACCTGTTTTCCCTGCACTGCCTTGACGTTCAAGCCGAGGATCGACTCCCACCACGTGTGCACGTGGGTCAGCCCTGTGGGAAAGCCTCGTGGGAAAGCCTCGTGGGAAAGACTCGAGGGAAAACCATAGATCCTTTGATCCACGTGGCAGACTGCGTGACACTGCTGCTGCCGCTCTGGAGGAAAGCGCAAGTGCATGCCCGCATTCGAGACGAGGACTGACTCCCCTGGGGAGACTCCAGAAGTACCCCAAGATCCATGTCAGCACTGGAGAGGAATCCTCAGGTTCCGGCCCCGACTCCACACAAGGTCTTAGGCCCCGGCATCGACGAGAGAGGAATCCCGAGACGCCCCCGAGGAACTCGCATGGGGACTGGCCTTTCCTGAGGCCACCAGAGCGGGTCCCTGAGGTCCCCGTCTTAAGTCGAGAGCACCTGCCGCAACTCGAGAAAATCCAGGAGGTTTTGCCCTCCAGGCGAGATGAGGCCCATTTCCGCTGAGGCTTCTCGAGGCCAATCACATCTAACCACTGAATCTTCCAAAGGGTCCTTCACACCCTTGCTGCAACTCAAGAAGTTCCCCGACATACCCGTCTCCACTCGAGAGGAAGCACGTGGGTCCCGCACACATCCAGGGGAGCCCCGTTGCCGCCTCCAAGCTCGAGATGAGGGATCCTTTCCCTGTTTCGTAGGGAAAGAATTCCCGGCGTTCCCGTCGCATCTCAAGAGGAGAAGCTCTCCACAGGAAAGGCGAGAGGAACTCCAGGGTCGTGACACCATTCCAAGAGTCCCCCAGATGTGTCAGTCCATTCCAGAGGAACCTGTTTTCCCTGTACTGCCTTGACGTTCAAGCCGAGGATCGACTCCCACCACGTGTGCACGTGGGACAGCCCTGTGGGAAAGCCTCGTGGGAAAGCCTCGTGGGAAAGACTCGAGGGAAAACCATAGATCCTTTGATCCACGCGGCGGACTGCGTGACACTGATGCTACAGCTCTGGAGGAAAGCGCAAGTGCATGCCAGCATTCGAGACGAGGACTGACTCCCCTGGGGAGACTCCAGAAGTACCCCAAGATCCATGTCAGCACTGGAGAGGAATCCTCAGGTTCCGGCCCCGACTCCACACAAGGTCTTAGGCCCCGCCATCGACGGGAGAGGAATCCCGAGAGGCCCCCGAGGAACTCGCATGGGGACTGGCCTTTCCTGAGGCCACCAGAGCGGGTCCCTGAGGTCCCCGTCGTAAGTCGAGAGCACCTGCCGCAACTCGAGAAAATCCAGGAGGTTTTGCCCTCCAGGCGAGATGAGGCCCATTTCCGCTGAGGCTTCTCGAGGCCAATCACATCTAACCACTGGAACTTCCAAAGGGTCCTTCACACCCTTGCTGCAACTCAAGAAGTTCCCCGACATACCCGTCTCCACTCGAGAGGAAGCACGTGGGGTCCCGCACACATCCAGGGGAGCCCCGTTTCCGCCTCCTAGCTCGAGATGAGGGATCCTTTCCCTGTTTCGTAGGGAAAGAATTCCCGGCGTTCCCGTCGCATCTCAAGAGGAGGCGCTCTCCACAGGAAAGGCGAGAGGAACTCCAGGGTCATTCCACCATTCCAAGAGTCCCCCAGATGTGTCAGTCCATTCCAGAGGAACCTGTTTTCCCTGCACTGCCTTGACGTTCAAGCCGAGGATCGACTCCCACCACGTGTGCACGTGGGACAGCCCTGTGGGAAAGCCTCGTGGGAAAGCCTCGTGGGAAAGACTCGAGGGAAAACCATAGATCCTTTGATCCACGCGGCGGACTGCGTGACACTGCTGCTACCGCTCTGGAGGAAAGCGCAAGTGCATGCCCGCATTCGA
This sequence comes from Ovis canadensis, assembly GCF_042477335.2. Lineage (NCBI taxonomy): Eukaryota > Metazoa > Chordata > Mammalia > Artiodactyla > Bovidae > Ovis > Ovis canadensis. Next base: position 6,671,970 of record NC_091258.1, on the reverse strand, counting down.
GACGAGGACTGACTCCCCTGGGGAGACTCCAGAAGTACCCCAAGATCCATGTCAGCACTGGAGAGGAATCCTCAGGTTCCGGCCCCGACTCCACACAAGGTCTTAGGCCCCGGCATCGACGGGAGAGGAATCCCGAGAGGCGCCCGAGGAACTCGCATGGGGACTGGCCTTTCCTGAGGCCACCAGAGCGGGTCCCTGAGGTCCCCGTCGTAAGTCGAGAGCACCTGCCGCAACTCGAGAAAATCCAGGAGGTTTTGCCCTCCAGGCGAGATGAGGCCCATTTCCGCTGAGGCTTCTCGAGGCTAATCACCTCTAACCACTGGAACTTCCAAAGGGATCTTCACACCCTTGCTGCAACTCAAGAAGTTCCCCGACATACCCGTCTCCACTCGAGAGGAAGCACGTGGGTCCCGAACATATCCAGGGGAGCCCCGTTTCCGCCTCCTAGCTCGAGATGAGGGATCCTTTCCCTATTTCATAGGGAAAGAATTCCCGGCGTTCCCGTCGCATCTCAAGAGGAGGCACTCTCCACAGGAAAGGCGAGAGGAACTCCAGGGTCGTGCCACCATTCCAAGAGTCCCCAAGATGTGTCAGTCCATTCCAGAGGAACCTGTTTTCCCTGCACTGCCTTGACGTTCAAGCCGAGGATCGACTCCCACCACGTGTGCACGTGGGACAGCCCTGTGGGAAAGCCTCGTGGGAAAGCCTCGTGGGAAAGACTCGAGGGAAAACCATAGATCCTTTGATCCACGCGGCGGACTGCGTGACACTGCTGCTACCGCTCTGGAGGAAAGCGCAAGTGCATGCCCGCATTCGAGACGAGGACTGACTCCCCTGGGGAGACTCCAGAAGTACCCCAAGATCCATGTCAGCACTGGAGAGGAATCCTCAGGTTCCGGCCCCGACTCGACACAAGGTCTTAGGCCCCGGCATCGACGGGAGAGGAATCCCGAGAGGCCCCCGAGGAACTCGCATGGGGACTGGCCTTTCCTGAGGCCACCAGAGCGGGTCCCTGAGGTCCCCGTCGTAAGTCTAGAGCACCTGCCGCAACTCGAGAAAATCCAGGAGGTTTTGCCCTCCAGGCGAGATGAGGCCCATTTTCACTGAGGCTTCTCTAGGCTAATCACGTCTAACCACTGGAACTTCCAAAGGGTCCTTCACACCCTTGCTGCAACTCAAGAAGTTCCCCGACATACCCGTCTCCACTCGAGAGGTAGCACGTGGGTCCCGCACATATCCAGGGGAGCCCCGTTTCCGCCTCCTAGCTCGAGATGAGGGATCCTTTCCCTGTTTCGTATGGAAAGAATTCCCGTCGTTCTCGTCGCATCTCAAGAGGAGGCGCTCTCCACAGGAAAGGCGAGAGGAACTCCAAGGTCGTGACACCATTCCAAGAGTCCCCCAGATGTGTCAGTCCATTCCAGAGGAACCTGTTTTCCCTGCACTGCCTTGACGTTCAAGCCGAGGATCGACTCCCACCACGTGTGCACGTGGGTCAGCCCTGTGGGAAAGCCTCGTGGGAAAGCCTCGTGGGAAAGACTCGAGGGAAAACCATAGATCCTTTGATCCACGCGGCAGACTGCGTGACACTGCTGCTGCCGCTCTGGAGGAAAGCGTAAGTGCATGCCCGCATTCGAGACGAGGACTGACTCCCCTGGGGAGACTCCAGAAGTACCCCAAGATCCATGTCAGCACTGGAGAGGAATCCTCAGGTTCCGGCCCCGACTCCACACAAGGTCTTAGGCCCCGGCATCGACGAGAGAGGAATCCCGAGACGCCCCCGAGGAACTCGCATGGGGACTGGCCTTTCCTGAGGCCACCAGAGCGGGTCCCTGAGGTCCCCGTCGTAAGTCGAGAGCACCTGCCGCAACTCGAGAAAATCCAGGAGGTTTTGCCCTCCAGGCGAGATGAGGCCCATTTCCGCTGAGGCTTCTCGAGGCCAATCACATCTAACCACTGAATCTTCCAAAGGGTCCTTCACACCCTTGCTGCAACTCAAGAAGTTCCCCGACATACCCGTCTCCACTCGAGAGGAAGCACGTGGGTCCCGCACACATCCAGGGGAGCCCCGTTTCCGCCTCCAAGCTCGAGATGAGGGATCCTTTCCCTGTTTCGTAGGGAAAGAATTCCCGGCGTTCCCGTCGCATCTCAAGAGGAGGAGCTCTCCACAGGAAAGGCGAGAGGAACTCCAGGGTCGTGACACCATTCCAAGAGTCCCCCAGATGTGTCAGTCCATTCCAGAGGAAACTGTTTTCCCTGTACTGCCTTGACGTTCAAGACGAGGATCGACTCCCACCACGTGTGCACGTGGGACAGCCCTGTGGGAAAGCCTCGTGGGAAAGCCTCGTGGGAAAGACTCGAGGGAAAACCATAGATCCTTTGATCCACGCGGCGGACTGCGTGACACTGCTGCTACAGCTCTGGAGGAAAGCGCAAGTGCATGCCCGCATTCGAGACGAGGACTGACTCCCCTGGGGAGACTCCAGAAGTACCCCAAGATCCATGTCAGCACTGGAGAGGAATCCTCAGGTTCCGGCCCCGACTCCACACAAGGTCTTAGGCCCTAGCATCGACGGGAGAGGAATCCCGAGAGGCCCCCGAGGAACTCGCATGGGGACTGGCCTTTCCTGAGGCCACCAGAGCGGGTCCCTGAGGTCCCCGTCGTAAGTCGAGAGCACCTGCCGCAACTCGAGAAAATCCAGGAGGTTTTGCCCTCCAGGCGAGATGAGGCCCATTTCCGCTGAGGCTTCTCGAGGCCAATCACATCTAACCACTGGAACTTCCAAAGGGTCCTTCACACCCTTGCTGCAACTCAAGAAGTTCCCCGACATACCCGTCTCCACTCGAGAGGAAGCACGTGGTGTCCCGCACACATCCAGGGGAGCCCCGTTTCGCCTCCTAGCTCGAGATGAGGGATCCTTTCCCTGTTTCGTAGGGAAAGAATTCCCGGCGTTCCCGTCGCATCTCAAGAGGAGGCGCTCTCCACAGGAAAGGCCAGAGGAACTCCAAGGTCGTGCCACCATTCCAAGAGTCCCCCAGATGTGTCAGTCCATTCCAGCGGAACCTGTTTTCCCTGCACTGCCTTGACGTTCAAGCCGAGGATCGACTCCCACCACGTGTGCACGTGGGACAGCCCTGTGGGAAAGCCTCGTGGGAAAGCCTCGTGGGAAAGACTCGAGGGAAAACCATAGATCCTTTGATCCACGCGGCGGACTGCGTGACACTGCTGCTACCGCTCTGGAGGAAAGCGCAAGTGCATGCCCGCATTCGAGACGAGGACTGACTCCCTTGGGGAGACTCCAGAAGTACCCCAAGATCCATGTCAGCACTGGAGAGGAATCCTCAGGTTCCGGCCCCGACTCCACACAAGGTCTAAGACCCCGGCATCGACGGGAGAGGAATCCCGAGAGGCCCCCGAGGAACTCGCATCAGGACTGGCCTTTCCTGAGGCCACCAGAGCGGGTCCCAGAGGTCCCCGTCGTAAGTCGAGAGCACCTGCCGCAACTCGAGAAAATCCAGGAGGTTTTGCCCTCCAGGCGAGATGAGGCCATTTTCCGCTGAGGCTTCTCGAGGCCAATCACATCGAACCACTGGAACTTCCAAAGGGTCCTTCACACCCTTGCTGCAACTCAAGAAGTTCCCCGACATACCCGTCTCCACTCGAGAGGAAGCACGTGGGGTCCCGCACACATCCAGGGGAGCCCCGTTTCCGCCTCCTAGCTCGAGATGAGGGATCCTTTCCCTGTTTCGTAGGGAAAGAATTCCCGGCGTTCCCGTCGCATCTCAAGAGGAGGCGCTCTCCACAGGAAAGGCGAGAGGAACTCCAGGGTCATGCCACCATTCCAAGAGTCCCCCAGATGTGTCAGTCCATTCCAGAGGAACCTGTTTTCCCTGCACTGCCTTGACGTTCAAGCCGAGGATCGACTCCCACCACGTGTGCACGTGGGACAGCCCTGTGGGAAAGCCTCGTGGGAAAGCCTCGTGGGAAAGACTCGAGGGAAAACCATAGATCCTTTGATCCACGCGGCGGACTGCGTGACACTGCTGCTACCGCTCTGGAGGAAAGCGCAAGTGCATGCCCGCATTCGAGACGAGGACTGACTCCCTTGGGGAGACTCCAGAAGTACCCCAAGATCCATGTCAGCAATGGAGAGGAATCCTCAGGTTCCGGCCCCGACTCCACACAAGGTCTAAGACCCCGGCATCGACGGGAGAGGAATCCCGAGAGGCCCCCGAGGAACTCGCATCAGGACTGGCCTTTCCTGAGGCCACCAGAGCGGGTCCCTGAGGTCCCCGTCGTAAGTCGAGAGCACCTGCCGCAACTCGAGAAAATCCACGAGGTTTTGCCCTCCAGGCGAGATGAGGCCATTTTCCGCTGAGGCTTCTCGAGGCCAATCACATCTAACCACTGGAACTTCCAAAGGGTCCTTCACACACTTGCTGCAACTCAAGAAGTTCCCCGACATACCCGTCTCCACTCGAGAGGAAGCACGTGGGGTCCCGCACACATCCAGGGGAGCCCCGTTTCCGCCTCCTAGCTCGAGATGAGGGATCCTTTCCCTGTTTCGTAGGGAAAGAATTCCCGGCGTTCCCGTCGCATCTCAAGAGGAGGCGCTCTCCACAGGAAAGGCGAGAGGAACTCCAGGGTCATGCCACCATTCCAAGAGTCCCCCAGATGTGTCAGTCCATTCCAGAGGAACCTGTTTTCCCTGCACTGCCTTGACGTTCAAGCCGAGGATCGACTCCCACCACGTGTGCACGTGGGACAGCCCTGTGGGAAAGCCTCGTGGGAAAGCCTCGTGGGAAAGACTCGAGGGAAAACCATAGATCCTTTGATCCACGCGGCGGACTGCATGACAATGCTGCTACCGCTCTGGAGGAAAGCGCAAGTGCATGCCCGCATTCGAGACGAGGACTGACTCCCCTGGGGAGACTCCAGAAGTACCCCAAGATCCATGTCAGCACTGGAGAGGAATCCTCAGGTTCCGGCCCCGACTCCACACAAGGTCTTATGCCCTGGCATCGACGGGAGAGGAATCCCGAGAGGCCCCCGAGGAACTCGCATGGGGACTGGCCTTTCCTGAGGCCACCAGAGCGGGTCCCTGAGGTCCCCGTCGTAAGTCGAGAGCACCTGCCGCAACTCGAGAAAATCCAGGAGGTTTTGCCCTCCAGGCGAGATGAGGCCCATTTCCACTGAGGCTTCTAGAGGCCAATCACATCTAACCACTGGAACTTCCAAAGGGTCCTTCACACCCTTGCTGCAACTCAAGAAGTTCCCCGACATACCCGTCTCCACTCGAGAGGAAGCACGTGGGGTCCCGCACACATCCAGGGGAGCCCCGTTTCCGCCTCCTAGCTCGAGATGAGGGATCCTTTCCCTGTTTCGTAGGGAAAGAATTCCCGGCGTTCCCGTCGCATCTCAAGAGGAGGCGCTCTCCACAGGAAAGGCGAGAGGAACTCCAGGGTCATGCCACCATTCCAAGAGTCCCCCAGATGTGTCAGTCCATTCCAGAGGAACCTGTTTTCCCTGCACTGCCTTGACGTTCAAGCCGAGGATCGACTCCCACCACGTGTGCACGTGGGACAGCCCTGTGGGAAAGCCTCGTGGGAAAGCCTCGTGGGAAAGACTCGAGGGAAAACCATAGATCCTTTGATCCACGCGGCGGACTGCGTGACACTGCTGCTACCGCTCTGGAGGAAAGCGCAAGTGCATGCCCGCATTCGAGACGAGGACTGACTCCCTTGGGGAGACTCCAGAAGTACCCCAAGATCCATGTCAGCACTGGAGAGGAATCCTCAGGTTCCGGCCCCGACTCCACACAAGGTCTAAGACCCCGGCATCGACGGGAGAGGAATCCCGAGAGGCCCCCGAGGAACTCGCATCAGGACTGGCCTTTCCTGAGGCCACCAGAGCGGGTCCCTGAGGTCCCCGTCGTAAGTCGAGAGCACCTGCCGCAACTCGAGAAAATCCAGGAGGTTTTGCCCTCCAGGCGAGATGAGGCCATTTTCCGCTGAGGCTTCTCGAGGCCAATCACATCGAACCACTGGAACTTCCAAAGGATCCTTCACACCCTTGCTGCAACTCAAGAAGTTCCCCGACATACCCGTCTCCACTCGAGAGGAAGCACGTGGGGTCCCGCACACATCCAGGGGAGCCCCGTTTCCGCCTCCTAGCTCGAGATGAGGGATCCTTTCCCTGTTTCGTAGGGAAAGAATTCCCGGCGTTCCCGTCGCATCTCAAGAGGAGGCGCTCTCCACAGGAAAGGCGAGAGGAACTCCAGGGTCATGCCACCATTCCAAGAGTCCCCCAGATGTGTCAGTCCATTCCAGAGGAACCTGTTTTCCCTGCACTGCCTTGACGTTCAAGCCGAGGATCGACTCCCACCACGTGTGCACGTGGGACAGCCCTGTGGGAAAGCCTCGTGGGAAAGCCTCGTGGGAAAGACTCGAGGGAAAACCATAGATCCTTTGATCCACGCGGCGGACTGCATGACAATGCTGCTACCGCTCTGGAGGAAAGCGCAAGTGCATGCCCGCATTCGAGACGAGGACTGACTCCCCTGGGGAGACTCCAGAAGTACCCCAAGATCCATGTCAGCACTGGAGAGGAATCCTCAGGTTCCGGCCCCGACTCCACACAAGGTCTTATGCCCTGGCATCGACGGGAGAGGAATCCCGAGAGGCCCCCGAGGAACTCGCATGGGGACTGGCCTTTCCTGAGGCCACCAGAGCGGGTCCCTGAGGTCCCCGTCGTAAGTCGAGAGCACCTGCCGCAACTCGAGAAAATCCAGGAGGTTTTGCCCTCCAGGCGAGATGAGGCCCATTTCCACTGAGGCTTCTAGAGGCCAATCACATCTAACCACTGGAACTTCCAAAGGGTCCTTCACACCCTTGCTGCAACTCAAGAAGTTCCCCGACATACCCGTCTCCACTCGAGAGGAAGCACGTGGGGTCCCGCACACATCCAGGGGAGCCCCGTTTCCGCCTCCTAGCTCGAGATGAGGGATCCTTTCCCTGTTTCGTAGGGAAAGAATTCCCGGCGTTCCCGTCGCATCTCAAGAGGAGGCGCTCTCCACAGGAAAGGCGAGAGGAACTCCAGGGTCATGCCACCATTCCAAGAGTCCCCCAGATGTGTCAGTCCATTCCAGAGGAACCTGTTTTCCCTGCACTGCCTTGACGTTCAAGCCGAGGATCGACTCCCACCACGTGTGCACGTGGGACAGCCCTGTGGGAAAGCCTCGTGGGAAAGCCTCGTGGGAAAGACTCGAGGGAAAACCATAGATCCTTTGATCCACGCGGCGGACTGCGTGACACTGCTGCTACCGCTCTGGAGGAAAGCGCAAGTGCATGCCCGCATTCGAGACGAGGACTGACTCCCTTGGGGAGACTCCAGAAGTACCCCAAGATCCATGTCAGCACTGGAGAGGAATCCTCAGGTTCCGGCCCCGACTCCACACAAGGTCTAAGACCCCGGCATCGACGGGAGAGGAATCCCGAGAGGCCCCCGAGGAACTCGCATCAGGACTGGCCTTTCCTGAGGCCACCAGAGCGGGTCCCTGAGGTCCCCGTCGTAAGTCGAGAGCACCTGCCGCAACTCGAGAAAATCCAGGAGGTTTTGCCCTCCAGGCGAGATGAGGCCATTTTCCGCTGAGGCTTCTCGAGGCCAATCACATCGAACCACTGGAACTTCCAAAGGGTCCTTCACACCCTTGCTGCAACTCAAGAAGTTCCCCGACATACCCGTCTCCACTCGAGAGGAAGCACGTGGGGTCCCGCACACATCCAGGGGAGCCCCGTTTCCGCCTCCTAGCTCGAGATGAGGGATCCTTTCCCTGTTTCGTAGGGAAAGAATTCCCGGCGTTCCCGTCGCATCTCAAGAGGAGGCGCTCTCCACAGGAAAGGCGAGAGGAACTCCAGGGTCATGCCACCATTCCAAGAGTCCCCCAGATGTGTCAGTCCATTCCAGAGGAACCTGTTTTCCCTGCACTGCCTTGACGTTCAAGCCGAGGATCGACTCCCACCACGTGTGCACGTGGGACAGCCTTGTGGGAAAGCCTCGTGGGAAAGCCTCGTGGGAAAGACTCGAGGGAAAACCATAGATCCTTTGATCCACGCGGCGGACTGCGTGACACTGCTGCTACCGCTCTGGAGGAAAGCGCAAGTGCATGCCCGCATTCGAGACGAGGACTGACTCCCTTGGGGAGACTCCAGAAGTACCCCAAGATCCATGTCAGCACTGGAGAGGAATCCTCAGGTTCCGGCCCCGACTCCACACAAGGTCTAAGACCCCGGCATCGACGGGAGAGGAATCCCGAGAGGCCCCCGAGGAACTCGCATCAGGACTGGCCTTTCCTGAGGCCACCAGAGCGGGTCCCTGAGGTCCCCGTCGTAAGTCGAGAGCACCTGCCGCAACTCGAGAAAATCCACGAGGTTTTGCCCTCCAGGCGAGATGAGGCCATTTTCCGCTGAGGCTTCTCGAGGCCAATCACATCTAACCACTGGAACTTCCAAAGGGTCCTTCACACCCTTGCTGCAACTCAAGAAGTTCCCCGACATACCCGTCTCCACTCGAGAGGAAGCACGTGGGGTCCCGCACACATCCAGGGGAGCCCCGTCTCCGCCTCCTAGCTCGAGATGAGGGATCCTTTCCCTGTTTCGTAGGGAAAGAATTCCCGGCGTTCCCGTCGCATCTCAAGAGGAGGCGCTCTCCACAGGAAAGGCGAGAGGAACTCCAGGGTCATGCCACCATTCCAAGAGTCCCCCAGATGTGTCAGTCCATTCCAGAGGAACCTGTTTTCCCTGCACTGCCTTGACGTTCAAGCCGAGGATCGACTCCCACCACGTGTGCACGTGGGACAGCCCTGTGGGAAAGCCTCGTGGGAAAGCCTCGTGGGAAAGACTCGAGGGAAAACCATAGATCCTTTGATCCACGCGGCGGACTGCGTGACAATGCTGCTACCGCTCTGGGGAAAGCGCAAGTGCATGCCCGCATTCGAGACGAGGACTGACTCCCCTGGGGAGACTCCAGAAGTACCCCAAGATCCATGTCAGCACTGGAGAGGAATCCTCAGGTTCCGGCCCCGACTCCACACAAGGTCTTATGCCCTGGCATCGACGGGAGAGGAATCCCGAGAGGCCCCCGAGGAACTCGCATGGGGACTGGCCTTTCCTGAGGCCACCAGAGCGGGTCCCTGAGGTCCCCGTCGTAAGTCGAGAGCACCTGCCGCAACTCGAGAAAATCCAGGAGGTTTTGCCCTCCAGGCGAGATGAGGCCCATTTCCACTGAGGCTTCTAGAGGCCAATCACATCTAACCACTGGAACTTCCAAAGGGTCCTTCACACCCTTGCTGCAACTCAAGAAGTTCCCCGACATACCCGTCTCCACTCGAGAGGAAGCACGTGGGGTCCCGCACACATCCAGGGGAGCCCCGTTTCCGCCTCCTAGCTCGAGATGAGGGATCCTTTCCCTGTTTCGTAGGGAAAGAATTCCCGGCGTTCCCGTCGCATCTCAAGAGGAGGCGCTCTCCACAGGAAAGGCGAGAGGAACTCCAGGGTCATGCCACCATTCCAAGAGTCCCCCAGATGTGTCAGTCCATTCCAGAGGAACCTGTTTTCCCTGCACTGCCTTGACGTTCAAGCCGAGGATCGACTCCCACCACGTGTGCACGTGGGACAGCCCTGTGGGAAAGCCTCGTGGGAAAGCCTCGTGGGAAAGACTCGAGGGAAAACCATAGATCCTTTGATCCACGCGGCGGACTGCGTGACACTGCTGCTACCGCTCTGGAGGAAAGCGCAAGTGCATGCCCGCATTCGAGACGAGGACTGACTCCCTTGGGGAGACTCCAGAAGTACCCCAAGATCCATGTCAGCACTGGAGAGGAATCCTCAGGTTCCGGCCCCGACTCCACACAAGGTCTAAGACCCCGGCATCGACGGGAGAGGAATCCCGAGAGGCCCCCGAGGAACTCGCATCAGGACTGGCCTTTCCTGAGGCCACCAGAGCGGGTCCCTGAGGTCCCCGTCGTAAGTCGAGAGCACCTGCCGCAACTCGAGAAAATCCAGGAGGTTTTGCCCTCCAGGCGAGATGAGGCCATTTTCCGCTGAGGCTTCTCGAGGCCAATCACATCGAACCACTGGAACTTCCAAAGGGTCCTTCACACCCTTGCTGCAACTCAAGAAGTTCCCCGACATACCCGTCTCCACTCGAGAGGAAGCACGTGGGGTCCCGCACACATCCAGGGGAGCCCCGTTTCCGCCTCCTAGCTCGAGATGAGGGATCCATTCCCTGTTTCGTAGGGAAAGAATTCCCGGCGTTCCCGTCGCATCTCAAGAGGAGGCGCTCTCCACAGGAAAGGCGAGAGGAACTCCAGGGTCATGCCACCATTCCAAGAGTCCCCCAGAAGTGTCAGTCCATTCCAGAGGAACCTGTTGTCCCTGCACTGCCTTGACGTTCAAGCCGAGGATCGACTCCCCCTACGTGTGCACGTGGGACAGCCCTGTGGGAAAGCCTCGTGGGAAAGCCTATCGGAAAAGACTCGAGGGAAAACCATAGATCCTTTGATCCACGCGCCGGACTGCGTGACACTGCTGCTACCGCTCTGGAGGAAATCGCAAGTGCATGCCCGCATTCGAGACGAGGACTGACACCCTGGGGAGACTCCAGAAGTACCCCAAGATCCATGTCAGCACTGGAGAGGAATCCTCAGGTTCCGGCCTCGACTCCACACAAGGTCTTAGGCCCCGGCATCGACGGGAGAGGAATCCCGAGAGGCCCCCGAGGAACTCGCATGGGGACTGGCCTTTCCTGAGGCCACCAGAGCGGGTCCCTGAGGTCCCCGTCGTAAGTCGAGAGCACCTGCCGCAACTCGAGAAAATCCAGGAGGTTCTGCCCTCCAGGCGAGATGAGGCCCATTTCCGCTGAGGCTTCTCGAGGCCAATTACATCTAACCACTGGAACTTCCAAAGGGTCCTTCACACCATTGCTGCAACTCAAGAAGTTCCCCGACATACCCGTCTCCACTCGAGAGGAAGCACGTGGGGTCCCGCACACATCCAGGGGAGCCCCGTTTCTGCCTCCTAGCTCGAGATGAGGGATCCTTTCCCTGTTTCGTAGAAAAAGAATTCCCGGCGTTCCCGTCGCATCTCAAGAGGAGGCGCTCTCCACAGGAAAGGCGAGAGGAACTCCAGGGTCGTGCCACCATTCCAAGAGTCCCCCAGATGTGTCAGTCCATTCCAGAGGAACCTGTTTTCCCTGCACTGCCTTGACGTTCAAGCCGAGGATCGACTCCCATCACGTGTGCACGTGGGACAGCCCTGTGGGACAGCCCTGTGGGAAAGCCTCGTGGGAAAGACTCGAGGGAAAACCATAGATCCTTTGATCCACGCGGCGGACTGCGTGACACTGCTGCTACCGCTCTGGAGGAAAGCGCAAGTGCATGCCCGCATTCGAGACGAGGACTGACTCCCCTGGGGAGACTCCAGAAGTACCCCAAGATCCATGTCAGCACTGGAGAGGAATCCTCAGGTTCCGGCCCCGACTCCACACAAGGTCTTAGGCCCCGGCATCGACGGGAGAGGAATCCCGAGAGGCCCCCGAGGAACTCGCATGGGGACTGGCCTTTCCTGAGGCCACCAGAGCGGGTCCCTGAGGTCCCCGTCGTAAGTCGAGAGCACCTGCCGCAACTCGAGAAAATCCAGGAGGTTTTGCCCTCCAGGCGAGATGAGGCCCATTTCCGCTGAGGCTTCTCGAGGCTAATCACCTCTAACCACTGGAACTTCCAAAGGGTCCTTCACACCCTTGCTGCAACTCATGAAGTTCCCCGACATACCCGTCTCCACTCGAGAGGAAGCACGTGGGGTCCCGCACACATCCAGGGGAGCCCCGTTTCCGCCTCCTAGCTCGAGATGAGGGATCCATTCCCTGTTTCGTAGGGAAAGAATTCCCGGCGTTCCCGTCGCATCTCAAGAGGAGGCGCTCTCCACAGGAAAGGCGAGAGGAACTCCAGGGTCATGCCACCATTCCAAGAGTTCCCCAGATGTGTCAGTCCATTCCAGAGGAACCTGTTGTCCCTGCACTGCCTTGACGTTCAAGCCGAGGATCGACTCCCACCACGTGTGCACGTGGGACAGCCCTGTGGGAAAGCCTCGTGGGAAAGCCTATCGGAAAAGACTCGAGGGAAAACCATAGATCCTTTGATCCACGCGGCGGACTGCGTGACACTGCTGCTACCGCTCTGGAGGAAATCGCAAGTGCATGCCCGCATTCGAGACGAGGACTGACACCCTGGGGAGACTCCAGAAGTACCCCAAGATCCATGTCAGCACTGGAGAGGAATCCTCAGGTTCCGGCCTCGACTCCACACAAGGTCTTAGGCCCCGGCATCGACGGGAGAGGAATCCCGAGAGGCCCCCGAGGAACTCGCATGGGGACTGGCCTTTCCTGAGGCCACCAGAGCGGGTCCCTGAGGTCCCCGTCGTAAGTCGAGAGCACCTGCCGCAACTCGAGAAAATCCAGGAGGTTCTGCCCTCCAGGCGAGATGAGGCCCATTTCCGCTGAGGCTTCTCGAGGCCAATTACATCTAACCACTGGAACTTCCAAAGGGTCCTTCACACCATTGCTGCAACTCAAGAAGTTCCCCGACATACCCGTCTCCACTCGAGAGGAAGCACGTGGTGTCCCGCACACATCCAGGGGAGCCCCGTTTCGCCTCCTAGCTCGAGATGAGGGATCCTTTCCCTGTTTCGTAGGGAAAGAATTCCCGGCGTTCCCGTCGCATCTCAGGAGGAGGCGCTCTCCACAGGACAGGCGAGAAGAACTCCAGGGTCGTGCCACCATTCCAAGAGGCCCCCAGATGTGTCAGTCCATTCCCGAGGAACCTGTTTTCCCTGCACTGCCTTGACGTTCAAGCCGAGGATCGACTCCCACCACGTGTGCACGTGGGACAGCCCTGTGGGAAAGCCTCATGGGAAAGCCTCGTGGGAAAGACTCGAGGGAAAACCATAGATCCTTTGATCCACGCGGCGGACTGCGTGACACTGCTGCTACCGCTCTGGAGGAAAGCGCAAGTGCATGCCCGCATACGAGACGAGGACTGACTCCCCTGGGGAGACTCCAGAAGTACCCCAAGATCCATGTCAGCACTGGAGAGGAATCCTCAGGTTCCGGCCCCGACTCCACACAAGGTCTTAGGCCCTGGCATCGACGGGAGAGGAATCCCGAGAGGCCCCCGAGGAACTCGCATGGGGACTGGCCTTTCCTGAGGCCACCAGAGCGGGTCCCTGAGGTCCCCGTCGTAAGTCGAGAGAACCTGCCGCAACTCGAGAAAATCCAGGAGGTTTTGCCCTCCAGGCGAGATGAGGCCCATTTCCGCTGAGGCTTCTCGAGGCCAATCACATCTAACCACTGGAACTTCCAAAGGGTCCTTAACACCATTGCTGCCACTCAAGAAGTTCCCCGACATACCCGTCTCCACTCGAGAGGAAGCACGTGGGGTCCCTCACACATCCAGGGGAGCCCCGTTTCCGCCTCCTAGCTCGAGATGAGGGATCCTTCCCTGTTTCGTAGGGAAAGAATTCCCGGCGTTCCCGTCGCATCTCAAGAGGAGGCGCTCTCCACAGGAAAGGCGAAAGGAACTCCAGGGTCGTGACAACATTCCAAGAGTCCCCCAGATGTGTCAGTCCATTCCAGAGGAACCTGTTTTCCCTGCACTGCCTTGACGTTCAAGCCGAGGATCGACTCCCACCACGTGTGCACGTGGGACAGCCCTGTGGGAAAGCCTCGTGGGAAAGCCTCGTGGGAAAGACTCGAGGGAAAACCATAGATCCTTTGATCCACGCGGCGGACTGCGTGACACTGCTGCTACCGCTCTGGAGGAAAGCGCAAGTGCATGCCCGCATTCGAGACGAGGACTGACTCCCCTGGGGAGACTCCAGAAGTACCCCAAGATCCATGTCAGCACTGGAGAGGAATCCTCAGGTTCCGGCCCCGACTCCACACAAGGTCTTAGGCCCCGGCATCGACGGGAGAGGAATCCCGAGAGGCCCCCGAGGAACTCGCATGGGGACTGGCCTTTCCTGAGGCCACCAGAGCGGGTCCCTGAGGTCCCCGTCGTAAGTCGAGAGCACCTGCCGCAACTCGAGAAAATCCAGGAGGTTTTGCCCTCCAGGCGAGATGAGGCCCATTTCCGCTGAGGCTTCTCGAGGCCAATCACATCTAACCACTGGAACTTCCAAAGGGTCCTTCACACCATTGCTGCAACTCAAGAAGTTCCCCGACATACCCGTCTCCACTCGAGAGGAAGCACGTGGTGTCCCGCACACATCCAGGGGAGCCCCGTTTCGCCTCCTAGCTTGAGATGAGGGATCCTTTCCCTGTTTCGTAGGGAAAGAATTCCCGGCGTTCCCGTCGCATCTCAGGAGGAGGCGCTCTCCACAGGAAAGGCGAGAAGAACTCCAGGGTCGTGCCACCATTCCAAGAGGCCCCCAGATGTGTCAGTCCATTCCCGAGGAAACTGTTTTCCCTGCACTGCCTTGACGTTCAAGCCGAGGATCGAATCCCACCACGTGTGCACGTGGGACAGCCCTGTGGGAAAGCCTCGTGGGAAAGCCTCCTGGGAAAGACTCGAGGGAAAACCATAGATCCTTTGATCCACGCGGCGGACTGCGTGACACTGCTGCTACCGCTCTGGAGGAAAGCGCAAGTGCATGCCCGCATTCGAGACGAGGACTGACTCCCCTGGGGAGACTCCAGAAGTACCCCAAGATCCATGTCAGCAATGGAGAGGAATCCTCAGGTTCCGGCCCCGACTCCACACAAGGTCTTAGGCCCTGGCATCGACGGGAGAGGAATCCCGAGAGGCCCCCGTGGAACTCGCATGGGGACTGGCCTTTCCTGAGGCCACCAGAGCGGGTCCCTGAGGTCCCCGTCGTAAGTCGAGAGCACCTGCCGCAACTCGAGAAAATCCAGGAGGTTTTGCCCTCCAGGCGAGATGAGGCCCATTTCCGCTGAGGCTTCTCGAGGCCAATCACATCTAACCACTGGAACTTCCAAAGGGTCCTTCACACCCTTGCTGCAACTCAAGAAGTTCCCCGACATACCCGTCTCCACTCGAGAGGAAGCACGTGGGTCCCGCACACATCCAGGGGAGCCCCGTTTCCGCCTCCTAGCTCGAGATGAGGGATCCTTTCCCTGTTTCGTAGGGAAAGAATTCCCGGCGTTCCCGTCGCATCTCAAGAGGAGGAGCTCTCCACAGGAAAGGCGAGAGGAACTCCAGGGTCGTGACACCATTCCAAGAGTCCCCCAGATGTGTCAGTCCATTCCAGAGGAACCTGTTTTCCCTGCACTGCCTTGACGTTCAAGACGAGGATCGACTCCCACCACGTGTGCACGTGGGACAGCCCTGTGGGAAAGCCTCGTGGGAAAGCCTCGTGGGAAAGACTCGAGGGAAAACCATAGATCCTTTGATCCACGCGGCGGACTGCGTGACACTGCTGCTACAGCTCTGGAGGAAAGCGCAAGTGCATGCCCGCATTCGAGACGAGGACTGACTCCCCTGGGGAGACTCGAGAAGTACCCCAAGATCCATGTCAGCACTGGAGAGGAATCCTCAGGTTCCGGCCCCGACTCGACACAAGGTCTTAGGCCCCGGCATCGACGGGAGAGGAATCCCGAGAGGCCCCCGAGGAACTCGCATGGGGACTGGCCTTTCCTGACGCCACCAGAGCGGGTCCCTGAGGTCCCCGTCGTAAGTCGAGAGCACCTGCCGCAACTCGAGAAAATCCAGGAGGTTTTGCCCTCCAGGCGAGATGAGGCCCATTTCCGCTGAGGCTTCTCGAGGCCAATCACATCTAACCACTGGAACTTCCAAAGGGTCCTTCACACCCTTGCTGCAACTCAAGAAGTTCCCCGACATACCCGTCTCCACTCGAGAGGAAGCACGTGGTGTCCCGCACACATCCAGGGGAGCCCCGTTTCGCCTCCTAGCTCGAGATGAGGGATCCTTTCCCTGTTTCGTAGGGAAAGAATTCCCGGCGTTCCCGTCGCATCTCAAGAGGAGGCGCTCTCCACAGGAAAGGCCAGAGGAACTCCAGGGTCGTGCCACCATTCCAAGAGTCCCCCAGATGTGTCAGTCCATTCCAGAGGAACCTGTTTTCCCTGCACTGCCTTGACGTTCAAGCCGAGGATCGACTCCCACCACGTGTGCACGTGGGACAGCCCTGTGGGAAAGCCTCGTGGGAAAGCCTCGTGGGAAAGACTCGAGGGAAAACCATAGATCCTTTGATCCACGCGGCGGACTGCGTGACACTGCTGCTACCGCTCTGGAGGAAAGCGCAAGTGCATGCCCGCATTCGAGACGAGGACTGACTCCCTTGGGGAGACTCCAGAAGTACCCCAAGATCCATGTCAGCACTGGAGAGGAATCCTCAGGTTCCGGCCCCGACTCCACACAAGGTCTTAGGCCCCAGCATCGACGGGAGAGGAATCCCGAGAGGCCGCCGAGGAACTCGCATGGGGACTGGCCTTTCCTGAGGCCACCAGAGGGGGTCCCTGAGGTCCCCGTCGTAAGTCGAGAGCACCTGCCGCAACTCGAGAAAATCCAGGAGGTTTTGCCCTCCAGGCGAGATGAGGCCCATTTCCTCTGAGGCTTCTCGAGGCCAATCACATCTAACCAATGGAACTTCCAAAGGGTCCTTCACACCCGTGCTGCAACTCAAGAAGTTGCCCGACATACCCGTCTCCACTCGAGAGGAAGCACGTGGTGTCCCGCACACATCCAGGGGAGCCCCGTTTCCGCCTCCTAGCTCGAGATGAGGGATCCTTTCCCTGTTTCGTAGGGAAAGAATTCCCGGCGTTCCCGTCGCATCTCAAGAGGAGGCGCTCTCCACAGAAAAGGCGAGAAGAACTCCAGGGTCGTGCCACCATTCCAAGAGTCCCCCATATGTGTCAGTCCATTCCAGAGGAACAGGTTTTCCCTGCACTGCCTTGACGTTCAAGCCGAGGATCGACTCCCACCACGTGTGCACGTGGGACAGCCCTGTGGGAAAGCCTCGTGGGAAAGCCTCGTGGGAAAGACTCGAGGGAAAACCATAGATCCTTTGATCCACGCGGCGGACTGCGTGACACTGCTGCTACCGCTCTGGAGGAAAGCGCAAGTGCATGCCCGCATTCGAGACGAGGACTGACTCCCCTGGGGAGACTCCAGAAGTACCCCAAGAAACATGTCAGCACTGGAGAGGAATCCTCAGGTTCCGGCCCCGACTCCACACAAGGTCTTAGGCCCCGGCATCGACGGGAGAGGAATCCCGAGAGGCGCCCGAGGAACTCGCATGGGGACTGGCCTTTCCTGAGGCCACCAGAGCGGGTCCCTGAGGTCCCCGTCGTAAGTCGAGAGCACCTGCCGCAACTCGAGAAAATCCAGGAGGTTTTGCCCTCCAGGCGAGATGAGGCCCATTTCCGCTGAGGCTTCTCGAGGCCAATCACATCTAACCACTGAATCTTCCAAAGGGTCCTTCACACCCTTGCTGCAACTCAAGAAGTTCCCCGACATACCCGTCTCCACTCGAGAGGAAGCACGTGGGTCCCGCACACATCCAGGGGAGCCCCGTTTCCGCCTCCAAGCTCGAGATGAGGGATCCTTTCCCTGTTTCGTAGGGAAAGAATTCCCGGCGTTCCCGTCGCATCTCAAGAGGAGAAGCTCTCCACAGGAAAGGCGAGAGGAACTCCAGGGTCGTGACACCATTCCAAGAGTCCCCCAGATGTGTCAGTCCATTCCAGAGGAACCTGTTTTCCCTGTACTGCCTTGACCTTCAAGACGAGGATCGACTCCCACCACGTGTGCACGTGGGACAGCCCTGAGGGAAAGCCTCGTGGGAAAGCCTCGTGGGAAAGACTCGAGGGAAAACCATAGATCCTTTGATCCACGCGGCGGACTGCGTGACACTGCTGCTACAGCTCTGGAGGAAAGCGCAAGTGCATGCCAGCATTCGAGACGAGGACTGACTCCCCTGGGGAGACTCCAGAAGTACCCCAAGATCCATGTCAGCACTGGAGAGGAATCCTCAGGTTCCGGCCCTGACTCCACATAAGGTCTTAGGCCCCGCCATCGACGGGAGAGGAATCCCGAGAGGCCCCCGAGGAACTCGCATGGGGACTGGCCTTTCCTGAGGCCACCAGAGCGGGTCCCTGAGGTCCCCGTCGTAAGTCGAGAGCACCTGCCGCAACTCGAGAAAATCCAGGAGGTTTTGCCCTCCAGGCGAGATGAGGCCCATTTCCGCTGAGGCTTCTCGAGGTCAATCACATCTAACCACTGGAACTTCCAAAGGGTCCTTCACACCCTTGCTGCAACTCAAGAAGTTCCCCGACATACCCGTCTCCACTCGAGAGGAAGCACGTGGGGTCCCGCACACATCCAGGGGAGCCCCGTTTCCGCCTCCTAGCTCGAGATGAGGGATCCTTTCCCTGTTTCGTAGGGAAAGAATTCCCGGCGTTCCCGTCGCATCTCAAGAGGAGGCGCTCTCCACAGGAAAGGCGAGAGGAACTCCAGGGTCATGCCACCATTCCAAGAGTCCCCCAGATGTGTCAGTCCATTCCAGAGGAACCTGTTTTCCCTGCACTGCCTTGACGTTCAAGCCGAGGATCGACTCCCACCACGTGTGCACGTGGGACAGCCCTGTGGGAAAGCCTCGTGGGAAAGCCTCGTGGGAAAGACTCGAGGGAAAACCATAGATCCTTTGATCCACGCGGCGGACTGCGTGACACTGCTGCTACCGCTCTGGAGGAAAGCGCAAGTGCATGCCCGCATTCGAGACGAGGACTGACTCCCTTGGGGAGACTCCAGAAGTACCCCAAGATCCATGTCAGCACTGGAGAGGAATCCTCAGGTTCCGGCCCCGACTCCACACAAGGTCTAAGACCCCGGCATCGACGGGAGAGGAATCCCGAGAGGCCCCCGAGGAACTCGCATCAGGACTGGCCTTTCCTGAGGCCACCAGAGCGGGTCCCTGAGGTCCCCGTCGTAAGTCGAGAGCACCTGCCGCATCTCGAGAAAATCCAGGAGGTTTTGCCCTCCAGGCGAGATGAGGCCATTTTCCGCTGAGGCTTCTCGAGGCCAATCACATCTAACCACTGGAACTTCCAAAGGGTCCTTCACACCCTTGCTGCAACTCAAGAAGTTCCCCGACATACCCGTCTCCACTCGAGAGGAAGCACGTGGGGTCCCGCACACATCCAGGGGAGCCCCGTTTCCGCCTCCTAGCTCGAGATGAGGGATCCTTTCCCTGTTTCGTAGGGAAAGAATTCCCGGCGTTCCCGTCGCATCTCAAGAGGAGGCGCTCTCCACAGGAAAGGCGAGAGGAACTCCAGGGTCATGCCACCATTCCAAGAGTCCCCCAGATGTGTCAGTCCATTCCAGAGGAACCTGTTTTCCCTGCACTGCCTTGACGTTCAAGCCGAGGATCGACTCCCACCACGTGTGCACGTGGGACAGCCCTGTGGGAAAGCCTCGTGGGAAAGCCTCGTGGGAAAGACTCGAGGGAAAACCATAGATCCTTTGATCCACGCGGCGGACTGCGTGACAAAGCTGCTACCGCTCTGGAGGAAAGCGCAAGTGCATGCCCGCATTCGAGACGAGGACTGACTCCCCTGGGGAGACTCCAGAAGTACCCCAAGATCCATGTCAGCACTGGAGAGGAATCCTCAGGTTCAGGCCCCGACTCCACACAAGGTCTTATGCCCTGGCATCGACGGGAGAGGAATCCCGAGAGGCCCCCGAGGAACTCGCATGGGGACTGGCCTTTCCTGAGGCCACCAGAGCGGGTCCCTGAGGTCCCCGTCGTAAGTCGAGAGCACCTGCCGCAACTCGAGAAAATCCAGGAGGTTTTGCCCTCCAGGCGAGATGAGGCCCATTTCCACTGAGGCTTCTAGAGGCCAATCACATCTAACCACTGGAACTTCCAAAGGGTCCTTCACACCCTTGCTGCAACTCAAGAAGTTCCCCGACATACCCGTCTCCACTCGAGAGGAAGCACCTGGGGTCCCGCACACATCCAGGGGAGCCCCGTTTCCGCCTCCTAGCTCGAGATGAGGGATCCTTTCCCTGTTTCGTAGGGAAAGAATTCCCGGCGTTCCCGTCGCATCTCAAGAGGAGGCGCTCTCCACAGGAAAGGCGAGAGGAACTCCAGGGTCATGCCACCATTCCAAGAGTCCCCCAGATGTGTCAGTCCATTCCAGAGGAACCTGTTTTCCCTGCACTGCCTTGACGTTCAAGCCGAGGATCGACTCCCACCACGTGTGCACGTGGGACAGCCCTGTGGGAAAGCCTCGTGGGAAAGCCTCGTGGGAAAGACTCGAGGGAAAACCATAGATCCTTTGATCCTCGCGGCGGACTGCGTGACACTGCTGCTACCGCTCTGGAGGAAAGCGCAAGTGCATGCCCGCATTCGAGACGAGGACTGACTCCCTTGGGGAGACTCCAGAAGTACCCCAAGATCCATGTCAGCACTGGAGAGGAATCCTCAGGTTCCGGCCCCGACTCCACACAAGGTCTAAGACCCCGGCATCGACGGGAGAGGAATCCCGAGAGGCCCCCGAGGAACTCGCATCAGGACTGGCCTTTCCTGAGGCCACCAGAGCGGGTCCCTGAGGTCCCCGTCGTAAGTCGAGAGCACCTGCCGCAACTCGAGAAAATCCAGGAGGTTTTGCCCTCCAGGCGAGATGAGGCCATTTTCCGCTGAGGCTTCTCGAGGCCAATCACATCTAAACACTGGAACTTCCAAAGGGTCCTTCACACCCTTGCTGCAACTCAAGAAGTTCCCCGACATACCCGTCTCCACTCGAGAGGAAGCACGTGGGGTCCCGCACACATCCAGGGGAGCCCCGTTTCTGCCTCCTAGCTCGAGATGAGGGATCCATTCCCTGTTTCGTAGGGAAAGAATTCCCGGCGTTCCCGTCGCATCTCAAGAGGAGGCGCTCTCCACAGGAAAGGCGAGAGGAACTCCAGGGTCATGCCACCATTCCAAGAGTCCCCCAGATGTGTCAGTCCATTCCAGAGGAACCTGTTTTCCCTGCACTGCCTTGACGTTCAAGCCGAGGATCGACTCCCACCGCGTGTGCACGTGGGACAGCCCTGTGGGAAAGCCTCGTGGGAAAGCCTATCGGAAAAGACTCGAGGGAAAACCATAGATCCTTTGATCCACGCGGCGGACTGCGTGACACTGCTGCTACCGCTCTGGAGGAAATCGCAAGTGCATGCCCGCATTCGTGACGAGGACTGACACCCTGGGGAGACTCCAGAAGTACCCCAAGATCCATGTCAGCACTGGAGAGGAATCCTCAGGTTCCGGCCTCGACTCCACACAAGGTCTTAGGCCCCGGCATCGACGGGAGAGGAATCCCGAGAGGCCCCCGAGGAACTCGCATGGGGACTGGCCTTTCCTGAGGCCACCAGAGCGGGTCCCTGAGGTCCCCGTCGTAAGTCGAGAGCACCTGCCGCAACTCGAGAAAATCCAGGAGGTTCTGCCCTCCAGGCGAGATGAGGCCCATTTCCGCTGAGGCTTCTCGAGGCCAATTACATCTAACCACTGGAACTTCCAAAGGGTCCTTCACACCATTGCTGCAACTCAAGAAGTTCCCCGACATACCCGTCTCCACTCGAGAGGAAGCACGTGGGGTCCCGCACACATCCAGGGGAGCCCCGTTTCTGCCTCCTAGCTCGAGATGAGGGATCCTTTCCCTGTTTCGTAGAAAAAGAATTCCCGGCGTTCCCGTCGCATCTCAAGAGGAGGCGCTCTCCACAGGAAAGGCGAGAGGAACTCCAGGGTCGTGACACCATTCCAAGAGTCCCCCAGATGTGTCAGTCCATTGCAGAGGAACCTGTTTTCCCTGCACTGCCTTGACGTTCAAGCCGAGGATCGACTCCCACCACGTGTGCACGTGGGACAGCCCTGTGGGAAAGCCTCGTGGGAAAGACTCGAGGGAAACCCATAGATCCTTTGATCCACGCGGCGGACTGCGTGACACTGCTGCTACCGCTCTGGAGGAAAGCGCAAGTGCATGCCCGCATTCGAGACGAGGACTGACTCCCCTGGGGAGACTCCAGAAGTACCCCAAGATCCATGTCAGCACTGGAGAGGAATCCTCAGATTCCGGCCCCGACTCCACACAAGGTCTTAGGCCCCGGCATCGACGGGAGAGGAATCCCGAGAGGCCCCCGAGGAACTCGCATGGGGACTGGCCTTTCCTGAGGCCACCAGAGCGGGTCCCTGAGGTCCCCGTCGTAAGTCGAGAGCACCTGCCGCAACTCGAGAAAATCCAGGAGGTTTTGCCCTCCAGGCGAGATGAGGCCCATTTCCGCTGAGGCTTCTCGAGGCCAATCACATCTAACCACTGGAACTTCCAAAGGGTCCTTCACACCCTTGCTGCAACTCAAGAAGTTCCCCGACATACCCGTCTCCACTCGAGAGGAAGCACGTGGTGTCCCGCACACATCCAGGGGAGCCCCGTTTCTGCCTCCTAGCTCGAGATGAGGGATCCTTTCCCTGTTTCATAGAGAAAGAATTCCCGGCGTTCCCGTCGCATCTCAAGAGGGGGCGCTCTCCACAGGAAAGGCGAGAGGAACTCCAGGGTCGTGACACCATTCCAAGAGTCCCCCAGATGTGTCAGTCCATTCCAGAGGAACCTGTGTTCCCTGCACTGCCTTGACGTTCAAGACGAGGATCGACTCCCACCACGTGTGCACGTGGGACAGCCCTGTGGGAAAGCCTCGTGGGAAAGCCTCGTGGGAAAGACTCGAGGGAAAATCATAGATCCTTTGATCCACGCGGCGGACTGCGTGACACTGCTGCTACCGCTCTCGAGGAAAGCGCAAGTGCATGCCCGCATTCGAGACGAGGACTGACTCCCCTGGGGAGACTCCAGAAGTACCCCAAGAAACATGTCAGCACTGGAGAGGAATACTCAGGTTCCGGCCCCGACTCCACACAAGGTCTTAGGCCCCGGCATCGACGGGAGAGGAATCCCGAGAGGCGCCCGAGGAACTCGCATGGGGACTGGCCTTTCCTGAGGCCACCAGAGCGGGTCCCTGAGGTCCCCGTCGTAAGTCGAGAGCACCTGCCGCAACTCGAGAAAATCCAGGAGGTTTTGCCCTACAGGCGAGATGAGGCCCATTTCCGCTGAGGCTTCTCGAGGCTAATCACCTCTAACCACTGGAACTTCCAAAGGGATCTTCACACCCTTGCTGCAACTCAAGAAGTTCCCCGACATACCCGTCTCCACTCGAGAGGAAGCACGTGGGTCCCGAACATATCCAGGGGAGCCCCGTTTCCGCCTCCTAGCTCGAGATGAGGGATCCTTTCCCTGTTTCATAGGGAAAGAATTCCCGGCGTTCCCGTCGCATCTCAAGAGGAGGCACTCTCCACAGGAAAGGCGAGAGGAACTCCAGGGTCGTGCCACCATTCCAAGAGTCCCCCAGATGTGTCAGTCCATTCCAGAGGAACCCGTTTTCCCTGCACTGCCTTGACGTTCAAGCCGAGGATCGACTCCCACCACGTGTGCACGTGGGACAGCCCTGTGGGAAAGCCTCGTGGGAAAGCCTCGTGGGAAAGACTCGAGGGAAAACCATAGATCCTTTGATCCACGCGGCGGACTGCGTGACACTGCTGCTACCGCTCTGGAGGAAAGCGCAAGTGCATGCCCGCATTCGAGACGAGGACTGACTCCCCTGGGGAGACTCCAGAAGTACCCCAAGATCCATGTCAGCACTGGAGAGGAATCCTCAGGTTCCGGCCCCGACTCGACACAAGGTCTTAGGCCCCGGCATCGACGGGAGAGGAATCCCGAGAGGCCCCCGAGGAAAGCGCATGGGGACTGGCCTTTCCTGAGGCCACCAGAGCGGGTCCCTGAGGTCCCCGTCGTAAGTCTAGAGCACCTGCCGCAACTCGAGAAAATCCAGGAGGTTTTGCCCTCCAGGCGAGATGAGGCCCATTTCCACTGAGGCTTCTCTAGGCTAATCACGTCTAACCACTGGAACTTCCAAAGGGTCCTTCACACCCTTGCTGCAACTCAAGAAGTTCCCCGACATACCCGTCTCCACTCGAGAGGTAGCACGTGGGTCCCGCACACATCCAGGGGAGCCCCGTTTCCGCCTCCTAGCTCGAGATGAGGGATCCTTTCCCTGTTTCGTAGGGAAAGAATTCCCGTCGTTCTCGTCGCATCTCAAGAGGAGGCGCTCTCCACAGGAAAGGCGAGAGGAACTCCAAGGTCGTGACACCATTCCAAGAGTCCCCCAGATGTGTCAGTCCATTCCAGAGGAACCTGTTTTCCCTGCACTGCCTTGACGTTCAAGCCGAGGATCGACTCCCACCACGTGTGCACGTGGGTCAGCCCTGTGGGAAAGCCTCGTGGGAAAGCCTCGTGGGAAAGACTCGAGGGAAAACCATAGATCCTTTGATCCACGCGGCAGACTGCGTGACACTGCTGCTGCCGCTCTGGAGGAAAGCGCAAGTGCATGCCCGCATTCGAGACGAGGACTGACTTCCCTGGGGAGACTCCAGAAGTACCCCAAGATCCATGTCAGCACTGGAGAGGAATCCTCAGGTTCCGGCCCCGACTCCACACAAGGTCTTAGGCCCCGGCATCGACGAGAGAGGAATCCCGAGACGCCCCCGAGGAACTCGCATGGGGACTGGCCTTTCCTGAGGCCACCAGAGCGGGTCCCTGAGGTCCCCGTCGTAAGTCGAGAGCACCTGCCGCAACTCGAGAAAATCCAGGAGGTTTTGCCCTCCAGGCGAGATGAGGCCCATTTCCGCTGAGGCTTCTCGAGGCCAATCACATCTAACCACTGAATCTTCCAAAGGGTCCTTCACACCCTTGCTGCAACTCAAGAAGTTCCCCGACATACCCGTCTCCACTCGAGAGGAAGCACGTGGGTCCCGCACACATCCAGGGGAGCCCCGTTTCCGCCTCCAAGCTCGAGATGAGGGATCCTTTCCCTGTTTCGTAGGGAAAGAATTCCCGGCGTTCCCGTCGCATCTCAAGAGGAGAAGCTCTCCACAGGAAAGGCGAGAGGAACTCCAGGGTCGTGACACCATTCCAAGAGTCCCCCAGATGTGTCAGTCCATTCCAGAGGAACCTGTTTTCCCTGTACTGCCTTGACCTTCAAGACGAGGATCGACTCCCACCACGTGTGCACGTGGGACAGCCCTGTGGGAAAGCCTCGTGGGAAAGCCTCGTGGGAAAGACTCGAGGGAAAACCATAGATCCTTTGATCCACGCGGCGGACTGCGTGACACTGCTGCTACAGCTCTGGAGGAAAGCGCAAGTGCATGCCAGCATTCGAGACGAGGACTGACTCCCCTGGGGAGACTCCAGAAGTACCCCAAGATCCATGTCAGCACTGGAGAGGAATCCTCAGGTTCCGGCCCCGACTCCACACAAGGTCTTAGGCCCCGCCATCGACGGGAGAGGAATCCCGAGAGGCCCCCGAGGAACTCGCATGGGGACTGGCCTTTCCTGAGGCCACCAGAGCGGGTCCCTGAGGTCCCCGTCGTAAGTCGAGAGCACCTGCCGCAACTCGAGAAAATCCAGGAGGTTTTGCCCTCCAGGCGAGATGAGGCCCATTTCCGCTGAGGCTTCTCGAGGCCAATCACATCTAACCACTGGAACTTCCAAAGGGTCCTTCACACCCTTGCTGCAACTCAAGAAGTTCCCCGACATACCCGTCTCCACTCGAGAGGAAGCACGTGGGGTCCCGCACACATCCAGGGGAGCCCCGTTTCCGCCTCCTAGCTCGAGATGAGGGATCCTTTCCCTGTTTCGTAGGGAAAGAATTCCCGGCGTTCCCGTCGCATCTCAAGAGGAGGCGCTCTCCACAGGAAAGGCGAGAGGAACTCCAGGGTCATGCCACCATTCCAAGAGTCCCCCAGATGTGTCAGTCCATTCCAGAGGAACCTGTTTTCCCTGCACTGCCTTGACGTTCAAGCCGAGGATCGACTCCCACCACGTGTGCACGTGGGACAGCCCTGTGGGAAAGCCTCGTGGGAAAGCCTCGTGGGAAAGACTCGAGGGAAAACCATAGATCCTTTGATCCACGCGGCGGACTGCGTGACACTGCTGCTACCGCTCTGGAGGAAAGCGCAAGTGCATGCCCGCATTCGAGACGAGGACTGACTCCCTTGGGGAGACTCCAGAAGTACCCCAAGATCCATGTCAGCACTGGAGAGGAATCCTCAGGTTCCGGCCCCGACTCCACACAAGGTCTAAGACCCCGGCATCGACGGGAGAGGAATCCCGAGAGGCCCCCGAGGAACTCGCATCAGGACTGGCCTTTCCTGAGGCCACCAGAGCGGGTCCCTGCGGTCCCCGTCGTAAGTCGAGAGCACCTGCCGCATCTCGAGAAAATCCAGGAGGTTTTGCCCTCCAGGCGAGATGAGGCCATTTTCCGCTGAGGCTTCTCGAGGCCAATCACATCTAACCACTGGAACTTCCAAAGGGTCCTTCACACCCTTGCTGCAACTCAAGAAGTTCCCCGACATACCCGTCTCCACTCGAGAGGAAGCACGTGGGGTCCCGCACACATCCAGGGGAGCCCCGTTTCCGCCTCCTAGCTCGAGATGAGGGATCCTTTCCCTGTTTCGTAGGGAAAGAATTCCCGGCGTTCCCGTCGCATCTCAAGAGGAGACGCTCTCCCCAGGAAAGGCGAGAGGAACTCCAGGGTCATGCCACCATTCCAAGAGTCCCCCAGATGTGTCAGTCCATTCCAGAGGAACCTGTTTTCCCTGCACTGCCTTGACGTTCAAGCCGAGGATCGACTCCCACCACGTGTGCACGTGGGACAGCCCTGTGGGAAAGCCTCGTGGGAAAGCCTCGTGGGAAAGACTCGAGGGAAAACCATAGATCCTTTGATCCACGCGGCGGACTGCGTGACAATGCTGCTACCGCTCTGGAGGAAAGCGCAAGTGCATGCCCGCATTCGAGACGAGGACTGACTCCCCTGGGGAGACTCCAGAAGTACCCCAAGATCCATGTCAGCACTGGAGAGGAATCCTCAGGTTCCGGCCCCGACTCCACACAAGGTCTTATGCCCTGGCATCGACGGGAGAGGAATCCCGAGAGGCCCCCGAGGAACTCGCATGGGGACTGGCCTTTCCTGAGGCCACCAGAGCGGGTCCCTGAGGTCCCCGTCGTAAGTCGAGAGCACCTGCCGCAACTCGAGAAAATCCAGGAGGTTTTGCCCTCCAGGCGAGATGAGGCCCATTTCCACTGAGGCTTCTAGAGGCCAATCACATCTAACCACTGGAACTTCCAAAGGGTCCTTCACACCCTTGCTGCAACTCAAGAAGTTCCCCGACATACCCGTCTCCACTCGAGAGGAAGCACCTGGGGTCCCGCACACATCCAGGGGAGCCCCGTTTCCGCCTCCTAGCTCGAGATGAGGGATCCTTTCCCTGTTTCGTAGGGAAAGAATTCCCGGCGTTCCCGTCGCATCTCAAGAGGAGGCGCTCTCCACAGGAAAGGCGAGAGGAACTCCAGGGTCATGCCACCATTCCAAGAGTCCCCCAGATGTGTCAGTCCATTCAAGAGGAACCTGTTTTCCCTGCACTGCCTTGACGTTCAAGCCGAGGATCGACTCCCACCACGTGTGCACGTGGGACAGCCCTGTGGGAAAGCCTCGTGGGAAAGCCTCGTGGGAAAGACTCGAGGGAAAACCATAGATCCTTTGATCCTCGCGGCGGACTGCGTGACACTGCTGCTACCGCTCTGGAGGAAAGCGCAAGTGCATGCCCGCATTCGAGACGAGGACTGACTCCCTTGGGGAGACTCCAGAAGTACCCCAAGATCCATGTCAGCACTGGAGAGGAATCCTCAGGTTCCGGCCCCGACTCCACACAAGGTCTAAGACCCCGGCATCGACGGGAGAGGAATCCCGAGAGGCCCCCGAGGAACTCGCATCAGGACTGGCCTTTCCTGAGGCCACCAGAGCGGGTCCCTGAGGTCCCCGTCGTAAGTCGAGAGCACCTGCCGCAACTCGAGAAAATCCAGGAGGTTTTGCCCTCCAGGCGAGATGAGGCCATTTTCCGCTGAGGCTTCTCGAGGCCAATCACATCTAAACACTGGAACTTCCAAAGGGTCCTTCACACCCTTGCTGCAACTCAGGAAGTTCCCCGACATACCCGTCTCCACTCGAGAGGAAGCACGTGGGGTCCCGCACACATCCAGGGGAGCCCCGTTTCCGCCTCCTAGCTCGAGATGAGGGATCCATTCCCTGTTTCGTAGGGAAAGAATTCCCGGCGTTCCCGTCGCATCTCAAGAGGAGGCGCTGTCCACAGGAAAGGCGAGAGGAACTCCAGGGTCATGCCACCATTCCAAGAGTCCCCCAGATGTGTCAGTCCATTCCAGAGGAACCTGCTTTCCCTGCACTGCCTTGACGTTCAAGCCGAGGATCGACTCCCACCGCGTGTGCACGTGGGACAGCCCTGTGGGAAAGCCTCGTGGGAAAGCCTATCGGAAAAGACTCGAGGGAAAACCATAGATCCTTTGATCCACGCGGCGGACTGCGTGACACTGCTGCTACCGCTCTGGAGGAAATCGCAAGTGCATGCCCGCATTCGAGACGAGGACTGACACCCTGGGGAGACTCCAGAAGTACCCCAAGATCCATGTCAGCACTGGAGAGGAATCCTCAGGTTCCGGCCTCGACTCCACACAAGGTCTTAGGCCCCGGCATCGACGGGAGAGGAATCCCGAGAGGCCCCCGAGGAACTCGCATGGGGACTGGCCTTTCCTGAGGCCACCAGAGCGGGTCCCTGAGGTCCCCGTCGTAAGTCGAGAGCACCTGCCGCAACTCGAGAAAATCCAGGAGGTTCTGCCCTCCAGGCGAGATGAGGCCCATTTCCGCTGAGGCTTCTCGAGGCCAATTACATCTAACCACTGGAACTTCCAAAGGGTCCTTCACACCATTGCTGCAACTCAAGAAGTTCCCCGACATACCCGTCTCCACTCGAGAGGAAGCACGTGGGGTCCCGCACACATCCAGGGGAGCCCCGTTTCTGCCTCCTAGCTCGAGATGAGGGATCCTTTCCCTGTTTCGTAGAAAAAGAATTCCCGGCGTTCCCGTCGCATCTCAAGAGGAGGCGCTCTCCACAGGAAAGGCGAGAGGAACTCCAGGGTCGTGACACCATTCCAAGAGTCCCCCAGATGTGTCAGTCCAT
This sequence comes from Ovis canadensis, assembly GCF_042477335.2. Lineage (NCBI taxonomy): Eukaryota > Metazoa > Chordata > Mammalia > Artiodactyla > Bovidae > Ovis > Ovis canadensis. The sequence goes on along the minus strand of NC_091258.1, from coordinate 6,642,771 downwards.
TGCAGAGGAACCTGTTTTCCCTGCACTGCCTTGACGTTCAAGCCGAGGATCGACTCCCACCACGTGTGCACGTGGGACAGCCCTGTGGGAAAGCCTCGTGGGAAAGACTCGAGGGAAACCCATAGATCCTTTGATCCACGCGGCGGACTGCGTGACACTGCTGCTACCGCTCTGGAGGAAAGCGCAAGTGCATGCCCGCATTCGAGACGAGGACTGACTCCCCTGGGGAGACTCCAGAAGTACCCCAAGATCCATGTCAGCACTGGAGAGGAATCCTCAGATTCCGGCCCCGACTCCACACAAGGTCTTAGGCCCCGGCATCGACGGGAGAGGAATCCCGAGAGGCCCCCGAGGAACTCGCATGGGGACTGGCCTTTCCTGAGGCCACCAGAGCGGGTCCCTGAGGTCCCCGTCGTAAGTCGAGAGCACCTGCCGCAACTCGAGAAAATCCAGGAGGTTTTGCCCTCCAGGCGAGATGAGGCCCATTTCCGCTGAGGCTTCTCGAGGCCAATCACATCTAACCACTGGAACTTCCAAAGGGTCCTTCACACCCTTGCTGCAACTCAAGAAGTTCCCCGACATACCCGTCTCCACTCGAGAGGAAGCACGTGGTGTCCCGCACACATCCAGGGGAGCCCCGTTTCTGCCTCCTAGCTCGAGATGAGGGATCCTTTCCCTGTTTCATAGAGAAAGAATTCCCGGCGTTCCCGTCGCATCTCAAGAGGGGGCGCTCTCCACAGGAAAGGCGAGAGGAACTCCAGGGTCGTGACACCATTCCAAGAGTCCCCCAGATGTGTCAGTCCATTCCAGAGGAACCTGTGTTCCCTGCACTGCCTTGACGTTCAAGACGAGGATCGACTCCCACCACGTGTGCACGTGGGACAGCCCTGTGGGAAAGCCTCGTGGGAAAGCCTCGTGGGAAAGACTCGAGGGAAAACCATAGATCCTTTGATCCACGCGGCGGACTGCGTGACACTGCTGCTACCGCTCTGGAGGAAAGCGCAAGTGCATGCCCGCATTCGAGACGAGGACTGACTCCCCTGGGGAGACTCCAGAAGTACCCCAAGATCCATGTCAGCACTGGAGAGGAATCCTCAGGTTCCGGCCCCGACTCCACACAAGGTCTTAGGCCCCGGCATCGACGGGAGAGGAATCCCGAGAGGCCCCCGAGGAACTCGCATGGGGACTGGCCTTTCCTGAGGCCACCAGAGCGGGTCCCTGAGGTCCCCGTCGTAAGTCGAGAGCACCTGCCGCAACTCGAGAAAATCCAGGAGGTTTTGCCCTCCAGGCGAGATGAGGCCCATTTCCGCTGAGGCTTCTCGAGGCCAATCACATCTAACCACTGGAACTTCCAAAGGGTCCTTCACACCATTGCTGCAACTCAAGAAGTTCCCCGACATACCCGTCTCCACTCGAGAGGAAGCACGTGGTGTCCCGCACACATCCAGGGGAGCCCCGTTTCGCCTCCTAGCTCGAGATGAGGGATCCTTTCCCTGTTTCGTAGGGAAAGAATTCCCGGCGTTCCCGTCGCATCTCAGGAGGAGGCGCTCTCCACAGGAAAGGCGAGAAGAACTCCAGGGTCGTGCCACCATTCCAAGAGGCCCCCAGATGTGTCAGTCCATTCCCGAGGAACCTGTTTTCCCTGCACTGCCTTGAGGTTCAAGCCGAGGATCGAATCCCACCACGTGTGCACGTGGGACAGCCCTGTGGGAAAGCCTCGTGGGAAAGCCTCGTGTGGAAGACTCGAGGGAAAACCATAGATCCTTTGATCCACGCGGCGGACTGCGTGACACTGCTGCTACCGCTCTGGAGGAAAGCGCAAGTGCATGCCCGCATTCGAGACGAGGACTGACTCCCCTGGGGAGACTCCAGAAGTACCCCAAGATCCATGTCAGCACTGGAGAGGAATCCTCAGGTTCCGGCCCCGACTCCACACAAGGTCTTAGGCCCTGGCATCGACGGGAGAGGAATCCCGAGAGGCCCCCGAGGAACTCGCATGGGGACTGGCCTTTCCTGAGGCCACCAGAGCGGGTCCCTGAGGTCCCCGTCGTAAGTCGAGAGCACCTGCCGCAACTCGAGAAAATCCAGGAGGTTTTGCCCTCCAGGCGAGATGAGGCCCATTTCCGCTGAGGCTTCTCGAGGCCAATCACATCTAACCACTGAATCTTCCAAAGGGTCCTTCACACCCTTGCTGCAACTCAAGAAGTTCCCCGACATACCCGTCTCCACTCGAGAGGAAGCACGTGGGTCCCGCACACATCCAGGGGAGCCCCGTTTCCGCCTCCTAGCTCGAGATGAGGGATCCTTTCCCTGTTTCGTAGGGAAAGAATTCCCGGCGTTCCCGTCGCATCTCAAGAGGAGGAGCTCTCCACAGGAAAGGCGAGAGGAACTCCAGGGTCGTGACACCATTCCAAGAGTCCCCCAGATGTGTCAGTCCATTGCAGTGGAACCTGTTTTCCCTGTACTGCCTTGACGTTCAAGACGAGGATCGACTCCCACCACGTGTGCACGTGGGACAGCCCTGTGGGAAAGCCTCGTGGGAAAGCCTCGTGGGAAAGACTCGAGGGAAAACCATAGATCCTTTGATCCACGCGGCGGACAGCGTGACACTGCTGCTACAGCTCTGGAGGAAAGCGCAAGTACATGCCCGCATTCGAGACGAGGACTGACTCCCCTGGGGAGACTCCAGAAGTACCCCAAGATCCATGTCAGCACTGGAGTGGAATCCTCAGGTTCCGGCCCCGACTCCACACAAGGTCTTAGGCCCCGCCATCGACGGGAGAGGAATCCCGAGAGGCCCCCGAGGAACTCGCATGGGGACTGGCCTTTCCTGAGGCCACCAGAGCGGGTCCCTGAGGTCCCCGTCGTAAGTCGAGAGCACCTGCCGCAACTCGAGAAAATCCAGGAGGTTTTGCCCTCCAGGCGAGATGAGGCCCATTTCCGCTGAGGCTTCTCGAGGCCAATCACATCTAACCACTGGAACTTCCAAAGGGTCCTTCACACCCTTGCTGCAACTCAAGAAGTTCCCCGACATACCCGTCTCCACTCGAGAGGAAGCACGTGGTGTCCCGCACACATCCAGTGGAGCCCCGTTTCGCCTCCTAGTTCGAGATGAGGGATCCTTTCCCTGTTTCGTAGGGAAAGAATTCCCGGCGTTCCTGTCGCATCTCAAGAGGAGGCGCTCTCCACAGGAAAGGCCAGAGGAACTCCAGGGTCGTGCCACCATTCCAAGAGTCCCCCAGATGTGTCAGTCCATTCCAGAGGAACCTGTTTTCCCTGCACTGCCTTGACGTTCAAGCCGAGGATCGACTCCCACCACGTGTGCACGTGGGACAGCCCTGTGGGAAAGCCTCGTGGGAAAGCCTCGTGGGAAAGACTCGGGGGAAAACCATAGATCCTTTGATCCACGCGGCGGACTGCGTGACACTGCTGCTACCGCTCTGGAGGAAAGCGCAAGTGCATGCCCGCATTCGAGACGAGGACTGACTCCCCTGGGGAGACTCCAGAAGTACCCCAAGATCCATGTCAGCACTGGAGAGGAATCCTCAGGTTCCGGCCCCGACTCCACACAAGGTCTTAGGCCCTAGCATCGACGGGAGAGGAATCCCGAGAGGCCCCCGAGGAACTCGCATGGGGACTGGCCTTTCCTGAGGCCACCAGAGCGGTTCCCTGAGGTCCCCGTCGTAAGTCGAGAGCACCTGCCGCAACTCGAGAAAATCCAGGAGGTTTTTCCCTCCAGGCGAGATGAGGCCCATTTCCGCTGAGGCTTCTCGAGGCCAATCACATCTAACCACTGGAACTTCCAAAGGGTCCTTCACACCATTGCTGCAACTCAAGAAGTTCCCCGACATACCCGTCTCCACTCGAGAGGAAGCACGTGGGGTCCCTCACACATCCAGTGGAGCCCCGTTTCCGCCTCCTAGCTCGAGATGAGGGATCCTTCCCTGTTTCGTAGGGAAAGAATTCCCGGCGTTCCCGTCACATCTCAAGAGGAGGCGCTCTCCACAGGAAAGGCGAGAGGAACTCCAGAGTCGTGACACCATTCCAAGAGTCCCCCAGATGTGTCAGTCCATTCCTGAGGAACTTGTGTTCCCTGCACTGCCTTGACGTTCAAGACGAGGATCGACTCCCACCACGTGTGCACGTGGGACAGCCCTGTGGGAAAGCCTCGTGGGAAAGCCTCGTGGGAAAGACTCGAGGGAAAAACATAGATCCTTTGATCCACGCGGCGGACTGCGTGACAATGCTGCTACCGCTCTGGAGGAAAGCGCAAGTGCATGCCCGCATTCGAGACGAGGACTGACTCCCCTGGGGAGACTCCAGAAGTACCTCAAGATCCATGTCAGCACTGGAGAGGAATCCTCAGGTTCCGGCCCCGACTCCACACAAGGTCTTAGGCCCTGGCATCGACGGGAGAGGAATCCCGAGAGGCCCCCAAGGAACTCGCATGGGGACTGGCCTTTCCTGAGGCCACCAGAGCGGGTCCCTGAGGTCCCCGTCGTAAGTCGAGAGCACCTGCCGCAACTCGAGAAAATCCAGGAGGTTTTGCCCTCCAGGCGAGATGAGGCCCATTTCCACTGAGGCTTCAAGAGGCCAATCACATCTAACCACTGGAACTTCCAAAGGGTCCTTCACACCATTGCTGCAACTCAAGAAGTTCCCCGACATACCCGTCTCCACTCGAGAGGAAGCACGTGGGGTCCCGCACACATCCAGGGGAGCCCCGTTTCCGCCTCCTAGCTCGAGATGAGGGATCCTTTCCCTGTTTCGGAGGGAAAGAATGCCCGGCGTTCCCGTCGCATCTCAGGAGGAGGCGCTATCCACAGGAAAGGCGAGAAGAACTCCAGGGTCGTGCCACCATTCCAAGAGGCCCCCAGATGTGTCAGTCCATTCCCGAGGAACCTGTTTTCCCTGCACTGCCTTGACGTTCAAGCCGAGGATCGAATCCCACCACGTGTGCACGTGGGACAGCCCTGTGGGAAAGCCTCGTGGGAAAGCCTCGTGTGAAAGACTCGAGGGAAAACCATAGATCCTTTGATCCACGCGGCGGACTGCGTGACACTGCTGCTACCGCTCTGGAGGAAAGCGCAAGTGTATGCCCGCATTCGAGACGAGGACTGACTCCCCTGGGGAGACTCCAGAAGTACCCCAAGATCCATGTCAGCACTGGAGAGGAATCCTCAGGTTCCGGCCCCGACTCCACACAAGGTCTTAGGCCCTGGCATCGACGGGAGAGGAATCCCGAGAGGCCCCCGAGGAACTCGCATGGGGACTGGCCTTTCCTGAGGCCACCAGAGCGGGTCCCTGAGGTCCCCGTCGTAAGTCGAGAGCACCTGCCGCAACTCGAGAAAATCCAGGAGGTTTTGCCCTCCAGGCGAGATGAGGCCCATTTCCGCTGAGGCTTCTCGAGGCCAATCACATCTAACCACTGAATCTTCCAAAGGGTCCTTCACACCCTTGCTGCAACTCAAGAAGTTCCCCGACATACCCGTCTCCACTCGAGAGGAAGCACGTGGGTCCCGCACACATCCAGGGGAGCCCCGTTTCCGCCTCCTAGCTCGAGATGAGGGATCCTTTCCCTGTTTCGTAGGGAAAGAATTCCCGGCGTTCCCGTCGCATCTCAAGAGGAGGAGCTCTCCACAGGAAAGGCGAGAGGAACTCCAGGGTCGTGACACCATTCCAAGAGTCCCCCAGATGTGTCAGTCCATTGCAGAGGAACCTGTTTTCCCTGTACTGCCTTGACGTTCAAGACGAGGATCGACTCCCACCACGTGTGCACGTGGGACAGCCCGGTGGGAAAGCCTCGTGGGAAAGCCTCGTGGGAAAGACTCGAGGGAAAACCATAGATCCTTTGATCCACGCGGCGGACTGCGTGACACTGCTGCTACAGCTCTGGAGGAAAGCGCAAGTGCATGCCCGCATTCGAGACGAGGACTGACTCCCCTGGGGAGACTCCAGAAGTACCCCAAGATCCATGTCAGCACTGGAGTGGAATCCTCAGGTTCCGGCCCCGACTCCACACAAGGTCTTAGGCCCCGCCATCGACGGGAGAGGAATCCCGAGAGGCCCCCGAGGAACTCGCATGGGGACTGGCCTTTCCTGAGGCCACCAGAGCGGGTCCCTGAGGTCCCCGTCGTAAGTCGAGAGCACCTGCCGCAACTCGAGAAAATCCAGGAGGTTTTGCCCTCCAGGCGAGATGAGGCCCATTTCCGCTGAGGCTTCTCGAGGCCAATCACATCTAACCACTGGAACTTCCAAAGGGTCCTTCACACCCTTGCTGCAACTCAAGAAGTTCCCCGACATACCCGTCTCCACTCGAGAGGAAGCACGTGGTGTCCCCCACACATCCAGAGGAGCCCCGTTTCGCCTCCTAGCTCGAGATGAGGGATCCTTTCCCTGTTTCGTAGGGAATGAATTCCCGGCGTTCCCGTCGCATCTCAAGAGGAGGCGCTCTCCACAGGAAGGCGAGAGGAACTCCAGGGTCATGCCACCATTCCAAGAGTCCCCCAGATGTGTCAGTCCATTCCAGAGGAACCTGTTTTCCCTGCACTGCCTTGACGTTCAAGCCGAGGATCGACTCCCACCACGTGTGCACGTGGGACAGCCCTGTGGGAAAGCCTCGTGGGAAAGCCTCGTGGGAAAGACTCGAGGGAAAACCATAGATCCTTTGATCCACGCGGCGGACTGCGTGACACTGCTGCTACCGCTCTGGAGGAAATCGCAAGTGCATGCCCGCATTCGAGACGAGGACTGACACCCTGGGGAGACTCCAGAAGTACCCCAAGATCCATGTCAGCACTGGAGAGGAATCCTCAGGTTCCGGCCTCGACTCCACACAAGGTCTTAGGCCCCGGCATCGACGGGAGAGGAATCCCGAGAGGCCCCCGAGGACCTCGCATGGGGACTGGCCTTTCCTGAGGCCACCAGAGCGGGTCCCTGAGGTCCCCGTCGTAAGTCGAGAGCACCTGCCGCAACTCGAGAAAATCCAGGAGGTTCTGCCCTCCAGGCGAGATGAGGCCCATTTCCGCTGAGGCTTCTCGAGGCCAATTACATCTAACCACTGGAACTTCCAAAGGGTCCTTCACACCATTGCTGCAACTCAAGAAGTTCCCCGACATACCCGTCTCCACTCGAGAGGAAGCACCTGGGGTCCCGCACACATCCAGGGGAGCCCCGTTTCTGCCTCCTAGCTCGAGATGAGGGATCCTTTCCCTGTTTCGTAGAGAAAGAATTCCCGGCGTTCCCGTCGCATCTCAAGAGGAGGCGCTCTCCACAGGAAAGGCGAGAGGAACTCCAGGGTCGTGCCACCATTCCAAGAGTCCCACAGATGTGTCAGTCCATTCCAGAGGAACCTGTTTTCCCTGCACTGCCTTGACGTTCAAGCCGAGGATCGACTCCCACCACGTGTGCACGTGGGACAGCCCTGTGGGAAAGCCTCGTGGGAAAGACTCGAGGGAAACCCATAGATCCTTTGATCCACGCGGCGGACTGCGTGACACTGCTGCTACCGCTCTGGAGGAAAGCGCAAGTGCATGCCCGCATTCGAGACGAGGACTGACACCCTGGGGAGACTCCAGAAGTACCCCAAGATCCATGTCAGCACTGGAGAGGAATCCTCAGGTTCCGGCCCCGACTCCACACAAGGTCTTAGGCCCTGGCATCGACGGGAGAGGAATCCCGAGAGGCCCCCGAGGAACTCGCATGGGGACTGGCCTTTCCTGAGGCCACCAGAGCGGGTCCCTGAGGTCCCCGTCGTAAGTCGAGAGCACCTGCCGCAACTCGAGAAAATCCAGGAGGTTTTGCCCTCCAGGCGAGATGAGGCCCATTTCCGCTGAGGCTTCTCGAGGCCAATCACATCTAACCACTGAAACTTCCAAAGGGTCCTTAACACCATTTCTGCCACTCAAGAAGTTCCCCGACATACCCGTCTCCACTCGAGAGGAAGCACGTGGGGTCCCTCACACATCCAGGGGAGCCCCGTTTCCGCCTCCTAGCTCGAGATGAGGGATCCTTCCCTGTTTCGTAGGGAAAGAATTCCCGGCGTTCCCGTCGCATCTCAAGAGGAGGCGCTCTCCACAGGAAAGGCGAGAGGAACTCCAGGGTCGTGACAACATTCCAAGAGTCCCCCAGATGTGTCAGTCCATTCCAGAGGAACCTGTTTTCCCTGCACTGCCTTGACGTTCAAGCCGAGGATCGACTCCCACAACGTGTGCACGTGGGACAGCCCTGTGGGAAAGCCTCGTGGGAAAGCCTCGTGGGAAAGACTCGAGGGAAAACCATAGATCCTTTGATCCACGCGGCGGACTGCGTGACACTGCTGCTACCGCTCTGGAGGAAAGCGCAAGTGCATGCCCGCATTCGAGACGAGGACTGACTCCCCTGGGGAGACTCCAGAAGTACCCCAAGATCCATGTCAGCACTGGAGAGGAATCCTCAGGTTCCGGCCCCGACTCCACACAAGGTCTTAGGCCCCGGCATCGACGGGAGAGGAATCCCGAGAGGCCCCCGAGGAACTCGCATCGGGACTGGCCTTTCCTGAGGCCACCAGAGCGGGTCCCTGAGGTCCCCGTCGTAAGTCGAGAGCACCTGCCGCAACTCGAGAAAATCCAGGAGGTTTTGCCCTCCAGGCGAGATGAGGCCCATTTCCGCTGAGGCTTCTCGAGGCTAATCACGTCTAACCACTGGAACTTCCAAAGGGTCCTTCACACCCTTGGTGCAACTCAAGAAGATCCCCGACATACCCGTCTCCACTCGAGAGGAAGCACGTGGGTCCCGCACACATCCAGGGGAGCCCCGTTTCCGCCTCCTAGCTCGAGATGAGGGATCCTTTCCCTGTTTCGTAGGGAAAGAATTCCCGGCGTTGCCGTCGCATCTCAAGAGGAGGCGCTCTCCACAGGAAAGGCGAGAGGAACTCCAGGGTCGTGCCACCATTCCAAGAGTCCCCCAGATGTGTCAGTCCATTCCAGAGGAACCTGTTTTCCCTGCACTGCCTTGACGTTCAAGCCGAGGATCGACTCCCACCACGTGTGCACGTGGGACAGCCCTGTGGGAAAGCCTCGTGGGAAAGCCTCGTGGGAAAGACTCGAGGGAAAACCATAGATCCTTTGATCCACGAGGCGGACTGCGTGACACTGCTGCTACCGCTCTGGAGGAAAGCGCAAGTGCATGCCCGCATTCGAGACGAGGACTGACTCCCCTGGGGAGACTCCAGAAGTACCCCAAGATCCATGTTAGCACTGGAGAGGAATCCTCAGGTTCCGGCCCCGACTCCACACAAGGTCTTAGGCCCCGGCATCGACGGGAGAGGAATCCCCAGAGGAACTCGCATGGGGACTGGCCTTTCCTGAGGCCACCAGAGCGGGTCCCTGAGGTCCTCGTCGAAGTCGAGAGCACCTGCCGCAACTCGAGAAAATCCAGGCGGTTTTGCCCTCCAGGCGAGATGAGGCCCATTTCCGCTGAGGCTTCTCGAGGCCAATCACATCAAACCACTGAAACTTCCAAAGGGTCCTTCACACCCTTGCTGCAACTCAAGAAGTTCCCCGACATACCCGTCTCCACTCGAGAGGAAGCACGTGGTGTCCCGCACACATCCAGGGGATCCCCGTTTCGCCTCCTAGCTCGAGATGAGGGATCCTTTCCCTGTTTCGTAGGGAAAGAATTACCGGCGTTCCCGTCGCATCTCAGGAGGAGGCGCTCTCCACAGGAAAGGCGAGAAGAACTCCAGGGTCGTGCCACCATTCCAAGAGGCCCCCAGATGTGTCAGTCCATTCCCGAGGAACCTGTTTTCCCTGCACTGCCTTGACGTTCAAGCCGAGGATCGAATCCCACCACGTGTGCACGTGGGACAGCCCTGTGGGAAAGCCTCGTGGGAAAGCCTCGTGGGAAAGACTCGAGGGAAAACCATAGATCCTTTGATCCACGCGGCGGACTGCGTGACACTGCTGCTACCGCTCTGGAGGAAAGCGCAAGTGCATGCCCGCATTCGAGACGAGGACTGACTCCCCTGGGGAGACTCCAGAAGTACCCCAAGATCCATGTCAGCACTGGAGAGGAATCCTCAGGTTCCGGCCCCGACTCCACACAAGGTCTTAGGCCCTGGCATCGACGGGAGAGGAATCCCGAGAGGCCCCCGAGGAACTCGCATGGGGACTGGCCTTTCCTGAGGCCACCAGAGCGGGTCCCTGAGGTCCCCGTCGTAAGTCGAGAGAACCTGCCGCAACTCGAGAAAATCCAGGAGGTTTTGCCCTCCAGGCGAGATGAGGCCCATTTCCGCTGAGGCTTCTCGAGGCCAATCACATCTAACCACTGGAACTTCCAAAGGGTCCTTAACACCATTGCTGCCACTCAAGAAGTTCCCCGACATACCCGTCTCCACTCGAGAGGAAGCACGTGGGGTCCCTCACACATCCAGGGGAGCCCCGTTTCCGCCTCCTAGCTCGAGATGAGGGATCCTTCCCTGTTTCGTAGGGAAAGAATTCCCGGCGTTCCCGTCGCATCTCAAGAGGAGGCGCTCTCCACAGGAAAGGCGAGAGGAACTCCAGGGTCGTGACAACATTCCAAGAGTCCCCCAGATGTGTCAGTCCATTCCAGAGGAACCTGTTTTCCCTGCACTGCCTTGACGTTCAAGCCGAGGATCGACTCCCACAACGTGTGCACGTGGGACAGCCCTGTGGGAAAGCCTCGTGGGAAAGCCTCGTGGGAAAGACTCGAGGGAAAACCATAGATCCTTTGATCCACGCGGCGGACTGCGTGACACTGCTGCTACCGCTCTGGAGGAAAGCGCAAGTGCATGCCCGCATTCGAGACGAGGACTGACTCCCCTGGGGAGACTCCAGAAGTACCCCAAGATCCATGTCAGCACTGGAGAGGAATCCTCAGGTTCCGGCCCCGACTCCACACAAGGTCTTAGGCCCCGGCATCGACGGGAGAGGAATCCCGAGAGGCCCCCGAGGAACTCGCATGGGGACTGGCCTTTCCTGAGGCCACCAGAGCGGGTCCCTGAGGTCCTCGTCGAAGTCGAGAGCACCTGCCGCAACTCGAGAAAATCCAGGCGGTTTTGCCCTCCAGGCGAGATGAGGCCCATTTCCGCTGAGGCTTCTCGAGGCCAATCACATCAAACCACTGAAACTTCCAAAGGGTCCTTCACACCCTTGCTGCAACTCAAGATGTTCCCCGACATACCCGTCTCCACTCGAGAGGAAGCACGTGGGGTCCCGCACACATCCAGGGGAGCCCCGTTTCCGCCTCCAACTCGAGATGAGGGATCCTTTCCCTGTTTCGTAGGGAAAGAATTCCCGGCGTTCTCGTCGCATCTCAAGAGGAGGCGCTGTCCACAGGAAAGGCGAGAGGAACTCCAGGGTCGTGCCACCATTCCAAGAGTCTCCCAGATGTGTCAGTCCATTCCAGAGGAACCTGTTTTCCATGCACTGCCTTGACGTTCAAGCCAAGGATCGACTCCGACCACGTGTGCACGTGGGACAGCCCTGTGGGAAAGCCTCGTGGGAAAGCCTCGTGGGAAAGACTCGAGGGAAAACCATGGATCCTTTGATCCATGCGGAGGACTGCGTGACACTGCTGCTACCGCTCTGGAGGAAAGCGCAAGTGCATGCCCGCATTCGAGACGAGGACTGACTCCCCTGGGGAGACTGCAGAAGTACCCCAAGATCCATGTCAGCACTGGAGAGGAATCCTCAGGTTCCGGCCCCGACTCCACACAAGGTCTTAGGCCCCGGCATCGACGGGAGAGGAATCCCCAGAGGAACTCGCATGGGGACTGGCCTTTCCTGAGGCCACCAGAGCGGGTCCCTGAGGTCCTCGTCGTAAGTCGAGAGCACCTGCCGCAACTCGAGAAAATCCAGGCGGTTTTGCCCTCCAGGAGAGATGAGGACCATTTCCGCTGAGGCTTCTCGAGGCCAATCACATCAAACCACTGGAACTTCCAAAGGGTCCTTCACACCCTTGCTGCACTAAAGAAGTTCCCCGACATACCCGTCTCCACTCGAGAGGAAGCACGTGGGGTCCCGCACACATCCAGGGGAGCCCCGTTTCCGCCTCCAAGCTCGAGATGAGGGATCCATTCCCTGTTGCGTAAGGAAAGAATTCCCAGCGTTCCCGTCGCATCTCAAGAGGAGGCGCTCTCCACAGGAAAGGCGAGAGGAACTCCAGGGTCGTGCCACCATTCCAAGAGTCCCCGAGATGTGTCAGTCCATTCCAGAGGAACCTGTTTTCCCTGCACTGCCTTGACGTTCAAGCCAAGGATCGACTCCCACCACGTGTGCACGTGGGACAGCCCTGTTGGAAAGCCTCGTGGGAAAGCCTCGTGGGAAAGACTCGAGGGAAAACCATGGATCCTTTGATCCATGCGGCGGACTGCGTGACACTGCTGCTACCGCTCTGGAGGAAAGCGCAAGTGCATGCCCACATTCGAGACGAGGACTGACTCCCCTGGGGAGACTCCAGAAGTACCCCAAGATCCATGTCAGCACTGGAGAGGAAACTTCAGGTTCCGGCCCCGACTCCACACAAGGTCTTAGGCCCCGGCATCGACGGGAGAGGAATCCCCAGAGGAACTCGCATGGGGACTGGCCTTTCCTGAGGCCACCAGAGCGGGTCCCTGAGGTCCTCGTCGTAAGTCGAGAGCACCTGCCGCAACTCGAGAAAATCCAGGCGGTTTTGCCCTCCAGGCGAGATGAGGCCCATTTCCGCTGAGGCTTCTCGAGGCCAATTACGTCTAACCACTGGAACTTCCAAAGGGTCCTTCACACCCTTGCTGCAACTCAAGAAGTTCCCCGACATACCCGTCTCCACTCGAGAGGTAGCACGTGGGTCCCGCACACATCCAGGGGAGCCCCGTTTCCGCCTCCTAGCTCGAGATGAGGGATCCTTTCCCTGTTTCGTAGGGAAAGAATTCCCGTCGTTCTCGTCGCATCTCAAGAGGAGGCGCTCTCCACAGGAAAGGCGAGAGGAACTCCAAGGTCGTGACACCATTCCAAGAGTCCCCCAGATGTGTCAGTCCATTCCAGAGGAACCTGTTTTCCCTGCACTGCCTTGACGTTCAAGCCGAGGATCGACTCCCACCACGTGTGCACGTGGGTCAGCCCTGTGGGAAAGCCTCGTGGGAAAGCCTCGTGGGAAAGACTCGAGGGAAAACCATAGATCCTTTGATCCACGCGGCAGAATGCGTGACACTGCTGCTGCCGCTCTGGAGGAAAGCGCAAGTGCATGCCCGCATTCGAGACGAGGACTGACTTCCCTGGGGAGACTCCAGAAGTACCCCAAGATCCATGTCAGCACTGGAGAGGAATCCTCAGGTTCCGGCCCCGACTCCACACAAGGTCTTAGGCCCCGGCATCGACGAGAGAGGAATCCCGAGACGCCCCCGAGGAACTCGCATGGGGACTGGCCTTTCCTGAGGCCACCAGAGCGGGTCCCTGAGGTCCCCGTCGTAAGTCGAGAGCACCTGCCGCAACTCGAGAAAATCCAGGAGGTTTTGCCCTCCAGGCGAGATGAGGCCCATTTCCGCTGAGGCTTCTCGAGGCCAATCACATCTAACCACTGAATCTTCCAAAGGGTCCTTCACACCCTTGCTGCAACTCAAGAAGTTCCCCGACATACCCGTCTCCACTCGAGAGGAAGCACGTGGGTCCCGCACACATCCAGGGGAGCCCCGTTTCCGCCTCCAAGCTCGAGATGAGGGATCCTTTCCCTGTTTCGTAGGGAAAGAATTCCCGGCGTTCCCGTCGCATCTCAAGAGGAGAAGCTCTCCACAGGAAAGGCGAGAGGAACTCCAGGGTCGTGACACCATTCCAAGAGTCCCCCAGATGTGTCAGTCCATTCCAGAGGAACCTGTTTTCCCTGTACTGCCTTGACCTTCAAGACGAGGATCGACTCCCACCACGTGTGCACGTGGGACAGCCCTGTGGGAAAGCCTCGTGGGAAAGCCTCGTGGGAAAGACTCGAGGGAAAACCATAGATCCTTTGATCCACGCGGCGGACTGCGTGACACTGCTGCTACAGCTCTGGAGGAAAGCGCAAGTGCATGCCAGCATTCGAGACGAGGACTGACTCCCCTGGGGAGACTCCAGAAGTACCCCAAGATCCATGTCAGCACTGGAGAGGAATCCTCAGGTTCCGGCCCCGACTCCACACAAGGTCTTAGGCCCCGCCATCGACGGGAGAGGAATCCCGAGAGGCCCCCGAGGAACTCGCATGGGGACTGGCCTTTCCTGAGGCCACCAGAGCGGGTCCCTGAGGTCCCCGTCGTAAGTCGAGAGCACCTGCCGCAACTCGAGAAAATCCAGGAGGTTTTGCCCTCCAGGCGAGATGAGGCCCATTTCCGCTGAGGCTTCTCGAGGCCAATCACATCTAACCACTGGAACTTCCAAAGGGTCCTTCACACCCTTGCTGCAACTCAAGAAGTTCCCCGACATACCCGTCTCCACTCGAGAGGAAGCACGTGGGGTCCCGCACACATCCAGGGGAGCCCCGTTTCCGCCTCCTAGCTCGAGATGAGGGATCCTTTCCCTGTTTTGTAGGGAAAGAATTCCCGGCGTTCCCGTCGCATCTCAAGAGGAGGCGCTCTCCACAGGAAAGGCGAGAGGAACTCCAGGGTCATGCCACCATTCCAAGAGTCCCCCAGATGTGTCAGTCCATTCCAGAGGAACCTGTTTTCCCTGCACTGCCTTGACGTTCAAGCCGAGGATCGACTCCCACCACGTGTGCACGTGGGACAGCCCTGTGGGAAAGCCTCGTGGGAAAGCCTCGTGGGAAAGACTCGAGGGAAAACCATAGATCCTTTGATCCACGCGGCGGACTGCGTGACACTGCTGCTACCGCTCTGGAGGAAAGCGCAAGTGCATGCCCGCATTCGAGACGAGGACTGACTCCCTTGGGGAGACTCCAGAAGTACCCCAAGATCCATGTCAGCACTGGAGAGGAATCCTCAGGTTCCGGCCCCGACTCCACACAAGGTCTAAGACCCCGGCATCGACGGGAGAGGAATCCCGAGAGGCCCCCGAGGAACTCGCATCAGGACTGGCCTTTCCTGAGGCCACCAGAGCGGGTCCCTGAGGTCCCCGTCGTAAGTCGAGAGCACCTGCCGCATCTCGAGAAAATCCAGGAGGTTTTGCCCTCCAGGCGAGATGAGGCCATTTTCCGCTGAGGCTTCTCGAGGCCAATCACATCTAACCACTGGAACTTCCAAAGGGTCCTTCACACCCTTGCTGCAACTCAAGAAGTTCCCCGACATACCCGTCTCCACTCGAGAGGAAGCACGTGGGGTCCCGCACACATCCAGGGGAGCCCCGTTTCCGCCTCCTAGCTCGAGATGAGGGATCCTTTCCCTGTTTCGTAGGGAAAGAATTCCCGGCGTTCCCGTCGCATCTCAAGAGGAGGCGCTCTCCACAGGAAAGGCGAGAGGAACTCCAGGGTCATGCCACCATTCCAAGAGTCCCCCAGATGTGTCAGTCCATTCCAGAGGAACCTGTTTTCCCTGCACTGCCTTGACGTTCAAGCCGAGGATCGACTCCCACCACGTGTGCACGTGGGACAGCCCTGTGGGAAAGCCTCGTGGGAAAGCCTCGTGGGAAAGACTCGAGGGAAAACCATAGATCCTTTGATCCACGCGGCGGACTGCGTGACAATGCTGCTACCGCTCTGGAGGAAAGCGCAAGTGCATGCCCGCATTCGAGACGAGGACTGACTCCCCTGGGGAGACTCCAGAAGTACCCCAAGATCCATGTCAGCACTGGAGAGGAATCCTCAGGTTCCGGCCCCGACTCCACACAAGGTCTTATGCCCTGGCATCGACGGGAGAGGAATCCCGAGAGGCCCCCGAGGAACTCGCATGGGGACTGGCCTTTCCTGAGGCCACCAGAGCGGGTCCCTGAGGTCCCCGTCGTAAGTCGAGAGCACCTGCCGCAACTCGAGAAAATCCAGGAGGTTTTGCCCTCCAGGCGAGATGAGGCCCATTTCCACTGAGGCTTCTAGAGGCCAATCACATCTAACCACTGGAACTTCCAAAGGGTCCTTCACACCCTTGCTGCAACTCAAGAAGTTCCCCGACATACCCGTCTCCACTCGAGAGGAAGCACCTGGGGTCCCGCACACATCCAGGGGAGCCCCGTTTCCGCCTCCTAGCTCGAGATGAGGGATCCTTTCCCTGTTTCGTAGGGAAAGAATTCCCGGCGTTCCCGTCGCATCTCAAGAGGAGGCGCTCTCCACAGGAAAGGCGAGAGGAACTCCAGGGTCATGCCACCATTCCAAGAGTCCCCCAGATGTGTCAGTCCATTCAAGAGGAACCTGTTTTCCCTGCACTGCCTTGACGTTCAAGCCGAGGATCGACTCCCACCACGTGTGCACGTGGGACAGCCCTGTGGGAAAGCCTCGTGGGAAAGCCTCGTGGGAAAGACTCGAGGGAAAACCATAGATCCTTTGATCCTCGCGGCGGACTGCGTGACACTGCTGCTACCGCTCTGGAGGAAAGCGCAAGTGCATGCCCGCATTCGAGACGAGGACTGACTCCCTTGGGGAGACTCCAGAAGTACCCCAAGATCCATGTCAGCACTGGAGAGGAATCCTCAGGTTCCGGCCCCGACTCCACACAAGGTCTAAGACCCCGGCATCGACGGGAGAGGAATCCCGAGAGGCCCCCGAGGAACTCGCATCAGGACTGGCCTTTCCTGAGGCCACCAGAGCGGGTCCCTGAGGTCCCCGTCGTAAGTCGAGAGCACCTGCCGCAACTCGAGAAAATCCAGGAGGTTTTGCCCTCCAGGCGAGATGAGGCCATTTTCCGCTGAGGCTTCTCGAAGCCAATCACATCTAAACACTGGAACTTCCAAAGGGTCCTTCACACCCTTGCTGCAACTCAGGAAGTTCCCCGACATACCCGTCTCCACTCGAGAGGAAGCACGTGGGGTCCCGCACACATCCAGGGGAGCCCCGTTTCCGCCTCCTAGCTCGAGATGAGGGATCCATTCCCTGTTTCGTAGGGAAAGAATTCCCGGCATTCCCGTCGCATCTCAAGAGGAGGCGCTCTCCACAGGAAAGGCGAGAGGAACTCCAGGGTCATGCCACCATTCCAAGAGTCCCCCAGATGTGTCAGTCCATTCCAGAGGAACCTGCTTTCCCTGCACTGCCTTGACGTTCAAGCCGAGGATCGACTCCCACCACGTGTGCACGTGGGACAGCCCTGTGGGAAAGCCTCGTGGGAAAGCCTATCGGAAAAGACTCGAGGGAAAACCATAGATCCTTTGATCCACGCGGCGGACTGCGTGACACTGCTGCTACCGCTCTGGAGGAAATCGCAAGTGCATGCCCGCATTCGAGACGAGGACTGACACCCTGGGGAGACTCCAGAAGTACCCCAAGATCCATGTCAGCACTGGAGAGGAATCCTCAGGTTCCGGTCTCGACTCCACACAAGGTCTTAGGCCCCGGCATCGACGGGAGAGGAATCCCGAGAGGCCCCCGAGGAACTCGCATGGGGACTGGCCTTTCCTGAGGCCACCAGAGCGGGTCCCTGAGGTCCCCGTCGTAAGTCGAGAGCACCTGCCGCAACTCGAGAAAATCCAGGAGGTTCTGCCCTCCAGGCGAGATGAGGCCCATTTCCGCTGAGGCTTCTCGAGGCCAATTACATCTAACCACTGGAACTTCCAAAGGGTCCTTCACACCATTGCTGCAACTCAAGAAGTTCCCCGACATACCCGTCTCCACTCGAGAGGAAGCACGTGGGGTCCCGCACACATCCAGGGGAGCCCCGTTTCTGCCTCCTAGCTCGAGATGAGGGATCCTTTCCCTGTTTCGTAGAAAAAGAATTCCCGGCGTTCCCGTCGCATCTCAAGAGGAGGCGCTCTCCACAGGAAAGGCGAGAGGAACTCCAGGGTCGTGACACCATTCCAAGAGTCCCCCAGATGTGTCAGTCCATTGCAGAGGAACCTGTTTTCCCTGCACTGCCTTGACGTTCAAGCCGAGGATCGACTCCCACCACGTGTGCACGTGGGACAGCCCTGTGGGAAAGCCTCGTGGGAAAGACTCGAGGGAAACCCATAGATCCTTTGATCCACGCGGCGGACTGCGTGACACTGCTGCTACCGCTCTGGAGGAAAGCGCAAGTGCATGCCCGCATTCGAGACGAGGACTGACTCCCCTGGGGAGACTCCAGAAGTACCCCAAGATCCATGTCAGCACTGGAGAGGAATCCTCAGATTCCGGCCCCGACTCCACACAAGGTCTTAGGCCCCGGCATCGACGGGAGAGGAATCCCGAGAGGCCCCCGAGGAACTCGCATGGGGACTGGCCTTTCCTGAGGCCACCAGAGCGGGTCCCTGAGGTCCCCGTCGTAAGTCGAGAGCACCTGCCGCAACTCGAGAAAATCCAGGAGGTTTTGCCCTCCAGGCGAGATGAGGCCCATTTCCGCTGAGGCTTCTCGAGGCCAATCACATCTAACCACTGGAACTTCCAAAGGGTCCTTCACACCCTTGCTGCAACTCAAGAAGTTCCCCGACATACCCGTCTCCACTCGAGAGGAAGCACGTGGTGTCCCGCACACATCCAGGGGAGCCCCGTTTCTGCCTCCTAGCTCGAGATGAGGGATCCTTTCCCTGTTTCATAGAGAAAGAATTCCCGGCGTTCCCGTCGCATCTCAAGAGGGGGCGCTCTCCACAGGAAAGGCGAGAGGAACTCCAGGGTCGTGACACCATTCCAAGAGTCCCCCAGATGTGTCAGTCCATTCCAGAGGAACCTGTGTTCCCTGCACTGCCTTGACGTTCAAGACGAGGATCGACTCCCACCACGTGTGCACGTGGGACAGCCCTGTGGGAAAGCCTCGTGGGAAAGCCTCGTGGGAAAGACTCGAGGGAAAATCATAGATCCTTTGATCCACGCGGCGGACTGCGTGACACTGCTGCTACCGCTCTGGAGGAAAGCGCAAGTGCATGCCCGCATACGAGACGAGGACTGACTCAACTGGGGAGACTCCAGAAGTACCCCAAGATCCATGTCAGCACTGGAGAGGAATCCTCAGGTTCCGGCCCCGACTCCACACAAGGTCTTAGGCCCTGGCATCGACGGGAGAGGAATCCCGAGAGGCCCCCGAGGAACTCGCATGGGGACTGGCCTTTCCTGAGGCCACCAGAGCGGGTCCCTGAGGTCCCCGTCGTAAGTCGAGAGAACCTGCCGCAACTCGAGAAAATCCAGGAGGTTTTGCCCTCCAGGCGAGATGAGGCCCATTTCCGCTGAGGCTTCTCGAGGCCAATCACATCTAACCACTGGAACTTCCAAAGGGTCCTTAACACCATTGCTGCCACTCAAGAAGTTCCCCGACATACCCGTCTCCACTCGAGAGGAAGCACGTGGGGTCCCTCACACATCCAGGGGAGCCCCGTTTCCGCCTCCTAGCTCGAGATGAGGGATCCTTCCCTGTTTCGTAGGGAAAGAATTCCCGGCGTTCCCGTCGCATCTCAAGAGGAGGCGCTCTCCACAGGAAAGGCGAGAGGAACTCCAGGGTCGTGACAACATTCCAAGAGTCCCCCAGATGTGTCAGTCCATTCCAGAGGAACCTGTTTTCCCTGCACTGCCTTGACGTTCAAGCCGAGGATCGACTCCCACCACGTGTGCACGTGGGACAGCCCTGTGGGAAAGCCTCGTGGGAAAGCCTCGTGGGAAAGACTCGAGGGAAAACCATAGATCCTTTGATCCACGCGGCGGACTGCGTGACACTGCTGCTACCGCTCTGGAGGAAAGCGCAAGTGCATGCCCGCATTCGAGACGAGGACTGACTCCCCTGGGGAGACTGCAGAAGTACCCCAAGATCCATGTCAGCACTGGAGAGGAATCCTCAGGTTCCGGCCCCGACTCCACACAAGGTCTTAGGCCCCGGCATCGACGGGAGAGGAATCCCGAGAGGCCCCCGAGGAACTCGCATGGGGACTGGCCTTTCCTGAGGCCACCAGAGCGGGTCCCTGAGGTCCCCGTCGTAAGTCGAGAGCACCTGCCGCAACTCGAGAAAATCCAGGAGGTTTTGCCCTCCAGGCGAGATGAGGCCCATTTCCGCTGAGGCTTCTCGAGGCCAATCACATCTAACCACTGGAACTTCCAAAGGGTCCTTCACACCATTGCTGCAACTCAAGAAGTTCCCCGACATACCCGTCTCCACTCGAGAGGAAGCACGTGGTGTCCCGCACACATCCAGGGGAGCCCCGTTTCGCCTCCTAGCTCGAGATGAGGGATCCTTTCCGTGTTTCGTAGGGAAAGAATTCCCGGCGTTCCCGTCGCATCTCAGGAGGAGGCGCTCTCCACAGGAAAGGCGAGAAGAACTCCAGGGTCGTTCCACCATTCCAAGAGGCCCCCAGATGTGTCAGTCCATTCCCGAGGAACCTGTTTTCCCTGCACTGCCTTGAGGTTCAAGCCGAGGATCGAATCCCACCACGTGTGCACGTGGGACAGCCCTGTGGGAAAGCCTCGTGGGAAAGCCTCGTGTGGAAGACTCGAGGGAAAACCATAGATCCTTTGATCCACGCGGCGGACTGCGTGACACTGCTGCTACCGCTCTGGAGGAAAGCGCAAGTGCATGCCCGCATTCGAGACGAGGACTGACTCCCCTGGGGAGACTCCAGAAGTACCCCAAGATCCATGTCAGCACTGGAGAGGAATCCTCAGGTTCCGGCCCCGACTCCACACAAGGTCTTAGGCCCTGGCATCGACGGGAGAGGAATCCCGAGAGGCCCCCGAGGAACTCGCATGGGGACTGGCCTTTCCTGAGGCCACCAGAGCGGGTCCCTGAGGTCCCCGTCGTAAGTCGAGAGCACCTGCCGCAACTCGAGAAAATCCAGGAGGTTTTGCCCTCCAGGCGAGATGAGGCCCATTTCCGCTGAGGCTTCTCGAGGCCAATCACATCTAACCACTGAATCTTCCAAAGGGTCCTTCACACCCTTGCTGCAACTCAAGAAGTTCCCCGACATACCCGTCTCCACTCGAGAGGAAGCACGTGGGTCCCGCACACATCCAGGGGAGCCCCGTTTCCGCCTCCTAGCTCGAGATGAGGGATCCTTTCCCTGTTTCGTAGGGAAAGAATTCCCGGCGTTCCCGTCGCATCTCAAGAGGAGGAGCTCTCCACAGGAAAGGCGAGAGGAACTCCAGGGTCGTGACACCATTCCAAGAGTCCCCCAGATGTGTCAGTCCATTGCAGTGGAACCTGTTTTCCCTGTACTGCCTTGACGTTCAAGACGAGGATCGACTCCCACCACGTGTGCACGTGGGACAGCCCTGTGGGAAAGCCTCGTGGGAAAGCCTCGTGGGAAAGACTCGAGGGAAAACCATAGATCCTTTGATCCACGCGGCGGACTGCGTGACACTGCTGCTACAGCTCTGGAGGAAAGCGCAAGTGCATGCCCGCATTCGAGACGAGGACTGACTCCCCTGGGGAGACTCCAGAAGTACCCCAAGATCCATGTCAGCACTGGAGTGGAATCCTCAGGTTCCGGCCCCGACTCCACACAAGGTCTTAGGCCCCGCCATCGACGGGAGAGGAATCCCGAGAGGCCCCCGAGGAACTCGCATGGGGACTGGCCTTTCCTGAGGCCACCAGAGCGGGTCCCTGAGGTCCCCGTCGTAAGTCGAGAGCACCTGCCGCAACTCGAGAAAATCCAGGAGGTTTTGCCCTCCAGGCGAGATGAGGCCCATTTCCGCTGAGGCTTCTCGAGGCCAATCACATCTAACCACTGGAACTTCCAAAGGGTCCTTCACACCCTTGCTGCAACTCAAGAAGTTCCCCGACATACCCGTCTCCACTCGAGAGGAAGCACGTGGTGTCCCGCACACATCCAGGGGAGCCCCGTTTCGCCTCCTAGCTCGAGATGAGGGATCCTTTCCCTGTTTCGTAGGGAAAGAATTCCCGGCGTTCCTGTCGCATCTCAAGAGGAGGCGCTCTCCACAGGAAAGGCCAGAGGAACTCCAGGGTCGTGCCACCATTCCAAGAGTCCCCCAGATGTGTCAGTCCATTCCAGAGGAACCTGTTTTCCCTGCACTGCCTTGACGTTCAAGCCGAGGATCGACTCCCACCACGTGTGCACGTGGGACAGCCCTGTGGGAAAGCCTCGTGGGAAAGCCTCGTGGGAAAGACTTGGGGGAAAACCATAGATCCTTTGATCCACGCGGCGGACTGCGTGACACTGCTGCTACCGCTCTGGAGGAAAGCGCAAGTGCATGCCCGCATTCGAGACGAGGACTGACTCCCCTGGGGAGACTCCAGAAGTACCCCAAGATCCATGTCAGCACTGGAGAGGAATCCTCAGGTTCCGGCCCCGACTCCACACAAGGTCTTAGGCCCTAGCATCGACGGGAGAGGAATCCCGAGAGGCCCCCGAGGAACTCGCATGGGGACTGGCCTTTCCTGAGGCCACCAGAGCGGTTCCCTGAGGTCCCCGTCGTAAGTCGAGAGCACCTGCCGCAACTCGAGAAAATCCAGGAGGTTTTTCCCTCCAGGCGAGATGAGGCCCATTTCCGCTGAGGCTTCTCGAGGCCAATCACATCTAACCACTGGAACTTCCAAAGGGTCCTTCACACCATTGCTGCAACTCAAGAAGTTCCCCGACATACCCGTCTCCACTCGAGAGGAAGCACGTGGGGTCCCTCACACATCCAGTGGAGCCCCGTTTCCGCCTCCTAGCTCGAGATGAGGGATCCTTCCCTGTTTCGTAGGGAAAGAATTCCCGGCGTTCCCGTCACATCTCAAGAGGAGGCGCTCTCCACAGGAAAGGCGAGAGGAACTCCAGAGTCGTGACACCATTCCAAGAGTCCCCCAGATGTGTCAGTCCATTCCAGAGGAACTTGTGTTCCCTGCACTGCCTTGACGTTCAAGACGAGGATCGACTCCCACCACGTGTGCACGTGGGACAGCCCTGTGGGAAAGCCTCGTGGGAAAGCCTCGTGGGAAAGACTCGAGGGAAAAACATAGATCCTTTGATCCACGCGGCGGACTGCGTGACAATGCTGCTACCGCTCTGGAGGAAAGCGCAAGTGCATGCCCGCATTCGAGACGAGGACTGACTCCCCTGGGGAGACTCCAGAAGTACCCCAAGATCCATGTCAGCACTGGAGAGGAATCCTCAGGTTCCGGCCCCGACTCCACACAAGGTCTTAGGCCCTGGCATCGACGGGAGAGGAATCCCGAGAGGCCCCCAAGGAACTCGCATGGGGACTGGCCTTTCCTGAGGCCACCAGAGCGGGTCCCTGAGGTCCCCGTCGTAAGTCGAGAGCACCTGCCGCAACTCGAGAAAATCCAGGAGGTTTTGCCCTCCAGGCGAGATGAGGCCCATTTCCACTGAGGCTTCAAGAGGCCAATCACATCTAACCACTGGAACTTCCAAAGGGTCCTTCACACCATTGCTGCAACTCAAGAAGTTCCCCGACATACCCGTCTCCACTCGAGAGGAAGCACGTGGGGTCCCGCACACATCCAGGGGAGCCCCGTTTCCGCCTCCTAGCTCGAGATGAGGGATCCTTTCCCTGTTTCGTAGGGAAAGAATTCCCGGCGTTCCCGTCGCATCTCAGGAGGAGGCGCTCTCCACAGGAAAGGCGAGAAGAACTCCAAGGTCGTGCCACCATTCCAAGAGGCCCCCAGATGTGTCAGTCCATTCCCGAGGAACCTGTTTTCCCTGCACTGCCTTGACGTTCAAGCCGAGGATCGAATCCCACCACGTGTGCACGTGGGACAGCCCTGTGGGAAAGCCTCGTGGGAAAGCCTCGTGTGAAAGACTCGAGGGAAAACCATAGATCCTTTGATCCACGCGGCGGACTGCGTGACACTGCTGCTACCGCTCTGGAGGAAAGCGCAAGTGCATGCCCGCATTCGAGACGAGGACTGACTCCCCTGGGGAGACTCCAGAAGTACCCCAAGATCCATGTCAGCACTGGAGAGGAATCCTCAGGTTCCGGCCCCGACTCCACACAAGGTCTTAGGCCCTGGCATCGACGGGAGAGGAATCCCGAGAGGCCCCCGAGGAACTCGCATGGGGACTGGCCTTTCCTGAGGCCACCAGAGCGGGTCCCTGAGGTCCCCGTCGTAAGTCGAGAGCACCTGCCGCAACTCGAGAAAATCCAGGAGGTTTTGCCCTCCAGGCGAGATGAGGCCCATTTCCGCTGAGGCTTCTCGAGGCCAATCACATCTAACCACTGAATCTTCCAAAGGGTCCTTCACACCCTTGCTGCAACTCAAGAAGTTCCCCGACATACCCGTCTCCACTCGAGAGGAAGCACGTGGGTCCCGCACACATCCAGGGGAGCCCCGTTTCCGCCTCCTAGCTCGAGATGAGGGATCCTTTCCCTGTTTCGTAGGGAAAGAATTCCCGGCGTTCCCGTCGCATCTCAAGAGGAGGAGCTCTCCACAGGAAAGGCGAGAGGAACTCCAGGGTCGTGACACCATTCCAAGAGTCCCCCAGATGTGTCAGTCCATTGCAGAGGAACCTGTTTTCCCTGTACTGCCTTGACGTTCAAGACGAGGATCGACTCCCACCACGTGTGCACGTGGGACAGCCCTGTGGGAAAGCCTCGTGGGAAAGCCTCGTGGGAAAGACTCGAGGGAAAACCATAGATCCTTTGATCCACGCGGCGGACTGCGTGACACTGCTGCTACAGCTCTGGAGGAAAGCGCAAGTGCATGCCCGCATTCGAGACGAGGACTGACTCCCCTGGGGAGACTCCAGAAGTACCCCAAGATCCATGTCAGCACTGGAGTGGAATCCTCAGGTTCCGGCCCCGACTCCACACAAGGTCTTAGGCCCCGCCATCGACGGGAGAGGAATCCCGAGAGGCCCCCGAGGAACTCGCATGGGGACTGGCCTTTCCTGAGGCCACCAGAGCGGGTCCCTGAGGTCCCCGTCGTAAGTCGAGAGCACCTGCCGCAACTCGAGAAAATCCAGGAGGTTTTGCCCTCCAGGCGAGATGAGGCCCATTTCCGCTGAGGCTTCTCGAGGCCAATCACATCTAACCACTGGAACTTCCAAAGGGTCCTTCACACCCTTGCTGCAACTCAAGAAGTTCCCCGACATACCCGTCTCCACTCGAGAGGAAGCACGTGGTGTCCCCCACACATCCAGGGGAGCCCCGTTTCGCCTCCTAGCTCGAGATGAGGGATCCTTTCCCTGTTTCGTAGGGAATGAATTCCCGGCGTTCCCGTCGCATCTCAAGAGGAGGCGCTCTCCACAGGAAAGGCCAGAGGAACTCCAGGGTCGTGCCACCATTCCAAGAGTCCCCCAAATGTGTCAGTCCATTCCAGAGGAACCTGTTTTCCCTGCACTGCCTTGACGTTCAAGCCGAGGATCGACTCCCACCACGTGTGCACGTGGGACAGCCCTGTGGGAAAGCCTCGTGGGAAAGCCTCGTGGGAAAGACTCGAGGGAAAACCATAGATCCTTTGATCCACGCGGCGGACTGCGTGACACTGCTGCTACCGCTCTGGAGGAAAGCGCAAGTGCATGCCCGCATTCGAGACGAGGACTGACTCCCCTGGGGAGACTCCAGAAGTACCCCAAGACCCATGTCAGCACTGGAGAGGAATCCTCAGGTTCCGGCCCCGACTCCACACAAGGTCTTAGGCCCTGGCATCGACGGGAGAGGAATCCCGAGAGGCCCCCGAGGAACTCGCATGGGGACTGGCCTTTCCTGAGGCCACCAGAGCGGTTCCCTGAGGTCCCCGTCGTAAGTCGAGAGCACCTGCCGCAACTCGAGAAAATCCAGGAGGTTTTTCCCTCCAGGCGAGATGAGGCCCATTTCCGCTGAGGCTTCTCGAGGCCAATCACATCTAACCACTGGAACTTCCAAAGGGTCCTTCACACCATTGCTGCAACTCAAGAAGTTCCCCGACATACCCGTCTCCACTCGAGAGGAAGCACGTGGGGTCCCTCACACATCCAGTGGAGCCCCGTTTCCGCCTCCTAGCTCGAGATGAGGGATCCTTTCCCTGTTTCGTAGGGAAAGAATTCCCGGCGTTCCCGTCGCATCTCAAGAAGAGGCGCTCTCCACAGGAAAGGCGAGAGGAACTCCAGGGTCATGCCACCATTCCAAGAGTCCCCCAGATGTGTCAGTCCATTCCAGAGGAACCTGTTTTCCCTGCACTGCCTTGACGTTCAAGCCGAGGATCGACTCCCACCACGTGTGCACGTGGGACAGCCCTGTGGGAAAGCCTCGTGGGAAAGCCTCGTGGGAAAGACTCGAGGGAAAACCATAGATCCTTTGATCCACGCGGCGGACTGCGTGACACTGCTGCTACCGCTCTGGAGGAAAGCGCAAGTGCATGCCCGCATTCGAGACGAGGACTGACTCCCTTGGGGAGACTCCAGAAGTACCCCAAGATCCATGTCAGCACTGGAGAGGAATCCTCAGGTTCCGGCCCCGACTCCACACAAGGTCTAAGACCCCGGCATCGACGGGAGAGGAATCCCGAGAGGCCCCCGAGGAACTCGCATCAGGACTGGCCTTTCCTGAGGCCACCAGAGCGGGTCCCTGAGGTCCCCGTCGTAAGTCGAGAGCACCTGCCGCAACTCGAGAAAATCCAGGAGGTTTTGCCCTCCAGGCGAGATGAGGCCATTTTCCGCTGAGGCTTCTCGAGGCCAATCACATCTAACCACTGGAACTTCCAAAGGGTCCTTCACACCCTTGCTGCAACTCAAGAAGTTCCCCGACATACCCGTCTCCACTCGAGAGGAAGCACGTGGGGTCCCGCACACATCCAGGGGAGCCCCGTTTCCGCCTCCTAGCTCGAGATGAGGGATCCTTTCCCTGTTTCGTAGGGAAAGAATTTCCGGCGTTCCCGTCGCATCTCAAGAGGAGGCGCTCTCCACAGGAAAGGCGAGAGGAACTCCAGGGTCATGCCACCATTCCAAGAGTCCCCCAGATGTGTCAGTCCATTCCAGAGGAACCTGTTTTCCCTGCACTGCCTTGCCGTTCAAGCCGAGGATCGACTCCCACCACGTGTGCACGTGGGACAGCCCTGTGGGAAAGCCTCGTGGGAAAGCCTATCGGAAAAGACTCGAGGGAAAACCATAGATCCTTTGATCAACGCGGCGGACTGCGTGACACTGCTGCTACCGCTCTGGAGGAAATCGCAAGTGCATGCCCGCATTCGAGACGAGGACTGACACCCTGGGGAGACTCCAGAAGTACCCCAAGATCCATGTCAGCACTGGAGCGGAATCCTCAGGTTCCGGCCTCGACTCCACACAAGGTCTTAGGCCCCGGCTTCGACGGGAGAGGAATCCCGAGAGGCCCCCGAGGAACTCGCATGGGGACTGGCCTTTCCTGAGGCCACCAGAGCGGGTCCCTGAGGTCCCCGTCGTAAGTCGAGAGCATCTGCTGCAACTCGAGAAAATCCAGGAGGTTCTGCCCTCCAGGCGAGATGAGGCCCATTTCCGCTGAGGCTTCTCGAGGCCAATTACATCTAACCACTGGAACTTCCAAAGGGTCCTTCACACCATTGCTGCAACTCAAGAAGTTCCCCGACATACCCGTCTCCACTCGAGAGGAAGCACCTGGGGTCCCGCACACATCCAGGGGAGCCCCGTTTCTGCCTCCTAGCTCGAGATGAGGGATCCTTTCCCTGTTTCGTAGAGAAAGAATTCCCGGCGTTCCCGTCGCATCTCAAGAGGAGGCGCTCTCCACAGGAAAGGCGAGAGGAACTCCAGGGTCGTGCCACCATTCCCAGAGTCCCACAGATGTGTCAGTCCATTCCAGAGGAACCTGTTTTCCCTGCACTGCCTTGACGTTCAAGCCGAGGATCGACTCCCACCACGTGTGCACGTGGGACAGCCCTGTGGGAAAGCCTCGTGGGAAAGACTCGAGGGAAACCCATAGATCCTTTGATCCACGCGGCGGACTGCGTGACACTGCTGCTACCGCTCTGGAGGAAAGCGCAAGTGCATGCCCGCATTCGAGACGAGGACTGACACCCTGGGGAGACTCCAGAAGTACCCCAAGATCCATGTCAGCACTGGAGAGGAATCCTCAGGTTCCGGCCCCGACTCCACACAAGGTCTTAGGCCCTGGCATCGACGGGAGAGGAATCCCGAGAGGCCCCCGAGGAACTCGCATGGGGACTGGCCTTTCCTGAGGCCACCAGAGCGGGTCCCTGAGGTCCCCGTCGTAAGTCGAGAGCACCTGCCGCAACTCGAGAAAATCCAGGAGGTTTTGCCCTCCAGGCGAGATGAGGCCCATTTCCGCTGAGGCTTCTCGAGGCCAATCACATCTAACCACTGAAACTTCCAAAGGGTCCTTAACACCATTTCTGCCACTCAAGAAGTTCCCCGACATACCCGTCTCCACTCGAGAGGAAGCACGTGGGGTCCCTCACACATCCAGGGGAGCCCCGTTTCCGCCTCCTAGCTCGAGATGAGGGATCCTTCCCTGTTTCGTAGGGAAAGAATTCCCGGCGTTCCCGTCGCATCTCAAGAGGAGGCGCTCTCCACAGGAAAGGCGAGAGGAACTCCAGGGTCGTGACAACATTCCAAGAGTCCCCCAGATGTGTCAGTCCATTCCAGAGGAACCTGTTTTCCCTGCACTGCCTTGACGTTCAAGCCGAGGATCGACTCCCACAACGTGTGCACGTGGGACAGCCCTGTGGGAAAGCCTCGTGGGAAAGCCTCGTGGGAAAGACTCGAGGGAAAACCATAGATCCTTTGATCCACGCGGCGGACTGCGTGACACTGCTGCTACCGCTCTGGAGGAAAGCGCAAGTGCATGCCCGCATTCGAGACGAGGACTGACTCCCCTGGGGAGACTCCAGAAGTACCCCAAGATCCATGTCAGCACTGGAGAGGAATCCTCAGGTTCCGGCCCCGACTCCACACAAGGTCTTAGGCCCCGGCATCGACGGGAGAGGAATCCCGAGAGGCCCCCGAGGAACTCGCATCGGGACTGGCCTTTCCTGAGGCCACCAGAGCGGGTCCCTGAGGTCCCCGTCGTAAGTCGAGAGCACCTGCCGCAACTCGAGAAAATCCAGGAGGTTTTGCCCTCCAGGCGAGATGAGGCCCATTTCCGCTGAGGCTTCTCGAGGCTAATCACGTCTAACCACTGGAACTTCCAAAGGGTCCTTCACACCCTTGGTGCAACTCAAGAAGATCCCCGACATACCCGTCTCCACTCGAGAGGAAGCACGTGGGTCCCGCACACATCCAGGGGAGCCCCGTTTCCGCCTCCTAGCTCGAGATGAGGGATCCTTTCCCTGTTTCGTAGGGAAAGAATTCCCGGCGTTCCCGTCGCATCTCAAGAGGAGGCGCTCTCCACAGGAAAGGCGAGAGGAACTCCAGGGTCGTGCCACCATTCCAAGAGTCCCCCAGATGTGTCAGTCCATTCCAGAGGAACCTGTTTTCCCTGCACTGCCTTGACGTTCAAGCCGAGGATCGACTCCGACCACGTGTGCACGTGGGACAGCCCTGTGGGAAAGCCTCGTGGGAAAGCCTCGTGGGAAAGACTCGAGGGAAAACCATAGATCCTTTGATCCACGAGGCGGACTGCGTGACACTGCTGCTACCGCTCTGGAGGAAAGCGCAAGTGCATGCCCACATTCGAGACGAGGACTGACTCCCCTGGGGAGACTCCAGAAGTACCCCAAGATCCATGTTAGCACTGGAGAGG
The DNA here is from genome assembly GCF_042477335.2 of Ovis canadensis. Classification (NCBI taxonomy): domain Eukaryota; kingdom Metazoa; phylum Chordata; class Mammalia; order Artiodactyla; family Bovidae; genus Ovis; species Ovis canadensis. The sequence goes on along the minus strand of NC_091258.1, from coordinate 6,613,149 downwards.
AATCCTCAGGTTCCGGCCCCGACTCCACACAAGGTCTTAGGCCCCGGCATCGACGGGAGAGGAATCCCCAGAGGAACTCGCATGGGGACTGGCCTTTCCTGAGGCCACCAGAGCGGGTCCCTGAGGTCCTCGTCGAAGTCGAGAGCACCTGCCGCAACTCGAGAAAATCCAGGCGGTTTTGCCCTCCAGGCGAGATGAGGCCCATTTCCGCTGAGGCTTCTCGAGGCCAATCACATCAAACCACTGAAACTTCCAAAGGGTCCTTCACACCCTTGCTGCAACTCAAGAAGTTCCCCGACATACCCGTCTCCACTCGAGAGGAAGCACGTGGTGTCCCGCACACATCCAGGGGAGCCCCGTTTCGCCTCCTAGCTCGAGATGAGGGATCCTTTCCCTGTTTCGTAGGGAAAGAATTACCGGCGTTCCCGTCGCATCTCAGGAGGAGGCGCTCTCCACAGGAAAGGCGAGAAGAACTCCAGGGTCGTGCCACCATTCCAAGAGGCCCCCAGATGTGTCAGTCCATTCCCGAGGAACCTGTTTTCCCTGCACTGCCTTGACGTTCAAGCCGAGGATCGAATCCCACCACGTGTGCACGTGGGACAGCCCTGTGGGAAAGCCTCGTGGGAAAGCCTCGTGGGAAAGACTCGAGGGAAAACCATAGATCCTTTGATCCACGCGGCGGACTGCGTGACACTGCTGCTACCGCTCTGGAGGAAAGCGCAAGTGCATGCCCGCATTCGAGACGAGGACTGACTCCCCTGGGGAGACTCCAGAAGTACCCCAAGATCCATGTCAGCACTGGAGAGGAATCCTCAGGTTCCGGCCCCGACTCCACACAAGGTCTTAGGCCCTGGCATCGACGGGAGAGGAATCCCGAGAGGCCCCCGAGGAACTCGCATGGGGACTGGCCTTTCCTGAGGCCACCAGAGCGGGTCCCTGAGGTCCCCGTCGTAAGTCGAGAGAACCTGCCGCAACTCGAGAAAATCCAGGAGGTTTTGCCCTCCAGGCGAGATGAGGCCCATTTCCGCTGAGGCTTCTCGAGGCCAATCACATCTAACCACTGGAACTTCCAAAGGGTCCTTAACACCATTGCTGCCACTCAAGAAGTTCCCCGACATACCCGTCTCCACTCGAGAGGAAGCACGTGGGGTCCCTCACACATCCAGGGGAGCCCCGTTTCCGCCTCCTAGCTCGAGATGAGGGATCCTTCCCTGTTTCGTAGGGAAAGAATTCCCGGCGTTCCCGTCGCATCTCAAGAGGAGGCGCTCTCCACAGGAAAGGCGAGAGGAACTCCAGGGTCGTGACAACATTCCAAGAGTCCCCCAGATGTGTCAGTCCATTCCAGAGGAACCTGTTTTCCCTGCACTGCCTTGACGTTCAAGCCGAGGATCGACTCCCACAACGTGTGCACGTGGGACAGCCCTGTGGGAAAGCCTCGTGGGAAAGCCTCGTGGGAAAGACTCGAGGGAAAACCATAGATCCTTTGATCCACGCGGCGGACTGCGTGACACTGCTGCTACCGCTCTGAAGGAAAGCGCAAGTGCATGCCCGCATTCGAGACGAGGACTGACTCCCCTGGGGAGACTCCAGAAGTACCCCAAGATCCATGTCAGCACTGGAGAGGAATCCTCAGGTTCCGGCCCCGACTCCACACAAGGTCTTAGGCCCCGGCATCGACGGGAGAGGAATCCCGAGAGGCCCCCGAGGAACTCGCATGGGGACTGGCCTTTCCTGAGGCCACCAGAGCGGGTCCCTGAGGTCCTCGTCGAAGTCGAGAGCACCTGCCGCAACTCGAGAAAATCCAGGCGGTTTTGCCCTCCAGGCGAGATGAGGCCCATTTCCGCTGAGGCTTCTCGAGGCCAATCACATCAAACCACTGAAACTTCCAAAGGGTCCTTCACACCCTTGCTGCAACTCAAGATGTTCCCCGACATACCCGTCTCCACTCGAGAGGAAGCACGTGGGGTCCCGCACACATCCAGGGGAGCCCCGTTTCCGCCTCCAACTCGAGATGAGGGATCCTTTCCCTGTTTCGTAGGGAAAGAATTCCCGGCGTTCTCGTCGCATCTCAAGAGGAGGCGCTGTCCACAGGAAAGGCGAGAGGAACTCCAGGGTCGTGCCACCATTCCAAGAGTCTCCCAGATGTGTCAGTCCATTCCAGAGGAACCTGTTTTCCATGCACTGCCTTGACGTTCAAGCCAAGGATCGACTCCGACCACGTGTGCACGTGGGACAGCCCTGTGGGAAAGCCTCGTGGGAAAGCCTCGTGGGAAAGACTCGAGGGAAAACCATGGATCCTTTGATCCATGCGGAGGACTGCGTGACACTGCTGCTACCGCTCTGGAGGAAAGCGCAAGTGCATGCCCGCATTCGAGACGAGGACTGACTCCCCTGGGGAGACTGCAGAAGTACCCCAAGATCCATGTCAGCACTGGAGAGGAATCCTCAGGTTCCGGCCCCGACTCCACACAAGGTCTTAGGCCCCGGCATCGACGGGAGAGGAATCCCCAGAGGAACTCGCATGGGGACTGGCCTTTCCTGAGGCCACCAGAGCGGGTCCCTGAGGTCCTCGTCGTAAGTCGAGAGCACCTGCCGCAACTCGAGAAAATCCAGGCGGTTTTGCCCTCCAGGAGAGATGAGGACCATTTCCGCTGAGGCTTCTCGAGGCCAATCACATCAAACCACTGGAACTTCCAAAGGGTCCTTCACACCCTTGCTGCACTAAAGAAGTTCCCCGACATACCCGTCTCCACTCGAGAGGAAGCACGTGGGGTCCCGCACACATCCAGGGGAGCCCCGTTTCCGCCTCCAAGCTCGAGATGAGGGATCCATTCCCTGTTGTGTAAGGAAAGAATTCCCAGCGTTCCCGTCGCATCTCAAGAGGAGGCGCTCTCCACAGGAAAGGCGAGAGGAACTCCAGGGTCGTGCCACCATTCCAAGAGTCCCCGAGATGTGTCAGTCCATTCCAGAGGAACCTGTTTTCCCTGCACTGCCTTGACGTTCAAGCCAAGGATCGACTCCCACCACGTGTGCACGTGGGACAGCCCTGTTGGAAAGCCTCGTTGGAAAGCCTCGTGGGAAAGACTCGAGGGAAAACCATGGATCCTTTGATCCATGCGGCGGACTGCGTGACACTGCTGCTACCGCTCTGGAGGAAAGCGCAAGTGCATGCCCACATTCGAGACGAGGACTGACTCCCCTGGGGAGACTCCAGAAGTACCCCAAGATCCATGTCAGCACTGGAGAGGAAACTTCAGGTTCCGGCCCCGACTCCACACAAGGTCTTAGGCCCCGGCATCGACGGGAGAGGAATCCCCAGAGGAACTCGCATGGGGACTGGCCTTTCCTGAGGCCACCAGAGCGGGTCCCTGAGGTCCTCGTCGTAAGTCGAGAGCACCTGCCGCAACTCGAGAAAATCCAGGCGGTTTTGCCCTCCAGGCGAGATGAGGCCCATTTCAGCTGAGGCTTCTCGAGGCCAATCACATCTAACCACTGGAACTTCCAAAGGGTCCTTCACACCCTTGCTGCAACTCAAGAAGATCCCCGACATACCCGTCTCCACTCGAGAGGAAGCACGGGTGGTCCCGCCCACATCCAGGGGAGCCCCGTTTCCGCCTCCTAGCTCGAGATGAGGGATCCTTTCCCTGTTTCGTAGGGAAAGAATTCCCGGCGTTCCCGTCGCATCTCAAGAGGAGGCGCTCTCCACAGGAAAGGCGAGAGGAACTCCAGGGTCGTGCCACCATTCCAAGAGTCCCCCAGATGTGTCAGTCCATTCCAGAGGAACCTGTTTTACCTGCACTGCCTTGACGTTGAAGCCGAGGATCGACTCCCACCACGTGTGCACGTGGGACAGCCCTGTGGGAAAGCCTCGTGGGAAAGCCTCGTGGGAAAGACTCGAGGGAAAACCATAGATCCTTTGATCCACGCGGCGGACTGCGTGACACTGCTCCTACCGCTCTGGAGGAAAGCGCAAGTGCATGCCCGCATTCGAGACGAGGACTGACTCCCCTGGGGAGACTCCAGAAGTACCCCAAGATCCATGTCAGCACTGGAGAGGAATCCTCAGGTTCCGGCCCCGACTCCACACAAGGTCTTAGGCCCCGGCATCGACGGGAGAGGAATCCCCAGAGGCCCCCGAGGAACTCGCATGGGGACTGGCCTTTCCTGAGGCCACCAGAGCGGGTCCCTGAGGTCCCCGTCGTAAGTCGAGAGCACCTGCCGCAACTCGAGAAAATCCAGGAGGTTTTGCCCTCCAGGCGAGATGAGGCCCATTTCCGCTGAGGCTTCTCGAGGCTAATCACATCTAACCACTGGAACTTCCAAAGGGTCCTTCACACCCTTGCTGCAACTCAAGAAGGTCCCCGACATACCCGTCTCCACTCGAGAGGAAGCACGTGTGGCCCCGCACACATCCAGGGGAGCCCCGTTTCCGCCTCCTAGCTCGAGATGAGGGATCCTTTCCCTGTTTCGTAGGGAAAGAATTCCCGGCGTTCCCGTCGCATCTCAAGAGGAGGCGCTCTCCACAGGAAAGGCGAGAGGAACTCCAGGGTCGTGCCACCATTCCAAGAGTCCCCCAGATGTGTCAGTCCATTCCAGAGGAACCTGTTTTACCTGCACTGCCTTGACGTTGAAGCCGAGGATCGACTCCCACCACGTGTGCACGTGGGACAGCCCTGTGGGAAAGCCTCGTGGGAAAGCCTCGTGGGAAAGACTCGAGGGAAAACCATAGATCCTTTGATCCACGCGGCGGACTGCGTGACACTGCTCCTACCGCTCTGGAGGAAAGCGCAAGTGCATGCCCGCATTCGAGACGAGGACTGACTCCCCTGGGGAGACTCCAGAAGTACCCCAAGATCCATGTCAGCACTGGAGAGGAATCCTCAGGTTCCGGCCCCGACTCCACACAAGGTCTTAGGCACCGGCATCGATGGGAGAGGAATCCCCAGAGGCCCCCGAGGAACTCGCATGGGGACTGGCCTTTCCTGAGGCCAACAGAGCGGGTCCCTGAGGTCCCCGTCGTAAGTCGAGAGCACCTGCCGCAACTCGAGAAAATCCAGGAGGTTTTGCCCTCCAGGCGAGATGAGGCCCATTTCCGCTGAGGCTTCTCGAGGCTAATCACGTCTAAATACTGGAACTTCCAACGGGTCCTTCACACCCTTGCTGCGACTAAAGAAATTCCCCAACATACCCGTCTCCACTCCAGAGGAAGCACGTGGGGTCCCGCACACATCCAGGGTAGCACTGTTTCCGCCTCCTAGCTCGAGATGAGGGATCCTTTCCCTGTTTCATAGGGAAAGAATTCCCGGCGTTCCCGTCGCATCTCAAGAGGAGGTGCTCTCCACAGGAAAGAGGAGAGGAACTCCAGGGTCGTGCCACCATTCCAAGAGACCCCAGATATGTCAGTCCATTACAGAGGAACCTGTTTTCCCTGCACTGCCTTGACGTTCAAGCCGAGGATCGACTCCCACCACGTGTGCACGTGGGACAGCCCTGTGGGAAAGCCTCGTGGGAAAGCCTCGAGGGAAAGACTCGAGGGAAAACCATAGATCTTTTGATCCACGCGGCGGACTGCGTGACACTGCTGCTACCGCTCTGGAGGAAAGCGCAAGTGCATGCCCGCATTCGAGACGAGGACTGACTCCCCTGGGGAGACTCCAGAAGTACCCCAAGATCCATGTCAGCACTGGAGAGGAATCCTCAGGTTCCGGCCCCGACTCCACACAAGGTCTTAGGCCCCGGCATCGACGGGAGAGGAATCCCGAGAGGCCCCCGAGGAACTCGCATGGGGACTGGCCTTTCCTGAGGCCACCAGAGCGGGTCCCTGAGGTCCCCATCGTAAGTCGAGAGCACCTGCCGCAACTCGAGAAAATCCAGGAGGTTTTGCCCTCCAGGCGAGATGAGGCCCATTTCCGCTGAGGCTTCTCCAGGCCAATCACATCTAACAACTGGAACTTCCAAAGGGTCCTTCACACCCTTGCTGCAACTAAAGAAGTTCCCCTACATACCCGTCTCCACTCGAGAGGAAGCACGTGGTGTCCCGCACACATCCAGGGGAGCCCCGTTTCCGCCTCCTAGCTCGAGATGAGGGATCCTTTCCCTGTTTCGTAGGGAAAGAATTCCAGGCGTTCCCGTCGCATCTCAAGAGGAGGCGCTCTCCACAGGAAAGGCGAGAGGAACTCCAGGTTCGTGACACCATTCCAAGAGTCCCCCAGATGTGTCAGTCCATTCCAGAGGAACCTGTTTTCCCTGCACTGCCTTGACGTTCAAGCCGAGGATCGAGTCCCATCACGTGTGCACGTGGGACAGCCCTGTGGGAAAGCCTCGTGGGAAAGCCTCGTGGGAAAGACTCGAGGGAAAACCATAGATCCTTTGATCCACGCGGCGGACTGCGTGACACTGCTGCTACCACTCTGGGGAAAGCGCAAGTGCATGCCCGCATTCGAGACGAGGACTGACTCCCCTGGGGAGACTCCAGAAGTACCCCAAGATCCATGTCAGCACTGGAGAGGAATCCTCAGGTTCCGGCCCCGACTCCACACAAGGTCTTAGGCCCCGGCATCGACGGGAGAGGAATCCCCAGAGGAACTCGCATGGGGACTGGCCTTTCCTGAGGCCACCAGAGCGGGTCCCTGAGGTCCCCGTCGTAAGTCGAGAGCACCTGCCGCAACTCGAGAAAATCCAGGAGGTTTTGCCCTCCAGGCGAGATGAGGCCCATTTCCGCTGAGGCTTCTCGAAGCCAATCACATCTAACCACTGGAACTTCCAAAGGGTCCTTCACACCATTGCTGCAACTCAAGAAGTTCCCAGACATACCCGTCTCCACTCGAGAGGAAGCACGTGGGGTCCCGCACACATCCAGGGGAGCCCCGTTTCCGCCTCCTAGCTCGAGATGAGGGATCCTTTCCCTGTTTGGTAGGGAAAGAATTCCCGGCGTTCCCGTCGCATCTCAAGAGGAGGCGCTCTCCACAGGAGAGGCGAGAGGAACTCCAGGGTCGTGCCACCATTCCAAGAGACGCCCAGATGTGTCAGTCCATTACAGAGGAACCTGTTTTCCCTGCACTGCCTTGACGTTCAAGCCGAGGATCGACTCCCACCACCTGTGCACTTGGGACAGCCCTGTGGGAAAGTCTCGTGGGAAAGACTCGTGGGAAAGACTCGAGGGAAAACCATAGATCCTTTGATCCACGCGGCGGACTGCGTGACACTGCTGCTACCGCTCTGGGGAAAGCGCAAGTGCATGCCCGCATTCGAGACGAGGACTGACTCCCCTGGGGAGACTCCAGAAGTACCCCAAGATCCATGTCAGCACTGGAGAGGAATCCTCAGGTTCCGGCCCCGACTCCACACAAGGTCTTAGGCCCCGGCATCGACGGGAGAGGAATCCCGAGAGGCCCCCGAGGAACTCGCATGGGGACTGGCCTTTCCTGAGGCCACCAGAGCGGGTCCCTGAGGTCCCCGTAGTAAGTCGAGAGCACTTGCCGCAACTCGAGAAAATCCAGGAGGTTTTGGCCTCCAGGCGAGATGAGGCCCATTTCCGCTGAGGCTTCTCGAGGCCAATCATATCTAACCACTGGAACTTCCAAAGGGTCCTTCACACCCTTGCTGTAACTCAAGAAGTTCCCCGACATACCCGTCTCCACTCGAGAGGAAGCACGTGGTGTCCCGCACACATCCAGGGGAGCCCCGTTTCCGCCTCCTAGCTCGAGATGAGGGATCCTTTCCCTGTTTGGTAGGGAAAGAATTCCCGGCGTTCCCGTCGCACCTCAAGAGGAGGCGCTCTCCACAGGAAAGGCGAGAGGAACTCCAGGGTCGTGCCACCATTCCAAGAGTCCCCCAGATGTGTCAGTCCATTCCAGAGGAACCTGTTTTCCCTGCACTGGCTTGACGTTCAAGCCGAGGATTGACTCCCACCACGTGTGCACGTGGGACAGCCCTGTGGGAAAGCCTCGTGGGAAAGCCTCGTGGGAAAGACTCGAGGGAAAACCATAGATCCTTTGATCCACGCGGCGGACTGCGTGACACTGCTGCTACCGCTCTGGAGGAAACTGCAAGTGCATGCCCGCATTCGAGACGGGGACTGACTCCCCTGGGGAGACTCCAGGAATACCCCAAGATCCATGTCAGCACTGGAGAGGAATCCTCAGGTTCCGGCCCCGACTCCACACAAGGTCTTAGGCCCCGGCATCGACGGGAGAGGAATCCCGAGAGGCCCCCGAGGAACTCGCATGGGGACTGGCCTTTCCTGAGGCCACCAGAGCGGGTACCTGAGGTCCCCGTCGTAAGTCGAGAGCACCTGCCGCAACTCGAGAAAATCCAGGAGGTTTTGCCCTCCAGGCGAGATGAGGCCCATTTCCGCTGAGGCTTCTCGAAGCCAATCACATCTAACCACTGGAACTTCCAAAGGGTCCTTCACACCATTGCTGCAACTCAAGAAGTTCCCAGACATACCCGTCTCCACTCGAGAGGAAGCACGTGGGGTCCCGCACACATCCAGGGGAGCCCCGTTTCCGCCTCCTAGCTCGAGATGTGGGATCCTTTCCCTGTTTGGTAGGGAAAGAATTCCCGGCGTTCCCGTCGCATCTCAAGAGGAGGCCCTCTCCACAGGAGAGGCGAGAGGAACTCCAGGGTCGTGCCACCATTCCAAGAGACGCACAGATGTGTCAGTCCATTACAGAGGAACCTGTTTTCCCTGCACTGCCTTGACGTTCAAGCCGAGGATCGACTCCCACCACCTGTGCACGTGGGACAGCCCTGTGGGAAAGCCTCGTGGGAAAGACTCGTGGGAAAGACTAGAGGGAAAACCATAGATCCTTTGATCCACGCGGCGGACTGCGTGACACTGCTGCTACCACTCTGGGGAAAGCGCAAGTGGATGCCCGCATTCGAGACGAGGACTGACTCCCCTGGGGAGACTCCAGAAGTACCCCAAGATCCATGTCAGCACTGGAGAGGAATCCTCAGGTTCCGGCCCCGACTCCACACAAGGTCTTAGGCCCCGGCATCGACGGGAGAGGAATCCCGAGAGGCCCCCGAGGAACTCGCATGGGGACTGGCCTTTCCTGAGGCCACCAGAGCGGGTCCCTGAGGTCCCCGTCGTAAGTCGAGAGCACCTGCCGCAACTCGAGAAAATCCAGGAGGTTTTGCCCTCCAGGCGAGATGAGGCCCATTTCCGCTGAGGCTTCTCGAAGCCAATCACATCTAACCACTGGAACTTCCAAAGGGTCCTTCACACCATTGCTGCAACTCAAGAAGTTCCCAGACATACCCGTCTCCACTCGAGAGGAAGCACGTGGGGTCCCGCACACATCCAGGGGAGCCCCGTTTCCGCCTCCTAGCTCGAGATGAGGGATCCTTTCCCTGTTTGGTAGGGAAAGAATTCCCGGCGTTCCCGTCGCATCTCAAGAGGAGGCGCTCTCCACAGGAGAGGCGAGAGGAACTCCAGGGTCGTGCCACCATTCCAAGAGACGCCCAGATGTGTCAGTCCATTACAGAGGAACCTGTTTTCCCTGCACTGCCTTGACGTTCAAGCCGAGGATCGACTCCCACCACCTGTGCACTTGGGACAGCCCTGTGGGAAAGCCTCGTGGGAAAGACTCGTGGGAAAGACTCGAGGGAAAACCATAGATCCTTTGATCCACGCGGCGGACTGCGTGACACTGCTGCTACCGCTCTGGGGAAAGCGCAAGTGCATGCCCGCATTCGAGACGAGGACTGACTCCCCTGGGGAGACTCCAGAAGTACCCCAAGATCCATGTCAGCACTGGAGAGGAATCCTCAGGTTCCGGCCCCGACTCCACACAAGGTCTTAGGCCCCGGCATCGACGGGAGAGGAATCCCGAGAGGCCCCCGAGGAACTCGCATGGGGACTGGCCTTTCCTGAGGCCACCAGAGCGGGTCCCTGAGGTCCCCGTAGTAAGTCGAGAGCACCTGCCGCAACTCGAGAAAATCCAGGAGGTTTTGGCCTCCAGGCGAGATGAGGCCCATTTCCGCTGAGGCTTCTCGAGGCCAATCACGTCTAACCACTGGAACTTCCAAAGGGTCCTTCACACCCTTGCTGCAACTCAAGAAGTTCCCCGACATACCCGTCTCCACTCGAGAGGAAGCACGTGGTGTCCCGCACACATCCAGGGGAGCCCCGTTTCCGCCTCCTAGCTCGAGATGAGGGATCCTTTCCCTGTTTGGTAGGGAAAGAATTCCCGGCGTTCCCGTCGCACCTCAAGAGGAGGCGCTCTCCACAGGAAAGGCGAGAGGAACTCCAGGGTCGTGCCACCATTCCAAGAGTCCCCCAGATGTGTCAGTCCATTCCAGAGGAACCTGTTTTCCCTGCACTGGCTTCACGTTCAAGCCGAGGATTGACTCCCACCACGTGTGCACGTGGGACAGCCCTGTGGGAAAGCCTCGTGGGAAAGCCTCGTGGGAAAGACTCGAGGGAAAACCATAGATCCTTTGATCCACGCGGCGGACTGCGTGACACTGCTGCTACCGCTCTGGAGGAAAGTGCAAGTGCATGCCCGCATTCGAGACGGGGACTGACTCCCCTGGGGAGACTCCAGAAATACCCCAAGATCCATGTCAGCACTGGAGAGGAATCCTCAGGTTCCGGCCCCGACTCCACACAAGGTCTTAGGCCCCGGCATCGACGGGAGAGGAATCCCGAGAGGCCCCCGAGGAACTCGCATGGGGACTGGCCTTTCCTGAGGCCACCAGAGCGGGTACCTGAGGTCCCCGTCGTAAGTCGAGAGCACCTGCCGCAACTCGAGAAAATCCAGGAGGTTTTGCCCTCCAGGCGAGATGAGGCCCATTTCCGCTGAGGCTTCTCGAAGCCAATCACATCTAACCACTGGAACTTCCAAAGGGTCCTTCACACCATTGCTGCAACTCAAGAAGTTCCCAGACATACCCGTCTCCACTCGAGAGGAAGCACGTGGGGTCCCGCACACATCCAGGGGAGCCCCGTTTCCGCCTCCTAGCTCGAGATGAGGGATCCTTTCCCTGTTTGGTAGGGAAAGAATTCCCGGCATTCCCGTCGCATCTCAAGAGGAGGCCCTCTCCACAGGAGAGGCGAGAGGAACTCCAGGGTCGTGCCACCATTCCAAGAGACGCACAGATGTGTCAGTCCATTACAGAGGAACCTGTTTTCCCTGCACTGCCTTGACGTTCAAGCCGAGGATCGACTCCCACCACCTGTGCACGTGGGACAGCCCTGTGGGAAAGCCTCGTGGGAAAGACTCGTGGGAAAGACTAGAGGGAAAACCATAGATCCTTTGATCCACGCGGCGGACTGCGTGACACTGCTGCTACCACTCTGGGGAAAGCGCAAGTGGATGCCCGCATTCGAGACGAGGACTGACTCCCCTGGGGAGACTCCAGAAGTACCCCAAGATCCATGTCAGCACTGGAGAGGAATCCTCAGGTTCCGGCCCCGACTCCACACAAGGTCTTAGGCCCCGGCATCGACGGGAGAGGAATCCCGAGAGGCCCCCGAGGAACTCGCATGGGGACTGGCCTTTCCTGAGGCCACCAGAGCGGGTCCCTGAGGTCCCCGTCGTAAGTCGAGAGCACCTGCCGCAACTCGAGAAAATCCAGGAGGTTTTGCCCTCCAGGCGAGATGAGGCCCATTTCCGCTGAGGCTTCTCGAAGCCAATCACATCTAACCACTGGAACTTCCAAAGGGTCCTTCACACCATTGCTGCAACTCAAGAAGTTCCCAGACATACCCGTCTCCACTCGAGAGGAAGCACGTGGGGTCCCGCACACATCCAGGGGAGCCCCGTTTCCGCCTCCTAGCTCGAGATGAGGGATCCTTTCCCTGTTTGGTAGGGAAAGAATTCCCGGCGTTCCCGTCGCATCTCAAGAGGAGGCGCTCTCCACAGGAGAGGCGAGAGGAACTCCAGGGTCGTGCCACCATTCCAAGAGACGCCCAGATGTGTCAGTCCATTACAGAGGAACCTGTTTTCCCTGCACTGCCTTGACGTTCAAGCCGAGGATCGACTCCCACCACCTGTGCACTTGGGACAGCCCTGTGGGAAAGCCTCGTGGGAAAGACTCGTGGGAAAGACTCGAGGGAAAACCATAGATCCTTTGATCCACGCGGCGGACTGCGTGACACTGCTGCTACCGCTCTGGGGAAAGCGCAAGTGCATGCCCGCATTCGAGACGAGGACTGACTCCCCTGGGGAGACTCCAGAAGTACCCCAAGATCCATGTCAGCACTGGAGAGGAATCCTCAGGTTCCGGCCCCGACTCCACACAAGGTCTTAGGCCCCGGCATCGACGGGAGAGGAATCCCGAGAGGCCCCCGAGGAACTCGCATGGGGACTGGCCTTTCCTGAGGCCACCAGAGCGGGTCCCTGAGGTCCCAGTAGTAAGTCGAGAGCACCTGCCGCAACTCGAGAAAATCCAGGAGGTTTTGGCCTCCAGGCGAGATGAGGCCCATTTCCGCTGAGGCTTCTCGAGGCCAATCACGTCTAACCACTGGAACTTCCAAAGGGTCCTTCACACCCTTGCTGCAACTCAAGAAGTTCCCCGACATACCCGTCTCCACTCGAGAGGAAGCACGTGGTGTCCCGCACACATCCAGGGGAGCCCCGTTTCCGCCTCCTAGCTCGAGATGAGGGATCCTTTCCCTGTTTGGTAGGGAAAGAATTCCCGGCGTTCCCGTCGCACCTCAAGAGGAGGCGCTCTCCACAGGAAAGGCGAGAGGAACTCCAGGGTCGTGCCACCATTCCAAGAGTCCCCCAGATGTGTCAGTCCATTCCAGAGGAACCTGTTTTCCCTGCACTGCCTTGACGTTCAAGCCGAGGATTGACTCCCACCACGTGTGCACGTGGGACAGCCCTGTGGGAAAGCCTCGTGGGAAAGCCTCGTGGGAAAGACTCGAGGGAAAACCATAGATCCTTTGATCCACGCGGCGGACTGCGTGACACTGCTGCTACCGCTCTGGAGGAAAGTGCAAGTGCATGCCCGCATTCGAGACGGGGACTGACTCCCCTGGGGAGACTCCAGAAATACCCCAAGATCCATGTCAGCACTGGAGAGGAATCCTCAGGTTCCGGCCCCGACTCCACACAAGGTCTTAGGCCCCGGCATCGACGGGAGAGGAATCCCGAGAGGCCCCCGAGGAACTCGCATGGGGACTGGCCTTTCCTGAGGCCACCAGAGCGGGTACCTGAGGTCCCCGTCGTAAGTCGAGAGCACCTGCCGCAACTCGAGAAAATCCAGGAGGTTTTGCCCTCCAGGCGAGATGAGGCCCATTTCCGCTGAGGCTTCTCGAAGCCAATCACATCTAACCACTGGAACTTCCAAAGGGTCCTTCACACCATTGCTGCAACTCAAGAAGTTCCCAGACATACCCGTCTCCACTCGAGAGGAAGCACGTGGGGTCCCGCACACAACCAGGGGAGCCCCGTTTCGGCCTCCTAGCTCGAGATGAGGGATCCTTTCCCTGTTTCGTAGGGAAAGAATTCCCGGCGTTCCCGTCGCATCTCAAGAGGAGGCGCTCTCCACAGGAAAGGCGAGAGGAACTCCAGGGTCGTGGCACCATTCCAAGAGTCCCCCAGATGTGTCAGTCCATTCCAGAGGAACCTGTTTTCCCTGCACTGCCTTGACGTTCAAGCCAAGGATCGACTCCCACCACGTGTGCACGTGGGAGAGCCCTATGGGTAAGCCTCCTGGGAAAGCCTCGTGGGAAAGACTCGAGGGAAAACCATAGATCCTTTGATCCACGCGGCGGACTGCGTGACACTGCTGCTACCGCTCTGGGGAAAGCGCAAGTGCATGCCCGCATTCGAGACGAGGACTGACTCCCCTGGGGAGACTCCAGAAGTACCCCAAGATCCATGTCAGCACTGGAGAGGAATCCTCAGGTTCCGGCCCCGACTCCACACAAGGTCTTAGGCCCCGGCATCGACGGGAGAGGAATCCCGAGAGGCCCCCGAGGAACTCGCATGGGGACTGGCCTTTCCTGAGGCCACCAGAGCGGGTCCCTGAGGTCCCCGTCGTAAGTCGAGAGCACCTGCCGCAACTCGAGAAAATCCACGAGGTTTTGCCCTCCAGGCGAGATGAGGCCCATTTCCGCTGAGGCTTCTCGAGGCCAATCACATCTAACCACTGGAACTTCCAAAGGGTCCTTCACACCCTTGCTGCAACTCAAGAAGGTCCCCGACATACCCGTCTCCACTCGAGAGGAAGCACGTGGTGTCCCGCACACATCCAGGGGAGCCCCGTTTCCGCCTCCTAGCTCGAGATGAGGGATCCTTTCCCTGTTTCGTAGGGAAAGAATTCCAGGCGTTCCCGTCGCATCTCAAGAGGAGGCGCTCTCCACAGGAAAGGCGAGAGGAACTCCAGGGTCATGCCACCATTCCAAGAGTCCCCCAGATGTGTCAGTCCATTCCAGAGGAACCTGTTTTCCCTGCACTGCCTTGACGTTCAAGCCGAGGATCGACTCCCATCACGTGTGCACGTGGGACAGCCCTGTGGGAAAGCCTCGTGGGAAAGCCTCGTGGGAAAGACTCGAGGGAAAACCATAGATCCTTTGATCCACGCGGCGGACTGCGTGACACTGCTGCTACCGCTCTGGAGGAAAGGGCAAGTGCATGCCCGCATTCGAGACGAGGACTGACTCCCCTGGGGAGACTCCAGAAGTACCCCAAGATCCATGTCAGCACTGGAGAGGAATCCTCAGGTTCCGTCCCCGACTTCACACAAGGTCTTAGGCCCCGGCATCGACGGGAGAGGAATCCCCAGAGGAACTCGCATGGGGACTGGCCTTTCCTGAGGCCACCAGAGCGGGTCCCTGAGGTCCCCGTCGTAAGTCGAGAGCACCTGCCGCAACTCGAGAAAATCCAGGAGGTTTTGCCCTCCAGGCGAGATGAGGCCCATTTCCGCTGAGGCTTCTCGAGGCCAATCACATCTAACCACTGGAACTTCCAAAGGGTCCTTCACACCCTTGCTGCAACTCAAGAAGTTCCCCGACATACCCGTCTGCACTCGAGAGGAAGCACGTGGTGTCCCGCACACATCCAGGGGAGCCCCGTTTCCGCCTCCTAGCTCGAGATGAGGGATCCTTTCCCTGTTTTGTAGGGAAAGAATTCCCGGCGTTCCCGTCGCATCTCAAGAGGAGGCACTCTCCACAGGAAAGGCGAGAGGAACTCCAGGGTCGTGCCACCATTCCAAGAGTCCCCCAGATGTGTCAGTCCATTCCAGAGGAACCTGTTTTCCCTGCACTGCCTTGACGTTCAAGCCGAGGATCGACTCCCACCACGTGTGCACGTGGGACAGCCCTGTGGGAAAGCCTCGTGGGAAAGCCTCGTGGGAAAGACTCCAGGGAAAACCATACATCCTTTGATCCACGCGGCGGACTGCGTGACACTCCTGCTACCGCTCTGGAGGAAAGCGCAAGTTCATGCCCACATTCGAGACGAGGACTGACTCCCCTGGGGAGACTCCAGAAGTACCCAAGATCCATGTCAGCACTGGAGAGGAATCCTCATATTCCGGCCCCGACTCCACACAAGGTCTTAGGCCCCGGCATCGACGGGAGAGGAATCCCGAGAGGCCCCCGAGGAACTCGCATGGGGACTGGCCTTTCCTGAGGCCACCAGAGCGGGTCCCTGAGGTCCCCGTCGTAAGTCGAGAGCACCTGCCGCAACTCGAGAAAATCCAGGAGGTTTTGGCCTCCAGGCGAGATGAGGCCCATTTCCGCTGAGGCTTCTCGAGGCCAATCACATCTAACCACTGGAACTTCCAAAGGGTCCTTCACACCCTTGCTGCAACTCAGGAAGTTCCCCGACATACCCGTCTGCACTCGAGAGGAAGCACGTGGTGTCCCGTACACATCCAGGGGAGCCCCGTTTCCGCCTCCTAGCTCGAGATGAGGGATCCTTTCCCTGTTTCGTAGGGAAAGAATTCCCGGCGTTCCCGTCGCATCTCAAGAGGAGGCGCTCTCCACAGGAAAGGCGAGAGGAACTCCAGGGTCATGCCACCATTCCAAGAGTCCCCCAGATGGGTCAGTCCATTCCAGAGGAACCTGTTTTCCCTGCACTGCCTTGACGTTCAAGCCGAGGATCGACTCCCACCACGTGTGCACGTGGGACAGCCCTTTGGGAAAGCCTCGTGGGAAAGCCTCGTGGGAAAGACTCGAGGGAAAACCATAGATCCTTTGATCCACGAGGCGGACTGCGTGACACTGCTGCTACCGCTCTGGAGGAAAGCGCAAGTGCATGCCCGCATTCGAGACGAGTACTGACTCCCCTGGGGAGACTCCAGAAGTACCCCAAGATCCATGTCAGCACTGGAGAGGAATCCTCAGGTTCCGGCCCCGACTCCACACAAGGTCTTAGGCCCCGGCATCGACGGGACAGGAATCCCGAGATGCCCCCGAGGAACTCGCTTGGGGACTGGCCTTTCCTGAGGCCACCAGAGCGGGTCCCTGAGGTCCCCGTCGTAAGTCGAGAGCACCTGCCGCAACTCGAGAAAATCCAGGAGGTTTTGCCCTCCAGGCGAGATGAGGCCCATTTCCGCTGAGGCTTCCCGAGGCCAATCACATCTAACCACTGGAACTTCCAAAGGGTCCTTCACACCCTTGCTGCAACTCAAGAAGTTCCCTGACATACCCGTCTGCACTCGAGAGGAAGCACGTGGTGTCCCGCACACATCCAGGGGAGCCCCGTTTCCGCCTCCTAGCTCGAGATGAGGGATCCTTTCCCTGTTTTGTAGGGAAAGAATTCCCGGCGTTCCCGTCGCATCTCAAGAGGAGGCGCTCTCCACAGGAAAGGCGAGAGGAACTCCAGGGTCGTGCCACCATTCCAAGAGTCCCCCAGATGTGTCAGTCCATTCCAGAGGAACCTGTTTTCCCTGCACTGCCTTGACGTTCAAGCCGAGGATCGACTCCCACCACGTGTGCACGTGGGACAGCCCTGTGGGAAAGCCTCGTGGGAAAGCCTCGTGGGAAAGACTCCAGGGAAAACCATAGATCCTTTGATCCACGCGGCGGACTGCGTGACACTCCTGCTACCGCTCTGGAGGAAAGCGCAAGTGCATGCCCACATTCGAGACGAGGACTGACTCCCCTGGGGAGACTCCAGAAGTACCCCAAGATCCATGTCAGCACTGGAGAGGAATCCTCATATTCCGGCCCCGACTCCACACAAGGTCTTAGGCCCCGGCATCGACGGGAGAGGAATCCCGAGAGGCCCCCGAGGAACTCGCATGGGGACTGGCCTTTCCTGAGGCCACCAGAGCGGGTCCCTGAGGTCCCCGTCGTAAGTCGAGAGCACCTGCCGCAACTCGAGAAAATCCAGGAGGTTTTGGCCTCCAGGCGAGATGAGGCCCATTTCCGCTGAGGCTTCTCGAGGCCAATCACATCTAACCACTGGAACTTCCAAAGGGTCCTTCACACCCTTGCTGCAACTCAGGAAGTTCCCCGACATACCCGTCTGCACTCGAGAGGAAGCACGTGGTGTCCCGTACACATCCAGGGGAGCCCCGTTTCCGCCTCCTAGCTCGAGATGAGGGATCCTTTCCCTGTTTCGTAGGGAAAGAATTCCCGGCGTTCCCGTCGCATCTCAAGAGGAGGCGCTCTCCACAGGAAAGGCGAGAGGAACTCCAGGGTCATGCCACCATTCCAAGAGTCCCCCAGATGGGTCAGTCCATTCCAGAGGAACCTGTTTTCCCTGCACTGCCTTGACGTTCAAGCCGAGGATCGACTCCCACCACGTGTGCACGTGGGACAGCCCTTTGGGAAAGCCTCGTGGGAAAGCCTCGTGGGAAAGACTCGAGGGAAAACCATAGATCCTTTGATCCACGAGGCGGACTGCGTGACACTGCTGCTACCGCTCTGGAGGAAAGCGCAAGTGCATGCCCGCATTCGAGACGAGTACTGACTCCCCTGGGGAGACTCCAGAAGTACCCCAAGATCCATGTCAGCACTGGAGAGGAATCCTCAGGTTCCGGCCCCGACTCCACACAAGGTCTTAGGCCCCGGCATCGACGGGACAGGAATCCCGAGATGCCCCCGAGGAACTCGCTTGGGGACTGGCCTTTCCTGAGGCCACCAGAGCGGGTCCCTGAGGTCCCCGTCGTAAGTCGAGAGCACCTGCCGCAACTCGAGAAAATCCAGGAGGTTTTGCCCTCCAGGCGAGATGAGGCCCATTTCCGCAGAGGCTTCCCGAGGCCTATCACATCTAACCACTGGAACTTCCAAAGGGTCCTTCACACCCTTGCTGCAACTCAAGAAGTTCCCCGACATACCCGTCTGCACTCGAGAGGAAGCACGTGGGGTCCCGCACACATCCAGGGGAGCCCCGTTTGCGCCTCCTAGCTCGAGATGAGGGATCCTTTCCCTGTTTCGTAGGGAAAGAATTCCCGGCGTTCCCGTCGCATCTCAAGAGGAGGCGCTCTCCACAGGAAAGGCGAGAGGAACTCCAGGGTCGTGACACCATTCCAAGAGTCCCCCAGATGTGTCAGTCCATTCCAGAGGAACCTGTTTTCCCTGCACTGCCTTGACGTTCAAGCCGAGGATCGACTCCCACCACGTGTGCACGTGGGACAGCCCTGTGGGAAAGCCTCGTGGGAAAGCCTCGTGGGAAAGACTCGAGGGAAAACCATAGATCCTTTGATCCACGCGGCGGACTGCGTGACACTGCTGCTACCGCTCTGGAGGAAAGCGCAATGCATGCCCGCATTCGAGACGAGGACTGACTCCCCTGGGGAGACTCCAGAAGTACCCCAAGATCCATGTCAGCACTGGAGAGGAATCCTCAGGTTCCGGCCCCGACTCCACACAAGGCCTTAGGCCCCGGCATCGACGGGAGAGGAATCCCGAGAGGCCCCCGAGGAACTCGCATGGGGACTGGCCTTTCCTGAGGCCACCAGAGCGGGTCCCTGAGGTCCCCGTCGTAAGTCGAGAGCACCTGCCGCAACTCGAGAAAATCCAGGAGGTTTTGCCCTCCAGGCGAGATGAGGCCCATTTCCGCTGAGGCTTCTCGAGGCCAATCACATCTAACCACTGGAACTTCCAAAGGGTCCTTCACACCATTGCTGCAACTCAAGAAGTTCCCCGACATACCCGTCTGCACTCGAGAGGAAGCACGTGGTGTCCCGCACACATCCAGGGGAGCCCCGTTTCCGCCTCCTAGCTCGAGATGAGGGATCCTTTCCCTGTTTCGTAGGGAAAGAATTCCCGGCGTTCCCGTCGCATCTCAAGAGGAGGCGCTCTCCACAGGAAAGGCGAGAGGAACTCCAGGGTCGTGCCACCATTTCAAGAGTCCCCCAGATGTGTCAGTCCATTCCAGAGGAACCTGTTTTCCCTGCACTGCCTTGACGTTCAAGCAGAGGATCGACTCCCACCACGTGTGCACGTGGGAAAGCCCTGTGGGAAAGCCTCGTGGAAAAGCCTCGTGGGAAAGACTCGAGGGAAATCCATAGATCCTTTGATCCACGCGGCGGACTGCGTGACACTGCTGCTACCGCTCTGGAGGAAAGCGCAATGAATGCCCGCATTCGAGACGAGGACTGACTCCCTGGGGAGACTCCAGACGTACCCCAAGATCCATGTCAGCACTGGAGAGGAATCCTCAGGTTCCGGCCCCGACTCCACACAAGGTCTTAGGCCCCGGCATCGACGGGAGAGGAATCCCGAGAGGCCCCCGAGGAACTCGCATGGGGACTGGCCTTTCCTGAGGCCACCAGAGCGGGTCCCTGAGGTCCCCGTCGTAAGTCGAGAGCACCTGCCGCAACTCGAGAAAATCCAGGAGGTTTTGCCCTCCAGGCGAGATGAGGCCCATTTCCGCTGAGGCTTCTCGAGGCCAATCACATCTAACCACTGGAACTTCCAAAGGGTCCTTCACACCCTTGCTGCAACTCAAGAAGTTCCCCGACATACCCGTCTCCACTCGAGAGGAAGCACGTGGGGTCCCGCACACATCCAGGGGAGCCCCGTTTCCACCTCCTAGCTCGAGATGAGGGATCCTTTCCCTGTTTCGTAGGGAAAGAATTCCCGGCGTTCCCGTCGCATCTCAAGAGGAGGCGCTCTCCACAGGAAAGGCGAGAGGAACTCCAGGGTCGTGCCACCATTCCAAGAGTCCCCCAGATGTGTCAGTCCATTCCAGAGGAACCTGTTTTCCCTGCACTGCCTTGATGTTCAAGCCGAGGATCGACTCCCACCACGTGTGCACGTGGGACAGCCTTGTGGGAAACCTCGTGGGAAAGCCTCATGGGAAAGACTCGAGGGAAAACCATAGATCCTTTGATCCACGCGGCGGACTGCGTGACACTGCTGCTACCGCTCTGGAGGAAAGCACAATGCATGCCCGCATTCGAGACGAGGACTGACTCCCCTGGGGAGACTTCAAAAGTACCCCAAGATCCATGTCAGCACTGGAGAGGAATCCTCAGGTTCCGGCCCCGACTCCACACAAGGTCTTAGGCCCCGGCATCTACGGGAGAGGAATCCCGAGAGGCCCCCGAGGAACTCGCATGGGGACTGGCCTTTCCTGAGGCCACCAGAGCGGGTCCCTGAGGTCCCCGTCGTAAGTCGAGAGCACCTGCCGAAACTCGAGAAAATCCAGTAGGTTTTGCCCTCCAGGCGAGATGAGGCCCATTTCCGCTGAGGCTTCTCGAGGCTAATCACGTCTAACCACTGGAACTTCCAAAGGGTCCTTCACACCCTTGCTGCAACTCAAGTAGTTCCCCAACATACCCGTCTCCACTCGAGAGGAAGCACGTGGGTCCCGCACACATCCAGGGGAGCCCCGTTTCCGCCTCCTAGCTCGAGATGAGGGATCCTTTCCCTGTTTCGTAGGGAAAGAATTCCCGGCGTTCCCGTCGCATCTCAAGAGGAGGCGCTCTCCACAGGAAAGGCGAGAGGAACTCCAGGGTCGTGCCACCATTCCAAGAGTCCCCCAGATGTGTCAGTCCATTCCAGAGGAACCTGTTTTCACTGCACTGCCTTGACGTTCAAGCCGAGGATCGACTCCCACCACGTGTCCACGTGGGACAGCCTCGGGGAAAGCCTCGTGGGAAAGACTCGAGGGAAAACCAAACATCCTTTGATCCACGCGGCGGACTGCGTTACACTGCTGCTACCGCTCTGGAGGAAAGCGCAAGTGCATGCCCGCATTCGAAACGAGGACTGACTCCCCTGGGGAGACTCCAGAAGTACCCCAAGATCCATGTCAGCACTGGAGAGGAATCCTCAGGTTCCGGCCCCGACTCCACACAAGGTCTTAGGCCCCGGTATCGACGGGAGAGGAATCCCGAGAGGCCCCCGAGGAACTCGCATGGGGACTGGCCTTTCCTGAGGCCACCAGAGCGGGTCCCTGAGGTCCCCATCGTAAGTCGAGAGCACCTGCCGCAACTCGAGAAAATCCAGGAGGTTTTGCCCTCCAGGCGAGATGAGGCCCATTTCCGCTGAGGCTTCTCCAGGCCAATCACATCTAACAACTGGAACTTCCAAAGGGTCCTTCACACCCTTGCTGCAACTAAAGAAGTTCCCCTACATACCCGTCTCCACTCGAGAGGAAGCACGTGGTGTCCCGCACACATCCAGGGGAGCCCCGTTTCCGCCTCCTAGCTCGAGATGAGGGATCCTTTCCCTGTTTGGTAGGGAAAGAATTCCCGGCGTTCCCGTCGCATCTCAAGAGGAGGCGCTCTCCACAGGAAAGGCGAGAGGAACTCCAGGGTCGTGCCACCATTCCAAGAGTCCCCCAGATGTGTCAGTCCATTCCAGAGGAACCTGTTTTCCCTGCACTGCCTTGACGTTCAAGCCGAGGATCGACTCCCACCACGTGTGCACGTGGGACAGCCCTGTGGGAAAGCCTCGTGGGAAAGCCTCGTGGGAAAGACTCGAGGGAAAACCATATATCCTTTGATCCACGCGGCGGAATGCGTGACACTGCTGCTACCGCTCTGGAGGAAAGCGCAAGTGCATGCCCGCATTCGAGACGAGGACTGACTCCCCTGGGGAGACTCCAGAAGTACCCCAGGATCCATGCCAGCACTGGAGAGGAATCCTCAGGTTCCGGCCCCGACTCCACACAAGGACTTAGGCCCCGGCATCGACGGGAGAGGAACCCCGAGAGGCCCCCGAGGAACTCGCATGGGGACTGGCCTTTCCTGAGTCCATCAGAACGGGTCCCTGAGGTCCCCGTCGAAAGTCGAGAGCACCTGCCGCAACTCGAGAAAATCCAGGAGGTTTTGCCCTCCAGGCGAGATGAGGCCCATTTCCGCTGAGGCTTCTCGAGGCTAATCACGTCTAACCACTGGAACTTCCAAAGGGTCCTTCACACCATTGCTGCAACTCAAGAAGTTCCCCGACATACCCGTCTCCACTCGAGAGGAAGCACGTGGTGTCCCGCACACATACAGGGGAGCCCCGTTTCTCCCTCCTAGCTCGAGATGAGGGATCCTTTCCCTGTTTCGTAGGGAAAGAATTCCCGGCGTTCCCGTCGCATCTCAAGAGGAGGCGCTCTCCACAGGAAAGGCGAGAGGAACTCCAGGGTCGTGCCACCATTCCAAGAGTCCCCCAGATGTGTCAGTCCATTCCAGAGGAACCTGTTTTCACTGCACTGCCTTGACGTTCAAGCCGAGGATCGACTCCCACCACGTGTCCACGTGGGACAGCCTCGGGGAAAGCCTCGTGGGAAAGACTCGAGGGAAAACCAAACATCCTTTGATCCACGCGGCGGACTGCGTGACACTGCTGCTACCGCTCTGGAGGAAAGCGCAAGTGCATGCCCGCATTCGAAACGAGGACTGACTCCCCTGGGGAGACTCCAGAAGTACCCCAAGATCCATGTCAGCACTGGAGAGGAATCCTCAGGTTCCGGCCCCGACTCCACACAAGGTCTTAGGCCCCGGTATAGACGGGAGAGGAATCCCGAGAGGCCCCCGAGGAACTCGCATGGGGACTGGCCTTTCCTGAGGCCACCAGAGCGGGTTCCTGAGGTCCCCGTCGTAAGTCGAGAGCACCTGCCGCAACTCGAGAAAATCCAGGAGGTTTTGCCCTCCAGGCGAGATGAGGCCCATTTCCGCTGAGGATTCTCGAGGCTAATCACGTCTAACCACTGGAACTTCCAAAGGGTCCTTCACACCCTTGCTGCAACTCAAGAAGTTCCCCAACATACCCGTCTCCACTCGAGAGGAAGCACGTGGGTCCCGCACACATCCAGGGGAGCCCCGTTTCCGCCTCCTAGCTCGAGATGAGGGATCCTTTCCCTGTTTCGTAGGGAAAGAATTCCCAGCGTTCCCGTCCCATCTCAAGAGGAGGCGCTCTCCACAGGAAAGGCGAGAGGAACTCCAGGGTCGTGCCACCATTCCAAGAGTCCCCCAGATGTGTCAGTCCATTCCAGAGGAACCTGTTTTCCCTGCACTGCCTTGACATTCAAGCCGAGGATCGACTCCCACCACGTGTGCACGTGGGACAGCCTTGTGGGAAAGCCTCGTGGGAAAGCCTCGTGGGAAAGACTCGAGGGAAAACCATAGATCCTTTGATCCACGCGTGGAATGCGTGACACTGCTGCTACCGCTCTGGAGGAAAGTGCAATGCATGCCCGCATTCGAGACGAGGACTGACTCCCCTGGGGAGACTCCAGAAGTACCCCAAGATCCATGTCAGCACTGGAGAGGAATCCTCAGGTTCCGGCCCCGACTACACACAAGGTCTTAGGCCCCGGCATCGACGGGAGAGGAATCCCGAGAGGCCCCCGAGGAACTCGCATGGGGACTGGCCTTTCCTGAGGCCACCAGAGCGGGTTCCTGAGGTCCCCGTCGTAAGTCGAGAGCACCTGCCGCAACTCGAGAAAATCCAGGAGGTTTTGCCCTCCAGACGAGACGAGGCCCATTTCCGCTGAGGCTTCTCGAGGCCAATCACATCTAACCACTGGAACTGCCAAAGGGTCCTTCACACCATGGCTGCAACTCAAGAAGTTCCCCGACATACCCGTCTGCACTCGAGAGGAAGCACGTGGTGTCCCGCACACATCCAGGGGAGCCCCGTTTCCGCCTCCTAGCTCGAGATGAGGGATCCTTTCCCTGTTTCGTAGGGAAAGAATTCCCGGCGTTCCCGTCGCATCTCAAGAGGAGGCGCTCTCCACAGGAAAGGCGAGAGGAACTCCAGGGTCGTGCCACCATTCCAAGAGTCCCCCAAATGTGTCAGTCCATTCCAGAGGAACCTGTTTTCCCTGCACTGCCTTGACGTTCAAGCAGAGGATCGACTCCCACCACGTGTGCACGTGGGAAAGCCCTGTGGGAAAGCCTCGTGGGAAAGCCTCGTGGGAAAGACTCGAGGGAAAACCATAGATCCTTTAATCCACGCGGCGGACTGCGTGACACTGCTGCTACCGCTCTGGAGGAAAGCGCAATGCATGCCCGCATTCGAGACGAGGACTGACTCCCTGGGGAGACTCCAGAAGTACCCCAAGATCCATATCAGCACTGGAGAGGAATCCTCAGGTTCCGGCCCCGACTCCACACAAGGTCTTAGGCCCCGGCATCGACGGGAGAGGAATCCCGAGAGGCCCCCGAGGAACTCGCATGGGGACTGGCCTTTCCTGAGGCCACCAGAGCGGTTCCCCGAGGTCCCCGTCGTAAGTCGAGAGCACCTGCCGCAACTCGAGAAAATCCAGGAGGTTTTGCCCTCCAGACGAGACGAGGCCCATTTCCGCTGAGGCTTCTCGAGGCCAATCACATCTAACCACTGGAACTGCCAAAGGGTCCTTCACACCATGGCTGCAACTCAAGAAGTTCCCCGACATACCCGTCTGCACTCGAGAGGAAGCACGTGGTGTCCCGCACACATCCAGGGGAGCCCCGTTTCCGCCTCCTAACTCGAGATGAGGGATCCTTTCCCTGTTTCGTAGGGAAAGAATTCCCGGCATTCCCGTCGCATCTCAAGAGGAGGCGCTCTCCACAGGAAAGGCGAGAGGAACTCCAGGGTCGTGCCACCATTCCAAGAGTCCCCCAAATGTGTCAGTCCATTCCAGAGGAACCTGTTTTCCCTGCACTGCCTTGACGTTCAAGCAGAGGATCGACTCCCACCACGTGTGCACGTGGGAAAGCCCTGTGGGAAAGCCTCGTGGGAAAGCCTCGTGGGAAAGACTCGAGGGAAAACCATAGATCCTTTGATCCACGCGGAGGACTGCGTGACACTGCTGCTACCGCTCTTGAGGAAAGCGCAATGCATGCCCGCATTCGAGACGAGGACTGACACCCCTGGGGAGACTCCAGACGTACCCCAAGATCCATGTCAGCACTGGAGAGGAATCCTCAGGTTCCGGCCCCGACTCCACACAAGGTCTTAGGCCCCGGCATCGACGGGAGAGGAATCCCGAGAGGCCCCCGAGGAACTCGCATGGGGACTGGCCTTTCCTGAGGCCACCAGAGCGGGTCCCTGAGGTCCCCGTCGTAAGTCAAGAGCACCTGCCGCAACTCGAGAAAATCCAGGAGGTTTTGCCCTTCAGGCGAGATGAGGCCCATTTCCGCTGAGGCTTCTCGAGGCCAATCACATCTAACCACTGGAACTTCCAAAGAGTCCTTCACACCATTGCTGCACCTCAAGAAGTTCCCCGACATACCCGTCTCCACTCGAGAGGAAGCACGTGGGGTCCCGCACACATCCAGGGGAACCCGTTTCCGCCTCCTAGCTCAAGATGAGGGATCCTTTCCCTGTTTCGTAGGGAAAGAATTCCCGGCGTTCCCGTCGCATCTCAAGAGGAGGCGCTCTCCACAGGAAATGCGAGAGGAACTCCAGGGTCGTGACACCATTCCAAGAGTCCCCCAGATGTGTCAGTCCATTCCAGAGGAACCTGTTTTCCCTGCACTGCCTTGACGTTCAAGCCGAGGATCGACTCCCACCACGTGTGCACGTGGGACAGCCCTGTGGGAAAGCCTCGTGGGAAAGCCTCGTGGGAAAGACTCGAGGGAAATCCATAGATCCTTTAAACTAGGCGGCGGACTGCGTGACACTGCTGCTACCGCTCTGGAGGAAAGCGCAATGAATGCCCGCATTCGAGACGAGGACTGACTCCCCTGGGGAGACTCCAGAAGTACCCCAAGATCCATGTCAGCCCTGGAGAGGAATCCTCAGGTTCCGGCCCCGACTCCACACAAGGTCTTAGGCCCCGGCATCGACGGGAGAGGAATCCCGAGAGGCCCCCGAGGAACTCGCATGGGGACTGGCCTTTCCTGAGGCCACCAGAGCGGGTCCCTGAGGTCCCCGTCGTAAGTCGAGAGCACCTGCCGCAACTCGAGAAAATCCAGGAGGTTTTGCCCTCCAGGCGAGATGAGGCCCATTTCCGCTGAGGCTTCTCGAGGCTAATCACGTCTAACAACTGGAACTTCCAAAGGGTCCTTCACACCCTTGCTGCAACTCAAGAAGTTCCCCGACATACCCGTCTCCACTCGAGAGGAAGCACGTGGGTCCCACACACATCCAGGGGAGCCCCGTTTCCGCCTCCTAGCTCGAGATGAGGGATCCTTTCCCTGTTTCGTAGGGAAAGAATTCCCGGCGTTCCCGTCGCATCTCAATAGGAGGCGCTCTCCACAGGAAAGGCGAGAGGAACTCCAGGGTCGTGCCACCATTCCAAGAGTCCCCCAGATGTGTCAGTCCATTCCAGAGGAACCTGTTTTCCCTGCACTGCCTTGACGTTCAAGCCGAGGATCGACTCCCACCACGTGTGCACGTGGGACAGCCCTGTGGGAAAGCCTCGTGGGAAAGCCTCGTGGGAAAGACTCGAGGGAAAAACATAGATCCTTTGATCCACGCGGCGGACTGCGTGACACTGATGCTACCGCTCTGGAGGAAAGCGCAAGTGCATGCCCGCATTCGAGACGAGGACTGACTCCCCTGGGGAGACTCCAGAAGTACCCCAAGATCCATGTCAGCACTGGAGAGAAATCCTCAGGTTCCGGCCCCGACTCCACACAAGGTCTTAGGCCCCGGCATCGACGGGAGAGGAATCCCGAGACGCCCCCGAGGAACTCGCATGGGGACTGGCCTTTCCTGAGGCCACCAGAGCGGTTCCCTGAGGTCCCCGTCGTAAGTCGAGAGCACCTGCCGCAACTCCAGAAAATCCAGGAGGTTTTGCCCTCCAGGCGAGATGAGGCCCATTTCCGCTGAGGCTTCTCGAGGCCAATCATGTCTAACCACTGGAACTTCCAAAGGGTCCTTCACACCCTTGCTGCAACTCAAGAAGTTACCCGACATACCCGTCTGCACTCGAGAGGAAGCACGTGGTGTCCCGCACACATCCAGGGGAGCCCCGCTTCCGCCTCCTAGCTCGAGATGAGGGATCCTTTCCCTGTTTCGTAGGGAAAGAATTCCCGCCGTTCCCGTCGCATCTCAAGAGGAGGCGCTCTCCACAGGAAAGGCGAGAGGAACTCCAGGGTCATGCCACCATTCCAAGAGTCCCCCAGATGTGTCAGTCCATTCCAGAGGAACCTGTTTTCCCTGCACTGCCTTGACGTTCAAGCCGAGGATCGACTCCCACCACGTGTGCACGTGGGACAGCCCTGTGGGAAAGCCTCGTGGGAAAGCCTCGTGGGAAAGACTCGAGGGAAAACCATAGATCTTTTGATCCACGCGGCGGACTGCGTGCCACTGCTGCTACCTCTCTGGAGGAAAGCGCAAGTGCATGCCCGCATTCGAGACGAGGACTGACTCCCCTGGGGAGACTCCAGAAGTACCCCAAGATTCATGTCAGCACTGGAGAGGAATCCTCAGGTTCCGGCCCCGACTCCACACAAGGCCTTAGGCCCCGGCATCGACGGGAGAGGAATCCCCAGAGGCCCCCGAGGAACTCGCATGGGGACTGGCCTTTCCTGAGGCCACCAGAGCGGGTCCCTGAGGTCCCCGTCGTAAGTCGAGAGCACCTGCCGCAACTCGAGAAAATCCAGGAGGTTTTGCCCTCCAGGCGAGATGAGGCCCATTTCCGCTGAGGCTTCTCGAGGCTAATCACGTCTAACCACTGGAACTTCCAAAGGGTCCTTCACACCCTTGCTGCAACTCAAGAAGTTCCCCGACATACCCGTCTCCACTCGAGAGGAAGCACGTGGGGTCCCGCACACATCCAGGGGAGCCCCGTTTCCGCCTCCTAGCTCGAGATGAGGGATCCTTTCCCTGTTTCGTAGGGAAAGAATTCCCGGCGTTCCCGTCGCATCTCAAGAGGAGGCGCTCTCCACAGGAAAGGCGAGAGGAACTCCAGGGTCGTGCCACCATTCCAAGAGTCCCCCCGATGTGTCAGTCCATTCCAGACGAACCTGTTTTCCCTGCACTGCCTTGACGTTCAAGCAGAGGATCGACTCCCACCACGTGTGCACGTGGGAAAGCCCTGTGGGAAAGCCTCGTGGGAAAGCCTCGTGGGAAAGACTCGAGGGAAAAACATAGATCCTTTGATCCACGCGGCGGACTGCGTGACCCTGATGCTACCGCTCTGGAGGAAAGCGCAAGTGCATGCCCGCATTCGAGACGAGGACTGACTCCCCTGGGGAGACTCCAGAAGTACCCCAAGATCCATGTCAGCACTGGAGAGAAATCCTCAGGTTCCGGCACCGACTCCACACAAGGTCTTAGGCCCCGGCATCGACGGGAGAGGAATCCCGAGACGCCCCCGAGGAACTCGCATGGGGACTGGCCTTTCCTGAGGCCACCAGAGCGGTTCCCTGAGGTCCCCGTCGTCAGTCGAGAGCACCTGCCGCACCTCGAGAAAATCCAGGAGGTTTTGCCCTCCAGGCGAGATGAGGCCCATTTCCGCTGAGGCTTCTCGAGGCCAATCACGTCTAACCACTGGAACTTCCAAAGGGTCCTTCACACCCTTGCTGCAACTCAAGAAGTTCCCCGACATACCCGTCTCCACTCGAAAGGAAGCACGTGGGTCCCGCACACATCCAGGGGAGCCCCGTTTCCGCCTCCTAGCTCGAGATGAGGGATCCTTTCCCTGTTTCGTAGGGAAAGAATTCCCGGCGTTCCCGTCACATCTCAAGAGGAGGCGCTCTCCACAGGAAAGGCGAGAGGAACTCCAGGGTCGTGCCACCATTCCAAGAGTCCCCCAGATGTGTCAGTCCATTCCAGAGGAACCTGCTTTCCCTGCTCTGCCTTGACGTTCAAGCCGAGGATCGACTCCCACCACGTGTGCACGTGGGACAGCCCTGTGGAAAAGCCTCGTGGGAAAGCCTCGTGGGAAAGACTCGAGGGAAAAACATAGATCCTTTGATCCACGCGGCGGAATGCGTGACACTGATGCTACCGCTCTGGAGGAAAGCGCAAGTGCATGCCCGCATTCGAGACGAGGACTGACTCCCCTGGGGAGACTCCAGAAGTACCCCAAGATCCATGTCAGCACTGGAGAGAAATCCTCAGGTTCCGGCCCCGACTCCACACAAGGTCTTAGGCCCCGGCATCGACGGGAGAGGAATCCCGAGAGGCCCCCGAGGAACTCGCATGGGGACTGGCCTTTCCTGAGGCCACCAGAGCGGTTCCCTGAGGTCACCGTCGTAAGTCGAGAGCACCTGCCGCAACTCGAGAAAATCCAGGAGGTTTTGCCCTCCAGGCGAGATGAGGCCCATTTCCGCTGAGGCTTCTCGGGGCCAATCACGTCTAACCACTGGAACTTCCTAAGGGTCCTTCACACCCTTGCTGCAACTCAAGAAGTTCCCCGACATACCCGTCTGCACTCGAGAGGAAGCACGTGGTGTCCCGCACACATCCAGGGGAGCCCCGCTTCCGCCTCCTAGCTCGAGATGAGGGATCCTTTCCCTGTTTCGTAGGGAAAGAATTCCCGGCGTTCCCGTCGCATCTCAAGAGGAGGCGCTCTCCACAGGAAAGGCGAGAGGAACTACAGGGTCGTGCCACCATTCCAAGAGTCCCCCAGATGTGTCAGTCCATTCCAGAGGAACCTGTTTTCCCTGCACTGCCTTGACGTTCAAGCCGAGGATCGACTCCCACCACGTGTGCACGTGGGACAGCCCTGTGGGAAAGCCTCGTGGGAAAGCCTCGTGGGAAAGACTCGAGGGAAAACCATAGATCCTTTGATCCACGCGGCGGACTGAGTGACACTGCTGCTACCGCTCTGGAGGAAAGCGCAAGTGCATGCATGCATTCGAGACGAGGACTGACTCCCCTGGGGAGACTCCAGAAGTACCCCAAGATCCATGTCAGCACTGGAGAGGAATCCTCAGGTTCCGGCCCTGACTCCACACAAGGTCTTAGGCCCCGGCATCGACGGGAGAGGAATCCCGAGAGGCCCCCGAGGAACTCGCATGGGGACTGGCCTTTCCTGAGGCCACCAGAGCGGTTCCCTGAGGTCACCGTCGTAAGTCGAGAGCACCTGCCGCAACTCGAGAAAATCCAGGAGGTTTTGCCCTCCAGGCGAGATGAGGCCCATTTCCGCTGAGGCTTCTCGAGGCCAATCACATCTAACCACTGGAACTTCCAAAGGGTCCTTCACACCCTTGCTACAACTCAAGAAGTTCCCCGACATACCAGTCTCCACTCGAGAGGAAGCACGTGCGGTCCCGCACACATCCAGGGGAGCCCCGTTTCCGCCTCCTAGCTCGAGATGAGGGATCCTTTCCCTGTTTCGTAGGGAAAGAATTCCCGGCGTTCCCGTCGCATCTCAAGAGGAGGCGCTCTCCACAGGAAAGGCGAGAGGAACTCCAGGGTCGAGACAGCATTCCAAGAGTCCCCCAGATGTGTCAGTCCATTCCAGAGGAACCTGTTTTCCCTGCACTGCCTTGACGTTCAAGCCAAGGATCGACTCCCACCCGTGTGCACGTGGGACAGCCCTGTGGGAAAGCCTCGTGGGAAAGACTCGAGGGAAAACCATAGATCCTTTGATCCACGCGGCGGACTGCGTGACACTGCTGCTACCGCTCTGGAGGAAAGCGCAAGTGCATGCCCGCATTCGAGACGAGGACTGACTCCCCTGGGGAGACTCCAGAAGTACCCCAAGATCCATGTCAGCACTGGAGAGGAATCCTCAGGTTCCGGCCCCGACTCCACACAAGGTCTTAGGCCCGGGCATCAACGGGAGAGGAATCCCGAGAGGCCCCCGAGGAACTCGCATGGGGAATGGCCTTTCCTGAGGCCACCAGAGCGGGTCCCTGAGGTCCCCGTCGTAAGTCGAGAGCACCTGCCGCAACTCGAGAAAATCCAGGAGGTTTTGCCCTCCAGGCGAGATGAGGCCCATTTCCGCTGAGGCTTCTCGAGGCCAATCACATCTAACCACTGGAACTTCCAAAGGGTCCTTCACACCCTTGCTGCAACTCAGGAAGTTCCCCGACATACCCGTCTCCACTCGAGAGGAAGCACGTGGTGTCCCGCACACATCCAGGGGAGCCCCGTTTCCGCCTCCTAGCTCGAGATGAGGGATCCTTTCCCTGTTTCGTAGGGAAAGAATTCCCGGCGTTCCCGTCGCATCTCAAGAGGAGGCGCTCTCCACAGGAAAGGCGAGAGGAACTCCAGGGTCGTGCCACCATTCCAAGAGTCCCCCAGATGTGTCAGTCCATTCCAGACGAACATGTTTTCCCTGCACTGCCTTGACGTTCAAGCCGAGGATCGACTCCCACCACGTGTGCACGTGGGACAGCCCTGTGGGAAAGCCTCGTGGGAAAGCCTCGTGGGAAAGACTCGAGGGAAAACCATAGATCTTTTGATCCACGCGGCGGACTGCGTGCCACTGCTGCTACCTCTCTGGAGGAAAGCGCAAGTGCATGCCCGCATTCGAGACGAGGACTGACTCCCCTGGGGAGACTCCAGAAGTACCCCAAGATCCATGTCAGCACTGGAGAGGAATCCTCAGGTTCCGGCCCCGACTCCACACAAGGCCTTAGGCCCAGGCATCGACGGTAGAGGAATCCCGAGAGGCTCCCGAGGAACTCGCATGGGGACTGGCCTTTCCTGAGGCCACCAGAGCGGGTCCCTGAGGTCCCCGTCGTAAGTCGAGAGCACTTGCCGCAACTCGAGAAAATCCAGGAGGTTTTGCCCTCCAGGCGATATGAGGCCCATTTCCGCTGAGGCTTCTCGAGGCTAATCACGTCTAACCACTGGAACTTCCAAAGGGTCCTTCACACCCTTGCTGCAACTCAAGAAGTTCCCCGACATACCCGTCTCCACTCGAGAGGAAGCACGTGGGGTCCCGCACACATCCAGGGGAGCCCCGTTTCCGCCTCCTAGCTCGAGATGAGGGATCCTTTCCCTGTTTCGTAGGGAAAGAATTCCCGGCGTTCCCGTCGCATCTCAAGAGGAGGCGCTCTCCACAGGAAAGTCGAGAGGAACTCCAGGATCGTGCCACCATTCCAAGAGTCCCCCAGATGTGTCAGTCCATTCCAGAGGAACCTGTTTTCCCTGCACTGCCTTGACGTTCAAGCCGAGGATCGACTCCCACCACGTGTGCACGTGGGACTGCCCTGTGGGAAAGCCTCGTGGGAAAGCCTCGTGGGAAAGTCTCGAGGGAAAACCATAGATCCTTTGATCCACGCGGCAGACAGCGTGACACTGCTGCTACCGCTCTGGAGGAAAGCGCAAGTGCATGCCCGCATTCGAGACGAGGACTGACTCCCCTGGGGAGACTCCAGAAGTACCCCAAGATCCATGTCAGCACTGGAGAGGAATCCTCAGGTTCCGGCCCCAACTCCACACAAGGTCTTAGGCCCCGGCATCGAAGGGAGAGGAATCCCGAGAGGCCCCCGAGGAACTCGCATGGGGACTGGCCTTTCCTGAGGCCACCAGAGCGGGTCCCTGAGGTCCCCGTCGTAAGTCGAGATCACCTGCCGCAACTCGAGAAAATCCAGGAGGTTTTGCCCTCCAGGCGAGATGAGGCTAATTTCCGCTGATGCTTCTCGAGGCTAATCATGTCTAAACACTGGAACTTCCAAAGGGTCCTTCACACCCTTGCTGCAACTCAATAAGTTCCCCGACATACCTGTCTCCACTCGAGAGGAAGCACGTGGTGTCCCGCACACATCCAGGGGAGCCCCGTTTCCACCTCCTAGCTCGAGATGAGGGATTCTTTACCTGTTTCGTAGGGAAAGAATCCCCGGCGTTCCCGTCGCATCTCAAGAGGAGGCGCTCTCCACAGGAAAGGCGAGAGGAACTCCAGGGTCGTGCCACCATTCCAAGAGTCCCCCAGATGTGTCCGTCCATTCCAGAGGAACCTGTTTTCCCTGCACTGCCTTGACGTTCAAGCCGAGGATCGACTCCCACCACGTGTGCACGTGGGACAGCCCTGTGGGAAAGCCTCGTGGTAAAGCCTCGTGGGAAAGACTCGAGGGAAAACCATAGATCCTTTGATCCACGCGGCGGACTGCGTGACACTGCTGCTACCGCTCTGGAGGAAAGCGCAAGTGCATGCCCGCATTCGAGACGAGGACTGACTCCCCTGGGGAGACTCCAGAAGTACCCCAAGATCCATGTCAGCACTGGAGAGGAATCCTCAGGTTCCGGCCCCGACTCCACACAAGGTCTTAGGCCCCGGATTCGACGGGAGAGGAATCCCGAGAGGCCCCCGAGGAACTCGCATGGGGACTGGCCTTTCCTGAGGCCACCAGAGCGGGTCCCTGAGGTCCCCGTCGTAAGTCGAGAGCACCTGCCGCAATTCGAGAAAATCCAGGAGGTTTTGCCCTCCAGGCGAGATGAGGCCCATTTCCGCTGAGGCTTCTCGAGGCCAATCACATCTAACCACTGGAACTTCCAAAGGGTCCTTCACACCCTTGCTGCAACTCAAGAAGATCCCCGACATACCCGACTGCACTCGAGAGGAAGCACATGGTGTCCCGCACACATCCAGGGGAGCCCCGTTTCCACCTCCTAGCTCGAGATGAGGGATCCTTTCCCTGTTTCGTAGGGAAAGAATTCCCGGCGTTCCCGTCGCATCTCAAGAGGAGGCGCTCTCCACAGGAAAGGCGAGAGGAACTCCAGGGTCATGCCACCATTCCAAGAGTCCCCCAGATGTGTCAGTCCATTCCAGAGGAACCTGTTTTCCCTGCACTGCCTTGACGTTCAAGCCGAGGATCGACTCCCACCACGTGTGCACGTGGGACAGCCCTGTGGGAAAACCTCGTGGGAAAGCCTCGTGGGAAAGACTCGAGGGAAAACCATAGATCCTTTGATCCACGCGGCGGACTGAGTGACACTGCTGCTACCGCTCTGGAGGAAAGCGCAAGTGCATGCATGCATTCGAGACGAGGACTGACTCCCCTGGGGAGACTCCAGAAGTACCCCAAGATCCATGGCAGCACTGGAGAGGAATCCTCAGGTTCCGGCCCTGACTCCACACAAGGTCTTAGGCCCCGGCATCGACGGGAGAGGAATCCCGAGAGGCCCCCGAGGAACTCGCATGGGGACTGGCCTTTCCTGAGGCCACCAGACCGGTTCCCTGAGGTCCCCGTCGTAAGTCGAGAGCACCTGCCGCAACTCGAGAAAATCCAGGAGGTTTTGCCCTCCAGGCGAGATGAGGCCCATTTCCGCTGAGGCTTCTCGAGGCCAATCACATCTAACCACTGGAACTTCCAAAGGGTCCTTCACACCCTTGCTGCAACTCAAGAAGTTCCCCGACATACCCGTCTCCACTCGAGAGGAAGCACGTGGTGTCCCGCACACATCCAGGGGAGCCCCGTTTCCGCCTCCTAGCTCGAGATGAGGGATCCTTTACCTGTTTCGTATGGAAAGAATTCCCGGCGTTCCCGTCGCATCTCAAGAGGAGGCGCTCTCCACAGGAAAGGCGAGATGAACTCCAGGGTCGTGCCACCATTCCAAGAGTCCCCCAGATGTGTCAGTCCATTCCAGAGGAACCTGTTTTCCCTGCACTGCCTTGACGTTCAAGCCGAGGATCGACTCCCACCACGTGTGCACGTGGGACAGCCCTGTGGGAAAGCCTCGTGGGAAAGCCTCGTGGGAAAGACTCGAGGGAAAACCATAGATCCTTTGATCCACGCGGCGGACTGCGTGACACTGCTGCTACCGCTCTGGAGGAAAGCGCAAGTGCATGCCCGCATTCGAGACGAGGACTGACTCCCTTGGGGAGACTCCAGAAGTACCCCAAGATCCACGTCAGCACTGGAGAGGAATCCTCAGGTTCCGGCCCCGACTCCACACAAAGTCTTAGGCCCCGGCATCGACGGGAGAGGGATCCCGAGAGGCCCCCGAGGAACTCGCAAGGGGACTGGCTTTTCCTGAGGCCACCAGAGCGGGTCCCTGAGGTCCCCGTCGTAAGTCGAGAGCACCTGCCGCAACTCGAGAAAATCCAGGAGCTTTTACCCTCCAGGCGAGATGAGGCTCATTTCCGCTGAGGCTTCTCGAGGCTAATCACGTCTAAACCTTGGAACTTCCAAAGGGTCCTTCACACCCTTGCTGCAACTCAAGAAGTTCCCCGACATACCCGTCTGCACTCGAGAGGAAGCACTTAGGGTCCCGCACACATCCAGGGGAGCCCCGTTTCCGCCTCCTAGCTCGAGATGAGGGATCCTTTCCATGTTTCGTAGGGAAAAAATTCCCGGCGTTCCCGTCGCATCTCAAGAGGAGGCGCTCTCCACAGGAAAGGCGAGAGGAACTCCAGGGTCGTGCCACCATTCCAAGAGTCCCCCAGATGTATCAGTCCATTCCAGAGGAACCTGTTTTCCCTGCACTGCCTTGACGTTCAAGCCGAGGATCGACTCCCACCACGTGTGCACGTGGGACAGCCCTGTGGGAAAGCCTCGTGGGAAAGCCTCGTCGGAAAGACTCGAGGGAAAACCTTAGATCCTTTGATCCACGCGGCGGACTGCGTGACACTGCTGCTACCGCTCTGGAGGAAAGCGCAAGTGCATGCCCGCATTCGAGACGAGGACTGACTCCCCTGGGGAGACTCCAGAAGTACCCCAAGATCCATGGCAGCACTGGAGAGGAATCCTCAGGTTCCGGCCCCGACTCCACACAAGGTCTTAGGCCCCGGCATCGACGGGAGAAGAATCCCGAGAGGCCCCCGAGGAACTCGCATGGGGACTGGCCTTTCCTGAGGCCACCAGAGCGGGTCCCTGAGGTCCCCGTCGTAAGTCGAGAGCACCTGCCGCAACTCGAGTAAATCCAGGAGGTTTTGCCCTCCAGGCGAGATGAGGCCCATTTCCGCTGAGGCTTCTCGAGGCCAATCACGTCTAACCACTGGAACTTCCAAAGGGTCCTTCACACCCTTGCTGCAACTCAAGAAGTTCCCCGACATACCCGTCTCCACTCGAGAGGAAGCACGTGGTGTCCCGCACACATCCAGGGGAGCCCCGTTTCCGCCTCCTATCTCGAGATGAGGGATCCTTTCCCTGTTTCGTAGGGAAAGAATTCCCGGCGTTCCCGTCGCATCCCAAGAGGAGGCGCTCTCCACAGGAAAGGCGAGAGGAACTCCAGGGTCATGCCACCATTCCAAGAGTCCCCCAGATGTGTCAGTCCATTCCAGACGAACCTGTTTTCCCTGCACTGCCTTGACGTTCAAGCCGAGGATCGACTCCCACCACGTGTGCACGTGGGACAGCCCTGTGGGAAAGCCTCGTGGGAAAGACTCGAGGGAAAAACATAGATCCTTTGATCCACGCGGCGGACTGCGTGACAATGCTGCTACCGCTCTGGAGGAAAGCGCAAGTGCATGCCTGCATTCGAGACGAGGACTGACTCCCCTGGGGAGACTCCAGAAGTACCCCAAGATCCACGTCAGCACTGGAGAGGAATCCTCAGGTTCCGGCCCTGACGCCACACAAGGTCTTAGGCCCCGGCATCGATGGGAGAGGGATCCCGAGAGGCCCCCGAGGAACTCGCATGGGGAATGGCTTTTCCTGAAGCCACCAGAGCGGGTCCCGGAGGTCCCCGTCGTAAGTCGAGATCACCTGCCGCAACTCGAGAAAATCCAGGAGCTTTTGCCCTCCAGGCGAGATGAGGCTCATTTCCGCTGAGGCTTCTCGAGGCTAATCACGTCTAAACACTGGAACTTCAAAGGGTCCTTCACACCCTTGCTGCAACTCAAGAAGTTCCCCGACATACAGGTCTGCACTCGAGAGGAAGCACGTGGTGTCCCGCACACATCCAGGGGAGCCCCGTTTCCGCCTCCTAGCTCGAGATGAGGGATCCTTTCCCTGTTTCGTAGGGAAAGAATTCCCGGCGTTCCCGTCGCATCTCAAGAGGAGGCGCTCTCCACAGGAAAGGCGAGAGGAACTCCAGGGTCGTGCCACCATTCCAAGAGTCCCCCAGATGTGTCAGTCCATTCCAGAGGAACCTGTTTTCCCTGCACTGCCTTGACGTTCAAGCCGAGGATCGACTCCCACCACGTGTGCACGTGGGACAGCCCTGTGGGAAAGCCTCTTGGGAAAGCCTCGTGGGAAAGACTCGAGGGAAAACCATAGATCCTTTGATCCACGCGGCGGACTGCGTGACACTGCTGCTACCGCTCTGGAGGAAAGCGCAAGTGCATGCCCGCATTCGAGACGAGGACTGACTCCCCTGGAGAGACTCCAGAAGTACCCCAAGATCCATGTCAGCACTGGAGAGGAATCCTCAGGTTCCGGCCCCGACTCCACACAAGGTCTTAGGCCCCGGCATCGACGGGAGAGGAATCCCGAGAAGCCCCCGAGGAACTCGCTTGGGGACTGGCCTTTCCTGAAGCCACCAGAGCGGGTCCCTGAGGTCCCCGTCGTAAGTCGAGAGCACCTGCCGCAACTCGAGTAAATCCAGGAGGTTTTGCCCTCCAGGCGAGATGAGGCCCATTTCCGCTGAGGCTTCTCGAGGCCAATCACATCTAACCACTGGAACTTCCAAAGGGTCCTTCACACCCTTGCTGCAACTCAAGAAGTTCCCCGACATACCCGTCTCCACTCGAGGGGAAGCACGTGGGGTCCCGCACACATCCAGGGGATCCGCGTTTCCGCCTCCTAGCTCGAGATGAGGGATCCTTTCCCTGTTTCATAGGGAAAGAATTCCCGGCGTTTCCGTCGCATCTCAAGAGGAGGCGCTCTCCACAGGAAAGGCGAGAGGAACTCCAGGGTCATGCCACCATTCCAAGAGTCCCCCAGATGTGTCAGTCCATTCCAGAGGAAACTGTTTTCCCTGCACTGCCTTGACGTTCAAGCCGAGGATCGACTCCCACCACGTGTGCACGTGGGACAGCCCTGTGGGAAAGCCTCGTGGGAAAGACTCGAGGGAAAACCATAGATCCTTTGATCCACGCGGCGGACTGCGTGACACTGCTGCTACCGCTCTGGAGGAAAGCGCAAGTGCATGCCCGCATTCGAGACGAGGACTGACTCCCCTTGGGAGACTCCAGAAGTACCCCAAGATCCATGTCAGCACTGGAGAGGAATCCTCAGGTTCCGGCCCCGACTCCACACAAGGTCTTAGGCCCCGGCATCGACGGGAGAGGAATCCCGAGAGGCCCCCGAGGAACTCGCATGGGGACTGGCCTTTCCTGAGGCCACCAGAGCGGGTCCCTGAGGTCCCCGTCGTAAGTCGAGATTACCTGCCGCAACTCGAGAAAATCCAGGAGGTTTTGCCCTCCAGGCGAGATGAGGCCCATTTCCGCTGAGGCTTCTCGAGGCCAATCACATCTAACCACTGGAACTTCCAAAGGGTCCTTCACACCCTTGCTGCAACTCAAGAAGTTCCCCGACATACCCGTCTGCACTCGAGAGGAAGCACGTGGTGTCCCGCACACATCCAGGGGAGCCCCGTTTCCGCCTCCTAGCTCGAGATGAGGGATCCTTTCCCTGTTTCGTAGGGAAAGAATTCCCGGCGTTCCCGTCGCATCTCAAGAGGAGGCGCTCTCCGCAGGAAAGGCGAGAGGAACTCCAGGGTCATGCCACCATTCCAAGAGTCCCCCAGATATGTCAGTCCATTCCAGTGGAACCTGTTTTCCCTGCACTGCCTTGACGTTCAAGCCGAGGATCGACTCCCACCACGTGTGCACGTGGGACAGCCCTGTGGGAAAGCCTCGTGGGAAAGACTCGAGGGAAAAACTTAGATCCTTTGATCCACGCGGCGGACTGCGTGACACTGCTGCTACCGCTCTGGAGGAAAGCGCAAGTGCATGCCCGCATTCTAGACGAGGACTGACTCCCCTGGGGAGACTCCAGAAGTACCCCAAGATCCATGTCAGCACTGGAGAGGAATCCTCAGGTTCCGGCCCCGACTCCACACAAGGTCTTAGGCCCCGGCATCGATGGGAGAGGAATACCGAGACGCCCCCGAGGAACTCGCATGGGGACTGGCCTTTCCTGAGGCCACCAGAGCGGTTCCCTGAGCTCCCCGTCGTAAGTCGAGAGCACCTGCCGCAACTCGAGAAAATCCAGGAGGTTTTGCCCTCCAGGCGAGATGAGGCCCATTTCCGCTGAGGCTTCTCGAGGCCAATCACATCTAACCACTGGAACTTCCAAAGGGTCCTTCACACCATTGCTGCAACTCAAGAAGTTCCCCGACATACCCGTCTCCACTCGAGAGGAAGCACGTGGGGTCCCGCACACATCCAGGGGAGCCCCGTTTCCGCCTCCTAGCTAGATATGAGGGATCCTTTCCCTGTTTCGTAGGGAAAGAATTCCCGGCGTTCCCGTCGCATCTCAAGAGGAGGCGCTCTCCACAGGAAAGGCGAGAGGAACTCCAGGGTCGTGCCACCATTCCAAGAGTCCCCCAGATGTGTCAGTCCATTCCAGAGGAACCTGTTTTCCCTGCACTGCCTTGACGTTCAAGCCGAGGATCGACTTCCACCACGTGTGCACGTGGGACAGCCCTGTTGGAAAGCCTCGTGGGAAACCCTCGTGGGAAAGACTCGAGGGAAAACCATAGATCCTTTGATCCACGCGGCGGACTGCGTGACACTGCTGCTACCGCTCTGGAGGAAAGCGCAAGTGCATGCCCGCATTCGAGACGAGGACTGACTCCCCTGGGGAGACTCCAGAAGTACCCCAAGATCCATGTCAGCACTGGAGAGGAATCCTCAGGTTCCGGCCCCGACTCCACACAAGGTCTTAGGCCCCGGCATCGACGGGAGAGGAATCCCGAGACGCCCCCGAGGAACTCGCATGGGGACTGGCTTTTCCTGAGGCCACCAGAGCGGGTCCCTGAGGTCCCCGTCGTAAGTCGAGAGCACCTGCCGCAACTCGAGAAAATCCAGGAGGTTTTGCCCTCCAGGCGAGATGAGGCCCATTTCCGCTGAGGCTTCTCGAGGCCAATCACGTCTAACCACTGGAACTTCCAAAGGGTCCTTCACACCATTGCTGCAACTCAAGAAGTTCCCCGACATACCCGTCTCCACTCGAGGGGAAGCACGTGGGGTCCCGCACACATCCAGAGGAGCCCGGTTTCCGCCTCCTAGCTCGAGATGAGGGATCCTTTCCCTGTTTCGTAGGAAAGAATTCCCGGCGTTCCCGTCGCATCTCAAGAGGAGGCGCTCTCCACAGGAAAGGCGAGAGGAACTCCAGGGTCGTGCCACCATTCCAAGAGTCCCCCAGATGTGTCAGTCCATTCCAGAGGAACCTGTTTTCCCTGCACTGACTTGACGTTCAAGCCGAGGATCGACTCCCACCACGTGTGCACGTGGGACAGCCCTGTTGGAAAGCCTCGTGGGAAAGCCTCGTGGGAAAGACTCGAGGGAAAACCATAGATCCTTTGATCCACGCGGCGGACTGCGTGACACTGCTGCTACCGCTCTGGAGGAAAGCGCAAGTGCATGCCCGCATTCGAGACGAGGACTGACTCTCCTGGGGAGACTCCAGAAGTACCCCAAGATCCATGTCAGCACTGGAGAGGAATCCTCAGGTTCCGGCCCCGACTCCACACAAGGTCTTGGCCCCGGCATCGACGGGAGAGGAATCCCGAGAGGCCCCCGAGGAACTCGCATGGGGACTGGCCTTTCCTGAGGCCACCAGAGCGGGTCCCTGAGGTCCCCGTCGTAAGTCGAGAGCACCTGCCGCAACTCGAGAAAATCCAGGAGGTTTTGCCCTCCAGGCGAGATGAGGCCCATTTCCGCTGAGGCTTCTCGAGGCCAATCACATCTAACCACTGGAACTTCCAAAGGGTCCTTCACACCCTTGCTGCAACTCAAGAAGTTCCCCGACATACCCGTCTGCACTCGAGAGGAAGCACGTGGTGTCCCGCACACATCCAGGGGAGCCCCGTTTCCGCCTCCTAGCTCGAGATGAGGGATCCTTTCCCTGTTTCGTAGGGAAAGAATTCCCGGCTTTCCCGTCGCATCTCAAGAGGAGGTGCTCTCCACAGGAAAGGCGAGAGGAACTCCAGGGTCATGCCACCATTCCAAGAGTCCCCCAGATGTGTCAGTCCATTCCAGAGGAACCTGTTTTCCCTGCACTGCCTTGACGTTCAAACCGAGGATCGACTCACACCACGTGTGCACGTGGGACAGCCCTGTGGGAAAGCCTCGTGGGAAAGACTCGAGGGAAAACCTTAGATCCTTTGATCCACGCGGCGGACTGCGTGACACTGCTGCTACCGCTCTGGAGGAAAGCGCAAGTGCATGCCCGCATTCGAGACGAGGACTGACTCCCCTGGGGAGACTCCAGAAGTACCCCAAGATCCATGTCAGTACTGGAGAGGAATCCTCAGGTTCCGGCCCCGACTCCACACAAGGTCTTAGGCCCCGGCATCGACGGGAGAGGGATCCTGAGAGGCCCCCGAGGAACTCGCATGGGGACTGGCTTTTCCTGAGGCCAACAGAGCGGGTCCCTGAGGTCCCCGTCGTAAGTCGAGATCACCTGCCGCAACTCGAGAAAATCCAGGAGCTTTTGCCCTCCAGGCGAGATGAGGCTCATTTCCGCTGAGGCTTCTCGAGGCTAATCACGTCTAAACACTGGAACTTCCAAAGGGTCCTTCACACCCTTGCTGCAACTCAAGATGTTCCCCGACATACCCGTCTGCACTCGAGAGGAAGCACGTGGGGTCCCGCACACATCCAGGGGAGCCCCGTTTCCGCCTCCTAGCTCGAGATGAGGGATCCTTTCCCTGTTTCGTAGGGAAAGAATTCCCGGCGTTCCCGTCGCATCTCAAGAGGAGGCGCTCTCCACAGGAAAGGCGAGAGGAACTCCAGGGTCGTGCCACCATTCCAAGAGTCCCCCAGATGTGTCAGTCCATTCCAGAGGAACCTGTTTTCCCTGCACTGCCTTGACGTTGAAGCCGAGGATCGACTCCCACCACGTGTGCACGTGGGACAGCCCTGTGGGAAAGCCTCGTGGGAAAGCCTCGTGGGAAAGACTCGAGGGAAAACCATAGATCCTTTGATCCACGCGGCGGACTGCGTGACACTATTGCTACCGCTCTGGAGGAAAGCGCAAGTGCATGCCCGCATTCGAGACGAGGACTGACTCCCCTGGGGAGACTCCAGAAGTACCCCAAGATCCATGGCAGCACTGGAGAGGAATCCTCAGGTTCCGGCCCCAACTCCACACAAGGTCTTAGGCCCCGGCATCGACGGGAGAGGAATCCCGAGAGGCCCCCGAGGAACTTGCATGGGGACTGGCCTTCCTGAGGCCACCAGAGCGGGTCCCTGAGGTCCCCGTCGTAAGTCGAGAGCACCTGCCGCAACTCGAGTAAATCCAGGAGGTTTTGCCCTCCAGGCGAGATGAGGCCCATTTCCGCTGAGGCTTCTCGAGGCCAATCACGTCTAACCACTGGAACTTCCAAAGGGTCCTTCACACCCTTGCTGCAACTCAAGAAGTTCCCCGACATACCCGTCTCCACTCGAGAGGAAGCACGTGGTGTCCCGCACACATCCATTGGAGCCCCGTTTCCGCCTCCTATCTCGAGATGAGGGATCCTTTCCCTGTTTCGTAGGGAAAGAATTCCCGGCGTTCGCGTCGCATCCCAAGAGGAGGCGCTCTCCACAGGAAAGGCGAGAGGAACTCCAGGGTCATGCCACCATTCCAAGAGTCCCCCAGATGTGTCAGTCCATTCCAGACGAACCTGTTTTCCCTGCATTGCCTTGACGTTCAAGCCGAGGATCGACTCCCACCACGTGTGCACGTGGGACAGCCCTGTGGGAAAGCCTCGTGGGAAAGACTCGAGGGAAACCCATAGATCCTTTGATCCACGCGGCGGACTGCGTGACAATGCTGCTACCGCTCTGGAGGAAAGCGCAAGTGCATGCCTGCATTCGAGACGAGGACTGACTCCCCTGGGGAGACTCCAGAAGTACCCCAAGATCCACGTCAGCACTGGAGAGGAATCCTCAGGTTCCGGCCCTGACGCCACACAAGGTCTTAGGCCCCGGCATCGATGGGAGAGGGATCCCGAGAGGCCCCCGAGGAACTCGCATGGGGACTGGCTTTTCCTGAAGCCACCAGAGCGGGTCCCTGAGGTCCCCGTCGTAAGTCGAGAGCACCTGCCGCAACTCGAGTAAATCCAGGAGGTTTTGCCCTCCAGGCGAGATGAGGCCCATTTCCGCTGAGGCTTCTCGAGGCCAATCACGTCTAACCACTGGAACTTCCAAAGGGTCCTTCACACCCTTGCTGCAACTCAAGAAGTTCCCCGACATACCCGTCTCCACTCGAGAGGAAGCACGTGGGGTCCCGCACACATCCAGGGGAGCCCCGTTTCCGCCTCCTAGCTAGATATGAGGGATCCTTTCCCTGTTTCGTAGGGAAAGAATTCCCGGCGTTCCCGTCGCATCTCAAGAGGAGGCGCTCTCCACAGGAAAGGCGAGAGGAACTCCAGGGTCGTGCCACCATTCCAAGAGTCCCCCAGATGTGTCAGTCCATTCCAGAGGAACCTGTTTTCCCTGCACTGCCTTGACGTTCAAGCCGAGGATCGACTTCCACCACGTGTGCACGTGGGACAGCCCTGTTGGAAAGCCTCGTGGGAAACCCTCGTGGGAAAGACTCGAGGGAAAACCATAGATCCTTTGATCCACGCGGCGGACTGCGTGACACTGCTGCTACCGCTCTGGAGGAAAGCGCAAGTGCATGCCCGCATTCGAGACGAGGACTGACTCCCCTGGGGAGACTCCAGAAGTACCCCAAGATCCATGTCAGCACTGGAGAGGAATCCTCAGGTTCCGGCCCCGACTCCACACAAGGTCTTAGGCCCCGGCATCGACGGGAGAGGAATCCCGAGACGCCCCCGAGGAACTCGCATGGGGACTGGCTTTTCCTGAGGCCACCAGAGCGGGTCCCTGAGGTCCCCGTCGTAAGTCGAGAGCACCTGCCGCAACTCGAGAAAATCCAGGAGGTTTTGCCCTCCAGGCGAGATGAGGCCCATTTCCGCTGAGGCTTCTCGAGGCCAATCACGTCTAACCACTGGAACTTCCAAAGGGTCCTTCACACCATTGCTGCAACTCAAGAAGTTCCCCGACATACCCGTCTCCACTCGAGGGGAAGCACGTGGGGTCCCGCACACATCCAGAGGAGCCCGGTTTCCGCCTCCTAGCTCGAGATGAGGGATCCTTTCCCTGTTTCGTAGGAAAGAATTCCCGGCGTTCCCGTCGCATCTCAAGAGGAGGCGCTCTCCACAGGAAAGGCGAGAGGAACTCCAGGGTCGTGCCACCATTCCAAGAGTCCCCCAGATGTGTCAGTCCATTCCAGAGGAACCTGTTTTCCCTGCACTGACTTGACGTTCAAGCCGAGGATCGACTCCCACCACGTGTGCACGTGGGACAGCCCTGTTGGAAAGCCTCGTGGGAAAGCCTCGTGGGAAAGACTCGAGGGAAAACCATAGATCCTTTGATCCACGCGGCGGACTGCGTGACACTGCTGCTACCGCTCTGGAGGAAAGCGCAAGTGCATGCCCGCATTCGAGACGAGGACTGACTCTCCTGG
Source organism: Ovis canadensis (assembly GCF_042477335.2). Lineage (NCBI taxonomy): Eukaryota > Metazoa > Chordata > Mammalia > Artiodactyla > Bovidae > Ovis > Ovis canadensis. The sequence goes on along the minus strand of NC_091258.1, from coordinate 6,568,392 downwards.
GGAGACTCCAGAAGTACCCCAAGATCCATGTCAGCACTGGAGAGGAATCCTCAGGTTCCGGCCCCGACTCCACACAAGGTCTTGGCCCCGGCATCGACGGGAGAGGAATCCCGAGAGGCCCCCGAGGAACTCGCATGGGGACTGGCCTTTCCTGAGGCCACCAGAGCGGGTCCCTGAGGTCCCCGTCGTAAGTCGAGAGCACCTGCCGCAACTCGAGAAAATCCAGGAGGTTTTGCCCTCCAGGCGAGATGAGGCCCATTTCCGCTGAGGCTTCTCGAGGCCAATCACATCTAACCACTGGAACTTCCAAAGGGTCCTTCACACCCTTGCTGCAACTCAAGAAGTTCCCCGACATACCCGTCTGCACTCGAGAGGAAGCACGTGGTGTCCCGCACACATCCAGGGGAGCCCCGTTTCCGCCTCCTAGCTCGAGATGAGGGATCCTTTCCCTGTTTCGTAGGGAAAGAATTCCCGGCTTTCCCGTCGCATCTCAAGAGGAGGTGCTCTCCACAGGAAAGGCGAGAGGAACTCCAGGGTCATGCCACCATTCCAAGAGTCCCCCAGATGTGTCAGTCCAGTCCAGAGGAACCTGTTTTCCCTGCACTGCCTTGACGTTCAAACCGAGGATCGACTCACACCACGTGTGCACGTGGGACAGCCCTGTGGGAAAGCCTCGTGGGAAAGACTCGAGGGAAAACCTTAGATCCTTTGATCCACGCGGCGGACTGCGTGACACTGCTGCTACCGCTCTGGAGGAAAGCGCAAGTGCATGCCCGCATTCGAGACGAGGACTGACTCCCCTGGGGAGACTCCAGAAGTACCCCAAGATCCATGTCAGTACTGGAGAGGAATCCTCAGGTTCCGGCCCCGACTCCACACAAGGTCTTAGGCCCCGGCATCGACGGGAGAGGGATCCTGAGAGGCCCCCGAGGAACTCGCATGGGGACTGGCTTTTCCTGAGGCCAACAGAGCGGGTCCCTGAGGTCCCCGTCGTAAGTCGAGATCACCTGCCGCAACTCGAGAAAATCCAGGAGCTTTTGCCCTCCAGGCGAGATGAGGCTCATTTCCGCTGAGGCTTCTCGAGGCTAATCACGTCTAAACACTGGAACTTCCAAAGGGTCCTTCACACCCTTGCTGCAACTCAAGATGGTCCCCGACATACCCGTCTGCACTCGAGAGGAAGCACGTGGGGTCCCGCACACATCCAGGGGAGCCCCGTTTCCGCCTCCTAGCTCGAGATGAGGGATCCTTTCCCTGTTTCGTAGGGAAAGAATTCCCGGCGTTCCCGTCGCATCTCAAGAGGAGGCGCTCTCCACAGGAAAGGCGAGAGGAACTCCAGGGTCGTGCCACCATTCCAAGAGTCCCCCAGATGTGTCAGTCCATTCCAGAGGAACCTGTTTTCCCTGCACTGCCTTGACGTTCAAGCCGAGGATCGACTCCCACCACGTGTGCACGTGGGACAGCCCTGTGGGAAAGCCTCGTGGGAAAGCCTCGTGGGAAAGACTCGAGGGAAAACCATAGATCCTTTGATCCACGCGGCGGACTGCGTGACACTATTGCTACCGCTCTGGAGGAAAGCGCAAGTGCATGCCCGCATTCGAGACGAGGACTGACTCCCCTGGGGAGACTCCAGAAGTACCCCAAGATCCATGTCAGCACTGGAGAGGAATCCTCAGGTTCCGGCCCCGACTCCACAAAAGGTCTTAGGCCCCGGCATCGATGGGAGAGGAATACCGAGACGCCCCCGAGGAACTCGCATGGGGACTGGCCTTTCCTGAGGCCACCAGAGCGGTTCCCTGAGGTCCCCGTCGTAAGTCGAGAGCACCTGCCGCAACTCGAGAAAATCCAGGAGGTTTTGCCCTCCAGGCGAGATGAGTCCCATTTCCGCTGAGGCTTCTCGAGGCCAATCACATCTAACCACTGGAACTTCCAAAGGGTCCTTCACACCCTTGCTGCAACTCAAGAATTCCCCGACATACCCGTCTCAACTCGAGGGGAAGCACGTGGGGTCTCGCACACATCCAGGGGAGCCCGGTTTCCGCCTCCTAGCTCGAGATGAGGGATCCTTTCCCTGTTTCGTAGGGAAAGAATTCCCGGCGTTCCCGTCGCATCTCAAGAGGAGGCGCTCTCCACAGGAAAGGCGAGAGGAACTCCAGCGTCGTGCCACCATTCCAAGAGTCCCCCAGATGTGTCAGTCCATTCCAGAGGAACCTGTTTTCCCTGCACTGCCTTGACGTTCAAGCCGAGGATCGACTCCCACCCCGTGTGCACGTGGGACAGCCCTGTGGGAAAGCCTCGTGGGAAAGCCTCGTGGGAAAGACTCGAGGGAAACCATAGATCCTTTGTTCCACGCGGCGGACTGCGTGACACTATTGCTACCGCTCTGGAGGAAAGCGCAAGTGCATGCCCGCATTCGAGACGAGGACTGACTCCCCTGGGGAGACTCCAGAAGTACCCCAAGATCCATGTCAGCACTGGAGAGGAATCCTCAGGTTCCGGCCCCGACTCCACAGAAGGTCTTAGGCCCCGGCATCGATGGGAGAGGAATACCGAGACGCCCCCGAGGAACTCGCATGGGGACTGGCCTTTCCTGAGGCCACCAGAGCGGTTCCCTGAGGTCCCCGTCGTAAGTCGAGAGCACCTGCCGCAACTCGAGAAAATCCAGGAGGTTTTGCCCTCCAGGCGAGATGAGGCCCATTTCCGCTGAGGCTTCTCGAGGCAAATCACGTCTAACCACTGGAACTTCCAAAGGGTCCTTCACACCCTTGCTGCAACTCAAGAAGTTCCCCGACATACCCGTCTCCACTCGATAGGAAGCTCGTGGTGTCCCGCACACATCCAGGGGAGCCCCGTTTCCGCCTCCTAGCTCGAGATGAGGGATCCTTTCCCTGTTTCGTAGGGAAAGAATTCCCGTCGTTCCCGTCGCATCTCAAGAGGAGGCGCTCTCCACAGGAAAGGCGAGAGGAACTCCAGGGTCATGCCACCATGCCAAGAGTCCCCCAGATGTGTCAGTCCATTCCAGAGGAACCTGTTTTCCCTGCACTGCCTTGACGTTCAAGCCGAGGATCGACTCCCACCACGTGTGCACGTGGGACAGCCCTGTGGGAAAGCCTCGTGGGAAAGACTCGAGGGAAAACCTTAGATCCTTTGATCCACGCGGCGGACTGCGTGACACTGCTGCTACCGCTCTGGAGGAAAGCGCAAGTGTATGCCCGCATTCGAGACGAGGACTGACTCCCCTGGGGAGACTCCAGAAGTACCCCAAGATCCATGTCAGCACTGGAGAGGAATCCTCAGATTCCGGCCCCGACTCCACACAAGGTCTTAGGCCCCGGCATCGACGGGAGAGGGATCCCGAGAGGCCCCCGAGGAACTCGCATGGGGACTGGCTTTTCCTGAGGCCACCAGAACGGGTCCCTGAGGTCCCCGTCGTAAGTCGAGATCACCTGCCGCAACTCGAGAAAATCCAGGAGCTTTTGCCCTCCAGGCGAGATGAGGCTCATTTCCGCTGAGGCTTCTCGAGGCTAATCACGTCTAAACACTGGAACTTCCAAAGGGTCCTTCACACCCTTGCTGCAACTCAAGAAGTTCCCCGACATACCCGTCTGCACTCGAGAGGAAGCACGTGGGGTCCCGCACACATCCAGGGGAGCCCCGTTTCCGCCTCCTAGCTCGAGATGAGGGATCCTTTCCCTGTTTCGTAGGGAAAGAATTCCCGGCGTTCCCGTCGCATCTCAAGAGGAGGCGCTCTCCACAGGAAAGGCGAGAGGAACTCCAGGGTCGTGCCACCATTCCAAGAGTCCCCCAGATGTGTCAGTCCATTCCAGAGGAACCTGTTTTCCCTGCACTGCCTTGACGTTCAAGCCGAGGATCGACTCCCACCACGTGTGCACGTGGGACAGCCCTGTGGGAAAGCCTCGTGGGAAAGCCTAGTGGGAAAGAATCGAGGGAAAACCATAGATCCTTTGATCCACGCGGCGGACTGCGTGACACTGCTGCTACCGCTCTGGAGGAAAGCGCAAGTGCATGCCCGCATTCGAGACGAGGACTGACTCCCCTGGGGTGACTCCAGAAGTACCCCAAGATCCATGTCAGCACTGGAGAGGAATCCTCAGGTTCCGGCCCCGACTCCACACAAGGTCTTAGGCCCCGGCATCGACGGGAGAGGAATCCCGAGACGCCCCCGAGGAACTCGCATGGGGACTGGCCTTTCCTGAGGCCACCAGAGCGGGTCCCTGAGGTCCCCGTCGTAAGTCGAGAGCACCTGCCGCAACTCGAGAAAATCCAGGAGGTTTTGCCCTCCAGGCGAGATGAGGCCCATTTCCGCTGAGGCATCTCGAGGCCAATCATATCTAACCACTGGAACTTCCAAAGGGTCCTTCACACCATTGCTGCAACTCAAGAAGTTCCCCGACATACCCGTCTCCACTCGAGAGGAAGAACGTGGGGTCCCGCACACATCCAGGGGAGCCCCGTTTCCGCCTCCTAACTCGAGATGAGGGATCCTTTCCCTGTTTCGTAGGGAAAGAATTCCCGGCATTCCCATCGCATCTCAAGAGGAGGCGCTCTTCACAGGAAAGGCGAGAGGAACTCCAGGGTCGTAACACCATTCCAAGAGTCCCCCAGATGTGTCAGTCCATTCCAGAGGAACCTGTTTTCCCTGCACTGCCTTGACGTTCAAGCCGAGGATCGACTCCCACCCCGTGTGCACGTGGGACAGCCCTGTGGGAAAGCCTCGTGGGAAAGCCTCGTGGGAAAGACTCGAGGGAAAACCATAGATCCTTTGATCCACGCGGCGGACTGCGTGACACTATTGCTACCGCTCTGGAGGAAAGCGCAAGTGCATGCCCGCATTCGAGACGAGGACTGACTCCCCTGGGGAGACTCCAGAAGTACCCCAAGATCCATGTCAGCACTGGAGAGGAATCCTCAGGTTCCGGCCCCGACTCCACAAAAGGTCTTAGGCCCCGGCATCGATGGGAGAGGAATACCGAGACGCCCCCGAGGAACTCGCATGGGGACTGGCCTTTCCTGAGGCCACCAGAGCGGTTCCCTGAGGTTCCCGTCGTAAGTCGAGAGCACCTGCCGCAACTCGAGAAAATCCAGGAGGTTTTGCCCTCCAGGCGAGATGAGTCCCATTTCCGCTGAGGCTTCTCGAGGCCAATCACATCTAACCACTGGAACTTCCAAAGGGTCCTTCACACCCTTGCTGCAACTCAAGAATTCCCCGACATACCCGTCTCAACTGGAGGGGAAGCACGTGGGGTCCCGCACACATCCAGGGGAGCCCGGTTTCCGCCTCCTAGCTCGAGATGAGGGATCCTTTCCCTGTTTCGTAGGGAAAGAATTCCCGGCGTTCCCGTCGCATCTCAAGAGGAGGCGCTCTCCAGAGGAAAGGCGAGAGGAACTCCAGCGTCGTGCCACCATTCCAAGAGTCCCCCAGATGTGTCAGTCCATTCCAGAGGAACCTGTTTTCCCTGCACTGCCTTGACGTTCAAGCCGAGGATCGACTCCCACCCCGTGTGCACGTGGGACAGCCCTGTGGGAAAGCCTCGTGGGAAAGACTCGTGGGAAAGACTCGAGGGAAACCATAGATCCTTTGTTCCACGCGGCGGACTGCGTGACACTATTGCTACCGCTCTGGAGGAAAGCGCAAGTGCATGCCCGCATTCGAGACGAGGACTGACTCCCCTGGGGAGACTCCAGAAGTACCCCAAGATCCATGTCAGCACTGGAGAGGAATCCTCAGGTTCCGGCCCCGACTCCACAGAAGGTCTTAGGCCCCGGCATCGATGGGAGAGGAATACCGAGACGCCCCCGAGGAACTCGCATGGGGACTGGCCTTTCCTGAGGCCACCAGAGCGGTTCCCTGAGGTCCCCGTCGTAAGTCGAGAGCACCTGCCGCAACTCGAGAAAATCCAGGAGGTTTTGCCCTCCAGGCGAGATGAGGCCCATTTCCGCTGAGGCTTCTCGAGGCAAATCACGTCTAACCACTGGAACTTCCAAAGGGTCCTTCACACCCTTGCTGCAACTCAAGAAGTTCCCCGACATACCCGTCTCCACTCGAGAGGAAGCTCGTGGTGTCCCGCACACATCCAGGGGAGCCCCGTTTCCGCCTCCTAGCTCGAGATGAGGGATCCTTTCCCTGTTTCGTAGGGAAAGAATTCCCGTCGTTCCCGTCGCATCTCAAGAGGAGGCGCTCTCCACAGGAAAGGCGAGAGGAACTCCAGGGTCATGCCACCATGCCAAGAGTCCCCCAGATGTGTCAGTCCATTCCAGAGGAACCTGTTTTCCCTGCACTGCCTTGACGTTCAAGCCGAGGATCGACTCCCACCACGTGTGCACGTGGGACAGCCCTGTGGGAAAGCCTCGTGGGAAAGCCTCGAGGGAAAACCTTAGATCCTTTGATCCACGCGGCGGACTGCGTGACACTGCTGCTACCGCTCTGGAGGAAAGCGCAAGTGCATGCCCGCATTCGAGACGAGGACTGACTCCCCTGGGGAGACTCCAGAAGTACCCCAAGATCCATGTCAGCACTGGAGAGGAATCCTCAGGTTCCGGCCCCGACTCCACACAAGGTCTTAGGCCCCGGCATCGACGGGAGAGGGATCCCGAGAGGCCCCCGAGGAACTCGCATGGGGACTGGCTTTTCCTGAGGCCACCAGAACTTGTCCCTGAGGTCCCCGTCGTAAGTCGAGATCACCTGCCGCAACTCGAGAAAATCCAGGAGCTTTTGCCCTCCAGGCGAGATGAGGCTCATTTCCGCTGAGGCTTCTCGAGGCTAATCACGTCTAAACACTGGAACTTCCAAAGGGTCCTTCACACCCTTGCTGCAACTCAAGAAGTTCCCCGACATACCCGTCTGCACTCGAGAGGAGGCACGTGGGGTCCTGCACACATCCAGGGGAGCCCCGATTCCGCCTCCTAGCTCGAGATGAGGGATCCTTTCCCTGTTTCGTAGGGAAAGAATTCCCGGCGTTTCCGTCGCATCTCAAGAGGAGGCGCTCTCCACAGGAAAGGCGAGAGGAACTCCAGGGTCGTGCCACCATTCCAAGAGTCCCCCAGGTGTGTCAGTCCATTCCAGAGGAACCTGTTTTCCCTGCACTGCCTTGACGTTCAAGCCGAGGATCGACTCCCACCACGTGTGCACGTGGGACAGCCCTGTGGGAAAGCCTCGTGGGAAAGCCTCGTGGGAAAGAATCGAGGGAAAACCATAGATCCTTTGATCCACGCGGCGGACTGCGTGACACTGATGCTACCGCTCTGGAGGAAAGCGCAAGTGCATGCCCGCATTCGAGACGAGGACTGACTCCCCTGGGGAGACTCCAGAAGTACCCCAAGATCCATGTCAGCACTGGAGAGGAATCCTCAGGTTCCGGCCCCGACTCCACACAAGGTCTTAGGCCCCGGCATCGACGGGAGAGGAATCCAGAGACGCCCACGAGGAACTCGCATGGGGACTGGCCTTTCCTGAGGCCACCAGAGCGGTTCCCTGACGTCCCCGTCGTAAGTCGAGAGCACCTGCCGCAACTCGAGATAATCCAGGAGGTTTTGCCCTCCAGGCGAGATGAGGCCCATTTCCGCTGAGGCTTCTCGAGGCCAATCACATCTAACCACTGGAACTTCCAAAGGGTCCTTCACACCGTTGCTGCAACTCAAGAAGTTCCCCGACATACCCGTCTCCACTCGAGAGGAAGCACGTGGGGTCCCGCACACATCCAGGGGAGCCCCGTTTCCGCCTCCTAGCTCGAGATGAGGGATCCTTTCCCTGTTTCGTAGGGAAAGAATTCCCGGCGTTCCCGTCGCATCTCAAGAGGAGGCGCTCTCCACAGGAAAGGCGAAAGGAACTCCAGGGTCGTGCCACCATTCCAAGAGTCCCCCAGATGTGTCAGTCCATTCCAGAGGAACCTGTTTTCCCTGCACTGCCTTGACGTTCAAGCCGAGGATCGATTCCCACCACGTGTGCACGTGGGACAGCCCTGTGGGAAAGCCTCGTGGGAAAGCCTCGTGGGAAAGACTCGAGGGAAAACCATAGATCCTTTGATCCACGCGGAGGACTGCATGACACTGCTGCTACCGCTCTGGAGGAAAGCGCAAGTGCATGCCCGCATTCGAGACGAGGACTGACTCCCCTGGGGAGACTCCAGAAGTACCCCAAGATCCATGTGAGCACTGGAGAGGAATCCTCAGGTTCCGGCCCCGAATCCACACAAGGTCTTAGGCCCCGGCATCGACGGGAGAGGAATCCCGAGAAGCCCCCGAGGAACTCGCATGGGGACTGGCCTTTCCTGAGGCCACCAGAGCGGGTCCCTGAGGTCCCCGTCGTAAGTCGAGAGCACCTGCCGCAACTCGAGAAAATCCACGAGGTTTTGCCCTCCAGGCGAGATGAGGCCCATTTCCGCTGAGGCTTCTCGAGGCCAATCACGTCTAACCACTGGAACTTCCAAAGGGTCCTTCACACCATTGCTGCAACTCAAGAAGTTCCCCGACATACCCGTCTCCACTCGAGAGGAAGCACGTGGGGTCCCGCACACATCCAGGGGAGCCCCGTTTCCGCCTCCTTGCTCGAGATGAGGGATCCTTTCCCTGTTTCGTAGGGAAAGAATTCCCGGCGTTCCCGTCGCATCTCAAGACGAGGCGCTCTCCACAGGAAAGGCGAGAGGAACTCCAGGGTCGTGACACCATTCCAAGAGTCCCCCAGATGTGTCAGTCCATTCCAGAGGAACCTGTTTTCCCTGCACTGCCTTGACGTTCAAGCCGAGGATCGACTCCCACCACGTGTGCACGTGGGACAGCCCTGTGGGAAAGCCTCGTGGGAAAGACTCGAGGGAAAACCTTAGATCCTTTGATCCACGCGGCGGACTGCGTGACACTGCTGCTACCGCTCTGGAGGAAAGCGCAAGTGTATGCCCGCATTCGAGACGAGGACTGACTCCCCTGGGGAGACTCCAGAAGTACCCCAAGATCCATGTCAGCACTGGAGAGGAATCCTCAGGTTCCGGCCCCGACTCCACACAAGGTCTTAGGCCCCGGCATCGACGGGAGAGGGATCCCGAGAGGCCCCCGAGGAACTCGCATGGGGACTGGCTTTTCCTGAGGCCACCAGAACGGGTCCCTGAGGTCCCCGTCGTAAGTCGAGATCACCTGCCGCAACTCGAGAAAATCCAGGAGCTTTTGCCCTCCAGGCGAGATGAGGCTCATTTCCGCTGAGGCTTCTCGAGGCTAATCACGTCTAAACACTGGAACTTCCAAAGGGTCCTTCACACCCTTGCTGCAACTCAAGAAGTTCCCCGACATACCCGTCTGCACTCGAGAGGAAGCACGTGGGGTCCCGCACACATCCAGGGGAGCCCCGTTTCCGCCTCCTAGCTCGAGATGAGGGATCCTTTACCTGTTTCGTAGGGAAAGAATTCCCGGCGTTCCCGTCGCATCTCAAGAGGAGGCGCTCTCCACAGGAAAGGCGAGAGGAACTCCAGGGTCGTGCCACCATTCCAAGAGTCCCCCAGATGTGTCAGTCCATTCCAGAGGAACCTGTTTTCCCTGCACTGCCTTGACGTTCAAGCCGAGGATCGACTCCCACCACGTGTGCACGTGGGACAGCCCTGTGGGAAAGCCTCGTGGGAAAGCCTCGTGGGAAAGAATCGAGGGAAAACCATAGATCCTTTGATCCACGCGGCGGACTGCGTGACACTGCTGCTACCGCTCTGGAGGAAAGCGCAAGTGCATGCCCGCATTCGAGACGAGGACTGACTCCCCTGGGGTGACTCCAGAAGTACCCCAAGATCCATGTCAGCACTGGAGAGGAATCCTCAGGTTCCGGCCCCGACTCCACACAAGGTCTTAGGCCCCGGCATCGACGGGAGAGGAATCCCGAGACGCCCCCGAGGAACTCGCATGGGGACTGGCCTTTCCTGAGGCCACCAGAGCGGTTCCCTGAGGTCCCCGTCGTAAGTCGAGAGCACCTGCCGCAACTCGAGAAAATCCAGGAGGTTTTGCCCTCCAGGCGAGATGAGGCCCATTTCCGCTGAGGCTTCTCGAGGCCAATCACGTCTAACCACTGGAACTTCCAAAGGGTCCTTCACACCCTTGCTGCAACTCAAGAAGTTCCCCGACATACCCGTCTCCACTCGAGAGGAAGCTCGTGGTGTCCCGCACACATCCAGGGGAGCCCCGTTTCCGCCTCCTAGCTCGAGATGAGGGATCCTTTCCCTGTTTCGTAGGGAAAGAATTCCCGTCGTTCCCGTCGCATCTCAAGACGAGGCGCTCTCCACAGGAAAGGCGAGAGGAACTCCAGGGTCGTGCCACCATGCCAAGAGTCCCCCAGATGTGTCAGTCCATTCCAGACGAACCTGTTTTCCCTGCACTGCCTTGACGTTCAAGCCGAGGATCGACTCCCACCACGTGTGCACGTGGGACAGCCCTGTGGGAAAGCCTCGTGGGAAAGACTCGAGGGAAAACCTTAGATCCTTTGATCCACGCGGCGGACTGGGTGACACTGCTGCTTCCGCTCTGGAGGAAAGCGCAAGTGCATGCCCGCATTCGAGACGAGGACTGACTCCCCTGGGGAGACTCCAGAAGTACCCCAAGATCCATGTCAGCACTGGAGAGGAATCCTCAGGTTCCGGCCCCGACTCCACACAAGGTCTTAGGCCCCGGCATCGACGGGAGAGGGATCCCGAGAGGCCCCCGAGGAACTCGCATGGGGACTGGCTTTTCCTGAGGCCACCAGAACTTGTCCCTGAGGTCCCCGTCGTAAGTCGAGATCACCTGCCGCAACTCGAGAAAATCCAGGAGCTTTTGCCCTCCAGGCGAGATGAGGCTCATTTCCGCTGAGGCTTCTCGAGGCTAATCACGTCTAAACACTGGAACTTCCAAAGGGTCCTTCACACCCTTGCTGCAACTCAAGAAGTTCCCCGACATACCCGTCTCCACTCGAGAGGAAGCACGTGGGGTCCCGCACACATCCAGGGGAGCCCCGTTTCCGCCTCCTAGCTCGAGATGAGGGATCCTTTCCCTGTTTCGTAGGGAAAGAATTCCCGGCGTTCCCGTCGCATCTCAAGAGGAGGCGCTCTCCACAGGAAAGGCGAGAGGAACTCCAGGGTCGTGCCACCATTCCAAGAGTCCCCCAGATGTGTCAGTCCATTCCAGAGGAACCTGTTTTCCCTGCACTGCCTTGACGTTCAAGCCGAGGATCGACTCCCACCACGTGTGCACGTGGGACAGCCCTGTGGGAAAGCCTCGTGGGAATGCCTCGTGGGAAAGAATCGAGGGAAAACCATAGATCCTTTGATCCACTCGGCGGACTGCGTGACACTGCTGCTACCGCTCTGGAGGAAAGCGCAAGTGCATGCCCGCATTCGAGACGAGGACTGACTCCCCTGGGGTGACTCCAGAAGTACCCCAAGATCCATGTCAGCACTGGAGAGGAATCCTCAGGTTCCGGCCCCGACTCCACACAAGGTCTTAGGCCCCGGCATCGACGGGAGAGGAATCCCGAGACGCCCCCGAGGAACTCGCATGGGGACTGGCCTTTCCTGAGGCCACCAGAGCGGTTCCCTGAGGTCTCCGTCGTAAGTCGAGAGCACCTGCCACAACTCGAGAAAATCCAGGAGGTTTTGCCCTCCAGGCGAGATGAGGCCCATTTCCGCTGAGGCATCTCGAGGCCAATCACATCTAACCACTGGAACTTCCAAAGGGTCCTTCACACCATTGCTGCAACTCAAGAAGTTCCCCGACATACCCGTCTCCACTCGAGAGGAAGCACGTGGGGTCCCGCACACATCCAGGGGAGCCCCGTTACCGCCTCCTAACTCGAGATGAGGGATCCTTTCCCTGTTTCGTAGGGAAAGAATTCCCGGCATTCCCATCGCATCTCAAGAGGAGGCGCTCTCCACAGGAAAGGCGAGAGGAACTCCAGGGTCGTGACACCATTCCAAGAGTCCCCCAGATGTGTCAGTCCATTCCAGAGGAACCTGTTTTGCCTGCACTGCCTTGACGTTCAAGCCGAGGATCGACTCCCACCCCGTGTGCACGTGGGACAGCCCTGTGGGAAAGCCTCGTGGGAAAGCCTCGTGGGAAAGACTCGAGGGAAAACCATAGATCCTTTGATCCACGTGGCGGACTGCGTGACACTGCTGCTACCGCTCTGGAGGAAAGCGCAAGTGCATGCCCGCATTCGAGACGAGGACTGACTCCCCTGGGGAGACTCCAGAAGTACCCCAAGATCCATGTGAGCACTGGAGAGGAATCCTCTGGTTCCGGCCCCGACTCCACATAAGGTCTTAGGCCCCGGCATCGACGGGAGAGGAATCCCGAGACGCCCCCGAGGAACTCGCATGGGGACTGGCCTTTCCTGAGGCCACCAGAGCGGGTCCCTGAGGTCCCCGTCGTAAGTCGAGAGCACCTGCCGCAACTCGAGAAAATCCACGAGGTTTTGCCCTCCAGGCGAGATGAGGCCCATTTCCGCTGAGGCTTCTCGAGGCCAATCACGTCTAACCACTGGAACTTCCAAAGGGTCCTTCACACCATTGCTGCAACTCAAGAAGTTCCCCGACATACCCGTCTCCACTCGAGAGGAAGCACGTGGGGTCCCGCACACATCCAGGGGAGCCCCGTTTCCGCCTCCTAGCTCGAGATGAGGGATCCTTTCCCTGTTTCGTAGGGAAAGAATTCCCGGCGTTCCCGTCGCATCTCAAGACGAGGCGCTCTCCACAGGAAATGCGAGAGGAACTGCATGGTCGTGACACCATTCCAAGAGTCCCCCAGATGTGTCAGTCCATTCCAGAGGAACCTGTTTTCCCTGCACTGCCTTTACGTTCAAGCCGAGGATCGACTTCCACCACGTGTGCACGTGGGACAGCCCTGTGAGAAAGCCTCGTGGGAAAGCCTCGTGGGAAAGACTCGAGGGAAAAACATAGATCCTTTGATCCACGCGGCAGACTGCGTGACACTGCTGCTACCGCTCTGGAGGAAAGCGCAAGTGCATGCCCGCATTCGAGACGAGGACTGACTCCCCTGGGGAGACTCCAGAAGTACCCTAAGATCCATGTCAGCACTGGAGAGGAATCCTCAGTTTCCGGCCCCGACTCCACAAAAGGTCATAGGCCCCGGCAAAGAAGGGAGAGGAATCCGGAGAGGCCCCCGAGGAACTCGCATGGGGACTGGCCTTTCCTGAGGCCACCAGAGCGGGTCCCTGAGGTCCCCGTCGTAAGTCGAGAGCACCTGACGCAACTCGAGAAAATCCAGGAGGTTTTGCCCTCCTGGCGAGATGAGGCCCATTTCCGCTGAGGCTTCTCGAGGCCAATCACGTCTAACCACTGGAACTTCCAAAGGGTCCTTCACACCCTTGCTGCAACTCAAGAAGTTCCCCGACATACCCGTCTCCACTCGAGAGGAAGCACGTGGTGTCCCGCACACATCCAGGGGAGCCCCGTTTCCGCCTCCTAGCTCGAGATGAGGGATCCTTTCCCTGTTTCGTAGGGAAAGAATTCCCGGCGTTCCCGTCGCATCTCAAGAGGAGGCGCTCTCCACAGGAAAGGCGAGAGGAACTCCAGGGTCGTGCCACCATTCCAAGAGTCCCCCAGATGTGTCAGTCCATTCCAGAGGAACCTGTTTTCCCTGCACTGCCTTGACGTTCAAGCCGAGGATCGACTCCCACCACGTGTGCACATGAGACAGCCCTGTGGGAAAGCCTCGTGGGAAAGCCTCCTGGGAAAGACTCGAGGGAAAACCATAGATCCTTTGATCCACGCGGCGGACTGCGTGACACTGCTGCTACCGCTCTGGAGGAAAGCGCAAGTGCATGCCCTCATTCGAGACTAGGACTGACTCCCCTGGGGAGACTCCAGAAGTACCCCAAGATCCATGTCAGCACTGGAGAGGAATCCTCAGGTTCCGGCCCCGACTCCACACAAGGACTTAGGCCCCGGCATCGACGGGAGAGGAATCCCCAGAGGAACTCGCATGGGGACTGGCCTTTCCTGAGGACACCAGAGCGGGTCCCTGAGGTCCTCGTCGTAAGTCGAGAGCACCTGCCGCAACTCGAGAAAATCCAGGCGGTTTTGCCCTCCAGGCGAGATGAGGCCCATTTCCGCTGAGGCTTCTCGAGGCCAATCACATCTAACCACTGGAACTTCCAAAGGGTCCTTCACACCCTTGCTGCAACTCAAGAAGATCCCCGACATACCCGTCTCCACTCGAGAGGAAGCACGTGGGGTCCCGCACACATCCAGGGGAGCCCCGTTTGCGCCTCCTAGGTCGAGATGAGGGATCCTTTCCCTGTTTCGTAGGGAAAGAATTCCCGGCGTTCCCGTCGCATCTCAAGAGGAGGCGCTCTCCACAGGAAAGGCAAGAGGAACTCCAGGGTCTTGCCACCATTCCAAGAGTCCCCCAGATGTGTCAGTCCATTCCAGAGGAACCTGTTTTCCCTGCACTGCATTGAAGTTCAAGCCGAGGATCGACTCCCACCACGGGTGCATGTGGGACAGCCCTGTGGGAAAACCTCGTGGGAAAGCCTCGTGCGAAAGACTCGAGGGAAAACCATAGATCCTTTGATCCACGCGGCAGACTGCGTGACACTGCTGCTACCGCTGTCGAGGAAAGCGCAAGTGCATGCCCGCATTCGAGACGAGGACTGACTCCCCTGGGGAGTCTCCAGAAGTACCCCAAGATCCATGTCAGCACTGGAGAGGAATCCTCAGGTTCCGGCCCCGACTCCACACAAGGTCTTAGGCACCGGCATCGACGGGAGAGGAATCCCGAGACGCCCCCGAGGAATTCGCATGGGGACTGGCCCTTCCTGAGGCCACCAGAGCGGGTCCCTGAGGTCCCCGTCGTAAGTCGAGAGCATCTGCCGCAACTCGAGAAAATCCAGGAGGTTTTGCCCTCCAGGCGAGATGAGGCCCATTTCCGCTGAGGCTTCTCGAGGCCAATCACGTCTAACCACTGGAACTTCCAAAGGGTCCTTCACACCCTTGCTGCAACTCAAGAAGTTCCCCGACATACCCGTCTCCACTCGAGAGGAAGCACGTGGGGTCCCGCCCACATCCAGGGGAGCTCCGTTTCCGCCTCCTAGCTCGAGATGAGGGATCCTTTCCCTGTTTCGTAGGGAAAGAATTCCCGGCGTTCCCGTCGCATCTCAAGACGAGGCGCTCTCCACAGGAAAGGAGAGAGGAACTCCAGGGTCGAGACACCATTCCAAGAGTCCCCCAGATGTGTCAGTCCATTCCAGAGGAACCTGTTTTCCCTGCACTACCTTGACGTTCAAGCCGAGGATCGACTCCCACCACGTGTGCACGTGGGACAGCCTGTGGGAAAGCCTCGTGGGAAAGCCTCGTGGAAAAGACTCCAGGGAAAACCATACATCCTTTGATCCACGCGGCGGACTGCGTGACACTGCTGCTACCGCTCTGGAGGAAAGCACAATGCATGCCCGCATTCGAGACGAGGACTGACTCCCCTGGGGAGACTCCAGAAGTACCCCAAGATCCATGTCAGCACTGGAGAGGAATCCTCAGGTTCCGGCCCCGACTCCACACAAGGTCTTAGGCCCCGGCATCGACGGGAGAGGAATCCCGAGACGCCCCCGAGGAACTCGCATGGGGACTGGCCTTTCCTGAGGCCACCAGAGCGGGTCCCTGAGGTCCCCGTCGTAAGTCGAGAGCACCTGCCGCAACTCGAGAAAATCCAGGAGGTTTTGGCCTCCAGGCGAGATGAGGCCCATTTCCGCTGAGGCTTCTCGAGGCCAATCACGTCTAACCACTGGAACTTCCAAAGGGTCCTTCACACCATTGCTGCAACTCAAGAAGTTCCCCGACATACCCGTCTCCACTCGAGAGGAAGCACGTGGTGTCCCGCACACTTCCAGGGGAGCCCCGTTTCCGCCTCCTAGCTCGAGATGAGGGATCCTTTCCCTGTTTCATAGGGAAAGAATTGCCGGCGTTCACGTCGCATCTCAAGAGGAGGCGCTCTCCACAGGAAATGCGAGAGGAACTGCATGGTCGTGACACCATTCCAAGAGTCCCCCAGATGTGTCAGTCCATTCCAGAGGAACCTTTTTTCCCTGCACTGCCTTGACGTTCAAGCCGAGGATCGACTCCCACCACGTGTGAACGTGGGACAGCCCTGTGAGAAAGCCTCGTGGGAAAGCCTCGTGGGAAAGACTCGAGGGAAAAACATAGATCCTTTGATCCACGCGGCGGACTGCGTGACACTGCTGCTACCGCTCTGGAGGAAAGCGCAATGCATGCCCGCATTCGAGAAGAGGACTGACTCCCCTGGGGAGACTCCAGAAGTACCCCAGATCCATGTCAGCACTGGAGAGGAATCCTCAGGTTCCGGCCCCGACTCCACACAAGGTCTTAGGCCCCGGCATCGACGGGAGAGGAATCCAGAGACGCCCCCGAGGAACTCGCATGGGGACTGGCCTTTCCTGAGGCCACCAGAGCGGTTCCCTGACGTCCCCGTCGTAAGTCGAGAGCACCTGCCGCAACTCGAGATAATCCAGGAGGTTTTGCCCTCCAGGCGAGATGAGGCCCATTTCCGCTGAGGCTTCTCGAGGCCAATCACATCTAACCACTGGAACTTCCAAAGGGTCCTTCACACCCTTGCTGCAACTCAAGAAGTTCCCCGACATACCCGTCTCCACTCGAGAGGAAGCACGTGGTGTCCCGCACACATCCAGGGGAGCCCCGTTTCCGCCTCCTAGCTCGAGATGAGGGATCCTTTCCCTGTTTCGTAGGGAAAGAATTCCCGGCGTTCCCGTCGCATCTCAAGAGGAGGCGCTCTCCACAGGAAAGGCGAGAGGAACTCCAGGGTCGTGCCACCATTCCAAGAGTCCCCCAGATGTGTCAGTCCATTCCAGAGGAACCTGTTTTCCCTGCACTGCCTTGACGTTCAAGCCGAGGATCGACTCCCACCACGTGTGCACATGGGACAGCCCTGTGGGAAAGCCTCGTGGGAAAGCCTCCTGGGAAAGACTCGAGGGAAAACCATAGATCCTTTGATCCACGCGGCGGACTGCGTGACACTGCTGCTACCGCTCTGGAGGAAAGCGCAAGTGCATGCCCTCATTCGAGACTAGGACTGACTCCCCTGGGGAGACTCCAGAAGTACCCCAAGATCCATGTCAGCACTGGAGAGGAATCCTCAGTTTCCGGCCCCGACTCCACACAAGGACTTAGGCCCCGGCATCGACGGGAGAGGAATCCCCAGAGGCCCCCGAGGAACTCGCATGGGGACTGGCCTTTCCTGAGGCCACCAGAGCGGGTCCCTGAGGTCCCCGTCGTAAGTCGAGAGCACCTGCCGCAACTCGAGAAAATCCACGAGGTTTTGCCCTCCAGGCGAGATGAGGCCCATTTCCGCTGAGGCTTCTCGAGGCTAATCACGTCTAACCACTGGAACTTCCAAAGGGTCATTCACACCCTTGCTGCAACTCAAGAACTTCCCCGACATACCCGTCTCCACTCGAGAGGAAGCACGTGGGGTCCCGCACACATCCAGGGGAGCCCCGTTTCCGCCTCCTAGCTCGAGATGAGGGATCCTTTCCCTGTTTCGTAGGGAAAGAATTCCCGGCGTTCCCGTCGCATCTCAAGAGGAGGCGCTCTCCACAGTAAAGGCGAGAGGAACTGAAGGGTCGTTCCATCATTCCAAGAATCTCCCAGATGTGTCAGTCCATTCCAGAGGAACCTGTTTTCCCTGCACTGCCTTGACGTTCAAGCCAAGGATCGACTCCCACCACGTGTGCACGTGGGACAGCCCTGTGGGAAAGCCTCGTGGGAAAGCCTCGTGGGAAAGACTCGAGGGAAAACCATGGATCCTTTGATCCATGCGGCGGACTGTGTGACACTGCTGCTATCGCTCTGGAGGAAAGCGCAAGTGCATGCCCGCATTTGAGACGAGGACTGACTCCCCTGGGGAGACTCCAGAAGTACCCCAAGATCCATGTCAGCACTGGAGAGGAATCCTCAGGTTCCGGCCCCGACTCCACACAAGGTCTTAGGCCCCGGCATCGACGGGAGAGGAATCCCGAGACGCCCCCGAGGAACTCGCATGGGGACTGGCTTTTCTGGAGGCCACCAGAGCGGTTCCCTGAGGTCCCCGTCGTAAGTCGAGAGCACCTGCCGCAACTCGAGAAAATCCAGGAGGTTTTGCCCTCCAGGCGAGATGAGGCCCATTTCCGCTGAGGCTTCTCAAGGCCAATCACATCTAACCACTGGAACTTCCAAAGGGTCCTTCACACCCTTGCTGCAACTCAAGAAGTTCCCCGACATACCCGTCTCCACTCGAGAGGAAGCACGTGGTGTCCCGCACACATCCAGGGGAGCCCCGTTTCCGCCTCCTAGCTCGAGATGAGGGATCCTTTCCCTGTTTCGTAGGGAAAGAATTCCCGGCGTTCCCGTCGCATCTCAAGAGGAGGCGCTCTCCACAGGAAAGGCGAGAGGAACTCCAGGGTCGTGACACCATTCCAAGAGTCCCCCAGATGTGTCAGTCCATTCCAGAGGAACCTGTTTTCCCTGCACTGCCTTGACGTTCAAGCCGAGGATCGACTCCCACCACGTGTGCACGTGGGACAGCCCTGTGGGAAAGCCTCGTGGGAAAGCCTCGTGGGAAAGACTCGAGGGAAAACCATAGATCCTTTGATCCACGCGGGGACTGCGTGACACTGCTGCTACCGCTCTGGAGGAAAGCGCAAGTGCATGCCCGCATTCGAGACGAGGACTGACTCCCCTGGGGAGACTCCAGAAGTACCCCAAGATCCAGGTCAGCACTGGAGAGGAATCCTCAGGTTCCGGCCCCGACTCCACACAAGGTCTTAGGCCCCGGCATCGACGGGAGAGGAATCCCGAGCCGCCCCCGAGGAACTCGCATGGGGACTGGGTTTCCTGAGGCCACCAGAGGGGTCCCTGAGGTCCTCGTCGTAAGTCGAGAGCACCTGTCGCAACTCGAGAAAATCCAGGAGGTTTCGCCCTCCAAGCGAGATGAGGCCCATTTCCGCTGAGGCTTCTCGAGGCCAATCACGTCTAACCACTGGAACTTCCAAAGGGTCCTTCACACCCTTGCTGCAACTCAAGAAGTTCCCCGACATACCCGTCTCCAATCGAGAGGAAGCATGTGGTGTCCCGCACACCTCCAGGGGAGCCCCGTTTCCGCCTCCTAGCTCGAGATGAGGGATCCTTTCCCTGTTTCGTAGGGAAGGAATTCCCGGCGTTCCCGTCGCATCTCAAGAGGAGGCGCTCTCCACAGGAAAGGCGAGAGGAACTCCAGGGTCGTGCCACCATTCCAAGAGTCCCCCAGATGTGTCAGTCCATTCCAGAGGAACCTGTTTTCCCTGCACTGCCTTGACGTTCAAGCCGAGGATCGACTCCCACCACGTGTGCACGTGGGACAGCCCTGTGGGAAAGCCTCGTGGGAAAGCCTCGTGGGAAAGACTCGAGGGAAAACCATAGATCCTTTGATCCACGCGGCGGACTGCGTGACACTGCTGCTACCGCTCTGGAGGAAAGCGCAAGTGCATGCCCGCATTCGAGACGAGGACTGACTCCCCTGGGGAGACTCCAGAAGTACCCCAAGATCCATGTCAGCACTGGAGACGAATCCTCAGGTTCCGGCCCCGACTAAACACAAGGTCTTAGGCCCCGGCATGGACGGGAGAGGAATCCCGAGAGGCCCCCGAGGAACTCGCATGGGGACTGGCCTTTCCTGAGGCCACCAGAGAGGGTCCCTGAGGTCCCCGTCGTAAGTCGAGAGCACCTGCCGCAACTCGAGAAAATCCAGGCGATTTTGCCCTCCAGGCGAGATGAAGCCCATTTCCGCTGAGGCTTCTCGAGGCCAATCACGTCTAACCACTGGAACTTCCAAAGGGTCCTTCACACCCTTGCTGCAACTCAAGAAGTTCCCCGACATACCCGTCTCCACTCGAGAGGAAGCATGTGGTGTCCCGCACACATCCAGGGGAGCCCCGTTTCCGCCTCCTAGCTCGAGATGAGGGATCCTTTCCCTGTTTCGTAGGGAAAGAATTCCCGGCGTTCCCGTCGCATCTCAAGAGGAGGCGCTCTCCACAGGAAAGGCGAGAGGAACTCCAGGGTGGTGACACCATTCCAAGAGTCCCCCAGATGTGTCAGTCCATTCCAGAGGAACCTGTTTTCCCTGCACTGCCTTGACGTTCAAGCCGAGGATCGACTCCCACCACGTGTGCACGTGGGACAGCCCTGTGGGAAAGCCTCGTGGGAAAGCCTCGTGGGAAAGACTCGAGGGAAAACCATAGATCCTTTGATCCACGCGGTGGACTGCGTGACACTGCTGCTACCGCTCTGGAGGAAAGCGCAAGTGCATGCCCGCATTCGAGACGAGGACTGACTCCCCTGGGGAGACTCCAGAAGTACCCCAAGATCCATGTCAGCACTGGAGAGGAATCCTCAGGTTCCGGCCCCGACTAAACACAAGGTCTTAGGCCCCGGCATGGACGGGAGAGGAATCCCGAGAGGCCCCCGAGGAACTCGCATGGGGACTGGCCTTTCCTGAGGCCACCAGAGCGGGTCCCTGAGGTCCCCGTCGTAAGTCGAGAGCACCTGCCGCAACTCGAGAAAATCCAGGCGATTTTGCCCTCCAGGCGAGATGAAGCCCATTTCCGCTGAGGCTTCTCGAGGCCAATCACGTCTAACCACTGGAACTTCCAAAGGGTCCTTCACACCCTTGCTGCAACTCAAGAAGTTCCCCGACATACCCGTCTCCACTCGAGAGGAAGCATGTGGTGTCCCGCACACATCCAGGGGAGCCCCGTTTCCGCCTCCTAGCTAGAGATGAGGGATCCTTTCCCTGTTTCGTAGGGAAAGAATTCTCGGCGTTCCCGTCGCATCTCAAGAGGAGGCGCTCTCCACAGGAAAGGC
Organism: Ovis canadensis; assembly: GCF_042477335.2. NCBI lineage: Eukaryota > Metazoa > Chordata > Mammalia > Artiodactyla > Bovidae > Ovis > Ovis canadensis. The sequence continues at coordinate 6,547,507 of NC_091258.1, read as the reverse complement.
GAGAGGAACTCCAGGGTGGTGACACCATTCCAAGAGTCCCCCAGATGTGTCAGTCCATTCCAGAGGAACCTGTTTTCCCTGCACTGCCTTGACGTTCAAGCCGAGGATCGACTCCCACCACGTGTGCACGTGGGACAGCCCTGTGGGAAAGCCTCGTGGGAAAGACTCGTGGGAAAGACTCGAGGGAAAACCATAGATCCTTTGATCCACGAGGCGGACTGCGTGACACTGCTGCTACCGCTCTGGAGGAAAGCGCAAGTGCATGCCCGCATTCGAGACGAGGACTGACTCCCCTGGGGAGACTCCAGAAGTACCCCAAGATCCATGTCAGCACTGGAGAGGAACCCTCAGGTTCCGGCCCCGACTCCACACAAGGTCTTAGGCCCCGGCATCGACGGGAGAGGAATCCCGAGAGGCCCCCGAGGAACTCGCATGGGGACCGGCCTTTCCTGAGGCCACCAGAGCGGGTCCCTGAGGTCCCCGTCGTAAGTCGAGAGCACCTGCCGCAACTCGAGAAAATCCAGGAGGTTTTGCCCTCCAGGCGAGATGAGGCCCATTTCCGCTGAGGCTTCTCGAGGCCAATCACGTCTAACCACTGGAACTTCCAAAGGGTCCTTCACACCCTTGCTGCAACTCAAGAAGTTCCCCGACATACCCGTCTCCACTCGAGTGGAAGCATGTGGTGTCCCGCACACATCCAGGGGAGCCCCGTTTCCGCCTCCTAGCTCGAGATGAGGGATCATTTCCCTGTTTCCTAGGGAAAGAATTCCCGGCGTTCCCGTCGCATCTCAAGAGGAGGCGCTCTCCACAGGAAAGGCGAGAGGAACTCCAGGGTCGTGCCACCATTCCAAGAGTCCCCCAGATGTGTCAGCCATTCCAGAGGAACCTGTTTTTCCTGCACTGCCTGGACGTTCAAGCCGAGGATCGACTCCCACCACGTGTGCACGTGGGACAGCCCTGTGGGAAAGCCTCGTGGGAAAGCCTCGTGGGAAAGACTCGAGGGAAAACCATAGATCCTTTGATCCACGCGGTGGACTGCGTGACACTGCTGCTACCGCTCTGGAGGAAAGCGCAAGTGCATGCCCGCATTCGAGACGACGACTGACTCCCCTGGGGAGACTCCAAAAGTACCCCAAGATCCATGTCAGCAGTGGAGAGGAATCCTCAGGTTCCGGCCCCGACTCCACACAAGGTCTTAGGCCCCGGCATCGACGGGAGAGGAATCCCGAGACGCCCCCGAGGAACTCGCATGGGGACTGGCCTTTCCTGAGGCCACCAGAGCGGGTCCCTGAGGTCCCCGTCGTAAGTCGAGAGCACCTGCCGCAACTCGAGAAAATCCAGGAGGTTTTGCCCTCCAGGCGAGATGAGGCCCATTTCCGCTGAGGCTTCTCGAGGCCAATCACATCTAACCACTGGAACTTCCAAAGGGTCCTTCACACCCTTGCTGCAACTCAAGAAGTTCCCCGACATACCCGTCTCCACTCGAGAGGAAGCACGTGGTGTCCCGCACACATCCAGGGAAGCCCCGTTTCCGCCTCCTAGCTCGAGATGAGGGATCCTTTCCCTGTTTCGTAGGGAAAGAATTCCCGGCGTTCCCGTCGCATCTCAAGAGGAGGCGCTCTCCACAGGAAAGGCGAGAGGAACTCCAGGGTCGTGCCACCATTCCAAGAGTCCCCCAGATGTGTCAGTCCATTCCAGAGGAACCTGTTTTCCCTGCACTGCCTTGACGTTCAAGCCGAGGATCGACTCCCACCACGTGTGCACGTGGGACAGCACTGTGGGAAAGCCTCGTGGGAAAGCCTCGTGGGAAAGACTCGAGGGAAAACCATAGATCCTTTGATCCACGCGGCGGACTGCGTGACACTGCTGCTACCGCTCTGGAGGAAAGCGCAAGTGCATGCCCGCATTCGATACGAGGACTGACTCCCCTGGGGAGACTCCAGAAGTACCCCAAGATCCATGTCACCACTGGAGAGGAATCCTCAGGTTCCGGCCCCGACTCCACACAAGGTCTTAGGCCCCGGTATCGACGGGAGAGGAATCCCGAGAGGCCCCCGAGGAACTCGCATGGGGACTGGCCTTTCCTGAGGCCACCAGAGCGGGTCCCTGAGGTCCCCGTCGTAAGTCGACAGCACCTGCCGCAACTCGAGAAAATCCAGGAGGTTTTGCCCTCCAGGCGAGATGAGGCCCATTTCCGCTGAGGCTTCTCGAGGCCAATCACATCTAACCACTGGAACTTCCAAAGGGTCCTTCACACCCTTGCTACAACTCAAGAACTTCCCCGACATACCCGTCTCCACTCGAGAGGAAGCACGTGGTGTCCCACACACATCCAGGGGAGCCCGTTTCCGCCTCCTAGCTCGAGATGAGGGATCCTTTCCCTGTTTCGTAGGGAAAGAATTCCCGGCGTTCCCGTGGCATCTCAAGAGGAGGCGCTCTCCACAGGAAAGGCGAGAGGAACTCCAGGGTCATGCCACCATTCCAAGAGTCCCCCAAATGTGTCAGTCCATTCCAGAGGAACCTGTTTTCCCTGCACTGCCTTGACGTTCAAGCCGAGGATCGACTCCCACCACGTGTGCACGTGGGACAGCACTGTGGGAAAGCCTCGTGGGAAAGCCTCGTGGGAAAGACTCGAGGGAAAACCATAGATCCTTTGATCCACGCGGCGGACTGCGTGACACTGCTGCTACCGCTCTGGAGGAAAGCGCAAGTGCATGCCCGCATTCGAGACGAGGACTGACTCCCCTGAGGAGAATCCAGAAGTACCCCAAGATCCATGTCAGCACTGGAGAGGAATCCTCAGGTTCCGGCCCCGACTCCACACAAGGTCTTAGGCCCCGGCATCGAAGGGAGAGGAATCCCGAGACGCCCCCGAGGAACTCGCATGGGGACTGGCCTTTCCTGAGGCCACCAGAGCGGGTCCCTGAGGTCCCCGTCGTAAGTCGAGAGCACCTGCCGCAACTCGAGAAAATCCAGGCGGTTTTGCCCTCCAGGCGAGATGAGGCCCATTTCCGCTGAGGCTTCTCGAGGCCAATCACATCTAACCACTGGAACTTCCAAAGGGTCCTTCACACCATTGCTGCAACTCAAGAAGTTCCCCGACATACCCGTCTCCACTTGAGAGGAAGCACGTGGGGTCCCTCACACATCCAGGGGAGCCCCGTTTCAGCCTCCTAGCTCGAGATGAGGGATCCTTCCCTTTTTCGTAGGGAAAGAATTCCCGGCGTTCCAGTCGCATCTCAGGAGGCGCTCTCCACAGGAAAGGCGAGAGGAACTCCAGGGTCGTGACACCATTCCAAGAGTTGCCCAGATGTGTCAGTCCATTCCAGAGGAACCTGTTTTCCCTGCACTGCCTTGACGTTCAAGCCGAGGATCGACTCCCACCACGTGTGCACGTGGGACAGCCCTGTGGGAAAGCCTCGTGGGAAAGCCTCGTGGGAAAGACTCGAGGGAAAACCATAGATCCTTTGATCCACGCGGCGGACTGCGTGACACTGCTGCTACCGCTCTGGAGGAAAGCGCAAGTGCATGCCCGCATTCGAGACGAGGACTGACTCCCCTGGGGAGACTCCAGAAGTACCCCAAGATCCATGTCAGCACTGGAGAGGAATCCTCAGGTTCCGGCCCCGACTCCACAAAAGGTCTTAGGCCCCGGCATCGACGGGAGAGGAATCCCGAGAGGCCCCCGAGGAACTCGCATGGGGACTGGCCTTTCCTGAGGCCACCAGATCGGGTCCCTGAGGTCCCCGTCGTAAGTCGAGAGCACCTGCCGCAACTCGAGAAAATCCAGGAGCTTTTGCCCTCCAGGCGAGATGAGGCCCATTTCCGCTGAGGCTTCTCGAGGCCAATCACATCTAACCACTCGAACTTCCAAAGGGTCCTTCACACCATTGCTGCAACTCAAGAAGTTCCCCGACATACCCGTCTCCACTCGAGAGGAAGCATGTGGGGTCCCTCACACATCCAGGGGAGACCCGTTTCCGCCTCCTAGCTCGAGATGAGGGATCCTTACCTTTTTCGTAGGGAAAGAATTCCCGGCGTTCCAGTCGCATCTCAAGAGGAGGCGCTCTCCACAGGAAAGGCGAGAGGAACTCCAGGGTCGTGCCACCATTCCAAGAGTCCCCCAGATGTGTCAGTCCATTCCAGAGGAACTTGTTTTCCCTGCACTGCCTTGACGTTCAAGCCGAGGATCGACTCCCACCACGTGTGCACGTGGGACAGCCCTGTGGGAAACCTCGTGGGAAAGCCTCGTGGGAAAGACTCGAGGGAAAACCATAGATCCTTTGATCCATTGGGCGGACTGCGTGACACTGCTGCCACCGCTCTGGAGGAAAGCGCAAGTGCATACCCGCTTTCGAGACGAGGACTGACTCCCCTGGGGAGACTCCAGAAGTACCCCAAGATCCATGTCAGCACTGGAGAGGAATCCTCAGGTTCCGGCCCCGACTCCACACAAGGTCTTAGGCCCCGGAATCGACGGGAGAGGAATCCCGAGACGCCCCCGAGGAACTCGCATGGGGACTGGCCTTTCCTGAGGCCACCAGAGCGGGTCCCTGAGGTCCCCGTCGTAAGTCGAGAGCACCTGCCGCAACTCGAGAAAATCCAGGAGGTTTTGCCCTCCAGCCGAGATGAGGCCCATTTCCGCTGAGGCTTCTCGAGGCCAATCACATCTAACCACTGGAACTTCCAAAGGGTCCTTCACACCATTGCTGCAACTCAAGAAGTTCCCCGACATACCCGTCTCCACTCGAGAGGAAGCACGTGGTGTCCTGCACACATCCAGGGGAGCCCCTTTTCCGCCTCCTAGCTCGAGATGAGGGATCCTTTCTCTGTTTCCTAGGGAAAGAATTCCCGGCGTTCCCATCGCATCTCAAGAGGAGGCGCTCTCCACAGGAAAGGCGAGAGGAACTCCAGGGTCGTGCCACCATTCCAAGAGTCCCCCAGATGTGTCAGTCCATTCCAGAGGAACCTGTTTTCCCTGCACTGCCTTGACTTTCAAGCCGAGGATCGACTCCCACCACGTGTGCACGTGGGACAGCCCTGTGGGAAAGCCTCGTGGGAAAGCCTCGTGGGAAAGACTCGAGGGAAAACCATAGATCCTTTGATCCACGCGGCGGACTGCGTGACACTGCTGCTACCGCTCTGGAGGAAAGCGCAAGTGCATGCCCGCATTCGAGATGAGGACTGACTCCCCTGGGGAGACTCCAGAAATACCCCAAGATCCATGTCAGCACTGGAGAGGAATCCTCAGGTTCCGGCCCCGACTCCACACAAGGTCTTAGGCCCCGGCATCGACGGGAGAGGAATCCCGAGAGGCCCCCGAGGAACTCGCATGGGGACTGGCCTTTCCTGAGGCCACCAGAGCGGGTCCCTGAGGTCCCCGTCGTAAGTCGAGAGCACCTGCCGCAACTCGAGAAAATACAGGAGGTTTTGCCCTCCAGGCGAGATGAGGCCCATTTCCGCTGAGGCTTCTCGAGGCCAATCACATCTAACCACTGGAACTTCCAAAGGGTCCTTCACACCCTTGCTGCAACTCAAGAAGTTCCCCGACATACCCGTCTGCACTAGAGAGGAAGCACGTGGTGTCCCGCACACATCCAGGGGAGCCCCGTTTCCGCCTCCTAGCTCGAGATGAGCGATCCTTTCCCTGTTTCGTAGGGAAAGAATTCCCGGCGTTCCCGTCGCATCTCAAGAGGAGGCGCTCTCCACAGGAAAGGCGAGAGGAACTCCAGGGTCATGCCACCATTCCAAGAGTCCCCCAGATGTGTCAGTTCATTCCAGAGGAACCTGTTTTCCCTGCACTGCTTTGACGTTCAAGCCGAGGATCGACTCCCACCACGTGTGCACGTGGGACAGCCCTGTGGGAAAGCCTCGTGGGAAAGCCTCGTGGGAAAGACTCGAGGGAAAACCATAGATCCTTTGATCCACGCGGCGGACTGCGTGACACTGCTGCTACCGCTCTGGAGGAAAGCGCAAGTGCATGCCCGCATTAGAGACGAGGACTGACTCCCCTGGGGAGACTCCAGAAGTACACCAAGATCCATGTCAGCACTGGAGAGGAATCCTCAGGTTCCGGCCCCGACTCCACACAAGGTCTTAGGCCCCGGCATCGACGGGAGAGGAATCCCGAGAGGCCCCCGAGGAACTCGCATGTGGACTGGCCTTTCCTGAGGCCACCAGAGCGGGTCCCTGAGGTCCCCGTCGTAAGTCGAGAGCACCTGCAGCAACTCGAGAAAATCCAGGAGGTTTTGCCCTCCAGGCGAGATGAGGCCCATTTCCGCTGAGGCTTCTCGAGGCCAATCACATCTAACCACTGGAATTTCCAAAGGGTCCTTCACACCCTTGGTGCAACTCAAGAAGTTTCCCGACATACCCGTCTCCACTCGAGAGGAAGCACGTGGGGTCCCGCACACATCCAGGGGAGCCCCGTTTCCGCCTCCAAGCTCGAGATGAGGGATCCTTCACTTTTTCGTAGGGAAAGAATTCCCGGCGTTCCAGTCGCATCTCAAGAGGAGGCGCTCTCCACAGGAAAGGCGAGAGGAACTCCAGGGTAGTGACACCATTCCAAGAGTCCCCCAGATGTGTCAGTCCATTCCAGAGGAACCTGTTTTCCCTGAACTGCCTTGACGTTCAAGCCGAGGATCGACTCCCACCACGTGTGCACGTAGGACAGCCCTGTGGGAAAGCCTCGTGGGAAAGACTCGAGGGAAAACCAGAGATCCTTTGATCCACGCGGCGGACTGCGTTACACTGCTGCTACCGCTCTGGAGGAAAGCGCAAGTGCATGCCCGCATTCGAGACGAGGACTGACTCCCCTGGGGAGACTCCAGAAGTACCCCAAGATCCATGTCAGCACTGGAGAGGAATCCTCAGGTTCCGTCCCCGACTCCACACAAGGTCTTAGGCCCCGGCATCGACGGGAGAGGAATCCCGAGAGGCCCCTGAGGAACTCGCATGGGGACTGGCCTTTCCTGAGGCCACCAGAGCGGTTCCCTGAGGTCCCCGTCGTAAGTCGAGAGCACCTGCCGCAACTCGAGAAAATCCAGGAGGTTTTGCCCTCCAGGCGAGATGAGGCCCATTTCCGCTGAGGCTTCTCGAGGCCAATCACATCTAACCACTGGAACTTCCAAAGGGTCCTCACACCATTGCTGCACCTCAAGAAGTTCCCCGACATACCCGTCTCCACTCGAGAGGAAGCACGTGGGGTCCCGCACACATCCAGGGGAGCCCCGTTTCCGCCTCCTAGCTCGAGATGAGGGATCCTTTCCCTGTTTCGTAGGGAAAGAATTCCCGGCGTTCCCGTCGCATCTCAAGAGGAGGCGCTCTCCACAGGAAAGGCGAGAGGAACTCCAGGGTCGGGCCACCATTCCAAGAGTCCCCCAGATGTGTCAGTCCATTCCAGAGGAACCTGTTTTCCCTGTACTGCCTTGACGTTCAAGCCGAGGATCGACTCCCACCACGTGTGCACGTGGGACAGCCCTGTGGGAAAGCCTCGTGGGAAAGCCTCGTGGAAAAGACTCGAGGGAAAATCATAGATCCTTTGATCCATTGGGCGGACTGCGTGACACTGATGCTACCGCTCTGGCGGAAATCGCAAGTGCATGCCCGCATTCGAGACGAGGATTGACTCCCCTGGGGAGACTCCAGAAGTACCCCAAGATCCATGTCAGCACTGGAGAGGAATCCTCAGGTTCCGGCCCCGACTCCACACAAAGGTGTTAGGCCCCGGCATCGAAGGGAGAGGAATCCCGAGAGGCCCCCGAGGAACTCGCATGGGGACTGGCCTTTCCTGAGGCCACCAGAGCGGGTCCCTGAGGTCCCCGTCGTAAGTCGAGAGCACCTGCCGCAACTCGAGAAAATCCAGGAGGTTTTGCCCTCCAGGCGAGATGAGCCCCATTTCCGCTGAGGCTTCTCGAGGCCAATCACATCTAACCACTGGAACTTCCAAAGGGTCCTTCACACCATTGCTGCAACTCAAGAAGTTCCCCGACATACCCGTCTCCACTCGAGAGGAAGCACGTGGTGTCCCGCACACATCCAGGGAGCCCCGTTTCCGCCTCCTAGCTCGAGATGAGGGATCCTTTCCCTGTTTGGTAGGGAAAGAATTCCCGGCGTTCCCGTCGCATCTCAAGAGGAGGCGCTCTCCACAGGAAAGGCGAGAGGAACTCCAGGGTCGTGCCACCATTCCAAGAGTCCCCCAGATGTGTCAGTCCATTTCAGAGGAACATGTTTTCCCTGCACTGCCTTGACGTTCAAGCCGAGGATCGACTCCCACCACGTGTGCACGTGGGACAGCCCTGTGGGAAAGCCTCGTGGGAAAGCCTCGTGGGAAAGACTCGAGGAAAAACCATAGATCCTTTGATCCACGCGGCGGACTGCGTTACACTGCTGCTACCGCTCTGGAGGAAAGCGCAAGTGCATGCCCGCATTCGAGACGAGGACTGACTCCCCTGGGGAGACTCCAGAAGTACCCCAAGATCCATGTCAGCACTGGAGAGGAATCCTCAGGTTCCGTCCCCGACTCCACACAAGGTCTTAGGCCCCGGCATCGACGGGAGAGGAATCCCGAGACGCCCCCGAGGAACTCGCATGGGGACTGGCCGTTCCTGAGGCCACCAGAGCGGGTCCCTGAGGTCCCCGTCGTAAGTCGAGAGCACCTGCCGCAACTCGAGAAAATCCAGGAGGTTTTGCCCTCCAGGCGAGATGAGGCCCAGTTCCGCTGAGGCTTCTCGAGGCCAATCACATCTAACCACTGGAACTTCCAAAGGGTCCTTCACACCATTGCTGCAACTCAAGAAGTTCCCCGACATACCCGTCTCCACTCGAGAGGAAGCACGTGGGGTCCAGCACATATCCAGGGGAGCCCCGTTTCCGCCTCCTAGCTCGAGATGAGGGATCCTTTCCCTGTTTCGTAGGGAAAGAATTCCCGGCGTTCCCGTCGCATCTCAAGAGGAGGCGCTCTCCACAGGAAAGGCGAGAGGAACTCCAGGGTCGTGCCACCATTCCAAGAGTCCCCCAGATGTGTCAGTCCATTCCAGAGGAACCTGTTTTCCCTGCACTGCCTTGACGTTCAAGCCGAGGATCGACTCCCACCACGTGTGCACGTGGGACAGCCCTGTGGGAAAGCCTCGTGGGAAAGCCTCGTGGGAAAGACTCGAGGGAAAACCATAGATCCTTTGATCCACGCGGCGGAATGTGTGACACTGCTGCTACCGCTCTGGAGGAAAGCGCAAGTGCATGCCCGCATTCGAGACGAGGACTGACTCCCCTGGGGAGACTCCAGAAGTACCCCAAGATCCATGTCAGCACTGGAGAGGAATCCTCAGTTTCCAGCCCCGACTCCACACAAGGTCTTAGGCCCCGGTATCGACGGGAGAGGAATCCCGAGAGGCCCCCGAGGAACTCGCATGAGGACTGGCCTTTCCTGAGGCCACCAGAGCGGGTCCCTGAGGTCCCCGTCGTAAGTCGAGAGCACCTGCCGCAACTCGAGAAAATCCAGGAGGTTTTGCCCTCCAGGCGAGATGAGGCCCATTTCCGCTGAGGCTTCTCGAGGCTAATCACGTCTAACCACTGGAACTTCCAAAGGGTCCTTCACACCCTTGCTGCAACTCAAGAAGTTCCCCGACATACCCGTCTCCACTCGAGAGGAAGCACGTGGGTCCCGCACACATCCAGGGGAGCCCCGTTTCCGCCTCCTAGCTCGAGATGAGGGATCCTTTCCCTGTTTCGTAGGGAAAGAATTCCCGGCGTTCCCGTCGCATCTCAAGAGGAGGCGCTCTCCACAGGAAAGGCGAGAGGAACTCCAGGGTCGGGCCAACATTCCAAGAGTCCCCCAGATGTGTCAGTCCATTCCAGAGGAACCTGTTTTCCCTGCACTGCCTTGACGTTCAAGCCGAGGATCGACTCCCACCACGTGTGCACGTGGGACAGCCCTGTGGGAAAGCCTCGTGGGAAAGCCTCGTGGGAAAGACTCGAGGGAAAACCATAGATCCTTTGATCCACGCGGCGGACTGCGTGACACTGCTGCTACCGCTCTGGAGGAAAGCGCAAGTGCATGCCCGCATTCGAGACGAGGACTGACTCCCCTGGGGAGACTCCAGAAGTACCCCAAGATCCATGTCAGCACTGGAGAGGAATCCTCAGGATCCAGCCCCGACTCCACACAAGGTCTTAGGCCCCGGCATCGACGGGAGAGGAATCCCGAGAGGCCCCCGTGGAACTCGCATGGGGACTGGCCTTTCCTGAGGCCACCAGAGCGGGTCCCTGTGGTCCCCGTCGTAAGTCGAGAGCACCTGCCGCAACTCGAGAAAATCCAGGAGGTTTTGCCCTCCAGGCGAGATGAGGCCCATTTCCGCTGAGGCTTCTCGAGGCCAATCACATCTAACCACTGGAACTTCCAAAGGGTCCTTCACACCATTGCTGCAACTCAAGAAGTTCCCCGACATACCCGTCTCCACTCGAGAGGAAGCACTTTGGTCCCGCACACATCCAGGGGAGCCCCGTTTCCGCCTCCTAGCTCGAGATGAGGGATCCTTTCCCTGTTTCGTAGGGAAAGAATTCCCGGCGTTCCCGTCGCATCTCAAGAGGAGGCGCTCTCCACAGGAAAGCGAGAGGAACTGAAGGGTCGTGACACCATTCCAAGAGTCCCCCAGATGTGTCAGTCCATTCCAGAGGAACCTGTTTTCCCTGCACTGCCTTGACGTTCAAGCCGAGGATCGACTCCCACCACGTGTGCACGTGGGACAGCCCTGTGGGAAAGCCTTGTTGGAAAGCCTCGTGGGAAAGACTCGAGGGAAAACCATAGATCCTTTGATCCACGCGGCGGACTATGTGACAGTGCTGCTACCGCGCTGGAGGAAAGCGCAAGTGCATGCCCGCATTCGAGACGAGGACTGACTCCCCTGGGGAGACTCCAGAAGTACCCCAAGATCCATGTCAGCACTGGAGAGGAATCCTCAGGTTCCAGCCCCGACTCCACACAAGGTCTTAGGCCCCGGTATCGACGGGAGAGGAATCCCGAGAGGCCCCCGAGGAACTCGCATGGGGACTGGCCTTTCCTGAGGCCACCAGAGCGGTTCCCTGAGGTCCCCGTCGTAAGTCGAGAGCACCTGCCGCAACTCGAGAAAATCCAGGAGGTTTTGCCCTCCAGGCGAGATGAGGCCCATTTCCGCTGAGGCTTCTCGAGGCCAATCACATCTAACCACTGGAACTTCCAAAGGGCCCTTCACACCATTGCTGCCACTCAAGAAGTTCCCCGACATACCCGTCTCCACTCGAGAGGAAGCACGTGGGGTCCCTCACACATCCAGGGGAGCCCCGTTTCCGCCTCCTAGCTCGATATGAGGGATCCTTCCCTTTTTCGTAGGGAAAGAATTCCCGGCGTTCCAGTCGCATCTCAAGAGGAGGCACTCTCCACAGGAAAGGCGAGAGGAACTCCAGGGTGGTGCCACCATTCCAAGAGTCCCCCAGATGTGTCAGTCCATTCCAGAGGAACCTGTTTTCCCTGCACTGCCTTGACGTTAAAGCCAAGGATCGACTCCCACCACGTGTGCACGTGGGACAGCCCTGTGGGAAAGCCTCGTGGGAAAGCCTCGTGGGAAAGACTCGAGGGAAAACCATAGATCCTTTGATCCACGCGGAGGACTGCGTGACACTGCTGCTACCGCTCTGGAGGAAAGCGCAAGTGCATGCCCGCATTCGAGACGAGGACTGACTCCCCTGGGGAGACTCCAGAAGTACCCAAGATCCATGTCAGCACTGGAGAGGAATCCTCAGGTTCCGGCCCCGACTCCACACAAGGTCTTAGGCCCCGGCATCGACGGGAGAGGAATCCCGAGAGGCCCCCGAGGAACTCGCATGAGGACTGGCCTTTCCTGAGGCCACCAGAGCGGGTCCCTGAGGTCCCCGTCGTAAGTCGAGAGCACCTGCCGCAACTCGAGAAAATCCAGGAGGTTTTGCCCTCCAGGCGAGATGAGGCCCATTTCCGCTGAGGCTTCTCTAGGCTAATCACGTCTAACCACTGGAACTTCCAAAGGGTCCTTCACACCCTTGCTGCACCTCAAGAAGTTCCCCGACATACCCGTCTCCACTCGAGAGGAAGCACGTGGGTCCCGCACACATCCAGGGGAGCCCCGTTTCCGCCTCCTAGCTCGAGATGAGGGATCCTTTCCCTGTTTCGTAGGGAAAGAATTCCCGGCGTTCCCGTCGCATCTCAAGAGGAGGCGCTCTCCACAGGAAAGGCGAGAGGAACTCCAGGGTCGTGCCACCATTCCAAGAGTCCCCCAGATGTGTCAGTCCATTCCAGAGGAACCTGTTTTCCCTGCACTGCCTTGACGTTCAAGACGAGGATCGACTCCCACCACGTGTGCACGTGGGACAGCCCTGTGGGAAAGCATCGTGGGAAAGCCTCGTGGGAAAGACTCGAGGGAAAACCATAGATCCTTTGATCCACGCGGCGGAATGTGTGACACTGCTGCTACCGCTCTGGAGGAAAGCGCAAGTGCATGCCCGCATTCGAGACGAGGACTGACTCCCCTGGGGAGACTCCAGAAGTACCCCAAGATCCATGTCAGCACTGGAGAGGAATCCTCAGTTTCCAGCCCCGACTCCACACAAGGTCTTAGGCCCCGGCATCGACGGGAGAGGAATCCCGAGAGGCCCCCGAGGAACTCGCATGGGGACTGGCCTTTCCTGAGGCCACCAGAGCGGGTCCCTGTGGTCCCCGTCGTAAGTCGAGAGCACCTGCCGCAACTCGAGAAAATCCAGGAGGTTTTGCCCTCCAGGCGAGATGAGGCCCATTTCCGCTGAGGCTTCTCGAGGCCAATCACATCTAACCACTGGAACTTTCAAAGGGTCCTTCACACCATTGCTGCAACTCAAGATGTTGCCCGACATACCCGTCTCCACTCGAGAGGAAGCACGTGGGGTCCCTCACACATCCAGGGGAGCTCCATTTCCGCCTCCTAGCTCGATATGAGGGATCCTTCCCTTTTTCGTAGGGAAAGAATTCCCGGCGTTCCAGTCGCATCTCAAGAGGAGGCGCTCTCCACAGGAAAGGCGAGAGGAACTCCAGGGTCGTGCCACCATTCCAAGAGTCCCCCAGATGTGTCAGTCCATTCCAGAGGAACCTGTTTTCCCTGCACTGCCTTGACGTTCAAGCCAAGGATCGACTCCCACCACGTGTGCACGTGGGACAGCCCTGTGGGAAAGCCTCGTGGGAAAGCCTCGGGGAAAAGACTCGAGGGAAAACCATAGATCCTTTGATCCACGCGGAGGACTGCGTGACACTGCTGCTACCGCTCTGGAGGAAACCGCAAGTGCATGCCCGCATTCGAGACGAAGACTGACTCACCTGGGGAGACTCCAGAAGTACCCCAATATCCATGTCAGCACTGGAGAGGAATCCTCAGGTTCCGACCCCGACTCCACACAAGGACTTAGGCCCCGGCATCGACGGGAGAGGAATCCCGAGAGGCCCCCGAGGAACTCGCATGGGGACTGGCCTTTCCTGAGGCCACCAGAGCGGGTCCCTGAGGTCCCCGTCGTAAGTCGAGAGCACCTGCCGCAACTCGAGAAAATCCAGGAGGTTTTGCCCTCCAGGCGAGATGAGGCCCATTTCAGCTGAGGATTCTCGAGGCTAAGCACGTCTAACCACTGGAACTTCCAAAGGGTCCTTCACACCCTTGCTGCAACTCAAGAAGTTCCCCGACATACCCGTCTCCACTCGAGAGGAAGAACGTGGGTCCCGCACACATCCAGGGGAGGCCCGTTTCCGCCTCCTAGCTGGAGATGAGGGATCCTTTCCCTGTTTCGTAGGGAAAGAATTCCCGGCGTTCCCGTCGCATCTCAAGAGGAGGCGCTCTCCACAGGAAAGGCGAGAGGAACTCCAGGGTCGTGACACCATTCCAAGAGTCCCCCAGATGTGTCAGTCCATTCCAGAGGAACCTGTTTTCCCTGCACTGCCTTGACGTTCAAGCCGAGGATCGACTCCCACCACGTGTGCACGTGGGACAGCCCTGTGGGAAAGCCTCGTGGGAAAGCCTCGTGGGAAAGACTCGAGGGAAAACCATAGATCCTTTGATCCACGCGGCGGACTGCGTGACACTTCTGCTACCGCTCTGGAGGAAAGCGCAAGTGCATGCCCGCATTCGAGACGAGGACTGACTCCCCTGGGGAGACTCCAGAAGTACCCCAAGATCCATGTCAGCACTGGAGAGGAATCCTCAGGTTCCGGCCCCGACTCCACACAAGGTCTTAGGCCCCGGCATCTACGGGGGAGGAATACCGAGACGCCCCCGAGGAACTCGCATGGGGACTGGCCTTTCCTGAGGCCACCAGAGCGGGTCCCTGAGGTCCCCGTCGTAAGTCGAGAGCACCTGCCGCAACTCGAGAAAATCCAGGAGGTTTTGCCCTCCAGGCGAGATGAGGCCCATTTCCGCTGAGGCTTCTCGAGGCCAATCACATCTAACCACTGGAACTTCCAAAGGGTCCTTCACACCATTGCTGCAACTCAAGAAGTTCCCCGACATACCCGTCTCCACTCGAGAGGAAGCACGTGGGGTCCCGCACACATCCAGGGGAGCCCCGTTTCCTCCTCCTAGCTCGAAATGAGGGATCCTTTCCCTGTTTCTTAGGGAAAAAATTCCCGGCGTTCCCGTCGCATCTCAAGAGGAGGCGCTCTCCACAGGAAAGGCGAGAGGAACTCCAGGGTCGTGACACCATTCCAAGAGTCCCCCAGATGTGTCAGTCCATTCCAGAGGAACCTGTTTTCCCTGCACTGCCTTGACGTTCAAGCCGAGGATCGACTCCCACCACGTGTGCACGTGGGACAGCCCTTTGGGAAAGCCTCGTGGGAAAGCCTCGTGGGAAAGACTCGAGGGAAAACCATAGATCCTTTGATCCACGCAGCGGACTGCGTGACACTGCTGCTACCGCTCTGGAGGAAAGCGCAATGCATGCCCGCATTCGAGACGAGGAATGACTCCCCTGGGGAGACTCCAGACGTACCCCAAGATCCATGTCAGCACTGGAGAGGAATCCTCAGGTTCCGGCCCCGACTCCACACAAGGTCTTAGGCCCCGGCATCGACGGGAGAGGAATCCCGAGAGGCCCCCGAGGAACTCGCATGGGGACTGTCCTTTCCTGAGGCTACCAGATCGGGTCCCTGAGGTCCCCGTCGTAAGTCGAGAGCACCTGCCGCAACTCGAGAAAATCCAGGAGGTTTTGCCCTCCAGGCGAGATGAGGCCCATTTCCGCTGAGGCTTCTCGAGGCCAATCACATCTAACCACTGGAACTTCCAAAGGGTCCTTCACACCCTAGCTGCAACTCAAGAACTTCCCCGACATACCCGTCTGCACTCGAGAGGAAGCACGTGGTGTCCCGCACACATCCAGGGGAGCCCCGTTTCCCCCTCCTAGCTCGAGATGAGGGATCCTTCCCTTTTTCGTAGGGAAAGAATTCCCGGCGTTCCAGTCGCATCTCAAGAGGAGGCGCTCTCCACAGGAAAGGCGAGAGGAACTCCAGGGTTATGCCACCATTCCAAGAGTCCCCCAGATGTGTCAGTCCGTTCCAGAGGAACCTGTTTTCCCTGCACTGACTTGACGTTCAAGCCGAGGATCGACTCCCACCACGTGTGCACGTGGGACAGCCCTGTGGGAAAGCCTCGTGGGAAAGACTCGAGGGAAAACCATAGATCCTTTGATCCTCGCGACGGACTGCGTGACACTGCTGCTACCGCTCTGAAGGAAAGCGCAAGTGCATGCCCGCATTCGAGACGAGGACTGACTCCCCTGGGGAGTCTCCAGAAGTACCCCAAGATCCATGTCAGCACTGGAGAGGAATCCTCAGGTTCCGGCCCCGACTCCACACAAGGTCTTAGGCCCCGGCATCGACGGGAGAGGAATCCCGAGAGGCCCCCGAGGAACTCGCATGGGGACTGGCCTTTCCTGAGGCCACCAGAGCGGGTCCCTGAGGTCCCCGTCGTAAGTCGAGAGCACCTGCCGCAACTCGAGAAAATCCAGGCGGTTTTGCCCTCCAGGCGAGATGAGGCCCATTTCCGCTGAGGCTTCTCGAGGCTAATCACGTCTAACCACTGGAACTTCCAAAGGGTCCTTCACACCATTGCTGCACCTCAAGAAGTTCCCCGACATACCCGTCTCCACTCGAGAGGAAGCACGTGGGTCACGCACACATCCAGGGGAGCCCCGTTTCCGCCTCCTAGCTCGAGATGTGGGATCCTTTCCCTGTTTCGTAGGGAAAGAATTCCCGGCGTTCCCGTCGCATCTCAAGAGGAGGCACTCTCCACAGGAAAGGCGAGAGGAACTCCAGGGTCATGCCACCATTCCTAGAGTCCCCCAGATGTGTCAGTCCATTCCAGAGGAACCTGTTTTCCCTGCACTGCCTTGACGTTCAAGCCGAGGATCGACTCCCACCACGTGTGCACGTGGGACAGCCCTGTGGGAAAGCCTCGTGGGAAAGCCTCGTGGGAAAGACTCGAGGGAAAACCATAGATCCTTTGATCCACGCGGCGGACTGCGTGACACTGCTGCTACCGCTCTGGAGGAAAGCGCAAGTGCATGCCCGCATTCGAGACGAGGACTGACTCCCCTGGGGAGACTCCAGAAGTACCCCAAGATCCATGTCAGCACTGGAGAGGAATCCTCAGGTTCCGGCCCCGACTCCACACAAGGTCTTAGGCCCCAGCATCGACGGGAGAGGAATCCCGAGAGGCCCCCGAGGAACTCGCATGGGGACTGGCCTTTCCTGAGGCCACCAGAGCGGGTCCCTGAGGTCCCCGTCGTAAGTCGAGAGCACCTGCCGCAACTCGAGAAAATCCAGGAGGTTTTGCCCTCCAGGCGAGATGAGGCCCATTTCCGCTGAGGCTTCTCTAGGCCAATCACATCTAACCACTGGAACTTCCAAAGGGTCCTTCACACCATTGCTGCCACTCAAGAAGTTCCCAGACATACCCGTCTCCACTCGAGAGGAAGCACGTGGGGTCCCTCACACATCCAGGGGAGCCCCGTTTCCGCCTCCTAGCTCGAGATGAGGGATCCTTCCTTTTTCGTAGGGAAAGAATTCCCGGCGTTCCAGTCGCAACTCAAGAGGAGGCGCTCTCCACAGGAAAGGCGAGAGGAACTCCAGGGTCGTGCCACCATTCCAAGAGTCCCCCAGATGTGTCAGTCCATTCCAGAGGAACCTGTTTTCCCTGCACTGCCTTGACGTTCAAGCCAAGGATCGACTCCCACCACGTGTGCATGTGGGACAGCCCTGTGGGAAAGCCTCGTGGGAAAGCCTCGGGGAAAAGACTCGTGGGAAAACCATAGATCCTTTGATCCACGCGGCGGACTGCGTGACACTGCTGCTACCGCTCTGGAGGAAAGCGCAAGTGCATGCCCGCATTCGAGACGAAGACTGACTCCCCTGGGGAGACTCCAGAAGTACCCCAAGATCCATGTCAGCACTGGAGAGGAATCCTCAGGTTCCGACCCCGACTCCACACAAGGACTTAGGCCCCGGCATCGACGGGAGAGGAATCCCCAGAGGCCCCCGAGGAACTCGCATGGGGCTGGCCTTTCCTGAGGCCACCAGAGCGGTTCCCTGAGGTCCCCGTCGTAAGTCGAGAGCACCTGCCGCAACTCGAGAAAATCCAGGAGGTTTTGCCCTCCAGGCGAGATGAGGCCCTTTTCCGCTGAGGCTTCTCGAGGCTAATCACGTCTAACCACTGGAACTTCCAAAGGGTCCTTCACACCCTTGCTGCAACTCAAGAAGTTCCCCGACATACCCGTCTCCACTCGAGAGGAAGAACGTGGGTCCCGCACACATCCAGGGGAGGCCCGTTTCCGCCTCCTAGCTGGAGATGAGGGATCCTTTCCCTGTTTCGTAGGGAAAGAATTCCCGGCGTTCCCGTCGCATCTCAAGAGGAGGCGCTCTCCACAGGAAAGGCGAGAGGAACTCCAGGGTCGTGCCACCATTCCAAGAGTCCCCCAGATGTGTCAGTCCATTCCAGAGGAACCTGTTTTCCCTGAACTGCCTTGATGTTCAAGCCGAGGATCGACTCCCACCAAGTGTGCACGTGGGACAGCCCTGTGGGAAAGCCTCGTGGGAAAGCCTCGTGGGAAAGACTCGAGGGAAAACCATAGATCCTTTGATCCACGCGGCGGACTGCGTGACACTGCTGCTACCTCTCTGGAGGAAAGGGCAAGTGCATGCCCGCATTCGAGACAAGGACTGACTCCCCTGGGGAGACTCCAGAAGTACCCCAAGATCCATGTCAGCACTGGAGAGGAATCCTCAGGTTCCGGCCCCGACTCCACACAAGGTCTTAGGCCCCGGCATCGTCGGGAGAGGAATCCCGAGAGGCCCCCGAGGAACTCGCATGGGGACTGGCCTTTCCTGAGGCCACCAGAGCGGGTCCCTGAGGTCCCCGTCGTAAGTCGAGAGCACCTGCCGCAACTCGAGAAAATCCAGGAGGTTTTGCCCTCCAGGCGAGATGAGGCCCATTTCCGCTGAGGCTTCTCGAGGCCAATCACATCTAACCACTGGAACTTCCAAAGGGTCTTTCACACCATTGCTGCAACTCAAGAAGTTCCCCGACATACCCGTCTCCACTCGAGAGGAAGCACGTGGGGTCCCTCACACATCCAGGGGAGCCCCGTTTCCGCCTCCTAGCTCGAGATGAGGGATCCTTCCCTTTTTCGTAGGCAAAGAATTCCCGGCGTTCCAGTCGCATCTCAAGAGGAGGTGCTCTCCACAGGAAAGGCGAGAGGAACTCCAGGGTCATGACACAATTCCAAGAGTCCCCCAGATGTGTCAGTCCATTCTATAGGAACCTGTATTCCCTGCACTGCCTTGACGTTCAAGCCGAGGATCGACTCCCACCACGTGTGCACGTGGGACAGCCCTGTGGGAAAGCCTCGTGGGAAAGCCTCGTGGGAATACCATAGATCCTTTGATCCTCGCGGCGGACTGCGTGACACTACTGCTACCTCTCTGGAGGAAAGCGCAAGTGCATGCCCGCATTCGAGACGAGGACTGACTCCCCTGGGGAGACTCCAGAAGTACCCCAAGATCCATGTCAGCACTGGAGAGGAAACCTCAGGTTCCGGCCCCGACTCCACACAAGGTCTTAGGCCCCGGCATCGATGGGAGAGGAATCCCGAGAGGCCCCCGAGGAACTCACATGGGGACTGGCCTTTCCTGAGGCCACCAGAGCGGGTCCCTGAGGTCCCCGTCGTAAGTCGAGAGCACCTGCCGCAACTCGAGAAAATCCAGGAGGTCTTGCCCTCCAGGCGAGATGAGGCCCATTTCCGCTGAGGCTTCTCGAGGCCAATCACATCTAACCACTGGACCTTCCAAAGGGTCCTTCACACCCTTGCTGCAACTCAAGAAGTTACCCGACATACCCGTCTGCACTCGAGAGGAAGCACGTGGTGTCCCGCACACATCCAGGGGAGCCCCGTTTCGCCTCCTAGCTCGACATGAGGGATCCTTTCCCTGTTTCGTAGGGAATGAATTCCCGGCTTTCCCGTCGCATCTCAAGAGGAGGCGCTCTCCACAAGAAAGGCGAGAGGAACTCCAGGGTCGTGACACCATTCCAAGAGTCCCCCAGATGTGTCAGTCCATTCCAGAGGAACCTGTTTTCCCTGCACTGCCTTGACGTTCAAGCCGAGGATCGACTCCCGCCACGTGTGCACGTGGGACAACCCTGTGGGAAAGCCTCGTGGGAAAGACTCGAGGGAAAACCATAGATCCTTTGATCCACGCGGCGGACTGCGTGACACTGCTGCTACCGCTCTGGAGCAAAGCGCAAGTGTATGCCCGCATTCGAGACGAGGACTGACTCCCCTGGGGAGACTCCAGAAGTACCCCAAGATCCATGTCAGCACTGGAGAGGAATCCTCAGGTACCGGCCCGGACTCCACACAAGGTCTTAGGCCCCGGCATCGACGGGAGAGGAATCCCGAGACGCCCCCGTGGAACTCGCATGGGGACTGGCCTTTCCTGAGGCCACCAGAGCGGGTCCCTGAGGTCCCCGTCGTAAGTCGAGAGCACCTGCCGCAACTCGAGAAAATCCAGGAGGTTTTGCCCTCCAGGCGAGATGAGGCCCATTTCCGCTGAGGCTTCTCGAGACCAATCACATCTAACCACTGGAACTTCCAAAGGGTCCTTCACACCCTTGCTGCAACTCAAGAATTCCCCGACATACCCGTCTCCACTCGAGAGGAAGCACGTGGGTCCCCCACACATCCAGGTTAGCCCCGTTTCCGCCTCCTAGCTCGAGATGAGGGATCCTTTCCCTGTTTCGTAGGGAAAGAATTCCCGGCGTTCCCGTCGCATCTCAAGAGGAGGCGCTCTCCACAGGAAAGGCGAGAGGAACTCCAGGGTCGTGCCACCATTCCAAGAGTCCCCCAGATGTGTCAGTCCATTCCAGAGGAACCTGTTTTCCCTGCACTGCCTTGACGTTCAAGCCGAGGATCGAGTCCCACCACGTGTGCACGTGGGACAGCCCTGTGGGAAAGCCTCGTGGGAAAGCCTCGTGGGAAAGACTCGAGGGAAAACCATAGATCCTTTGATCCACGCGGCGGACTGCGTGACACTGCTGCTACCGCTCTGGAGGAAAGCGCAAGTGCATGCCCGCATTCGAGACGAGGACTGACTCCCCTGGGGAGACTCCAGAAGTACCCCAAGATCCATGTCAGCACTGGAGAGGAATCCTCAGGTTCTGGCCCCGACTCCACACAAGGTCTTAGGCCCCGGCATCGACGGGAGAGGAATCCCGAGAGGCCCCCGAGGAACTCGCATGGGGACTGGCCTTTCCTGAGGCCACCAGAGCGGGTCCCTGAGGTCCCCGTCGTAAGTCGAGAGCACCTGCCGCATCTCGAGAAAATCCAGGAGGTTTTGCCCTCCAGGCGAGATGAGGCCCATTTCCGCTGAGGCTTCTCGAGGCCAATCACATCTAACCACCGGAACTTCCAAAGGGTCCTTCACACCCTTGCTGCAACTCAAGAAGTTCCCCGACATACCCGTCTGCACTCGAGAGGAAGCACGTGGTGTCCCGCACACATCCAGGGGAGCCCCGTTTCCGCCTCCTAGCTCGAGATGAGGGATCCTTTCCCTGTTTCTTAGGGAAAGAATTCCCGGCGTTCCCGTCGCATCTCAAGAGGAGGCGCTCTCCACAGGAAAGGCGAGAGGAACTCCAGGGTCGTGCTACCATTCCAAGAGTCCCCCAGATGTGTCAGTCCATTCCAGAGGAACCTGTTTTCCCTGCACTGCCTTGACGTTCAAGCCGAGGATCGACTACCACCACGTGTGCACGTGGGACAGCCCTGTGGGAAAGCCTCGTGGGAAAGCCTCGTGGGAAAGACTCGACGGACAACCATAGATCCTTTGATCCACGCGGCGGACTGCGTGACACTGCTGCTACCGCTCTGGAGGAAAGCGCAAGTGCATGCCCGCATTCGAGACGAGGACTGACTCCCCTGGGGAGACTCCAGAAGTACCCCAAGATCCATGTCAGCACTGGAGAGGAATCCTCAGGTTCCGGCCCCGACTCCACACAAGGTCTTAGGCCCCGGCATCGATGGGAGAGGAATCCCGAGAGGCCCCCGAGGAACTCGCATGGGGACTGGCCTTTCCTGAGGCCACCAGAGCGGGTCCCTGAGGTCCCCGTCGTAAGTCGAGAGCACCTGCCACAACTCGAGAAAATCCAGGAGGTTTTGCCCTCCAGGCGAGATGAGGCCCATTTCCGCTGAGGCTTCTCGTGGCTAATCACGTCTAACCACTGGAACTTCCAAAGGTTCCTTCACACCCTTGCTGCAAATCAAGAAGTTCCCCGACATACCCGTCTCCACTCGAGAGGAAGCACGTGGGTCCCGCACACAACCAGGGGAGCCCCGTTTCCGCCTCTTAGCTCGAGATGAGGGATCCTTTCCCTGTTTCGTAGGGAAAGAATTCCCGGCGTCCCGACGCATCTCAAGAGGAGGCGCTCTCCACAGGAAAGGCTAGAGGAACTCCAGGGTCGTGCCACCATTCCAAGAGTCCCCCAGATCTGTCAGTCCATTCCAGAGGAACCTGTTTTCCCTGCACTGCCTTGACCTTCAAGCCGAGGATCGACTCCCACCACGTGTGCACGTGGGACAGCCCTGTGGGAAAGACTCGTGGGAAAGCCTCGTGGGAAAGACTCGAGGGAAAACCATAGATCCTTTGATCCACGAGGCGGACTGCGTGACACTGCTGCTACCGCTCTGGAGGAAAGCGCATGTGCATGCCCGCATTCGAGACGAGGACTGACTCCCCTGGGGAGACTCCAGAAGTACCCCAAGATCCATGTCAGCACTGGAGAGGAAACCTCAGGTTCCGGCCCCGATTCCACACAAGGTCTTAGGCCCCGGCATCGACGGGAGAGGAATCCCGAGAGGCCCCCGAGGAACTCGCATGGGGACTGGCCTTTCCTGAGGCCACCAGAGCGGGTCCCTGAGGTCCCCGTCGTAAGTCGAGAGCACCTGCCGCAACTCGAGAAAATCCAGGAGGTTTTGCCCTCCAGGCGATATGAGGCCCATTTCCGCTGAGGCTTCTCGAGGCCAATCACATCTAACCACTGGAACTTCCAAAGGGTCCTTCACACCCTTGCTGCAACTCAAGAAGTTCCCCGACCTACCCGTCTTCACTCGAGAGGAAGCACGTGGTGTCCCGCACACATCCAGGGGAGCCCCGTTTCCGGCTCCTAGCTCGAGATGAGGGATCCTTTCCCTGTTTCGTAGGGAAAGAATTCCCGGCGTTCCCGTCGCATCTCAAGAGTAGGCGCTCTCCACAGGAAAGGCGAGAGGAACTCCAGGGTCGGGCCACCATTCCAAAAGTCCCCCAGATGTGTCAATCCATTCCAGAGGAACCTGTTTTCCCTGCACTGCCTTGACGTTCAAGCCGAGGATCGAGTCCCACCACGTGTGCACGTGGGACAGCCCTGTGGGAAAGCCTCGTGGGAAAGCCTCGTGGGAAAGACTCCAGGGAAAACCATAGATCCTTTGATCCACGCGGCGGACTGCGTGACACTGCTGCTACCGCTCTGGAGGAAAGCGCAAGTGCATGCCCGCATTCGAGACGAGGACTGACTCCCCTGGGCAGACTCCAGAAGTATCCCACGATCCATGTCAGCACTGGAGAGGAATCCTCAGGTTCCGGCCCCGACTCCACACAAGGTCTTAGGCCCCGGCATCGACGGGAGAGGAATCCCGAGAGGCCCCCGAGGAACTCGCATGGGGACTGGCCTTTCCTGAGGCCACCAGAGCGGGTCCCTGAGGTCCCCGTCGTAAGTCGAGAGCACCTGCCTCCACTCGAGAAAATCCAGGAGGTTTTGCCCTCCAGGCGAGATGAGGCCCATTTCCGCTGAGGCTTCTCGAGGCCAATCACATCTAACCACTGGAACTTCCAAAGGGTCCTTCACACCCTTGCTGCAACTCAAGAAGTTCCCCGACATACCCGTTTCCACTCGAGAGGAAGCACGTGGGTCCCGCACACATCCAGGGGAGCCCCGTTTCCGCCTCCTAGCTCGAGATGAGGGATCCTTTCCCTGTTTCGTAGGGAAAGAATTCCCGGCGTTCCCGTCGCATCTCAAGAGGAGGCGCTCTCCACAGGAAAGGCGAGAGGAACTCCAGGGTCGTGCCACCATTCCAAGAGTCCCCCAGATGTGTCAGTCCATTCCAGAGGAACCTGTTTTCCCTGCACTGCCTTGACGTTCAAGCCGAGGATCGACTCCCACCACGTGTGCACGTGGGACAGCCCTGTGGGAAAGACTCGTGGGAAAGCCTCGTGGGAAAGACTCGAGGGAAAACCATAGATCCTTTGATCCACGCGGCGGAATGCGTGATACTGCTGCTACCGCTCTGGAGGAAAGCGCAAGTGCATGCCCGCATTCGAGACGAGGACTGAC
This sequence comes from Ovis canadensis, assembly GCF_042477335.2. Lineage (NCBI taxonomy): Eukaryota > Metazoa > Chordata > Mammalia > Artiodactyla > Bovidae > Ovis > Ovis canadensis. The sequence goes on along the minus strand of NC_091258.1, from coordinate 6,523,580 downwards.
TCCCCTGGGGAGACTCCAGAAGTACCCCAAGATCCATGTCAGCACTGGAGAGGAATCCTCAGGTTCCGGCCCCGACTCCACACAAGGTCTTAGGCCCCGGCATCGACGGAAGAGGAATCCCGAGAGGCCCCCGTGGAACTCGCATGGGGACTGGCCTTTCCTGAGGCCACCAGAGCGGGTCCCTGAGGTCCGCGTCGTAAGTCGAGAGCACCTGCCGCAACTCGAGAAAATCCAGGAGGTTTTGCCCTCCAGGCGAGATGAGGCCCATTTCCGCTGAGGCTTCTCGAGGCCAATCACATCTAACCACTGGAACTTCCAAAGGGTCCTTCACACCCTTGCTGCAACTCAAGAAGTTCCCCGACATACCCGTCTCCACTCGAGAGGAAGCACGTGGTGTCCCGCACACATCCAGTGGAGCCCCGTTTCCGCCTCCTAGCTCGAGATGAGGGATCCTTTCCCTGTTTCGTAGGGAAAGAATTCCCGGCGTTCCCGTCGCATCTCAAGAGGAGGCGCTCTCCACAGGAAAGGTGAGAGGAACTCCAGGGTCGTGCCACCATTCCAAGAGTCCCCCAGATGTGTCAGTCCATTCCAGAGGAACCTGTTTTTCCTGCACTGCCTTGACGTTCAAGCCGAGGATCGACTCCCACCACGTGTGCACGTGGGAGAGCCCTGTGGGAAAGCCTCGTGGGAAAGCCTCGTGGGAAAGACTCGAGGGAAAACCATAGATCCTTTGATCCACGCGGCGGACTGCGTGACACTGCTGCTACCGCTCTGGAGGAAAGCGCAAGTGCATGCCCGCATTCGAGACGAGGACTGACTCCCCTGGGGAGACTCCAGAAGTACCCCAAGATCCATGTCAGCACTGGAGAGGAATCTTCAGGTTCCGGCCCCGACTCCACACAAGGTCTTAGGCCCCGGCATCGACGGGAGAGGAATCCCGAGAGGCCCCCGAGGAACTCGCATGGGGACTGGCCTTTCCTGAGGCCACCAGAGCGGTTCCCTGAGGTCCCCGTCGTAAGTCGAGAGCACCTGCCGCAACTCTAGAAAATCCAGGAGGTTTTGCCCTCCAGGCGAGATGAGGCCCATTTCCGCTGAGGCTTCTCGTGGCTAATCACGTCTAACCACTGGAACTTCCAAAGGGTCCTTCCCACCCTTGCTGCAACTCAAGAAGTTCCCCGACATACCCGTCTCAACTCGAGAGGAAGCACGTGGGTCCCGCACACATCCAGGGGAGCCCCGTTTCCGCCTCCTAGCTCGAGATGAGGGATCCTTTCCCTGTTTCGTAGGGAAGGAATTCCCGGCGTTCCCGTCGCATCTCAAGAGGAGGCGCTCTCCACAGGAAAGGCGAGAGGAACTCCAGGGTCGTGCCACCATTCCAAGAGTCCCCCAGATGTGTCAGTCCATTCCAGAGGAACCTGTTTTCCCTGCACTGTATTGACGTTCAAGCCGAGGATCGACTCCCACCACGTGTGCACGTGGGACAGCCCTGTGGGAAAGCCTCGTGGGAAAGCCTCGTGGGAAAGACTCGAGGGAAAACCATAGATCCTTTGATCCACGCGGCGGACTGCGTGACACTGCTGCTACCGCTCTGGAGGAAAGCGCAAGTGCATGCCCGCATTCGAGACGAGGACTGACTCCCCTGGGGAGACTCCAGAAGTACCCCAAGATCCATGTCAGCACTGGAGAGGAATCCTCAGGTTCCGGCCCCGACTCCACACAAGGTCTTAGGCCCCGGCATCGACGGGAGAGGAATCCCGAGAGGCCCCCGAGGAACTCGCATGGGGACTGGCCTTTCCTGAGGCCACCAGAGCGGTTCCCTGAGGTCCCCGTCGTAAGTCGAGAGCACCTGCCGCAACTCGAGAAAATCCAGGAGGTTTTGCCCTCCAGGCGAGATGAGGCCCATTTCCGCTGAGGCTTCTCGAGGCCAATCACATCTAACCACTGGAACTTCCAAAGGGTCCTTCACACCATTGCTGCAACTCAAGAAGTTCCCCGACATACCCGTCTGCACTCGAGAGGAAGCACGTGGTGTCCCGCACACATCCAGGGGAGCCCCGTTTCCGGCTCCTAGCTCGAGATGAGGGATCCTTTCCCTGTTTCGTAGGGAAAGAATTCCCGGCGTTCCCGTCGCATCTCAAGAGGAGGCGCTCTCCACAGGAAAGGCGAGAGGAACTCCAGGGTCGTGCCACCATTCCAAGAGTCCCCCAGATGAGTCAGTCCATTCCAGAGGAAACTGTTTTCCCTGCACTACCTTGACGTTCAAGCCGAGGATCGACTCCCACCACGTGTGCACGTGGGACAGCACTGTGGGAAAGCCTCGTGGGAAAGCCTCGTGGGAAAGACTGGAGGGAAAACCATAGATTCTTTGATCCACGCGGCGGACTGCGTGACACTGCTGCTACCGCTCTGGAGGAAAGCGCAAGTGCATGCCCGCATTCGAGACGAGGACTGACTCCCCTGGGGAGACTCCAGAAGTACCCCAAGATCCATGTCAGCACTGGAGAGGAATCCTCAGGTTCCGGCCCCGACTCCACACAAGGTCTTAGGCCCCGGCATCAACGGGAGAGGAATCCCGAGAGGCCCCCGAGGAACTCACATGGGGACTGGCCTTTCCTGAGGCCACCAGAGCGGGTCCCTGAGGTCCCCGTCGTAAGTCGAGAGCACCTGCCGCAACTCGAGAAAATCCAGGAGGTTTTGCCCTCCAGGCGAGATGAGGCCCATTTCCGCTGAGGCTTCTCGAGGCCAATCACATCTAACCACTGGAACTTCCAAAGGGTCCTTCACACCATTGCTGCAACTCAAGAAGTTCCCCGACATACCCGTCTGCACTCGAGAGGAAGCACGTGGTGTCCTGCACACATTCAGGGGAGCCCCGTTTCCCCCTCCTAGCTCGAGATGAGGGATCCTTTCCCTGTTTCGTAGGGAAAGAATTCCCGGCGTTCCCGTCGCATCTCAAGAGGAGGCGCTCTCCACAGGAAAGGCGAGAGGAACTCCAGGGTCGGGCCACCATTCCAAGAGTCCCCCAGATGAGTCAGTCCATTCCAGAGGAACCTGTTTTCCCTGCACTGCCTTGACGTTCAAGCCGAGGATCGAGTCCCACCACGTGTGCACGTGGGACAGCCCTGTGGGAAAGCCTCGTGGGAAAGCCTCGTGGGAAAGACTCGAGGGAAAACCATAGATCCTTTGATCCACGCGGCGGACTGCGTGACACTGCTGCTACCGCTCTGGAGGAAAGCGCAAGTGCATGCCCGCATTCGAGACGAGGACTGACTCCCCTGGGGAGACTCCAGAAGTACCCCAAGATCCATGTCAGCACTGGAGAGGAATTCTCAGGTTCCGGCCCCGACTCCACACAAGGTCTTAGGCCCCGGCATCGACGGGAGAGGAATCCCGAGAGGCCCCCGAGGAACTCGCATGGGGACTGGCCTTTCCTGAGGCCACCAGAGCGGTTCCCTGAGGTCCCCGTCGTAAGTCGAGAGCACCTGCCGCAACTCGAGAAAATCCAGGAGGTTTTGCCCTCCAGGCGAGATGAGGCCCATTTCCGCTGAGGCTTCTCGAGGCCAATCACATCTAACCACTGGAACTTCCAAAGGGTCCTTCACACCCTTGCTGCAACTCAAGAAGTTCCCCGACATACCCGTCTGCACTCGAGAGGAAGCACGTGGTGTCCCGCACACATCCAGGGGAGCCCCGTTTCCGCCTCCTAGCTCGAGATGAGGGATCCTTTCGCTGTTTCGTAGGGAAAGAATTCCCGGCGTTCCCGTCGCATCTCAAGAGGAGGCGCTCTCCACAGGAAAGGCGAGAGGAACTCCAGGGACGTGCCACCATTCCAAGAGTCCCCCAGATGTGTCAGTCCATTCCAGAGGAAACTGTTTTCCCTGCACTGCCTTGACGTTCAAGCCGAGGATCGACTCCCACCACGTGTGCACGTGGGACAGCCCTGTGGGAAAGCCTCGTGGGAAAGCCTCGTGGGAAAGACTCGAGGGAAAACCATAGATCCTTTGATCCACGCGGCGGACTGCGTGACACTGCTGCTACCGCTCTGGAGGAATGCGCAAGTGCATGCCCGCATTCGAGACGAGGACTGACTCCCCTGGGGAGACTCCAGAAGTACCCCAAGATCCATGTCAGCACTGGAGAGGAATCCTCAGGTTCCGGCCCCGACTCCACACAAGGTCTTAGGCACCGGCATCGACGGGAGAGGAATCCCAAGAGGCCCCCGAGGAACTCGCATGGGGACTGGCCTTTCCTGAGGCCACCAGAGCGGTTCCCTGAGGTCCCCGTCGTAAGTCGAGAGCACCTGTCGCAACTCGAGAAAATCCAGGAGGTTTTGCCCTCCAGGCGAGATGAGGCCCATTTCCACTGAGGCTTCTCGAGGCCAATCACATCTAACCACTGGAACTTCCAAAGGGTCCTTCACACCATTGCTGCAACTCAAGAAGTTCCCCGACATACCCGTCTCCACTCGAGAGGAAGCACGTGGGGTCCCTCACACATCCAGGGGAGCCCCGTTTCCACCTCCTAGCTCGAGATGAGGGATCCTTCCCTGTTTCGTAGGGAAAGAATTCCCGGCGTTACAGTCGCATCTCAAGAGGAGGCGCACTCCACAGGAAAGGTGAGAGGAACTCCAGGGTCGTGACACCATTCCAAGAGTCCCCCAGATGGGTCAGTCCATTCCAGAGGAACCTGTTTTCCCTGCACTGCCTTGACGTTCAAGCCGAGGATCGAATCCCACCACGTGTGCACGTGGGACAGCCCTGTGGGAAAGCCTCGTGGGAAAGCCTCGTGGGAAAGACTCGAGGGAAAACCATAGATCCTTTGATCCACGCGGCGGACTGCGTGACACTGCTGCTACCGCACTGGAGGAAAGCGCATTGCATGCCCGCATTCGAGACGAGGACTGACTCCCCTGGGGAGACTCCAGAAGTACCCCAAGATCCATGTCAGCACTGGAGAGGAATCCTCAGGTTCCGGCCCCGACTCCACACAAGGTCTTAGGCCCCGGCATCGACGGGAGAGGAATCCCGAGAGGCCCCCGAGGAACTCGCATGGGGACTGGCCTTTCCTGAGGCCACCAGAGCGGGTCCCTGAGGTCCCCGTCGTAAGTCGAGAGCACCTGCCGCAACTCGAGAAAATCCAGGCGGTTTTGCCCTCCAGGGGAGATGAGGCCCATTTCCGCTGAGGCTTCTCGAGGCCAATCACATCTAACCACTGGAACTTCCAAAGGGTCCTTCACACCCTTGCTGCAACTCAAGAAGTTCCCCGACATACCCGTCTCCACTCGAGAGGAAGCACGTGGGTTCCCGCACACATCCAGGGGAGCCCCGTTTCCACCTCCTAGCTCGAGATGAGGGATCCTTTCCCTGTTTCGTAGGGAAAGAATTCCCGGCGTTCCCGTCGCATCTCAAGAGGAGGCGCTCTCCACAGGAAAGGCGAGAGGAACACCAGGGTCGTGCCACCATTCCAAGAGTCCCCCAGATGTGTCAGTCCATTCCAGAGGAACCTGTTTTCCCTGCACTGCCTTGACGTTCAAGCCGAGGATCGACTCCCACCACGTGTGCACGTGGGACAGCCCTGTGGGAAAGCCTCGTGGGAAAGCCTCGTGGGAAAGACTCGAGGGAAAACCATAGATCCTTTGATCCACGCGGCGGACTGCGTGACACTGCTGCTACCACTCTGGAGGAAAGCGCAAGTGCATGCCCGCATTCAAGACGAGGACTGACTCCCCTGGGGAGACTCCAGATGTACCCCAAGATCCATGTCAGCACTGGAGAGGAATCCTCAGGTTCCGGCCCCGACTCCACACAAGGTCTTAGGCCCCGGGATCGACGGGAGAGGTATCCCGAGAGGCCCCCGAGGAACTCGCATGGGGACTGGCCTTTCCTAAGGCCACCAGAGCGGGTCCCTGAGGTCCCCGTCGTAAGTCGAGAGCACCTGCCGCAACTCGAGAAAATCCAGGAGGTTTTGCCCTCCAGGCGAGATGAGGCCCATTTCCGCTGAGGCTTCTCGAGGCCAATCACATCTAACCACTGGAACTTTCAAAGGGTCCTTCACACCCTTGCTGCAACTCAAGAAGTTCCCCGACATACCCGTCTGCACTCGAGAGGAAGCACGTGGTGTCCCGCACACATCCAGGGGAGCCCCGTTTCCGCCTCCTAGCTCGAGATGAGGGATCCTTTCCCTGTTTCGTAGGGAAAGAATTCCCGGCGTGACCGTCGCATCTCAAGAGGAGGCGCTCTCCACAGGAAAGGCGAGAGGAACTCCAGGGTCATGCCACCATTCCAAGAGTCCCCCAGATGTGTCAGTCCATTCCAGAGGAACCTGTTTTCCCTGCACTGCCTTGACATTCAAGCCGAGGATCGACTCCCACCACGTGTGCACGTGGGACAGCCCTGTGAGAAAGCCTCGTGGGAAAGTCTCTTGGGAAAGACTCGAGGGAAAACCATAGATCCTTTGATCCACGCGGCGGACTGCGTGACACTGCTGCTACCACTCTGGAGGAAAGCGCAAGTGCATGCCCGCATTCGAGATGAGGACTGACTCCCCTGGGGAGACTCCAGAAGTACCCCAAGATCCATGTCAGCCCTGGAGAGGAATCCTCAGGTTCCAGCCCCGACTCCACACAAGGTCTTAGGCCCCGGCATCGACGGGAGAGGAATCCCGAGAGGCCCCCGAGGAACTCGCATGGGGACTGGCCTTTCCTGAGGCCACCAGAGCGGGTCCCTGAGGTCCCCGTCGTAAGTCGAGAGCACCTGCCGCAACTCGAGAAAATCCAGGAGGTTTTGCCCTCCAGGCGAGATGAGGCCCATTTCCGCTGAGGCTTCTCGAGGCCAATCACATCTAACCACTGGAACTTCCAAAGGGTCCTTCACACCCTGGTTGCAACTCAAGAAGTTCCCCGACATACCCGTCTCCACTTGAGAGGAAGCACGTGGGTTCGCGCACACATCCAGGGGAGCCCCGTTTCCGCTTCCTAGCTCGAGATGAGGGATCCTTTCCCTGTTTCGTAGGGAAAGAATTCCCGGCGTTCCCGTGGCATCTCAAGAGGAGGCGCTCTCCACAGGAAAGGCGAGAGGAACTCCAGGGTCATGCCACCGTTCCAAGAGTCCCCCAGATGTGTCAGTCCATTCCAGAGGATCCTGTTTTCCCTGCACTGCCTTGACGTTCAAGCCGAGGATCGACTCCCACCACGTGTGCACGTGGGACAGCCCTGTGGGAAAGCCTCGTGGGAAAGCCTCGTGGGAAAGACTCGAGGGAAAACCATAGATCCTTTGATCCAAGCGGCGGACTGCGTGACACTGCTGCTACCGCTCTGGAGGAAAGCGCAAGTGCATGCCCGCATTCGAGACGAGGACTGACTCTCCTTGGGAGACTCCAGAAGTACCCCAAGATCCATGTCAGCATTGGAGAGGAATCCTCAGGTTCCGGCCCCGACTCCACACAAGGTCTTAGGCCCCGGCATCGACGGGAGAGGAATGCCGAGAGGCCCCGGAGGAACTCGCATGGGGACTGGCCTTTCCTGAGGCCACCAGAGCGGGTCCCTGAGGTCCCCGTCGTAAGTCGAGAGCACCTGCCGCAACTCGAGAAAATCCAGGAGGTTTTGCCCTCCAGGCGAGATGAGGCCCATTTCCGCTGAGGCTTCTCGAGGCCAATCACATCTAACCACTGGAACTTCCAAAGGGTCCTTCACACCCTGGCTGCAACTCAAGAATTTCCCCGACATACCCATCTCCACTCGAGAGGAAGCACGTGGGTTCGCGCACACATCAAGGGGAGCCCCGTTTCCGCTTCCTAGCTCGAGATGAGGGATCCTTTCCCTGTTTCGTAGGGAAAGAATTCCCGGCGTTCCCGTCGCATCTCAAGAGGAGGCGCTCTCCACAGGAAAGGCGAGAGGAACTCCAGGGTCATGACACCATTCCAAGAGTCCCCCAGATGTGTCAGTCCATTCCAGAGTAACCTGTTTTCCCTGCACTGCCTTGACGTTCAAGCCGAGGATCGACTCCCACCACGTGTGCACGTGGGACAGCCCTGTGGGAAAGCCTCGTGGGAAAGCCTCGTGGGAAAGACTCGAGGGAAAACCATAGATCCTTTGATCCACGCGGCAGACTGCGTGACACTGCTGCTACCGCTCTGGAGGAAAGCGCAAGTGCATGCCCGCATTCGAGACGAGGACTGACTCTCCTTGGGAGACTCCAGAAGTACCCCAAGATCCATGTCAGCACTGGAGAGGAATCCTCAGGTTCCGGCCCCGACTCCACACAAGGTCTTAGGCACCGGCATCGACGGGAGAGGAATCCCGAGAGGCCCCCGAGGAACTCGCATGGGGACTGGCCTGTCCTGAGGCCACCAGAGCGGGTCCCTGAGGTCCCCGTCGTAAGTCGAGAGCACCTGCCGCAACTCGAGAAAATCCAGGAGGTTTTGCCCTCCAGGCGAGATGAGGCCCATTTCCGCTGAGGCTTCTCGAGGCCAATCACATCTAACCACTGGAACTTCCAAAGGGTCCTTCACACCATTGCTGCAACTCAAGAAGTTCCCCGACATACCTGTCTCCACTCGAGAGGAAGCACGTGGTGTCCCGCACACATCCAGGGGAGCCCCGTTTCGCCTTCCAGCTCGAGATGAGGGATCCTTTCCCTGTTTCGTAGGGAAAGAATTCCCGGCGTTCCCGTCGCATCTCAAGAGGAGGCGCTCTCCACAGGAAAGGCGAGAGGAACTCCAGGGTCGTGCCACCATTCCAAGAGTCCCCCAGATGAGTCAGTCCATTCCAGAGGAAACTGTTTTCCCTGCACTTCCTTGACGTTCAAGCCGAGGATCAACTCCCACCACGTGTGCACGTGGGACAGCCCTGTGGGAAAGCCTCGTGGGAAAGCCTCGTGGGAAAGACTCGAGGGAAAACCATAGATCCTTTGATCCACGCGGCGGAATGCGTGACACTGCTGCTACCGCTCTGGAGGAAAGCGCATTGCATGCCCGCATTCGAGACGAGGACTGACTCCCCTGGGGAGACTCCAGAAGTACCCCAAGATCCATGTCAGCACTGGAGAGGAATCCTCAGGTTCCGGCCCCGTCTCCACACAAGGTCTTAGGCCCCGGCATCGACGGGAGAGGAATCCCGAGAGGCCCCCGAGGAACTCGCATGGGGACTGGCCTTTCCTGAGGCCACCAGAGCGGGTCCCTGAGGTCCCCGTCGTAATTCGAGAGCACCTGCCGCAACTCGAGAAAATCCAGGCGGTTTTGCCCTCCAGGCGAGATGAGGCCCATTTCCGCTGAGGCTTCTCGAGGCCAATCAGATCTAACCACTGGAACTTCCAAAGGGTCCTTCACACCCTTGCTGCAACTCAAGAAGTTCCCCGACATACCCGTCTCCACTCGAGAGGAAGCACGTGGGTTCCCGCACACATCCAGGGGAGCCCCGTTTCCGCCTCCTAGCTCGAGATGAGGGATCCTTTCCCTGTTTCGTAGGGAAAGAATTCCCGGCGTTCTCGTCGCATCTCAAGAGGAGGCGCTCTCCACAGGAAAGGCGAGAGGAACTCCAGGGACGTGCCACCATTCCAAGAGTCCCCCAGATGTGTCAGTCCATTCCAGAGGAACCTGTTTTCCCTGCACTGCCTTGACGTTCAAGCCGAGGATCGACTCCCACCACGTGTGCACGTGGGACAGCCCTGTGGGAAAGCCTCGTGGGAAAGCCTCGTGGGAAAGACTCGAGGGAAAACCATAGATCCTTTGATCCACGCGGCGGACTGCGTGACACTGCTGCTACCGCTTTGGAGGAATGCGCAAGTGCATGCCCGCATTCGAGACGAGGACTGACTCCCCTGGGGAGACTCCAGAAGTACCCCAAGATCCATGTCAGCACTGGAGAGGAATCCTCAGGTTCCGGCCCCGACTCCACACAAGGTCTTAGGCACCGGCATCGACGGGAGAGGAATCCCAAGAGGCCCCCGAGGAACTCGCATGGGGACTGGCCTTTCCTGAGGCCACCAGAGCGGTTCCCTGAGGTCCCCGTCGTAAGTCGAGAGCACCTGTCGCAACTCGAGAAAATCCAGGAGGTTTTGCCCTCCAGGCGAGATGAGGCCCATTTCCACTGAGGCTTCTCGAGGCCAATCACATCTAACCACTGGAACTTCCAAAGGGTCCTTCACACCATTGCTGCAACTCAAGAAGTTCCCCGACATACCCGTCTCCACTCGAGAGGAAGCACGTGGGGTCCCTCACACATCCAGGGGAGCCCCGTTTCCACCTCCTAGCTCGAGATGAGGGATCCTTCCCTGTTTCGTAGGGAAAGAATTCCCGGCGTTACAGTCGCATCTCAAGAGGAGGCGCTCTCCACAGGAAAGGTGAGAGGAACTCCAGGGTCGTGACACCATTCCAAGAGTCCCCCAGATGTGTCAGTCCATTCCAGAGGAACCTGTTTTCCCTGCACTGCCTTGACGTTCAAGCCGAGGATCGAATCCCACCACGTGTGCACGTGGGACAGCCCTGTGGGAAAGCCTCGTGGGAAAGCCTCGTGGGAAAGACTCGAGGGAAAACCATAGATCCTTTGATCCACGCGGCGGACTGCGTGACACTGCTGCTACCGCTCTGGAGGAAAGCGCAAGTGAATGCCCGCATTCGAGACGAGGACTGACTCCCCTGGGGAGACTCCAGAAGTACCCCAAGATCCATGTCAGCACTGGAGAGGAATCCTCAGGTTCCGGCCCCGACTCCACACAAGGTCTTAGGCCCCGGCATCGACGGGAGAGGAATCCCGAGAGGCCCCCGAGGAACTCGCATGGGGACTGGCCTTTCCTGAGGCCACCAGAGCGGTTCCCTGAGGTCCCCGTCGTAAGTCGAGAGCACCTGCCGCAACTCGAGAAAATCCAGGAGGTTTTGCCCTCCAGGCGAGATGAGGCCCATTTCCGCTGAGGCTTCTCGAGGCCAATCACATCTAACCACTGGAACGTCCAAAGGGTCCTTCACACCATTGCTGCAACTCAAGAAGTTCCCCGACATACCTGTCTCCACTCGAGAGGAAGCACGTGGTGTCCCGCACACATCCAGGGGAGCCCCGTTTCCGCCTCCTAGCTCGAGATGAGGGATCCTTTCCCTGTTTCGTAGGGAAAGAATTCCCGGCGTGACCGTCGCATCTCAAGAGGAGGCGCTCTCCACAGGAAAGGCGAGAGGAACTCCAGGGTCATGCCACCATTCCAAGAGTCCCCCAGATGTGTCAGTCCATTCCAGAGGAACCTGTTTTCCCTGCACTGCCTTGACATTCAAGCCGAGGATCGACTCCCACCACGTGTGCACGTGGGACAGCCCTGTGAGAAAGCCTCGTGGGAAAGTCTCTTGGGAAAGACTCGAGGGAAAACCATAGATCCTTTGATCCACGCGGCGGACTGCGTGACACTGCTGCTACCACTCTGGAGGAAAGCGCAAGTGCATGCCCGCATTCGAGATGAGGACTGACTCCCCTGGGGAGACTCCAGAAGTACCCCAAGATCCATGTCAGCCCTGGAGAGGAATCCTCAGGTTCCAGCCCCGACTCCACACAAGGTCTTAGGCCCCGGCATCGACGGGAGAGGAATCCCGAGAGGCCCCCGAGGAACTCGCATGGGGACTGGCCTTTCCTGAGGCCACCAGAGCGGGTCCCTGAGGTCCCCGTCGTAAGTCGAGAGCACCTGCCGCAACTCGAGAAAATCCAGGAGGTTTTGCCCTCCAGGCGAGATGAGGCCCATTTCCGCTGAGGCTTCTCGAGGCCAATCACATCTAACCACTGGAACTTCCAAAGGGTCCTTCACACCCTGGTTGCAACTCAAGAAGTTCCCCGACATACCCGTCTCCACTTGAGAGGAAGCACGTGGGTTCGCGCACACATCCAGGGGAGCCCCGTTTCCGCTTCCTAGCTCGAGATGAGGGATCCTTTCCCTGTTTCGTAGGGAAAGAATTCCCGGCGTTCCCGTGGCATCTCAAGAGGAGGCGCTCTCCACAGGAAAGGCGAGAGGAACTCCAGGGTCATGCCACCGTTCCAAGAGTCCCCCAGATGTGTCAGTCCATTCCAGAGGATCCTGTTTTCCCTGCACTGCCTTGACGTTCAAGCCGAGGATCGACTCCCACCACGTGTGCACGTGGGACAGCCCTGTGGGAAAGCCTCGTGGGAAAGCCTCGTGGGAAAGACTCGAGGGAAAACCATAGATCCTTTGATCCAAGCGGCGGACTGCGTGACACTGCTGCTACCGCTCTGGAGGAAAGCGCAAGTGCATGCCCGCATTCGAGACGAGGACTGACTCTCCTTGGGAGACTCCAGAAGTACCCCAAGATCCATGTCAGCATTGGAGAGGAATCCTCAGGTTCCGGCCCCGACTCCACACAAGGTCTTAGGCCCCGGCATCGACGGGAGAGGAATGCCGAGAGGCCCCGGAGGAACTCGCATGGGGACTGGCCTTTCCTGAGGCCACCAGAGCGGGTCCCTGAGGTCCCCGTCGTAAGTCGAGAGCACCTGCCGCAACTCGAGAAAATCCAGGAGGTTTTGCCCTCCAGGCGAGATGAGGCCCATTTCCGCTGAGGCTTCTCGAGGCCAATCACATCTAACCACTGGAACTTCCAAAGGGTCCTTCACACCCTGGCTGCAACTCAAGAATTTCCCCGACATACCCATCTCCACTCGAGAGGAAGCACGTGGGTTCGCGCACACATCAAGGGGAGCCCCGTTTCCGCTTCCTAGCTCGAGATGAGGGATCCTTTCCCTGTTTCGTAGGGAAAGAATTCCCGGCGTTCCCGTCGCATCTCAAGAGGAGGCGCTCTCCACAGGAAAGGCGAGAGGAACTCCAGGGTCATGACACCATTCCAAGAGTCCCCCAGATGTGTCAGTCCATTCCAGAGTAACCTGTTTTCCCTGCACTGCCTTGACGTTCAAGCCGAGGATCGACTCCCACCACGTGTGCACGTGGGACAGCCCTGTGGGAAAGCCTCGTGGGAAAGCCTCGTGGGAAAGACTCGAGGGAAAACCATAGATCCTTTGATCCACGCGGCAGACTGCGTGACACTGCTGCTACCGCTCTGGAGGAAAGCGCAAGTGCATGCCCGCATTCGAGACGAGGACTGACTCTCCTTGGGAGACTCCAGAAGTACCCCAAGATCCATGTCAGCACTGGAGAGGAATCCTCAGGTTCCGGCCCCGACTCCACACAAGGTCTTAGGCACCGGCATCGACGGGAGAGGAATCCCGAGAGGCCCCCGAGGAACTCGCATGGGGACTGGCCTGTCCTGAGGCCACCAGAGCGGGTCCCTGAGGTCCCCGTCGTAAGTCGAGAGCACCTGCCGCAACTCGAGAAAATCCAGGAGGTTTTGCCCTCCAGGCGAGATGAGGCCCATTTCCGCTGAGGCTTCTCGAGGCCAATCACATCTAACCACTGGAACTTCCAAAGGGTCCTTCACACCATTGCTGCAACTCAAGAAGTTCCCCGACATACCTGTCTCCACTCGAGAGGAAGCACGTGGTGTCCCGCACACATCCAGGGGAGCCCCGTTTCGCCTTCCAGCTCGAGATGAGGGATCCTTTCCCTGTTTCGTAGGGAAAGAATTCCCGGCGTTCCCGTCGCATCTCAAGAGGAGGCGCTCTCCACAGGAAAGGCGAGAGGAACTCCAGGGTCGTGCCACCATTCCAAGAGTCCCCCAGATGAGTCAGTCCATTCCAGAGGAAACTGTTTTCCCTGCACTTCCTTGACGTTCAAGCCGAGGATCAACTCCCACCACGTGTGCACGTGGGACAGCCCTGTGGGAAAGCCTCGTGGGAAAGCCTCGTGGGAAAGACTCGAGGGAAAACCATAGATCCTTTGATCCACGCGGCGGAATGCGTGACACTGCTGCTACCGCTCTGGAGGAAAGCGCATTGCATGCCCGCATTCGAGACGAGGACTGACTCCCCTGGGGAGACTCCAGAAGTACCCCAAGATCCATGTCAGCACTGGAGAGGAATCCTCAGGTTCCGGCCCCGTCTCCACACAAGGTCTTAGGCCCCGGCATCGACGGGAGAGGAATCCCGAGAGGCCCCCGAGGAACTCGCATGGGGACTGGCCTTTCCTGAGGCCACCAGAGCGGGTCCCTGAGGTCCCCGTCGTAATTCGAGAGCACCTGCCGCAACTCGAGAAAATCCAGGCGGTTTTGCCCTCCAGGCGAGATGAGGCCCATTTCCGCTGAGGCTTCTCGAGGCCAATCAGATCTAACCACTGGAACTTCCAAAGGGTCCTTCACACCCTTGCTGCAACTCAAGAAGTTCCCCGACATACCCGTCTCCACTCGAGAGGAAGCACGTGGGTTCCCGCACACATCCAGGGGAGCCCCGTTTCCGCCTCCTAGCTCGAGATGAGGGATCCTTTCCCTGTTTCGTAGGGAAAGAATTCCCGGCGTTCTCGTCGCATCTCAAGAGGAGGCGCTCTCCACAGGAAAGGCGAGAGGAACTCCAGGGACGTGCCACCATTCCAAGAGTCCCCCAGATGTGTCAGTCCATTCCAGAGGAACCTGTTTTCCCTGCACTGCCTTGACGTTCAAGCCGAGGATCGACTCCCACCACGTGTGCACGTGGGACAGCCCTGTGGGAAAGCCTCGTGGGAAAGCCTCGTGGGAAAGACTCGAGGGAAAACCATAGATCCTTTGATCCACGCGGCGGACTGCGTGACACTGCTGCTACCGCTTTGGAGGAATGCGCAAGTGCATGCCCGCATTCGAGACGAGGACTGACTCCCCTGGGGAGACTCCAGAAGTACCCCAAGATCCATGTCAGCACTGGAGAGGAATCCTCAGGTTCCGGCCCCGACTCCACACAAGGTCTTAGGCACCGGCATCGACGGGAGAGGAATCCCAAGAGGCCCCCGAGGAACTCGCATGGGGACTGGCCTTTCCTGAGGCCACCAGAGCGGTTCCCTGAGGTCCCCGTCGTAAGTCGAGAGCACCTGTCGCAACTCGAGAAAATCCAGGAGGTTTTGCCCTCCAGGCGAGATGAGGCCCATTTCCACTGAGGCTTCTCGAGGCCAATCACATCTAACCACTGGAACTTCCAAAGGGTCCTTCACACCATTGCTGCAACTCAAGAAGTTCCCCGACATACCCGTCTCCACTCGAGAGGAAGCACGTGGGGTCCCTCACACATCCAGGGGAGCCCCGTTTCCACCTCCTAGCTCGAGATGAGGGATCCTTCCCTGTTTCGTAGGGAAAGAATTCCCGGCGTTACAGTCGCATCTCAAGAGGAGGCGCTCTCCACAGGAAAGGTGAGAGGAACTCCAGGGTCGTGACACCATTCCAAGAGTCCCCCAGATGTGTCAGTCCATTCCAGAGGAACCTGTTTTCCCTGCACTGCCTTGACGTTCAAGCCGAGGATCGAATCCCACCACGTGTGCACGTGGGACAGCCCTGTGGGAAAGCCTCGTGGGAAAGCCTCGTGGGAAAGACTCGAGGGAAAACCATAGATCCTTTGATCCACGCGGCGGACTGCGTGACACTGCTGCTACCGCTCTGGAGGAAAGCGCAAGTGAATGCCCGCATTCGAGACGAGGACTGACTCCCCTGGGGAGACTCCAGAAGTACCCCAAGATCCATGTCAGCACTGGAGAGGAATCCTCAGGTTCCGGCCCCGACTCCACACAAGGTCTTAGGCCCCGGCATCGACGGGAGAGGAATCCCGAGAGGCCCCCGAGGAACTCGCATGGGGACTGGCCTTTCCTGAGGCCACCAGAGCGGGTCCCTGAGGTCCCCGTCGTAAGTCGAGAGCACCTGCCGCAACTCGAGAAAATCCAGGAGGTTTTGCCCTCCAGGCGAGATGAGGCCCATTTCCGCTGAGGCTTCTCGAGGCCAATCACATCTAACCACTGGAACGTCCAAAGGGTCCTTCACACCATTGCTGCAACTCAAGAAGTTCCCCGACATACCTGTCTCCACTCGAGAGGAAGCACGTGGTGTCCCGCACACATCCAGGGGAGCCCCGTTTCCGCCTCCTAGCTCGAGATGAGGGATCCTTTCCCTGTTTCGTAGGGAAAGAATTCCCGGCGTGACCGTCGCATCTCAAGAGGAGGCGCTCTCCACAGGAAAGGCGAGAGGAACTCCAGGGTCATGCCACCATTCCAAGAGTCCCCCAGATGTGTCAGTCCATTCCAGAGGAACCTGTTTTCCCTGCACTGCCTTGACATTCAAGCCGAGGATCGACTCCCACCACGTGTGCACGTGGGACAGCCCTGTGAGAAAGCCTCGTGGGAAAGTCTCTTGGGAAAGACTCGAGGGAAAACCATAGATCCTTTGATCCACGCGGCGGACTGCGTGACACTGCTGCTACCACTCTGGAGGAAAGCGCAAGTGCATGCCCGCATTCGAGATGAGGACTGACTCCCCTGGGGAGACTCCAGAAGTACCCCAAGATCCATGTCAGCCCTGGAGAGGAATCCTCAGGTTCCAGCCCCGACTCCACACAAGGTCTTAGGCCCCGGCATCGACGGGAGAGGAATCCCGAGAGGCCCCCGAGGAACTCGCATGGGGACTGGCCTTTCCTGAGGCCACCAGAGCGGGTCCCTGAGGTCCCCGTCGTAAGTCGAGAGCACCTGCCGCAACTCGAGAAAATCCAGGAGGTTTTGCCCTCCAGGCGAGATGAGGCCCATTTCCGCTGAGGCTTCTTGAGGCCAATCACATCTAACCACTGGAACTTCCAAAGGGTCCTTCACACCCTGGTTGCAACTCAAGAAGTTCCCCGACATACCCGTCTCCACTTGAGAGGAAGCACGTGGGTTCGCGCACACATCCAGGGGAGCCCCGTTTCCGCTTCCTAGCTCGAGATGAGGGATCCTTTCCCTGTTTCGTAGGGAAAGAATTCCCGGCGTTCCCGTGGCATCTCAAGAGGAGGCGCTCTCCACAGGAAAGGCGAGAGGAACTCCAGGGTCATGCCACCGTTCCAAGAGTCCCCCAGATGTGTCAGTCCATTCCAGAGGATCCTGTTTTCCCTGCACTGCCTTGACGTTCAAGCCGAGGATCGACTCCCACCACGTGTGCACGTGGGACAGCCCTGTGGGAAAGCCTCGTGGGAAAGCCTCGTGGGAAAGACTCGAGGGAAAACCATAGATCCTTTGATCCAAGCGGCGGACTGCGTGACACTGCTGCTACCGCTCTGGAGGAAAGCGCAAGTGCATGCCCGCATTCGAGACGAGGACTGACTCTCCTTGGGAGACTCCAGAAGTACCCCAAGATCCATGTCAGCATTGGAGAGGAATCCTCAGGTTCCGGCCCCGACTCCACACAAGGTCTTAGGCCCCGGCATCGACGGGAGAGGAATGCCGAGAGGCCCCGGAGGAACTCGCATGGGGACTGGCCTTTCCTGAGGCCACCAGAGCGGGTCCCTGAGGTCCCCGTCGTAAGTCGAGAGCACCTGCCGCAACTCGAGAAAATCCAGGAGGTTTTGCCCTCCAGGCGAGATGAGGCCCATTTCCGCTGAGGCTTCTCGAGGCCAATCACATCTAACCACTGGAACTTCCAAAGGGTCCTTCACACCCTGGCTGCAACTCAAGAATTTCCCCGACATACCCATCTCCACTCGAGAGGAAGCACGTGGGTTCGCGCACACATCAAGGGGAGCCCCGTTTCCGCTTCCTAGCTCGAGATGAGGGATCCTTTCCCTGTTTCGTAGGGAAAGAATTCCCGGCGTTCCCGTCGCATCTCAAGAGGAGGCGCTCTCCACAGGAAAGGCGAGAGGAACTCCAGGGTCATGACACCATTCCAAGAGTCCCCCAGATGTGTCAGTCCATTCCAGAGTAACCTGTTTTCCCTGCACTGCCTTGACGTTCAAGCCGAGGATCGACTCCCACCACGTGTGCACGTGGGACAGCCCTGTGGGAAAGCCTCGTGGGAAAGCCTCGTGGGAAAGACTCGAGGGAAAACCATAGATCCTTTGATCCACGCGGCAGACTGCGTGACACTGCTGCTACCGCTCTGGAGGAAAGCGCAAGTGCATGCCCGCATTCGAGACGAGGACTGACTCTCCTTGGGAGACTCCAGAAGTACCCCAAGATCCATGTCAGCACTGGAGAGGAATCCTCAGGTTCCGGCCCCGACTCCACACAAGGTCTTAGGCACCGGCATCGACGGGAGAGGAATCCCGAGAGGCCCCCGAGGAACTCGCATGGGGACTGGCCTGTCCTGAGGCCACCAGAGCGGGTCCCTGAGGTCCCCGTCGTAAGTCGAGAGCACCTGCCGCAACTCGAGAAAATCCAGGAGGTTTTGCCCTCCAGGCGAGATGAGGCCCATTTCCGCTGAGGCTTCTCGAGGCCAATCACATCTAACCACTGGAACTTCCAAAGGGTCCTTCACACCATTGCTGCAACTCAAGAAGTTCCCCGACATACCTGTCTCCACTCGAGAGGAAGCACGTGGTGTCCCGCACACATCCAGGGGAGCCCCGTTTCGCCTTCCAGCTCGAGATGAGGGATCCTTTCCCTGTTTCGTAGGGAAAGAATTCCCGGCGTTCCCGTCGCATCTCAAGAGGAGGCGCTCTCCACAGGAAAGGCGAGAGGAACTCCAGGGTCGTGCCACCATTCCAAGAGTCCCCCAGATGAGTCAGTCCATTCCAGAGGAAACTGTTTTCCCTGCACTTCCTTGACGTTCAAGCCGAGGATCAACTCCCACCACGTGTGCACGTGGGACAGCCCTGTGGGAAAGCCTCGTGGGAAAGCCTCGTGGGAAAGACTCGAGGGAAAACCATAGATCCTTTGATCCACGCGGCGGAATGCGTGACACTGCTGCTACCGCTCTGGAGGAAAGCGCATTGCATGCCCGCATTCGAGACGAGGACTGACTCCCCTGGGGAGACTCCAGAAGTACCCCAAGATCCATGTCAGCACTGGAGAGGAATCCTCAGGTTCCGGCCCCGTCTCCACACAAGGTCTTAGGCCCCGGCATCGACGGGAGAGGAATCCCGAGAGGCCCCCGAGGAACTCGCATGGGGACTGGCCTTTCCTGAGGCCACCAGAGCGGGTCCCTGAGGTCCCCGTCGTAATTCGAGAGCACCTGCCGCAACTCGAGAAAATCCAGGCGGTTTTGCCCTCCAGGCGAGATGAGGCCCATTTCCGCTGAGGCTTCTCGAGGCCAATCAGATCTAACCACTGGAACTTCCAAAGGGTCCTTCACACCCTTGCTGCAACTCAAGAAGTTCCCCGACATACCCGTCTCCACTCGAGAGGAAGCACGTGGGTTCCCGCACACATCCAGGGGAGCCCCGTTTCCGCCTCCTAGCTCGAGATGAGGGATCCTTTCCCTGTTTCGTAGGGAAAGAATTCCCGGCGTTCTCGTCGCATCTCAAGAGGAGGCGCTCTCCACAGGAAAGGCGAGAGGAACTCCAGGGACGTGCCACCATTCCAAGAGTCCCCCAGATGTGTCAGTCCATTCCAGAGGAACCTGTTTTCCCTGCACTGCCTTGACGTTCAAGCCGAGGATCGACTCCCACCACGTGTGCACGTGGGACAGCCCTGTGGGAAAGCCTCGTGGGAAAGCCTCGTGGGAAAGACTCGAGGGAAAACCATAGATCCTTTGATCCACGCGGCGGACTGCGTGACACTGCTGCTACCGCTTTGGAGGAATGCGCAAGTGCATGCCCGCATTCGAGACGAGGACTGACTCCCCTGGGGAGACTCCAGAAGTACCCCAAGATCCATGTCAGCACTGGAGAGGAATCCTCAGGTTCCGGCCCCGACTCCACACAAGGTCTTAGGCACCGGCATCGACGGGAGAGGAATCCCAAGAGGCCCCCGAGGAACTCGCATGGGGACTGGCCTTTCCTGAGGCCACCAGAGCGGTTCCCTGAGGTCCCCGTCGTAAGTCGAGAGCACCTGTCGCAACTCGAGAAAATCCAGGAGGTTTTGCCCTCCAGGCGAGATGAGGCCCATTTCCACTGAGGCTTCTCGAGGCCAATCACATCTAACCACTGGAACTTCCAAAGGGTCCTTCACACCATTGCTGCAACTCAAGAAGTTCCCCGACATACCCGTCTCCACTCGAGAGGAAGCACGTGGGGTCCCTCACACATCCAGGGGAGCCCCGTTTCCACCTCCTAGCTCGAGATGAGGGATCCTTCCCTGTTTCGTAGGGAAAGAATTCCCGGCGTTACAGTCGCATCTCAAGAGGAGGCGCTCTCCACAGGAAAGGTGAGAGGAACTCCAGGGTCGTGACACCATTCCAAGAGTCCCCCAGATGTGTCAGTCCATTCCAGAGGAACCTGTTTTCCCTGCACTGCCTTGACGTTCAAGCCGAGGATCGAATCCCACCACGTGTGCACGTGGGACAGCCCTGTGGGAAAGCCTCGTGGGAAAGCCTCGTGGGAAAGACTCGAGGGAAAACCATAGATCCTTTGATCCACGCGGCGGACTGCGTGACACTGCTGCTACCGCTCTGGAGGAAAGCGCAAGTGAATGCCCGCATTCGAGACGAGGACTGACTCCCCTGGGGAGACTCCAGAAGTACCCCAAGATCCATGTCAGCACTGGAGAGGAATCCTCAGGTTCCGGCCCCGACTCCACACAAGGTCTTAGGCCCCGGCATCGACGGGAGAGGAATCCCGAGAGGCCCCCGAGGAACTCGCATGGGGACTGGCCTTTCCTGAGGCCACCAGAGCGGTTCCCTGAGGTCCCCGTCGTAAGTCGAGAGCACCTGCCGCAAGTCGAGAAAATCCAGGAGGTTTTGCCCTCCAGGCGAGATGAGGCCCATTTCCGCTGAGGCTTCTCGAGGCCAATCACATCTAACCACTGGAACGTCCAAAGGGTCCTTCACACCATTGCTGCAACTCAAGAAGTTCCCCGACATACCTGTCTCCACTCGAGAGGAAGCACGTGGTGTCCCGCACACATCCAGGGGAGCCCCGTTTCCGCCTCCTAGCTCGAGATGAGGGATCCTTTCCCTGTTTCGTAGGGAAAGAATTCCCGGCGTTCCCGTCGCATCTCAAGAGGAGGCGCTCTCCACAGGAAAGGCGAGAGGAACTCCAGGGTCGTGCCACCATTCCAAGAGTCCCCCAGATGTGTCAGTCCATTCCAGAGGAACCTGTTTTCCCTGCACTGCCTTGACGTTCAAGCCGAGGATCGACTCCCACCACGTGTGCACGTGGGACAGCCCTGTGGGAAAGCCTCGTGGGAAAGCCTCGTGGGAAAGACTCGAGGGAAAACCATAGATCCTTTGATCCACGCGGCGGACTGCGTGACACTGCTGCTACCGCTCTGGAGGAAAGCGCATTGCATGCCCGCATTCGAGACGAGGACTGACTCCCCTGGGGAGACTCCAGAATTACCCCAAGATCCATGTCAGCACTGGAGAGGAATCCTCAGGTTCCGGCCCCGACTCCACACAAGGTCTTAGGCCCCGGCATCGACGGGAGAGGAATCCCGAGAGGCCCCCGAGGAACTCGCATGGGGACTGGCCTTTCCTGAGGCCACCAGAGCGGGTCCCTGAGGTCCCCGTCGTAAGTCGAGAGCACCTGCCGCAACTCGAGAAAATCCAGGCGGTTTTGCCCTCCAGGCGAGATGAGGCCCATTTCCGCTGAGGCTTCTCGAGGCCAATCAGATCTAACCACTGGAACTTCCAAAGGGTCCTTCACACCCTTGCTGCAACTCAAGAAGTTCCCCGACATACCCGTCTCCACTCGAGATGAAGCACGTGGGTTCCCGCACACATCCAGGGGAGCCCCGTTTCCGCCTCCTAGATCGAGATGAGGGATCCTTTCCCTGTTTCGTAGGGAAAGAATTCCCGGCGTTCTCGTCGCATCTCAAGAGGAGGCGCTCTCCACAGGAAAGGCGAGAGGAACTCCAGGGACGTGCCACCATTCCAAGAGTCCCCCAGATGTGTCAGTCCATTCCAGAGGAACCTGTTTTCCCTGCACTGCCTTGACGTTCAAGCCGAGGATCGACTCCCACCACGTGTGCACGTGGGACAGCCCTGTGGGAAAGCCTCGTGGGAAAGCCTCGTGGGAAAGACTCGAGGGAAAACCATAGATCCTTTGATCCACGCGGCGGACTGCGTGACACTGCTGCTACCGCTCTGGAGGAATGCGCAAGTGCATGCCCGCATTCGAGACGAGGACTGACTCCCCTGGGGAGACTCCAGAAGTACCCCAAGATCCATGTCAGCACTGGAGAGGAATCCTCAGGTTCCGGCCCCGACTCCACACAAGGTCTTAGGCACCGGCATCGACGGGAGAGGAATCCCAAGAGGCCCCCGAGGAACTCGCATGGGGACTGGCCTTTCCTGAGGCCACCAGAGCGGTTCCCTGAGGTCCCCGTCGTAAGTCGAGAGCACCTGTCGCAACTCGAGAAAATCCAGGAGGTTTTGCCCTCCAGGCGAGATGAGGCCCATTTCCACTGAGGCTTCTCGAGGCCAATCACATCTAACCACTGGAACTTCCAAAGGGTCCTTCACACCATTGCTGCAACTCAAGAAGTTCCCCGACATACCCGTCTCCACTCGAGAGGAAGCTCGTGGGGTCCCTCACACATCCAGGGGAGCCCCGTTTCCACCTCCTAGCTCGAGATGAGGGATCCTTCCCTGTTTCGTAGGGAAAGAATTCCCGGCGTTACAGTCGCATCTCAAGAGGAGGCGCTCTCCACAGGAAAGGTGAGAGGAACTCCAGGGTCGTGACACCATTCCAAGAGTCCCCCAGATGTGTCAGTCCATTCCAGAGGAACCTGTTTTCCCTGCACTGCCTTGACGTTCAAGCCGAGGATCGAATCCCACCACGTGTGCACGTGGGACAGCCCTGTGGGAAAGCCTCGTGGGAAAGCCTCGTGGGAAAGACTCGAGGGAAAACCATAGATCCTTTGATCCACGCGGCGGACTGCGTGACACTGCTGCTACCGCTCTGGAGGAAAGCGCAAGTGAATGCCCGCATTCGAGACGAGGACTGACTCCCCTGGGGAGACTCCAGAAGTACCCCAAGATCCATGTCAGCACTGGAGAGGAATCCTCAGGTTCCGGCCCCGACTCCACACAAGGTCTTAGGCCCCGGCATCGACGGGAGAGGAATCCCGAGAGGCCCCCGAGGAACTCGCATGGGGACTGGCCTTTCCTGAGGCCACCAGAGCGGTTCCCTGAGGTCCCCGTCGTAAGTCGAGAGCACCTGCCGCAACTCGAGAAAATCCAGGAGGTTTTGCCCTCCAGGCGAGATGAGGCCCATTTCCGCTGAGGCTTCTCGAGGCCAATCACATCTAACCACTGGAACGTCCAAAGGGTCCTTCACACCATTGCTGCAACTCAAGAAGTTCCCCGACATACCTGTCTCCACTCGAGAGGAAGCACGTGGTGTCCCGCACACATCCAGGGGAGCCCCGTTTCCGCCTCCTAGCTCGAGATGAGGGATCCTTTCCCTGTTTCGTAGGGAAAGAATTCCCGGCGTTCCCGTCGCATCTCAAGAGGAGGCGCTCTCCACAGGAAAGGCGAGAGGAACTCCAGGGTCGTGCCACCATTCCAAGAGTCCCCCAGATGTGTCAGTCCATTCCAGAGGAACCTGTTTTCCCTGCACTGCCTTGACGTTCAAGCCGAGGATCGACTCCCACCACGTGTGCACGTGGGACAGCCCTGTGGGAAAGCCTCGTGGGAAAGCCTCGTGGGAAAGACTCGAGGGAAAACCATAGATCCTTTGATCCACGCGGCGGACTGCGTGACACTGCTGCTACCGCTCTGGAGGAAAGCGCATTGCATGCCCGCATTCGAGACGAGGACTGACTCCCCTGGGGAGACTCCAGAATTACCCCAAGATCCATGTCAGCACTGGAGAGGAATCCTCAGGTTCCGGCCCCGACTCCACACAAGGTCTTAGGCCCCGGCATCGACGGGAGAGGAATCCCGAGAGGCCCCCGAGGAACTCGCATGGGGACTGGCCTTTCCTGAGGCCACCAGAGCGGGTCCCTGAGGTCCCCGTCGTAAGTCGAGAGCACCTGCCGCAACTCGAGAAAATCCAGGCGGTTTTGCCCTCCAGGCGAGATGAGGCCCATTTCCGCTGAGGCTTCTCGAGGCCAATCACATCTAACCACTGGAACTTCCAAAGGGTCCTTCACACCCTTGCTGCAACTCAAGAAGTTCCCCGACATACCCGTCTCCACTCGAGAGGAAGCACGTGGGTTCCCGCACACATCCAGGGGAGCCCCGTTTCCACCTCCTAGCTCGAGATGAGGGATCCTTTCCCTGTTTCGTAGGGAAAGAATTCCCGGCGTTCCCGTCGCATCTCAAGAGGAGGCGCTCTCCACAGGAAAGGCGAGAGGAACTCCAGGGTCGTGCCACCATTCCAAGAGTCCCCCAGATGTGTCAGTCCATTCCAGAGGAACCTGTTTTCCCTGCACTGCCTTGACGTTCAAGCCGAGGATCGACTCCCACCACGTGTGCACGTGGGACAGCCCTGTGGGAAAGCCTCGTGGGAAAGCCTCGTGGGAAAGACTCGAGGGAAAACCATAGATCCTTTGATCCACGCGGCGGACTGCGTGACACTGCTGCTACCACTCTGGAGGAAAGCGCAAGTGCATGCCCGCATTCAAGACGAGGACTGACTCCCCTGGGGAGACTCCAGATGTACCCCAAGATCCATGTCAGCACTGGAGAGGAATCCTCAGGTTCCGTCCCCGACTCCACACAAGGTCTTAGGCCCCGGGATCGACGGGAGAGGTATCCCGAGAGGCCCCCGAGGAACTCGCATGGGGACTGGCCTTTCCTGAGGCCACCAGAGCGGGTCCCTGAGGTCCCCGTCGTAAGTCGAGAGCACCTGCCGCAACTCGAGAAAATCCAGGAGGTTTTGCCCTCCAGGCGAGATGAGGCCCATTTCCGCTGAGGCTTCTCGAGGCCAATCACATCTAACCACTGGAACTTTCAAAGGGTCCTTCACACCCTTGCTGCAACTCAAGAAGTTCCCCGACATACCCGTCTGCACTCGAGAGGAAGCACGTGGTGTCCCGCACACATCCAGGGGAGCCCCGTTTCCGCCTCCTAGCTCGAGATGAGGGATCCTTTCCCTGTTTCGTAGGGAAAGAATTCCCGGCGTGACCGTCGCATCTCAAGAGGAGGCGCTCTCCACAGGAAAGGCGAGAGGAACTCCAGGGTCATGCCACCATTCCAAGAGTCCCCCAGATGTGTCAGTCCATTCCAGAGGAACCTGTTTTCCCTGCACTGCCTTGACATTCAAGCCGAGGATCGACTCCCACCACGTGTGCACGTGGGACAGCCCTGTGAGAAAGCCTCGTGGGAAAGTCTCTTGGGAAAGACTCGAGGGAAAACCATAGATCCTTTGATCCACGCGGCGGACTGCGTGACACTGCTGCTACCACTATGGAGGAAAGCGCAAGTGCATGCCCGCATTCGAGACGAGGACTGACTCCCCTGGGGAGACTCCAGAAGTACCCCAAGATCCATGTCAGCCCTGGAGAGGAATCCTCAGGTTCCAGCCCCGACTCCACACAAGGTCTTAGGCCCCGGCATCGACGGGAGAGGAATCCCGAGACGCCCCCGAGGAACTCGCATGGGGACTGGCCTTTCCTGAGGCCACCAGAGCGGGTCCCTGAGGTCCCGGTCGTAAGTCGAGAGCACCTGCCGCAACTCGAGAAAATCCAGGAGGTTTTGCCCTCCAGGCGAGATGAGGCCCATTTCCGCTGAGGCTTCTCGAGGCCAATCACATCTAACCACTGGAACTTCCAAAGGGTCCTTCACACCCTGGCTGCAACTCAAGAAGTTCCCCGACATACCCGTCTCCACTTGAGAGGAAGCACGTGGGTTCGCGCACACATCCAGGGGAGCCCCGTTTCCGCTTCCTAGCTCGAGATGAGGGATCCTTTCCCTGTTTCGTAGGGAAAGAATTCCCGGCGTTCCCGTCGCATCTCAAGAGGAGGCGCTCTCCACAGGAAAGGCGAGAGGAACTCCAGGGTCATGCCACCGTTCCAAGAGTCCCCCAGATGTGTCAGTCCATTCCAGAGGAACCTGTTTTCCCTGCACTGCCTTGACGTTCAAGCCGAGGATCGACTCCCACCACGTGTGCACGTGGGACAGCCCTGTGGGAAAGCCTCGTGGAAAAGCCTCGTGGGAAAGACTCGAGGGAAAACCATAGATCCTTTGATCCAAGCGGCGGACTGCGTGACACTGCTGCTACCGCTCTGGAGGAAAGCGCAAGTGCATGCCCGCATTCGAGACGAGGACTGACTCTCCTTGGGAGACTCCAGAAGTACCCCAAGATCCATGTCAGCACTGGAGAGGAATCCTCAGGTTCCGGCCCCGACTCCACACAAGGTCTTAGGCCCCGGCATCGACGGGAGAGGAATGCCGAGAGGCCCCGGAGGAACTCGCATGGGGACTGGCCTTTCCTGAGGCCACCAGAGCGGGTCCCTGAGGTCCCCGTCGTAAGTCGAGAGCACCTGCCGCAACTCGAGAAAATCCAGGAGGTTTTGCCCTCCAGGCGAGATGAGGCCCATTTCCGCTGAGGCTTCTCGAGGCCAATCACATCTAACCACTGGAACTTCCAAAGGGTCCTTCACACCCTGGCTGCAACTCAAGAAGTTCCCCGACATACCCATCTCCACTCGAGAGGAAGCACGTGGGTTCGCGCACACATCCAGGGGAGCCCCGTTTCCGCTTCCTAGCTCGAGATGAGGGATCCTTTCCCTGTTTCGTAGGGAAAGAATTCCCGGCGTTCCCGTCGCATCTCAAGAGGAGGCGCTCTCCACAGGAAAGGCGAGAGGAACTCCAGGGTCATGCCACCATTCGAAGAGTCCCCCAGATGTGTCAGTCCATTCCAGAGTAACCTGTTTTCCCTGCACTGCCTTGACGTTCAAGCCGAGGATCGACTCCCACCACGTGTGCACGTGGGACAGCCCTGTGGGAAAGCCTCGTGGGAAAGCCTCGTGGGAAAGACTCGAGGGAAAACCATAGATCCTTTGATCCACGCGGCGGACTGCGTGACACTGCTGCTACCGCTCTGGAGGAAAGCGCAAGTGCATGCCCGCATTCGAGACGAGGACTGACTCTCCATGGGAGACTCCAGAAGTACCCCAAGATCCATGTCAGCCCTGGAGAGGAATCCTCAGGTTCCGGCCCCGACTCCACACAAGGTCTTAGGCCCCGGCATCGACGGGAGAGGAATCCCGAGAGGCCCCCGAGGAACTCGCATGGGGACTGGCCTGTCCTGAGGCCACCAGAGCGGGTCCCTGAGGTCCCCGTCGTAAGTCGAGAGCACCTGCCGCAACTCGAGAAAATCCAGGAGGTTTTGCCCTCCAGGCGAGATGAGGCCCATTTCCGCTGAGGCTTCTCGAGGCCAATCACATCTAACCACTGGAACTTCCAAAGGGTCCTTCACACCATTGTTGCAACTCAAGAAGTTCCCCGACATACCCGTCTCCACTCGAGAGGAAGCACGTGGGGTCCCGCACACATCCAGGGGAGCCCCGTTTCCGCCTCCTAGCTCGAGATGAGGGATCCTTTCCCTGTTTCGTAGGGAAAGAATTCCCGGCGTTCCCGTCGCATCTCAAGAGGAGGCGCTCTCCACAGGAAAGGCGAGAGGAACTCCAGGGTCGTGCCACCATTCCAAGAGTCCCCCAGATGTGTCAGTCCATTCCAGAGGAACCTGTTTTCCCTGCACTGCCTTGACGTTCAAGCCGAGGATCGAATCCCACCACGTGTGCACGTGGGACAGCCCTGTGGGAAAGCCTCGTGGGAAAGCCTCGTGGGAAAGACTCGAGGGAAAACCATAGATCCTTTGATCCACGCGGCGGACTGCGTGACACTGCTGCTACCGCTCTGGAGGAAAGCGCAAGTGCATGCCCGCATTCGAGACGAGGACTGACTCCCCTGGGGAGACTCCAGAAGTACCCCAAGATCCATGTCAGCACTGGAGAGGAATCCTCAGGTTACGGCCCCGACTCCACACAAGGTCTTAGGCACCGGCATCGACGGGAGAGGAATCCCAAGAGGCCCCCGAGGAACTCGCATGGGGACTGGCCTTTCCTGAGGCCACCAGAGCGGTTCCCTGAGGTCCCCGTCGTAAGTCGAGAGCACCTGCCGCAACTCGAGAAAATCCAGGAGGTTTTGCCCTCCAGGCGAGATGAGGCCCATTTCCGCTGAGGCTTCTCGAGGCCAATCACATCTAACCACTGGAACTTTCAAAGGGTCCTTCACACCCTTGCTGCAACTCAAGAAGTTCCCCGACATACCCGTCTGCACTCGAGAGGAAGCACGTGGTGTCCCGCACACATCCAGGGGAGCCCCGTTTCCGCCTCCTAGCTCGAGATGAGGGATCCTTTCCCTGTTTCGTAGGGAAAGAATTCCCGGCGTTCCCGTCGCATCTCAAGAGGAGGCGCTCTCCCCAGGAAAGGCGAGAGGAACTCCAGGGTCGTGCCACCATTCCAAGAGTCCCCCAGATGTGTCAGTCCATTCCAGAGGAACCTGTTTTCCCTGCACTGCCTTGACGTTCAAGCCGAGGATCGACTCCCACCACGTGTGCACGTGGGACAGCCCTGTGGGAAAGCCTCGTGCGAAAGCCTCGTGGGAAAAACTCGAGGGAAAACCATAGATCCTTTGATCCACGCGGCGGACTGCGTGACACTGCTGCTACCGCTCTGGAGGAAAGCGCAAGTGCATGCCCGCATTCGAGACGAGGACTGACTCCCCTGGGGAGACTCCAGAAGTACCCCAAGATCCATGTCAGCCCTGGAGAGGAATCCTCAGGTTCCGGCCCCGACTCCACACAAGGTCTTAGGCCCCGGCATCGACGGGAGAGGAATGCCGAGAGGCCCCGGAGGAACTCGCATGGGGACTGGCCTTTCCTGAGGCCACCAGAGCGGGTCCCTGAGGTCCCCGTCGTAAGTCGAGAGCACCTGCCGCAACTCGAGAAAATCCAGGAGGTTTTGCCCTCCAGGCGAGATGAGGCCCATTTCCGCTGAGGCTTCTCGAGGCCAATCACATCTAACCACTGGAGCTTCCAAAGGGTCCTTCACACCATTGCTGCAACTCAAGAAGTTCCCCGACATACACGTCTCCACTCGAGAGGAAGCACGTGGTGTCCCGCACACATCCAGGGGAGCCCCGTTTCGCCTCCCAGCTCGAGATGAGGGATCCTTTCCCTGTTTCGTAGGGAAAGAATTCCCGGCGTTCTCGTCGCATCTCAAGAGGAGGCGCTCTCCACAGGAAAGGCGAGAGGAACTCCAGGGTCGTGCCACCATTCCAAGAGTCCCCCAGATGTGTCAGTCCATTCCAGAGGAACCTGTTTTCCCTGCACTGCCTTGACGTTCAAGCCGAGGATCGACTCCCACCACGTGTGCACGTGGGACAGCCCTGTGGGAAAGCCTCGTGGGAAAGCCTCGTGGGAAAGACTCGAGGGAAAACCATAGATCCTTTGATCCACGCGGCGGACTGCGTGACACTGCTGCTACCGCTCTGGAGGAAAGCGCAAGTGCATGCCCGCATTCGAGACGAGGACTGACTCTCCTGGGGAGACTCCAGAAGTACCCCAAGATCCATGTCAGCACTGTAGAGGAATCCTCAGGTTCCGGCCCCGACTCCACACAAGGTCTTAGGCCCCGGTATCGACGGGAGAGGAATCCCGAGAGGCCCCCGAGGAACTCGCATGGGGACTGGCCTTTCCTGAGGCCACCAGAGCGGGTCCCTGAGGTCCCCATCGTAAGTCGAGAGCACCTGCCGCAACTCGAGAAAATCCAGGAGGTTTTGCCCTCCAGGCGAGATGAGGCCCATTTCCGCTGAGGCTTCTCGAGGCCAATCACATCTAACCACTGGAACTTTCAAAGGGTCCTTCACACCCTTGCTGCAACTCAAGAAGTTCCCCGACATACCCGTCTGCACTCGAGAGGAAGCACGTGGTGTCCCGCACACATCCAGGGGAGCCCCGTTTCCGCCTCCTAGCTCGAGATGAGGGATCCTTTCCCTGTTTCGTAGGGAAAGAATTCCCGGCGTTCCCGTCGCATCTCAAGAGGAGGCGCTCTCCCCAGGAAAGGCGAGAGGAACTCCAGGGTCATGCCACCATTCCAAGAGTCCCCCAGATGTGTCAGTCCATTCCAGAGGAACCTGTTTTCCCTGCACTGCCTTGACGTACAAGCCGAGGATCGAATCCCACCACGTGTGCACGTGGGACAGCCCTGTGGGAAAGCCTCGTGCGAAAGCCTCGTGGGAAAAACTCGAGGGAAAACCATAGATCCTTTGATCCACGCGGCGGACTGCGTGACACTGCTGCTACCGCTCTGGAGGAAAGCGCAAGTGCATGCCCGCATTCGAGACGAGGACTGACTCCCCTGGGGAGACTCCAGAAGTACCCCAAGATCCATGTCAGCCCTGGAGAGGAATCCTCAGGTTCCGGCCCCGACTCCACACAAGGTCTTAGGCCCCGGCATCGACGGGAGAGGAATCCCGAGAGGCCCCCGAGGAACTCGCATG
The DNA here is from genome assembly GCF_042477335.2 of Ovis canadensis. Lineage (NCBI taxonomy): Eukaryota > Metazoa > Chordata > Mammalia > Artiodactyla > Bovidae > Ovis > Ovis canadensis. The sequence goes on along the minus strand of NC_091258.1, from coordinate 6,493,184 downwards.
GGGACTGGCCTTTCCTGAGGCCACCAGAGCGGGTCCCTGAGGTCCCCGTCGTAAGTCGAGAGCACCTGCCGCAACTCGAGAAAATCCAGGAGGTTTTGCCCTCCAGGCGAGATGAGGCCCATTTCCGCTGAGGCTTCTCGAGGCCAATCACATCTAACCACTGGAGCTTCCAAAGGGTCCTTCACACCTTTGCTGCAACTCAAGAAGTTCCCCGACATACACGTCTCCACTCGAGAGGAAGCACGTGGTGTCCCGCACACATCCAGGGGAGCCCCGTTTCGCCTCCCAGCTCGAGATGAGGGATCCTTTCCCTGTTTCGTAGGGAAAGAATTCCCGGCGTTCTCGTCGCATCTCAAGAGGAGGCGCTCTCCACAGGAAAGGCGAGAGGAACTCCAGGGTCGTGCCACCATTCCAAGAGTCCCCCAGATGTGTCAGTCCATTCCAGAGGAACCTGTTTTCCCTGCACTGCCTTGACGTTCAAGCCGAGGATCGACTCCCACCACGTGTGCACGTGGGACAGCCCTGTGGGAAAGCCTCGTGGGAAAGCCTCGTGGGAAAGACTCGAGGGAAAACCATAGATCCTTTGATCCACGCGGCGGACTGCGTGACACTGCTGCTACCGCTCTGGAGGAAAGCGCAAGTGCATGCCCGCATTCGAGACGAGGACTGACTCTCCTGGGGAGACTCCAGAAGTACCCCAAGATCCATGTCAGCACTGGAGAGGAATCCTCAGGTTCCGGCCCCGACTCCACACAAGGTCTTAGGCCCCGGTATCGACGGGAGAGGAATCCCGAGAGGCCCCCGAGGAACTCGCATGGGGACTGGCCTTTCCTGAGGCCACCAGAGCGGGTCCCTGAGGTCCCCATCGTAAGTCGAGAGCACCTGCCGCAACTCGAGAAAATCCAGGAGGTTTTGCCCTCCAGGCGAGATGAGGCCCATTTCCGCTGAGGCTTCTCGAGGCCAATCACATCTAACCACTGGAACTTTCAAAGGGTCCTTCACACCCTTGCTGCAACTCAAGAAGTTCCCCGACATACCCGTCTGCACTCGAGAGGAAGCACGTGGTGTCCCGCACACATCCAGGGGAGCCCCGTTTCCGCCTCCTAGCTCGAGATGAGGGATCCTTTCCCTGTTTCGTAGGGAAAGAATTCCCGGCGTTCCCGTCGCATCTCAAGAGGAGGCGCTCTCCACAGGAAAGGCGAGAGGAACTCCAGGGTCATGCCACCATTCCAAGAGTCCCCCAGATGTGTCAGTCCATTCCAGAGGAACCTGTTTTCCCTGCACTGCCTTGACGTTCAAGCCGAGGATCGACTCCCACCACGTGTGCACGTGGGACAGCCTTGTGGGAAAGCCTCGTGCGAAAGCCTCGTGGGAAAAACTCGAGGGAAAACCATAGATCCTTTGATCCACGCGGCGGACTGCGTGACACTGCTGCTACCGCTCTGGAGGAAAGCGCAAGTGCATGCCCGCATTCGAGACGAGGACTGACTCCCCTGGGGAGACTCCAGAAGTACCCCAAGATCCATGTCAGCCCTGGAGAGGAATCCTCAGGTTCCGGCCCCGACTCCACACAAGGTCTTAGGCCCCGGCATCGACGGGAGAGGAATCCCGAGAGGCCCCCGAGGAACTCGCATGGGGACTGGCCTTTCCTGAGGCCACCAGAGCGGGTCCCTGAGGTCCCCGTCGTAAGTCGAGAGCACCTGCCGCAACTCGAGAAAATCCAGGAGGTTTTGCCCTCCAGGCGAGATGAGGCCCATTTCCGCTGAAGCTTCTCGAGGCTAATCACGTCTAACCACTGGAACTTCCAAAGAGTCCTTCACACCCTTGCTGCAACTCAAGAAGTTCCCCGACATACCCGTCTCCACTCCAGAGGAAGTACGTGGGTCCCACACACATCCAGGGGAGCCCCGTTTCCGCCTCCTAGCTCGAGATGAGGGATCCTTTCCCTGTTTCGTAGGGAAAGAATTCCCGGCGTTCTCGACGCATCTCAAGAGGAGGCGCTCTCCACAGGAAAGGCGAGAGGAACTCCAGGGTCGTGCCACCATTCCAAGAGTTCCCCAGATGTGTCAGTCCATTCCAGAGGAACCTGTTTTCCCTGCACTGCCTTGACGTTCAAGCCGAGGATCTACTCCCACCACGTGTGCACGTGGGACAGCCCTGTGGGAAAGCCTCGTGGGAAAGCCTCGTGGGAAAGACTCGAGGGAAAACCATAGATCCTTTGATCCACGCGGCTGACTGCCTGACACTGCTGCTACCGCTCTGGAGGAAAGCGCAAGTGCATGCCCGCATTCGAGACGAGGACTGACTCCCCTGGGGAGAGTCCAGAAGTACCCCAAGATCCATGTCAGCACTGGAGAGGAATCCTCAGGTTCCGTCCCCGACTCCACACAAAGTCTTAGGCCCCGGCATCGTCGGGAGAGGTATCCCGAGAGCCCCCGAGGAACTCGCATGGGGACTGGCCTTTCCTAAGGCCACCAGAGCGGTTCCCTGAGGTCCCCGTCGTAAGTCGAGAGCACCTGCTGCAACTCGAGAAAATCCAGGAGGTTTTGCCCTCCAGGCGAGATGAGGCCCATTTCCACTGAGGCTTCTCGAGGCCAATCACATCTAACCTCTGGAACTTTCAAAGAGTCCTTCACACCCTTGCTGCAACTCAAGAAGTTCCCCGACATACCCGTCTGCACTCGAGAGGAAGCACGTGGTGTCCCGCACACATACAGGGGAGCCCCGTTTCCGCCTCCTAGCTCGAGATGAGGGATCCTTTCCCTGTTTCGTAGGGAAAGAATTCCCGGCGTTCCCGTCGCATCTCAAGAGGAGGCGCTCTCCACAGGAAAGGCGAGAGGAACTCCAGGGTCGTGACACCATTCCAAGAGTCCCCCAGATGTGTCAGTCCATTCCAGAGGAACCTGTTTTCCCTGCACTGCCTTGACGTTCAAGCCGAGGATCGACTCCCACCACGTGTGCACGTGGGACAGCCCTGTGGGAAAGCCTCGTGGGAAAGCCTCGTGGGAAAGACTCGAGGGAAAACCATAGATCCTTTGATCCACGCGGCGGACTGCGTGACACTGCTGCTACCGCTCTGGAGGAAAGCGCAAGTGCATGCCCACATTCGAGACGAGGACTGACTCCCCTGGGGAGACTCCAGAAGTACCCCAAGATCCATGTCAGCCCTGGAGAGGAATCCTCAGGTTCCGGCCCCGACTCCACACAAGGTCTTAGGCCCCGGCATCGACGGGAGAGGAATCCCGAGAGGCCCCCGAGGAACTCGCATGGGGACTGGCCTTTCCTGAGGCCACCAGAGCGGGTCCCTGAGGTCCCCGTCGTAAGTCGAGAGCACCTGCCGCAACTCGAGAAAATCCAGGAGGTTTTGCCCTCCAGGCGAGATGAGGCCCATTTCCGCTGAGGCTTCTCGAGGCTAATCACGTCTAACCACTGGAACTTCCAAAGGGTCCTTCACACCCTTGCTGCAACTCAAGAAGTTCCCCGACATACCCGTCTCCACTCCAGAGGAAGTACGTGGGTCCCACACACATCCAGGGGAGCCCCGTTTCCGCCTCCTAGCTCGAGATGAGGGATCCTTTCCCTGTTTCGTAGGGAAAGAATTCCCGGCGTTCTCGTCGCATCTCAAGAGGAGGCGCTCTCCACAGGAAAGGCGAGAGGAACTCCAGGGTCGTGCCACCATTCCAAGAGTCCCCCAGATGTGTCAGTCCATTCCAGAGGAACCTGTTTTCCCTGCACTGCCTTGACGTTCAAGCCGAGGATCGACTCCCACCACGTGTGCACGTGGGACAGCCCTGTGGGAAAGCCTCGTGGGAAAGCCTCGTGGGAAAGACTCGAGGGAAAACCATAGATCCTTTGATCCACGCGGCGGACTGCGTGACACTGCTGCTACCGCTCTGGAGGAAAGCGCAAGTGCATGCCCGCATTCGAGACGAGGACTGACTCTCCTGGGGAGACTCCAGAAGTACCCCAAGATCCATGTCAGCACTGGAGAGGAATCCTCAGGTTCCGGCCCCGACTCCACACAAGGTCTTAGGCCCCGGTATCGACGGGAGAGGAATCCCGAGAGGCCCCCGAGGAACTCGCATGGGGACTGGCCTTTCCTGAGGCCACCAGAGCGGGTCCCTGAGGTCCCCGTCGTAAGTCGAGAGCACCTGCCGCAACTCGAGAAAATCCAGGAGGTTTTGCCCTCCAGGCGAGATGAGGCCCATTTCCGCTGAGGCTTCTCGAGGCCAATCACATCTAACCACTGGAACTTTCAAAGGGTCCTTCACACCCTTGCTGCAACTCAAGAAGTTCCCCGACATACCCGTCTGCACTCGAGAGGAAGCACGTGGTGTCCCGCACACATCCAGGGGAGCCCCGTTTCCGCCTCCTAGCTCGAGATGAGGGATCCTTTCCCTGTTTCGTAGGGAAAGAATTCCCGGCGTTCCCGTCGCATCTCAAGAGGAGGCGCTCTCCACAGGAAAGGCGAGAGGAACTCCAGGGTCATGCCACCATTCCAAAAGTCCCCCAGATGTGTCAGTCCATTCCAGAGGAACCTGTTTTCCCTGCACTGCCTTGACGTTCAAGCCGAGGATCGACTCCCACCACGTGTGCACGTGGGACAGCCCTGTGGGAAAGCCTCGTGCGAAAGCCTCGTGGGAAAAACTCGAGGGAAAACCATAGATCCTTTGATCCACGCGGCGGACTGCGTGACACTGTTGCTACCGCTCTGGAGGAAAGCACAAGTGCATGCCCGCATTCGAGACGAGGACTGACTCCCCTGGGGAGACTCCAGAAGTACCCCAAGATCCATGTCAGCCCTGGAGAGGAATCCTCAGGTTCCGGCCCCGACTCCACACAAGGTCTTAGGCCCCGGCATCGACGGGAGAGGAATCCCGAGAGGCCCCCGAGGAACTCGCATGGGGACTGGCCTTTCCTGAGGCCACCAGAGCGGGTCCCTGAGGTCCCCGTCGTAAGTCGAGAGCACCTGCCGCAACTCGAGAAAATCCAGGAGGTTTTGCCCTCCAGGCGAGATGAGGCCCATTTCCGCTGAGGCTTCTCGAGGCTAATCACGTCTAACCACTGGAACTTCCAAAGGGTCCTTCACACCCTTGCTGCAACTCAAGAAGTTCCCCGACATACCCGTCTCCACTCGAGAGGAAGCACGTGGGTCCGCACACATCCAGGGGAGCCCCATTTCCGCCTCCTAGCTCGAGATGAGGGATCCTTTCCCTGTTTCGTAGGGAAAGAATTCCCGGCGTTCTCGTCGCATCTCAAGAGGAGGCGCTCTCCACAGGAAAGGCGAGAGGAACTCCAGGGACGTGCCACCATTCCAAGAGTCCCCCAGATGTGTCAGTCCATTCCAGAGGAACCTGTTTTCCCTGCACTGCCTTGACGTTCAAGCCGAGGATCCACTCCCACCATGTGTGCACGTGGGACAGCCCTGTGGGAAAGCCTCGTGCGAAAGCCTCGTGGGAAAAACTCGAGGGAAAACCATAGATCCTTTGATCCACGCGGCGGACTGCGTGACACTGTTGCTACCGCTCTGGAGGAAAGCACAAGTGCATGCCCGCATTCGAGACGAGGACTGACTCCCCTGGGGAGACTCCAGAAGTACCCCAAGATCCATGTCAGCCCTGGAGAGGAATCCTCAGGTTCCGGCCCCGACTCCACACAAGGTCTTAGGCCCCGGCATCGACGGGAGAGGAATCCCGAGAGGCCCCCGAGGAACTCGCATGGGGACTGGCCTTTCCTGAGGCCACCAGAGCGGGTCCCTGAGGTCCCCGTCGTAAGTCGAGAGCACCTGCCGCAACTCGAGAAAATCCAGGAGGTTTTGCCCTCCAGGCGAGATGAGGCCCATTTCCGCTGAGGCTTCTCGAGGCTAATCACGTCTAACCACTGGAACTTCCAAAGGGTCCTTCACACCCTTGCTGCAACTCAAGAAGTTCCCCGACATACCCGTCTCCACTCCAGAGGAAGTACGTGGGTCCCACACACATCCAGGGGAGCCCCGTTTCCGCCTCCTAGCTCGAGATGAGGGATCCTTTCCCTGTTTCGTAGGGAAAGAATTCCCGGCGTTCTCGTCGCATCTCAAGAGGAGGCGCTCTCCACAGGAAAGGCGAGAGGAACTCCAGGGTCGTGCCACCATTCGAAGAGTTCCCCAGATGTGTCAGTCCATTCCAGAGGAACCTGTTTTCCCTGCACTGCCTTGACGTTCAAGCCGAGGATCTACTCCCACCACGTGTGCACGTGGGACAGCCCTGTGGGAAAGCCTCGTGGGAAAGCCTCGTGGGAAAGACTCGAGGGAAAACCATAGATCCTTTGATCCACGCGGCGGACTGCGTGACACTGCTGCTACCGCTCTGGAGGAAAGCGCAAGTGCATGCCCGCATTCGAGACGAGGACTGACTCCCCTGGGGAGACTCCAGAAGTACCCCAAGATCCATGTCAGCACTGGAGAGGAATCCTCAGGTTCCGGCCCCGACTCCACACAAGGTCTTAGGCCCCGGCATCGACGGGAGAGGAATCCCGAGAGGCCCCCGAGGAACTCGCATGGGGACTGGCCTTTCCTGAGGCCACCAGAGCGGGTCCCTGAGGTCCCCGTCGTAAGTCGAGAGCACCTGCCGCAACTCGAGAAAATCCAGGAGGTTTTGCCCTCCAGGCGAGATGAGGCCCATTTCCGCTGAGGCTTCTGGAGGCTAATCACGTCTAACCACTGGAACTTCCAAAGGGTCCTTCACACCCTTGCTGCAACTCAAGAAGTTCCCCGACATACCCGTCTCCACTCGAGAGGAAGCACGTGGGTCCGCACACATCCAGGGGAGCCCCGTTTCCGCCTCCTAGCTCGAGATGAGGGATCCTTTCCCTGTTTCGTAGGGAAAGAATTCCCGGCGTTCTCGTCGCATCTCAAGAGGAGGCGCTCTCCACAGGAAAGGCGAGAGGAACTCCAGGGACGTGCCACCATTCCAAGAGTCCCCCAGATGTGTCAGTCCATTCCAGAGGAACCTGTTTTCCCTGCACTGCCTTGACGTTCAAGCCGAGGATCCACTCCCACCACGTGTGCACGTGGGACAGCCCTGTGGGAAAACCTCTAGGGAAAGCCTCGTGGGAAAGACTCGAGGGAAAACCATAGATCCTTTGATCCACGCGGCGGAATGCGTGACACTGCTGCTACCGCTCTGGAGCAAAGTGCAAGTGCATGCCCGCATTCGAGACGAGGACTGACTCCCCTGGGGAGACTCCAGAAGTACCCCAAGATCCATGTCAGCACTGGAGAGGAATCCTCAGGTTCCGGCCCCGACTCCACACAAGGTCTTAGGCCCCGGCATCGACGGGTGAGGAATCCCGAGAGGCCCCTGAGGAACTCGCATGGGGACTGGCCTTTCCTGAGGCCACCAGAGCGGTTCCCTGAGGTCCCTGTCGTAAGTCGAGAGCACCTGCCGCAACTCGAGAAAATCCAGGAGGTTTTGCCCTCCAGGCGAGATGAGGCCCATTTCCGCTGAGGCTTCTCGAGGCCAATCACATCTAACCACTGGAGCTTCCAAAGGGTCCTTCACACCATTGCTGCAACTCAAGAAGTTCCCCGACATACACGTCTCCACTCGAGAGGAAGCACGTGGTGTCCCGCACACATCCAGGGGAGCCCCGTTTCGCCTCCCAGCTCGAGATGAGGGATCCTTTCCCTGTTTCGTAGGGAAAGAATTCCCGGCGTTCCCGTCGCATCTCAAGAGGAGGCGCTCTCCACAGGAAAGGCGAGAGGATCTCCAGGGTCGTGCCACCATTCCAAGAGTCCCCCAGATGTGTCAGCCCATTCCAGAGGAATCTGTTTTCCCTCACTGCCTTGACGTTCAAGCCGAGGATCGACTCCCACCACGTGAGCACGTGGGACAGCCCTGTGGGAAAGCCTCGTGGGAAAGCCTCGTGGGAAAGACTCGAGGGAAAACCATACATCCTTTGATCCACGCGGCGGACTGCGTGACACTGCTGCTACCGCTCTGGAGGAAAGCGCAAGTGCATGCCCGCATTCGAGACGAGGACTGACTCTCCTGGGGAGACTCCAGAAGTACCCCAAGATCCATGTCAGCACTGGAGAGGAATCCTCAGGTTCCGTCCCCGACTCCACACAAGGTCTTAGGCCCCGGGATCGACGGGAGAGGTATCCCGAGAGGCCCCCGAGGAACTCGCATGGGGACTGGCCTTTCCTAAGGCCACCAGAGCGGTTCCCTGAGGTCCCCGTCGTAAGTCGAGAGCACCTGCTGCAACTCGAGAAAATCCAGGAGGTTTTGCCCTCCAGGCGAGATAAGGCCCATTTCCGCTGAGGCTTCTCGAGGCCAATCACATCTAACCACTGGAACTTTCAAAGGGTCCTTCACACCCTTGCTGCAACTCAAGAAGTTCCCCGACATACCCGTCTGCACTCGAGAGGAAGCACGTGGTGTCCCGCACACATCCAGGGGAGCCCCGTTTCCGCCTCCTAGCTCGAGATGAGGGATCCTTTCCCTGTTTCGTAGGGAAAGAATTCCCGGCGTTCCCGTCGCATCTCAAGAGGAGGCGCTCTCCACAGGAAAGGCGAGAGGAACTCCAGGGTCGTGCCACCATTCCAAGAGTCCCCCAGATGTGTCAGTCCATTCCAGAGGAACCTGTTTTCCCTGCACTGCCTTGACGTTCAAGCCGAGGATCGACTCCCACCACGTGTGCACGTGGGACAGCCCTGTGGGAAAGCCTCGTGGGAAAGCCTCGTGGGAAAGACTCGAGGGAAAACCATAGATCCTTTGATCCACGAGGCGGAATGCGTGACACTGCTGCTACCGCTCTGGAGCAAAGTGCAAGTGCATGCCCGCATTCGAGACGAGGACTGACTCCCCTGGGGAGACTCCAGAAGTACCCCAAGATCCATGTCAGCACTGGAGAGGAATCCTCAGGTTCCGGCCCCGACTCCACACAAGGTCTTAGGCCCCGGCATCGACGGGTGAGGAATCCCGAGAGGCCCCCGAGGAACTCGCATGGGGACTGGCCTTTCCTGAGGCCACCAGAGCGGTTCCCTGAGGTCCCCGTCGTAAGTCGAGAGCACCTGCCGCAACTCGAGAAAATCCAGGAGGTTTTGCCCTCCAGGCGAGATGAGGCCCATTTCCGCTGAGGCTTCTCGAGGCCAATCATATCTAACCACTGGAGCTTCCAAAGGGTCCTTCACACCATTGCTGCAACTCAAGAAGTTCCCCGACATACACGTCTCCACTCGAGAGGAAGCACGTGGTGTCCCGCACACATCCAGGGGAGCCCCGTTTCGCCTCCCAGCTCGAGATGAGGGATCCTTTCCCTGTTTCGTAGGGAAAGAATTCCCGGCGTTCCCGTCGCATCTCAAGAGGAGGCGCTCTCCACAGGAAACGCGAGAGGAACTCCAGGGTCGTGCCACCATTCCAAGAGTCCCCCAGATGTGTCAGCCCATTCCAGAGGAATCTGTTTTCCCTGCACTGCCTTTACGTTCAAGCCGAGGATCGACTCCCACCACGTGTGCACGTGGGACAGCCCTGTGGGAAAGCCTCGTGGGAAAGCCTCGTGGGAAAGACTCGAGGGAAAACCATACATCCTTTGATCCACGCGGCGGACTGCGTGACACTGCTGCTACCGCTCTGGAGGAAAGCGCAAGTGCATGCCCGCATTCGAGACGAGGACTGACTCCCCTGGGGAGAGTCCAGAAGTACCCCAAGATCCATGTCAGCACTGGAGAGGAATCCTCAGGTTCCGTCCCCGACTCCACACAAGGTCTTAGGCCCCGGGATCGACGGGAGAGGTATCCCGAGAGGCCCCCGAGGAACTCGCATGGGGACTGGCCTTTCCTAAGGCCACCAGAGCGGTTCCCTGAGGTCCCCGTCGTAAGTCGAGAGCACCTGCTTCAACTCGAGAAAATCCAGGAGGTTTTGCCCTCCAGGCGAGATGAGGCCCATTTCCGCTGAGGCTTCTCGAGGCCAATCACATCTAACCACTGGAACTTTCAAAGGGTCCTTCACACCCTTGCTGCAACTCAAGAAGTTCCCCGACATACCCGTCTGCACTCGAGAGGAAGCACGTGGTGTCCCGCACACATCCAGGGGAGCCCCGTTTCCGCCTCCTAGCTCGAGATGAGGGATCCTTTCCCTGTTTCGTAGGGAAAGAATTCCCGGCGATCCCGTCGAATCTCAAGAGGAGGCGCTCTCCACAGGAAAGGCGAGAGGAACTCCAGGGTCATGCCACCATTCCAAGAGTCCCCCAGATGTGTCAGTCCATTCCAGAGGAACCTGTTTTCCCTGCACTGCCTTGACGTTCAAGCCGAGGATCGACTCCCACCACGTGTGCACGTGGGACAGCCCTGTGGGAAAGCCTCGTGCGAAAGCCTCGTGGGAAAGACTCGAGGGAAAACCATAGATCCTTTGATCCACGCGGCGGACTGCGTGACACTGCTGCTACCGCTCTGGAGGAAAGCGCAAGTGCATGCCCGCATTCGAGACGAGGACTGACTCAACTGGGGAGACTCCAGAAGTACCCCAAGATCCATGTCAGCCCTGGAGAGGAATCCTCAGGTTCCGGCCCCGACTCCACACAAGGTCTTAGGCCCCGGCATCGACGGGAGAGGAATCCCGAGAGGCCCCCGAGGAACTCGCATGGGGACTGGCCTTTCCTGAGGCCACCAGAGCGGATCCCTTAAGCCCCCGTCGTAAGTCGAGAGCACCTGCCGCAACTCGAGAAAATCCAGGAGGTTTTGCCCTCCAGGCGAGATGAGGCCCATTTCCGCTGAGGCTTCTCGAGGCCAATTACGTCTAACCACTGGAACTTCCAAAGGGTCCTTCACACCCTTGCTGCAACTCAAGAAGTTCCCCGACATACCCGTCTCCACTCGAGAGGAAGCACGTGGGTTCCCGCACACATCCAGGGGAGCCCCGTTTCCGCCTCCTAGCTCGAGATGAGGGATCCTTTCCCTGTTTCGTAGGGAAAGAATTCCCGGCGTTCCCGTCGCATCTCAAGAGGAGGCGCTCTCCACAGGAAAGGCGAGAGGAACTCCAGGGTCGTGCCACCATTCCAAGAGTCCCCCAGATGTGTCAGTCCATTCCAGAGGAACCTGTTTTCCCTGCACTGCCTTGACGTTCAAGCCGAGGATCCACTCCCACCACGTGTGCACGTGGGACAGCCCTGTGGGAAAGCCTCGTGGGAAAGCCTCGTGGGAAAGACTCGAGGGAAAACCATAGATCCTTTAATCCACGCGGCGGACTGCGTGACACTGCTGCTACCGCTCTGGAGGAAAGCGCAAGTGCATGCCCGCATTCGAGACGAGGACTGACTCTCCTGGGGAGACTCCAGAAGTACCCCAAGATCCATGTCAGCACTGGAGAGGAATCCTCAGGTTCCGGCCCCGACTCCACACAAGGTCTTAGGCCCCGGCATCGACGGGAGAGGAATCCCGAGAGGCCCCCGAGGAACTCGCATGGGGACTGGCCTTTCCTGAGGCCACCAGAGCGGGTCCCTGAGGTCCCCGTCGTAAGTCGAGAGCACCTGCCGCAACTCGAGAAAATCCAGGAGGTTTTGCCCTCCAGGCGAGATGAGGCCCATTTCCGCTGAGGCTTCTCGAGGCCAATCACATCTAACCACTGGACATTCCAAATGGTCCTTCACACCCTTGCTGCAACTCAAGAAGTTCCCCGACATACCCGTCTGCACTCGAGAGGAAGCACGTGGTGTCCCGCACACATCCAGGGGAGCCCCGTTTCCGCCTCCTAGCTCGAGATGAGGGATCCTTTCCCTGTTTCGTAGGGAAAGAATTCCCAGCGTTCCCGTCGCATCTCAAGAGGAGGCGCTCTCCACAGGAAAGGCGAGAGGAACTCCAGGGTCATGCCACCATTCCAAGAGTCCCCCAGATGTGTCAGTCCATTCCAGAGGACCCTGTTTTCCCTGCACTGCCTTGACGTTCAAGCCGAGGATCGACTCCCACCACGTGTGCACGTGGGACAGCCCTGTGGGAAAGCCTCGTGGGAAAGCCTCGTGGGAAAGACTCGAGGGAAAACCATAGATCCTTTGATCCACGCGGCGGACTGCGTGACACTGCTGCTACCGCTCTGGAGGAAAGCGCAAGTGCATGCCCGCATTGGAGACGAGGACTGACTCCCCTGGGGAGACTCCAGAAGTACCCCAAGATCCATGTCAGCACTGGAGAGGAATCCTCAGGTTCCGGCCCCGACTCCACACAAGGTCTTAGGCCCCGGCATCGACGGGAGAGGAATCCCGAGAGGCCCCCGAGGAACTCGCATGGGGACTGGCCTTTCCTGAGGCCACCAGAGCGGGTCCCTGAGGTCCCCGTCGTAAGTCGAGAGCACCTGCCGCAACTCGAGAAAATCCAGGAGGTTTTGCCCTCCAGGCGAGATGAGGCCCATTTCCGCTGAGGCTTCTCGAGGCCAATCACATCTAACCACTGGAGCTTCCAAAGGGTCCTTCACACCATTGCTGCAACTCAAGAAGTTCCCCGACATACACGTCTCCACTCGAGAGGAAGCACGTGGTGTCCCGCACACATCCAGGGGAGCCCCGTTTCGCCTCCCAGCTCGAGATGAGGGATCCTTTCCCTGTTTCGTAGGGAAAGAATTCCCGGCGTTCTCGTCGCATCTCAAGAGGAGGCGCTCTCCACAGGAAAGGCGAGAGGAACTCCAGGGTCGTGCCACCATTCCAAGAGTCCCCCAGATGTGTCAGTCCATTCCAGAGGAACCTGTTTTCCCTGCACTGCCTTGACGTTCAAGCCGAGGATCGACTCCCACCACGTGTGCACGTGGGACAGCCCTGTGGGAAAGCCTCGTGGGAAAGCCTCGTGGGAAAGACTCGAGGGAAAACCATAGATCCTTTGATCCACGCGGCGAACTGCGTGACACTGCTGCTACCGCTCTGGAGGAAAGCGCAAGTGCATGCCCGCATTCGAGACGAGGACTGACTCTCCTGGGGAGACTCCAGAAGTACCCCAAGATCCATGTCAGCACTGGAGAGGAATCCTCAGGTTCCGGCCCCGACTCCACACAAGGTCTTAGGCCCCGGTATCGACGGGAGAGGAATCCCGAGAGGCCCCCGAGGAACTCGCATGGGGACTGGCCTTTCCTGAGGCCACCAGAGCGGGTCCCTGAGGTCCCCATCGTAAGTCGAGAGCACCTGCCGCAACTCGAGAAAATCCAGGAGGTTTTGCCCTCCAGGCGAGATGAGGCCCATTTCCGCTGAGGCTTCTCGAGGCCAATCACATCTAACCACTGGAACTTTCAAAGGGTCCTTCACACCCTTGCTGCAACTCAAGAAGTTCCCCGACATACCCGTCTGCACTCGAGAGGAAGCACGTGGTGTCCCGCACACATCCAGGGGAGCCCCGTTTCCGCCTCCTAGCTCGAGATGAGGGATCCTTTCCCTGTTTCGTAGGGAAAGAATTCCCGGCGTTCCCGTCGCATCTCAAGAGGAGGCGCTCTCCCCAGGAAAGGCGAGAGGAACTCCAGGGTCATGCCACCATTCCAAGAGTCCCCCAGATGTGTCAGTCCATTCCAGAGGAACCTGTTTTCCCTGCACTGCCTTGACGTACAAGCCGAGGATCGACTCCCACCACGTGTGCACGTGGGACAGCCCTGTGGGAAAGCCTCGTGCGAAAGCCTCGTGGGAAAAACTCGAGGGAAAACCATAGATCCTTTGATCCACGCGGCGGACTGCGTGACACTGCTGCTACCGCTCTGGAGGAAAGCGCAAGTGCATGCCCGCATTCGAGACGAGGACTGACTCCCCTGGGGAGACTCCAGAAGTACCCCAAGATCCATGTCAGCCCTGGAGAGGAATCCTCAGGTTCCGGCCCCGACTCCACACAAGGTCTTAGGCCCCGGCATCGACGGGAGAGGAATCCCGAGAGGCCCCCGAGGAACTCGCATGGGGACTGGCCTTTCCTGAGGCCACCAGAGCGGGTCCCTGAGGTCCCCGTCGTAAGTCGAGAGCACCTGCCGCAACTCGAGAAAATCCAGGAGGTTTTGCCCTCCAGGCGAGATGAGGCCCATTTCCGCTGAGGCTTCTCGAGGCCAATCACATCTAACCACTGGAGCTTCCAAAGGGTCCTTCACACCTTTGCTGCAACTCAAGAAGTTCCCCGACATACACGTCTCCACTCGAGAGGAAGCACGTGGTGTCCCGCACACATCCAGGGGAGCCCCGTTTCGCCTCCCAGCTCGAGATGAGGGATCCTTTCCCTGTTTCGTAGGGAAAGAATTCCCGGCGTTCTCGTCGCATCTCAAGAGGAGGCGCTCTCCACAGGAAAGGCGAGAGGAACTCCAGGGTCGTGCCACCATTCCAAGAGTCCCCCAGATGTGTCAGTCCATTCCAGAGGAACCTGTTTTCCCTGCACTGCCTTGACGTTCAAGCCGAGGATCGACTCCCACCACGTGTGCACGTGGGACAGCCCTGTGGGAAAGCCTCGTGGGAAAGCCTCGTGGGAAAGACTCGAGGGAAAACCATAGATCCTTTGATCCACGCGGCGGACTGCGTGACACTGCTGCTACCGCTCTGGAGGAAAGCGCAAGTGCATGCCCGCATTCGAGACGAGGACTGACTCTCCTGGGGAGACTCCAGAAGTACCCCAAGATCCATGTCAGCACTGGAGAGGAATCCTCAGGTTCCGGCCCCGACTCCACACAAGGTCTTAGGCCCCGGTATCGACGGGAGAGGAATCCCGAGAGGCCCCCGAGGAACTCGCATGGGGACTGGCCTTTCCTGAGGCCACCAGAGCGGGTCCCTGAGGTCCCCATCGTAAGTCGAGGGCACCTGCCGCAACTCGAGAAAATCCAGGAGGTTTTGCCCTCCAGGCGAGATGAGGCCCATTTCCGCTGAGGCTTCTCGAGGCCAATCACATCTAACCACTGGAACTTTCAAAGGGTCCTTCACACCCTTGCTGCAACTCAAGAAGTTCCCCGACATACCCGTCTGCACTCGAGAGGAAGCACGTGGTGTCCCGCACACATCCAGGGGAGCCCCGTTTCCGCCTCCTAGCTCGAGATGAGGGATCCTTTCCCTGTTTCGTAGGGAAAGAATTCCCGGCGTTCCCGTCGCATCTCAAGAGGAGGCGCTCTCCACAGGAAAGGCGAGAGGAACTCCAGGGTCATGCCACCATTCCAAGAGTCCCCCAGATGTGTCAGTCCATTCCAGAGGAACCTGTTTTCCCTGCACTGCCTTGACGTTCAAGCCGAGGATCGACTCCCACCACGTGTGCACGTGGGACAGCCTTGTGGGAAAGCCTCGTGCGAAAGCCTCGTGGGAAAAACTCGAGGGAAAACCATAGATCCTTTGATCCACGCGGCGGACTGCGTGACACTGCTGCTACCGCTCTGGAGGAAAGCGCAAGTGCATGCCCGCATTCGAGACGAGGACTGACTCCCCTGGGGAGACTCCAGAAGTACCCCAAGATCCATGTCAGCCCTGGAGAGGAATCCTCAGGTTCCGGCCCCGACTCCACACAAGGTCTTAGGCCCCGGCATCGACGGGAGAGGAATCCCGAGAGGCCCCCGAGGAACTCGCATGGGGACTGGCCTTTCCTGAGGCCACCAGAGCGGGTCCCTGAGGTCCCCGTCGTAAGTCGAGAGCACCTGCCGCAACTCGAGAAAATCCAGGAGGTTTTGCCCTCCAGGCGAGATGAGGCCCATTTCCGCTGAAGCTTCTCGAGGCTAATCACGTCTAACCACTGGAACTTCCAAAGAGTCCTTCACACCCTTGCTGCAACTCAAGAAGTTCCCCGACATACCCGTCTCCACTCCAGAGGAAGTACGTGGGTCCCACACACATCCAGGGGAGCCCCGTTTCCGCCTCCTAGCTCGAGATGAGGGATCCTTTCCCTGTTTCGTAGGGAAAGAATTCCCGGCGTTCTCGACGCATCTCAAGAGGAGGCGCTCTCCACAGGAAAGGCGAGAGGAACTCCAGGGTCGTGCCACCATTCCAAGAGTTCCCCAGATGTGTCAGTCCATTCCAGAGGAACCTGTTTTCCCTGCACTGCCTTGACGTTCAAGCCGAGGATCTACTCCCACCACGTGTGCACGTGGGACAGCCCTGTGGGAAAGCCTCGTGGGAAAGCCTCGTGGGAAAGACTCGAGGGAAAACCATAGATCCTTTGATCCACGCGGCTGACTGCCTGACACTGCTGCTACCGCTCTGGAGGAAAGCGCAAGTGCATGCCCGCATTCGAGACGAGGACTGACTCCCCTGGGGAGAGTCCAGAAGTACCCCAAGATCCATGTCAGCACTGGAGAGGAATCCTCAGGTTCCGTCCCCGACTCCACACAAGGTCTTAGGCCCCGGCATCGACGGGAGAGGTATCCCGAGAGCCCCCGAGGAACTCGCATGGGGACTGGCCTTTCCTAAGGCCACCAGAGCGGTTCCCTGAGGTCCCCGTCGTAAGTCGAGAGCACCTGCTGCAACTCGAGAAAATCCAGGAGGTTTTGCCCTCCAGGCGAGATGAGGCCCATTTCCACTGAGGCTTCTCGAGGCCAATCACATCTAACCTCTGGAACTTTCAAAGAGTCCTTCACACCCTTGCTGCAACTCAAGAAGTTCCCCGACATACCCGTCTGCACTCGAGAGGAAGCACGTGGTGTCCCGCACACATACAGGGGAGCCCCGTTTCCGCCTCCTAGCTCGAGATGAGGGATCCTTTCCCTGTTTCGTAGGGAAAGAATTCCCGGCGTTCCCGTCGCATCTCAAGAGGAGGCGCTCTCCACAGGAAAGGCGAGAGGAACTCCAGGGTCGTGACACCATTCCAAGAGTCCCCCAGATGTGTCAGTCCATTCCAGAGGAACCTGTTTTCCCTGCACTGCCTTGACGTTCAAGCCGAGGATCGACTCCCACCACGTGTGCACGTGGGACAGCCCTGTGGGAAAGCCTCGTGGGAAAGCCTCGTGGGAAAGACTCGAGGGAAAACCATAGATCCTTTGATCCACGCGGCGGACTGCGTGACACTGCTGCTACCGCTCTGGAGGAAAGCGCAAGTGCATGCCCACATTCGAGACGAGGACTGACTCCCCTGGGGAGACTCCAGAAGTACCCCAAGATCCATGTCAGCCCTGGAGAGGAATCCTCAGGTTCCGGCCCCGACTCCACACAAGGTCTTAGGCCCCGGCATCGACAGGAGAGGAATCCCGAGAGGCCCCCGAGGAACTCGCATGGGGACTGGCCTTTCCTGAGGCCACCAGAGCGGGTCCCTGAGGTCCCCGTCGTAAGTCGAGAGCACCTGCCGCAACTCGAGAAAATCCAGGAGGTTTTGCCCTCCAGGCGAGATGAGGCCCATTTCCGCTGAGGCTTCTCGAGGCTAATCACGTCTAACCACTGGAACTTCCAAAGGGTCCTTCACACCCTTGCTGCAACTCAAGAAGTTCCCCGACATACCCGTCTCCACTCCAGAGGAAGTACGTGGGTCCCACACACATCCAGGGGAGCCCCGTTTCCGCCTCCTAGCTCGAGATGAGGGATCCTTTCCCTGTTTCGTAGGGAAAGAATTCCCGGCGTTCTCGTCGCATCTCAAGAGGAGGCGCTCTCCACAGGAAAGGCGAGAGGAACTCCAGGGTCGTGCCACCATTCCAAGAGTCCCCCAGATGTGTCAGTCCATTCCAGAGGAACCTGTTTTCCCTGCACTGCCTTGACGTTCAAGCCGAGGATCGACTCCCACCACGTGTGCACGTGGGACAGCCCTGTGGGAAAGCCTCGTGGGAAAGCCTCGTGGGAAAGACTCGAGGGAAAACCATAGATCCTTTGATCCACGCGGCGGACTGCGTGACACTGCTGCTACCGCTCTGGAGGAAAGCGCAAGTGCATGCCCGCATTCGAGACGAGGACTGACTCTCCTGGGGAGACTCCAGAAGTACCCCAAGATCCATGTCAGCACTGGAGAGGAATCCTCAGGTTCCGGCCCCGACTCCACACAAGGTCTTAGGCCCCGGTATCGACGGGAGAGGAATCCCGAGAGGCCCCCGAGGAACTCGCATGGGGACTGGCCTTTCCTGAGGCCACCAGAGCGGGTCCCTGAGGTCCCCGTCGTAAGTCGAGAGCACCTGCCGCAACTCGAGAAAATCCAGGAGGTTTTGCCCTCCAGGCGAGATGAGGCCCATTTCCGCTGAGGCTTCTCGAGGCCAATCACATCTAACCACTGGAACTTTCAAAGGGTCCTTCACACCCTTGCTGCAACTCAAGAAGTTCCCCGACATACCCGTCTGCACTCGAGAGGAAGCACGTGGTGTCCCGCACACATCCAGGGGAGCCCCGTTTCCGCCTCCTAGCTCGAGATGAGGGATCCTTTCCCTGTTTCGTAGGGAAAGAATTCCCGGCGTTCCCGTCGCATCTCAAGAGGAGGCGCTCTCCACAGGAAAGGCGAGAGGAACTCCAGGGTCATGCCACCATTCCAAAAGTCCCCCAGATGTGTCAGTCCATTCCAGAGAAACCTGTTTTCCCTGCACTGCCTTGACGTTCAAGCCGAGGATCGACTCCCACCACGTGTGCACGTGGGACAGCCCTGTGGGAAAGCCTCGTGCGAAAGCCTCGTGGGAAAAACTCGAGGGAAAACCATAGATCCTTTGATCCACGCGGCGGACTGCGTGACACTGTTGCTACCGCTCTGGAGGAAAGCACAAGTGCATGCCCGCATTCGAGACGAGGACTGACTCCCCTGGGGAGACTCCAGAAGTACCCCAAGATCCATGTCAGCCCTGGAGAGGAATCCTCAGGTTCCGGCCCCGACTCCACACAAGGTCTTAGGCCCCGGCATCGACGGGAGAGGAATCCCGAGAGGCCCCCGAGGAACTCGCATGGGGACTGGCCTTTCCTGAGGCCACCAGAGCGGGTCCCTGAGGTCCCCGTCGTAAGTCGAGAGCACCTGCCGCAACTCGAGAAAATCCAGGAGGTTTTGCCCTCCAGGCGAGATGAGGCCCATTTCCGCTGAGGCTTCTCGAGGCTAATCACGTCTAACCACTGGAACTTCCAAAGGGTCCTTCACACCCTTGCTGCAACTCAAGAAGTTCCCCGACATACCCGTCTCCACTCGAGAGGAAGCACGTGGGTCCGCACACATCCAGGGGAGCCCCATTTCCGCCTCCTAGCTCGAGATGAGGGATCCTTTCCCTGTTTCGTAGGGAAAGAATTCCCGGCGTTCTCGTCGCATCTCAAGAGGAGGCGCTCTCCACAGGAAAGGCGAGAGGAACTCCAGGGACGTGCCACCATTCCAAGAGTCCCCCAGATGTGTCAGTCCATTCCAGAGGAACCTGTTTTCCCTGCACTGCCTTGACGTTCAAGCCGAGGATCCACTCCCACCATGTGTGCACGTGGGACAGCCCTGTGGGAAAGCCTCGTGCGAAAGCCTCGTGGGAAAAACTCGAGGGAAAACCATAGATCCTTTGATCCACGCGGCGGACTGCGTGACACTGTTGCTACCGCTCTGGAGGAAAGCACAAGTGCATGCCCGCATTCGAGACGAGGACTGACTCCCCTGGGGAGACTCCAGAAGTACCCCAAGATCCATGTCAGCCCTGGAGAGGAATCCTCAGGTTCCGGCCCCGACTCCACACAAGGTCTTAGGCCCCGGCATCGACGGGAGAGGAATCCCGAGAGGCCCCCGAGGAACTCGCATGGGGACTGGCCTTTCCTGAGGCCACCAGAGCGGGTCCCTGAGGTCCCCGTCGTAAGTCGAGAGCACCTGCCGCAACTCGAGAAAATCCAGGAGGTTTTGCCCTCCAGGCGAGATGAGGCCCATTTCCGCTGAGGCTTCTCGAGGCTAATCACGTCTAACCACTGGAACTTCCAAAGGGTCCTTCACACCCTTGCTGCAACTCAAGAAGTTCCCCGACATACCCGTCTCCACTCCAGAGGAAGTACGTGGGTCCCACACACATCCAGGGGAGCCCCGTTTCCGCCTCCTAGCTCGAGATGAGGGATCCTTTCCCTGTTTCGTAGGGAAAGAATTCCCGGCGTTCTCGTCGCATCTCAAGAGGAGGCGCTCTCCACAGGAAAGGCGAGAGGAACTCCAGGGTCGTGCCACCATTCGAAGAGTTCCCCAGATGTGTCAGTCCATTCCAGAGGAACCTGTTTTCCCTGCACTGCCTTGACGTTCAAGCCGAGGATCTACTCCCACCACGTGTGCACGTGGGACAGCCCTGTGGGAAAGCCTCGTGGGAAAGCCTCGTGGGAAAGACTCGAGGGAAAACCATAGATCCTTTGATCCACGCGGCGGACTGCCTGACACTGCTGCTACCGCTCTGGAGGAAAGCGCAAGTGCATGCCCGCATTCGAGACGAGGACTGACTCCCCTGGGGAGACTCCAGAAGTACCCCAAGATCCATGTCAGCACTGGAGAGGAATCCTCAGGTTCCGGCCCCGACTCCACACAAGGTCTTAGGCCCCGGCATCGACGGGAGAGGAATCCCGAGAGGCCCCCGAGGAACTCGCATGGGGACTGGCCTTTCCTGAGGCCACCAGAGCGGGTCCCTGAGGTCCCCGTCGTAAGTCGAGAGCACCTGCCGCAACTCGAGAAAATCCAGGAGGTTTTGCCCTCCAGGCGAGATGAGGCCCATTTCCGCTGAGGCTTCTGGAGGCTAATCACGTCTAACCACTGGAACTTCCAAAGGGTCCTTCACACCATTGCTGCAACTCAAGAAGTTCCCCGACATACCCGTCTCCACTCGAGAGGAAGCACGTGGGTCCGCACACATCCAGGGGAGCCCCGTTTCCGCCTCCTAGCTCGAGATGAGGGATCCTTTCCCTGTTTCGTAGGGAAAGAATTCCCGGCGTTCCCGTCGCATCTCAAGAGGAGGCGCTCTCCACAGGAAAGGCGAGAGGATCTCCAGGGTCGTGCCACCATTCCAAGAGTCCCCCAGATGTGTCAGCCCATTCCAGAGGAATCTGTTTTCCCTGCACTGCCTTGACGTTCAAGCCGAGGATCGACTCCCACCACGTGAGCACGTGGGACAGCCCTGTGGGAAAGCCTCGTGGGAAAGCCTCGTGGGAAAGACTCGAGGGAAAACCATACATCCTTTGATCCACGCGGCGGACTGCGTGACACTGCTGCTACCGCTCTGGAGGAAAGCGCAAGTGCATGCCCGCATTCGAGACGAGGACTGACTCTCCTGGGGAGACTCCAGAAGTACCCCAAGATCCATGTCAGCACTGGAGAGGAATCCTCAGGTTCCGTCCCCGACTCCACACAAGGTCTTAGGCCCCGGGATCGACGGGAGAGGTATCCCGAGAGGCCCCCGAGGAACTCGCATGGGGACTGGCCTTTCCTAAGGCCACCAGAGCGGTTCCCTGAGGTCCCCGTCGTAAGTCGAGAGCACCTGCTGCAACTCGAGAAAATCCAGGAGGTTTTGCCCTCCAGGCGAGATAAGGCCCATTTCCGCTGAGGCTTCTCGAGGCCAATCACATCTAACCACTGGAACTTTCAAAGGGTCCTTCACACCCTTGCTGCAACTCAAGAAGTTCCCCGACATACCCGTCTGCACTCGAGAGGAAGCACGTGGTGTCCCGCACACATCCAGGGGAGCCCCGTTTCCGCCTCCTAGCTCGAGATGAGGGATCCTTTCCCTGTTTCGTAGGGAAAGAATTCCCGGCGTTCCCGTCGCATCTCAAGAGGAGGCGCTCTCCACAGGAAAGGCGAGAGGAACTCCAGGGTCGTGCCACCATTCCAAGAGTCCCCCAGATGTGTCAGTCCATTCCAGAGGAACCTGTTTTCCCTGCACTGCCTTGACGTTCAAGCCGAGGATCGACTCCCACCACGTGTGCACGTGGGACAGCCCTGTGGGAAAGCCTCGTGGGAAAGCCTCGTGGGAAAGACTCGAGGGAAAACCATAGATCCTTTGATCCACGAGGCGGAATGCGTGACACTGCTGCTACCGCTCTGGAGCAAAGTGCAAGTGCATGCCCGCATTCGAGACGAGGACTGACTCCCCTGGGGAGACTCCAGAAGTACCCCAAGATCCATGTCAGCACTGGAGAGGAATCCTCAGGTTCCGGCCCCGACTCCACACAAGGTCTTAGGCCCCGGCATCGACGGGTGAGGAATCCCGAGAGGCCCCCGAGGAACTCGCATGGGGACTGGCCTTTCCTGAGGCCACCAGAGCGGTTCCCTGAGGTCCCCGTCGTAAGTCGAGAGCACCTGCCGCAACTCGAGAAAATCCAGGAGGTTTTGCCCTCCAGGCGAGATGAGGCCCATTTCCGCTGAGGCTTCTCGAGGCCAATCATATCTAACCACTGGAGCTTCCAAAGGGTCCTTCACACCATTGCTGCAACTCAAGAAGTTCCCCGACATACACGTCTCCACTCGAGAGGAAGCACGTGGTGTCCCGCACACATCCAGGGGAGCCCCGTTTCGCCTCCCAGCTCGAGATGAGGGATCCTTTCCCTGTTTCGTAGGGAAAGAATTCCCGGCGTTCCCGTCGCATCTCAAGAGGAGGCGCTCTCCACAGGAAACGCGAGAGGAACTCCAGGGTCGTGCCACCATTCCAAGAGTCCCCCAGATGTGTCAGCCCATTCCAGAGGAATCTGTTTTCCCTGCACTGCCTTGACGTTCAAGCCGAGGATCGACTCCCACCACGTGTGCACGTGGGACAGCCCTGTGGGAAAGCCTCGTGGGAAAGCCTCGTGGGAAAGACTCGAGGGAAAACCATACATCCTTTGATCCACGCGGCGGACTGCGTGACACTGCTGCTACCGCTCTGGAGGAAAGCGCAAGTGCATGCCCGCATTCGAGACGAGGACTGACTCCCCTGGGGAGAGTCCAGAAGTACCCCAAGATCCATGTCAGCACTGGAGAGGAATCCTCAGGTTCCGTCCCCGACTCCACACAAGGTCTTAGGCCCCGGGATCGACGGGAGAGGTATCCCGAGAGGCCCCCGAGGAACTCGCATGGGGACTGGCCTTTCCTAAGGCCACCAGAGCGGTTCCCTGAGGTCCCCGTCGTAAGTCGAGAGCACCTGCTTCAACTCGAGAAAATCCAGGAGGTTTTGCCCTCCAGGCGAGATGAGGCCCATTTCCGCTGAGGCTTCTCGAGGCCAATCACATCTAACCACTGGAACTTTCAAAGGGTCCTTCACACCCTTGCTGCAACTCAAGAAGTTCCCCGACATACCCGTCTGCACTCGAGAGGAAGCACGTGGTGTCCCGCACACATCCAGGGGAGCCCCGTTTCCGCCTCCTAGCTCGAGATGAGGGATCCTTTCCCTGTTTCGTAGGGAAAGAATTCCCGGCGATCCCGTCGAATCTCAAGAGGAGGCGCTCTCCACAGGAAAGGCGAGAGGAACTCCAGGGTCATGCCACCATTCCAAGAGTCCCCCAGATGTGTCAGTCCATTCCAGAGGAACCTGTTTTCCCTGCACTGCCTTGACGTTCAAGCCGAGGATCGACTCCCACCACGTGTGCACGTGGGACAGCCCTGTGGGAAAGCCTCGTGCGAAAGCCTCGTGGGAAAGACTCGAGGGAAAACCATAGATCCTTTGATCCACGCGGCGGACTGCGTGACACTGCTGCTACCGCTCTGGAGGAAAGCGCAAGTGCATGCCCGCATTCGAGACGAGGACTGACTCAACTGGGGAGACTCCAGAAGTACCCCAAGATCCATGTCAGCCCTGGAGAGGAATCCTCAGGTTCCGGCCCCGACTCCACACAAGGTCTTAGGCCCCGGCATCGACGGGAGAGGAATCCCGAGAGGCCCCCGAGGAACTCGCATGGGGACTGGCCTTTCCTGAGGCCACCAGAGCGGATCCCTTAAGCCCCCGTCGTAAGTCGAGAGCACCTGCCGCAGCTCGAGAAAATCCAGGAGGTTTTGCCCTCCAGGCGAGATGAGGCCCATTTCCGCTGAGGCTTCTCGAGGCTAATCACGTCTAACCACTGGAACTTCCAAAGGGTCCTTCACACCCTTGCTGCAACTCAAGAAGTTCCCCGACATACCCGTCTGCACTCGAGAGGAAGTACGTGGGTCCCACACACATCCAGGGGAGCCCCGTTTCCGCCTCCTAGCTCGAGATGAGGGATCCTTTCCCTGTTTCGTAGGGAAAGAATTCCCGGCGTTCTCGTCGCATCTCAAGAGGAGGCGCTCTCCACAGGAAAGGCGAGAGGAACTCCAGGGTCGTGCCACCATTCGAAGAGTTCCCCAGATGTGTCAGTCCATTCCAGAGGAACCTGTTTTCCCTGCACTGCCTTGACGTTCAAGCCGAGGATCTACTCCCACCACGTGTGCACGTGGGACAGCCCTGTGGGAAAGCCTCGTGGGAAAGCCTCGTGGGAAAGACTCGAGGGAAAACCATAGATCCTTTGATCCACGCGGCGGACTGCCTGACACTGCTGCTACCGCTCTGGAGGAAAGCGCAAGTGCATGCCCGCATTCGAGACGAGGACTGACTCCCCTGGGGAGACTCCAGAAGTACCCCAAGATCCATGTCAGCACTGGAGAGGAATCCTCAGGTTCCGGCCCCGACTCCACACAAGGTCTTAGGCCCCGGCATCGACGGGAGAGGAATCCCGAGAGGCCCCCGAGGAACTCGCATGGGGACTGGCCTTTCCTGAGGCCACCAGAGCGGGTCCCTGAGGTCCCCGTCGTAAGTCGAGAGCACCTGCCGCAACTCGAGAAAATCCAGGAGGTTTTGCCCTCCAGGCGAGATGAGGCCCATTTCCGCTGAGGCTTCTGGAGGCTAATCACGTCTAACCACTGGAACTTCCAAAGGGTCCTTCACACCCTTGCTGCAACTCAAGAAGTTCCCCGACATACCCGTCTCCACTCGAGAGGAAGCACGTGGGTCCGCACACATCCAGGGGAGCCCCGTTTCCGCCTCCTAGCTCGAGATGAGGGATCCTTTCCCTGTTTCGTAGGGAAAGAATTCCCGGCGTTCTCGTCGCATCTCAAGAGGAGGCGCTCTCCACAGGAAAGGCGAGAGGAACTCCAGGGACGTGCCACCATTCCAAGAGTCCCCCAGATGTGTCAGTCCATTCCAGAGGAACCTGTTTTCCCTGCACTGCCTTGACGTTCAAGCCGAGGATCCACTCCCACCACGTGTGCACGTGGGACAGCCCTGTGGGAAAACCTCTAGGGAAAGCCTCGTGGGAAAGACTCGAGGGAAAACCATAGATCCTTTGATCCACGCGGCGGAATGCGTGACACTGCTGCTACCGCTCTGGAGCAAAGTGCAAGTGCATGCCCGCATTCGAGACGAGGACTGACTCCCCTGGGGAGACTCCAGAAGTACCCCAAGATCCATGTCAGCACTGGAGAGGAATCCTCAGGTTCCGGCCCCGACTCCACACAAGGTCTTAGGCCCCGGCATCGACGGGTGAGGAATCCCGAGAGGCCCCTGAGGAACTCGCATGGGGACTGGCCTTTCCTGAGGCCACCAGAGCGGTTCCCTGAGGTCCCCGTCGTAAGTCGAGAGCACCTGCCGCAACTCGAGAAAATCCAGGAGGTTTTGCCCTCCAGGCGAGATGAGGCCCATTTCCGCTGAGGCTTCTCGAGGCCAATCACATCTAACCACTGGAGCTTCCAAAGGGTCCTTCACACCATTGCTGCAACTCAAGAAGTTCCCCGACATACACGTCTCCACTCGAGAGGAAGCACGTGGTGTCCCGCACACATCCAGGGGAGCCCCGTTTCGCCTCCCAGCTCGAGATGAGGGATCCTTTCCCTGTTTCGTAGGGAAAGAATTCCCGGCGTTCCCGTCGCATCTCAAGAGGAGGCGCTCTCCACAGGAAAGGCGAGAGGATCTCCAGGGTCGTGCCACCATTCCAAGAGTCCCCCAGATGTGTCAGCCCATTCCAGAGGAATCTGTTTTCCCTGCACTGCCTTGACGTTCAAGCCGAGGATCGACTCCCACCACGTGAGCACGTGGGACAGCCCTGTGGGAAAGCCTCGTGGGAAAGCCTCGTGGGAAAGACTCGAGGGAAAACCATACATCCTTTGATCCACGCGGCGGACTGCGTGACACTGCTGCTACCGCTCTGGAGGAAAGCGCAAGTGCATGCCCGCATTCGAGACGAGGACTGACTCTCCTGGGGAGACTCCAGAAGTACCCCAAGATCCATGTCAGCACTGGAGAGGAATCCTCAGGTTCCGTCCCCGACTCCACACAAGGTCTTAGGCCCCGGGATCGACGGGAGAGGTATCCCGAGAGGCCCCCGAGGAACTCGCATGGGGACTGGCCTTTCCTAAGGCCACCAGAGCGGTTCCCTGAGGTCCCCGTCGTAAGTCGAGAGCACCTGCTGCAACTCGAGAAAATCCAGGAGGTTTTGCCCTCCAGGCGAGATAAGGCCCATTTCCGCTGAGGCTTCTCGAGGCCAATCACATCTAACCACTGGAACTTTCAAAGGGTCCTTCACACCCTTGCTGCAACTCAAGAAGTTCCCCGACATACCCGTCTGCACTCGAGAGGAAGCACGTGGTGTCCCGCACACATCCAGGGGAGCCCCGTTTCCGCCTCCTAGCTCGAGATGAGGGATCCTTTCCCTGTTTCGTAGGGAAAGAATTCCCGGCGTTCCCGTCGCATCTCAAGAGGAGGCGCTCTCCACAGGAAAGGCGAGAGGAACTCCAGGGTCGTGCCACCATTCCAAGAGTCCCCCAGATGTGTCAGTCCATTCCAGAGGAACCTGTTTTCCCTGCACTGCCTTGACGTTCAAGCCGAGGATCGACTCCCACCACGTGTGCACGTGGGACAGCCCTGTGGGAAAGCCTCGTGGGAAAGCCTCGTGGGAAAGACTCGAGGGAAAACCATAGATCCTTTGATCCACGAGGCGGAATGCGTGACACTGCTGCTACCGCTCTGGAGCAAAGTGCAAGTGCATGCCCGCATTCGAGACGAGGACTGACTCCCCTGGGGAGACTCCAGAAGTACCCCAAGATCCATGTCAGCACTGGAGAGGAATCCTCAGGTTCCGGCCCCGACTCCACACAAGGTCTTAGGCCCCGGCATCGACGGGTGAGGAATCCCGAGAGGCCCCCGAGGAACTCGCATGGGGACTGGCCTTTCCTGAGGCCACCAGAGCGGTTCCCTGAGGTCCCCGTCGTAAGTCGAGAGCACCTGCCGCAACTCGAGAAAATCCAGGAGGTTTTGCCCTCCAGGCGAGATGAGGCCCATTTCCGCTGAGGCTTCTCGAGGCCAATCATATCTAACCACTGGAGCTTCCAAAGGGTCCTTCACACCATTGCTGCAACTCAAGAAGTTCCCCGACATACACGTCTCCACTCGAGAGGAAGCACGTGGTGTCCCGCACACATCCAGGGGAGCCCCGTTTCGCCTCCCAGCTCGAGATGAGGGATCCTTTCCCTGTTTCGTAGGGAAAGAATTCCCGGCGTTCCCGTCGCATCTCAAGAGGAGGCGCTCTCCACAGGAAACGCGAGAGGAACTCCAGGGTCGTGCCACCATTCCAAGAGTCCCCCAGATGTGTCAGCCCATTCCAGAGGAATCTGTTTTCCCTGCACTGCCTTGACGTTCAAGCCGAGGATCGACTCCCACCACGTGTGCACGTGGGACAGCCCTGTGGGAAAGCCTCGTGGGAAAGCCTCGTGGGAAAGACTCGAGGGAAAACCATACATCCTTTGATCCACGCGGCGGACTGCGTGACACTGCTGCTACCGCTCTGGAGGAAAGCGCAAGTGCATGCCCGCATTCGAGACGAGGACTGACTCCCCTGGGGAGAGTCCAGAAGTACCCCAAGATCCATGTCAGCACTGGAGAGGAATCCTCAGGTTCCGTCCCCGACTCCACACAAGGTCTTAGGCCCCGGGATCGACGGGAGAGGTATCCCGAGAGGCCCCCGAGGAACTCGCATGGGGACTGGCCTTTCCTAAGGCCACCAGAGCGGTTCCCTGAGGTCCCCGTCGTAAGTCGAGAGCACCTGCTTCAACTCGAGAAAATCCAGGAGGTTTTGCCCTCCAGGCGAGATGAGGCCCATTTCCGCTGAGGCTTCTCGAGGCCAATCACATCTAACCACTGGAACTTTCAAAGGGTCCTTCACACCCTTGCTGCAACTCAAGAAGTTCCCCGACATACCCGTCTGCACTCGAGAGGAAGCACGTGGTGTCCCGCACACATCCAGGGGAGCCCCGTTTCCGCCTCCTAGCTCGAGATGAGGGATCCTTTCCCTGTTTCGTAGGGAAAGAATTCCCGGCGATCCCGTCGAATCTCAAGAGGAGGCGCTCTCCACAGGAAAGGCGAGAGGAACTCCAGGGTCATGCCACCATTCCAAGAGTCCCCCAGATGTGTCAGTCCATTCCAGAGGAACCTGTTTTCCCTGCACTGCCTTGACGTTCAAGCCGAGGATCGACTCCCACCACGTGTGCACGTGGGACAGCCCTGTGGGAAAGCCTCGTGCGAAAGCCTCGTGGGAAAGACTCGAGGGAAAACCATAGATCCTTTGATCCACGCGGCGGACTGCGTGACACTGCTGCTACCGCTCTGGAGGAAAGCGCAAGTGCATGCCCGCATTCGAGACGAGGACTGACTCAACTGGGGAGACTCCAGAAGTACCCCAAGATCCATGTCAGCCCTGGAGAGGAATCCTCAGGTTCCGGCCCCGACTCCACACAAGGTCTTAGGCCCCGGCATCGACGGGAGAGGAATCCCGAGAGGCCCCCGAGGAACTCGCATGGGGACTGGCCTTTCCTGAGGCCACCAGAGCGGATCCCTTAAGCCCCCGTCGTAAGTCGAGAGCACCTGCCGCAACTCGAGAAAATCCAGGAGGTTTTGCCCTCCAGGCGAGATGAGGCCCATTTCCGCTGAGGCTTCTCGAGGCCAATTACGTCTAACCACTGGAACTTCCAAAGGGTCCTTCACACCCTTGCTGCAACTCAAGAAGTTCCCCGACATACCCGTCTCCACTCGAGAGGAAGCACGTGGGTTCCCGCACACATCCAGGGGAGCCCCGTTTCCGCCTCCTAGCTCGAGATGAGGGATCCTTTCCCTGTTTCGTAGGGAAAGAATTCCCGGCGTTCCCGTCGCATCTCAAGAGGAGGCGCTCTCCACAGGAAAGGCGAGAGGAACTCCAGGGTCGTGCCACCATTCCAAGAGTCCCCCAGATGTGTCAGTCCATTCCAGAGGAACCTGTTTTCCCTGCACTGCCTTGACGTTCAAGCCGAGGATCCACTCCCACCACGTGTGCACGTGGGACAGCCCTGTGGGAAAGCCTCGTGGGAAAGCCTCGTGGGAAAGACTCGAGGGAAAACCATAGATCCTTTGATCCACGCGGCGGACTGCGTGACACTGCTGCTACCGCTCTGGAGGAAAGCGCAAGTGCATGCCCGCATTCGAGACGAGGACTGACTCTCCTGGGGAGACTCCAGAAGTACCCCAAGATCCATGTCAGCACTGGAGAGGAATCCTCAGGTTCCGGCCCCGACTCCACACAAGGTCTTAGGCCCCGGCATCGACGGGAGAGGAATCCCGAGAGGCCCCCGAGGAACTCGCATGGGGACTGGCCTTTCCTGAGGCCACCAGAGCGGGTCCCTGAGGTCCCCGTCGTAAGTCGAGAGCACCTGCCGCAACTCGAGAAAATCCAGGAGGTTTTGCCCTCCAGGCGAGATGAGGCCCATTTCCGCTGAGGCTTCTCGAGGCCAATCACATCTAACCACTGGACATTCCAAATGGTCCTTCACACCCTTGCTGCAACTCAAGAAGTTCCCCGACATACCCGTCTGCACTCGAGAGGAAGCACGTGGTGTCCCGCACACATCCAGGGGAGCCCCGTTTCCGCCTCCTAGCTCGAGATGAGGGATCCTTTCCCTGTTTCGTAGGGAAAGAATTCCCAGCGTTCCCGTCGCATCTCAAGAGGAGGCGCTCTCCACAGGAAAGGCGAGAGGAACTCCAGGGTCATGCCACCATTCCAAGAGTCCCCCAGATGTGTCAGTCCATTCCAGAGGAACCTGTTTTCCCTGCACTGCCTTGACGTTCAAGCCGAGGATCGACTCCCACCACGTGTGCACGTGGGACAGCCCTGTGGGAAAGCCTCGTGGGAAAGCCTCGTGGGAAAGACTCGAGGGAAAACCATAGATCCTTTGATCCACGCGGCGGACTGCGTGACACTGCTGCTACCGCTCTGGAGGAAAGCGCAAGTGCATGCCCGCATTCGAGACGAGGACTGACTCCCCTGGGGAGACTCCAGAAGTACCCCAAGATCCATGTCAGCACTGGAGAGGAATCCTCAGGTTCCGGCCCCGACTCCACACAAGGTCTTAGGCCCCGGCATCGAAGGGAGAGGAATCCCGAGAGGCCCCCGAGGAACTCGCATGGGGACTGGCCTTTCCTGAGGCCACCAGAGCGGTTCCCTGAGGTCCCCGTCGTAAGACGAGAGCACCTGCCGCAACTCGAGAAAATCCAGGAGGTTTTGCCCTCCAGGCGAGATGAGGCCCATTTCCGCTGAGGCTTCTCGAGGCCAATCACATCTAACCACTGGAACTTCCAAATGGTCCTTCACACCCTTGCTGCAACTCAAGAAGTTCCCCGACATACCCGTCTGCACTCGAGAGGAAGCACGTGGTGTCCCGCACACATCCAGGGGAGCCCCGTTTCCGCCTCCTAGCTCGAGATGAGGGATCCTTTCCCTGTTTCGTAGGGAAAGAATTCCCAGCGTTCCTGTCGCATCTCAAGAGGAGGCGCTCTCCACAGGAAAGGCGAGAGGAACTCCAGGGTCATGCCACCATTCCAAGAGACCCCCAGATGTGTCAGTCCATTCCAGAGGAACCTGTTTTCCCTGCACTGCCTTGACGTTCAAGCCGAGGATCGACTCCCACCACGTGTGCACGTGGGACAGCCCTGTGGGAAAGCCTCGTGGGAAAGCCTCGTGGGGAAGACTCGAGGGAAAACCATAGATCCTTTGATCCACGCGGCGGACTGCGTGACACTGCTGCTACCGCTCTGGAGGAAAGCGCAAGTGCATGCCATATTCGAGACGAGGACTGACTCCCCTGGGGAGACTCCAGAAGTACCCCAAGATCCATGTCAGCACTGGAGAGGAATCCTCAGGTTCCGGCCCCGACTCCACACAAGGTCTTAGGCCCCGGCATCGACGGGAGAGGAATCCCGAGAGGCCCCCGAGGAACTCGCATGGGGACTGGCCTTTCCTGAGGCCACCAGAGCGGGTCCCTGAGGTCCCCGTCGTAAGTCGAGAGCACCTGTCGCAACTCGAGAAAATCCAGGAGGTTTTGCCCTCCAGGCGAGATGAGGCCCATTTCCGCTGAGGCTTCTCGAGGCTAATCACGTCTAACCACTGGAACTTCCAAAGGGTCCTTCACACCCTTGCTGCAACTCAAGAAGTTCCCCGACATACCCGTCTGCACTCGAGAGGAATCACGTGAGTCCCGCACACATCCAGGGGAGCCCCGTTTCTCCCTCCTAGCTCGAGATGAGGGATCCTTTCCCTGTTTCGTAGGGAAAGAATTCCCGGCGTTCCCGTCGCAACTCAAGAGGAGGCGCTCTCCACAGGAAAGGCGAGAGTAACTCCAGGGTCATGCCACCATTCCAAGAATCCCCCAGATGTGTCAGTCCATTCCAGAGGAACCTGTTTTCCCTGCACTGCCTTGACGTTCAAGCCGAGGATCGACTCCCACCACGTGTGCACGTGGGACAGCCCTGTGGGAAAGCCTCGTGGGAAAGCCTCGTGGGAAAGACTCGAGGGAAAACCATAGATCCTTTGATCCACGCGGTGGAATGCGTGACACTGCTGCTACCGCTCTGGAGGAAAGCGCAAGTGCATGCCCGCATTCGAGACGAGGACTGACTCCCCTGGGGAGACTCCAGAAGTACCCCAAGATCCATGTCAGCACTGGAGAGGAATCCTCAGGTTCCGGCCCCGACTCCACACAAGGTCTTAGGCCCCGGCATTGACGGGAGAGGAATCCCGAGAGGCCCCCGAGGAACTCGCATGGGGACTGGCCTTTCCTGAGGCCACCAGAGCGGGTCCCTGAGATCCCCGTCGTAAGTCGAGAGCACCTGCCTCCACTCGAGAAAATCCAGGAGGTTTTGCCCTCCAGGCGAGATGAGGCCCATTTCCGCTGAGGCTTCTCGAGGCCAATCACATCTAACCACTGGAACTTCCAAAGGGTCCTTCACACCCTTGCTGCAACTCAAGAAGTTCCCCGACATACCCGTCTCCACTCGAGAGGAAGCACGTGGTGTCCCACACACATCCAGGGGAGCCCCGTTTCCGCCTCCTAGCTCGAGATGAGGGATCCTTTCCCTGTTTCGTAGGGAAAGAATTCCCGGCGTTCCCGTCGCATCTCAAGAGGAGGCGCTCTCCACAGGAAAGGCGAGAGGAACTCCAGGGTCATGCCACCATTCCAAGAGTCCCCCAGATGTGTCAGTCCATTCCAGAGGAACCTGTTTTCCCTGCACCGCCTTGACGTTCAAGCCGAGGATCGACTCCCACCACGTGTGCACGTGGGACAGCCCTGTGGGAAAGCCTCGTGGGAAAGCCTCGTGGGAAAGACTCGAGGGAAAACCATAGATCCTTTGATCCACGCGGCGGACTGCGTGACACTGCTGCTACCGCTCTGGAGGAAAGCGCAAGTGCATGCCCGCATTCGAGACGAGGACTGACTCCCCTGGGGAGACTCCAGAAGTACCCCAAGATCCATGTCAGCACTGGAGAGGAATCCTCAGGTTCCGGCCCCGACTCCACACAAGGTCTTAGGCCCCGGCATCGACGGGAGAGGAATCCCGATAGGCCCCCGAGGAACTCGCATGGGGACTGGCCTTTCCTGAGGCCACCAGAGCGGGTCCCTGAGGTCCCCGTCGTAAGTCGAGAGCACCTACCGCAACTCGAGAAAATCCAGGAAGTTTTGCCCTCCAGGCGAGATGAGGCCCATTTCCGCTGAGGCTTCTCGAGGCCAATCACATCTAACCACTGGAACTTCCAAAGGGTCCTTCACACCCTTGCTGCAACTCAAGAAGTTCCGCGACATACCCGTCTCCACTCGAGAGGAAGCACGTGGTGTCCCGCACACATCCAGGGGAGCCCCGTTTCCGCCTCCTAGCTCGAGATGAGGGATCCTTTCCCTGTTTCGTAGGGAAAGAATTCCCGGCGTTCCCGTCGCATCTCAAGAGGAGGCGCTCTCCACAGGAAAGGCGAGAGGAACTCCAGGGTCGTGCCACCATTCCAAGAGTCCCCCAGATGTGTCAGTCCATTCCAGAGGAACCTGTTTTCCCTGCACTGCCTTGACGTTCAAGCCGAGGATCGACTCCCACCAAGTGTGCACGTGGGACAGCCCTGTGGGAAAGCCTCGTGGGAAAGCCTCGTGGGAAAGACTCGAGGGAAAATCATAGATCCTTTGATCCACGCGGCGGACTGCGTGACACTGCTGCTACCGCTCTGGAGGAAAGCGCAAGTGCATGCCCGCATTCGAGACGAGGACTGACTCCCCTGGGGAGACTCCAGAAGTACCCCAAGATCCATGTCAGCACTGGAGAGGAATCCTCAGGTTCCGGCCCCGACTCCACACAAGGTCTTAGGCCCCGGCATCGACGGGAGAGGAATCCCGAAAGGCCCCCGAGGAACTCGCATGGGGACTGGCCTTTTCTGAGGCCACCAGAGCGGGTCCCTGAGGTCCCCGTCGTAAGTCGAGAGCACCTGCCGCAACTCGAGAAAATCCAGGAGGTTTTGCCCTCCAGGCGAGATGAGGCCCATTTCCGCTGAGGCTTCTCGAGGCTAATCACGTCTAACCACTGGAACTTCCAAAGGGTCCTTCACACCCTTCCTGCAACTCAAGAAGTTCCCCGACATACCCGTCTCCACTCGAGAGGAAGCACGTGGTGTCCCGCACACATCCAGGGGAGCCCCGTTTCCACCTCCTAGCTCGAGATGAGGGATCCTTTCCCTGTTTCGTAGGGACAGAATTCCCGGCGTTCCCGTCGCATCTCAAGAGGAGGCGCTCTCCACAGGAAAGGCGAGAGGAATTCCAGGGTCGTGCCACCATTCCAAGAGTCCCCCAGATGTGTCAGTCCACTCCAGAGGAACCTGTTTTCCCTGCACTGCCTTGACGTTCAAGCCGAGGATCGACTCCCACCACGTGTGCACGTGGGACAGCCCTGTGGGAAAGCCTCGTGGGAAAGCCTCGTGGGAAAGACTCGAGGGAAAACCATAGATCCTTTGATCCACGCTTCGGACTGCGTGACACTGCTGCTAGAGCTCTGGAGGAAAGCGCAAGTGCATGCCCGCATTCGAGACGAGGACTGACTCCCCTGGGGAGACTCCAGAAGTACCCCAAGATCCATGTCAGCACTGTAGAGGAATCCTCAGGTTCCGGCCCCGACTCCACACAAGGTCTTAGGCCCCGGCATCGACGGGAGAGGAATCCCGAGAGGCCCCCGAGGAACTCGCATGGGGACTGGCCTTTCCTGAGGCCACCAGAGCGGATCCCTGAGGTCCCCGTCGTAAGTCGAGAGCACCTGCCGCAACTCGAGAAAATCCAGGAGGTTTTGCCCTCCAGGCGAGATGAGGCCCATTTCCGCTGAGGCTTCTCGAGGCCAATCACATCTTACCACTGGAACTTCCAAAGGGTCCTTCACACCATTGCTGCAACTCAAGAAGTTCCCCGACATACCCGTCTCCACTCGAGAGGAAGCACTTGGGTCCCGCACACATCCAGGGGAGCCCCGTTTCCGCCTCCTAGCTCGAGATGAGGGATCCTTTCCCTGTTTTGTAGGGAAAGAATTCCCGGCGTTCCCGTCGCATCTCAAGAGGAGGCGCTCTCCACAGGAAAGGCGAGAGGAACTCCAGGGTCGTGCCACCATTCCAAGAGTCCCCCAGATGTGTCAGTCCATTCCAGAGGAACCTGTTTTCCCTGCACTGCCTTGACGTTCAAGCCGAGGATCGACTCCCACCACGTGTGCACGTGGGACAGCCCTGTGGGAAAGCCTCGTGGGAAAGCCTCGTGGGAAAGACTCGAGGGAAAACCATAGATCCTTTGATCCACGCGGCGGACTGCGTGACACTGCTGCTACCGCTCTGGAGGAAAGCGCAAGTGCATGTCCGCATTCGAGACGAGGACTGACTCCCCTGGGGAGACTCCAGAAGTACCCCAAGATCCATGTCAGCACTGGAGAGGAATCCTCAGGTTCCGGCCCCGACTCCACACAAGGTCTTAGGCCCCGGCATCGACGGGAGAGGAATCCCGAGAGGCCCCCGAGGAACTCGCATGGGGACTGGCCTTTCCTGAGGCCACCAGAGCGGGTCCCTGAGGTCCCCGTCGTAAGTCGAGAGCACCTGCCGCAACTCGAGAAAATACAGGAGGTTTTGCCCTCCAGGCGAGATGAGGCCCATTTCCGCTGAGGCTTCTCGAGGCCAATCACATCTAACCACTGGAACTTCCAAAGGGTCCTTCACACCCTTGCTGCAACTCAAGAAGTTCCCCGACATACCCGTCTCCACTCGAGAGGAAGCACGTGGGGTCCCGCACACGTCCAGGGGAGCCCCGTTTCCGCTTCCTAGCTCGAGATGAGGAATCCTTTCCCTGTTTCGTAGGGAAAGAATTCTCGGCGTTCACGTCGCATCTCAAGAGGAGGCGCTCTCCACAGGAAAGGCGAGAGGAACTCCAGGGTCGTGACACCATTCCAAGAGTCCCCCAGATGTGTCAGTCCATTCCAGAGGAACCTGTTTTCCCTTCACTGCCTTGACGTTCAAGCCGAGGATCGACTCCCACCACGTGTGCACGTGGGACAGCCCTGTGGGAAAGCCTCGTGGGAAAGCCTCGTGGGAAAGACTCGATGGAAAACCACAGATCCTTTGATCCACGCGGCGGACTGCGTGACACTGCTGCTACCGCTCTGGAGGAAAGCGCAAGTGCATGCCCGTATTCGAGACGAGGACTGACTCCCCTGGGGAGACTCCAGAAGTACCCCAAGATCCATGTCAGCACTGGAGAGGAATCCTCAGGTTTCGGCCCCGACTCCACACAAGGTCTTAGGCCCCGGCATCGACGGGAGAGGAATCCCGAGAGTCCCCCGAGGAACTCGCATGGGGACTGGCCTTTCCTGAGGCCACCAGAGCGGGTCCCTGAGGTCCCCGTCGTAAGTCGAGAGCACCTGCCGCAACTCGAGAAAATCCAGGAGGTTTTGCCCTCCAGGCGAGATGAGGCACATTTCCGCTGAGGCTTCTCGAGGCCAATCACATCTAACCACTGGAACTTCCAAAGGGTCCTTCACACCCTTGCTGCAACTCAAGAAGTTCCCCGACATACCCGTCTCCACTCGAGAGGAAGCACGTGGTATCCCGCACACATCCAGGGGAGCCCCGTTTCCGCCTCCTAGCTCAAGATGAGGAATCCTTTCCCTGTTTCTTAGGGAAAGAATTCCCGGCGTTCCCGTCGCATCTCAAGAGGAGGCGCTCTCCACAGGAAAGGCGAGAGGAACTCCAGGGTCGTGCCACCATTCCAAGAGTCCCCCAGATGTGTCAGTCCATTCCAGAGGAACCTGTTTTCCCTGCACTGCCTTGACGTTCAAGCCGAGGATCGACTCCCACCACGTGTGCACGTGGGACAGCCCTGTGGGAAAGCCTCGTGGGAAAGTCCCATGGGAAAGACTCGAGGGAAAACCATAGATCCTTTGATCCACGCGGCGGACTGCGTGACACTGCTGCTACCGCTCTGGAGGAAAGCGCAAGTGCATGCCCGCATTCGAGACGAGGACTGACTCCCCTGGGGAGACTCCAGAAGTACCCCAAGATCCATGTCAGCAGTGGAGAGGAATCCTCAGGTTCCGGCCCCGACTCCACACAAGGTCTTAGGCCCCGGCATCGACGGGAGAGGAATCCCGAGAGGCCCCCGAGGAACTCCCATGGGGACTGGCCTTTCCTGAGGCCACGAGAGCGGGTCCCTGAGGTCCCCGTCGTAAGTCGAGAGCACCTGCCGCAACTCGAGGAAATCCAGGAGGTTTTGCCCTCCAGGCGAGATGAGGCCCATTTCCGCTGAGGCTTCTCGAGGCTAATCACGTCTAAACACTGGAACTTCCAAAGGGTCCTTCACAACCTTGCTGCAACTCAAGAAGTTCCCCGACATACCCGTCTCCACTCGAGAGGAAGCACGTGGGTCCCGCACACATGCAGGAGAGCACCGTTTCCGCCTCCTAGCTCGAGATGTGGGATCCTTTCCCTGTTTCGTAGGGAAAGAATTCCCGGCGTTCCCTTCGCATCTCAAAAGGAGGCGCTCTCCACAGGAAAGGAGAGAGGAACTCCAGGGTCATGCCACCATTCCAAGAGATGACCAGATGTGTCACTCCATTCCAGAGGAACCTGTTTTCCCTGCACTGACTTGGTGTTTAAGCCGAGGATCGACTCCCACCACGTGTGCACGTGGGACAGCCCTGTGGGAAAGCCTCGTGGGAAAGCCTCGTGGGAAAGACTAGAGGGAAAACCATAGATCCTTTAATCCACACGGAGGACTGCGTGACACTGCTGCTACCGCTCTGGAGGAAAGCGCAAGTGCATGCCCACATTCGACACGAGGACTGACTCCCCTGGGGAGACTCCAGAAATACCCCAAGATCCATGTCAGCACTGGAGAGGAATCCTCAGGTTCCGGCCCCGACTCCACACAAGGTCTTAGCCCCGGCATCGACGGGAGTGGAATCCCGAGAGGCCCCCGAGGAACTCGCATGGGGACTGGCCTTTCCTGAGGCCACCAGAGCGGGTCCCTGAGGTCCCCGTCGTAAGTCGATAGCACCTGCCGCAACTCGAGAAAATCCAGGAGGTTTTGCCCTCCAGGCGAGATGAGGCCCATTTCCGCTGAGGCTTCTCGAGGCCAATCACATCTAACCACTGGAACTTCCAAAGGATCCTTCACACCATTGCTGCAACTCAAGAAGTTCCCCGACATACCCGTCTCCACTCGAGAGGAAGCAGGTGGGGTCCCGCACACATCCAGGGGAGCCCCGTTTCCGCCTCCTAGCTCGAGATGAGGGATCCTTTCCCTGTTTCGTAGGGAAAGAATTCCCCGCGTTCCCGTCGCATCTCAAGAGGTGGCGCTCTCCACAGGAAAGGCGAGAGGAACTCCAGGGTCGTGACACCATTCCAAGAGTCCCCCAGATGTCTCAGTCCATTCCAGAGGAATCTGTTTTCCCTGCACTGCCTTGACGTTCAAGCCGAGGATCGACTCCCACCACGTGTGCACGTGGGACAGCCCTGTGGGAAAGCCTCGTGGGAAAGCCTCGTGGGAAAGACTCGAGGGAAAACCATAGATCCTTTGATCCACGCGGCGGACTGAGTGACACTGCTGCTACCGATCTGGAGGAAAGCGCAAGTGCATGCCCGCATTCGAGACGAGGACTGACTCCCCTGGGGAGACTCCAGAATAACCCAAGATCCATGTCAGCACTGGAGAGGAATCCTCAGGTTCCGGCCCCGACTCCACACAAGGTCTTAGGCCCCGGCATCGACGGGAGAGGAATCCCGAGACGCCCCCGAGGAACTCGCATGGGGACTGGCCTTTCCTGAGGCCACCAGAGCGGGTCCCTGAGGTCCCCGTCGTAAGTCGAGAGCACCTGCCGCAACTCGAGTAAATCCAGGAAGTTTTCACCTCCAGGCGAGATGAGGCCCATTTCCGCTGAGGCTTCTCGAGGCCAATCACATTTAACCACTGGAACTTCCGAAGGGTCCTTCACACCATTGCTGCAACTAAAGAAGTTCCCCGACATACCCGTCTGCACTCGAGAGGAAGCACGTGGTGTCCCGCACACATCCAGTGGAGCCCGGTTTCCGCCTCCTAGCTCGAGATGAGGGATCCTTTCCCTGTTTCGTAGGGAAAGAATTCCCGGCGTTCCCGTCGCATCTCAAGAGGAGGCGCTCTCCACAGGAAAGGCGAGAGGAACTCCAGGGTCATGCAACCATTCCAAGAGTCCCCCAGATGTGTCAGTCCATTCCAGAGGAACCTGTTTTCCCTGCACTGCCTTGACGTTCAAGCCGAGGATCGACTCCCACCAAGTGTGCACGTGGGACAGCCCTGTGGGAAAGCCTCGTGGGAAAGCCTCGTGGGAAAGACTCGAGGGAAAACCATAGATCCTTTGATCCACGCGGCGGACTGCATGACACTGCTGCTACCGCTGTGGAGGAAAGCGCAAGTGCATGCCCGCATTCGAGACGAGGACTGACTCCCCTGGGGAGACTCCAGAAGTATCCCAAATCCATGTCAGCCCTGGAGAGGGATCCTCAGGTTCCGGCCCCGACTCCACACAAGGTCTTAGGCCCCGGCATCGACGGGAGAGGAATCCCGAGAGGCCCCCGAGGAACTCGCATGGGGACTGGCCTTTCCTGAGGCCACCAGAGCGGGTCCCTGAGGTCCCGGTCGTAAGTCGAGAGCACCTGCCGCAACTCGAGAAAATCCAGGAGGTTTTGCCCTCCAGGCGAGATGAGGCCCATTTCCGCTGAGGCTTCTCGAGGCCAATCACATCTAACCACTGGAACTTCCAAAGGGTCCTTCACACCATTGCTGCAACTCAAGAAGTTCCCCGACATACCCGTCTCTACTCGAGAGGAAGCACGTGGGGTCCCGCACACATCCAGGGGAGCCCCGTTTCCGCCTCCTAGCTCGAGATGAGGGATCCTTTCCCTGTTTCTTAGGGAAAGAATTCCCGGCGTTCCCGTCGCATCTCAAGAGGAGGCGCTCTCCACAGGAAAGGCGAGAGGAACTCCAGGGTCATGACACCATTCCAAGAGTCCCCCAGATGTGTCAGTCCATTCCAGAGGAACCTGTTTTCCCTGCACTGCCTTGACGTTCAAGCCGAGGATCGACTCCCACCACGTGTGCACGTGGGACAGCCCTGTGGGAAAGCCTCGTGGGAAAGCCTCGTGGGAAAGACTCGAGGGAAAACCATCGATCCTTTGATCCACGCGGCGGACTGCGTGACACTGCTGCTACCGCTCTGGAGGAAGCGCAAGTGCATGCCCGCATTCGAGACGAGGACTGACTCCCCTGGGGAGACTCCAGAAGTACCCCAAGATCCATGTCAGCACTGGAGAGGAATCCTCAGGTTCCGGCCCCGACTCCACACAAGGTCTTAGGCCCCGGCATCGACGGGAGAGGAACCCCGAGAGGCCGCCGAGGAACTCGCATGGGGACTGGCCTTTCCTGAGGCCACCAGATTGGTTCCCTGTGGTCCCCGTCGTAAGTCGAGAGCACCTGCCGCAACTCGAGAAAATCCAGGAGGTTTTGCCCTCCAGGCGAGATGAGGCCCATTTCCGCTGAGGCTTCTCGAGGCCAATCACATCTAACCACTGGAACTTCCAAAGGGTCCTTCACACCCTTGCTGCAACTCAAGAAGTTCCCCGACATACCCGTCTCCACTCGAGAGGAAGCACGTGGTGTCCCGCATACATCCAGGGGAGCACCGTTTCCGCCTCCTAGCTCGAGATGAGGGATCATTTCCCTGTTTCGTAATGAAAGAATTCCCAGCGTTCCCGTCGCATCTCAAGAGGAGGCGCTCTCCACAGGAAAGGCGAGAGGAACTCCAGGGTCGTGACACCATTCCAAGAGTCCCCCAGATGTCTCAGTCCATTCCAGAGGAATCTGTTTTCCCTGCACTGCCTTGACGTTCAAGCCGAGGATCGACTCCCACCACGTGTGCACGTGGGACAGCCCTGTGGGAAAGCCTCGTGGGAAAGCCTCGTGGGAAAGACTCGAGGGAAAACCATAGATCCTTTGATCCACGCGGCGGACTGAGTGACACTGCTGCTACCGATCTGGAGGAAAGCGCAAGTGCATGCCCGCATTCGAGACGAGGACTGACTCCCCTGGGGAGACTCCAGAATAACCCAAGATCCATGTCAGCACTGGAGAGGAATCCTCAGGTTCCGGCCCCGACTCCACACAAGGTCTTAGGCCCCGGCATCGACGGGAGAGGAATCCCGAGACGCCCCCGAGGAACTCGCATGGGGACTGGCCTTTCCTGAGGCCACCAGAGCGGGTCCCTGAGGTCCCCGTCGTAAGTCGAGAGCACCTGCCGCAACTCGAGTAAATCCAGGAAGTTTTCACCTCCAGGCGAGATGAGGCCCATTTCCGCTGAGGCTTCTCGAGGCCAATCACATTTAACCACTGGAACTTCCGAAGGGTCCTTCACACCATTGCTGCAACTAAAGAAGTTCCCCGACATACCCGTCTGCACTCGAGAGGAAGCACGTGGTGTCCCGCACACATCCAGTGGAGCCCGGTTTCCGCCTCCTAGCTCGAGATGAGGGATCCTTTCCCTGTTTCGTAGGGAAAGAATTCCCGGCGTTCCCGTCGCATCTCAAGAGGAGGCGCTCTCCACAGGAAAGGCGAGAGGAACTCCAGGGTCATGCAACCATTCCAAGAGTCCCCCAGATGTGTCAGTCCATTCCAGAGGAACCTGTTTTCCCTGCACTGCCTTGACGTTCAAGCCGAGGATCGACTCCCACCAAGTGTGCACGTGGGACAGCCCTGTGGGAAAGCCTCGTGGGAAAGCCTCGTGGGAAAGACTCGAGGGAAAACCATAGATCCTTTGATCCACGCGGCGGACTGCATGACACTGCTGCTACCGCTGTGGAGGAAAGCGCAAGTGCATGCCCGCATTCGAGACGAGGACTGACTCCCCTGGGGAGACTCCAGAAGTATCCCAAATCCATGTCAGCCCTGGAGAGGGATCCTCAGGTTCCGGCCCCGACTCCACACAAGGTCTTAGGCCCCGGCATCGACGGGAGAGGAATCCCGAGAGGCCCCCGAGGAACTCGCATGGGGACTGGCCTTTCCTGAGGCCACCAGAGCGGGTCCCTGAGGTCCCGGTCGTAAGTCGAGAGCACCTGCCGCAACTCGAGAAAATCCAGGAGGTTTTGCCCTCCAGGCGAGATGAGGCCCATTTCCGCTGAGGCTTCTCGAGGCCAATCACATCTAACCACTGGAACTTCCAAAGGGTCCTTCACACCATTGCTGCAACTCAAGAAGTTCCCCGACATACCCGTCTCTACTCGAGAGGAAGCACGTGGGGTCCCGCACACATCCAGGGGAGCCCCGTTTCCGCCTCCTAGCTCGAGATGAGGGATCCTTTCCCTGTTTCTTAGGGAAAGAATTCCCGGCGTTCCCGTCGCATCTCAAGAGGAGGCGCTCTCCACAGGAAAGGCGAGAGGAACTCCAGGGTCATGACACCATTCCAAGAGTCCCCCAGATGTGTCAGTCCATTCCAGAGGAACCTGTTTTCCCTGCACTGCCTTGACGTTCTTGCCGAGGATCGACTCCCACCACGTGTGCACTTGGGACAGCCCTGTGGGAAAGCCTCGTGGGAAAGCCTCGTGGGAAAGACTAGAGGGAAAACCATAGATCCTTTAATCCACACGGAGGACTGCGTGACACTGCTGCTACCGCTCTGGAGGAAAGCGCAAGTGCATGCCCACATTCGACACGAGGACTGACTCCCCTGGGGAGACTCCAGAAATACCCCAAGATCCATGTCAGCACTGGAGAGGAATCCTCAGGTTCCGGCCCCGACTCCACACAAGGTCTTAGCCCCGGCATCGACGGGAGTGGAATCCCGAGAGGCCCCCGAGGAACTCGCATGGGGACTGGCCTTTCCTGAGGCCACCAGAGCGGGTCCCTGAGGTCCCCGTCGTAAGTCGATAGCACCTGCCGCAACTCGAGAAAATCCAGGAGGTTTTGCCCTCCAGGCGAGATGAGGCCCATTTCCGCTGAGGCTTCTCGAGGCCAATCACATCTAACCACTGGAACTTCCAAAGGATCCTTCACACCATTGCTGCAACTCAAGAAGTTCCCCGACATACCCGTCTCCACTCGAGAGGAAGCAGGTGGGGTCCCGCACACATCCAGGGGAGCCCCGTTTCCGCCTCCTAGCTCGAGATGAGGGATCCTTTCCCTGTTTCGTAGGGAAAGAATTCCCCGCGTTCCCGTCGCATCTCAAGAGGTGGCGCTCTCCACAGGAAAGGCGAGAGGAACTCCAGGGTCGTGACACCATTCCAAGAGTCCCCCAGATGTCTCAGTCCATTCCAGAGGAATCTGTTTTCCCTGCACTGCCTTGACGTTCAAGCCGAGGATCGACTCCCACCACGTGTGCACGTGGGACAGCCCTGTGGGAAAGCCTCGTGTGAAAGCCTCGTGGGAAAGACTCGAGGGAAAACCATAGATCCTTTGATCCACGCGGCGGACTGCATGACACTGCTGCTACCGCTGTGGAGGAAAGCGCAAGTGCATGCCCGCATTCGAGACGAGGACTGACTCCCCTGGGGAGACTCCAGAAGTATCCCAAATCCATGTCAGCCCTGGAGAGGGATCCTCAGGTTCCGGCCCCGACTCCACACAAGGTCTTAGGCCCCGGCATCGACGGGAGAGGAATCCCGAGAGGCCCCCGAGGAACTCGCATGGGGACTGGCCTTTCCTGAGGCCACCAGAGCGGGTCCCTGAGGTCCCGGTCGTAAGTCGAGAGCACCTGCCGCAACTCGAGAAAATCCAGGAGGTTTTGCCCTCCAGGCGAGATGAGGCCCATTTCCGCTGAGGCTTCTCGAGGCCAATCACATCTAACCACTGGAACTTCCAAAGGGTCCTTCACACCATTGCTGCAACTCAAGAAGTTCCCCGACATACCCGTCTCTACTCGAGAGGAAGCACGTGGGGTCCCGCACATATCCAGGGGAGCCCCGTTTCCGCCTCCTAGCTCGAGATGAGGGATCCTTTCCCTGTTTCTTAGGGAAAGAATTCCCGGCGTTCCCGTCGCATCTCAAGAGGAGGCGCTCTCCACAGGAAAGGCGAGAGGAACTCCAGGGTCATGACACCATTCCAAGAGTCCCCCAGATGTGTCAGTCCATTCCAGAGGAACCTGTTTTCCCTGCACTGCCTTGACGTTCAAGCCGAGGATCGACTCCCACCACGTGTGCACGTGGGACAGCCCTGTGGGAAAGCCTCGTGGGAAAGCCTCGTGGGAAAGACTCGAGGGAAAACCATCGATCCTTTGATCCACGCGGCGGACTGCGTGACACTGCTGCTACCGCTCTGGAGGAAGCGCAAGTGCATGCCCGCATTCGAGACGAGGACTGACTCCCCTGGGGAGACTCCAGAAGTACCCCAAGATCCATGTCAGCACTGGAGAGGAATCCTCAGGTTCCGGCCCCGACTCCACACAAGGTCTTAGGCCCCGGCATCGACGGGAGAGGAACCCCGAGAGGCCGCCGAGGAACTCGCATGGGGACTGGCCTTTCCTGAGGCCACCAGATTGGTTCCCTGTGGTCCCCGTCGTAAGTCGAGAGCACCTGCCGCAACTCGAGAAAATCCAGGAGGTTTTGCCCTCCAGGCGAGATGAGGCCCATTTCCGCTGAGGCTTCTCGAGGCCAATCACATCTAACCACTGGAACTTCCAAAGGGTCCTTCACACCCTTGCTGCAACTCAAGAAGTTCCCCGACATACCCGTCTCCACTCGAGAGGAAGCACGTGGTGTCCCGCATACATCCAGGGGAGCACCGTTTCCGCCTCCTAGCTCGAGATGAGGGATCATTTCCCTGTTTCGTAATGAAAGAATTCCCAGCGTTCCCGTCGCATCTCAAGAGGAGGCGCTCTCCACAGGAAAGGCGAGAGGAACTCCAGGGTCGTGACACCATTCCAAGAGTCCCCCAGATGTCTCAGTCCATTCCAGAGGAATCTGTTTTCCCTGCACTGCCTTGACGTTCAAGCCGAGGATCGACTCCCACCACGTGTGCACGTGGGACAGCCCTGTGGGAAAG
The DNA here is from genome assembly GCF_042477335.2 of Ovis canadensis. Taxonomy (NCBI): domain Eukaryota; kingdom Metazoa; phylum Chordata; class Mammalia; order Artiodactyla; family Bovidae; genus Ovis; species Ovis canadensis. The sequence goes on along the minus strand of NC_091258.1, from coordinate 6,448,519 downwards.
CCTCGTGGGAAAGCCTCGTGGGAAAGACTCGAGGGAAAACCATAGATCCTTTGATCCACGCGGCGGACTGAGTGACACTGCTGCTACCGATCTGGAGGAAAGCGCAAGTGCATGCCCGCATTCGAGACGAGGACTGACTCCCCTGGGGAGACTCCAGAATAACCCAAGATCCATGTCAGCACTGGAGAGGAATCCTCAGGTTCCGGCCCCGACTCCACACAAGGTCTTAGGCCCCGGCATCGACGGGAGAGGAATCCCGAGACGCCCCCGAGGAACTCGCATGGGGACTGGCCTTTCCTGAGGCCACCAGAGCGGGTCCCTGAGGTCCCCGTCGTAAGTCGAGAGCACCTGCCGCAACTCGAGTAAATCCAGGAAGTTTTCACCTCCAGGCGAGATGAGGCCCATTTCCGCTGAGGCTTCTCGAGGCCAATCACATTTAACCACTGGAACTTCCGAAGGGTCCTTCACACCATTGCTGCAACTAAAGAAGTTCCCCGACATACCCGTCTGCACTCGAGAGGAAGCACGTGGTGTCCCGCACACATCCAGTGGAGCCCGGTTTCCGCCTCCTAGCTCGAGATGAGGGATCCTTTCCCTGTTTCGTAGGGAAAGAATTCCCGGCGTTCCCGTCGCATCTCAAGAGGAGGCGCTCTCCACAGGAAAGGCGAGAGGAACTCCAGGGTCATGCAACCATTCCAAGAGTCCCCCAGATGTGTCAGTCCATTCCAGAGGAACCTGTTTTCCCTGCACTGCCTTGACGTTCAAGCCGAGGATCGACTCCCACCAAGTGTGCACGTGGGACAGCCCTGTGGGAAAGCCTCGTGGGAAAGCCTCGTGGGAAAGACTCGAGGGAAAACCATAGATCCTTTGATCCACGCGGCGGACTGCATGACACTGCTGCTACCGCTGTGGAGGAAAGCGCAAGTGCATGCCCGCATTCGAGACGAGGACTGACTCCCCTGGGGAGACTCCAGAAGTATCCCAAATCCATGTCAGCCCTGGAGAGGGATCCTCAGGTTCCGGCCCCGACTCCACACAAGGTCTTAGGCCCCGGCATCGACGGGAGAGGAATCCCGAGAGGCCCCCGAGGAACTCGCATGGGGACTGGCCTTTCCTGAGGCCACCAGAGCGGGTCCCTGAGGTCCCGGTCGTAAGTCGAGAGCACCTGCCGCAACTCGAGAAAATCCAGGAGGTTTTGCCCTCCAGGCGAGATGAGGCCCATTTCCGCTGAGGCTTCTCGAGGCCAATCACATCTAACCACTGGAACTTCCAAAGGGTCCTTCACACCATTGCTGCAACTCAAGAAGTTCCCCGACATACCCGTCTCTACTCGAGAGGAAGCACGTGGGGTCCCGCACACATCCAGGGGAGCCCCGTTTCCGCCTCCTAGCTCGAGATGAGGGATCCTTTCCCTGTTTCTTAGGGAAAGAATTCCCGGCGTTCCCGTCGCATCTCAAGAGGAGGCGCTCTCCACAGGAAAGGCGAGAGGAACTCCAGGGTCATGACACCATTCCAAGAGTCCCCCAGATGTGTCAGTCCATTCCAGAGGAACCTGTTTTCCCTGCACTGCCTTGACGTTCTTGCCGAGGATCGACTCCCACCACGTGTGCACTTGGGACAGCCCTGTGGGAAAGCCTCGTGGGAAAGCCTTGTGGGAAAGACTCGAGGGAAAACCATAGATCCTTTGATCCTTGCGGCGGACTGCGTGACACTGCTGCTACCGCTCTGGAGGAAAGCGCAAGTGCATGCCCGCATTCGAGACGAGGACTGACTCCCCTGGGGAGACTCCAGAAGTACCCCAAGATCCATGTCAGCACTGGAGAGGAATCCTCAGGTTCCGGCCCCGACTCCACACAAGGTCTTAGGCCCCGGCATCGACGGGAGAGGAATCCCGAGAGGGCCCCGAGGAACTCGCATGGGGACTGGTCTTTCCTGAGGCCACCAGAGCGGGTCCCTGAGGTCCCCGTCGTAAATCGAGAGCACCTGCTGCAACTCGAGAAAATCCAGGAGGTTTTGCCCTCCAGGCGAGATGAGGCCCATTTCCGCTGAGGCTTCTCGAGGCCAATCACATCTAACCACTGGAACTTCCAAAGGGTCCTTCACACCCTTGCTGCAACTCAAGAAGTTCCCCGACATACCCGTCTCCACTCGAGAGGAAGCACGTGGGTTCCCGCACACATCCAGGGGAGCCCCGTTTCCGCCTCCTAGCTCGAGATGAGGGATCCTTTCCCTGTTTCGTAGGGAAAGAATTCCCGGCGTTCCCGTCGCATCTCAAGAGGAGGCGCTCTCCACAGGAAAGGCGAGAGGAACTCCAGGGTCGTGCCACCATTCCAAGAGTCCCCCAGATGTGTCAGTCCATTCCAGAGGAACCTGTTTTCCCTGCACTGCCTTGACGTTCAAGCCGAGGATCGACTCCCACCACATGTGCACGTGGGACAACCCTGTTGGAAAGCCTCGTGTGAAAGCCTCGTGGGAAAGACTCGAGGGAAAACCATAGATCCTTTGATCCACGCGGCGGACTGCGTGACACTGCTGCTACCGCTCTGGAGGAAAGTGCAAGTGCATGCCCGCATTCGAGACGAGGACTGACTCCCCTGGGGAGACTCCAGAAGTACCCCAAGATCCATGTCAGCACTGGAGAGGAATCCTCAGGTTCCGGCCCCGACTCCACACAAGGTCTTAGGCCCCGGCATCGACGGGAGAGGAATCCCGAGAGGCCCCCGAGGAACTCGCATGGGGACTGGCCTTTCCTGAGGCCACCAGAGCGGGTCCCTGAGGTCCCCGTCGTAAGTCGAGAGCACCTGCCGCAACTCGAGAAAATCCAGGAGGTTTTGCCCTCCAGGCGAGATGAGGCCCATTTCCGCTGAGGCTTCTCGAGGCCAATCACTTCTAACCACTGGAACTTCCAAAGGGTCCTTCACACCATTACTGCAACTCAAGAAGTTCCCCGACATACCCGTCTCCACTCGAGAGGAAGCACGTGGTGTCCCTCACACATCCCGGGGAGCCCCGTTTCCGCCTCCTAGCTGGAGATGAGGGATCCTTCCCTGTTTCGTAGGGAAAGACTTCCCGGCGTTCCAGTCGCATCTCAAGAGGAGGCGCTCTCAACAGGAAAGGCGAGAGGAACTCCAGGGTCGTGCCACCATTCCAAGAGTCCCCCAGATGTGTCAGTCCATTCCAGAGGAACCTGTTTTCCCTGCACTGCCTTGACGTTCAAGCCGAGGATCGACTCCCACCACGTGTGCACGTGGGACAGCCCTGTGGGAAAGCCTCGTGGGAAAGCCTCGTGGGAAAGACTCGAGGGAAAACCATAGATCCTTTGATCCACGCGGCGGACTGCGTGACACTGCTGCTACCGCTCTGGAGGAAAGCACAAGTGCATGCCCGCATTCGAGACGAGGACTGACTCCCCTGGGGAGACTCCAGAAGTACCCCAAGATCCATGTCAGCCCTGGAGAGGAATCCTCAGGTTCCGGCCCCGACTCCACACAAGGTTTTAGGCCCCGGCATCGACGGGAGAGGAATCCCGAGAGGCCCCCGAGGAACTCGCATGGGGACTGGCCTTTCCTGAGGCCACCAGAGCGGGTCCCTGAGGTCCCCGTCGTAAGTCGAGAGCACCTGCCGCAACTCGAGAAAATCCAGGAGGTTTTGCCCTCCAGGCGAGATGAGGCCCATTTCCACTGAGGCATCTCGAGGCTAATCACGTCTAACCACTGGAACTTCTAAAGGGTCCTTCACACCCTTGCTGCAACTCAAGAAGTTCCCCGACATACCTGTCTCCACTCGAGAGGAAGCACGTGGGTCCCGCACACATCCAGGGGAGCCCCGTTTCCGCCTCCTAGCTCGAGATGAGGGATCCTTCCCTGTTTCGTAGGGAAAGACTTCCCGGCGTTCCAGTCGCATCTCAAGAGGAGGCGCTCTCCACAGGAAAGGCGAGAGGAACTCCAGGGTCGTGACACCATTCCAAGAGTCCCCCATATGTGTCAGTCCATTCCAGAGGAACCTGTTTTCCCTGCACTGCCTTGACGTTCAAGCCGAGGATCGACTCCCACCACGTGTGCACGTGGGACAGCCCTGTGGGAAAACCTCGTGGGAAAGCCTCGTGGGAAAGACTCGAGGGAAAACCATAGATCCTTTGATCCACGCGGCGGACTGCGTGACACTGCTGCTACCGCTCTGGAGGAAAGCGCAAGTGCATGCCCGCATTCGAGACGAGGACTGACTCCCCTGGGGAGACTCCAGAAGTACCCCAAGATCCATGTCAGCACTGGAGAGGAATCCTCAGGTTCCGGCCCCGACTCCACACAAGGTCTTAGGCCCCGGCATCGACGGGAGAGGAATCCCGAGAGGGCCCCGAGGAACTCGCATGGGGACTGGCCTTTCCTGAGGCCACCAGAGCGGGTCCCTGAGGTCCCCGTCGTAAGTCGAGAGCACCTGCCGCAACTCGAGAAAATCCAGGAGGTTTTGCCCTCCAGGCGAGATGAGGCCCATTTCCGCTGAGGCTTCTCGAGGCCAATCACATCTAACCACTGGAACTTCCAAAGGGTCCTTCACACCATTGCTGCAACTCAAGAAGTTCCCCGACATACCCGTCTCCACTCGAGAGGAAGCACGTGGGTTCCCGCACACATCCAGGGGAGCCCCGTTTCCGCCTCTTAGCTCGAGATGAGGGATCCTTTCCCTGTTTCGTAGGGAAAGAATTCCCGGCGTTCCAGTCGCATCTCAAGAGGAGGAGCTCTCCACAGGAAAGGCGAGAGGAACTCCAGGGTCGAGACACCATTCCAAGAGTCCCCCAGATGTGTCAGTCCATTCCAGAGGAACCTGTTTTCCCTGCACTGCCTTGACGTTCTTGCCGAGGATCGACTCCCACCACGTGTGCACTTGGGACAGCCCTGTGGGAAAGCCTCGTGGGAAAGCCTTGTGGGAAAGACTCGAGGGAAAACCATAGATCCTTTGATCCATGCGGCGGACTGCGTGACACTGCTGCTACCGCTCTGGATGAAAGCGCAAGTGCATGCCCGCATTCGAGACGAGGACTGACTCCCCTGGGGAGACTCCAGAAGTACCCCAAGATCCATGTCAGCACTGGAGAGGAATCCTCAGGTTCCGGCCCCGACTCCACACAAGGTTTTAGGCCCCGGCATCGACGGGAGAGGAATCCCGAGAGGCCCCCGAGGAACTCGCATGGGGACTGGTCTTTCCTGAGGCCACCAGAGCGGGTCCCTGTGGTCCCCGTCGTAAGTCGAGAGCACCTGCTGCAACTCGAGAAAATCCAGGCGGTTTTGCCCTCCAGGCGAGATGAGGCCCATTTCCGCTGAGGCTTCTCGAGGCCAATCACATCTAACCACTGGAACTTCCAAAGGGTCCTTCACACCCTTGCTGCAACTCAAGAAGTTCCCCGACATACCCGTCTCCACTCGAGATGAAGCACGTGGGTTCCCGCACACATCCAGGGGAGCCCCGTTTCCGCCTCCTAGCTCGAGATGAGGGATCCTTTCCCTGTTTCGTAGGGAAAGAATTCCCGGCGTTCCCGTCGCATCTCAAGAGGAGGCGCTCTCCACAGGAAAGGCGAGAGGAACTCCAGGGTCGTGCCACCATTCCAAAAGTCCCCCAGATGTGTTAGTCCATTCAAGAGGAACCTGTTTTCCCTGCACTGCCTTGACGTTCAAGCCGAGGACCGACTCCCACCACGTGTGCACGTGGGACAGCCCTGTGGGAAAGCCTCGTGGGAAAGCCTCGTGGGAAAGACTCGAGGGAAAACCATAGATCCTTTGATCCACGCGGCGGACTGCGTGACACTTCTGCTACAGCTCTGGAGGAAAGCGCAAGTGCATGTCCGCATTCGAGACGAGGACTGACTCACCTGGGGAGACTCCAGAAGTACCCCAAGATATATGTCAGCCCTGGATAGGAATCCTCAGGTTCCGGCCCTGACTCCACACAAGGTCTTAGGCCCCGGCATCGACGGGAGAGGAATCCCGAGAGGCCCCCGAGGAACTCGCATGGGGACTGGCCTTTCCTGAGGCCACCAGAGCGGGTCCCTGAGGTCCCCGTCGTAAGTCGAGAGCACCTGCCGCAACTCGAGAAAATCCAGGAAGTTTTGCCCTCCAGGCGAGATGAGGCCCATTTCCACTGAGGCTTCTCGAGGCTAATCACGTCTAACCACTGGAGCTTCCAAAGGGTCCTTCACACCCATGCTGCAACTCAAGAAGTTCCCCGACATACCCGTCTCCACTCGAGAGGAAGCACGTGGGTCCCGCACACATCCAGGGGAGCCCCGTTTCCGCCTCCTAGCTCCAGATGAGGGATCCTTTCCCTGTTTCGTAGGGAAAGAATTCCCGGCGTTCCCATCGCATCTCAAGAGGTGGCGCTCTCCACAGGAAAGGCGAGAGGAAATCCAGGGTCATGCCACCATTCCAAGAGTCCCCCAGATGTGTCAGTCCATTCCAGAGGAACCTGTTTTCCCTGCACTGCCTTGACGTTCAAGCCGAGGATCGACTCCCACCACGTGTGCACGTGGGACAGCCCTGTGGGAAAGCCTCGTGGGAAAGCCTCGTGGGAAAGACTCGAGGGAAAACCATAGATCCTTTGATCCACGCGGCGGACTGCGTGACACTGCTGCTACCGCTCTGGAGGAAAGCTCAAGTGCATGCCCGCATTCGAGACGAGGACTGACTCCCCTTGGGAGACTCCAGAAGTACCCCAAGATCCATGTCAGCCCTGGAGAGGAATCCTCAGGTTCCGGCCCCGACTCCACACAAGGTCTTAGGCCCCGGCATCGACGGGAGAGGAATCCCGAGAGGCCCCCGGGGAACTCGCATGGGAACTGGCCTTTCCTGAGGCCACCAGAGCGGGTCCCTGAGGTCCCCGTCGTAAGTCGAGAGCACCTGCCGCAACTCGAGAAAATCCAGGAGGTTTTGCCCTCCAGGCGAGATGAGGCCCATTTCCACTGAGGCTTCTCGAGGCTAATCACGTCTAACCACTGGAACTTCCAAAGGGTCCTTCACACCCTTGCTGCAACTCAAGAAGTTCCCCGACATACCCGTCTCCACTCGAGAGGAAGCACGTGGTGTCCCTCACACATCCAGGGGAGCCCCGTTTCCGCCTCCTAGCTCGAGATGAGGGATCCTTCGCTGTTTCGTAGGGAAAGACTTCCCGGCGTTCCAGTCGCATCTCAAGAGGAGGCGCTCTCCACAGAAAAGGCGAGAGGAACTCCAGGGTCGTGCCACCATTCCACGAGATGCCCAGATGTGTCAGTCCATTCCAGAGGAACCTGTTTTCCCTGCACTGCCTTGACGTTCAAGCCGAGGATCGACTCCCACCACGTGTGCACGTGGGACAACCCTGTGGAAAGCCTCGTGGGAAAGCCTCGTGGGACAGACTTGAGGGAAAACCATAGATCCTTTGATCCACGCGGCGGACTGCGTGACACTGCTGCTACCGCTCTGGAGGAAAGCGCAAGTGCATGCCCGCATTCCAGACGAGGACTGACTCCCCTGGGGAGACTCCAGAAGTACCCCAAGATCCATGTCAGCACTGGAGAGGAATCCTCAGGTTCCGGCCCCGACTCCACACAAGGTCTTAGGCCCCGGCATCGATGGGAGAGGAATCCCGAGCGGCCCCCGAGGAACTCGCATGGGGACTGGCCTTTCCTGAGGCCACCAGAGCGGGTCCCCGAGGTCCCCGTCGTAAGTCGAGAGCACCTGCCGCAACTCGAGAAAATCCAGGAGGTTTTGCCCTCCAGGCGAGATGAGGCCCATTTCCGCTGAGGCTTCTCGAGGCTAATCACATCTAACCACTGGAACTTCCAAAGGGTCCTTCACACCGTGGCTGGAAATCAAGAAGTTCCCCGACATACCCGTCTCCACTCGAGAGGAAGCACGTGGGGTCCCGCACACATCCAGGGGAGCCCCGTTTCCGCCTCCTAGCTCGAGATGAGGGATCCTTTCCCTGTTTCGTAGGGAAAGAATTCCCGGCGTTCCCGTCGCATCTCAAGAGGAGGCGCTCTCCACAGGAGAGGCGAGAGGAACTCCAGGGTCGTGCCACCATTCCAAGAGACGCCCAGATGTGTCAGTCCATTACAGAGGAACCTGTTTTCCCTGTACTGCCTTGACGTTCAAGCCGAGGATCGACTCCCACCACGTGTGCACGTGGGACAGCCCTGTGGGAAAGCCTCGTGGGAAAGCCTCGTGGGAAAGACTCGAAGGAAAACCATAGATCCTTTGATCCACGCGGCGGACTGCGTGACACTGCTGCTACCGCTCTGGAGGAAAGCGCAAGTGCATGCCCGCATTCGAGACGAGGACTGACTCCCCTGGGGAGACTCCAGAAGTACCCCAAGATCCATGTCAGCACTGGAGAGGAATCCTCAGGTTCCGGCCCCGACTCCACACAAGGACTTAGGCCCCGGCATCGACGGGAGAGGAATCCCGAGAGGCCCCCGAGGAACTCGCATGGGGACTGGCCTTTCCTGAGGCCACCAGAGCGGGTCCCTGAGGTCCCCGTAGTAATTCGAGAGCACCTGCCGCAACTCGAGAAAATCCAGGAGGTTTTGCCCTCCAGGCGAGATGAGGCCCATTTCCGCTGAGGCTTCTCGAGGCTAATCACGTCTAACCACTGGAACTTCCAAAGGGTCCTTCACAACCGTGCTGCAACTCAAGAAGATCCCCGACATACCCGTCTCCACTCGAGAGGAAGTACGTGGGGTCCCGCACACATCCAGGGGAGCCCCGTTTCCGCCTCCTAGCTCGAGATGAGGGGTCCTTTCCCTGTTTCGTAGGGAAAGAATTCCCGGCGTTCCCATCGCATCTCAAGAGGAGGCGCTCTCCACAGGAAAGGCGAGAGGAACTCCAGGGTCGTGCCACCATTCCAAGAGTCCCCCAGATGTGTCAGTCCATTCCAGAGGAACCTGTTTTCCCTGCACTGCCTTGACGTTCAAGCCGAGGATCGACTCCCACCACGTGTGCACGTGGGACAGCCCTGTGGGAAAGCCTCGTGGGAAAGCCTCGTGGGAAAGACTCGAGGGAAAACGATAGATCCTTTGATCCACGCGGCGGACTGCGTGACACTGCTGCTACCACTCTGGAGGAAAGCGCAAGTGCATGCCCGCATTCGAGACGAGGACTGATTCCCCTGGGGAGACTCCAGAAGTACCCCAAGATCCATGTCAGCACTGGAGAGGAATCCTCAGGTTCCGGCCCCGACTCCACACAAGGTCTTAGGCCCCGGCATCGACGGGAGAGGAATCCCGAGAGGCCCCCGAGGAACTCGCATGGGGACTGGCCTTTCCTGAGGCCACCAGAGCGGGTCCATGAAGTCCCCATCGTAAGTCGAGAGCACCTGCCGCAACTCGAGAAAATCCAGGAGGTTTTGCCCTCCAGGCGAGATGAGGCCCATTTCCGCTGAGGCTTCTCGAGGCCAATCACATCTAACCACTGGAACTTCCAAAGGGTCCTTCACACCCTTGCTGCAACTCAAGAAGTTACCCGACATACCCGTCTCCACTCGAGAGGAAGCACGTGGGGTCCCGCACACATCCAGGGGAGCCCCATTTCCGCCTCCTAGCTCGAGATGAGGGATCCTTTCCCTGTTTCGTAGGGAAAGAATTCCCGGCGATCCCGTCGCATCTCAAGAGGAGGCGCTCTCCACAGGAAAGGCGAAAGGAACTCCAGGGTCGTGCCACCATTCCAAGAGTGCCCCAGATGAGTCAGTCCATTCTAGAGGAACCTGTTTTCCCTGCACTGCCTTGACGTTCAAGCCGAGGATCGACTCCCACCACGTGTGCACGTGGGACAGCCCTGTGGGAAAGCCTCGTGGAAAGCCTCGTGGGAAAGACTCGAGGGAAAACCATAGATCCTTTTATCCACGCGGCGGACTGCGTAACACTGCTGCTACCACTATGGAGGAAAGCGCAAGTGCATGCCCGCATTCGAGACGAGGACTGATTCCCCTGGGGAGACTCCAGACTTACCCCAAGATCCATGTCAGCACTGGAGAGGAATCCTCAGGTTCCGGCCCCGACTCCACACAAGGTCTTAGGCCCCGGCATCGACGGGAGAGGAATCCCGAGAGGCCCCCGAGGAACTCGCATGGGGACTGGCCTTTCCTGAGGCCACCAGAGCGGGTCCCTTAGGTCCCCGTCGTAAGTCGAGAGCACCTGCCGCAACTCGAGAAAATCCAGAAGGTTTTGCCCTCCAGGCGAGATGAGGCCCATTTCCGCTGAGGCTTCTCGAGGCTAATCACATCTAACCACTGGAACTTCCAAAGGGTCCTTCACACCCTTGCTGCAACTCAAGAAGTTCCCCGACATACCCGTCTCCACTCGAGAGGAAGCACGTGGGGTCCCGCACACATCCAGGGGAGCCCCGTTTCAGCCTCCTAGCTCGAGATGAGGGATCCTTTCCCTGTTTCGTAGGGAAAGAATTCCCGGCGTTCCCGTCGCATTTCAAGAGGTGGCGCTCTCCACAGGAAAGGCGAGAGGAACTCCAGGGTCGTGGCACCATTCCAAGAGACCCCCAGATGTGTCAGTCCATTACAGAGGAACCTGTTTTCCCTGCACTGCCTTGACGTTCAAGCCGAGGATCGACTCCCACCACGTGTGCACGTGGGACAGCCCTGTTTGAAAGCCTCGTGGGAAAGCCTCGTGGGAAAGACTCGAGGGAAAAACATAGATCCTTTGATCCACGCGGCAGACTGCGTGACACTGCTGCTACCGCTCTGGAGGAAAGCGAAAGTGCATGCCCGCATTCGAGACGAGGACTGACTCCCCTGGGGAGACTCAAGAAGTACCCCAAGATCCATGTCATCACTGGAGAGGAATCCTCAGGATCGGGCCCCGACTCCACACAAGGTCTTAGGCCCCGGCATCGACAGGAGAGGAATCCCGAGAAGCCCCCAAGGAACTCGCATGGGGACTGGCCTTTCCTGAGGCCACCAGAGCGGGTCCCTGAGGTCCCCGTCGTAAGTCGAGAGCACCTGCCGCAACTCGAGAAAATCCAGGAGGTTTTGCCCTCCAGGCGAGATGAGGCCCATTTCCGCTGAGGCTTCTCGACGCCAATCACATCTAACCACTGGAACTTCCAAAGGGTCCTTCACACCCTTGCTGCAACTCAAGAAGTTCCCCGACATACCCGTCTCCACTCGAGAGGAAGCACGTGGGGTCCCGCACACATCCAGGGGAGCCCCATTTCCGACACCTAGCTCGAGATGAGGGATCCTTTCCCTGTTTCGTAGGGAAAGAATTCCCGGCGTTCCCGTCGCATCTCAAGAGGAGACGCTCTCCACAGGAAAGGCGAGAGGAACTACAGGGTCGTGCCACCATTCCAAGAGTCCCCCAGATGTGTCAGTCCATTCCAGAGGAACCTGTTTTCCCTCCACTGACTTGACGTTCAAGCCAAGGATCGACTCCCACCACGTGTGCACGTGGGACATCCCTGTGGGAAAGCCTCGTGGGAAAGCCTCGTGGGAAAGACTCGAGGGAAAACCATAGATCCTTTGATCCACGAGGCGGACTGCGTGACACTGCTGCTACCGCTCTGGAGGAAAGAGCAAGTGCATGCCCGCATTCGAGACGAAGACTGACTCCCCTGGGGAGACTCCAGAAGTACCCCAAGATCCATGTCAGCACTGGAGAGGAATCCTCAGGTTCCGGCCCCGACTCCACACAAGGTCTTAGGCCCCGGCATCGACGGGAGAGGAATCCCGAGAGGCCCCCGAGGAACTCTCATGGGGACTGGCTTTTCCTGAGGCCACCAGAGCGGGTCCCTGAGGTCCCCGTCGTAAGTCGAGATCACTTGCCGCAACTCGAGAAAATCCAGGAGGTTTTGCCCTCCAGGCGAGATGAGGCTCATTTCCGCTGAGGCTTCTCGAGGCTAATCACGTCTAAACACTGGAACTTCCAAAGAGTCCTTCACACGCTTGCTGCAACTCAAGAAGTTCCCCGACATACCCGTCTGCACTCGAGAGGAAGCACGTGGGGTCCCGCACACATCCAGGGGAGCCCCGTTTCCGCCTCCTAGCTCGAGATGAGGGATCCTTTCTCTGTTTCGTAGGGAAAGAATTCCCGGCGTTCCCGTCGCATCTCAAGAGGAGGCGCTCTCCACAGGAAAGGCGAGAGGAACTCCAGGGTCATGCCACCATTCCAAGAGTCCCGCAGATGTGTCAGTCCATTCCAGAGGAACCTGTTTTCCCTGCACTGCCTTGACGTTCAAGCCGAGGATCGACTCACACCACGTGTGCACGTGGGACAGCCCTGTGGGAAAGCCTCGTGGGAAAGCCTCGTGGGAAAGACTCGAGGGAAAACCATAGATCCTTTGATCCATGCGGCGGACTGCGTGACACTGCTGCTACCGCTCTGGAGGAAAGCGCAAGTGCATGCCCGCATTCGAGACGAGGACTGACTCCCCTGGGGAGACTCCAGAAGTACCCCAAGATCCATGTCAGCACTGGAGAGGAATCCTCAGGTTCCGGCCCCGACTCCACACAAGGACTTAGGCCCCGGCATCGACGGGAGAGGAATCCCCAGAGGCCCCCGAGGAACTCGCATGGGGACTGGCCTTTCCTGAGGCCACCAGAGCGGGTCCCTGAGGTCCCCGTCGTAAGTCGAGAGCACCTGCCGCAACTCGAAAAAATCCAGGAGGTTTTGCCCTCCAGGCGAGATGAGGCCCATTTCCGCTGAGGCTTCTAAGGCTAATCACGTCTAACCACTGGAACTTCCAAAGAGTCCTTCACACCCTTGCTGCAACTCAAGAAGTTCCCCGACATACCCGTCTGCGCTCGAGAGGAAGCACGTGGTGTCCCGCACACATCCAGGGGAGCCCCGTTTCCGCCTCCTAGCTCGAGATGAGGGATCCTTTCCCTGTTTTTTAGGGAAAGAATTCCCGGCGTTCCCGTCGCATCTCAAGAGGAGGCGCTCTCCACAGGAAAGGGGAGAGGAACTCCAGGGTCGTGCCACCATTCCAAGAGTCCCCCAGATGTGTCAGTCCATTCCAGAGGAACCTGTTTTCCCTGCACTGCCTTGACGTTCAAGCCAAGGATCGACTCCCACCACGTGTGCACGTGGGACATCCCTGTGGGAAAGCCTCGTGGGAAAGCCTCGTGGGAAAGACTCGAGGGAAAACCATAGATCCTTTGATCCACGAGGCGGACTGCGTGACACTGCTGCTACAGCTCTGGAGGAAAGCGCAAGTGCATGCCCGCATTCGAGACGTAGACTGACTCCCCTGGGGAGACTCCAGAAGTTCCCCAAGATCCATGTCAGCACTGGAGAGGAATCCTCAGGTTCCGGCCCCGACTCCAAACAAGGACTTAGGCCCCGGCATCGACGGGAGAGGGATCCCGAGAGGCCCCCGAGGAACTCGCATGGGGACTGGCTTTTCCTGAGGCCACCAGAGCGGGTCCCTGAGGTCCCCGTCGTAAGTCGAGATCACTTGCCGCAACTCGAGAAAATCCAGGAGGTTTTGCCCTCCAGGCGAGATGAGGCTCATTTCCGCTGAGGCTTCTCGAGGCTAATCACGTCTAAACACTGGAACTTCCAAAGGGTCCTTCACACCCTTGCTGCAACTCAAGAAGTTCCCCGACATACCCGTCTGCACTCGAGAGGAAGCACGTGGGGTCCCGCACACATCCAGGGGAGCCCCGTTTCCTCCTCCTAGCTCGAGATGAGGGATCCTTTCCCTGTTTCGTAGGGAAAGAATTCCCGGCGTTCCCGTCGCATCTCAAGAGGAGGCGCTCTCCACAGGAAAGGAGAGAGGAACTCCAGGGTCATGCCACCATTCCAAGAGTCCCCCAGATGTGTCAGTCCATTCCAGAGGAACGTGTTTTCCCTGCACTGCCTTGACGTTCAAGCCGAGGATCGACTCCCACCACGTGTGCACGTGGGACAGCCCTGTGGGAAAGCCTCGTGGGAAAGCCTCGTGGGAAAGACTCGAGGGAAAACCATAGATCCTTTGATCCACGCGGCGGACTGCGTGACACTGCAGCTACCGCTCTGGAGGAAAGCGCAAGTGCATGCCCGCATTCGAGACGAGGACTGACTCCCCTGGGGAGACTCCAGAAGTACCCCAAGATCCATGTCAGCACTGCAGAGGAATCCTCAGGTTCCGGCCCCGACTCCACACAAGGACTTAGGCCCTGGCATCGACGGGAGAGGAATCCCCAGAGGCCCCCGAGGAACTCGAATGGGGACTGGCCTTTCCTGAGGCCACCAGAGCGGGTCCCTAAGGTCCCCGTCGTAAGTTGAGAGCACCTGCCGCAACTCGAGAAAATCCAGGAGGTTTTGCCCTCCAGGCGAGATGAGGCCCATTTCCGCTGAGGCTTCTCGAGGCGAATCACGTCTAACCACTGGAACTTCCAAAGGGTCCTTCACACCCTCGCTGCAACTCAAGAACTTCCCCGACATAGCCGTCTGCACTCGAGAGGAAGCAGGTGTTGTCCCGCACACATCCAGGGGAGCCCCGTTTCCGCCTCCTAGCTCGATATGAGGGATCCTTTCCCTGTTTCGTAGGGAAAGAATTCCCGGCGTTCCCGTCGCATCTCAAGAGGAGGCGCTCTCCACAGGAAAGGCGAGAGGAACTCCAGGGTCGTGACACAATTCCAAGAGTCCCCCAGATGTGTCAGTCCATTCCAGAGGAACCTGTTTTCCCTGCACTGCCTTGACGTTCAAGCCGAGGATCGACTCCCACCACGTGTGCACGTGGGACAGCCCTGTGGGAAAGCCTCGTGGGAAAGCCTCGTGGGAAAGACTCGAGGGAAAACCATAGATACTTTGATCCACGCGGCGGACTGCGTGACACTGCTGCTACCGCTCTGGAGGAAAGCGCAAGTGCATGCCCGCATTGGAGACGAGGACTGACTCCCCTGGGGAGACTCCAGAAGTACCCCAAGATCCATGTCAGCACTGGAGAGGAATCCTCAGGTTCCGGCCCCGACTCCACACAAGGTCTTAGGCCCCGGCATCGACGGGAGAGGAATCCCGAGAGGCCCCCGAGGAACTCGCATGGGGACTGGCCTTTCCTGAGGCCACCAGAGCGGGTCCCTGAGGTCCCCGTCGTAAGTCGAGAGCACCTGCCGCAACTCGAGAAAATCCAGGAGGTTTTGCCCTCCAGGCGAGATGAGGCCCATTTCCGCTGAGGCTTCTCGAGGCCAATCACGTCTAACCACTGGAATTTCCAAAGGGTCCTTCACACCCTTGCTGCAACTCAAGAAGTTCCCCGACATACCCGTCTCCACTCGAGAGGAAGCACGTGGGTTCCCGCACACATCCAGGGGAGCCCCGTTTCCGCCTCCTAGCTCGAGATGAGGGATCCTTTCCCTGTTTCGTAGGGAAAGAATTCCCGGCGTTCCCGTCGCATCTCAAGAGGAGGCACTCTCCACGGGAAAGGCGAGAGGAACTCCAGGGTCGTGACACCATTCCAAGTGTCCCCCAGATGTGTCAGTCCATTCCAGAGGAACCTGTTTTCCCTGCACTGCCTTGACGTTCAAGCCGAGGATCGACTCCCACCACGTGTGCACGTGGGACAGCCCTGTTGGAAAGCCTCGTGGGAAAGCCTCGTGGGAAAGACTCGAGGGAAAACCATAGGTCCTTTGATCCACGCGGCGGACTGCGTGACACTGCTGCTACCGCTCTGGAGGAAAGCGCAAGTGCATGCCCGTATTCGAGACGAGGACTGACTCCCCTGTGGAGACTCCAGAAGTACCCCAAGATCCATGTCAGCACTGGAGAGGAATCCTCAGGTTCCGGCCCCGACTCCACACAAGGTCTTAGGCCCCGGCATCGATGGGAGAGGAATCCCGAGAGGCCCCCGAGGAACTCGCATGGGGACTGGCCTTTCCTGAGGCCACCAGAGCGGGTCCCTGAGGTCCCCGTCGTAAGTCGAGAGCACCTGCCGCAACTCGAGAAAATCCAGGAGGTTTTGCCCTCCAGGCGAGATGAGGCCCATTTCCGCTGAGGCTTCTCGAGGCCAATCACTTCTAACCACTGGAACTTCCAAAGGGTCCTTCACACCCTTGCTGCAACTCAAGAAGTTCCCCGACATACCCGTCTGCACTCGAGAGGAAGCAAGTGGTGTCCCGCACACATCCAGGGGAGCCCCGTTTCCGCCTCCTATCTCGAGATGAGGGATCCTTTCCCTGTTTCGTAGGGAAAGAATTCCCGGCGTTCCCGTCGCATCTCAAGAGGAGGCGCTCTCCACAGGAAAGGCGAGAGGAACTCCAGGGTCGTGCCACCATTCCAAGAGTCCCCCAGATGTGTCAGTCCATTCCAGAGGAACCTGTTTTCCCTGCACTGCCTTGACGTTCAAGCCGAGGATCGAGTCCCACCACGTGTGCACGTGGGACAGCCCTGTGGCAAAGCCTCGTGGGAAAGCCTCGTGGGAAAGACTCGAGGGAAAACCATAGATCCTTTGATCCACTCGGCGGACTGCGTGACACTGCTGCTACCGCTCTGGAGGAAAGCGCAAGTGCACGCCCGCATTCGAGACGAGGACTGACTCCCCTGGGGAGACTCCAGAAGTACCCCAAGATCCATGTCAGCACTGGAGAGGAATCCTCAGGTTCCGGCCCCGACTCCACACAAGGTCTTAGGCCCCGGCATCGACGGGAGAGGAATCCCGAGAGGCCCCCGAGGAACTCGCATGGGGACTGGCCTTTCCTGAGGCCACCAGAGCGGGTCCCTGAGGTCCCCGTCGTAAGTCGAGAGCACCTGCCGCAACTCGAGAAAATCCAGGAGGTTTTGCCCTCCAGGCGAGATGAGGCAGATTTCCGCTGAGGCTTCTCGAGGCCAATCACATCTAACCACTGGAACTTCCAAAGGGTCCTTCACACCCTTGCTGCAACTCTAGAAGTTCCCCGAGATACCCGTCTCCACTCGAGAGGAAGCACGTGGTGTCCCGCACACATCCAGGGGAGCCCCGATTCCGCCTTCCAGCTCGAGATGAGGGATCCTTTCCCTGTTTCGTAGGGAAAGAATTCCCGGCGTTCCCGTCGCAACTCAAGAGGAGGCGCTCTCCACAGGAAAGGCGAGAGGAACTCCAGGGTCATGCCACCATTCCAAGAGTCCCCCAGATGTGTCAGTCCATTCCAGAGGAACCTGTTTTCCCTGCACTGCCTTGACGTTCAAGCCGAGGATCGACTCCCACCACGTGTGCACGTGGGACAGCCCTGTGGGAAAGCCTCGTGGGAAAGCCTCGTGGGAAAGACTCGAGGGAAAACCATAGATCCTTTGATCCACGCGGCGGACTGCGTGACACTGCTGCTACCGCTCTGGAGGAAAGCGCAAATGCATGCCCGCATTCGAGACGAGGACTGACTCCCCTGGGGAGACTCCAGAAGTACCCCAAGATCCATGTCAGCACTGGAGAGGAATCCTCAGGTTCCGACCCCGACTCCACACAAGGTCTTAGGCCCCGGCATCGACGGGAGAGGAATCCCGAGACGCCCCCGAGGAACTCGCATGAGGACTGGCCTTTCCTGAGGCCACCAGAGCGAGTCCCTGAGGTCCCCGTCGTAAGTCGAGAGCACCTGCCGCAACTGGAGAAAATCCAGGAGGTTTTGCCCTCCAGGCGAGATGAGGCCCATTTCCGCTGAGGCTTCTCGAGGCCAATCACATCTAACCACTGGAACTTCTAAAGGGTCCTTCACACCATTACTGCAACTCAAGAAGTTCCCCGACATACCCGTCTCCACTCGATAGGAAGCACGTGGTGTCCCGCACACATCCAGGGGAGCCCCGTTTCCACCTCCTAGCTCGAGATGAGGGATCCTTTCCCTGTTTCGTAGGGAAAGAATTCCAGGCGTTCCCGTCGCATCTCAAGAGGAGGCGCTCTCCACAGGAAAGGCGAGAGGAACTCCAGGGTCGTGCCACCATTCCAAGAGTCCCCCAGTTGTGTCAGTCCATTCCAGAGGAACCTGTTTTCCCTGCACTGCCTTGACGTTCAAGCCGAGGATCGACTCCCACCACGTGTGCACGTGGGACAGCCCTGTGGGAAAGCCTCGTGGGAAAGCCTCGTGGGAAAGACTCGAGGGAAAACCATAGATCCTTTGATCCACGCGGCGGACTGCGTGACACTGCTGCTACCGCTCTGGAGGAAAGCGCAAGTGCATGCCCGCATTTGAGACGAGGACTGACTCCCCTGGGGAGACTCCAGAAGTACCCCAAGATCCATGTCAGCACTGGAGAGGAATCCTCAGGTTCCGGCCCCGACTCCACACAAGGTCTTAGGCCCCGGCATCGACGGGAGAGGAATCCCGAGAGGCCCCTGAGGAACTCGCATGGGGACTGGCCTGTCCTGAGGCCACCAGAGCGGGTCCCTGAGGTCCCCGTCGTAAGTCGAGAGCACCTGCCGCAACTCGAGAAAATCCAGGAGGTTTTGCCCTCCAGGCGAGATGAGGCCCATTTCCGCTGAGGCTTCTTGAGGCCAATCACATCTAACCACTGGAACTTCCAAAGGGTCCTTCACACCCTTGCTGCAACTCAAGAAGTTCCCCGACATACCCGTCTGCACTCGAGAGGAAGCACGTGGTGTCCCGCACACATCCAGGGGAGCCCCGTTTCCGCCTCCTAGCTCGAGATGAGGGATCCTTTCCCTGTTTCGTAGGGAAAGAATTCCCGGCGTTCCCGTCGCATCTCAAGAGGAGGCGCTCTCCACAGGAAAGGCGAGAGGAACTCCAGGGTCATGCCACCATTCCAAGAGTCCCCCAGATGTGTCAGTCCATTCCAGAGCAACCTGTTTTAACTGCACTGCCTTGACGTTCAAGCCGAATATCGACTCCCACCACGTGTGCACGTGGGACAGCCCTGTGGGAAAGCCTCATGGGAAAGCCTCGTGGGAAAGACTGGAGGGAAAACCATAGATCCTGTGATCCACGCGGCGGACTGCGTGACACTGCTGCTACCGCTCTGGAGGAAAGCGCAAATGCATGCCCGCATTCGAGACGAGGACTGACTCCCCTGGGGAGACTCCAGAAGTACCCCAAGATCCATGTCAGCACTGGAGAGGAATCCTCAGGTTCCGGCCCCGACTCCACACAAGGTCTTAGGCCCCGGCATCGACGGGACAGGAATCCCGAGAGGCCCCCGAGGAACTCGCATGGGGACTGGCCATTCCTGAGGCCACCAGAGCGGGTCCCTGTCGAGAGCACCTGCCGCAACTCGAGAAAATCCAGGAGGTTTTGCCTTCCAGGCGAGATGAGGCCCATTTCCGCTGAGGCTTCTCGAGGCCAAGCACATCTAACCACTGGAACTTCCAAAGGGTCCTTCACACCCTTGCTGCAACTCAAGAAATTCCCCGACATACCCGTCTCCACTCGAGAGGAAGCACGTGGTGTCCCGCACACATCCAGGGGAGCCCCGTTTCCGACTCCTAGCTCGAGATGAGGGATCCTTTCCCTGTTTCGTAGGGAAAGAATTCCCGGCGTTCCCGTCGCATCTCAAGAGGAGGCGCTCTCCACAGGAAAGGCGAGAGGAACTCCAGGGTCGTGCCACCATTCAAAGAGTCCCCCAGATGTGTCAGTCCATTCCAGAGGAACCTGTTTTCCCTGCACTGCCTTGACGTTCAAGCCGAGGATCGAGTCCCACCACGTGTGCACGTGGGACAGCCCTGTGGGAAAGCCTCCTGGGAAAGCCTCGTGGGAAAGACTCGAGGGAAAAACAATGATCCTTTGATCCACGCGGCGGACTGCGTGACACTGATGCTACCGCTCTGGAGGAAAGCGCAAGTGCATGCCCGCATTCGAGACGAGGACTGACTCCCCTGGGGAGACTCCAGAAGTACCCCAAGATCCATGTCAGCACTGGAGAGGAATCCTCAGGTTCCGGCCCCGACTCCACACAAGGTCTTAGGCCCCGGCATCGACGGGAGAGGAATCCCGAGACGCCCCCGAGGACCTCGCATGGGGACTGGCCTTTCCTGAGGCCACCAGAGCGGTTCCATGAGGTCCCCGTCGTAAGTCGAGAGCACCTGCCGCAACTCGAGAAAATCCAGGAGGTTTTGCCCTCCAGGCGAGATGAGGCCCATTTCCGCTGAGGCTTCTCGAGGCCAATCACATCTAACCACTGGAACTTCCAAAGGGTCCTTCACACCATTGCTGCAACTCAAGAAGTTCCCCGACATACCCGTCTCCACTCGAGAGGAAGCACGTGGGGTCCCTCACACATCCAGGGGAGCCCCGTTTCCGCCTCCTAGCTCGAGATGAGGGATCCTTCCCTTTTTCGTAGGGAAAGAATTCCCGGCGTTCCAGTCACATCTCAAGAGGAGGCGCTCTCCACAGGAAAGGCGAGAGGAACTCCAGGGTCGTGACACCATTCCAAGAGTCCCCCAGATGTGTCAGTCCATTCCAGAGGAACCTGTTTTCCCTGAACTGCCTTGACGTTCAAGCCGAGGATCGACTCCCACCACGTGTGCCCGTGGGACAGCCCTGTGGGAAAGCCTCGTGGGAAAGACTCGAGGGAAAACCATAGATCCTTTGATCCACGCGGCGGACTGCGTGACACTGCTGCTACCGCTCTGGAGGAAAGCGCAAGTGCATGCCCGCATTCGAGACGAGGACTGACTCCCCTGGGGAGACTCCAGAAGTACCCCAAGATCCATGTCAGCCCTGGAGAGGAATCCTCAGGTTCCGGCCCCGACTCCACACAAGGTCTTAGGCCCCGGCATCGACGGGAGAGAAATCCCGAGAGGCCCCCGAGGAACTCGCATTTGGACTGGCCTTTCCTGAGGCCACCAGAGCGGGTCCCTGAGGTCACCGTCGTAAATCGAGAGCACCTGCCGCAACTCGAGAAAATCCAGGAGGTTTTGCCCTCCAGGCGAGATGAGGCCCATTTCCGCTGAGGCTTCTCGAGGCCAATCACATCTAACCACTGGAACTTCCAAAGGGTCCTTCACACTCTTGCTGCAACTCAAGAACTTCCCAGACATACCCGTCTGCACTCGAGAGGAAGCACGTGGGGTCCCGCACACATCCAGGGGAGCCCCGTTTCCGCCTCCTAGCTCGAGATGAGGGATCCTTTCCCTGTTTCGTAGGGAAAGAATTCCCGGCGTTCCCGTCGCATCTCAAGAGGAGGCTCTCTCCACAGGAAAGGCGAGAGGAACTCCAGGGTCATGCCACCGTTCCAAGTGTCCCCCAGATGTGTCAGTCCATTCCAGAGGAACCTGTTTTCCCTGCACTGCCTTGACGTTCAAGCCGAGGATCGACTCCCACCACGTGTGCACGTGGGACAGCCCTGTGGGACAGCCCTGTGTGAAAGCCTCGTGGGAAAGCCTCGTGGGAAAGACTCGAGGGAAAACAATAGATCCTTTGATCCACGCGGCGGACTGCGTGACACTGCTGCTACCGCTCTGGAGGAAAGCGCAAGTGCATGCCCGCACTCGAGACGAGGACTGACTCCCCTGGGGAGACTCCAGAAGTACCCCAAGATCCATGTCAGCACTGGAGAGGAATCCTCAGGTTCCGGCCCCGACTCCACACAAGGTCTTAGGCCCCGGCATCGACGGGAGAGGAATCCCGAGACGCCCCCGAGGAACTCGCATGGGGACTGGCCTTTCCTGAGGCCACCAGGGCGGGTCCCTGAGGTCCCCGTCGTAAGTCGAGAGCACCTGCCGCAACTCGAGAAAATCCAGGAGGTTTTGCCCTCCAGGCGAGATGAGGCCCATTTCCCCTGAGGCTTCTCGAGGCCAATCACAACTAACCACTGGAACTTCCAAAGGGTCCTTCACACCATTGCTGCAACTCAAGAAGTTCCCCGACATACCCGTCTCCACTCGAGAGGAAGCACGTGGGGTCCCGCACACATCCAGGGGAGCCCCGTTTCCGCCTCCTAGCTCGAGATGAGGGATCCTTTCCCTGTTTCGTAGGGAAAGAATTCACGGCGTTCCCGTCGCATCTCAAGAGGAGGCGCTCTCCACAGGAAAGGCAAGAGGAACTCCAGGGTCGTGCCACCATTCCAAGAGTCCCCCAGATGTGTCAGTCCATTCCAGAGGAACCTGTTTTCCCTGCACTGCCTTGACGTTCAAGTCGAGGATCGACTCCCACCACGTGTGCACGTGGGACAGCCCTGTGGGAAAGCCTCGTGGGAAAGCCTCGTGGGAAAGACTCGAGGGAAAACCATAGATCCTTTGATCCACGCGGCGGACTGCGTGACACTGCTGCTACCGCTCTGGAGGAAAGCGCAAGTGCATGCCCGCATTCGAGACGAGGACTGACTCCCCTTGGGAGACTCCAGAAGTACCCCAAGATCCATGTCAGCACTGGAGAGGAATCCTCAGGTTCCGGCCCCGACTCCACACAAGGTCTTAGGCCCCGGCATCGACGGGAGAGGAATCCCGAGAGGCCCCCGAGGAACTCGCATGGGGACTGGCCTTTCCTGAGGCCACCAGAGCGGGTCCCTGAGGTCCCCTTCGTAAGTCGAGAGCACCTGCCGCAACTCGAGAAAATCCAGGAGGTTTTGCCCTCCAGGCGAGATGAGGCCCATTTCCGCTGAGGCTTCTCAAGGCCAATCACATCTAACCACTGGAACTTCCAAAGGGTCCTTCACACCCTTGCTGCAACTCAAGAAGTTCCCCGACATACCCGTCTCCACTCGAGAGGAAGCACGTGGGGTCCCGCACACATCCAGGGGAGCCCCGTTTCCGCCTCCTAGCTCGAGATGAGGGATCCTTTCCCTGTTTCGTAGGGAAAGAATTCCCGGCGTTCCCGTCGCATCTCAAGAGGAGGCGCTCTCCACAGGAAAGGCGAGAGGAACTCCAGGGTCGTGCCACCATTCCTAGAGTCCCCCAGATGTGTCAGTCCATTCCAGAGGAACCTGTTTGCCCTGCACTGCCTTGACGTTCAAGCCGAGGATCGACTCCCACCACGTGTGCACGTGGGAAAACCCTGTGGAAAGCCTCTTGGGAAAGCCTCGTGGGAAAGACTCGAGGCAAAACCATAGATCCTTTGATCCACGCGGCGAACTGCGTGACACTGCTGCTACCGCTCTGGAGGAAAGCGCAAGTGCATGCCCGCATTCGAGATGAGGACTGACTCCCCTGGGGAGACTCCAGAAGTACCCCAAGATCCATGTCAGCACTGGAGAGGAATCCTCAGGTTCCGGCCCAGACTCCACACAAGGTCTTAGGCCCCGGCATCGACGGGAGAGGAATGCCGAGAGGCCCCCGAGGAACTCGCATGGGGACTGGCCTTTCCTGAGGCCAACAGAGCGGGTCCCTGAGGTCCCCATCGTAAGTCGAGAGTACCTGCCGCAACTCGAGAAAATCCAGGAGGTTTTGCCCTCCAGGCGAGATGAGGCCCATTTCCGCTGGGGCTTCTCGAGGCTAATCACGTCTAACAACTGGAACTTCCAAAGGGTCCTTCACACCCTTGCTGCAACTCAAGAAGTTCCCCGACATACCCATCTCCACTCGAGAGGAAGCACGTGGGGTCCCGCACACATCCAGGGGAGCCCCGTTTCCGCCTCCTAGCTCGAGATGAGGGATCCTTTCCCTGTTTTGTAGGGAAAGAATTCCCGGCGTTCCCGTCGCATCTCAAGAGGAGGCGTTCTCCACAGGAAAGGCGAGAGGAACTCCAGGGTCGTGGCACCATTCCAAGAGACCCCCAGATGTGTCAGTCCATTCCAGAGGAACCTGTTTTCCCTGCACTTCCTTGACGTTCAAGCCGAGGATCGTCTCCCACCACGTGTGCACGTGGGACAGCCCTGTGGGAAAGCCTCGTGGGAAAGCCTCGTGGGAAAGACACGAGGGAAAACAATAGATCCTGTGATCCACGCGGCGGACTGCGTGACACTGCTGCTACCGCTCTGGAGGAAAGCGCAAGTGCATGCCCGCATTCGAGACGAGGACTGACTCCCCTAGGGAGACTCCAGAAGTACCCCAAGATCCATGTCAGCACTGGAGAGGAATCCTCAGGTTCCGGCCCCGACTCCACACAAGGTCTTAGGCCCCGGCATCGACGGGAGAGGAATCCCGAGAATCCCCCGAGGAACTCGCATGGGGACTGGCCTTTCCTGAGGCCACCAGAGCGGGTCCCTGAGGTCCCGGTCGTAAGTCGAGAGCACCTGCCGCAACTCGAGAAAATCCAGGAGGTTTTGCCCTCCAGGCGAGATGAGGCCCATTTCCGCTGAGGCTTCTCGAGGCTAATCACGTCTAATCAATGGAACTTCCAAAGGGTCCTTCACACCCTTGCTGCAACTCAAGAAGTTCCCCGACATACCCGTCTCCACTCGAGAGGAAGCACGAGGGTCCCGCACGCATCCAGGGGAGCCCCGTTTCCGCCTCCTAGCTCGAGATGAGGGATCCTTTCCCTGTTTTGTAGGGAAAGAATTCCCGGCGTTCCCGTCGCATCTCAAGAGGAGGCGCTCTCCAAAGGAAAGGCGAGAGGACTCCAGCGTCGTGCCACCATTCAAAGAGTCCCCCAGATATGTCAGTCCATTCCAGAGGAACATGTTTTCCCTGCACTGCCTTGACGTTCAAGCCGAGGATCGACTCCCACCACGTGTGCACGTGGGACAGCCCTGTGGGAAAGCCTCGTGGGAAAGCCTCGTGGGAAAGACTCGAGGGAAAACCATAGATCCTTTGATCCACGCGGCGGACTGCGTGACACTGCTGCTACCGCTCTGGAGGAAAGCGCAAGTGCATGCCCGCATTCGAGATGAGGACTGACGCCCCTGGGGAGACTCCAGAAGTACCCCAAGATCCATGTCAGAACTGGAGAGGAATCCTCAGGTTCCGGCCCCGACTCCACACAAGGTCTTAGGCACCGGCATCGATGGGAGAGGAATCCCGAGAGGCCCCCGAGGAACTCGCATGGGGACTGGCCTTTCCTGAGGTCACCAGAGCGGGTCCCCGAGGTCCCCGTCGTAAGTCGAGAGCACATGCCGCAACTCGAGAAAATCCAGGAAGTTTTGCCCTCGAGGCGAGATGAGGCCCATTTCCGCTGAGGCTTCTCGAGGCCAATCACATCTAACCACTGGAACTTCCAAAGGGTCCTTCACACCCTTGCTGCAACTCAAGAAGTTCCCCGACATACCCGTCTCCACTCGAGATGAAGCACGAGGGTCCCGCACGCATCCAGGGTAACCCGTTTCCACCTCCTAGCTCGAGATGAGGGATCCTTTCCCTGTTTCTTAGGGAAAGAATTCCCGGCATTCCCGTCGCATCTCAAGAGGAGGCGCTCCCACAGGAAAGGCGAGAGGAACTCCAGGGTCGTCCCACCATTCCAAGAGACCCCATATGTGTCAGTCCATTACAGATGAACCTGTTTTCCCTGCACTGCCTTGACGTTCAAGCCGAGGATCGACTCCCACCACGTGTGCACGTGGGACAGCCCTGTGGGAAAGCCTCGTGGGAAAGCCTCGTGGGAAAGACACGAGGGAAAACAATAGATGCTTTGATCCACGAGGCGGACTGCGTGACACTGCTGCTACCGCTCTGGAGAAAAGCGCAAGTGCATGCCCGCATTCGAGACGAGGACTGACTCCCCTAGGGAGACTCCAGAAGTACCCCAAGATCCATGTCAGCACTGGAGAGGAATCCTCAGGTTCCGGCCCCGACTCCACACAAGGACTTCGGCCTCGGCATCGACGGGAGAGGAATCCCGAGAGGCCCCCGAGGAACTCGCATGGGGACTGGCCTTTTCTGAGGCCACCAGAGCGGGTCCCTGAGGTCCCCGTCGTAAGTCGAGAGCACCTGCCGCAACTCGAGAAAATCCAGGATGTTTTGACCTCCAGGCGAGATGAGGCCCATTTCCGCTGAGGCTTCTCTAGGCTAATGACGTCTAACCACTGGAACTTCCAAAGGGTCCTTCACACCCTTGCTGCAACTCAAGAAGTTCCCCGACATACCCGTCTCCACTCGAGAGGAAGCACGTGGGGTCCCGCACACATCCAGGGGAGCCCCGTTTCTTCCTCCTAGCTCGAGATGAGGGATCCTTTCCCTGTTTCGTAGGGAAAGAATTCCCGGCGTTCCCGGCGCATCTCAAGAGGAGGCGCTCTCCACAGGAAAGGCGAGAGGAACTCCAGGGTCGTGCCACCATTCCAAGAGTCCCCCAGATGTGTCAGTCCATTCCAGAGGAACCTGTTTTCCCTGCACTGCCTTGACGTTCAAGCCGAGGATCGACTCCCACCACGTGTGCACGTGGGACAGCCCTGTGGGAAAGCCTCGTGGGAAAGCCTCGTGGGAAAGACTCGAGGGAAAAACATAGATCCGTTTATCCACGCGGCGGACTGCGTGACACTGCTGCTACCGCTCTGGAGGAAAGCGCAAGTGCATGCCCGCATTCGAGACGAGGACTGACTCCCCTGGGGAGACTCCAGAAGTACCCCAAGATCCATGTCAGCACTGGAGAGGAATCCTCAGGTTCCGGCCCCGACTCCACACAAGGTTTTAGGCCCCGGCATCGACGGGAGAGGAATCCCGTGAGGCCCCAGAGGAACTCGCATGGGGACTGGCCTTTCCTGAGGCCAGCAGAGCGGGTCCCTGAGGTCCCCGACGTAAGTCGAGAGCACCTGCCGCAACTCGAGAAAATCCAGGAGGTTTTGCCCTCCAGGCGAGATGAGGCCAATTTCCGCTGAGGCTTCTCGAGGCCAATCACATCTAACCACTGGAACTTCCAAAGGGTCCTTCACACCATTGCTTCAACTCAAGAAGTTCCACGACATACCCGTCTGCACTCGAGAGGAAGCAGGTGGTGTCCCACACACATCCAGGGGAGCCCCGTTTCCGCCTCCTAGCTCGAGATGAGGGATCCTTTCCCTGTTTCGAAGGGAAAGAATTCCCGGCATTCCCGTCGCATCTCAAGAGGAGGCGCTCTCCACAGGAAAGGCGAGAGGAACTCCAGGGTCGTGCCACCATTCCACGAGTCCCCCAGATGTGTCAGTCCATTCCAGAGGAACCTGTTTTCCCTGCACTGCCTTGACGTTCAAGCCGAGGCTAGACTCCCACCACGTGTGCACGTGGGACAGCCCTGTGGGAAAGCCTCGTGGGAAAGCCTCGTGGGAAAGACTCGAGGGAAAACCATAGATCCTTTGATCCACGCGGCGGACTGCGTGACACTGCTGCTACCGCTCTGGAGGAAAGCGCAAGTGCATGCCCGCATTCGAGACGAGGACTGACTCCCCTGGGGAGACTCCAGAAGTACCCCAAGATCCATGTCAGCACTGGAGAGGAATCCTCAGGTTCCGACCCCGACTCCACACAAGGTCTTAGGCCCCGGCATCGACGGGAGAGGAATCCTGAGAGGCCCCCGAGGAACTCGCATGGGGACTGGCCTTTCCTGAGGCCACCAGAGCGGTTCCCTGAGGTCCCCGTCGTAAGTCGAGAGCACCTGCCGCAACTCGAGAAAATCCAGGAGGTTTTGCCCTCCAGGCGAGATGAGGCCCATTTCCGCTGAGGCTTCTCGAGGCCAATCACATCTAACCACTGGAACTTCCAAAGGGTCCTTCACACCCTTGCTGCAACTCAAGAAGTTCCCCGACATACCCGTCTCCACTCGAGAGGAAGCACGTGGGGTCCCGCACACATCCAGGGGAGCCCCGTTTCCGCCTCCCAGCTCGAGATGAGGGATCCTTTCCCTGTTTCGTAGGGATAGAATTCCCGGCGTTCCCGTCCCATCTCAAGAGGAGGCGCTCTCCACAGGAAAGGCGAGAGGAACTCCAGGGTCGTGACACCATTCCAAGAGTCCCCCAGATGTGTCAGTCCATTCCAGAGGAACCTGTTTTCCCTGCACTGCCTTGACGTTCAAGCCGAGGATCGACTCCCACCACGTGTGCACGTGGGACAGCCCTGTGGGAAAGCCTCGTGGGAAAGCCTCGTGGGAAAGACTCGAGGGAAAACCATAGATCCGTTGATCCACGCGGCAGACTGCGTGACACTGCTGCTACCGCTCTCGAGGAAAGCGCAAGTGCATGCCCGCATTCGAGACGAGGACTGACTCCCCTGGGGAGACTCCAGAAGTACCCCAAGATCCATGTCAGCACTGGAGAGGAATCCTCAGGTTCCGGCCCCGACTCCACACAAGGTCTTAGGCCCCGGAATCGACGGGAGAGGAATCCCGAGACGCCCCCGAGGAACTCGCATGGGGACTGGCCTTTCCTGAGGCCACCAGAGCGGGTCCCTGAGGTCCCCGTCGTAAGTCGAGAGCACCTGCCGCAACTCGAGAAAATCCAGGAGGTTTTGCCCTCCAGGCGAGATGAGGCCCATTTCCGCTGAGGCTTCTCGAGGCCAATCACATCTAACCACTGGAACTTCCAAAGGGTCCTTCACACCCTTGCTGCAACTCAAGAAGTTCCCCGACATACCCGTCTGCACTCGAGAGGAAGCACGTGGTGTCCCGCACACATCCAGGGGAGCCCCGTTTCCGCCTCCTAGCTCGAGATGAGGGATCCTTTCCCTGTTTCGTAGGGAAAGAATTCCCGGCGTTCCCGTCGCATCTCAAGAGGAGGCGCTCTCCACAGGAAAGGCGAGAGGAACTCCAGGGTCATGCCACCATTCCAAGAGTCCCCCAGATGTGTCAGTCCATTCCAGAGGAACCTGTTTTCCCTGCACTGCCTTGACGTTCAAGCCGAGGATCGACTCCCACCACGTGTGCACGTGGGACAGCCCTGTGGGAAAGCTTCGTGGGAAAGCCTCGTGGGAAAGACTCGAAGGAAAACCATAGATCCTTTGATCCACGCGGCGGACTGCGTGACACTGCTGCTACCGCTCTGGAGGAAAGCGCAAGTGCATGCCCGCATTCGAGACGAGGACTGACTCCCCTGGGGAGACTCCAGAAGTACCCCAAGATCCATGTCAGCACTGGAGAGGAATCCTCAGGTTCCGGCCCCGACTCCACACAAGGTCTTAGGCCCCGGCATCGACGGGAGAGGAAACCCGAGAGGCCCCCGAGGAACTCGCATGGGGACTGGCCTTTCCTGAGGCCACCAGAGCGGGTCCCTGAGGTCCCCGTCGTAAGTCGAGAGCACCTGCCGCAACTCGAGAAAATCCAGGAGATTTTGCCCTCCAGGCGAGATGAGGCCCATTTCCGCTGAGGCTTCTCGAGGCCAATCACATCTAACCACTGGAAATTCCAAAGGGTCCTTCACACCATTGCTGCAACTCAAGAAGTTCCCCGACATACCCGTCTCCACTCGAGAGGAAGCACGTGGGGTCCCGCACACATCCAGGGGAGCCCCGTTTCCGCCTCCTAGCTCGAGATGAGGGATCTTTTCCCTGTTTCGTAGGGAAAGAATTCCCGGCGTTCCTGTCGCATCTCAAGAGGAAGCGCTCTCCACAGGAAAGGCGAGAGGAACTCCAGGGTCGTGACAGCATTCCAAGAGTCCCCCAGATGTGTCAGTATATTCCAGAGGAACCTGTTTTCCCTGCACTGCCGTGACGTTCAAGCCGAGGATCGACTCCCACCACGTGTGCACGTGGGACAGCCCTGTGGGAAAGCCTCGTGGGAAAGCCTCGTGGGAAAGACTCGAGGGAAAACCATAGATCCTTTGACCCACGCGGCGGACTGCGTGACACTGCTGCTACCGCTCTGGAGGAAAGCGCAAGTGCATGCCCGCATTCGAGACGAGGACTGACTCCCCTGGGGAGACTCCAGAAGTACCCCAAGATCCATGTCAGCACTGGAGAGGAATCCTCAGGTTCCGGCCCCGACTCCACACAAGGTCTTAGGCCCAGGCATCGACGGGAGAGGAATCCCGAGAGGCCCCCGAGTAACTCGCATGGGGACTGGCCTTTCCTGAGGCCACCAGAGCGGGTCCCTGAGGTCCCCGTCGTAAGTCGATAGCACCTGCCGCAACTCGGGAAAATCCAGGAGGTTTTGCCCTCCAGGCGAGATGAGGCCCATTTCCGCTGAGGCTTCTCGAGGCCAATCACATCTAACCACTGGAACTTCCAAAGGGTCCTTCACACCCTTGCTGCAACTCAACAAGTTCCCCGACATACCCGTCTCCACTCGAGAGGAAGCACGTGGGGTCCCGCACACATCCAGGGGAGCCCGGTTTCCGCCTCCTAGCTCGAGATGAGGGATCCTTTCCCTGTTTCGTAGGGAAAGAATTCCCGGCGTTCCCGTCGCATCTCAAGAGGAGGCGCTCTCTACAGGACAGGCGAGAGGAACTCCAGGGTCATGCCACCATTCCAAGAGTTCCCCAGATGTGTCAGTCCATTCCAGAGGAACCTGTTTTCCCTGCACTGCCTTGACGTTCAAGCCGAGGATCGACTCCCACCACGTGTGCACGTGGGACAGCCCTGTGCGAAAGCCTCGTGGGAAAACCTCGTGGGAAAGACTCGAGGGAAAACCATAGATCCTTTGATCCACGCGGCGGACTGCGTGACACTGCTTCTACCGCTCTGGAGGAAAGCGCAAGTGCATGACCGCATTCGAGACGAGGACTGACTCCCCTGGGGAGACTCCAGAAGTACCCCAAGATCCATGTCAGCACTGGAGAGGAATCCTCAGGTTCCGGCCCCGACTCCACACAAGGTCTTAGGCCCCGGCATCGACGGGAGAGGAATCCCGAGAGGCCCCCGAGGAACTCGCATGGGGACTGGCCTTTCCTGAGGCCACCAGAGCGGTTCCCTGAGGTCCCCGTCGTAAGTCGAGAGCACCTGCCGCAACTCGAGAAAATCCAGGAGGTTTTGCCCTCCAGGCGAGATGAGGCCCATTTCCGCTGAGGCTTCTCGAGGCCAATCACATCTAACCACTGGAACTTCCAAAGGGTCCTTCACACCGTTGCTGCAACTCAAGAAATTCCCCGACATACCCGTCTCCACTCGAGAGGAAGCACGTGGGGTCCCGCACACATCCAGGGGAGCTCCGTTTCTGCCTCCTAGCTCGAGATGAGGGATCCTTTCCCTGTTTCGTAGGGAAAGAATTCCCGGCGTTCCCGTCGCATCTCAAGAGGAGGCGCTCTCCACAGGAAAGGCGAGAGGAACTCCACGGTCGTGACACCATTCCCAGAGTTCCCCAGATGTGTCAGTCCATTCCAGAGGAACCTGTTTTCCCTGCACTGCCTTGACGTTCAAGCCGAGGATCGACTCCCACCACGTGTGCACGTGGGACAGCCCTGTGGGAAAGCCTCGTGGGAAAGCCTCGTGGGAAAGACTCGAGGGAAAACCATAGATCCTTTGATCCACGCGGCGGACTACGTGACACTGCTGCTACCGCTCTGGAGGAAAGCGCAAGTGCATGCCCGCATTCGAGACGAGGACTGACTCCCCTGGGGAGACTCCAGAAGTACCCCAAGATCCATGTCAGCACTGGAGAGGAATCCTCAGGTTCCGGCCCCGACTCCACACAAGGTCTTAGGCCCCGGCATCGACGGGAGAGGAATCCCGAGAGGCCCCCGAGGAACTCGCATGGGGACTGGCCTGTCCTGAGGCCACCAGAGCGGGTCCCTGAGGTCCCTGTCGTAAGTCGAGAGCACCTGCCGCAACTCGAGAAAATCCAGGAGGTTTTGCCCTCCAGGCGAGATGAGGCCCATTTCCGCTGAGGCTTCTGGAGGCCAATCACATCTAACCACTGGAACTTCCAAAGGGTCCTTCACACCATTGCTGCAACTCAAGAAGTTCCCCGACATACCCGTCTCCACTCGAGAGGAAGCACGTGGGGTCCCGCACACATCCAGGGGAGCCCCGTTTCCGCCTCCTAGCTCGAGATGAGGGATCCTTTCCCTGTTTCGTAGGGAAAGAATTCCCGGCGTTCCCGTCGCATCTCAAGAGGAGGCGCTCTCCACAGGAAAGGCGAGAGGAACTCCAGGGTCGTGGCACCATTCCAAGAGTCCCCCAGATGTGTCAGTCCATTCCAGAGGAACCTGTTTTCCCTGCACTGCCTTGACGTTCAAGCCGAGGATCGACTCCCACCACGTGTGCACGTGGGACAGCCCTGTGGGAAAGCCTCGTGGGAAAGCCTCATGGGAAAGACTCGAGGGAAAACCATAGATCCTTTGATCCACGCGGCGGACTGCGTGACACTGCTGCTACCGCTCTGGAGGAAAGCGCAAGTGCATGCCCGCATTCGAGACGAGGACTGACTCCCCTGGGGAGACTCCAGAAGTACCCCAAGATCCATGTCAGCACTGGAGAGGAATCCTCAGGTTACGGCCCCGACTCCACACAAGGTCTTAGGCCCCGGCATCGACGGGAGAGGAATCCCGAGAGGCCCCCGAGGAACTCGCATGGGGACTGGCCTTTCCTGAGGCCACCAGAGCGGGTCCCTGAGGTCCCCGTCATAAGTCGAGAGCACCTGCCGCAACTCGGGAAAATCCAGGAGGTTTTGCCCTTCAGGCGAGATGAGGCCCATTTCCGCTGAGGCTTCTCGAGGCCAATCACATCTAACCACTGGAACTTCCAAAGGGTCCTTCACACCCTTGCTGCAACTCAAGAAGTTCCCCGACATACCCGTCTCCACTCGAGAGGAAGCACGTGGGGTCCCGCACACATCCAGGGGAGCCCCGTTTCCGCCTCCTAGCTCGAGATGAGGGATCCTTTCCCTGTTTCGTAGGGAAAGAATTCCCGGCGTTCCCGTCGCATCTCAAGAGGAGGCGCTCTCCACAGGAAAGGCGAGAGGAACTCCAGGGTCGTGGCACCATTCCAAGAGTCCCCCAGATGTGTCAGTCCATTCCAGAGGAACCTGTTTTCCCTGCACTGCCTTGACGTTCAAGCCGAGGATCGACTCCCACCACGTGTGCACGTGGGACAGCCCTGTGGGAAAGCCTCGTGGGAAAGCCTCGTGGGAAAGACTGGAGGGAAAACCATAGATCCTTTGATCCACGCGGCGGACTGCGTGACACTGCTGCTACCGCTCTGGAGGAAAGCGCAAGTGCATGCCCGCATTCGAGACGAGGACTGACTCCCCTGGGGAGACTCCAGAAGTACCCCAAGATCCATGTCAGCACTGGAGAGGAATCCTCAGGTTCCGGCCCCGACTCCACACAAGGTCTTAGGCCCCGGCATCGACGGGAGAGGAATTCCGAGAGGCCCCCGAGGAACTCGCATGGGGACTGGCCTTTCCTGAGGCCACCAGAGCGGTTTCCTGAGGTCCCCTTCGTAAGTCGAGAGCACCTGCCGCAACTCGAGAAAATCCAGGAGGTTTTGCCCTCCAGGCGAGATGAGGCCCATTTCCGCTGAGGCTTCTCGAGGCTAATCACGTCTAACCACTGGAACTTCCAAAGGGTCCTTCACACCCTTGCTGCAAATCTAGAAGTTCCCCGACATACCCGTCTCCACTCGAGAGGAGGCACGTGGGGTCCCGCACACATCCAGGGGAGCCCCGTTTCCGCCTCCTAGCTCGAGATGAGGGATCCTTTCCCTGTTTCGTAGGGAATGAATTCCCGGCGTTCCCGGCGCATCTCAAGGGGAGGCGCTCTCCACAGGAAAGGCGAGAAACTCCAGGGTCGTGGCACCATTCCAAGAGACCCCCAGATGTGTCAGTCCATTCCAGAGAAATCTGTTTTCCCTGCACTGCCTTGACGTTCAAGCCGAGGATTGACTCCCACCACGTGTGCACGTGGGACAGCCCTGTGGCAAAGCCTCGTGGGAAAGCCTCGTGGGAAAGACTCGAGGGAAAACCATAGATCCTTTGATCCACGCGGCGGACTGCGTGACACTGCTGCTACCGCTCTGGAGGAAAGCGCAAGTGCATGCCCGCATTCCAGACGAGGACTGACTCCCCTGGGGAGACTCCAGAAGTACCCCAAGATCCATGTCAGCACTGGAGAGGAATCCTCAGGTTCCGGCCCCGACTCCACACAAGGTCTTAGGCCCCGGCATCGATGGGAGAGGAATCCCGAGCGGCCCCCGAGGAACTCGCATGGGGACTGGCCTTTCCTGAGGCCACCAGAGCGGGTCCCCGAGGTCCCCGTCGTAAGTCGAGAGCACCTGCCGCAACTCGAGAAAATCCAGGAGGTTTTGCCCTCCAGGCGAGATGAGGCCCATTTCCGCTGAGGCTTCTCGAGGCTAATCACATCTAACCACTGGAACTTCCAAAGGGTCCTTCACACCGTGGCTGGAAATCAAGAAGTTCCCCGACATACCCGTCTCCACTCGAGAGGAAGCACGTGGGGTCCCGCACACATCCAGGGGAGCCCCGTTTCCGCCTCCTAGCTCGAGATGAGGGATCCTTTCCCTGTTTCGTAGGGAAAGAATTCCCGGCGTTCCCGTCGCATCTCAAGAGGAGGCGCTCTCCACAGGAGAGGCGAGAGGAACTCCAGGGTCGTGCCACCATTCCAAGAGACGCCCAGATGTGTCAGTCCATTACAGAGGAACCTGTTTTCCCTGTACTGCCTTGACGTTCAAGCCGAGGATCGACTCCCACCACGTGTGCACGTGGGACAGCCCTGTGGGAAAGCCTCGTGGGAAAGCCTCGTGGGAAAGACTAGAAGGAAAACCATAGATCCTTTGATCCACGGGGCGGACTGCGTGACACTGCTGCTACCGCTCTGGAGGAAAGCGCAAGTGCATGCCCGCATTCGAGACGAGGACTGACTCCCCTGGGGAGACTCCAGAAGTACCCCAAGATCCATGTCAGCACTGGAGAGGAATCCTCAGGTTCCGGCCCCGACTCCACACAAGGTCTTAGGCCCTGGCATCGACGGGAGAGGAATCCCGAGAGGCCCCAGAGGAACTCGCATGGGGACTGGCCTTTCCTGAGGCCACCAGAGCGGGTCCCTGAGGTCCCCGTAGTAATTCGAGAGCACCTGCCGCAACTCGAGAAAATCCAGGAGGTTTTGCCCTCCAGGCGAGATGAGGCCCATTTCCGCTGAGGCTTCTCGAGGCCAATCACATCTAACCACTGGAACTTCCAAAGGGTCCTTCACACCGTTGCTGCAACTCAAGAAATTCCCCGACATACCCGTCTCCACTCGAGAGGAAGCACGTGGGGTCCCGCACACATCCAGGGGAGCTCCGTTTCTGCCTCCTAGCTCGAGATGAGGGATCCTTTCCCTGTTTCGTAGGGAAAGAATTCCCGGCGTTCCCGTCGCATCTCAAGAGGAGGCGCTCTCCACAGGAAAGGCGAGAGGAACTCCACGGTCGTGACACCATTCCCAGAGTTCCCCAGATGTGTCAGTCCATTCCAGAGGAACCTGTTTTCCCTGCACTGCCTTGACGTTCAAGCCGAGGATCGACTCCCACCACGTGTGCACGTGGGACAGCCCTGTGGGAAAGCCTCGTGGGAAAGCCTCGTGGGAAAGACTCGAGGGAAAACCATAGATCCTTTGATCCACGCGGCGGACTACGTGACACTGCTGCTACCGCTCTGGAGGAAAGCGCAAGTGCATGCCCGCATTCGAGACGAGGACTGACTCCCCTGGGGAGACTCCAGAAGTACCCCAAGATCCATGTCAGCACTGGAGAGGAATCCTCAGGTTCCGGCCCCGACTCCACACAAGGTCTTAGGCCCCGGCATCGACGGGAGAGGAATCCCGAGAGGCCCCCGAGGAACTCGCATGGGGACTGGCCTGTCCTGAGGCCACCAGAGCGGGTCCCTGAGGTCCCTGTCGTAAGTCGAGAGCACCTGCCGCAACTCGAGAAAATCCAGGAGGTTTTGCCCTCCAGGCGAGATGAGGCCCATTTCCGCTGAGGCTTCTCGAGGCCAATCACATCTAACCACTGGAACTTCCAAAGGGTCCTTCACACCATTGCTGCAACTCAAGAAGTTCCCCGACATACCCGTCTCCACTCGAGAGGAAGCACGTGGGGTCCCGCACACATCCAGGGGAGCCCCGTTTCCGCCTCCTAGCTCGAGATGAGGGATCCTTTCCCTGTTTCGTAGGGAAAGAATTCCCGGCGTTCCCGTCGCATCTCAAGAGGAGGCGCTCTCCACAGGAAAGGCGAGAGGAACTCCAGGGTCGTGGCACCATTCCAAGAGTCCCCCAGATGTGTCAGTCCATTCCAGAGGAATCTGTTTTCCCTGCACTGCCTTGACGTTCAAGCCGAGGATCGACTCCCACCACGTGTGCACGTGGGACAGCCCTGTGGGAAAGCCTCGTGGGAAAGCCTCATGGGAAAGACTCGAGGGAAAACCATAGATCCTTTGATCCACGCGGCGGACTGCGTGACACTGCTGCTACCACTCTGGAGGAAAGCGCAAGTGCATGCCCGCATTCGAGACGAGGACTGACTCCCCTGGGGAGACTCCAGAAGTACCCCAAGATCCATGTCAGCACTGGAGAGGAATCCTCAGGTTCCGGCCCCGACTCCACACAAGGTCTTAGGCCCCGGCATCGACGGGAGAGGAATCCCGAGAGGCCCCCGAGGAACTCGCATGGGGACTGGCCTTTCCTGAGGCCACCAGAGCGGGTCCCTGAGGTCCCCGTCATAAGTCGAGAGCACCTGCCGCAACTCGGGAAAATCCAGGAGGTTTTGCCCTTCAGGCGAGATGAGGCCCATTTCCGCTGAGGCTTCTCGAGGCCAATCACATCTAACCACTGGAACTTCCAAAGGGTCCTTCACACCCTTGCTGCAACTCAAGAAGTTCCCCGACATACCCGTCTCCACTCGAGAGGAAGCACGTGGGGTCCCGCACACATCCAGGGGAGCCCCGTTTCCGCCTCCTAGCTCGAGATGAGGGATCCTTTCCCTGTTTCGTAGGGAAAGAATTCCCGGCGTTCCCGTCGCATCTCAAGAGGAGGCGCTCTCCACAGGAAAGGCGAGAGGAACTCCAGGGTCGTGGCACCATTCCAAGAGTCCCCCAGATGTGTCAGTCCATTCCAGAGGAACCTGTTTTCCCTGCACTGCCTTGACGTTCAAGCCGAGGATCGACTCCCACCACGTGTGCACGTGGGACAGCCCTGTGGGAAAGCCTCGTGGGAAAGCCTCGTGGGAAAGACTGGAGGGAAAACCATAGATCCTTTGATCCACGCGGCGGACTGCGTGACACTGCTGCTACCGCTCTGGAGGAAAGCGCAAGTGCATGCCCGCATTCGAGACGAGGACTGACTCCCCTGTGGAGACTCCAGAAGTACCCCAAGATCCATGTCAGCACTGGAGAGGAATCCTCAGGTTCCGGCCCCGACTCCACACAAGGTCTTAGGCCCCGGCATCGACGGGAGAGGAATTCCGAGAGGCACCCGAGGAACTCGCATGGGGACTGGCCTTTCCTGAGGCCACCAGAGCGGTTTCCTGAGGTCCCCTTCGTAAGTCGAGAGCACCTGCCGCAACTCGAGAAAATCCAGGAGGTTTTGCCCTCCAGGCGAGATGAGGCCCATTTCCGCTGAGGCTTCTCGAGGCTAATCACGTCTAACCACTGGAACTTCCAAAGGATCCTTCACACCCTTGCTGCAAATCTAGAAGTTCCCCGACATACCCGTCTCCACTCGAGAGGAAGCACGTGGGGTCCCGCACACATCCAGGGGAGCCCCGTTTCCGCCTCCTAGCTCGAGATGAGGGATCCTTTCCCTGTTTCGTAGGGAAAGAATTCCCGGCGTTCCCGGCGCATCTCAAGAGGAGGCGCTCTCCACAGGAAAGGCGAGAAACTCCAGGGTCGTGGCACCATTCCAAGAGACCCCCAGATGTGTCAGTCCATTCCAGAGAAATCTGTTTTCCCTGCACTGCCTTGACGTTCAAGCCGAGGATTGACTCCCACCACGTGTGCACGTGGGACAGCCCTGTGGCAAAGCCTCGTGGGAAAGCCTCGTGGGAAAGACTCGAGGGAAAACCATAGATCCTTTGATCCACGCGGCGGACTGCGTGACACTGCTGCTACCGCTCTGGAGGAAAGCGCAAGTGCATGCCCGCATTCCAGACGAGGACTGACTCCCCTGGGGAGACTCCAGAAGTACCCCAAGATCCATGTCAGCACTGGAGAGGAATCCTCAGGTTCCGGCCCCGACTCCACACAAGGTCTTAGGCCCCGGCATCGATGGGAGAGGAATCCCGAGCGGCCCCCGAGGAACTCGCATGGGGACTGGCCTTTCCTGAGGCCACCAGAGCGGGTCCCCGAGGTCCCCGTCGTAAGTCGAGAGCACCTGCCGCAACTCGAGAAAATCCAGGAGGTTTTGCCCTCCAGGCGAGATGAGGCCCATTTCCGCTGAGGCTTCTCGAGGCTAATCACATCTAACCACTGGAACTTCCAAAGGGTCCTTCACACCGTGGCTGGAAATCAAGAAGTTCCCCGACATACCCGTCTCCACTCGAGAGGAAGCACGTGGGGTCCCGCACACATCCAGGGGAGCCCCGTTTCCGCCTCCTAGCTCGAGATGAGGGATCCTTTCCCTGTTTCGTAGGGAAAGAATTCCCGGCGTTCCCGTCGCATCTCAAGAGGAGGCGCTCTCCACAGGAGAGGCGAGAGGAACTCCAGGGTCGTGCCACCATTCCAAGAGACGCCCAGATGTGTCAGTCCATTACAGAGGAACCTGTTTTCCCTGTACTGCCTTGACGTTCAAGCCGAGGATCGACTCCCACCACGTGTGCACGTGGGACAGCCCTGTGGGAAAGCCTCGTGGGAAAGCCTCGTGGGAAAACTAGAAGGAAAACCATAGATCCTTTGATCCACGGGGCGGACTGCGTGACAGTGCTGCTACCGCTCTGGAGGAAAGCGCAAGTGCATGCCCGCATTCGAGACGAGGACTGACTCCCCTGGGGAGACTCCAGAAGTACCCCAAGATCCATGTCAGCACTGGAGAGGAATCCTCAGGTTCCGGCCCCGACTCCACACAAGGTCTTAGGCCCCGGCATCGATGGGAGAGGAATCCCGAGCGGCCCCCGAGGAAATCGCATGGGGACTGGCCTTTCCTGAGGCCACCAGAGCGGGTCCCCGAGGTCCCCGTCGTAAGTAGAGAGCACCTGCCGCAACTCGAGAAAATCCAGGAGGTTTTGCCCTCCAGGCGAGATGAGGCCCATTTCCGCTGAGGCTTCTCGAGGCTAATCACATCTAACCACTGGAAATTCCAAAGGGTCCTTCACACCGTGGCTGCAACTCAAGAAGATCCCCGACATACCCGTCTCCACTTGAGAGGAAGTACGTGGGGTCCCGCACACATCCAGGGGAGCCCCGTTTCCGCCTCCTAGCTCGAGATGAGGGGTCCTTTCCCTGTGGCGTAGGGAAAGAATTCCCGGCGTTCCCATCGCATCTCAAGAGGAGGCGCTCTCCACAGGAAAGGCGAGAGGAACTCCAGGGTCGTGCCACCATTCCAAGAGTCCCCCAGATGTGTCAGTCCATTCCAGAGGAACCTGTTTTCCCTTCACTGCCTTGACGTTCAAGCCGAGGATCGACTCCCACCACGTGTGCACGTGGGACAGCCCTGTGGGTAAGCCTCGTGGGAAAGCCTCGTGGGAAAGACTCGAGGGAAAACCATAGATCCTTTGATCCACGCGGCGGACTGCGTGACACTGCTGCTACCGCTCTGGAGGAAAGCGCAAGTGCATGCCCGCATTCGAGACGAGGACTGATTCCCCTGGGGAGACTCCAGAAGTACCCCAAGATCCATGTCAGCACTGGAGAGGAATCCTCAGGTTCCGGCCCCGACTCCACACAAGGTCTTAGGGCCCGGCATCGACGGGAGAGGAATCCCGAGAGGCCCCCGAGGAACTCGCATGGGGACTGGCCTTTCCTGAGGCCACCAGAGCGGGTCCATGAGGTCCCCATCGTAAGTCGAGAGCACCTGCCGCAACTCGAGAAAATCCAGGAGGTTTTGCCCTCCAGGCGAGATGAGGCCCATATCCGCTGAGGCTTCTCGAGGCTAATCACATCTAACCACTGGAAGTTCCAAAGGGTCCTTCACACCCTTGCTGCAACTCAAGCAGTTCCGCGACATACCCGTCTCCACTCGAGAGGAAGCACGTGGGGTCCCGCACACATCCAGGGGAGCCCCGTTTCCGCCTCCTATCTCGAGATGAGGGATCCTTTCCCTTTTTCGTAGGGAAAGAATTACCGGCGTTCCCGTCGCATTTCAAGAGGTGGCGCTCTCCACATGAAAGGCGAGAGGAACTCCAGGGTCGTGGCACCATTCCAAGAGACCCCCAGATGTGTCAGTCCATTCCAGAGGAATCTGTTTTCCCTGCACTGCCTTGACGTTCAAGCCGAGGATCGACTCCCACCACGTGTGCACGTGGGACAGCCCTGTGGGAAAGCCTCGTGGGAAAGCCTCGTGGGAAAGACTCGAGGGAATACCATAGATCCTTTGATCCACGCGGCGGTCTGCGTGACACTGCTGCTACCGCTCTGGAGGAAAGCGCAAGTGCATGCCCGCATTCGAGACGAGGACTGACTCCCCTGGGGAGACTCCAGAAGTACCCCAAGATCCATGTCAGCACTGGAGAGGAATCCTCAGGTTCCGGCCCCGACTCCACACAAGGTCTTAGGCCCCGGCATCGACGGGAGCGGAATCCCGAGAGGCCCCCGAGGAACTCGCATGGGGACTGGCCTTTCCTGAGGCCACCAGAGCGGGTCCCTGACGTCCCCGTCGTAAGTGGAGAGCACCTGCCGCAACTAGAGAAAATCCAGGAGATTTTGCCCTCCAGGCGAGATGAGGCCCATTTCCGCTGAGGCTTCTCGAGGCCAATCACATCTAACTACTGGAACTTCCAAAGGGTCCTTCACACCCTTGCTGCAACTCAAGAAGTTCCCCGACATACCCGTCTCCACTCGAGAGGAAGCACGTGGGGTCCCGCACACATCCAGGGGAGCCCCGTTTCCACCTCCTATTTCGAGATGAGGGATCCTTTCCCTGTTTCGTAGGGAAAGAATTCCCGGCGTTCCCGTCGCATCTCAAGAGGAGGCGCTCTCCACAGGAAAGGCGAGAGGAACTCCAGGGTCGTGCCACCATTCCAAGAGTCCCACAGATGTGTCAGTCCATTCCAGAGGAACCTGTTTTCCCTGCACTGCCTTGACGTTCAAGCCGAGGATCGACTCCCACCACGTGTGCACGTGGGACAGCCCTGTGGGAAAGCCTCGTGGGAAAGCCTCGTGGGAAAGACTCGAGGGAAAACCATAGATCCTTTGATCCACGCGGCGGACTGCGTGACACTGCTGCTACCGCTGTGGAGGAAAGCGCAAGTGCATGCCCGCATTCCAGACGAGGACTGACTCCCCTGGGGAGACTCCAGAAGTACCCCAAGATCCATGTCATCACTGGAGAGGAATCCTCAGGTTCCGGCCCCGACTCCACACAAG
Organism: Ovis canadensis; assembly: GCF_042477335.2. NCBI lineage: Eukaryota > Metazoa > Chordata > Mammalia > Artiodactyla > Bovidae > Ovis > Ovis canadensis. The sequence continues at coordinate 6,407,434 of NC_091258.1, read as the reverse complement.
GTCTTAGGCCCTGGCATCGACGGGAGAGGAATCCCGAGAGGCCCCAGAGGAACTCGCATGGGGACTGGCCTTTCCTGAGGCCACCAGAGCGGGTCCCTGAGGTCCCCGTCATAAGTCAAGAGCACCTGCCGCAACTCGAGAAAATCCAGGAGGTTTTGCCCTCCAGGCGAGATGAGGCCCATTTCCGCTGAGGCTTCTCGAGGCTAATCACGTCTAACCACTGGAACTTCCAAAGGGTCCTTCACACCCTTGCTGCAACTGAAGAAGTTCCGCGACATACCCGTCTCCACTCGAGAGGAAGCACGTGGGGTCCCGCACACATCCAGGGGAGCCCCGTTTCCGCCTCCTAGCTCGAGATGAGGGATCCTTTCCCTGTTTCCTAGGGAAAGAATTCCCGGCGTTCCCGTCGCATCTCAAGAGGTGGCGCTCTCCACAGGAAAGGCGAAAGGAACTCCATGGTCTTGCCACCATTCCAAGAGTGCCCCAGATATGTCAGTCCATTCTAGAGGAAACTTTTTTCCCTGCACTGCCTTGACGTTCAAGCCGAGGATCCACTCCCACCACGAGTGCACGTGGGAAAGCCCTGTGGGAAAGCCTCGTGGGAAAGCCTCGTGGGAAAGACTTGAGGGAAAACCATAGATCCTTTGATCCATGCGGCGGACTGCGTGACACTGCTGCTACCGCTCTGGAGGAAAGCGCAAGTGCATGCCCGCATTCGAGACGAGGACTGATTCCCCTGGGGAGACTCCAGAAGTACCCCAAGATCCATGTCAGCACTGGAGAGGAATCCTCAGGTTCCGGCCCCGACTCCACACAAGGTCTTAGGCCCCGGCATCGAAGGGAGAGGAATCCCGAGAGGCCCCCGAGGAACTCGCATGGGGACTGGCCTTTCCTGAGGCCACCAGAGCTGGTCCCTGACGTCCCCGTCGTAAGTCGAGAGCACCTGCCGCAACTAGAGAAAATCCAGGAGGTTTTGCCCTCCAGGCGAGATGAGGCCCATTTCCGCTGAGGCTTCTCGAGGCTAATCACGTCTAACCACTGGAACTTCCAAAGGGTCCTTCACACCCTTGCTGCAACTGAAGCAGTTCCGCGACATACCCGTCTCCACTCGAGAGGAAGCACGAGGGTCCCGCACACATCCAGGGGAGCCCCGTTTCCGCCTCCTAGCTCGAGATGAGGGATCCTTTCCCTGTTTCGTAGGGAAAGAATTCCCGGCGTTCCCGTCGCATTTCAAGAGGTGGAGCTCTCCACAGGAAAGGCGAGAGGAACTCCAGGGTCGTGGCACCATTCCAAGAGACCCCCAGATGTGTCAGTCCATTACAGAGGAACCTGTTTTCCCTGCACTGCCTTGACGTTCAAGCAGAGGATCGACTCCCACCACGTGTGCACGTGGGACAGCCCTGTTTGAAAGCCTCGTGGGAAAGCCTCGTGGGAAAGACTCGAGGGAAAACCATAGATCCTTTATCCACGCGGCGGACTGCGTGACACTGCTGCTACCGCTCTGGAGGAAAGCGAAAGTGCATGCCCGCATTCGAGACGAGGACTGACTTCCCTGGGGAGACTCCAGAAGTACCCCAAGATCCATGTCATCACTGGAGAGGAATCCTCAGGATCGGGCCCCGACTCCACACAAGGTCTTAGGCCCCGGCATCGACAGGAGAGTAATCCCGAGAGGCCCCCAAGGAACTCGCATGGGGACTGGCCTTTCTTGAGGCCACCAGAGCGGGTCCCTGAGGTCCCCGTCGTAAGTGGAGAGCACCTGCCGCAACTCGAGAAAATCCAGGAGGTTTTGCCCTCCAGGCGAGATGAGGCCCATTTCCGCTGAGGCTTCTCGAGGCCAATCACATCTAACCACTGGAACTTCCAAAGGGTCCTTCACACCCTTGCTGCAACTCAAGAAGTTCCCCGACATACCCGTCTCCACTCGAGAGGAAGCACGTGGGGTCCCGCACACATCCAGGGGAGCCCCATTTCCGCCTCCTAGCTCGAGATGAGGGATCCTTTCCCTGTTTCGTAGGGAAAGAATTCCCGGCGATCCCGTCGCATCTCAAGAGGAGGCGCTCTCCACAGGAAAGGCGAAAGGAACTCCAGGGTCGTGCCACCATTCCAAGAGTGCCCCAGATGAGTCAGTCCATTCTAGAGGAACCTGTTTTCCCTGCACTGCCTTGACGTTCAAGCCGAGGATCCACTCCCACCACGTGTGCACGTGGGACAGCCCTGTGGGAAAGCCTCGTGGAAAGCCTCGTGGGAAAGACTCGAGGGAAAACCATAGATCCTTTTATCCACGCGGCGGACTGCGTAACACTGCTGCTACCACTATGGAGGAAAGCGCAAGTGCATGCCCGCATTCGAGACGAGGACTGATTCCCCTGGGGAGACTCCAGACTTACCCCAAGATCCATGTCAGCACTGGAGAGGAATCCTCAGGTTCCGGCCCCGACTCCACACAAGGTCTTAGGCCCCGGCATCGACGGGAGAGGAATCCCGAGAGGCCCCCGAGGAACTCGCATGGGGACTGGCCTTTCCTGAGGCCACCAGAGCGGGTCCCTTAGGTCCCCGTCGTAAGTCGAGAGCACCTGCCGCAACTCGAGAAAATCCAGAAGGTTTTGCCCTCCAGGCGAGATGAGGCCCATTTCCGCTGAGGCTTCTGGAGGCTAATCACATCTAACCACTGGAACTTCCAAAGGGTCCTTCACACCCTTGCTGCAACTCAAGAAGTTCCCCGACATACCCGTCTCCACTCGAGAGGAAGCACGTGGGGTCCCGCACACATCCAGGGGAGCCCCGTTTCCGCCTCCTAGCTCGAGATGAGGGATCCTTTCCCTGTTTCGTAGGGAAAGAATTCCCGGCGTTCCCGTCGCATTTCAAGAGGTGGCGCTCTCCACAGGAAAGGCGAGAGGAACTCCAGGGTCGTGGCACCATTCCAAGAGACCCCCAGATGTGTCAGTCCATTACAGAGGAACCTGTTTTCCCTGCACTGCCTTGACGTTCAAGCCGAGGATCGACTCCCACCACGTGTGCACGTGGGACAGCCCTGTTTGAAAGCCTCGTGGGAAAGCCTCGTGGGAAAGACTCGAGGGAAAACCATAGATCCTTTGATCCACGCGGCGGACTGCGTGACACTGCTGCTACCGCTCTGGAGGAAAGCGAAAGTGCATGCCCGCATTCGAGACGAGGACTGACTCCCCTGGGGAGACTCAAGAAGTACCCCAAGATCCATGTCATCACTGGAGAGGAATCCTCAGGATCGGGCCCCGACTCCACACAAGGTCTTAGGCCCCGGCATCGACAGGAGAGGAATCCCGAGAGGCCCCCAAGGAACTCGCATGGGGACTGGCCTTTCCTGAGGCCACCAGAGCGGGTCCCTGAGGTCCCCGTCGTAAGTCGAGAGCACCTGCCGCAACTCGAGAAAATCCAGGAGGTTTTGCCCTCCAGGCGAGATGAGGCCCATTTCCGCTGAGGCTTCTCGAGGCCAATCACATCTAACCACTGGAACTTCCAAAGGGTCCTTCACACCCTTGCTGCAACTCAAGAAGTTCCCCGACATACCCGTCTCCACTCGAGAGGAAGCACGTGGGGTCCCGCACACATCCAGGGGAGCCCCATTTCCGCCTCCTAGCTCGAGATGAGGGATCCTTTCCCTGTTTCGTAGGGAAAGAATTCCCGGCGATCCCGTCGCATCTCAAGAGGAGGCGCTCTCCACAGGAAAGGCGAGAGGAACTCCAGGGTCGTGCCACCATTCCAAGAGTGCCCCAGATGAGTCAGTCCATTCTAGAGGAACCTGTTTTCCCTGCACTGCCTTGACGTTCAAGCCGAGGATCCACTCCCACCACGTGTGCACGTGGGACAGCCCTGTGGGAAAGCCTCGTGGAAAGCCTCGTGGGAAAGACTCGAGGGAAAACCAGTGATCCTTTGATCCACGTGGCAGACTGCGTAACACTGCTGCTACCGCTATGGAGGAAAGCGCAAGTGCATGCCCGCATTCGAGACGAGGACTGACTCCCCTGGGGAGACTCCAGAAGTACCCCAAGATCCATGTCAGCACTGGAGAGGAATCCTCAAGTTCTGGCCCCGACTCCACACAAGGTCTTAGGCCCCGGCATCGATGGGAGAGGAATCCCGAGCGGCCCCCGAGGAACTCGCATGGGGACTGGCCTTTCCTGAGGCCACCAGAGCGGGTACCCGAGTTCCCCGTCGTAAGTCGAGAGCACATGCCGCAACTCGAGAAAATCCAGGAGGTTTTGCCCTCCCGGCGAGATGAGGCCCATTTCCGCTGAGGCTTCTCGAGGCTAATCACGTCTAACCACTGGAACTTCCAAAGGGTACTTCACACCCTTGCTGCAACTCAAGAAGTTCCCCGACATACCCGTCTGCACTCGAGAGGAAGCACGTGGGGTCCCGCACACATCCAGGGGAGCCCCGTTTCCGCCTCCTAGCTCGAGATGAGGGATCCTTTCTCTGTTTCGTAGGGAAAGAATTCCCGGCGTTCCCGTCGCATCTCAAGAGGAGGCGCTCTCCACAGGAAAGGCGAGAGGAACTCCAGGGTCATGCCACCATTCCAAGAGTCCCGCAGATGTGTCAGTCCATTCCAGAGGAACCTGTTTTCCCTGCACTGCCTTGACGTTCAAGCCGAGGATCGACTCCCACCACGTGTGCACGTGGGACAGCCCTGTGGGAAAGCCTCGTGGGAAAGCCTCGTGGGAAAGACTCGAGGGAAAACCATAGATCCTTTGATCCACGCGGCGGACTGCGTGACACTGCTGCTACCGCTCTGGAGGAAAGCGCAAGTGCATGCCCACATTGGAGACGAGGACTGACTCCCCTGGGGAGACTCCAGAAGTACCCCAAGATCCATGTCAGCACTGGAGAGGAATCCTCAGGTTCCGGCCCCGACTCCACACAAGGTCTTAGGCCCCGGCATCGACGGGAGAGGAATCCCGAGAGGCCCCCGAGGAACTCGCATGGGGACTGGCCTTTCCTGAGGCCACCAGAGCGGGTCCCTGAGGTCCCCGTCGTAAGTCGAGAGCACCTGCCGCAACTCGAGAAAATCCAGGAGGTTTTGCCCTCCAGGCGAGATGAGGCCCATTTCCGCTGAGGCTTCTCGAGGCCAATCACATCTAACCACTGGAACTTCCAAAGGGTCCTTCACACCATTACTGCAACTCAAGAAGTTCCCCGACATACCCGTCTCCACTCGATAGGAAGCACGTGGTGTCCCGCACACATCCAGGGGAGCCCCGTTTCCACCTCCTAGCTCGAGATGAGGGATCCTTTCCCTGTTTCGTAGGGAAAGAATTCCAGGCGTTCCCGTCGCATCTCAAGAGGAGGCGCTCTCCACAGGAAAGGCGAGAGGAACTCCAGGGTCGTGCCACCATTCCAAGAGTCCCCCAGTTGTGTCAGTCCATTCCAGAGGAACCTGTTTTCCCTGCACTGCCTTGACGTTCAAGCCGAGGATCGACTCCCACCACGTGTGCACGTGGGACAGCCCTGTGGGAAAGCCTCTTGGGAAAGCCTCGTGGGAAAGACTCGAGGGAAAACCATAGATCCTTTGATCCACGCGGCGGACTGCGTGACACTGCTGCTACCGCTCTGGAGGAAAGCGCAAGTGCATGCCCGCATTTGAGACGAGGACTGACTCCCCTGGGGAGACTCCAGAAGTACCCCAAGATCCATGTCAGCACTGGAGAGGAATCCTCAGGTTCCGGCCCCGACTCCACACAAGGTCTTAGGCCCCGGCATCGACGGGAGAGGAATCCCGAGAGGCCCCTGAGGAACTCGCATGGGGACTGGCCTGTCCTGAGGCCACCAGAGCGGGTCCCTGAGGTCCCCGTCGTAAGTCGAGAGCACCTGCCGCAACTCGAGAAAATCCAGGAGGTTTAGCCCTCCAGGCGAGATGAGGCCCATTTCCGCTGAGGCTTCTTGAGGCCAATCACATCTAACCACTGGAACTTCCAAAGGGTCCTTCACACCCTTGCTGCAACTCAAGAAGTTCCCCGACATACCCGTCTCCACTCGAGAGGAAGCACGTGGTGTCCTGCACACATCCAGGGGAGCCCCGTTTCCGCCTCCTAGCTCGAGATGAGGGATCCTTTCCCTGTTTCGTAGGGAAAGAATTCCCGGCGTTCCCGTCGCATCTCAAGAGGAGGCGCTCTCCACAGGAAAGGCGAGAGGAACTCCAGGGTCATGCCACCATTCCAAGAGTCCCCCAGATGTGTCAGTCCATTCCACAGCAACCTGTTTTAACTGCACTGCCTTGACGTTCAAGCCGAATATCGACTCCCACCACGTGTGCACGTGGGACAGCCCTGTGGGAAAGCCTCATGGGAAAGCCTCGTGGGAAAGACTCGAGGGAAAACCATAGATCCTTTGATCCACGCGGCGGACTGCGTGACACTGCTGCTACCGCTCTGGAGGAAAGCGCAAATGCATGCCCGCATTCGAGACGAGGACTGACTCCCCTGGGGAGACTCCAGAAGTACCCCAAGATCCATGTCAGCACTGGAGAGGAATCCTCAGGTTCCGGCCCCGACTCCACACAAGGTCTTAGGCCCCGGCATCGACGGGACAGGAATCCCGAGAGGCCCCCGAGGAACTCGCATGGGGACTGGCCTTTCCTGAGGCCACCAGAGCGGGTCCCTGTCGAGAGCACCTGCCGCAACTCGAGAAAATCCAGGAGGTTTTGCCTTCCAGGCGAGATGAGGCCCATTTCCGCTGAGGCTTCTCGAGGCCAAGCACATCTAACCACTGGAACTTCCAAAGGGTCCTTCACACCCTTGCTGCAACTCAAGAAATTCCCCGACATACCCGTCTCCACTCGAGAGGAAGCACGTGGTGTCCCGCACACATCCAGGGGAGCCCCGTTTCCGACTCCTAGCTCGAGATGAGGGATCCTTTCCCTGTTTCGTAGGGAAAGAATTCCCGGCGTTCCGTCGCATCTCAAGAGGAGGCGCTCTCCACAGGAAAGGCGAGAGGAACTCCAGGGTCGTGCCACCATTCAAAGAGTCCCCCAGATGTGTCAGTCCATTCCAGAGGAACCTGTTTTCCCTGCACTGCCTTGACGTTCAAGCCGAGGATCGAGTCCCACCACGTGTGCACGTGGGACAGCCCTGTGGGAAAGCCTCCTGGGAAAGCCTCGTGGGAAAGACTCGAGGGAAAACCAATGATCCTTTGATCCACGCGGCGGACTGCGTGACACTGATGCTACCGCTCTGGAGGAAAGCGCAAGTGCATGCCCGCATTCGAGACGAGGACTGACTCCCCTGGGGAGACTCCAGAAGTACCCCAAGATCCATGTCAGCACTGGAGAGGAATCCTCAGGTTCCGGCCCCGACTCCACACAAGGTCTTAGGCCCCGGCATCGACGGGAGAGGAATCCCGAGACGCCCCCGAGGAACTCGCATGGGGACTGGCCTTTCCTGAGGCCACCAGAGCGGTTCCATGAGGTCCCCATCGTAAGTCGAGAGCACCTGCCGCAACTCGAGAAAATCCAGGAGGTTTTGCCCTCCAGGCGAGATGAGGCCCATTTCCGCTGAGGCTTCTCGAGGCCAATCACATCTAACCACTGGAACTTCCAAAGGGTCCTTCACACCATTGCTGCAACTCAAGAAGTTCCCCGACATACCCGTCTCCACTCGAGAGGAAGCACGTGGGGTCCCTCACACATCCAGGGGAGCCCCGTTTCCGCCTCCTAGCTCGAGATGAGGGATCCTTCCCTTTTTCGTAGGGAAAGAATTCCCGGCGTTCCAGTCACATCTCAAGAGGAGGCGCTCTCCACAGGAAAGGCGAGAGGAACTCCAGGGTCGTGACACCATTCCAAGAGTCCCCCAGATGTGTCAGTCCATACCAGAGGAACCTGTTTTCCCTGAACTGACTTGACGTTCAAGCCGAGGATCGACTCCCACCACGTGTGCACGTGGGACAGCCCTGTGGGAAAGCCTCGTGGGAAAGACTCGAGGGAAAACCATAGATCCTTTGATCCACGCGGAGGACTGGGTGACACTGCTGCTACCGCTCTGGAGGAAAGCGCAAGTGCATGCCCGCATTCGAGACGAGGACTGACTCCCCTGGGGAGACTCCAGAAGTACCCCAAGATCCATGTCAGCCCTGGAGAGGAATCCTCAGGTTCCGGCCCCGACTCCACACAAGGTCTTAGGCCCCGGCATCGACGGGAGAGAAATCCCGAGAGGCCCCCGAGGAACTCGCATTTGGACTGGCCTTTCCTGAGGCCACCAGAGCGGGTCCCTGAGGTCACCGTCGTAAATCGAGAGCACCTGCCGCAACTCGAGAAAATCCAGGAGGTTTTGCCCTCCAGGCGAGATGAGGCCCATTTCCGCTGAGGCTTCTCGAGGCCAATCACATCTAACCACATGAACTTCCAAAGGGTCCTTCACACTCTTGCTGCAACTCAAGAACTTCCCAGACATACCCGTCTGCACTCGAGAGGAAGCACGTGGGTCCCGCACACATCCAGGGGAGCCCCGTTTCCGCCTCCTAGCTCGAGATGAGGGATCCTTTCCCTGTTTCGTAAGGAAAGAATTCCCGGCGTTCCCGTCGCATCTCAAGAGGAGGCTCTCTCCACAGGAAAGGCGAGAGGAACTCCAGGGTCATGCCACCATTCCAAGTGTCCCCCAGATATGTCAGTCCATTCCAGAGGAACCTGTTTTCCCTGCACTGCCTTGACGTTCAAGCCGAGGATCGACTCCCACCACGTGTGCACGTGGGACAGCCCTGTGGGACAGCCCTGTGTGAAAGCCTCGTGGGAAAGCCTCGTGGGAAAGACTCGAGGGAAAACCATAGATCCTTTGATCCACGCGGCGGACTGCGTGACACTGCTGCTACCGCTCTGGAGGAAAGCGCAAGTGCATGCCCGCACTCGAGACGAGGACTGACTCCCCTGGGGAGACTCCAGAAGTACCCCAAGATCCATGTCAGCACTGGAGAGGAATCCTCAGGTTCCGGCCCCGACTCCACACAAGGTCTTAGGCCCCGGCATCGACGGGAGAGGAATCCCGAGACGCCCCCGAGGAACTCGCATGGGGACTGGCCTTTCCTGAGGCCACCAGGGCGGGTCCCTGAGGTCCCCGTCGTTAGTCGAGAGCACCTGCCGCAACTCGAGAAAATCCAGGAGGTTTTGCCCTCCAGGCGAGATGAGGCCCATTTCCCCTGAGGCTTCTCGAGGCCAATCACAACTAACCACTGGAACTTCCAAAGGGTCCTTCACACCATTGCTGCAACTCAAGAAGTTCCCCGACATACCCGTCTCCACTCGAGAGGAAGCACGTGGGGTCCCGCACACATCCAGGGGAGCCCCGTTTCCGACTCCTAGCTCGAGATGAGGGATCCTTTCCCTGTTTCGTAGGGAAAGAATTCACGGCGTTCCCGTCGCATCTCAAGAGGAGGCGCTCTCCACAGGAAAGGCAAGAGGAACTCCAGGGTCGTGCCACCATTCCAAGAGTCCCCCAGATGTGTCAGTCCATTCCAGAGGAACCTGTTTTCCCTGCACTGCCTTGACGTTCAAGCCGAGGATCGACTCCCACCACGTGTGCACGTGGGACAGCCCTGTGGGAAAGCCTCGTGGGAAAGCCTCGTGGGAAAGACTCGAGGGAAAACCATAGATCCTTTGATCCACGCGGCGGACTGCGTGACACTGCTGCTACCGCTCTGGAGGAAAGCGCAAGTGCATGCCCGCATTCGAGACGAGGACTGACTCCCCTGGGGAGACTCCAGAAGTACCCCAAGATCCATGTCAGCACTGGAGAGGAATCCTCAGGTTCCGGCCCCGACTCCTCACAAGGTCTTAGGCCCCGGGATCGCCGGGAGAGGAATCCCGAGAGGCCCCCGAGGAACTCGCATGGGGACTGGCCTTTCCTGAGGCCACCAGAGCGGGTCCCTGAGGTTCCTGTCGTAAGTCGAGAGCACCTGCCGCAACTCGAGAAAATCCAGGAGGTTTTGCCCTCCAGGCGAGATGAGGCCCATTTCCGCTGAGGCTTCTCGAGGCCAATCGCGTCTAACCACTGGAACTTCCAAAGGGTCCTTCACACCCTTGCTGCAACTCAAGAAGTTCCCCGACATACCCGTCTCCACTCGAGAGGATGCACGTGGTGTCCCGCACACATCCAGGGGAGCCCCGTTTCCGCCTCCTAGCTCGAGATGAGGGATCCTTTCCCTGTTTCGTAGGGAAAGAATTCCCGGCATTCCCGTCGCATCTCAAGAGGAGGCTCTCTCCACAGGAAAGGCGAGAGGAACTCCAGGGTCGTGCCACTATTCCAAGAGTCCCCCAGATGTGTCAGTCCATTCCAGAGGAACCTGTTTTCCCTGCACTGCCTTGACGTTCAAGCCGAGGATCGACTCCCACCACGTGTGCACGTGGGACAGCCCTGTGGGAAAGCCTCGTGGGAAAGCCACGTGGGAAAGACTCGAGGGAAAACCATAGATCCTTTGATCCACGCGGCGGACTGCGTGACACTGCTGCTACCACTCTGGAGGAAAGCGCAAGTGCATGCCCGCATTCGAGACGAGGACTGACTCCCCTGGGGAGACTCCAGAAGTACCCCAAGATCCATGTCAGCACTGGAGAGGAATCCTCAGGTTCCGGCCCCGACTCCACACAAGGTCTTAGGCCCCGGCATCGACGGGAGAGGAATCCCGAGACGCCCCCGAGGAACTCGCATGGGGACTGGCCTTTCCTGAGGCCACCAGAGCGGGTCCCTGAGGTCCCCGTCGTAAGTCGAGAGCACCTGCCGCAACTCGAGAAAATCCAGGAGGTTTTGCCCTCCAGGCGAGATGAGGCCCATTTCCGCTGAGGCTTCTCGAGGCCAATCTCATCTAACCACTGGAACTTCCGAAGGGTCCTTCACACCATTGCTGCAACGCAAGAAGTTCCCCGACATACCCGTCTCGACTTGAGGGGAAGCACGTAGGGTCCCGCACATATCCAGGGGAGCCCCGTTTCCGCCTCCTACCTCGAGATGAGGGATCCTTTCCCTGTTTCGTAGGGAAAGAATTCCCGGCGTTCCCGTCGCATCTCAAGAGGAGGCGCTCTCCACAGGAAAGGCGAGAGGAACTCCAGGGTCGTGGCACCATTCCAAGAGACCCCCAGATGTGTCAGTCCATTCCAGAGGAACCTGTTTTCCCTGCACTGCCTGACGTTCAAGCCGAGGATCGACTCCCACCACGTGTGCACGAGGGACAGCCCTGTTGGAAAGCCTCGTGGGAAAGCCTCGTGGGAAAGACTCGAGGGAAAACCATAGATCCTTTGATCCACGGGGCGGACTGCGTGACACTGATGCTACCGTTCTGGAGGAAAGCGCAAGTGCATGCCCGCATTCGAGACGAGGACTGACTCCCCTGGGGAGACTCCAGAAGTACCCCAAGATCCATGTCAGCACTGGAGAGGAATCCTCAGGTTCCGGCCCCGACTCCACACAAGGTCTTAGGCCCCGGCATCGACGGGAGAGGAATCCCGAGAGGCCCCCGAGGAACTCGCATGGGGACTGGCCTTTCCTGAGGCCACCAGAGCGGGTCCCTGAGGTCCCCGTCGTAAGTCGAGAGCACCTGCCGCAACTCGAGAAAATCCAGGAGGTTTTGCCCTCCAGGCGAGATGAGGCCCATTTCCGCTGAGGCTTCTCGAGGCCAATCACATCTAACCACTGGAACTTCCAAAGGGTCCTTCACACCCTTGCTGCAACTCAAGAAGTTCCCCGACATACCCGTCTCCACTCGAGAGGATGCACGTGGTGTCCTGCACACATCCAGGGGAGCCCCGTTTCCGCCTCCTAGCTCGAGATGAGGGATCCTTTCCCTGTTTCGTAGGGAAAGAATTCCCGGCGTTCCCGTCGCATCTCAAGAGGAGGCGCTTTCCACAGGAAAGGCGAAAGGAACTCCAGTGTCGTGACACCATTCCAAGAGTCCCCCAGATGTGTCAGCCCATTCCAGAGGAACCTGTTTTCCCTGCACTGCCTTGACGTTCAAGCCGAGGATCGACTTCCACCACGTGTGCACGTGGGACAGCCCTGTGGGAAAGCCTCGTGGGAAAGCCTCGTGGGAAAGACTCGAGGGAAAACCATAGATCCTTTGATCCACGCGGCAGACTGCGTGACACTGCTGCTACCGCTCTGGAGGAAAGCGCAAGTGCATGCCCGCATTCGAGACGAGGACTGACTCCCCTGGGGAGACTCCAGAAGTACCCCAAGATCCATGTCAGCACTGGAGAGGAATCCTCAGGTTCCGGCCCCGACTCCACACAAGGTCTTAGGCCCCGGCATCGACGGGAGCGGAATCCCGAGAGGCCCCCGAGGAACTCGCATGGGGACTGGCCTTTCCTGAGGCCACCAGAGCGGGTCCCTGACGTCCCCGTCGTAAGTGGAGAGCACCTGCCGCAACTAGAGAAAATCCAGGAGGTTTTGCCCTCCAGGCGAGATGAGGCCCATTTCCGCTGAGGCTTCTCGAGGCCAATCACATCTAACTACTGGAACTTCCAAAGGGTCCTTCACACCCTTGCTGCAACTCAAGAAGTTCCCCGACATACCCGTCTCCACTCGAGAGGAAGCACGTGGGGTCCCGCACACATCCAGGGGAGCCCCGTTTCCACCTCCTATTTCGAGATGAGGGATCCTTTCCCTGTTTCGTAGGGAAAGAATTCCCGGCGTTCCCGTCGCATCTCAAGAGGAGGCGCTCTCCACAGGAAAGGCGAGAGGAACTCCAGGGTCGTGCCACCATTCCAAGAGTCCCACAGATGTGTCAGTCCATTCCAGAGGAACCTGTTTTCCCTGCACTGCCTTGACGTTCAAGCCGAGGATCGACTCCCACCACGTGTGCACGTGGGACAGCCCTGTGGGAAAGCCTCGTGGGAAAGCCTCGTGGGAAAGACTCGAGGGAAAACCATAGATCCTTTGATCCACGCGGCGGACTGCGTGACACTGCTGCTACCGCTGTGGAGGAAAGCGCAAGTGCATGCCCGCATTCCAGACGAGGACTGACTCCCCTGGGGAGACTCCAGAAGTACCCCAAGATCCATGTCATCACTGGAGAGGAATCCTCAGGTTCCGGCCCCGACTCCACACAAGGTCTTAGGCCCTGGCATCGACGGGAGAGGAATCCCGAGAGGCCCCAGAGGAACTCGCATGGGGACTGGCCTTTCCTGAGGCCACCAGAGCGGGTCCCTGAGGTCCCCGTCATAAGTCAAGAGCACCTGCCGCAACTCGAGAAAATCCAGGAGGTTTTGCCCTCCAGGCGAGATGAGGCCCATTTCCGCTGAGGCTTCTCGAGGCTAATCACGTCTAACCACTGGAACTTCCAAAGGGTCCTTCACACCCTTGCTGCAACTGAAGAAGTTCCGCGACATACCCGTCTCCACTCGAGAGGAAGCACGTGGGGTCCCGCACACATCCAGGGGAGCCCCGTTTCCGCCTCCTAGCTCGAGATGAGGGATCCTTTCCCTGTTTCCTAGGGAAAGAATTCCCGGCGTTCCCGTCGCATCTCAAGAGGTGGCGCTCTCCACAGGAAAGGCGAAAGGAACTCCATGGTCTTGCCACCATTCCAAGAGTGCCCCAGATATGTCAGTCCATTCTAGAGGAAACTTTTTTCCCTGCACTGCCTTGACGTTCAAGCCGAGGATCCACTCCCACCACGAGTGCACGTGGGAAAGCCCTGTGGGAAAGCCTCGTGGGAAAGCCTCGTGGGAAAGACTTGAGGGAAAACCATAGATCCTTTGATCCATGCGGCGGACTGCGTGACACTGCTGCTACCGCTCTGGAGGAAAGCGCAAGTGCATGCCCGCATTCGAGACGAGGACTGATTCCCCTGGGGAGACTCCAGAAGTACCCCAAGATCCATGTCAGCACTGGAGAGGAATCCTCAGGTTCCGGCCCCGACTCCACACAAGGTCTTAGGCCCCGGCATCGAAGGGAGAGGAATCCCGAGAGGCCCCCGAGGAACTCGCATGGGGACTGGCCTTTCCTGAGGCCACCAGAGCGGGTCCCTGACGTCCCCGTCGTAAGTCGAGAGCACCTGCCGCAACTAGAGAAAATCCAGGAGGTTTTGCCCTCCAGGCGAGATGAGGCCCATTTCCGCTGAGGCTTCTCGAGGCTAATCACGTCTAACCACTGGAACTTCCAAAGGGTCCTTCACACCCTTGCTGCAACTGAAGCAGTTCCGCGACATACCCGTCTCCACTCGAGAGGAAGCACGAGGGTCCCGCACACATACAGGGGAGCCCCGTTTCCGCCTCCTAGCTCGAGATGAGGGATCCTTTCCCTGTTTCGTAGGGAAAGAATTCCCGGCGTTCCCGTCGCATTTCAAGAGGTGGAGCTCTCCACAGGAAAGGCGAGAGGAACTCCAAGGTCGTGGCACCATTCCAAGAGACCCCCAGATGTGTCAGTCCATTACAGAGGAACCTGTTTTCCCTGCACTGCCTTGACGTTCAAGCAGAGGATCGACTCCCACCACGTGTGCACGTGGGACAGCCCTGTTTGAAAGCCTCGTGGGAAAGCCTCGTGGGAAAGACTCGAGGGAAAACCATAGATCCTTTGATCCACGCGGCGGACTGCGTGACACTGCTGCTACCGCTCTGGAGGAAAGCGAAAGTGCATGCCCGCATTCGAGACGAGGACTGACTTCCCTGGGGAGACTCCAGAAGTACCCCAAGATCCATGTCATCACTGGAGAGGAATCCTCAGGATCGGGCCCCGACTCCACACAAGGTCTTAGGCCCCGGCATCGACAGGAGAGTAATCCCGAGAGGCCCCCAAGGAACTCGCATGGGGACTGGCCTTTCTTGAGGCCACCAGAGCGGGTCCCTGAGGTCCCCGTCGTAAGTGGAGAGCACCTGCCGCAACTCGAGAAAATCCAGGAGGTTTTGCCCTCCAGGCGAGATGAGGCCCATTTCCGCTGAGGCTTCTCGAGGCCAATCACATCTAACCACTGGAACTTCCAAAGGGTCCTTCACACCCTTGCTGCAACTCAAGAAGTTCCCCGACATACCCGTCTCCACTCGAGAGGAAGCACGTGGGGTCCCGCACACATCCAGGGGAGCCCCATTTCCGCCTCCTAGCTCGAGATGAGGGATCCTTTCCCTGTTTCGTAGGGAAAGAATTCCCGGCGATCCCGTCGCATCTCAAGAGGAGGCGCTCTCCACAGGAAAGGCGAAAGGAACTCCAGGGTCGTGCCACCATTCCAAGAGTGCCCCAGATGAGTCAGTCCATTCTAGAGGAACCTGTTTTCCCTGCACTGCCTTGACGTTCAAGCCGAGGATCCACTCCCACCACGTGTGCACGTGGGACAGCCCTGTGGGAAAGCCTCGTGGAAAGCCTCGTGGGAAAGACTCGAGGGAAAACCATAGATCCTTTTATCCACGCGGCGGACTGCGTAACACTGCTGCTACCACTATGGAGGAAAGCGCAAGTGCATGCCCGCATTCGAGACGAGGACTGATTCCCCTGGGGAGACTCCAGACTTACCCCAAGATCCATGTCAGCACTGGAGAGGAATCCTCAGGTTCCGGCCCCGACTCCACACAAGGTCTTAGGCCCCGGCATCGACGGGAGAGGAATCCCGAGAGGCCCCCGAGGAACTCGCATGGGGACTGGCCTTTCCTGAGGCCACCAGAGCGGGTCCCTTAGGTCCCCGTCGTAAGTCGAGAGCACCTGCCGCAACTCGAGAAAATCCAGAAGGTTTTGCCCTCCAGGCGAGATGAGGCCCATTTCCGCTGAGGCTTCTGGAGGCTAATCACATCTAACCACTGGAACTTCCAAAGGGTCCTTCACACCCTTGCTGCAACTCAAGAAGTTCCCCGACATACCCGTCTCCACTCGAGAGGAAGCACGTGGGGTCCCGCACACATCCAGGGGAGCCCCGTTTCCGCCTCCTAGCTCGAGATGAGGGATCCTTTCCCTGTTTCGTAGGGAAAGAATTCCCGGCGTTCCCGTCGCATTTCAAGAGGTGGCGCTCTCCACAGGAAAGGCGAGAGGAACTCCAGGGTCGTGGCACCATTCCAAGAGACCCCCAGATGTGTCAGTCCATTACAGAGGAACCTGTTTTCCCTGCACTGCCTTGACGTTCAAGCCGAGGATCGACTCCCACCACGTGTGCACGTGGGACAGCCCTGTTTGAAAGCCTCGTGGGAAAGCCTCGTGGGAAAGACTCGAGGGAAAACCATAGATCCTTTGATCCACGCGGCGGACTGCGTGACACTGCTGCTACCGCTCTGGAGGAAAGCGAAAGTGCATGCCCGCATTCGAGACGAGGACTGACTCCCCTGGGGAGACTCAAGAAGTACCCCAAGATCCATGTCATCACTGGAGAGGAATCCTCAGGATCGGGCCCCGACTCCACACAAGGTCTTAGGCCCCGGCATCGACAGGAGAGGAATCCCGAGAGGCCCCCAAGGAACTCGCATGGGGACTGGCCTTTCCTGAGGCCACCAGAGCGGGTCCCTGAGGTCCCCGTCGTAAGTCGAGAGCACCTGCCGCAACTCGAGAAAATCCAGGAGGTTTTGCCCTCCAGGCGAGATGAGGCCCATTTCCGCTGAGGCTTCTCGAGGCCAATCACATCTAACCACTGGAACTTCCAAAGGGTCCTTCACAACCTTGCTGCAACTCAAGAAGTTCCCCGACATACCCGTCTCCACTCGAGAGGAAGCACGTGGGGTCCCGCACACATCCAGGGGAGCCCCATTTCCGCCTCCTAGCTCGAGATGAGGGATCCTTTCCCTGTTTCGTAGGGAAAGAATTCCCGGCGATCCCGTCGCATCTCAAGAGGAGGCGCTCTCCACAGGAAAGGCGAGAGGAACTCCAGGGTCGTGCCACCATTCCAAGAGTGCCCCAGATGAGTCAGTCCATTCTAGAGGAACCTGTTTTCCCTGCACTGCCTTGACGTTCAAGCCGAGGATCCACTCCCACCACGTGTGCACGTGGGACAGCCCTGTGGGAAAGCCTCGTGGAAAGCCTCGTGGGAAAGACTCGAGGGAAAACCAGTGATCCTTTGATCCACGTGGCAGACTGCGTAACACTGCTGCTACCGCTATGGAGGAAAGCGCAAGTGCATGCCCGCATTCGAGACGAGGACTGACTCCCCTGGGGAGA
Source organism: Ovis canadensis (assembly GCF_042477335.2). Lineage (NCBI taxonomy): Eukaryota > Metazoa > Chordata > Mammalia > Artiodactyla > Bovidae > Ovis > Ovis canadensis. The sequence continues at coordinate 6,390,356 of NC_091258.1, read as the reverse complement.
CTCCAGAAGTACCCCAAGATCCATGTCAGCACTGGAGAGGAATCCTCAAGTTCTGGCCCCGACTCCACACAAGGTCTTAGGCCCCGGCATCGATGGGAGAGGAATCCCGAGCGGCCCCCGAGGAACTCGCATGGGGACTGGCCTTTCCTGAGGCCACCAGAGCGGGTACCCGAGTTCCCCGTCGTAAGTCGAGAGCACATGCCGCAACTCGAGAAAATCCAGGAGGTTTTGCCCTCCCGGCGAGATGAGGCCCATTTCCGCTGAGGCTTCTCGAGGCTAATCACGTCTAACCACTGGAACTTCCAAAGGGTACTTCACACCCTTGCTGCAACTCAAGAAGTTCCCCGACATACCCGTCTGCACTCGAGAGGAAGCACGTGGGGTCCCGCACACATCCAGGGGAGCCCCGTTTCCGCCTCCTAGCTCGAGATGAGGGATCCTTTCTCTGTTTCGTAGGGAAAGAATTCCCGGCGTTCCCGTCGCATCTCAAGAGGAGGCGCTCTCCACAGGAAAGGCGAGAGGAACTCCAGGGTCATGCCACCATTCCAAGAGTCCCGCAGATGTGTCAGTCCATTCCAGAGGAACCTGTTTTCCCTGCACTGCCTTGACGTTCAAGCCGAGGATCGACTCCCACCACGTGTGCACGTGGGACAGCCCTGTGGGAAAGCCTCGTGGGAAAGCCTCGTGGGAAAGACTCGAGGGAAAACCATAGATCCTTTGATCCATGCGGCGGACTGCGTGACACTGCTGCTACCGCTCTGGAGGAAAGCGCAAGTGCATGCCCGCATTCGAGACGAGGACTGACTCCCCTGGGGAGACTCCAGAAGTACCCCAAGATCCATGTCAGCACTGGAGAGGAATCCTCAGGTTCCGGCCCCGACTCCACACAAGGACTTAGGCCCCGGCATCGACGGGAGAGGAATCCCCAGAGGCCCCCGAGGAACTCGCATGGGGACTGGCCTTTCCTGAGGCCACCAGAGCGGGTCCCTGAGGTCCCCGTCGTAAGTCGAGAGCACCTGCCGCAACTCGAGAAAATCCAGGAGGTTTTGCCCTCCAGGCGAGATGAGGCCCATTTCCGCTGAGGCTTCTCGAGGCTAATCACGTCTAACCACTGGAACTTCCAAAGAGTCCTTCACACCCTTGCTGCAACTCAAGAAGTTCCCCGACATACCCGTCTGCACTCGAGAGGAAGCACGTGGTGTCCCGCACACATCCAGGGGAGCCCCGTTTCCGCCTCCTAGCTCGAGATGAGGGATCCTTTCCCTGTTTTTTAGGGAAAGAATTCCCGGCGTTCCCGTCGCATCTCAAGAGGAGGCGCTCTCCACAGGAAAGGGGAGAGGAACTCCAGGGTCGTGCCACCATTCCAAGAGTCCCCCAGATGTGTCAGTCCATTCCAGAGGAACCTGTTTTCCCTGCACTGCCTTGACGTTCAAGCCGAGGATCGACTCCCACCACGTGTGCACGTGGGACAGCCCTGTGGGAAAGCCTCGTGGGAAAGCCTCGTGGGAAAGACTCGAGGGAAAACCATAGATCCTTTGATCCACGCGGCGGACTGCGTGACACTGCTGCTACCGCTCTGGAGGAAAGCGCAAGTGCATGCCCGCATTGGAGACGAGGACTGACTCCCCTGGGGAGACTCCAGAAGTACCCCAAGATCCATGTCAGCACTGGAGAGGAATCCTCAGGTTCCGGCCCCGACTCCACACAAGGTCTTAGGCCCCGGCATCGACGGGAGAGGAATCCCGAGAGGCCCCCGAGGAACTCGCATGGGGACTGGCCTTTCCTGAGGCCACCAGAGCGGGTCCCTGAGGTCCCCGTCGTAAGTCGAGAGCACCTGCCGCAACTCGAGAAAATCCAGGAGGTTTTGCCCTCCAGGCGAGATGAGGCCCATTTCCGCTGAGGCTTCTCGAGGCCAATCACATCTAACCACTGGAACTTCCAAAGGGTCCTTCACACCATTACTGCAACTCAAGAAGTTCCCCGACATACCCGTCTCCACTCGATAGGAAGCACGTGGTGTCCCGCACACATCCAGGGGAGCCCCGTTTCCACCTCCTAGCTCGAGATGAGGGATCCTTTCCCTGTTTCGTAGGGAAAGAATTCCAGGCGTTCCCGTCGCATCTCAAGAGGAGGCGCTCTCCACAGGAAAGGCGAGAGGAACTCCAGGGTCGTGCCACCATTCCAAGAGTCCCCCAGTTGTGTCAGTCCATTCCAGAGGAACCTGTTTTCCCTGCACTGCCTTGACGTTCAAGCCGAGGATCGACTCCCACCACGTGTGCACGTGGGACAGCCCTGTGGGAAAGCCTCTTGGGAAAGCCTCGTGGGAAAGACTCGAGGGAAAACCATAGATCCTTTGATCCACGCGGCGGACTGCGTGACACTGCTGCTACCGCTCTGGAGGAAAGCGCAAGTGCATGCCCGCATTTGAGACGAGGACTGACTCCCCTGGGGAGACTCCAGAAGTACCCCAAGATCCATGTCAGCACTGGAGAGGAATCCTCAGGTTCCGGCCCCGACTCCACACAAGGTCTTAGGCCCCGGCATCGACGGGAGAGGAATCCCGAGAGGCCCCTGAGGAACTCGCATGGGGACTGGCCTGTCCTGAGGCCACCAGAGCGGGTCCCTGAGGTCCCCGTCGTAAGTCGAGAGCACCTGCCGCAACTCGAGAAAATCCAGGAGGTTTTGCCCTCCAGGCGAGATGAGGCCCATTTCCGCTGAGGCTTCTTGAGGCCAATCACATCTAACCACTGGAACTTCCAAAGGGTCCTTCACACCCTTGCTGCAACTCAAGAAGTTCCCCGACATACCCGTCTCCACTCGAGAGGAAGCACGTGGTGTCCCGCACACATCCAGGGGAGCCCCGTTTCCGCCTCCTAGCTCGAGATGAGGGATCCTTTCCCTGTTTCGTAGGGAAAGAATTCCCGGCGTTCCCGTCGCATCTCAAGAGGAGGCGCTCTCCACAGGAAAGGCGAGAGGAACTCCAGGGTCATGCCACCATTCCAAGAGTCCCCCAGATGTGTCAGTCCATTCCAGAGCAACCTGTTTTAACTGCACTGCCTTGACGTTCAAGCCGAATATCGACTCCCACCACGTGTGCACGTGGGACAGCCCTGTGGGAAAGCCTCATGGGAAAGCCTCGTGGGAAAGACTCGAGGGAAAACCATAGATCCTTTGATCCACGCGGCGGACTGCGTGACACTGCTGCTACCGCTCTGGAGGAAAGCGCAAATGCATGCCCGCATTCGAGACGAGGACTGACTCCCCTGGGGAGACTCCAGAAGTACCCCAAGATCCATGTCAGCACTGGAGAGGAATCCTCAGGTTCCGGCCCCGACTCCACACAAGGTCTTAGGCCCCGGCATCGACGGGACAGGAATCCCGAGAGGCCCCCGAGGAACTCGCATGGGGACTGGCCTTTCCTGAGGCCACCAGAGCGGGTCCCTGTCGAGAGCACCTGCCGCAACTCGAGAAAATCCAGGAGGTTTTGCCTTCCAGGCGAGATGAGGCCCATTTCCGCTGAGGCTTCTCGAGGCCAAGCACATCTAACCACTGGAACTTCCAAAGGGTCCTTCACACCCTTGCTGCAACTCAAGAAATTCCCCGACATACCCGTCTCCACTCGAGAGGAAGCACGTGGTGTCCCGCACACATCCAGGGGAGCCCCGTTTCCGACTCCTAGCTCGAGATGAGGGATCCTTTCCCTGTTTCGTAGGGAAAGAATTCCCGGCGTTCCGTCGCATCTCAAGAGGAGGCGCTCTCCACAGGAAAGGCGAGAGGAACTCCAGGGTCGTGCCACCATTCAAAGAGTCCCCCAGATGTGTCAGTCCATTCCAGAGGAACCTGTTTTCCCTGCACTGCCTTGACGTTCAAGCCGAGGATCGAGTCCCACCACGTGTGCACGTGGGACAGCCCTGTGGGAAAGCCTCCTGGGAAAGCCTCGTGGGAAAGACTCGAGGGAAAACCAATGATCCTTTGATCCACGCGGCGGACTGCGTGACACTGATGCTACCGCTCTGGAGGAAAGCGCAAGTGCATGCCCGCATTCGAGACGAGGACTGACTCCCCTGGGGAGACTCCAGAAGTACCCCAAGATCCATGTCAGCACTGGAGAGGAATCCTCAGGTTCCGGCCCCGACTCCACACAAGGTCTTAGGCCCCGGCATCGACGGGAGAGGAATCCCGAGACGCCCCCGAGGAACTCGCATGGGGACTGGCCTTTCCTGAGGCCACCAGAGCGGTTCCATGAGGTCCCCATCGTAAGTCGAGAGCACCTGCCGCAACTCGAGAAAATCCAGGAGGTTTTGCCCTCCAGGCGAGATGAGGCCCATTTCCGCTGAGGCTTCTCGAGGCCAATCACATCTAACCACTGGAACTTCCAAAGGGTCCTTCACACCATTGCTGCAACTCAAGAAGTTCCCCGACATACCCGTCTCCACTCGAGAGGAAGCACGTGGGTTCCCTCACACATCCAGGGGAGCCCCGTTTCCGCCTCCTAGCTCGAGATGAGGGATCCTTCCCTTTTTCGTAGGGAAAGAATTCCCGGCGTTCCAGTCACATCTCAAGAGGAGGCGCTCTCCACAGGAAAGGCGAGAGGAACTCCAGGGTCGTGACACCATTCCAAGAGTCCCCCAGATGTGTCAGTCCATACCAGAGGAACCTGTTTTCCCTGAACTGACTTGACGTTCAAGCCGAGGATCGACTCCCACCACGTGTGCACGTGGGACAGCCCTGTGGGAAAGCCTCGTGGGAAAGACTCGAGGGAAAACCATAGATCCTTTGATCCACGCGGAGGACTGGGTGACACTGCTGCTACCGCTCTGGAGGAAAGCGCAAGTGCATGCCCGCATTCGAGACGAGGACTGACTCCCCTGGGGAGACTCCAGAAGTACCCCAAGATCCATGTCAGCCCTGGAGAGGAATCCTCAGGTTCCGGCCCCGACTCCACACAAGGTCTTAGGCCCCGGCATCGACGGGAGAGAAATCCCGAGAGGCCCCCGAGGAACTCGCATTTGGACTGGCCTTTCCTGAGGCCACCAGAGCGGGTCCCTGAGGTCACCGTCGTAAATCGAGAGCACCTGCCGCAACTCGAGAAAATCCAGGAGGTTTTGCCCTCCAGGCGAGATGAGGCCCATTTCCGCTGAGGCTTCTCGAGGCCAATCACATCTAACCACATGAACTTCCAAAGGGTCCTTCACACTCTTGCTGCAACTCAAGAACTTCCCAGACATACCCGTCTGCACTCGAGAGGAAGCACGTGGGTCCCGCACACATCCAGGGGAGCCCCGTTTCCGCCTCCTAGCTCGAGATGAGGGATCCTTTCCCTGTTTCGTAGGGAAAGAATTCCCGGCGTTCCCGTCGCATCTCAAGAGGAGGCGCTCTCCACAGGAAAGGCGAGAGGAACTCCAGGGTCATGCCACCATTCCAAGTGTCCCCCAGATATGTCAGTCCATTCCAGAGGAACCTGTTTTCCCTGCACTGCCTTGACGTTCAAGCCGAGGATCGACTCCCACCACGTGTGCACGTGGGACAGCCCTGTGGGACAGCCCTGTGTGAAAGCCTCGTGGGAAAGCCTCGTGGGAAAGACTCGAGGGAAAACCATAGATCCTTTGATCCACGCGGCGGACTGCGTGACACTGCTGCTACCGCTCTGGAGGAAAGCGCAAGTGCATGCCCGCATTGGAGACGAGGACTGACTCCCCTGGGGAGACTCCAGAAGTACCCCAAGATCCATGTCAGCACTGGAGAGGAATCCTCAGGTTCCGGCCCCGACTCCACACAAGGTCTTAGGCCCCGGCATCGACGGGAGAGGAATCCCGAGACGCCCCCGAGGAACTCGCATGGGGACTGGCCTTTCCTGAGGCCACCAGGGCGGGTCCCTGAGGTCCCCGTCGTAAGTCGAGAGCACCTGCCGCAACTCGAGAAAATCCAGGAGGTTTTGCCCTCCAGGCGAGATGAGGCCCATTTCCGCTGAGGCTTCTCGAGGCCAATCTCATCTAACCACTGGAACTTCCGAAGGGTCCTTCACACCATTGCTGCAACGCAAGAAGTTCCCCGACATACCCGTCTCGACTTGAGGGGAAGCACGTAGGGTCCCGCACATATCCAGGGGAGCCCCGTTTCCGCCTCCTAGCTCGAGATGAGGGATCCTTTCCCTGTTTCGTAGGGAAAGAATTCCCGGCGTTCCCGTCGCATCTCAAGAGGAGGCGCTCTCCACAGGAAAGGCGAGAGGAACTCCAGGGTCGTGGCACCATTCCAAGAGACCCCCAGATGTGTCAGTCCATTCCAGAGGAACCTGTTTTCCCTGCACTGCCTGACGTTCAAGCCGAGGATCGACTCCCACCACGTGTGCACGAGGGACAGCCCTGTTGGAAAGCCTCGTGGGAAAGCCTCGTGGGAAAGACTCGAGGGAAAACCATAGATCCTTTGATCCACGGGGCGGACTGCGTGACACTGATGCTACCGTTCTGGAGGAAAGCGCAAGTGCATGCCCGCATTCGAGACGAGGACTGACTCCCCTGGGGAGACTCCAGAAGTACCCCAAGATCCATGTCAGCACTGGAGAGGAATCCTCAGGTTCCGGCCCCGACTCCACACAAGGTCTTAGGCCCCGGCATCGACGGGAGAGGAATCCCGAGAGGCCCCCGAGGAACTCGCATGGGGACTGGCCTTTCCTGAGGCCACCAGAGCGGGTCCCTGAGGTCCCCGTCGTAAGTCGAGAGCACCTGCCGCAACTCGAGAAAATCCAGGAGGTTTTGCCCTCCAGGCGAGATGAGGCCCATTTCCGCTGAGGCTTCTCGAGGCCAATCACATCTAACCACTGGAACTTCCAAAGGGTCCTTCACACCCTTGCTGCAACTCAAGAAGTTCCCCGACATACCCGTCTCCACTCGAGAGGATGCACGTGGTGTCCTGCACACATCCAGGGGAGCCCCGTTTCCGCCTCCTAGCTCGAGATGAGGGATCCTTTCCCTGTTTCGTAGGGAAAGAATTCCCGGCGTTCCCGTCGCATCTCAAGAGGAGGCGCTTTCCACAGGAAAGGCGAAAGGAACTCCAGTGTCGTGACACCATTCCAAGAGTCCCCCAGATGTGTCAGCCCATTCCAGAGGAACCTGTTTTCCCTGCACTGCCTTGACGTTCAAGCCGAGGATCGACTTCCACCACGTGTGCACGTGGGACAGCCCTGTGGGAAAGCCTCGTGGGAAAGCCTCGTGGGAAAGACTCGAGGGAAAACCATAGATCCTTTGATCCACGCGGCAGACTGCGTGACACTGCTGCTACCGCTCTGGAGGAAAGCGCAAGTGCATGCCCGCATTCGAGACGAGGACTGACTCCCCTGGGGAGACTCCAGAAGTACCCCAAGATCCATGTCAGCACTGGAGAGGAATCCTCAGGTTCCGGCCACGACTCCACACCAGGTCTTAGGCCCCGGCATCGACGGGAGAGGAATCCCAAGAGGCCCCCGAGGATCTCGCAAGGGGACTGGCCTTTCCTGAGGCCACCAGAGCGGGTCCCTGAGGTCCCCGTCGTAAGTCGAGAGCACCTACCGCAACTCGAGAAAATCCAGGAGGTTTTGCCCTCCAGGCGAGATGAGGCCCATTTCCGCAGAGGCTTCTCGAGGCCAATCACATCTAACCACTGGAACTTCCAAAGGGTCCTTCACACCCTTGCTGCAACTCAAGAAGTTCCCCGACATACCCGTCTCCACTCGAGAGGAAGCACGTGGTGTCCCGCACACATCCAGGGGAGCCCCGTTTCCGCCTCCTAGCTCGAGATGAGGGATCCTTTCCCTGTTTCGTAGGGAAAGAATTCCCGGCGTTCCCGTCGCATCTCAAGAGGAGGCGCTCTCCACAGGAAAGGCGAGAGGAACTCCAGGGACGAGACACCATTCCAAGAGTCCCCCAATGTGTCAGTCCATTCCAGAGGAACCTGTTTTCCCTGCACTGCCTTGACGTTCAAGCCGAGGATCGACTCCCACCACGTGTGCTCGTGGGACCGCCCTGTGGGAAAGCCTCGTGGGAAAGCCTCGTGGGAAAGACTCGAGGGAAAACCATAGATCCTTTGATCCACGCGGCGGACTGCGTGACACTGCTGCTACCGCTCTGGAGGAAAGCGCAAATGCATGCCCGCATTCGAGACGAGGACTGACTCCCCTGGGGAGACTCCAGAAGTACCCCAAGATCCATGTCAGCACTGGAGAGGAATCCTCAGGTTCCGGCCCCGACTCCACACAAGGTCTTAGGCCCCGGCATCGACGGGAGCGGAATCCCGAGAGGCCCCCGAGGAACTCGCATGGGGACTGGCCTTTCCTGAGGCCACCAGAGCGGGTCCCTGAGGTCTCCGTCGTAAGTCGAGAGCACCTGCCGCAACTTCAGAAAATCCAGGAGGTTTTGCCCTCCAGGCGAGATGAGGCCCATTTCCGCTGAGGCTTCTCGAGGCCAATCACATCTAACCACTGGAACTTCCAAAGGGTCCTTCACACCATTGCTGCAACTCAAGAAGTTCCCCGACATACCCGTCTCCACTCGAGAGGAAGCACGTGGTGTCCCGCACACATCCAGGGGAGCCCCGTTTCCGCCTCCTAGCTCGAGATGAGAGATCCTTTCCCTGTTTCGTAGGGAAAGAATTCTCGGCGTTCCCGTCGCATCTCAAGAGGAGGCGCTCTCCACAGGAAAGGCGAGAGGAACTCCAGGGTCGAGACACCATTCCAAGAGTCCCCCAGATGTGTCAGTCCATTCCAGAGGAACCTGTTTTCCCTGCACTGCCTTGACGTTCAAGCCGAGGATCGACTCGCACCACGTGTGCACGTGGGACAGCCCTGTTGGAAAGCCTCGTGGGAAAGCCTCGTGGGAAAGACTCGAGGGAAAACCATAGATCCGTTGATCCACGCGGCGGACTGCGTGACACTGCTGCTACCGCTCTGGAGGAGAGCGCAAGTGCATGCCCGCATTCGAGACGAGGACTGACTCCCCTGGGGAGACTCCAGAAGTACCCCAAGATCCATGTCAGCACTGGAGAGGAATCCTCAGGTTCCGGCCCCGACTCCACACAAGGTCTTAGGCCCCGGCATCGACGGGAGAGGAATCCCGAGAGGCCCCCGAGGAACTCGCATGGGGACTGGCCTTTCCTGAGGCCACCAGAGCGGGTCCCTGAGGTCCCCGTCGTAAGTCGAGAGCACCTGCCGCAACTCGAGAAAATCCAGGAGGTTTTGCCCTCCAGGCCAGATGAGGCCCATTTCCGCTGAGGCTTCTCGAGGCCAATCACATCTAACCACTGGAACTTCCAAAGGGTCCTTCACACCATTGCTGCAACTCAAGAAGTTTCCCGACATACCCGTCTCCACTCGAGAGGAAGCAAGTGGGGTCCCTCACACATCCAGGGGAGCCCCGTTTCCGCCTCCTAGCTCGAGATGAGGGATCCTTTCCCTGTTTAGTAGGGAAAGAATTCCCGGCGTTCCAGTCGCATCTCAAGAGGAGGCGCTCTCCACAGGAAAGGCGAGAGGAACTCCAGGGTCGTGCCACCATTCCAAGAGTCCCCCAGATGTGTCAGTCCATTCCAGAGTAACCTGTTTTCCCTGCACTGCCTTGACGTTCAAGCCGAAGATCGAGTCCCACCACGTGTGCACGTGGGACAGCCCTGTGGGAAAGCCTCGTGGGAAAGCCTCGTGGAAAAGACTCGAGGGAAAACCATAGATCCTTTGATCCACGCGGCGAACTGCGTGACACTGCTGCTACCGCTCTGGAGGAAAGCGCAAGTGCATGCCCGCATTCGAGACGAGGACTGACTCCCCTGGGGAGACTCCAGAAGTACCCCAAGATCCATGTCAGCACTGGAGAGGAATCCTCAGGTTCCGGCCCCGACTCCACACAAGGTCTTAGGCCCCGGCATCGACGGGAGAGGAATCCCGAGAGGCCCGCGAGGAACTCGCATGGGGACTGGCCTTTCCTGAGGCCACCAGAGCGGGTCCCTGAGGTCCCCGTCGTAAGTCGAGAGCACCTGCCGCAACTCGAGAAAATCCAGGAGGTTTTGCCCTCCAGGCCAGATGAGGCCCATTTCCGCTGAGGTTTCTCGAGGCCAATCACATCTAACCACTGGAACTTCCAAAGGGTCCTTCACACCATTGCTGCAACTCAAGAAGTTCCCCGACATACCCGTCTCCACTCGAGAGGAAGCACGTGGGGTCCCGCACACATCCAGGGGAGCCCCGTTTCCGCCTCCTAGCTCGAGATGAGGGATCCTTTCCCTGTTTCGTAGAGAAAGAATTCCCGGCGTTCCCGTCGCATCTCAAGAGGAGGCGCTCTCCACAGGAAAGGCGAGAGGAACTCCAGGGTCGAGACACCATTCCAAGAGTCCCCCAGATGTGTCAGTCCATTCCAGAGGAACCTGTTTTCCCTGCACTGCCTTGACGTTCAAGCCGAGGATCGACTCCCACCACGTGTGCACTTGGGACAGCCCTGTGGGAAAGCCTCGTGGGAAAGCCTCGTGGGAAAGACTCGAGGGAAAACCATAGATCCTTTGATCCACGCGGCGGACTGCGTGACACTGCTGCTACCGCTCTGGAGGAAAGCGCAAGTGCATGCTCGCATTCGAGACGAGGACTGACTCCCCTGGGGAGACTCCAGAAGTACCCCAAGATCCATCTCAGCACTGGAGAGGAATACTCAGGTTCCGGCCCCGACTCCACACAAGGTCTTAGGCCCCGGCATCGACGGGAGAGGAATCCAGAGAGGCCCCCGAGGAACTCGCATGGGGACTGGCCTTTCCTGAGGCCACCAGAGCGGGTCCCTGAGGTACCCGTCGTAAGTCGAGAGCACCTGCCGCAACTCGAGAAAATCCAGGAGGTTTTGCCCTCCAGGCGAGATGAGGCCCATTTCCGCTGAGGCTTCTCGAGTCCAATCACATCTAACCACTGGAACTTCCAAAGGGTCCTTCACACCCTTGCTGCAACTCAAGAAGTTCCCCGACATACCCGTCTCCACTCGAGAGGAAGCACGTGGTGTCCCGCACACATCCAGGGGAGCCCCGTTTCGCCTCCTAGCTCGAGATGAGGGATCCTTTCCCTGTTTCGTAGGGAAAGAATTCCCGGCGTTCCCGTCGCTTCTCAAGAGGAGGCGCTCTCCACAGGAAAGGCGAGAGGAACTCCAGGGTCGTGCCACCATTCCAAGAGTCCCCCAGATGTGTCAGCCCATTCCAGAGGAACCTGTTTTCCCTGCACTGCCTTGACGTTCATGCCGTGGATCGACTCCCACCACGTGTGCACGTGGGACAGCCCTGTGGGAAAGCCTCGTGGGAAAGCCTCGTGGGAAAGACTCGAGGGAAAACCATAGATCCTTTGATCCACGCGGCGGACTGCGTGACACTGCTGCTACCGCTCTGGAGGAAAGCGCAAGTGCATGCCCACATTCGAGACGAGGACTGACTCCCCTGGGGAGACTCCAGAAGTACCCCAAGATCCATGTCAGCACTGGAGAAGAATCCTCAGGTTCCGGCCCCGACTCCACACAAGGTCTTAGGCCCCGGCATCGATGGGAGAGGAATCCCGAGAGGCCCCCGAGGAACTCGCATAGGGACTGGCCTTTCCTGAGGCCACCAGAGCGGGTCCCTGAGGTCCCCGTCGTAAGTCGAGAGCACCTGCCGCAACTCGAGAAAATCCAGGAGGTTTTGCCCTCCAGGCGAGATGAGGCCCATTTCCGCTGAGGCTTCTCGAGGCCAATCACATCTAACCACTGGAACTTCCAAAGGGTCCTTCACACCATTGCTGCAACTCAAGAAGTTCCCCGACATACCCGTCTCCACTCGAGAGGAAGCAAGTGGGGTCCCTCACACATCCAGGGGAGCCCCGTTTCCGCCTCCTAGCTCGAGATGAGGGATCCTTTCCCTGTTTCGTAGGGAAAGAATTCCCGGCGTTCCAGTCGCATCTCAAGAGGAGGCGCTCTCCACAGGAAAGGCGAGAGGAACTCCAGGGTCGTGACACCATTCCAAGAGTCCCCCAGATGTGTCAGTCCATTCCAGAGGAACCTGTTTTCCCTGCACTGCCTTGACGTTCAAGCCGAGGATCGACTCCCACCACGTGTGCACGTGGGACAGCCCTGTGGGAAAGCCTCGTGGGAAAGCCTCGTGGGAAAGACTCGAGGGAAAACCATAGATCCTTTGATCCACGCGGCGGACTGCGTGACACTGCTGCTACCGCTCTGGAGGAAAGCGCAAGTGCATGCCCGCATTCGAGACGAGGACTGACTCCCCTGGGGAGACTCCAGAAGTACCCCAAGATCCATGTCAGCACTGGAGAGGAATCCTCAGGTTCCGGCCCCGACTCCACACAAGTTCTTAGGCCCCGGCATCGACGGGAGAGGAATCCCGAGAGGCCCCCGAGGAACTCGCATGGGGACTGGCCTTTCCTGAGGCCACCAGAGCGGGTCCCTGAGGTCCCCGTCGTAAGTCGAGAGCACCTGCCGCAACTCGAGAAAATCCAGGAGGTTTTGCCCTCCAGGCGAGATGAGGCCCATTTCCACTGAGGCTTCTCGAGGCCAATCACATCTAACCACTGGAACTTCCAAAGGGTCCTTCACACCCTTGCTGCAACTCAAGAAGTTCCCCGACATACCCGTCTCCACTCGAGAGGAAGCACGTGGGTCCCGCACACATCCAGGGGAGCCCCGTTTCCGCCTCCTAGCTCGAGATGAGGGATCCTTTCCCTGTTTCGTAGGGAAAGAATTCCCGGCGTTCCCGTCGCATCTCAAGAGGAGGCGCTCTCCTCAGGAAAGGCGAGAGGAACTCCAGGGTCGAGACACCATTCCAAGAGTCCCCCAGATGTGTCAGTCCATTCCAGAGGAACCTGTTTTCCCTGCACTGCCTTGACGTTCAAGCCGAGGATCGACTCGCACAACGTGTGCACGAGGGACAGCCCTGTGGGAAAGCCTCGTGGGAAAGCCTCGTGGGAAAGACTCGAGGGAAAACCATAGATCCTTTGATCCACGCGGCGGACTGCGAGACACTGCTGCTACCGCTCTGGAGGAAAGCGCAAGTGCATGCCCGCATTCGAGACGAGGACTGACTCCCCTGGGGAGACTCCAGAAGTACGCCAAGATCCATGTCAGCACTGGAGAGGAATCCTCAGGTTCCGGCCCGGAATCCACACAAGGTCTTAGGCCCCGGCATCGACGGGAGAGGAATCCCGAGACGCCCCCGAGGAACTCGCATGGGGACTGGCCTTTCCTGAAGCCACCAGAGCGGGTCCCTGAGGTCCCCGTCGTAAATCGAGAGCACCTGCCGCAACTCGAGAAAATCCAGGAGGTTTTGCCCTCCAGGCGAGATGAGGCCCATTTCCGCTGAGGCTTCTCGAGACCAATCACATCTAACCACTGGAACTTCCAAAGGGTCCTTCACACCATTGCTGCAACTCAAGAAGTTCCCCGACATACCCGTCTCCACTCGAGAGGAAGCACGTGGGGTCCCGCACACATCAGGGGAGCCCCGTTTCCGCCTCCTAGCTCGAGATGAGGGATCCTTTCCCTGTTTCGTAGGGAAAGAATTCCCGGCGTTCCCGTCGCATCTCAAGAGGAGGCGCTCTCCACAGGAAAGGCGAGAGGAACTCCAGGGTCGAGACACCATTCCAAGAGTCCCCCAGATGTGTCAGTCCATTCCAGAGGAACCTGTTTCCCTGCACTGCCTTGACGTTCAAGCCGAGGATCGACTCCCACCACGTGTGCACTTGGGACAGCCCTGTGGGAAAGCCTCGTGGGAAAGCCTCGTGGGAAAGACTCGAGGGAAAACCATAGATCCTTTGATCCACGCGGCGGACTGCATGACACTGCTGCTACCGCTCTGGAGGAAAGCGCAAGTGCATGCCCACATTCGAGACGAGGACTGACTCCCCTGGGGAGACTCCAGAAGTACCCCAAGATCCATGTCAGCACTGGAGAGGAATCCTCAGGTTCCAGCCCCGACTCCACACAAGGTCTTAGGCCCCGGCATCGACGGGAGAGGAATCCCGAGAGGCCCCCGAAGAACTCGCATGGGGACTGGCCTTTCCTGAGGCCACCAGAGCGGGTCCCTGAGGTACCCGTCGTAAGTCGAGAGCACCTGCCGCAACTCGAGAAAATCCAGGAGGTTTTGCCCTCCAGGCGAGATGAGGCCCATTTCCGCTGAGGCTTCTCGAGGCCAATCACATCTAACCACTGGAACTTCCAAAGGGTCCTTCACACCATTGCTGCAACTCAAGAAGTTCCCCGACATACCCGTCTCCACTCGAGAGGAAGCACGTGGGGTCCCGCACACATCCAGGGGAGCCCCGTTTCCGCCTCCTAGCTCGAGATGAGGGATCCTTTCCCTGTTTCGTAGGGAAAGAATTCCCGGCGTTCCCGTCGCATCTCAAGAGGAGGCGCTCTCCACAGGAAAGGCGAGAGGAACTCCAGGGTCGAGACACCATTCCAAGAGTCCCCCAGATGTGTCAGTCCATTCCAGAGGAACCTGTTTTCCCTGCACTGCCTTGACGTTCAAGCCGAGGATCGACTCCCACCACGTGTGCACTTGGGACAGCCCTGTGGGAAAGCCTCGTGGGAAAGCCTCGTGGGAAAGACTCGAGGGAAAACCATAGATCCTTTGATCCACGTGGCGGACTGCGTGACACTGCTGCTACCGCTCTGGAGGAAAGCGCAAGTGCATGCCCGCATTCGAGACGAGGACTGACTCCCCTTGGGAGACTCCAGAAGTACCCCAAGATCCATGTCAGCACTGGAGAGGAATCCTCAGGTTCCGGCCCCGACTCCACACAAGGTCTTAGGCCCCGGCATCGACGGGAGAGGAATCCCGAGACGCCCCCGAGGAACTCGCATGGGGACTGGCCTTTCCTGAGGCCACCAGAGGGGTTCCCTGAGGTCCCAGTCGTAAGTCGAGAGCACCTGCCGCAACTCGAGAAAATCCAGGAGGTTTTGCCCTCCAGGCGAGATGAGGCCCATTTCCGCTGAGGCTTCTCGAGGCCAATCACATCTAACCACTGGAACTTCCAAAGGGTCCTTCACACCCTTGCTGCAACTCAAGAAGTTCCCCGACATACCCGTCTCCACTAGAGAGGAAGCACGTGGTGTCCCGCACACATCCAGGGGAGCCCCGTTTCGCCTCCTAGCTCGAGATGAGGGATCCTTTCCCTGTTTCGTAGGGAAAGAATTCCCGGCGTTCCCGTCGCATCTCAAGAGGAGGCGCTCTCCACAGGAAAGGCGAGAGGAACTCCAGGGTCGTGCCACCATTCCAAGAGTCCCCCAGATGTGTCAGCCCATTCCAGAGGAACCTGTTTTCCCTGCACTGCCTTGACGTTCAAGCCGAGGAAAGACTCCCACCAGGTGTGCACGTGGGACAGCCCTGTGGGAAAGCCTCGTGGGAAAGCCTCGTGGGAAAGACTCGAGGGAAAACCATAGATCCTTTGATCCACGCGGCGGACTGCGTGACACTGCTGCTACCGCTCTGGAGGAGAGCGCAAGTGCATGCCCACATTCGAGACGAGGACTGACTCCCCTGGGGAGACTCCAGAAGTACCCCAAGATCCATGTCAGCACTGGAGAGGAATCCTCAGGTTCCGGCCCCGACTCCACACAAGGTCTTAGGCCCCGGCATCGACGGGAGAGGAATCCCGAGAGGCCCCCGAGGAACTCGCATGGGGACTGGCCTTTCCTGAGGCCACCAGAGCGGGTCCCTGAGGTCCCCGTCGTAAGTCGAGAGCACCTGCCGCAACTCGAGAAAATCCAGGAGGTTTTGCCCTCCAGGCGAGATGAGGCCCATTTCCGCTCAGGCTTCTCGAGGCCAATCACATCTAACCACTGGAACTTCCAAAGGGTCCTTCACACCATTGCTGCAACTCAAGAAGTTCCCCGACATACCCGTCTCCACTCGAGAGGAAGCAAGTGGGGTCCCTCACAAATCCAGGGGAGCCCCGTTTCCGCCTCCTAGCTCGAGATGAGGGATCCTTCCCTGTTTCGTAGGGAAAGAATTCCCGGCGTTTCAGTCCCATCTCAAGAGGAGGCGCTCTATACAGGAAAGGCGAGAGGAACTCCAGGGTCGTGACACCATTCCAAGAGTCCCCCAGATGTGTCAGTCCATTCCAGAGGAACCTGTTTTCCCTGCACTGCCTTGACGTTCAAGCCGAGGATCGACTCCCACCACGTGTGCACGTGGGACAGCCCTGTGGGAAAGCCTCGTGGGAAAGCCTCGTGGGAAAGACTCGAGGGAAAACCATAGATCCTTTGATCCACGCGGCGGACTGCGTGACACTGCTGCTACCGCTCTGGAGGAAAGCGCAAGTGCATGCCCGCATTCGAGACGAGGACTGACTCCCCTGGGGAGACTCCAGAAGTACCCCAAGATCCATGTCAGCACTGGAGAGGAATCCTCAGGTTCCGGCCCCGACTCCACACAAGGTCTTAGGCCCCGGCATCGACGGGAGAGGAATCCCGAGACGCCCCCGAGGAACTCGCATGGGGACTGGCCTTTCCTGAGCCCACCAGAGCGGGTCCCTGAGGTCCCCGTCGTAAGTCGAGAGCACCTGCCGCAACTCGAGAAAATCCAGGAGGTTTTGCCCTCCAGGCGAGATGAGGCCCATTTCCGCTGAGGCTTCTCGAGGCCAATCACATCTAACCACTGGAACTTCCAAAGGGTCTTTCACACCCTTGCTGCAACTCAAGAAGTTCCCCGACATACCCGTCTCCACTCGAGAGGAAGCACGTGGTGTCCCGCACACATCCAGGGGAGCCCCGTTTCCGCCTCCTAGCTCGAGATGAGGGATCCTTTCCCTGTTTCGTAGGGAAAGAATTCCCGGCGTTCCCGTCGCATCTCAAGAGGAGGCGCTCTCCTCAGGAAAGGCGAGAGGAACTCCAGGGTCGAGACACCATTCCAAGAGTCCCCCAGATGTGTCAGTCCATTCCAGAGGAACCTGTTTTCCCTGCACTGCCTTGACGTTCAAGCCGAGGATCGACTCGCACAACGTGTGCACGAGGGACAGCCCTGTGGGAAAGCCTCGTGGGAAAGCCTCGTGGGAAAGACTCGAGGGAAAACCATAGATCCTTTGATCCACGCGGCGGACTGCGTGACACTGCTGCTACCGCTCTGGAGGAAAGCGCAAGTGCATGCCCGCATTCGAGACGAGGACTGACTCCCCTGGGGAGACTCCAGAAGTACCCCAACAGGTTCCGGCCCGGAATCCACACAAGGTCTTAGGCCCCGGCATCGACGGGAGAGGAATCCCGAGACGCCCCCGAGGAACTCGCATGGGGACTGGCCTTTCCTGAGGCCACCAGAGCGGGTCCCTGAGGTCCCCGTCGTAAATCGAGAGCACCTGCCGCAACTCGAGAAAATCCAGGAGGTTTTGCCCTCCAGGCGAGATGAGGCCCATTTCCGCTGAGGCTTCTCGAGACCAATCACATCTAACCACTGGAACTTCCAAAGGGTCCTTCACACCATTGCTGCAACTCAAGAAGTTCCCCGACATACCCGTCTCCACTCGAGAGGAAGCACGTGGGGTCCCGCACACATCAGGGGAGCCCCGTTTCCGCCTCCTAGCTCGAGATGAGGGATCCTTTCCCTGTTTCGTAGGGAAAGAATTCCCGGCGTTCCCGTCGCATCTCAAGAGGAGGCGCTCTCCACAGGAAAGGCGAGAGGAACTCCAGGGTCGAGACACCATTCCAAGAGTCCCCCAGATGTGTCAGTCCATTCCAGAGGAACCTGTTTCCCTGCACTGCCTTGACGTTCAAGCCGAGGATCGACTCCCACCACGTGTGCACTTGGGACAGCCCTGTGGGAAAGCCTCGTGGGAAAGCCTCGTGGGAAAGACTCGAGGGAAAACCATAGATCCTTTGATCCACGCGGCGGACTGCATGACACTGCTGCTACCGCTCTGGAGGAAAGCGCAAGTGCATGCCCACATTCGAGACGAGGACTGACTCCCCTGGGGAGACTCCAGAAGTACCCCAAGATCCATGTCAGCACTGGAGAGGAATCCTCAGGTTCCAGCCCCGACTCCACACAAGGTCTTAGGCCCCGGCATCGACGGGAGAGGAATCCCGAGAGGCCCCCGAAGAACTCGCATGGGGACTGGCCTTTCCTGAGGCCACCAGAGCGGGTCCCTGAGGTCCCCGTCGTAAGTCGAGAGCACCTGCCGCAACTCGAGAAAATCCAGGAGGTTTTGCCCTCCAGGCGAGATGAGGCCCATTTCCGCTGAGGCTTCTCGAGGCCAATCACATCTAACCACTGGAACTTCCAAAGGGTCCTTCACACCATTGCTGCAACTCAAGAAGTTCCCCGACATACCCGTCTCCACTCGAGAGGAAGCACGTGGTGTCCCGCACACATCCAGGGGAGCCCCGTTTCCGCCTCCTAGCTCGAGATGAGGGATCCTTTCCCTGTTTCGTAGGGAAAGAATTCCCGGCGTTCCCGTCGCATCTCAAGAGGAGGCGCTCTCCACAGGAAAGGCGAGAGGAACTCCAGGGTCGAGACACCATTCCAAGAGTCCCCCAGATGTGTCAGTCCATTCCAGAGGAACCTGTTTTCCCTGCACTGCCTTGACGTTCAAGCCGAGGATCCACTCCCACCACGTGTGCACTTGGGACAGCCCTGTGGGAAAGCCTCGTGGGAAAGCCTCGTGGGAAAGACTCGAGGGAAAACCATAGATCCTTTGATCCACGTGGCGGACTGCGTGACACTGCTGCTACCGCTCTGGAGGAAAGCGCAAGTGCATGCCCGCATTCGAGACGAGGACTGACTCCCCTGGGGAGACTCCAGAAGTACCCCAAGATCCATGTCAGCACTGGAGAGGAATCCTCAGGTTCCGGCCCCGACTCCACACAAGGTCTTAGGCCCCGGCATCGACGGGAGAGGAATCCCGAGACGCCCCCGAGGAACTCGCATGGGGACTGGCCTTTCCTGAGGCCACCAGAGGGGTTCCCTGAGGTCCCCGTCGTAAGTCGAGAGCACCTGCCGCAACTCGAGAAAATCCAGGAGGTTTTGCCCTCCAGGCGAGATGAGGCCCATTTCCGCTGAGGCTTCTCGAGGCCAATCACATCTAACCACTGGAACTTCCAAAGGGTCCTTCACACCCTTGCTGCAACTCAAGAAGTTCCCCGACATACCCGTCTCCACTAGAGAGGAAGCACGTGGTGTCCCGCACACATCCAGGGGAGCCCCGTTTCGCCTCCTAGCTCGAGATGAGGGATCCTTTCCCTGTTTCGTAGGGAAAGAATTCCCGGCGTTCCCGTCGCATCTCAAGAGGAGGCGCTCTCCACAGGAAAGGCGAGAGGAACTCCAGGGTCGTGCCACCATTCCAAGAGTCCCCCAGATGTGTCAGCCCATTCCAGAGGAACCTGTTTTCCCTGCACTGCCTTGACGTTCAAGCCGAGGAAAGACTCCCACCAGGTGTGCACGTGGGACAGCCCTGTGGGAAAGCCTCGTGGGAAAGCCTCGTGGGAAAGACTCGAGGGAAAACCATAGATCCTTTGATCCACGCGGCGGACTGCGTGACACTGCTGCTACCGCTCTGGAGGAGAGCGCAAGTGCATGCCCACATTCGAGACGAGGACTGACTCCCCTGGGGAGACTCCAGAAGTACCCCAAGATCCATGTCAGCACTGGAGAGGAATCCTCAGGTTCCGGCCCCGACTCCACACAAGGTCTTAGGCCCCGGCATCGACGGGAGAGGAATCCCGAGAGGCCCCCGAGGAACTCGCATGGGGACTGGCCTTTCCTGAGGCCACCAGAGCGGGTCCCTGAGGTCCCCGTCGTAAGTCGAGAGCACCTGCCGCAACTCGAGAAAATCCAGGAGGTTTTGCCCTCCAGGCGAGATGAGGCCCATTTCCGCTGAGGCTTCTCGAGGCCAATCACATCTAACCACTGGAACTTCCAAAGGGTCCTTCACACCATTGCTGCAACTCAAGAAGTTCCCCGACATACCCGTCTCCACTCGAGAGGAAGCAAGTGGGGTCCCTCACAAATCCAGGGGAGCCCCGTTTCCGCCTCCTAGCTCGAGATGAGGGATCCTTCCCTGTTTCGTAGGGAAAGAATTCCCGGCGTTTCAGTCGCATCTCAAGAGGAGGCGCTCTCCACAGGAAAGGCAAGAGGAACTCCAGGGTCGTGACACCATTCCAAGAGTCCCCCAGATGTGTCAGTCCATTCCAGAGGAACCTGTTTTCCCTGCACTGCCTTGACGTTCAAGCCGAGGATCGACTCCCACCACGTGTGCACGTGGGACAGCCCTGTGGGAAAGCCTCGTGGGAAAGCCTCGTGGGAAAGACTCGAGGGAAAACCATAGATCCTTTGATCCACGCGGCGGACTGCGTGACACTGCTGCTACCGCTCTGGAGGAAAGCGCAAGTGCATGCCCGCATTCGAGACGAGGACTGACTCCCCTGGGGAGACTCCAGAAGTACCCCAAGATCCATGTCAGCACTGGAGAGGAATCCTCAGGTTCCGGCCCCGACTCCACACAAGGTCTTAGGCCCCGGCATCGACGGGAGAGGAATCCCGAGACGCCCCCGAGGAACTCGCATGGGGACTGGCCTTTCCTTAGCCCACCAGAGCGGGTCCCTGAGGTCCCCGTCGTAAGTCGAGAGCACCTGCCGCAACTCGAGAAAATCCAGGAGGTTTTGCCCTCCAGGCGAGATGAGGCCCATTTCCGCTGAGGCTTCTCGAGGCCAATCACATCTAACCACTGGAACTTCCAAAGGGTCTTTCACACCCTTGCTGCAACTCAAGAAGTTCCCCGACATACCCGTCTCCACTCGAGGGAAGCACGTGGTGTCCCGCACACATCCAGGGGAGCCCCGTTTCCGCCTCCTAGCTCGAGATGAGGGATCCTTTCCCTGTTTCGTAGGGAAAGAATTCCCGGCGTTCCCGTCGCATCTCAAGAGGAGGCGCTCTCCTCAGGAAAGGCGAGAGGAACTCCAGGGTCGAGACAACATTCCAAGAGTCCCCCAGATGTGTCAGTCCATTCCAGAGGAACCTGTTTTCCCTGCACTGCCTTGACGTTCAAGCCGAGGATCGACTCGCACAACGTGTGCACGAGGGACAGCCCTGTGGGAAAGCCTCGTGGGAAAGCCTCGTGGGAAAGACTCGAGGGAAAACCATAGATCCTTTGATCCACGCGGCGGACTGCGTGACACTGCTGCTACCGCTCTGGAGGAAAGCGCAAGTGCATGCCCGCATTCGAGACGAGGACTGACTCCCCTGGGGAGACTCCAGAAGTACCCCAAGATCCATGTCAGCACTGGAGAGGAATCCTCAGGTTCCGGCCCGGAATCCACACAAGGTCTTAGGCGTCGGCATCGACGGGAGAGGAATCCCGAGAGGCCCCCGAGGAACTCGCATGGGGACTGGCCTTTCCTGAGGCCACCAGAGCGGGTCCCTGAGGTCCCCGTCGTAAGTCGAGAGCACCTGCCGCAACTCGAGAAAATCCAGGAGGTTTTGCCCTCCAGGCGAGATGAGGCCCATTTCCGCTGAGGCTTCTCGAGGCCAATCACATCTAACCACTGGAACTTCCAAAGGGTCCTTCACACCATTGCTGCAACTCAAGAAGTTCCCCGACATACCCGTCTCCACTCGAGAGGAAGCACGTGGGGTCCCGCACACATCCAGGGGAGCCCCGTTTCCGCCTCCTAGCTCGAGATGAGGGATCCTTCCCTGTTTCGTAGGGAAAGAATTCCCGGCGTTTCAGTCGCATCTCAAGAGGAGGCGCTCTCCACAGGAAAGGCGAGAGGAACTCCAGGGTCGTGACACCATTCCAAGAGTCCCCCAGATGTGTCAGTCCATTCCAGAGGAACCTGTTTTCCCTGCACTGCCTTGACGTTCAAGCCGAGGATCGACTCCCACCACGTGTGCACGTGCGACAGCCCTGTGGGAAAGCCTCGTGGGAAAGCCTCGTGGGAAAGACTCGAGGGAAAACCATAGATCCTTTGATCCACGCGGCGGACTGCGTGACACTGCTGCTACCGCTCTGGAGGAAAGCGCAAGTGCATGCCCGCATTCGAGACGAGGACTGACTCCCCTGGGGAGACTCCAGAAGTACCCCAAGATCCATGTCAGCACTGGAGAGGAATCCTCAGGTTCCGGCCCCGACTCCACACAAGGTCTTAGGCCCCGGCATCGACGGGAGAGGAATTCCGAGACGCCCCCGAGGAACTCGCATGGGGACTGGCCTTTCCTGAGCCCACCAGAGCGGGTCCCTGAGGTCCCCGTCGTAAGTCGAGAGCACCTGCCGCAACTCGAGAAAATCCAGGAGGTTTTGCCCTCCAGGCGAGATGAGGCCCATTTCCGCTGAGGCTTCTCGAGGCCAATCACATCTAACCACTGGAACTTCCAAAGGGTCCTTCACACCATTGCTGCAACTCAAGAAGTTCCCCGACATACCCGTCTCCACTCGAGAAGAAGCACGTGGGGTCCCGCACACATCCAGGGGAGCCCCGTTTCCGCCTCCTAGCTCGAGATGAGGGATCCTTTCCCTGTTTCGTAGGGAAAGAATTCCCGGCGTTCCCGTCGCATCTCAAGAGGAGGCGCTCTCCACAGGAAAGGCGAGAGGAACTCCAGGGTCGAGACACCATTCCAAGAGTCCCCCAGATGTGTCAGTCCATTCCAGAGGAACCTGTTTTCCCTGCACTGCCTTGACGTTCAAGCCGAGGATCGACTCCCACCACGTGTGCACTTGGGACAGCCCTGTGGGAAAGCCTCGTGGGAAAGCCTCGTGGGAAAGACTCGAGGGAAAACCATAGATCCTTTGATCCACGCGGCGGACTGCGTGACACTGCTGCTACCGCTCTGGAGGAAAGCGCAAGTGCATGCTCGCATTCGAGACGAGGACTGACTCCCCTGGGGAGACTCCAGAAGTACCCCAAGATCCATGTCAGCACTGGAGAGGAATACTCAGGTTCCGGCCCCGACTCCACACAAGGTCTTAGGCCCCGGCATCGACGGGAGAGGAATCCAGAGACGCCCCCGAGGAACTCGCATGTGGACTGGCCTTTCCTGAGGCCACCAGAGCGGGTCCCTGAGGTCCCCGTCGTAAGTCGAGAGCACCTGCCGCAACTCGAGAAAATCCAGGAGGTTTTGCCCTCCAGGCGAGATGAGGCCCATTTCCGCTGAGGCTTCTCGAGTCCAATCACATCTAACCACTGGAACTTCCAAAGGGTCCTTCACACCCTTGCTGCAACACAAGAAGTTCCCCGACATACCCGTCTCCACTCGAGAGGAAGCACGTGGTGTCCCGCACACATCCAGGGGAGCCCCGTTTCGCCTCCTAGCTCGAGATGAGGGATCCTTTCCCTGTTTCGTAGGGAAAGAATTCCCGGCGTTCCCGTCGCATCTCAAGAGGAGGCGCTCTCCACAGGAAAGGCGAGAGGAACTCCAGGGTCGTGCCACCATTCCAAGAGTCCCCCAGATGTGTCAGCCCATTCCAGAGGAACCTGTTTTCCCTGCACTGCCTTGACGTTCAAGCCGAGGATCGACTCCCACCACGTGTGCACGTGGGACAGCCCTGTGGGAAAGCCTCGTGGTAAAGCCTCGTGGGAAAGACTCGAGGGAAAACCATAGATCCTTTGATCCACGCGGCGGACTGCGTGACACTGCTGCTACCGCTCTGGAGGAAAGCGCAAGTGCATGCCCACATTCGAGACGAGGACTGACTCCCCTGGGGAGACTCCAGAAGTACCCCAAGATCCATGTCAGCACTGGAGAGGAATCCTCAGGTTCCGGCCCCGACTCCACACAAGGTCTTAGGCCCCGGCATCGATGGGAGAGGAATCCCGAGAGGCCCCCGAGGAACTCGCATAGGGACTGGCCTTTCCTGAGGCCACCAGAGCGGGTCCCTGAGGTCCCCGTCGTAAGTCGAGAGCACCTGCCGCAACTCGAGAAAATCCAGGAGGTTTTGCCCTCCAGGCGAGATGAGGCCCATTTCCGCTGAGGCTTCTCGAGGCCAATCACATCTAACCACTGGAACTTCCAAAGGGTCCTTCACACCATTGCTGCAACTCAAGAATTTCCCCGACATACCCGTCTCCACTCGAGAGGAAGCAAGTGGGGTCCCTCACACATCCAGGGGAGCCCCGTTTCCGCCTCCTAGCTCGAGATGAGGGATCCTTTCCCTGTTTCGTAGGGAAAGAATTCCCGGCGTTCCCGTCGCATCTCAAGAGGAGGCGCTCTCCACAGGTAAGGCGAGAGGAACTCCAGGGTCGTGACACCATTCCAAGAGTCCCCCAGATGTGTCAGTCCATTCCAGAGGAACCTGTTTTCCCTGCACTGCCTTGACGTTCAAGCCGAGGATCGACTCCCACCACGTGTGCACTTGGGACAGCCCTGTGGGAAAGCCTCGTGGGAAAGCCTCGTGGGAAAGACTCGAGGGAAAACCATAGATCCTTTGATCCACGTGGCGGACTGCGTGACACTGCTGCTACCGCTCTGGAGGAAAGCGCAAGTGCATGCCCGCATTCGAGACGAGGACTGACTCCCCTTGGGAGACTCCAGAAGTACCCCAAGATCCATGTCAGCACTGGAGAGGAATCCTCAGGTTCCGGCCCCGACTCCACACAAGGTCTTAGGCCCCGGCATCGACGGGAGAGGAATCCCGAGACGCCCCCGAGGAACTCGCATGGGGACTGGCCTTTCCTGAGGCCACCAGAGGGGTTCCCTGAGGTCCCAGTCGTAAGTCGAGAGCACCTGCCGCAACTCGAGAAAATCCAGGAGGTTTTGCCCTCCAGGCGAGATGAGGCCCATTTCCGCTGAGGCTTCTCGAGGCCAATCACATCTAACCACTGGAACTTCCAAAGGGTCCTTCACACCCTTGCTGCAACTCAAGAAGTTCCCCGACATACCCGTCTCCACTAGAGAGGAAGCACGTGGTGTCCCGCACACATCCAGGGGAGCCCCGTTTCGCCTCCTAGCTCGAGATGAGGGATCCTTTCCCTGTTTCGTAGGGAAAGAATTCCCGGCGTTCCCGTCGCATCTCAAGAGGAGGCGCTCTCCACAGGAAAGGCGAGAGGAACTCCAGGGTCGTGCCACCATTCCAAGAGTCCCCCAGATGTGTCAGCCCATTCCAGAGGAACCTGTTTTCCCTGCACTGCCTTGACGTTCAAGCCGAGGAAAGACTCCCACCAGGTGTGCACGTGGGACAGCCCTGTGGGAAAGCCTCGTGGGAAAGCCTCGTGGGAAAGACTCGAGGGAAAACCATAGATCCTTTGATCCACGCGGCGGACTGCGTGACACTGCTGCTACCGCTCTGGAGGAGAGCGCAAGTGCATGCCCACATTCGAGACGAGGACTGACTCCCCTGGGGAGACTCCAGAAGTACCCCAAGATCCATGTCAGCACTGGAGAGGAATCCTCAGGTTCCGGCCCCGACTCCACACAAGGTCTTAGGCCCCGGCATCGACGGGAGAGGAATCCCGAGAGGCCCCCGAGGAACTCGCATGGGGACTGGCCTTTCCTGAGGCCACCAGAGCGGGTCCCTGAGGTCCCCGTCGTAAGTCGAGAGCACCTGCCGCAACTCGAGAAAATCCAGGAGGTTTTGCCCTCCAGGCGAGATGAGGCCCATTTCCGCTCAGGCTTCTCGAGGCCAATCACATCTAACCACTGGAACTTCCAAAGGGTCCTTCACACCATTGCTGCAACTCAAGAAGTTCCCCGACATACCCGTCTCCACTCGAGAGGAAGCAAGTGGGGTCCCTCACAAATCCAGGGGAGCCCCGTTTCCGCCTCCTAGCTCGAGATGAGGGATCCTTCCCTGTTTCGTAGGGAAAGAATTCCCGGCGTTTCAGTCCCATCTCAAGAGGAGGCGCTCTATACAGGAAAGGCGAGAGGAACTCCAGGGTCGTGACACCATTCCAAGAGTCCCCCAGATGTGTCAGTCCATTCCAGAGGAACCTGTTTTCCCTGCACTGCCTTGACGTTCAAGCCGAGGATCGACTCCCACCACGTGTGCACGTGGGACAGCCCTGTGGGAAAGCCTCGTGGGAAAGCCTCGTGGGAAAGACTCGAGGGAAAACCATAGATCCTTTGATCCACGCGGCGGACTGCGTGACACTGCTGCTACCGCTCTGGAGGAAAGCGCAAGTGCATGCCCGCATTCGAGACGAGGACTGACTCCCCTGGGGAGACTCCAGAAGTACCCCAAGATCCATGTCAGCACTGGAGAGGAATCCTCAGGTTCCGGCCCCGACTCCACACAAGGTCTTAGGCCCCGGCATCGACGGGAGAGGAATCCCGAGACGCCCCCGAGGAACTCGCATGGGGACTGGCCTTTCCTGAGCCCACCAGAGCGGGTCCCTGAGGTCCCCGTCGTAAGTCGAGAGCACCTGCCGCAACTCGAGAAAATCCAGGAGGTTTTGCCCTCCAGGCGAGATGAGGCCCATTTCCGCTGAGGCTTCTCGAGGCCAATCACATCTAACCACTGGAACTTCCAAAGGGTCTTTCACACCCTTGCTGCAACTCAAGAAGTTCCCCGACATACCCGTCTCCACTCGAGAGGAAGCACGTGGTGTCCCGCACACATCCAGGGGAGCCCCGTTTCCGCCTCCTAGCTCGAGATGAGGGATCCTTTCCCTGTTTCGTAGGGAAAGAATTCCCGGCGTTCCCGTCGCATCTCAAGAGGAGGCGCTCTCCTCAGGAAAGGCGAGAGGAACTCCAGGGTCGAGACACCATTCCAAGAGTCCCCCAGATGTGTCAGTCCATTCCAGAGGAACCTGTTTTCCCTGCACTGCCTTGACGTTCAAGCCGAGGATCGACTCGCACAACGTGTGCACGAGGGACAGCCCTGTGGGAAAGCCTCGTGGGAAAGCCTCGTGGGAAAGACTCGAGGGAAAACCATAGATCCTTTGATCCACGCGGCGGACTGCGTGACACTGCTGCTACCGCTCTGGAGGAAAGCGCAAGTGCATGCCCGCATTCGAGACGAGGACTGACTCCCCTGGGGAGACTCCAGAAGTACCCCAACAGGTTCCGGCCCGGAATCCACACAAGGTCTTAGGCCCCGGCATCGACGGGAGAGGAATCCCGAGACGCCCCCGAGGAACTCGCATGGGGACTGGCCTTTCCTGAGGCCACCAGAGCGGGTCCCTGAGGTCCCCGTCGTAAATCGAGAGCACCTGCCGCAACTCGAGAAAATCCAGGAGGTTTTGCCCTCCAGGCGAGATGAGGCCCATTTCCGCTGAGGCTTCTCGAGACCAATCACATCTAACCACTGGAACTTCCAAAGGGTCCTTCACACCATTGCTGCAACTCAAGAAGTTCCCCGACATACCCGTCTCCACTCGAGAGGAAGCACGTGGGGTCCCGCACACATCAGGGGAGCCCCGTTTCCGCCTCCTAGCTCGAGATGAGGGATCCTTTCCCTGTTTCGTAGGGAAAGAATTCCCGGCGTTCCCGTCGCATCTCAAGAGGAGGCGCTCTCCACAGGAAAGGCGAGAGGAACTCCAGGGTCGAGACACCATTCCAAGAGTCCCCCAGATGTGTCAGTCCATTCCAGAGGAACCTGTTTCCCTGCACTGCCTTGACGTTCAAGCCGAGGATCGACTCCCACCACGTGTGCACTTGGGACAGCCCTGTGGGAAAGCCTCGTGGGAAAGCCTCGTGGGAAAGACTCGAGGGAAAACCATAGATCCTTTGATCCACGCGGCGGACTGCATGACACTGCTGCTACCGCTCTGGAGGAAAGCGCAAGTGCATGCCCACATTCGAGACGAGGACTGACTCCCCTGGGGAGACTCCAGAAGTACCCCAAGATCCATGTCAGCACTGGAGAGGAATCCTCAGGTTCCAGCCCCGACTCCACACAAGGTCTTAGGCCCCGGCATCGACGGGAGAGGAATCCCGAGAGGCCCCCGAAGAACTCGCATGGGGACTGGCCTTTCCTGAGGCCACCAGAGCGGGTCCCTGAGGTCCCCGTCGTAAGTCGAGAGCACCTGCCGCAACTCGAGAAAATCCAGGAGGTTTTGCCCTCCAGGCGAGATGAGGCCCATTTCCGCTGAGGCTTCTCGAGGCCAATCACATCTAACCACTGGAACTTCCAAAGGGTCCTTCACACCATTGCTGCAACTCAAGAAGTTCCCCGACATACCCGTCTCCACTCGAGAGGAAGCACGTGGTGTCCCGCACACATCCAGGGGAGCCCCGTTTCCGCCTCCTAGCTCGAGATGAGGGATCCTTTCCCTGTTTCGTAGGGAAAGAATTCCCGGCGTTCCCGTCGCATCTCAAGAGGAGGCGCTCTCCACAGGAAAGGCGAGAGGAACTCCAGGGTCGAGACACCATTCCAAGAGTCCCCCAGATGTGTCAGTCCATTCCAGAGGAACCTGTTTTCCCTGCACTGCCTTGACGTTCAAGCCGAGGATCCACTCCCACCACGTGTGCACTTGGGACAGCCCTGTGGGAAAGCCTCGTGGGAAAGCCTCGTGGGAAAGACTCGAGGGAAAACCATAGATCCTTTGATCCACGTGGCGGACTGCGTGACACTGCTGCTACCGCTCTGGAGGAAAGCGCAAGTGCATGCCCGCATTCGAGACGAGGACTGACTCCCCTGGGGAGACTCCAGAAGTACCCCAAGATCCATGTCAGCACTGGAGAGGAATCCTCAGGTTCCGGCCCCGACTCCACACAAGGTCTTAGGCCCCGGCATCGACGGGAGAGGAATCCCGAGACGCCCCCGAGGAACTCGCATGGGGACTGGCCTTTCCTGAGGCCACCAGAGGGGTTCCCTGAGGTCCCCGTCGTAAGTCGAGAGCACCTGCCGCAACTCGAGAAAATCCAGGAGGTTTTGCCCTCCAGGCGAGATGAGGCCCATTTCCGCTGAGGCTTCTCGAGGCCAATCACATCTAACCACTGGAACTTCCAAAGGGTCCTTCACACCCTTGCTGCAACTCAAGAAGTTCCCCGACATACCCGTCTCCACTAGAGAGGAAGCACGTGGTGTCCCGCACACATCCAGGGGAGCCCCGTTTCGCCTCCTAGCTCGAGATGAGGGATCCTTTCCCTGTTTCGTAGGGAAAGAATTCCCGGCGTTCCCGTCGCATCTCAAGAGGAGGCGCTCTCCACAGGAAAGGCGAGAGGAACTCCAGGGTCGTGCCACCATTCCAAGAGTCCCCCAGATGTGTCAGCCCATTCCAGAGGAACCTGTTTTCCCTGCACTGCCTTGACGTTCAAGCCGAGGAAAGACTCCCACCAGGTGTGCACGTGGGACAGCCCTGTGGGAAAGCCTCGTGGGAAAGCCTCGTGGGAAAGACTCGAGGGAAAACCATAGATCCTTTGATCCACGCGGCGGACTGCGTGACACTGCTGCTACCGCTCTGGAGGAGAGCGCAAGTGCATGCCCACATTCGAGACGAGGACTGACTCCCCTGGGGAGACTCCAGAAGTACCCCAAGATCCATGTCAGCACTGGAGAGGAATCCTCAGGTTCCGGCCCCGACTCCACACAAGGTCTTAGGCCCCGGCATCGACGGGAGAGGAATCCCGAGAGGCCCCCGAGGAACTCGCATGGGGACTGGCCTTTCCTGAGGCCACCAGAGCGGGTCCCTGAGGTCCCCGTCGTAAGTCGAGAGCACCTGCCGCAACTCGAGAAAATCCAGGAGGTTTTGCCCTCCAGGCGAGATGAGGCCCATTTCCGCTGAGGCTTCTCGAGGCCAATCACATCTAACCACTGGAACTTCCAAAGGGTCCTTCACACCATTGCTGCAACTCAAGAAGTTCCCCGACATACCCGTCTCCACTCGAGAGGAAGCAAGTGGGGTCCCTCACAAATCCAGGGGAGCCCCGTTTCCGCCTCCTAGCTCGAGATGAGGGATCCTTCCCTGTTTCGTAGGGAAAGAATTCCCGGCGTTTCAGTCGCATCTCAAGAGGAGGCGCTCTCCACAGGAAAGGCAAGAGGAACTCCAGGGTCGTGACACCATTCCAAGAGTCCCCCAGATGTGTCAGTCCATTCCAGAGGAACCTGTTTTCCCTGCACTGCCTTGACGTTCAAGCCGAGGATCGACTCCCACCACGTGTGCACGTGGGACAGCCCTGTGGGAAAGCCTCGTGGGAAAGCCTCGTGGGAAAGACTCGAGGGAAAACCATAGATCCTTTGATCCACGCGGCGGACTGCGTGACACTGCTGCTACCGCTCTGGAGGAAAGCGCAAGTGCATGCCCGCATTCGAGACGAGGACTGACTCCCCTGGGGAGACTCCAGAAGTACCCCAAGATCCATGTCAGCACTGGAGAGGAATCCTCAGGTTCCGGCCCCGACTCCACACAAGGTCTTAGGCCCCGGCATCGACGGGAGAGGAATCCCGAGACGCCCCCGAGGAACTCGCATGGGGACTGGCCTTTCCTTAGCCCACCAGAGCGGGTCCCTGAGGTCCCCGTCGTAAGTCGAGAGCACCTGCCGCAACTCGAGAAAATCCAGGAGGTTTTGCCCTCCAGGCGAGATGAGGCCCATTTCCGCTGAGGCTTCTCGAGGCCAATCACATCTAACCACTGGAACTTCCAAAGGGTCTTTCACACCCTTGCTGCAACTCAAGAAGTTCCCCGACATACCCGTCTCCACTCGAGGGAAGCACGTGGTGTCCCGCACACATCCAGGGGAGCCCCGTTTCCGCCTCCTAGCTCGAGATGAGGGATCCTTTCCCTGTTTCGTAGGGAAAGAATTCCCGGCGTTCCCGTCGCATCTCAAGAGGAGGCGCTCTCCTCAGGAAAGGCGAGAGGAACTCCAGGGTCGAGACAACATTCCAAGAGTCCCCCAGATGTGTCAGTCCATTCCAGAGGAACCTGTTTTCCCTGCACTGCCTTGACGTTCAAGCCGAGGATCGACTCGCACAACGTGTGCACGAGGGACAGCCCTGTGGGAAAGCCTCGTGGGAAAGCCTCGTGGGAAAGACTCGAGGGAAAACCATAGATCCTTTGATCCACGCGGCGGACTGCGTGACACTGCTGCTACCGCTCTGGAGGAAAGCGCAAGTGCATGCCCGCATTCGAGACGAGGACTGACTCCCCTGGGGAGACTCCAGAAGTACCCCAAGATCCATGTCAGCACTGGAGAGGAATCCTCAGGTTCCGGCCCGGAATCCACACAAGGTCTTAGGCCCCGGCATCGACGGGAGAGGAATCCCGAGAGGCCCCCGAGGAACTCGCATGGGGACTGGCCTTTCCTGAGGCCACCAGAGCGGGTCCCTGAGGTCCCCGTCGTAAGTCGAGAGCACCTGCCGCAACTCGAGAAAATCCAGGAGGTTTTGCCCTCCAGGCGAGATGAGGCCCATTTCCGCTGAGGCTTCTCGAGGCCAATCACATCTAACCACTGGAACTTCCAAAGGGTCCTTCACACCATTGCTGCAACTCAAGAAGTTCCCCGACATACCCGTCTCCACTCGAGAGGAAGCACGTGGGGTCCCGCACACATCCAGGGGAGCCCCGTTTCCGCCTCCTAGCTCGAGATGAGGGATCCTTCCCTGTTTCGTAGGGAAAGAATTCCCGGCGTTTCAGTCGCATCTCAAGAGGAGGCGCTCTCCACAGGAAAGGCGAGAGGAACTCCAGGGTCGTGACACCATTCCAAGAGTCCCCCAGATGTGTCAGTCCATTCCAGAGGAACCTGTTTTCCCTGCACTGCCTTGACGTTCAAGCCGAGGATCGACTCCCACCACGTGTGCACGTGCGACAGCCCTGTGGGAAAGCCTCGTGGGAAAGCCTCGTGGGAAAGACTCGAGGGAAAACCATAGATCCTTTGATCCACGCGGCGGACTGCGTGACACTGCTGCTACCGCTCTGGAGGAAAGCGCAAGTGCATGCCCGCATTCGAGACGAGGACTGACTCCCCTGGGGAGACTCCAGAAGTACCCCAAGATCCATGTCAGCACTGGAGAGGAATCCTCAGGTTCCGGCCCCGACTCCACACAAGGTCTTAGGCCCCGGCATCGACGGGAGAGGAATTCCGAGACGCCCCCGAGGAACTCGCATGGGGACTGGCCTTTCCTGAGCCCACCAGAGCGGGTCCCTGAGGTCCCCGTCGTAAGTCGAGAGCACCTGCCGCAACTCGAGAAAATCCAGGAGGTTTTGCCCTCCAGGCGAGATGAGGCCCATTTCCGCTGAGGCTTCTCGAGGCCAATCACATCTAACCACTGGAACTTCCAAAGGGTCCTTCACACCATTGCTGCAACTCAAGAAGTTCCCCGACATACCCGTCTCCACTCGAGAAGAAGCACGTGGGGTCCCGCACACATCCAGGGGAGCCCCGTTTCCGCCTCCTAGCTCGAGATGAGGGATCCTTTCCCTGTTTCGTAGGGAAAGAATTCCCGGCGTTCCCGTCGCATCTCAAGAGGAGGCGCTCTCCACAGGAAAGGCGAGAGGAACTCCAGGGTCGAGACACCATTCCAAGAGTCCCCCAGATGTGTCAGTCCATTCCAGAGGAACCTGTTTTCCCTGCACTGCCTTGACGTTCAAGCCGAGGATCGACTCCCACCACGTGTGCACTTGGGACAGCCCTGTGGGAAAGCCTCGTGGGAAAGCCTCGTGGGAAAGACTCGAGGGAAAACCATAGATCCTTTGATCCACGCGGCGGACTGCGTGACACTGCTGCTACCGCTCTGGAGGAAAGCGCAAGTGCATGCTCGCATTCGAGACGAGGACTGACTCCCCTGGGGAGACTCCAGAAGTACCCCAAGATCCATGTCAGCACTGGAGAGGAATACTCAGGTTCCGGCCCCGACTCCACACAAGGTCTTAGGCCCCGGCATCGACGGGAGAGGAATCCAGAGACGCCCCCGAGGAACTCGCATGTGGACTGGCCTTTCCTGAGGCCACCAGAGCGGGTCCCTGAGGTCCCCGTCGTAAGTCGAGAGCACCTGCCGCAACTCGAGAAAATCCAGGAGGTTTTGCCCTCCAGGCGAGATGAGGCCCATTTCCGCTGAGGCTTCTCGAGTCCAATCACATCTAACCACTGGAACTTCCAAAGGGTCCTTCACACCCTTGCTGCAACACAAGAAGTTCCCCGACATACCCGTCTCCACTCGAGAGGAAGCACGTGGTGTCCCGCACACATCCAGGGGAGCCCCGTTTCGCCTCCTAGCTCGAGATGAGGGATCCTTTCCCTGTTTCGTAGGGAAAGAATTCCCGGCGTTCCCGTCGCATCTCAAGAGGAGGCGCTCTCCACAGGAAAGGCGAGAGGAACTCCAGGGTCGTGCCACCATTCCAAGAGTCCCCCAGATGTGTCAGCCCATTCCAGAGGAACCTGTTTTCCCTGCACTGCCTTGACGTTCAAGCCGAGGATCGACTCCCACCACGTGTGCACGTGGGACAGCCCTGTGGGAAAGCCTCGTGGTAAAGCCTCGTGGGAAAGACTCGAGGGAAAACCATAGATCCTTTGATCCACGCGGCGGACTGCGTGACACTGCTGCTACCGCTCTGGAGGAAAGCGCAAGTGCATGCCCACATTCGAGACGAGGACTGACTCCCCTGGGGAGACTCCAGAAGTACCCCAAGATCCATGTCAGCACTGGAGAGGAATCCTCAGGTTCCGGCCCCGACTCCACACAAGGTCTTAGGCCCCGGCATCGATGGGAGAGGAATCCCGAGAGGCCCCCGAGGAACTCGCATAGGGACTGGCCTTTCCTGAGGCCACCAGAGCGGGTCCCTGAGGTCCCCGTCGTAAGTCGAGAGCACCTGCCGCAACTCGAGAAAATCCAGGAGGTTTTGCCCTCCAGGCGAGATGAGGCCCATTTCCGCTGAGGCTTCTCGAGGCCAATCACATCTAACCACTGGAACTTCCAAAGGGTCCTTCACACCATTGCTGCAACTCAAGAATTTCCCCGACATACCCGTCTCCACTCGAGAGGAAGCAAGTGGGGTCCCTCACACATCCAGGGGAGCCCCGTTTCCGCCTCCTAGCTCGAGATGAGGGATCCTTTCCCTGTTTCGTAGGGAAAGAATTCCCGGCGTTCCCGTCGCATCTCAAGAGGAGGCGCTCTCCACAGGTAAGGCGAGAGGAACTCCAGGGTCGTGACACCATTCCAAGAGTCCCCCAGATGTGTCAGTCCATTCCAGAGGAACCTGTTTTCCCTGCACTGCCTTGACGTTCAAGCCGAGGATCGACTCCCACCACGTGTGCACGTGGGACAGCCCTGTGGGAAAGCCTCGTGGGAAAGCCTCGTGGGAAAGACTCGAGGGAAAACCATAGATCCTTTGATCCACGCGGCGGACTGCGTGACACTGCTGCTACCGCTCTGGAGGAAAGCGCAAGTGCATGCCCGCATTCGAGACGAGGACTGAATCCCCTGGGGAGACTCCAGAAGTACCCCAAGATCCATGTCAGCACTGGAGAGGAATCCTCAGGTTCCGGCCCCGACTCCACACAAGTTCTTAGGCCCCGGCATCGACGGGAGAGGAATCCCGAGAGGCCCCCGAGGAACTCGCATGGGGACTGGCCTTTCCTGAGGCCACCAGAGCGGGTCCCTGAGGTCCCCGTCGTAAGTCGAGAGCACCTGCCGCAACTCGAGAAAATCCAGGAGGTTTTGCCCTCCAGGCGAGATGAGGCCCATTTCCGCTGAGGCTTCTCGAGGCCAATCACATCTAACCACTGGAACTTCCAAAGGGTCCTTCACACCCTTGCTGCAACTCAAGAAGTTCCCCGACATTCCCGTCTCCACTAGAGAGGAAGCACGTGGTGTCCCGCACACATCCAGGGGAGCCCCGTTTCGCCTCCTAGCTCGAGATGAGGGATCCTTTCCCTGTTTCGTAGGGAAAGAATTCCCGGCGTTCCCGTCGCATCTCAAGAGGAGGCGCTCTCCACAGGAAAGGCGAGAGGAACTCCAGGGTCGTGCCACCATTCCAAGAGTCCCCCAGATGTGTCAGCCCATTCCAGAGGAACCTGTTTTCCCTGCACTGCCTTGACGTTCAAGCCGAGGAAAGACTCCCACCAGGTGTGCACGTGGGACAGCCCTGTGGGAAAGCCTCGTGGGAAAGCCTCGTGGGAAAGACTCGAGGGAAAACCATAGATCCTTTGATCCACGCGGCGGACTGCGTGACACTGCTGCTACCGCTCTGGAGGAGAGCGCAAGTGCATGCCCACATTCGAGACGAGGACTGACTCCCCTGGGGAGACTCCAGAAGTACCCCAAGATCCATGTCAGCACTGGAGAGGAATCCTCAGGTTCCGGCCCCGACTCCACACAAGGTCTTAGGCCCCGGCATCGACGGGAGAGGAATCCCGAGAGGCCCCCGAGGAACTCGCATGGGGACTGGCCTTTCCTGAGGCCACCAGAGCGGGTCCCTGAGGTCCCCGTCGTAAGTCGAGAGCACCTGCCGCAACTCGAGAAAATCCAGGAGGTTTTGCCCTCCAGGCGAGATGAGGCCCATTTCCGCTGAGGCTTCTCGAGGCCAATCACATCTAACCACTGGAACTTCCAAAGGGTCCTTCACACCATTGCTGCAACTCAAGAAGTTCCCCGACAAACCCGTCTCCACTCGAGAGGAAGCAAGTGGGGTCCCTCACAAATCCAGGGGAGCCCCGTTTCCGCCTCCTAGCTCGAGATGAGGGATCCTTCCCTGTTTCGTAGGGAAAGAATTCCCGGCGTTTCAGTCGCATCTCAAGAGGAGGCGCTCTCCACAGGAAAGGCGAGAGGAACTCCAGGGTCGTGACACCATTCCAAGAGTCCCCCAGATGTGTCAGTCCATTCCAGAGGAACCTGTTTTCCCTGCACTGCCTTGACGTTCAAGCCGAGGATCGACTCCCACCACGTGTGCACGTGGGACAGCCCTGTGGGAAAGCCTCGTGGGAAAGCCTCGTGGGAAAGACTCGAGGGAAAACCATAGATCCTTTGATCCACGCGGCGGACTGCGTGACAC
Organism: Ovis canadensis; assembly: GCF_042477335.2. Classification (NCBI taxonomy): domain Eukaryota; kingdom Metazoa; phylum Chordata; class Mammalia; order Artiodactyla; family Bovidae; genus Ovis; species Ovis canadensis. Next base: position 6,354,540 of record NC_091258.1, on the reverse strand, counting down.
TGCTGCTACCGCTCTGGAGGAAAGCGCAAGTGCATGCCCGCATTCGAGACGAGGACTGACTCCCCTGGGGAGACTCCAGAAGTACCCCAAGATCCATGTCAGCACTGGAGAGGAATCCTCAGGTTCCGGCCCCGACTCCACACAAGGTCTTAGGCCCCGGCATCGACGGGAGAGGAATCCCGAGACGCCCCCGAGGAACTCGCATGGGGACTGGCCTTTCCTGAGCCCACCAGAGCGGGTCCCTGAGGTCCCCGTAGTAAGTCGAGAGCAACTGCCGCAACTCGAGAAAATCCAGGAGGTTTTGCCCTCCAGGCGAGATGAGGCCCATTTCCGCTGAGGCTTCTCGAGGCCAATCACATCTAACCACTGGAACTTCCAAAGGGTCTTTCACACCCTTGCTGCAACTCAAGAAGTTCCCCGACATACCCGTCTCCACTCGAGAGGAAGCACGTGGTGTCCCGCACACATCCAGGGGAGCCCCGTTTCCGCCTCCTAGCTCGAGATGAGGGATCCTTTCCCTGTTTCGTAGGGAAAGAATTCCCGGCGTTCCCGTCGCATCTCAAGAGGAGGCGCTCTCCTCAGGAAAGGCGAGAGGAACTCCAGGGTCGAGACACCATTCCAAGAGTCCCCCAGATGTGTCAGTCCATTCCAGAGGATCCTGTTTTCCCTGCACTGCCTTGACGTTCAAGCCGAGGATCGACTCACACAACGTGTGCACGAGGGACAGCCCTGTGGGAAAGCCTCGTGGGAAAGCCTCGTGGGAAAGACTCGAGGGAAAACCATAGATCCTTTGATCCACGCGGCGGACTGCGTGACACTGCTGCTACCGCTCTGGAGGAAAGCGCAAGTGCATGCCCGCATTCGAGACGAGGACTGACTCCCCTGGGGAGACTCCAGAAGTACCCCAAGATCCATGTCAGCACTGGAGAGGAATCCTCAGGTTCCGGCCCCGACTCCACACAAGGTCTTAGGCCCCGGCATCGACGGGAGAGGAATCCCGAGAGGCCCCCGTGGAACTCGCATGGGGACTGGCCTTTCCTGAGGCCACCAGAGCGGGTCCCTGAGGTCCCCGTCGTAAGTCGAGAGCACCTGCCGCAACTCGAGAAAATCCAGGAGGTTTGGCCCTCCAGGCGAGATGAGGCCCATTTCCGCTGAGGCTTCTCGAGGCCAATCACATCTAACCACTGGAACTTCCAAAGGGTCCTTCACACCATTGCTGCAACTCAAGAAGTTCCCCGACATACCCGTCTCCACTCGAGAGGAAGCACGTGGGGTCCCGCACACATCCAGGGGAGCCCCGTTTCCGCCTCCTAGCTCGAGATGAGGGATCCTTCCCTGTTTCGTAGGGAAAGAATTCCCGGCGTTTCAGTCGCATCTCAAGAGGAGGCGGTCTCCACAGGAAAGGCGAGAGGAACTCCAGGGTCGTGACAGAATTCCAAGAGTCCCCCAGATGTGTCAGTCCATTCCAGAGGAACCTGTTTTCCCTGCACTGCCTTGACGTTCAAGCCGAGGATCGACTCCCACCACGTGTGCACGTGGGACAGCCCTGTGGGAAAGCCTCGGGGGAAAGCCTCGTGGGAAAGACTCGAGGGAAAACCATAGATCCTTTGATCCACGCGGCGGACTGCGTGACACTGCTGCTACCGCTCTGGAGGAAAGCGCAAGTGCATGCCCGCATTCGAGACGAGGACTGACTCCCCTGGGGAGACTCCAGAAGTACCCCAAGATCCATGTCAGCACTGGAGAGGAATCCTCAGGTTCCGGCCCCGACTCCACACAAGGTCTTAGGCCCCGGCATCGACGGGAGAGGAATCCCGAGACGCCCCCGAGGAACTCGCATGGGGACTGGCCTTTCCTGAGCCCACCAGAGCGGGTCCCTGAGGTCCCCGTCGTAAGTCGAGAGCACCTGCCGCAACTCGAGAAAATCCAGGAGGTTTTGCCCTCCAGGCGAGATGAGGCCCATTTCCGCTGAGGCTTCTCGAGGCCAATCACATCTAACCACTGGAACTTCCAAAGGGTCTTTCACACCCTTGCTGCAACTCAAGAAGTTCCCCGACATACCCGTCTCCACTCGAGAGGAAGCACGTGGTGTCCCGCACACATCCAGGGGAGCCCCGTTTCCGCCTCCTAGCTCGAGATGAGGGATCCTTTCCCTGTTTCGTAGGGAAAGAATTCCCGGCGTTCCCGTCGCATCTCAAGAGGAGGTGCTCTCCACAGGAAAGGCGAGAGGAACTCCAGGGTCGAGACACCATTCCAAGAGTCCCCCAGATGTGTCAGTCCATTCCAGAGGAACCTGTTTTCCCTTCACTGCCTTGACGTTCAAGCCGAGGATCGACTCCCACCACGTGTGCACGTGGGACAGCCCTGTGGGAAAGCCTCGTGGGAAAGCCACGTGGGAAAAACCAGAGGGAAAATGATAGATCCTTTGATCCACGCGGCGGACTGCGTGACACTGCTGCTACCGCGCTGGAGGAAAGCGCAAGTGCATGCCCGCATTCGAGACGAGGACTGACTCCCCTGGGGAGACTCCAGAAGTACCCCAAGATCCATGTCAGCACTGGAGAGGAATCCTCAGGTTCCGGCCCCGACTCCACACAAGGTCTTAGGCCCCGGCATCAACGGGAGAGGAATCCCGAGAGGCCCCCGAGGAACTCGCATGGGGACTGGCCTTTCCTGAGGCCACCAGAGCGGGTCCCTGAGGTCCCCGTCGTAAGTCGAGAGCACCTGCCGCAACTCGAGAAAATCCAGGAGGTTTTGCCCTCCAGGCGTGATGAGGCCCATTTCCGCTGAGGCTTCTCGAGTCCAATCACATCTAACCACTGGAACTTCCAAAGGGTCCTTCACACCCTTGCTGCAACTCAAGAAGTTCCCCGACATACCCGTCTCCACTCGAGAGGAAGCACGTGGTGTCCCGCACACATCCAGGGGAGCCCCGTTTCCGCCTCCTAGCTCGAGATGAGGGATCCTTTCCCTGTTTCGTAGGGATAGAATTCCCGGCGTTCCCGTCGCATCTCAAGAGGAGGCGCTCTCCACAGGAAAGGCGAGAGGAACTCCAGGGTCGTGACACCATTCCGAGAGTCCCCCAGATGTATCAGCCCATTCCAGAGGAACCTGTTTTCCCTGCACTGCCTTGACGTTCAAGCCGAGGATCGACCCCCACCACGTGTGCACGTGGGACAGCCCTGTGGGAAAGCCTCGGGGGAAAGCCTCGTGGGAAAGACTCGAGGGAAAACCATAGATCCTTTGATCCACGCGGCGGACTGCGTGACACTGCTGCTAACGCTCTGGAGGAAAGCGCATGTGCATGCCCGCACTCGAGACGAGGACTGACTTCCTTGGGGAGACTCCAGAAGTACCCCAAGATCCATGTCAGCACTGGAGAGGAATCCTCAGGTTCCGGCCCCGACTCCACACAAGGTCTTAGGCCCCGGCATCGACGGGAGAGGAATCCCGAGAGGCCCCCGAGGAACTCGCATGGGGACTGGCCTTTCCTGAGGCCACCAGAGCGGGTCCCTGAGTTCCCATCGTAAGTCGAGAGCACATGCCGCAACTCGAGAAAATCCAGGAGGTTTTGCCTTCCAGGCGAGATGAGGCCCATTTCCGCTGAGGCTTCTCGAGGCCAATCACATCTAACCACTGGAACTTCCAAAGGGTCCTTCACACCCTTGCTGCAACTCAAGAAGTTCCCCGACATACCCGTCTCCACTCGAGAGGAAGCACGTGGGTCCCGCAAACATCCAGGGGAGCCCCGTTTCCGCCTCCTAGCTCGAGATGAGGGATCCTTTCCCTGTTTCGTAGGGAAAGAATTCTCGGCGATCCCGTCGCATCTCAACAGGAGGCGCTCTCCACAGGAAAGGCAAGAGGAACTCCAGGGTCGTGACACCATTCCAAGAGTCCCCCAGATGTGTCAGTCCATTCCAGAGGAACCTGTTTTCCCTGCACTGCCTTGACGTTCAAGCCGAGGATCGACTCCCACCACGTGTGCACGTGGGACAGCCCTGTGGGAAAGCCTCGTGGGAAAGCCTCGTGGGAAAGACTCGAGGGAAAACCATAGATCCTTTGATCCACGCGGCGGACTGGGTGACACTGCTGCTACCGCTCTGGAGGAAAGCGCAAGTGCATGCCCGCATTCGAGACGAGGACTGACTCCCCTGGGGAGACTCCAGAAGTACCCCAAGATCCATGTCAGCACTGGAGAGGAATCCTCAGGTTCCGGCCCCGACTCCACACAACGTCTTAGGCCCCGGCATCGACGGGAGAGGAATCCCGAGAGGCCCCCGAGGAACTCGCATGGGGACTGGCCTTTCCTGAGGCCACCAGAGCGGGTCCCTGAGGTCCCCGTCGTAAGTCGAGAGCACCTGCCGCAACTCGAGAAAATCCAGGAGGTTTTGCCCTCCAGGAGAGATGAGGCACATTTCCGCTGAGGCTTCTCGAGGCCAATCACATCTAACCACTGGAACTTCCAAAGGGTCCTTCACACCCTTGCTGCAACTCAAGAAGTTCCCCGACATACCCGTCTCCACTCGAGAGGAAGCACGTGGGTTCCCGCACACATCCAGGGGAGCCCCGTTTACGCCTCCTAGCTCGAGATGAGGGATCCTTTCCCTGTTTCGTAGGGAAAGAATTCCCGGCGTTCCCGTCGCATCTCAAGAGGAGGCGCTCTCCACAGGAAAGGCGAGAGGAACTCCAGGGTCGTGACACCATTCCAAGAGTCCGCCAGATGTGTCAGTCCATTCCAGAGGAACCTGTTTTCCCTGCACTGCCTTGACATTCAAGCCGAGGATCGACTCCCACCACGTGTGCACTTGGGACAGCCCTGTGGGAAAGCCTCGTGGGAAAGCCTCGTGGGAAAGACTCGAGGGAAAACCATAGATCCTTTGATCCACGTGGCGGACTGCGTGACACTGCTGCTACCGCTCTGGAGGAAAGCGCAAGTGCATGCCCGCATTCGAGACGAGGACTGAATCCCCTGGGGAGACTCCAGAAGTACCCCAAGATCCATGTCAGCACTGGAGAGGAATCCTCAGGTTCCGGCCCCGACTCCACACAAGGTCTTAGGCCCCGGCATCGACGGGAGAGGAATCCCGAGACGCCCCCGAGGAACTCGCATGGGGACTGGCCTTTCCTGAGGCCACCAGAGGGGTTCCCTGAGGTCCCCGTCGTAAGTCGAGAGCACCTGCCGCAACTCGAGTAAATCCAGGAGGTTTTCACCTCCAGGCGAGATGAGGCCCATTTCCGCTGAGGCTTCTCGAGGCCAATCACATCTAACCACTGGAACTTCCAAAGGGTCCTTCACACCCTTGCTGCAACTCAAGAAGTTCCCCGACATACCCGTCTCCACTCGAGAGGAAGCACGTGGGTCCCGCAAACATCCAGGGGAGCCCCGTTTCCGCCTCCTAGCTCGAGATGAGGGATCCTTTCCCTGTTTCGTAGGGAAAGAATTCTCGGCGTTCCCGTCGCATCTCAAGAGGAGGCGCTCTCCACAGGAAAGGCGAGAGGAACTCCAGGGTCGTGCCACCATTCCAAGAGTCCCCCAGATGTGTCAGTCCATTCCAGAGGAACCTGTTTTCCCTGCACTGCCTTGACGTTCAAGCCGAGGATCGACTCCCACCACGTGTGCACGTGGGACAGCCCTGTGGGAAAGCCTCGTGGGAAAGCCTCGTGGGAAAGACTCGAGGGAAAACCATAGATCCTTTGATCCACGCGGCGGACTGCGTGACACTGCTGCTACCGCTCTGGAGGAAAGCGCAAGTGCATGCCCGCATTCGAGACGAGGACTGACTCCCCTGGGGAGACTCCAGAAGTACCCCAAGATCCATGTCAGCACTGGAGAGGAATCCTCAGGTTCCGGCCCCGACTCCACACAACGTCTTAGGCCCCGGCATCGACGGGAGAGGAATCCCGAGAGGCCCCCGAGGAACTCGCATGGGGACTGGCCTGTCCTGAGGCCACCAGAGCGGGTCCCTGAGGTCCCCGTCGTAAGTCGAGAGCACCTGCCGCAACTCGAGAAAATCCAGGAGGTTTTGCCCTCCAGGCGAGATGAGGCACATTTCCGCTGAGGCTTCTCGAGGCCAATCACATCTAACCACTGGAACTTCCAAAGGGTCCTTCACACCCTTGCTGCAACTCAAGAAGTTCCCCGACATACCCGTCTCCACTCGAGAGGAAGCACGTGGGGTCCCGCACACATCCAGGGGAGCCCCGTTTCGCCTCCTAGCTCGAGATGAGGGATCCTTTCCCTGTTTCGTAGGGAAAGAATTCCCGGCGTTCCCGTCGCATCTCAAGAGGAGGCGCTCTCCACAGGAAAGGCGAGAGGAACTCCAGGGTCGTGCCACCATTCCAAGAGTCCCCCAGATGTGTCAGCCCATTCCAGAGGAACCTGTTTTCCCTGCACTGCCTTGACGTTCAAGCCGAGGAAAGACTCCCACCAGGTGTGCACGTGGGACAGCCCTGTGGGAAAGCCTCGTGGGAAAGCCTCGTGGGAAAGACTCGAGGGAAAACCATAGATCCTTTGATCCACGCGGCGGACTGCGTGACACTGCTGCTACCGCCCTGGAGGAGAGCGCAAGTGCATGCCCACATTCGAGACGAGGACTGACTCCCCTGGGGAGACTCCAGAAGTACCCCAAGATCCATGTCAGCACTGGAGAGGAATCCTCAGGTTCCGGCCCCGACTCCACACAAGGTCTTAGGCCCCGGCATCGACGGGTGAGGAATCCCGAGAGGCCCCCGTGGAACTCGCATGGGGACTGGCCTTTCCTGAGGCCACCAGAGCGGGTCCCTGAGGTCCCCGTCGTAAGTCGAGAGCACCTGCCGCAACTCGAGAAAATCCAGGAGGTTTTGCCCTCCAGGCGAGATGAGGCCCATTTCCGCTGAGGCTTTTCGAGGCCAATCACATCTAACCACTGGAACTTCCAAAGGGTCCTTCACACCATTGCTGCAACTCAAGAAGTTCCCCGACATACCCGTCTCCACTCGAGAGGAAGCAAGTGGGGTCCCTCACAAATCCAGGGGAGCCCCGTTTCCGCCTCCTAGCTCGAGATGAGGGATCCTTCCCTGTTTCGTAGGGAAAGAATTCCCGGCGTTTCAGTCGCATCTCAAGAGGAGGCTCTCTCCACAGGAAAGGCGAGAGGAACTCCAGGGTCGTGACACCATTCCAAGAGTCCCCCAGATGTGTCAGTCCATTCCAGAGGAACCTGTTTTCCCTGCACTGCCTTGACGTTCAAGCCGAGGATCGACTCCCACCACGTGTGCACGTGGGACAGCCCTGTGGGAAAGCCTCGTGGGAAAGCCTCGTGGGAAAGACTCGAGGGAAAACCATAGATCCTTTGATCCACGCGGCGGACTGCGTGACACTGCTGCTACCGCTCTGGAGGAAAGCGCAAGTGCATGCCCGCATTCGAGACGAGGACTGACTCCCCTGGGGAGACTCCAGAAGTACCCCAAGATCCATGTCAGCACTGGAGAGGAATCCTCAGGTTCCGGCCCCGACTCCACACAAGGTCTTAGGCCCCGGCATCGACGGGAGAGGTATCCCGAGACGCCCCCGAGGAACTCGCATGGGGACTGGCCTTTCCTGAGGCCACCAGAGCGGGTCCCTGAGGTCCCCGTCGTAAGTCGAGAGCACCTGCCGCAACTCGAGAAAATCCAGGAGGTTTTGCCCTCCAGGCGAGATGAGGCCCATTTCCGCTGAGGCTTCTCGAGGCCAATCACATCTAACCACTGGAACTTCCAAAGGGTCTTTCACACCCTTGCTGCAACTCAAGAAGTTCCCCGACATACCCGTCTCCACTCGAGAGGAAGCACGTGGTGTCCCGCACACATCCAGGGGAGCCCCGTTTCCGCCTCCTAGCTCGAGATGAGGGACCCTTTCCCTGTTTCGTAGGGAAAGAATTCCCGGCATTCCCGTCGCATCTCAAGAGGAGGCGCTATCCTCAGGAAAGGCGAGAGGAACTCCAGGGTCGAGACACCATTCCAAGAGTCCCCCAGATGTGTCAGTCCATTCCAGAGGAACCTGTTTTCCCTGCACTGCCTTGACGTTCAAGCCGAGGATCGACTCGCACAACGTGTGCACGAGGGACAGCCACGTGGGAAAGCCTCGTGGGAAAGCCTCGTGGGAAAGACTCGAGGGAAAACCATAGATCCTTTGATCCACGCGGCGGACTGCGTGACACTGCTGCTACCGCTCTGGAGGAAAGCGCAAGTGCATGCCCGCATTCGAGACGAGGACTGACTCCCCTGGGGAGACTCCAGAAGTACCCCAAGATCCATGGCAGCACTGGAGAGGAATCCTCAGGTTCCGGCCCGGAATCCACACAAGGTCTTAGGCCCCGGCATCGACGGGAGAGGAATCCCGAGAGGCCCCCGAGGAACTCGCATGGGGACTGGCCTTTCCTGAGGCCACCAGAGCGGGTCCCTGAGGTCCCCGTCGTAAGTCGAGAGCACCTGCCGCAACTCGAGAAAATCCAGGAGGTTTTGCCCTCCAGGCGAGATGAGGCCCATTTCCGCTGAGGCTTCTCGAGGCCAATCACATCTAACCACTGGAACTTCCAAAGGGTCCTTCACACCATTGCTGCAACTCAAGAAGTTCCCCGACATACCCGTCTCCACTCGAGAGGAAGCACGTGGGGTCCCGCACACATCCAGGGGAGCCCCGTTTCCGCCTCCTAGCTCGAGATGAGGGATCCTTCCCTGTTTCGTAGGGAAAGAATTCCCGGCGTTTCAGTCGCATCTCAAGAGGAGGCGCTCTCCACAGGAAAGGCGAGAGGAACTCCAGGGTCGTGACACCATTCCAAGAGTCCCCCAGATGTGTCAGTCCATTCCAGAGGAACCTGTTTTCCCTGCACTGCCTTGACGTTCAAGCCGAGGATCGACTCCCACCACGTGTGCACGTGGGACAGCCCTGTGGGAAAGCCTCGTGGGAAAGCCTCGTGGGAAAGACTCGAGGGAAAACCATAGATCCTTTGATCCACGCGGCGGACTGCGTGACACTGCTGCTACCGCTCTGGAGGAAAGCGCAAGTGCATGCCCGCATTCGAGACGAGGACTGACTCCCCTGGGGAGACTCCAGAAGTACCCCAAGATCCATGTCAGCACTGGAGAGGAATCCTCAGGTTCCGGCCCCGACTCCACACAAGGTCTTAGGCCCCGGCATCGACGGGAGAGGAATCCCGAGACGCCCCCGAGGAACTCGCATGGGGACTGGCCTTTCCTGAGCCCACCAGAGCGGGTCCCTGAGGTCCCCGTCGTAAGTCGAGAGCACCTGCCGCAACTCGAGAAAATCCAGGAGGTTTTGCCCTCCAGGCGAGATGAGGCCCATTTCCGCTGAGGCTTCTCGAGGCCAATCACATCTAACCACTGGAACTTCCAAAGGGTCTTTCACACCCTTGCTGCAACTCAAGAAGTTCCCCGACATACCCGTCTCCACTCGAGAGGAAGCACGTGGTGTCCCGCACACATCCAGGGGAGCCCCGTTTCCGCCTCCTAGCTCGAGATGAGGGATCCTTTCCCTGTTTCGTAGGGAAAGAATTCCCGGCGTTCCCGTCGCATCTCAAGAGGAGGCGCTCTCCACAGGAAAGGCGAGAGGAACTCCAGGGTCGAGACACCATTCCAAGAGTCCCCCAGATGTGTCAGTCCATTCCAGAGGAACCTGTTTTCCCTTCACTGCCTTGACGTTCAAGCCGAGGATCGACTCCCACCACGTGTGCACGTGGGACAGCCCTGTGGGAAAGCCTCGTGGGAAAGCCACGTGGGAAAGACTCGAGGGAAAACCATAGATCCTTTGATCCACGCGGCGGACTGCGTGACACTGCTGCTACCGCGCTGGAGGAAAGCGCAAGTGCATGCCCGCATTCGAGACGAGGACTGACTCCCCTGGGGAGACTCCAGAAGTACCCCAAGATCCATGTCAGCACTGGAGAGGAATCCTCAGGTTCCGGCCCCGACTCCACACAAGGTCTTAGGCCCCGGCATCGACGGGAGAGGAATCCCGAGAGGCCCCCGAGGAACTCGCATGGGGACTGGCCTTTCCTGAGGCCACCAGAGCGGGTCCCTGAGGTCCCCGTCGTAAGTCGAGAGCACCTGCCGCAACTCGAGAAAATCCAGGAGGTTTTGCCCTCTAGGCGTGATGAGGCCCATTTCCGCTGAGGCTTCACGAGTCCAATCACATCTAACCACTGAAACTTCCAAAGGGTCCTTCACACCATTGCTGCAACTCAAGAAGTTCCCCGACATACCCGTCTCTACTCGAGAGGAAGCACGTGGGGTCCCGCACACATCCAGGGGAGCCCCGTTTCCGCCTCCTAGCTCGAGATGAGGGATCCTTTCCCTGTTTCGTAGGGAAAGAATTCCCGGCGTTCCCGTCGCATCTCAAGAGGAGGCGCTCTCCACAGGAAAGGCGAGAGGAACTCCAGGGTCGAGACACCATTCCAAGAGTCCCCCAGATGTGTCAGTCCATTCCAGAGGAACCTGTTTTCCCTGCACTGCCTTGACGTTCAAGCCGAGGATCGACTCCCACCACGTGTGCACGTGGGACAGCCCTGTGGGAAAGCCTCGTGGGAAAGCCTCGTGGGAAAGACACGAGGGAAAACCATAGATCCTTTGATCCACGCGGCGGACTGCGTGACACTGCTGCTACCGCTCTGGAGGAAAGCGCAAGTGCATGCCCGCATTCGAGACGAGGACTGACTCCCCTGGGGAGACTCCAGAAGTACCCCAAGATCCATGTCAGCACTGGAGAGGAATCCTCAGGTTCCGGCCCCGACTCCACACAAGGTCTTAGGCCCCGGCATCGACGGGAGAGGAATCCCGAGAGGCCCCCGAGGAACTCGCATGGGGACTGGCCTTTCCTGAGGCCACCAGAGCGGGTCCCTGAGGTCCCCGTCGTAAGTCGAGAGCACCTGCCGCAACTCGAGAAAATCCAGGAGGTTTTGCCCTCTAGGCGTGATGAGGCCCATTTCCGCTGAGGCTTCACGAGTCCAATCACATCTAACCACTGAAACTTCCAAAGGGTCCTTCACACCATTGCTGCAACTCAAGAAGTTCCCCGACATACCCGTCTCTACTCGAGAGGAAGCACGTGGGGTCCCGCACACATCCAGGGGAGCCCCGTTTCCGCCTCCTAGCTCGAGATGAGGGATCCTTTCCCTGTTTCGTAGGGAAAGAATTCCCGGCGTTCCCGTCGCATCTCAAGAGGAGGCGCTCTCCACAGGAAAGGCGAGAGGAACTCCAGGGTCGTGACACCATTCCAAGAGTCCCCCGATGTGTCAGTCCATTCCAGAGGAACCTGTTTTCCCTGCACTGCCTTGACGTTCAAGCCGAGGATCGACTCCCACCACGTGTGCACGTGGGACAGCCCTGTGGGAAAGCCTCGTGGGAAAGCCTCGTGGGTAAGTCTCGAGGGAAAACCATAGATCCTTTGATCCACGCGGCGGACTGCGTGACACTGCTGCTACCGCTCTGGAGGAAAGCGCAAGTGCATGCCCGCATTTGAGACGAGGACTGACTCCCCTGGGGAGACTCCAGAAGTACCCCAAGATCCATGTCAGCACTGGAGAGGGATCCTCAGTTTCCGGCCCCGACTCCACACAAGGTCTTAGGCCCCGGCATCGACGGGAGAGGAATCCCGAGACGCCCCCGAGGAACTCGCATGGGGACTGGCCTTTCCTGAGGCCACCAGAGGGGTTCCCTGAGGTCCCCGTCGTAAGTCGAGAGCACCTGCCGCAACTCGAGAAAATCCAGGAGGTTTTGCCCTCCAGGCGAGATGAGGCCCATTTCCGCTGAGGCTTCTCGAGGCCAATCACATCTAACCACTGGAACTTCCAAAGGGTCCTTCACACCCTTGCTGCAACTCAAGAAGTTCCCCGACATACCCGTCTCCACTAGAGAGGAAGCACGTGGTGTCCCGCACACATCCAGGGGAGCCCCGTTTCGCCTCCTAGCTCGAGATGAGGGATCCTTTCCCTGTTTCGTAGGGAAAGAATTCCCGGCGTTCCCGTCGCATCTCAAGAGGAGGCGCTCTCCACAGGAAAGGCGAGAGGAACTCCAGGGTCGTGCCACCATTCCAAGAGTCCCCCAGATGTGTCAGCCCATTCCAGAGGAACCTGTTTTCCCTGCACTGCCTTGACGTTCAAGCCGAGGAAAGACTCCCACCAGGTGTGCACGTGGGACAGCCCTGTGGGAAAGCCTCGTGGGAAAGACTCGAGGGAAAACCATAGATCCTTTGATCCACGCGGCGGACTGCGTGACACTGCTGCTACCGCTCTGGAGGAGAGCGCAAGTGCATGCCCACATTCGAGACGAGGACTGACTCCCCTGGGGAGACTCCAGAAGTACCCCAAGATCCATGTCAGCACTGGAGAGGAATCCTCAGGTTCCGGCCCCGACTCCACACAAGGTCTTAGGCCCCGGCATCGACGGGTGAGGAATCCCGAGAGGCCCCCGTGGAACTCGCATGGGGACTGGCCTTTCCTGAGGCCACCAGAGCGGGTCCCTGAGGTCCCCGTCGTAAGTCGAGAGCACCTGCCGCAACTCGAGAAAATCCAGGAGGTTTTGCCCTCCAGGCGAGATGAGGCCCATTTCCGCTGAGGCTTCTCGAGGCCAATCACATCTAACCACTGGAACTTCCAAAGGGTCCTTCACACCATTGCTGCAACTCAAGAAGTTCCCCGACATACCCGTCTCCACTCGAGAGGAAGCAAGTGGGGTCCCTCACAAATCCAGGGGAGCCCCGTTTCCGCCTCCTAGCTCGAGATGAGGGATCCTTCCCTGTTTCGTAGGGAAAGAATTCCCGGCGTTTCAGTCGCATCTCAAGAGGAGGCGCTCTCCACAGGAAAGGCAAGAGGAACTCCAGGGTCGTGACACCATTCCAAGAGTCCCCCAGATGTGTCAGTCCATTCCAGAGGAACCTGTTTTCCCTGCACTGCCTTGACGTTCAAGCCGAGGATCGACTCCCACCACGTGTGCACGTGGGACAGCCCTGTGGGAAAGCCTCGTGGGAAAGCCTCGTGGGAAAGACTCGAGGGAAAACCATAGATCCTTTGATCCACGCGGCGGACTGCGTGACACTGCTGCTACCGCTCTGGAGGAAAGCGCAAGTGCATGCCCGCATTCGAGACGAGGACTGACTCCCCTGGGGAGACTCCAGAAGTACCCCAAGATCCATGTCAGCACTGGAGAGGAATCCTCAGGTTCCGGCCCCGACTCCACACAAGGTCTTAGGCCCCGGCATCGACGGGAGAGGTATCCCGAGACGCCCCCGAGGAACTCGCATGGGGACTGGCCTTTCCTGAGGCCACCAGAGCGGGTCCCTGAGGTCCCCGTCGTAAGTCGAGAGCACCTGCCGCAACTCGAGAAAATCCAGGAGGTTTTGCCCTCCAGGCGAGATGAGGCCCATTTCCGCTGAGGCTTCTCGAGGCCAATCACATCTAACCACTGGAACTTCCAAAGGGTCTTTCACACCCTTGCTGCAACTCAAGAAGTTCCCCGACATACCCGTCTCCACTCGAGAGGAAGCACGTGGTGTCCCGCACACATCCAGGGGAGCCCCGTTTCCGCCTCCTAGCTCGAGATGAGGGACCCTTTCCCTGTTTCGTAGGGAAAGAATTCCCGGCATTCCCGTCGCATCTCAAGAGGAGGCGCTATCCTCAGGAAAGGCGAGAGGAACTCCAGGGTCGAGACACCATTCCAAGAGTCCCCCAGATGTGTCAGTCCATTCCAGAGGAACCTGTTTTCCCTGCACTGCCTTGACGTTCAAGCCGAGGATCGACTCGCACAACGTGTGCACGAGGGACAGCCCTGTGGGAAAGCCTCGTGGGAAAGCCTCGTGGGAAAGACTCGAGGGAAAACCATAGATCCTTTGATCCACGCGGCGGACTGCGTGACACTGCTGCTACCGCTCTGGAGGAAAGCGCAAGTGCATGCCCGCATTCGAGACGAGGACTGACTCCCCTGGGGAGACTCCAGAAGTACCCCAAGATCCATGGCAGCACTGGAGAGGAATCCTCAGGTTCCGGCCCGGAATCCACACAAGGTCTTAGGCGTCGGCATCGACGGGAGAGGAATCCCGAGAGGCCCCCGAGGAACTCGCATGGGGACTGGCCTTTCCTGAGGCCACCAGAGCGGGTCCCTGAGGTCCCCGTCGTAAGTCGAGAGCACCTGCCGCAACTCGAGAAAATCCAGGAGGTTTTGCCCTCCAGGCGAGATGAGGCCCATTTCCGCTGAGGCTTCTCGAGGCCAATCACATCTAACCACTGGAACTTCCAAAGGGTCCTTCACACCATTGCTGCAACTCAAGAAGTTCCCCGACATACCCGTCTCCACTCGAGAGGAAGCACGTGGGGTCCCGCACACATCCAGGGGAGCCCCGTTTCCGCCTCCTAGCTCGAGATGAGGGATCCTTCCCTGTTTCGTAGGGAAAGAATTCCCGGCGTTTCAGTCGCATCTCAAGAGGAGGCGCTCTCCACAGGAATGGCGAGAGGAACTCCAGGGTCGTGACACCATTCCAAGAGTCCCCCAGATGTGTCAGTCCATTCCAGAGGAACCTGTTTTCCCTGCACTGCCTTGACGTTCAAGCCGAGGATCGACTCCCACCACGTGTGCACGTGGGACAGCCCTGTGGGAAAGCCTCGTGGGAAAGCCTCGTGGGAAAGACTCGAGGGAAAACCATAGATCCTTTGATCCACGCGGCGGACTGCGTGACACTGCTGCTACCGCTCTGGAGGAAAGCGCAAGTGCATGCCCGCATTCGAGACGAGGACTGACTCCCCTGGGGAGACTCCAGAAGTACCCCAAGATCCATGTCAGCACTGGAGAGGAATCCTCAGGTTCCGGCCCCGACTCCACACAAGGTCTTAGGCCCCGGCATCGACGGGAGAGGAATCCCGAGACGCCCCCGAGGAACTCGCATGGGGACTGGCCTTTCCTGAGCCCACCAGAGCGGGTCCCTGAGGTCCCCGTCGTAAGTCGAGAGCACCTGCCGCAACTCGAGAAAATCCAGGAGGTTTTGCCCTCCAGGCGAGATGAGGCCCATTTCCGCTGAGGCTTCTCGAGGCCAATCACATCTAACCACTGGAACTTCCAAAGGGTCTTTCACACCCTTGCTGCAACTCAAGAAGTTCCCCGACATACCCGTCTCCACTCGAGAGGAAGCACGTGGTGTCCCGCACACATCCAGGGGAGCCCCGTTTCCGCCTCCTAGCTCGAGATGAGGGATCCTTTCCCTGTTTCGTAGGGAAAGAATTCCCGGCGTTCCCGTCGCATCTCAAGAGGAGGCGCTCTCCACAGGAAAGGCGAGAGGAACTCCAGGGTCGAGACACCATTCCAAGAGTCCCCCAGATGTGTCAGTCCATTCCAGAGGAACCTGTTTTCCCTTCACTGCCTTGACGTTCAAGCCGAGGATCGACTCCCACCACGTGTGCACGTGGGACAGCCCTGTGGGAAAGCCTCGTGGGAAAGCCACGTGGGAAAGACTCGAGGGAAAACCATAGATCCTTTGATCCACGCGGCGGACTGCGTGACACTGCTGCTACCGCTCTGGAGGAAAGCGCAAGTGCATGCCCGCATTCGAGACGAGGACTGACTCCCCTGGGGAGACTCCAGAAGTACCCCAAGATCCATGTCAGCACTGGAGAGGAATCCTCAGGTTCCGGCCCCGACTCCACACAAGGTCTTAGGCCCCGGCATCGACGGGAGAGGAATCCCGAGAGGCCCCCGAGGAACTCGCATGGGGACTGGCCTTTCCTGAGGCCACCAGAGCGGGTCCATGAGGTCCCCGTCGTAAGTCGAGAGCACCTGCCGCAACTCGAGAAAATCCAGGAGGTTTTGCCCTCTAGGCGTGATGAGGCCCATTTCCGCTGAGGCTTCACGAGTCCAATCACATCTAACCACTGAAACTTCCAAAGGGTCCTTCACACCATTGCTGCAACTCAAGAAGTTCCCCGACATACCCGTCTCTACTCGAGAGGAAGCACGTGGGGTCCCGCACACATCCAGGGGAGCCCCGTTTCCGCCTCCTAGCTCGAGATGAGGGATCCTTTCCCTGTTTCGTAGGGAAAGAATTCCCGGCGTTCCCGTCGCATCTCAAGAGGAGGCGCTCTCCACAGGAAAGGCGAGAGGAACTCCAGGGTCGAGACACCATTCCAAGAGTCCCCCAGATGTGTCAGCCCATTCCAGAGGAACCTGTTTTCCCTGCACTGCCTTGACGTTCAAGCCGAGGAAAGACTCCCACCAGGTGTGCACGTGGGACAGCCCTGTGGGAAAGCCTCGTGGGAAAGCCTCGTGGGAAAGACTCGAGGGAAAACCATAGATCCTTTGATCCACGCGGCGGACTGCGTGACACTGCTGCTACCGCTCTGGAGGAGAGCGCAAGTGCATGCCCACATTCGAGACGAGGACTGACTTCCCTGGGGAGACTCCAGAAGTACCCCAAGATCCATGTCAGCACTGGAGAGGAATCCTCAGGTTCCGGCCCCGACTCCACACAAGGTCTTAGGCCCCGGCATCGACGGGTGAGGAATCCCGAGAGGCCCCCGTGGAACTCGCATGGGGACTGGCCTTTCCTGAGGCCACCAGAGCGGGTCCCTGAGGTCCCCGTCGTAAGTCGAGAGCACCTGCCGCAACTCGAGAAAATCCAGGAGGTTTTGCCCTCCAGGCGAGATGAGGCCCATTTCCGCTGAGGCTTTTCGAGGCCAATCACATCTAACCACTGGAACTTCCAAAGGGTCCTTCACACCATTGCTGCAACTCAAGAAGTTCCCCGACATACCCGTCTCCACTCGAGAGGAAGCAAGTGGGGTCCCTCACAAATCCAGGGGAGCCCCGTTTCCGCCTCCTAGCTCGAGATGAGGGATCCTTCCCTGTTTCGTAGGGAAAGAATTCCCGGCGTTTCAGTCGCATCTCAAGAGGAGGCGCTCTCCACAGGAAAGGCGAGAGGAACTCCAGGGTCGTGACACCATTCCAAGAGTCCCCCAGATGTGTCAGTCCATTCCAGAGGAACCTGTTTTCCCTGCACTGCCTTGACGTTCAAGCCGAGGATCGACTCCCACCACGTGTGCACGTGGGACAGCCCTGTGGGAAAGCCTCGTGGGAAAGCCTCGTGGGAAAGACTCGAGGGAAAACCATAGATCCTTTGATCCACGCGGCGGACTGCGTGACACTGCTGCTACCGCTCTGGAGGAAAGCGCAAGTGCATGCCCGCATTCGAGACGAGGACTGACTCCCCTGGGGAGACTCCAGAAGTACCCCAAGATCCATGTCAGCACTGGAGAGGAATCCTCAGGTTCCGGCCCCGACTCCACACAAGGTCTTAGGCCCCGGCATCGACGGGAGAGGTATCCCGAGACGCCCCCGAGGAACTCGCATGGGGACTGGCCTTTCCTGAGGCCACCAGAGCGGGTCCCTGAGGTCCCCGTCGTAAGTCGAGAGCACCTGCCGCAACTCGAGAAAATCCAGGAGGTTTTGCCCTCCAGGCGAGATGAGGCCCATTTCCGCTGAGGCTTCTCGAGGCCAATCACATCTAACCACTGGAACTTCCAAAGGGTCTTTCACACCCTTGCTGCAACTCAAGAAGTTCCCCGACATACCCGTCTCCACTCGAGAGGAAGCACGTGGTGTCCCGCACACATCCAGGGGAGCCCCGTTTCCGCCTCCTAGCTCGAGATGAGGGACCCTTTCCCTGTTTCGTAGGGAAAGAATTCCCGGCATTCCCGTCGCATCTCAAGAGGAGGCGCTATCCTCAGGAAAGGCGAGAGGAACTCCAGGGTCGAGACACCATTCCAAGAGTCCCCCAGATGTGTCAGTCCATTCCAGAGGAACCTGTTTTCCCTGCACTGCCTTGACGTTCAAGCCGAGGATCGACTCGCACAACGTGTGCACGAGGGACAGCCCTGTGGGAAAGCCTCGTGGGAAAGCCTCGTGGGAAAGACTCGAGGGAAAACCATAGATCCTTTGATCCACGCGGCGGACTGCGTGACACTGCTGCTACCGCTCTGGAGGAAAGCGCAAGTGCATGCCCGCATTCGAGACGAGGACTGACTCCCCTGGGGAGACTCCAGAAGTACCCCAAGATCCATGGCAGCACTGGAGAGGAATCCTCAGGTTCCGGCCCGGAATCCACACAAGGTCTTAGGCCCCGGCATCGACGGGAGAGGAATCCCGAGAGGCCCCCGAGGAACTCGCATGGGGACTGGCCTTTCCTGAGGCCACCAGAGCGGGTCCCTGAGGTCCCCGTCGTAAGTCGAGAGCACCTGCCGCAACTCGAGAAAATCCAGGAGGTTTTGCCCTCCAGGCGAGATGAGGCCCATTTCCGCTGAGGCTTCTCGAGGCCAATCACATCTAACCACTGGAACTTCCAAAGGGTCCTTCACACCATTGCTGCAACTCAAGAAGTTCCCCGACATACCCGTCTCCACTCGAGAGGAAGCACGTGGGGTCCCGCACACATCCAGGGGAGCCCCGTTTCCGCCTCCTAGCTCGAGATGAGGGATCCTTCCCTGTTTCGTAGGGAAAGAATTCCCGGCGTTTCAGTCGCATCTCAAGAGGAGGCGCTCTCCACAGGAAAGGCGAGAGGAACTCCAGGGTCGTGACACCATTCCAAGAGTCCCCCAGATGTGTCAGTCCATTCCAGAGGAACCTGTTTTCCCTGCACTGCCTTGACGTTCAAGCCGAGGATCGACTCCCACCACGTGTGCACGTGGGACAGCCCTGTGGGAAAGCCTCGTGGGAAAGCCTCGTGGGAAAGACTCGAGGGAAAACCATAGATCCTTTGATCCACGCGGCGGACTGCGTGACACTGCTGCTACCGCTCTGGAGGAAAGCGCAAGTGCATGCCCGCATTCGAGACGAGGACTGACTCCCCTGGGGAGACTCCAGAAGTACCCCAAGATCCATGTCAGCACTGGAGAGGAATCCTCAGGTTCCGGCCCCGACTCCACACAAGGTCTTAGGCCCCGGCATCGACGGGAGAGGAATCCCGAGACGCCCCCGAGGAACTCGCATGGGGACTGGCCTTTCCTGAGCCCACCAGAGCGGGTCCCTGAGGTCCCCGTCGTAAGTCGAGAGCACCTGCCGCAACTCGAGAAAATCCAGGAGGTTTTGCCCTCCAGGCGAGATGAGGCCCATTTCCGCTGAGGCTTCTCGAGGCCAATCACATCTAACCACTGGAACTTCCAAAGGGTCTTTCACACCCTTGCTGCAACTCAAGAAGTTCCCCGACATACCCGTCTCCACTCGAGAGGAAGCACGTGGTGTCCCGCACACGTCCAGGGGAGCCCCGTTTCCGCCTCCTAGCTCGAGATGAGGGATCCTTTCCCTGTTTCGTAGGGAAAGAATTCCCGGCGTTCCCGTCGCATCTCAAGAGGAGGCGCTCTCCACAGGAAAGGCGAGAGGAACTCCAGGGTCGAGACACCATTCCAAGAGTCCCCCAGATGTGTCAGTCCATTCCAGAGGAACCTGTTTTCCCTTCACTGCCTTGACGTTCAAGCCGAGGATCGACTCCCACCACGTGTGCACGTGGGACAGCCCTGTGGGAAAGCCTCGTGGGAAAGCCACGTGGGAAAGACTCGAGGGAAAACCATAGATCCTTTGATCCACGCGGCGGACTGCGTGACACTGCTGCTACCGCGCTGGAGGAAAGCGCAAGTGCATGCCCGCATTCGAGACGAGGACTGACTCCCCTGGGGAGACTCCAGAAGTACCCCAAGATCCATGTCAGCACTGGAGAGGAATCCTCAGGTTCCGGCCCCGACTCCACACAAGGTCTTAGGCCCCGGCATCGACGGGAGAGGAATCCCGAGAGGCCCCCGAGGAACTCGCATGGGGACTGGCCTTTCCTGAGGCCACCAGAGCGGGTCCCTGAGGTCCCCGTCGTAAGTCGAGAGCACCTGCCGCAACTCGAGAAAATCCAGGAGATTTTGCCCTCTAGGCGTGATGAGGCCCATTTCCGCTGAGGCTTCACGAGTCCAATCACATCTAACCACTGAAACTTCCAAAGGGTCCTTCACACCATTGCTGCAACTCAAGAAGTTCCCCGACATACCCGTCTCTACTCGAGAGGAAGCACGTGGGGTCCCGCACACATCCAGGGGAGCCCCGTTTCCGCCTCCTAGCTCGAGATGAGGGATCCTTTCCCTGTTTCGTAGGGAAAGAATTCCCGGCGTTCCCGTCGCATCTCAAGAGGAGGCGCTCTCCACAGGAAAGGCGAGAGGAACTCCAGGGTCGAGACACCATTCCAAGAGTCCCCCAGATGTGTCAGTCCATTCCAGAGGAACCTGTTTTCCCTGCACTGCCTTGACGTTCAAGCCGAGGATCGACTCCCACCACGTGTGCACGTGGGACAGCCCTGTGGGAAAGCCTCGTGGGAAAGCCTCGTGGGAAAGACACGAGGGAAAACCATAGATCCTTTGATCCACGCGGCGGACTGCGTGACACTGCTGCTACCGCTCTGGAGGAAAGCGCAAGTGCATGCCCGCATTCGAGACGAGGACTGACTCCCCTGGGGAGACTCCAGAAGTACCCCAAGATCCATGTCAGCACTGGAGAGGAATCCTCAGGTTCCGGCCCCGACTCCACACAAGGTCTTAGGCCCCGGCATCGACGGGAGAGGAATCCCGAGAGGCCCCCGAGGAACTCGCATGGGGACTGGCCTTTCCTGAGGCCACCAGAGCGGGTCCCTGAGGTCCCCGTCGTAAGTCGAGAGCACCTGCCGCAACTCGAGAAAATCCAGGAGGTTTTGCCCTCTAGGCGTGATGAGGCCCATTTCCGCTGAGGCTTCACGAGTCCAATCACATCTAACCACTGAAACTTCCAAAGGGTCCTTCACACCATTGCTGCAACTCAAGAAGTTCCCCGACATACCCGTCTCTACTCGAGAGGAAGCACGTGGGGTCCCGCACACATCCAGGGGAGCCCCGTTTCCGCCTCCTAGCTCGAGATGAGGGATCCTTTCCCTGTTTCGTAGGGAAAGAATTCCCGGCGTTCCCGTCGCATCTCAAGAGGAGGCGCTCTCCACAGGAAAGGCGAGAGGAACTCCAGGGTCGTGACACCATTCCAAGAGTCCCCCGATGTGTCAGTCCATTCCAGAGGAACCTGTTTTCCCTGCACTGCCTTGACGTTCAAGCCGAGGATCGACTCCCACCACGTGTGCACGTGGGACAGCCCTGTGGGAAAGCCTCGTGGGAAAGCCTCGTGGGTAAGTCTCGAGGGAAAACCATAGATCCTTTGATCCACGCGGCGGACTGCGTGACACTGCTGCTACCGCTCTGGAGGAAAGCGCAAGTGCATGCCCGCATTTGAGACGAGGACTGACTCCCCTGGGGAGACTCCAGAAGTACCCCAAGATCCATGTCAGCACTGGAGAGGGATCCTCAGTTTCCGGCCCCGACTCCACACAAGGTCTTAGGCCCCGGCATCGACGGGAGAGGAATCCCGAGACGCCCCCGAGGAACTCGCATGGGGACTGGCCTTTCCTGAGGCCACCAGAGGGGTTCCCTGAGGTCCCCGTCGTAAGTCGAGAGCACCTGCCGCAACTCGAGAAAATCCAGGAGGTTTTGCCCTCCAGGCGAGATGAGGCCCATTTCCGCTGAGGCTTCTCGAGGCCAATCACATCTAACCACTGGAACTTCCAAAGGGTCCTTCACACCCTTGCTGCAACTCAAGAAGTTCCCCGACATACCCGTCTCCACTAGAGAGGAAGCACGTGGTGTCCCGCACACATCCAGGGGAGCCCCGTTTCGCCTCCTAGCGCGAGATGAGGGATCCTTTCCCTGTTTCGTAGGGAAAGAATTCCCGGCGTTCCCGTCGCATCTCAAGAGGAGGCGCTCTCCACAGGAAAGGCGAGAGGAACTCCAGGGTCGTGCCACCATTCCAAGAGTCCCCCAGATGTGTCAGCCCATTCCAGAGGAACCTGTTTTCCCTGCACTGCCTTGACGTTCAAGCCGAGGAAAGACTCCCACCAGGTGTGCACGTGGGACAGCCCTGTGGGAAAGCCTCGTGGGAAAGACTCGAGGGAAAACCATAGATCCTTTGATCCACGCGGCGGACTGCGTGACACTGCTGCTACCGCTCTGGAGGAAAGCGCAAGTGCATGCCCGCATTCGAGACGAGGACTGACTCCCCTGGGGAGACTCCAGAAGTACCCCAAGATCCATGGCAGCACTGGAGAGGAATCCTCAGGTTCCGGCCCGGAATCCACACAAGGTCTTAGGCGTCGGCATCGACGGGAGAGGAATCCCGAGAGGCCCCCGAGGAACTCGCATGGGGACTGGCCTTTCCTGAGGCCACCAGAGCGGGTCCCTGAGGTCCCCGTCGTAAGTCGAGAGCACCTGCCGCAACTCGAGAAAATCCAGGAGGTTTTGCCCTCCAGGCGAGATGAGGCCCATTTCCGCTGAGGCTTCTCGAGGCCAATCACATCTAACCACTGGAACTTCCAAAGGGTCCTTCACACCATTGCTGCAACTCAAGAAGTTCCCCGACATACCCGTCTCCACTCGAGAGGAAGCACGTGGGGTCCCGCACACATCCAGGGGAGCCCCGTTTCCGCCTCCTAGCTCGAGATGAGGGATCCTTCCCTGTTTCGTAGGGAAAGAATTCCCGGCGTTTCAGTCGCATCTCAAGAGGAGGCGCTCTCCACAGGAAAGGCGAGAGGAACTCCAGGGTCGTGACACCATTCCAAGAGTCCCCCAGATGTGTCAGTCCATTCCAGAGGAACCTGTTTTCCCTGCACTGCCTTGACGTTCAAGCCGAGGATCGACTCCCACCACGTGTGCACGTGGGACAGCCCTGTGGGAAAGCCTCGTGGGAAAGCCTCGTGGGAAAGACTCGAGGGAAAACCATAGATCCTTTGATCCACGCGGCGGACTGCGTGACACTGCTGCTACCGCTCTGGAGGAAAGCGCAAGTGCATGCCCGCATTCGAGACGAGGACTGACTCCCCTGGGGAGACTCCAGAAGTACCCCAAGATCCATGTCAGCACTGGAGAGGAATCCTCAGGTTCCGGCCCCGACTCCACACAAGGTCTTAGGCCCCGGCATCGACGGGAGAGGAATCCCGAGACGCCCCCGAGGAACTCGCATGGGGACTGGCCTTTCCTGAGCCCACCAGAGCGGGTCCCTGAGGTCCCCGTCGTAAGTCGAGAGCACCTGCCGCAACTCGAGAAAATCCAGGAGGTTTTGCCCTCCAGGCGAGATGAGGCCCATTTCCGCTGAGGCTTCTCGAGGCCAATCACATCTAACCACTGGAACTTCCAAAGGGTCTTTCACACCCTTGCTGCAACTCAAGAAGTTCCCCGACATACCCGTCTCCACTCGAGAGGAAGCACGTGGTGTCCCGCACACATCCAGGGGAGCCCCGTTTCCGCCTCCTAGCTCGAGATGAGGGATCCTTTCCCTGTTTCGTAGGGAAAGAATTCCCGGCGTTCCCGTCGCATCTCAAGAGGAGGCGCTCTCCACAGGAAAGGCGAGAGGAACTCCAGGGTCGAGACACCATTCCAAGAGTCCCCCAGATGTGTCAGTCCATTCCAGAGGAACCTGTTTTCCCTTCACTGCCTTGACGTTCAAGCCGAGGATCGACTCCCACCACGTGTGCACGTGGGACAGCCCTGTGGGAAAGCCTCGTGGGAAAGCCACGTGGGAAAGACTCGAGGGAAAACCATAGATCCTTTGATCCACGCGGCGGACTGCGTGACACTGCTGCTACCGCGCTGGAGGAAAGCGCAAGTGCATGCCCGCATTCGAGACGAGGACTGACTCCCCTGGGGAGACTCCAGAAGTACCCCAAGATCCATGTCAGCACTGGAGAGGAATCCTCAGGTTCCGGCCCCGACTCCACACAAGGTCTTAGGCCCCGGCATCGACGGGAGAGGAATCCCGAGAGGCCCCCGAGGAACTCGCATGGGGACTGGCCTTTCCTGAGGCCACCAGAGCGGGTCCCTGAGGTCCCCGTCGTAAGTCGAGAGCACCTGCCGCAACTCGAGAAAATCCAGGAGGTTTTGCCCTCTAGGCGTGATGAGGCCCATTTCCGCTGAGGCTTCACGAGTCCAATCACATCTAACCACTGAAACTTCCAAAGGGTCCTTCACACCATTGCTGCAACTCAAGAAGTTCCCCGACATACCCGTCTCTACTCGAGAGGAAGCACGTGGGGTCCCGCACACATCCAGGGGAGCCCCGTTTCCGCCTCCTAGCTCGAGATGAGGGATCCTTTCCCTGTTTCGTAGGGAAAGAATTCCCGGCGTTCCCGTCGCATCTCAAGAGGAGGCGCTCTCCACAGGAAAGGCGAGAGGAACTCCAGGGTCGAGACACCATTCCAAGAGTCCCCCAGATGTGTCAGTCCATTCCAGAGGAACCTGTTTTCCCTGCACTGCCTTGACGTTCAAGCCGAGGATCGACTCCCACCACGTGTGCACGTGGGACAGCCCTGTGGGAAAGCCTCGTGGGAAAGCCTCGTGGGAAAGACACGAGGGAAAACCATAGATCCTTTGATCCACGCGGCGGACTGCGTGACACTGCTGCTACCGCTCTGGAGGAAAGCGCAAGTGCATGCCCGCATTCGAGACGAGGACTGACTCCCCTGGGGAGACTCCAGAAGTACCCCAAGATCCATGTCAGCACTGGAGAGGAATCCTCAGGTTCCGGCCCCGACTCCACACAAGGTCTTAGGCCCCGGCATCGACGGGAGAGGAATCCCTAGACGCCCCCGAGGAACTCGCATGGGGACTGGCCTTTCCTGAGGCCACCAGAGCGGGTCCCTGAGGTCCCCGTCGTAAGTCGAGAGCACCTGCCGCAACTCGAGAAAATCCAGGAGGTTTTGCCCTCTAGGCGTGATGAGGCCCATTTCCGCTGAGGCTTCACGAGTCCAATCACATCTAACCACTGAAACTTCCAAAGGGTCCTTCACACCATTGCTGCAACTCAAGAAGTTCCCCGACATACCCGTCTCTACTCGAGAGGAAGCACGTGGGGTCCCGCACACATCCAGGGGAGCCCCGTTTCCGCCTCCTAGCTCGAGATGAGGGATCCTTTCCCTGTTTCGTAGGGAAAGAATTCCCGGTGTTCCCGTCGCATCTCAAGAGGAGGCGCTCTCCACAGGAAAGGCGAGAGGAACTCCAGGGTCGTGACACCATTCCAAGAGTCCCCCGATGTGTCAGTCCATTCCAGAGGAACCTGTTTTCCCTGCACTGCCTTGACGTTCAAGCCGAGGATCGACTCCCACCACGTGTGCACGTGGGACAGCCCTGTGGGAAAGCCTCGTGGGAAAGCCTCGTGGGTAAGTCTCGAGGGAAAACCATAGATCCTTTGATCCACGCGGCGGACTGCGTGACACTGCTGCTACCGCTCTGGAGGAAAGCGCAAGTGCATGCCCGCATTTGAGACGAGGACTGACTCCCCTGGGGAGACTCCAGAAGTACCCCAAGATCCATGTCAGCACTGGAGAGGAATCCTCAGGTTCCGGCCCCGACTCCACACAAGGTCTTAGGCCCCGGCATCGACGGAAGAGGAATCCCGAGAGGCCCCCGAGGAACTCGCATGGGGACTGGCCTTTCCTGAGGCCACCAGAGCGGGTCCCTGAGGTCCCCGTCGTAAGTCGAGAGCACCTGCCGCAACTCGAGAAAATCCAGGAGGTTTTGCCCTCCAGGCGAGATGAGGCCCATTTCCGCTGAGGCTTCCCGAGGCCAATCACGTCTAACCACTGGAACTTCCAAAGGGTCCTTCACACCCTTGCTGCAACTCAAGAAGTTCCCCGACGTACCCGTCTCCACTGGAGAGGAAGCACGTGGTGTCCCGCACACATCCAGGGGAGCCCCGTTTCGCCTCCTAGCTCGAGATGAGGGATCCTTTCCCTGTTTCGTAGGGAAAGAATTCCCGGCGTTCCCGTCGCATCTCAAGAGGAGGCGCTCTCCACAGGAAACGCGAGAGGAACTCCAGGGTCGTGCCACCATTCCAAGAGTCCCCCAGATGTGTCAGCCCATTCCAGAGGAACCTGTTTTCCCTGCACTGCCTTGACGTTCAAGCCGAGGATCGACTCCCACCACGTGTGCACGTGGGACAGCCCTGTGGGAAAGCCTCGTGGGAAAGCCTCGTGGGAAAGACTCGAGGGAAAACCATAGATCCTTTGATCCACGCGGCGGACTGCGTGACACTGCTGCTACCGCTCTGGAGGAGAGCGCAAGTGCATGCCCGCATTCGAGACGAGGACTGACTCCCCTGGGGAGACTCCAGAAGTACCCCAAGATCCATGTCAGCACTGGAGAGGAATCCTCAGGTTCCGGCCCCGACTCCACACAAGGTCTTAGGCCCCGGCATCGACGGGAGAGGAATCCCGAGAGGCCCCCGAGGAACTCGCATGGGGACTGGCCTTTCCTGAGGCCACCAGAGCGGGTCCCTGAGGTCCCCGTCGTAAGTCGAGAGCACCTGCCGCAACTCGAGAAAATCCAGGAGGTTTTGCCCTCCAGGCGTGATGAGGCCCATTTCCGCTGAGGCTTCTCGAGTCCAATCACATCTAACCACTGGAACTTCCAAAGGGTCCTTCACACCCTTGCTGCAACTCAAGAAGTTCCCCGACATACCCGTCTCCACTCGAGAGGAAGCACGTGGGGTCCCGCACACATCCAGGGGAGCCCCGTTTCCGCCTCCTAGCTCGAGATGAGGGATCCTTTCCCTGTTTCGTAGGGAAAGAATTCCCGGCGTTCCCGTCGCATCTCAAGAGGAGGTGCTCTCCACAGGAAAGGCGAGAGGAACTCCAGGGTCGTGCCACCATTCCGAGAGTCCCCCAGATGTATCAGCCCATTCCAGAGGAACCTGTTTTCCCTGCACTGCCTTGACGTTCAAGCCGAGGATCGACTCCCACCACGTGTGCACGTGGGACAGCCCTGTGGGAAAGCCTCGGGGGAAAGCCTCGTGGGAAAGACTCGAGGGAAAACCATAGATCCTTTGATCCACGCGGCGGACTGCGTGACACTGCTGCTACCGCTCTGGAGGAAAGCGCATGTGCATGCCCGCATTCGAGACGAGGACTGACTTCCTTGGGGAGACTCCAGAAGTACCCCAAGATCCATGTCAGCACTGGAGAGGAATCCTCAGGTTCCGGCCCCGACTCCACACAAGGTCTTAGGCCCCGGCATCGACGGGAGAGGAATCCCGAGAGGCCCCCGAGGAACTCGCATGGGGACTGGCCTTTCCTGAGGCCACCAGAGCGGGTCCCTGAGTTCCCATCGTAAGTCGAGAGCACCTGCCGCAACTCGAGAAAATCCAGGAGGTTTTGCCCTCCAGGCGAGATGAGGCCCATTTCCGCTGAGGCTTCTCGAGGCCAATCACATCTAACCACTGGAACTTCCAAAGGGTCCTTCACACCCTTGCTGCAACTCAAGAAGTTCCCCGACATACCCGTCTCCACTCGAGAGGAAGCACGTGGGTCCCGCAAACATCCAGGGGAGCCCCGTTTCCGCCTCCTAGCTCGAGATGAGGGATCCTTTCCCTGTTTCGTAGGGAAAGAATTCTCGGCGTTCCCGTCGCATCTCAACAGGAGGCGCTCTCCACAGGAAAGGCAAGAGGAACTCCAGGGTCGTGACACCATTCCAAGAGTCCCCCAGATGTGTCAGTCCATTCCAGAGTAACCTGTTTTCCCTGCACTGCCTTGACGTTCAAGCCAAGGATCGACTCCCACCACGTGTGCACGTGGGACAGCCCTATGGGAAAGCCTCGTGGGAAAGCCTCGTGGGAAAGACTCGAGGGAAAACCATAGATCCTTTGATAGACGCGGCGGACTGCGTGACACTGCTGCTACCGCTCTGGAGGAAAGCGCAAGTGCATGCCCGCATTCGAGACGAGGACTGACTCCCCTGGGGAGACTCCAGAAGTACCCCAAGATCCATGTCAGCACTGGAGAGGAATCCTCAGGTTCCGGCCCCGACTCCACACAACGTCTTAGGCCCCGGCATCGACGGGAGAGGAATCCCGAGAGGCCCCCGAGGAACTCGCATGGGGACTGGCCTTTCCTGAGGCCACCAGAGCGGGTCCCTGAGGTCCCCGTCGTAAGTCGAGAGCACCTGCCGCAACTCGAGAAAATCCAGGAGGTTTTGCCCTCCAGGCGAGATGAGGCACATTTCCGCTGAGGCTTCTCGAGGCCAATCACATCTAACCACTGGAACTTCCAAAGGGTCCTTCACACCCTTGCTGCAACTCAAGAAGTTCCCCGACATACCCGTCTCCACTCGAGAGGAAGCACGTGGGGTCCCGCACACATCCAGGGGAGCCCCGTTTACGCCTCCTAGCTCGAGATGAGGGATCCTTTCCCTGTTTCGTAGGGAAAGAATTCCCGGCGTTCCCGTCGCATCTCAAGAGGAGGCGCTCTCCACAGGAAAGGCGAGAGGAACTCCAGGGTCGTGACACCATTCCAAGAGTCCCCCAGATGTGTCAGTCCATTCCAGAGGAACCTGTTTTCCCTGCACTGCCTTGACGTTCAAGCCGAGGATCGACTCCCACCACGTGTGCACGTGGGACAGCCCTGTGGGAAAACCTCGTGGGAAAGCCTCGTGGGAAAGACTCGAGGGAAAACCATAGATCCTTTGATCCACGCGGCGGACTGCGTGACACTGCTGCTACCGCTCTGGAGGAAAGCGCAAGTGCATGCCCGCATTCGAGACGAAGACTGACTCCCCTGGGGAGACTCCAGAAGTTTACCAAGATCCATGTCAGCACTGGAGAGGCATCCTCATGTTCCGGCCCCGACTCCACACAAGGTCTTAGGCCCCGGCATCGACGGGAGAGGAATCCCGAGAGGCCCCCGAGGAACTCGCATGGGGACTGGCCTTTCCTGAGCCCACCAGAGCGGGTCCCTGAGGTCCCCGTCGTAAGTCGAGAGCACCTGCCGCAACTCGAGAAAATCCAGGAGGTTTTGCCCTCCAGGCGAGATGAGGCCCATTTCCGCTGAGGCTTCTCGAGGCCAATCACATCTAACCACTGGAACTTCCAAAGGGTCCTTCACACCATTGCTGCAACTCAAGAAGTTCCCCGACATACCCGTCTCCACTCGAGAGGAAGCACGTGGGTTCCCGCACACATCCAGGGGAGCCCCGTTTCCGCCTCCTAGCTCGAGATGAGGGATCCTTTCCCTGTTTCAAAGGGAAAGAATTCCCGGCGTTCCCGTCGCATCTCAAGAGGAGGCGCTCTCTACAGGAAAGGCGAGAGGAACTCCAGGGTCGAGACACCATTCCAAGAGTCCCCCAGATGTGTCAGTCCATTCCAGAGGAACCTGTTTTCCCTGCACTGCCTTGACATTCAAGCCGAGGATCGACTCCCACCACGTGTGCACGTGGGACAGCCCTGTGGGAAAGCCTCGTGGGAAAGCCTCGTGGGAAAGACTCGAGGGAAAACCATAGATCCTTTGATCCACGCGGCGGACTGCGTGACACTGCTGCTACCGCTCTGGAGGAAAGCGCAAGTGCATGCCCGCATTCGAGACGAGGACTGACTCCCCTGGGGAGACTCCAGAAGTACCCCAAGATCCATGTCAGCACTGGAGAGGAATCCTCAGGTTCCGGCCCCGACTCCACACAAGGTCTTAGGCCCCGGCATCGACGGGAGAGGAATCCCGAGAGGCCCCCGAGGAACTCGCATGGGGACTGGCCTTTCATGAGGCCACCAGAGCGGGTCCCTGAGGTCCCCGTCGTAAGTCGAGAGCACCTGCCGCAACTCGAGAAAATCCAGGAGGTTTTGCCCTCCAGGCGAGATGAGGCCCATTTCCGCTGAGGCTTCTCGAGGCCAATCACATCTAACCACTGGAACTTCCAAAGGGTCCTTCACACCCTTGCTGCAACTCAAGAAGTTCCCCGACATACCCGTCTCCACTCGAGAGGAAGCACGTGGGGTCCCGCACACATCCAGGGGAGCCCCGTTTACGCCTCCTAGCTCGAGATGAGGGATCCTTTCCCTGTTTCGTAGGGAAAGAATTCCCGGCGTTCCCGTCGCATCTCAAGAGGAGGCGCTCTCCACAGGAAAGGCGAGAGGAACTCCAGGGTCGTGACACCATTCCAAGAGTCCGCCAGATGTGTCAGTCCATTCCAGAGGAACCTGTTTTCCCTGCACTGCCTTGACGTTCAAGCCGAGGATCGACTCCCAACACGTGTGCACGTGGGACAGCCCTGTGGGAAAACCTCGTGGGAAAGCCTCGTGGGAAAGACTCGAGGGCAAACCATAGATCCTTTGATCCACGCGGCGGACTGCGTGACACTGCTGCTACCGCTCTGGAGGAAAGCGCAAGTGCATGCCCGCATTCGAGACGAAGACTGACTCCCCTGGGGAGACTCCAGAAGTTTCCCAAGATCCATGTCAGCACTGGAGAGGAATCCTCATGTTCCGGCCCCGACTCCACACAAGGTCTTAGGCCCCGGCATCGACGGGAGAGGAATCCCGAGAGGCCCCCGAGGAACTCGCATGGGGACTGGCCTTTCCTGAGGCCACCAGAGCGGGTCCCTGAGGTCCCCGTCGTAAGTCGAGAGCACCTGCCGCAACTCGAGAAAATCCAGGAGGTTTTGCCCTCCAGGCGAGATGAGGCCCATTTCCGCTGAGGCTTCTCGAGGCCAATCACATCTAACCACTGGAACTTCCAAAGGGTCCTTCACACCATTGCTGCAACTCAAGAAGTTCCCCGACATACCCGTCTCCACTCGAGAGGAAGCACGTGGGTTCCCGCACACATCCAGGGGAGCCCCGTTTCCGGCTCCTAGCTCGAGATGAGGGATCCTTTCCCTGTTTTGTAGGGAAAGAATTCCCGGCGTTCCCGTCGCATCTCAAGAGGAGGCGCTCTCTACAGGAAAGGCGAGAGGAACTCCAGGGTCGAGACACCATTCCAAGAGTCCCCCAGATGTGTCAGTCCATTCCAGAGGAACCTGTTTTCCCTGCACTGCCTTGACGTTCAAGCCGAGGATCGACTCCCACCACGTGTGCACGTGGGACAGCCCTGTGGGAAAGCCTCGTGGGAAAGCCTCGTGGGAAAGACTCGAGGGAAAACCATAGATCCTTTGATCCACGCGGCGGACTGCGTGACACTGCTGCTACCGCTCTGGAGGAAAGCACAAGTGCATGCCCGCATTCGAGACGAGGACTGACTCCCCTGGGGAGACTCCAGAAGTACCCCAAGATCCATGTCAGCACTGGAGAGGAATCCTCAGGTTCCGGCCCCGACTCCACACAAGGTCTTAGGACCCGGCATCGACGGGAGAGGAATCCCGAGAGGCCCCCGAGGAACTCGCATGGGGACTGGCCTTTCATGAGGCCACCAGAGCGGGTCTCTGAGGTCCCCGTCGTAAGTCGAGAGCACCTGCCGCAACTCGAGAAAATCCAGGAGGTTTTGCCCTCCAGGCGAGATGAGGCCCATTTCCGCTGAGGCTTCTTGAGGCCAATCACATCTAACCACTGAAACTTCCAAAGGGTCCTTCACACCCTTGCTGCAACTCAAGAAGTTCCCCGACTTACCCGTCTCCACTCGAGAGGAAGCACGTGGGGTCCCGCACACATCCAGGGGAGCCCCGTTTCCGCCTCCTAGCTCGAGATGAGGGATCCTTACCCTGTTTCGTGGGGAAAGAATTCCCGACGTTCCCGTCGCATCTCAAGAGGAGGCGCTCTCCACAGGAAAGGCGAGAGGAACTCCAGGGTCGAGACACCATTCCAAGAGTCCCCCAGATGTGTCAGTCTATTCCAGCGGAACCTGTTTTCCCTGCACTGCCTTGACGTTCAAGCCGAGGATCGACTCCCACCACGTGTGCACGTGGGACAGCCCTGTGGGAAAGCCTCGTGGGAAAGCCTCGTGGGAAAGACTCGAGGGAAAACCATAGATCCTTTGATCCACGCGGCGGACTGCGTGACACTGCTGCTACCGCTCTGGAGGAAAGCGCAAGTGCATGCCCACATTCGAGACGAGGACTGACTCCCCTGGGGAGACTCCAGAAGTACCCCAAGATCCATGTCAGCACTGGAGAGGAATCCTCAGGTTCCGGCCCCGACTCCACACAAGGTCTTAGGCCCCGGCATCGACGGGAGAGGAATCCCGAGAGGCCCCCGAGGAACTCGCATGGGGACTGGCCTTTCCTGAGGCCACCAGAGCGGGTCCCTGAGGTCCCCGTCGTAAGTCGAGAGCACCTGCCGCAACTCGAGAAAATCCAGGAGGTTTTGCCCTCCAGGCGAGATGAGGCCCATTTCCGCTGAGGCTTCTCCAGCCTAATCACGTCTAACCACTGGAACTTCCAAAGGGTCCTTCACACCCTTGCTGCAACTCAAGAAGTTCCCCGACATACCCGTCTCCACTCGAGAGGAAGCCCGTGGGGTCCCGCACACATCCAGGGGAGCCCCGTTTCCGCCTCCTAGCTCGAGATGAGGGATCCTTACCCTGTTTCGTGGGGAAAGAATTCCCGACGTTCCCGTCGCATCTCAAGAGGAGGCGCTCTCCACAGGAAAGGCGAGAGGAACTCCAGGGTCGAGACACCATTCCAAGAGTCCCCCAGATGTGTCAGTCCATTCCAGCGGAACCTGTTTTCCCTGCACTGCCTTGACGTTCAAGCTGAGGATCGACTCCCACCACGTGTGCACGTGGGACAGCCCTGTGGGAAAGCCTCGTGGGAAAGCCTCGTGGGAAAGACTCGAGGGAAAACCATAGATCCTTTGATCCACGCGGCGGACTGCGTGACACTGCTGCTACCGCTCTGGAGGAAAGTGCAAGTGCATGCCCGCTTTCGAGACGAGCACTGACTCCCCTGGGGAGACTCCAGAAGTACCCCAAGATCCATGTAAGCACTGGAGAGGTATCCACAGGTTCCGGCCCCGACTCCACACAAGGTCTTAGGCCCCGGCATCGACGGGAGAGGACTCCCGAGAGGCCCCCGAGGCACTCGCATGGGGACCGGCCTTTCCTGAGGCCACCAGAGCGGGTCCCTGAGGTCCCCGTCGTAAGTCGAGAGCACCTGCCGCAACTCGAGAAAATCCAGGAGGTTTTGCCCTCCAGGCGAGAAGAGGCCCATTTCCGCTGAGGCTTCTCGAGGCCAATCACCTCTAACCACTGGAACTTCCAAAGGGTCCTTCACACCCTTGCTGCAACTCAAGAAGTTCCCCGACATACCCGTCTCCACTCGAGAGGAAGCACGTGGTGTCCCGCACACATCCAGGGGAGCCCCGTTTCCGCCTCCTAGCTCGAGATGAGGAATCCTTTCCCTGTTTCGTAGGGAAAGAATTCCCGGCGTTCCCGTCGCATCTCAAGAGGAGGCGCTCTCCACAGGAAAGGCGAGAGGAACTCCAGGGTCATGCCACCATTCGAAGAGTCCCCCAGATGTGTCAGTCCATTCCAGAGGAACCTGTTTTCCCTGCACTGCCTTGACGTTCAAGCCGAGGATCGACTCCCACCACGTGTGCACGTGGGACAGCCCTGTGGGAAAGCCTCGTGGGAAAGCCTCGTGGGAAAGACTCGAGGGAAAACCATAGATCCTTTGATCCACGCGGCGGACTGCGTGACAATGCTGCTTCCGCTCTGGAGGAAAGCGCAAGTGCATGCCCGCATTCGAGACGAGGACTGACTCCCCTGGGGAGACTCCAGAAGTACCCCAAGATCCATGTCAGCACTGGAGAGGAATCCTCAGGTTCCGGCCCCGACTCCACACAAGGTCTTAGGCCCCGGCATCGACGGGAGAGGAATCCCGAGAGGCCCCCGAGGAACTCGCATGGGGACTGGCCTTTCCTGAGGCCACCAGAGCGGGTCCCTGAGGTCCCCGTCGTAAGTCGAGAGCACCTGTCGCAACTCGAGAAAATCCAGGAGGTTTTGCCCTCCAGGCGTGATGAGGCCCATTTCCGCTGAGGCTTCTCGAGGCCAATCACATCTAACCACTGGAAATTCCAAAGGGTCCTTCACACCCTTGCTGCAACTCTAGAAGTTCCCCGACATACCCGTCTCCACTCGAGAGGAAGCACGTGGGGTCCCGCACACATCCAGGGGAGCCCCGTTTCCGCCTCCTAGCTCGAGATGAGGGATCCTTTCCCTGTTTCGTAGGGAAAGAATTCCCGGCGTTCCCGTCGCATCTCAAGAGGAGGCTCTCTCCACAGGAAAGGCGAGAGGAACTGAAGGGTCGTGCCACCATTCCAAGAGTCCCCCAGATGTGTCAGTCCATTCCAGAGGAACCTGTTTTCCCTGCACTGCCTTGACGTTCGAGCCGAGGATCGACTCCCACCACGTGTGCACATGGGACAGCCCTGTGGGAAAGCCTCGTGGGAAAGCCTCGTGGGAAAGACTCGAGGGAAAACCATAGATCCTTTGATCCACGCGGCAGACTGCGTGACACTGCTGCTACCGCTCTGGAGGAAAGCGCAAGTGCATGCCCGCATTCGAGACGAGGACTTACTCCCCTGGGGAGACTCCAGAAGTACCCCAAGATCCATATCAGCACTGGAGAGGAATCCTCAGGTTCCGGCCCCGACTCCACACAAGGTCTTAGGCCCTGGCATCGACGGGAGAGGAATCCCGAGAGGCCCCCGAGGAACTCGCATGGGGACTGGCCTTTCCTGAGGCCACCAGAGCGGGTCCCTGAGGTCCCCATCGTAAGTCGAGAGCACCTGCCGCAACTCGAGAAAATCCAGGAGGTTTTGCCCTCCAGGCGAGATGAGGCCCATTTCTGCTGAGGCTTCTCGAGGCTAATCACATCTAACCACTTGAACTTCCAACGGGTCCTTCACACCCTTGCTGCAACTGAAGCAGTTCCCCGACATACCCGTCTCCACTCGAGAGGAAGCACGTGGGGTCCCGCACACATCCAGGGGAGCCCCTTTTCCGCCTCCTAGCTCGAGATGAGGGATCCTTTCCCTGTTTCGTAGGGAAAGAATTCCCGGCGTTCCCGTCGTATCTCAAGAGGTGGCGCTCTCCACATTAAAGGCAAGAGGAACTCCAGGGTCGTGGCACCATTCCAAGATACCCCCAGATGTGTCAGTCCATTCCAGAGGAACCTGTTTTCCCTGCACTGCCTTGACGTTCAAGCCGAGGATCGACTCCCACCACGTGTGCACGGGGGACAGCCCTGTGGGAAAGCCTCGTGGGAAAGCCTCGTGGGAAAGACTCGAGGGAAAACCATAGATCCTTTGATCCACGCGGCGGACTGCGTGACACTGCTGCTACCGCTCTGGAGGAAAGCGCAAGTGCATGCCCGCATTCGAGACGAGGACTGACTCCCCTGGGGAGACTCCAGACGTACCCCAAGATCCATGTCAGCACTGGGGAGGAATCCTCAGGTTCCGGCCCAGACTCCACACAAGGTCTTAGGCCCCGGCATCGACGGGAGAGGAATCCCGAGAGGCCCCCGAGGAACTCGCATGGGGACTGGCCTTTCCTGAGGCCACCAGAGCGGGTCCCTGAGGTCCCCGTCGTAAGTCGAGAGCACCTGTCGCAACTCGAGAAAATCCAGGAGGTTTTGCCCTCCAGGCGAGATGAGGCCCATTTCCGCTGAGGCTTCTCGAGGCCAATCACATCTAACCACTGGAAATTCCAAAGGGTCCTTCACACCCTTGCTGCAACTCTAGAAGTTCCCCGACATACCCGTCTCCACTCGAGAGGAAGCACGTGGGGTCCCGCACACATCCAGGGGAGCCCCGTTTCCGCCTCCTAGCTCGAGATGAGGGATCCTTTCCCTGTTTCGTAGGGAAAGAATTCCCGGCGTTCCCGTCGCATCTCAAGAGGAGGCTCTCTCCACAGGAAAGGCGAGAGGAACTGAAGGGTCGTGCCACCATTCCAAGAGTCCCCCAGATGTGTCAGTCCATTCCAGAGGAACCTGTTTTCCCTGCACTGCCTTGACGTTCGAGCCGAGGATCGACTCCCACCACGTGTGCACATGGGACAGCCCTGTGGGAAAGCCTCGTGGGAAAGCCTCGTGGGAAAGACTCGAGGGAAAACCATAGATCCTTTGATCCACGCGGCAGACTGCGTGACACTGCTGCTACCGCTCTGGAGGAAAGCGCAAGTGCATGCCCGCATTCGAGACGAGGACTTACTCCCCTGGGGAGACTCCAGAAGTACCCCAAGATCCATATCAGCACTGGAGAGGAATCCTCAGGTTCCGGCCCCGACTCCACACAAGGTCTTAGGCCCCGGCATCGATGGGAGAGGAATCCCGAGAGGCCCCCGAGGAACTCGCATGGGGACTGGCCTTTCCTGAGGCCACCAGAGCGGGTCCCTGAGGTCCCCATCGTAAGTCGAGAGCACCTGCCGCAACTCGAGAAAATCCAGGAGGTTTTGCCCTCCAGGCGAGATGAGGCCCATTTCTGCTGAGGCTTCTCGAGGCTAATCACATCTAACCACTTGAACTTCCAACGGGTCCTTCACACCCTTGCTGCAACTGAAGCAGTTCCCCGACATACCCGTCTCCACTCGAGAGGAAGCACGTGGGGTCCCGCACACATCCAGGGGAGCCCCTTTTCCGCCTCCTAGCTCGAGATGAGGGATCCTTTCCCTGTTTCCTAGGGAAAGAATTCCCGGCGTTCCCGTCGTATCTCAAGAGGTGGCGCTCTCCACATTAAAGGCAAGAGGAACTCCAGGGTCGTGGCACCATTCCAAGATACCCCCAGATGTGTCAGTCCATTCCAGAGGAACCTGTTTTCCCTGCACTGCCTTGACGTTCAAGCCGAGGATCGACTCCCACCACGTGTGCACGTGGGACAGCCCTGTGGGAAAGCCTCGTGGGAAAGCCTCGTGGGAAAGACTCGAGGGAAAACCATAGATCCTTTGATCCACGCGGCGGACTGCGTGACACTGCTGCTACCGCTCTGGAGGAAAGCGCAAGTGCATGCCCGCATTCGAGACGAGGACTGACTCCCCTGGGGAGACTCCAGAAGTACCCCAAGATCCATGTCAGCACTGGGGAGGAATCCTCAGGTTCCGGCCCAGACTCCACACAAGGTCTTAGGCCCCGGCATCGACGGGAGAGGAATCCCGAGAGGCCCCCGAGGAACTCGCATGGGGACTGGCCTTTCCTGAGGCCACCAGAGCGGGTCCCTGAGGTCCCCGTCGTAAGTCGAGAGCACCTGCCGCAACTCGAGAAAATCCAGGAGGTTTTGCCCTCCAGGCGAGATGAGGCCCATTTCCGCTGAGGCTTCTCGAGGCTAATCACGTCTAACCACTGGAACTTCCAAAGGGTCCTTCACACCCTTGTGCAACTCAAGAAGTTCCCCGACATACCCGTCTCCACTCGAGAGGAAGCACATGGGGTCCCGCACACATCCAGGGGAGCCCCGTTTCCGCCTCCTAGCTCGAGATGAGGGATCCTTTCCCTGTTTCGTAGGGAAAGAATTCCCGGCGTTCCCGTCGCATCTCAAGAGGAGGCGCTCTCCACAGGAAAGGCGAGAGGAACTCCAGGGTCGTGTACCATTCCAAGAGTCCCCCAGATGTGTCAGCCCATTCCAGAGGAACCTGTTTTCCCTGCACTGCCTTGACGTTCAAGCCGAGGAAAGACTCCCACCAGGTGTGCACGTGGGACAGCCCTGTGGGAAGGCCTCGTGGGAAAGCCTCGTGGGAAAGACTCGAGGGAAAACCATAGATCCTTTGATCCACGCGGCGGACTGCGTGACACTGCTGCTACCGCTCTGGAGGAGAGCGCAAGTGCATGCCCACATTCGAGACGAGGACTGACTCCCCTGGGGAGACTCCAGAAGTACCCCAAGATCCATGTCAGCACTGGAGAGGAATCCTCAGGTTCCGGCCCCGACTCTACACAAGGTCTTAGGCCCCGGCATCGACGAGAGAGGAATCCCGAGACGCCCCCGAGGAACTCGCATGGGGACTGGCCTTTCCTGAGCCCACCAGAGCGGGTCCCTGATGTCCCCGTCGTAAGTTGAGAGCACCTGCCGCAACTCGAGAAAATCCAGGAGGTTTTGCCCTCCAGGCGTGATGAGGCCCATTTCCGCTGAGGCTTCTCGAGTCCAATCACATCTAACCACTGGAACTTCCAAAGGGTCCTTCACACCCTTGCTGCAACTCAAGAAGTTCCCCGACATACCCGTCTCCACTCGAGAGGAAGCACGTGGGGTCCCGCACACATCCAGGGGAGCCCCGTTTCCGCCTCCTAGCTCGAAATGAGGGATCCTTTCCCTGTTTCGTAGGGAAAGAATTCCCGGCGTTCCCGTCGCATCTCAAGAGGAGGCGCTCTCCACAGGAAAGGCGAGAGGAACTCCAGGGTCGTGCCACCATTCCGAGAGTCCCCCAGATGTATCAGCCCATTCCAGAGGAACCTGTTTTCCCTGAACTGCCTTGACGTTCAAGCCGAGGATCGACTCCCACCACGTGTGCACGTGGGACAGCCCTGTGGGAAAGCCTCGGGGGAAAGCCTCGTGGGAAAGACTCGAGGGAAAACCATAGATCCTTTGATCCACGCGGCGGACTGCGTGACACTGCTGCTACCGCTCTGGAGGAAAGCGCATGTGCATGCCCGCATTCGAGACGAGGACTGACTTCCTTGGGGAGACTCCAGAAGTACCCCAAGATCCATGTCAGCACTGGAGAGGAATCCTCAGGTTCCGGCCCCGACTCCACACAAGGTCTTAGGCCCCGGCATAGACGGGAGAGGAATCCCGAGAGGCCCCCGAGGAACTCGCATGGGGACTGGCCTTTCCTGAGGCCACCAGAGCGGGTCCCTGAGTTCCCATCGTAAGTCGAGAGCACCTGCCGCAACTCGAGAAAATCCAGGAGGTTTTGCCCTCCAGGCGAGATGAGGCCCATTTCCGCTGAGGCTTCTCGAGGCCAATCACATCTAACCACTGGAACTTCCAAAGGGTCCTTCACACCCTTGCTGCAACTCAAGAAGTTCCCCGACATAC
This sequence comes from Ovis canadensis, assembly GCF_042477335.2. Classification (NCBI taxonomy): domain Eukaryota; kingdom Metazoa; phylum Chordata; class Mammalia; order Artiodactyla; family Bovidae; genus Ovis; species Ovis canadensis. The sequence goes on along the minus strand of NC_091258.1, from coordinate 6,315,717 downwards.
CCGTCTCCACTCGAGAGGAAGCACGTGGGTTCCCGCACACATCCAGGGGAGCCCCGTTTCCGCCTCCTAGCTCGAGATGAGGGATCCTTTCCCTGTTTTGTAGGGAAAGAATTCCCGGCGTTCCCGTCGCATCTCAAGAGGAGGCGCTCTCTACAGGAAAGGCGAGAGGAACTCCAGGGTCGAGACACCATTCCAAGAGTCCCCCAGATGTGTCAGTCCATTCCAGAGGAACCTGTTTTCCCTGCACTGCCTTGACGTTCAAGCCGAGGATCGACTCCCACCACGTGTGCACGTGGGACAGCCCTGTGGGAAAGCCTCGTGGGAAAGCCTCGTGGGAAAGACTCGAGGGAAAACCATAGATCCTGTGATCCACGAGGCGGACTGCGTGACACTGCTGCTACCGCTCTGGAGGAAAGCGCAAGTGCATGCCCGCATTCGAGACGAGGACTGACTCCCCTGGGGAGACTCCAGAAGTACCCCAAGATCCATGTCAGCACTGGAGAGGAATCCTCAGGTTCCGGCCCCGACTCCACACAAGGTCTTAGGCCCCGGCATCGACGGGAGAGGAATCCCGAGAGGCCCCCGAGGAACTCGCAGGGGGACTGGCCTTTCATGAGGCCACCAGAGCGGGTCCCTGAGGTCCCCGTCGTAAGTCGAGAGCACCTGCCGCAACTCGAGAAAATCCAGGAGGTTTTGCCCTCCAGGCGAGATGAGGCCCATTTCCGCTGAGGCTTCTTGAGGCCAATCACATCTAACCACTGAAACTTCCAAAGGGTCCTTCACACCCTTGCTGCAACTCAAGAAGTTCCCCGACATACCCGTCTCCACTCGAGAGGAAGCACGTGGGGTCCCGCACACATCCAGGGGAGCCCCGTTTCCGCCTCCTAGCTCGAGATGAGGGATCCTTACCCTGTTTCGTGGGGAAAGAATTCCCGGCGTTCCCGTCGCATCTCAAGAGGAGGCGCTCTCCACAGGAAAGGCGAGAGGAACTCCAGGGTCGAGACACCATTCCAAGAGTCCCCCAGATGTGTCAGTCCATTCCAGCGGAACCTGTTTTCCCTGCACTGCCTTGACGTTCAAGCCGAGGATCGACTCCCACCACGTGTGCACGTGGGACAGCCCTGTGGGAAAGCCTCGTGGGAAAGCCTCGTGGGAAAGACTCGAGGGAAAACCATAGATCCTTTGATCCACGCGGCGCACTGCGTGACACTGCTGCTACCGCTCTGGAGGAAAGCGCAAGTGCATGCCCGCATTCGAGACGAGGACTGACTCCCCTGGGGAGACTCCAGAAGTACCCCAAGATCCATGTCAGCACTGGAGAGGAATCCTCAGGTTCCGGCCCCGACTCCACACAACGTCTTAGGCCCCGGCATCGACGGGAGAGGAATCCCGAGAGGCCCCCGAGGAACTCGCATGGGGACTGGCCTTTCCTGAGGCCACCAGAGCGGGTCCCTGAGGTCCCCGTCGTAAGTCGAGAGCACCTGTCGCAACTCGAGAAAATCCAGGAGGTTTTGCCCTCCAGGCGAGATGAGGCCCATTTCCGCTGAGGCTTCTCGAGGCCAATCACATCTAACCACTGGAACTTCCAAAGGGTCCTTCACACCCTTGCTGCAACTCAAGAAGTTCCCCGACATACCCGTCTCCACTCGAGAGGAAGCACGTGGGGTCCCGCACACATCCAGGGGAGCCCCGTTTACGCCTCCTAGCTCGAGATGAGGGATCCTTTCCCTGTTTCGTAGGGAAAGAATTCCCGGCGTTCCCGTCGCATCTCAAGAGGAGGCGCTCTCCACAGGAAAGGCGAGAGGAACTCCAGGGTCGTGACACCATTCCAAGAGTCCGCCAGATGTGTCAGTCCATTCCAGAGGAACCTGTTTTCCCTGCACTGCCTTGACGTTCAAGCCGAGGATCGACTCCCACCACGTGTGCACGTGGGACAGCCCTGTGGGAAAGCCTCGTGGGAAAGCCTCGTGGGAAAGACTCGAGGGAAAACCATAGATCCTGTGATCCACGCGGCGGACTGCGTGACACTGCTGCTACCGCTCTGGAGGAAAGCGCAAGTGCATGCCCGCTTTCGAGACGAGCACTGACTCCCCTGGGGAGACTCCAGAAGTACCCCAAGATCCATGTAAGCACTGGAGAGGTATCCTCAGGTTCCGGCCCCGACTCCACACAAGGTCTTAGGCCCCGGCATCGACGGGAGAGGAATCACGAGAGGCCCCCGAGGAACTCGCATGGGGACCGGCCTTTCCTGAGGCCACCAGAGCGGGTCCCTGAGGTCCCCGTCGTAAGTCGAGAGCACCTGCCGCAACTCGAGAAAATCCAGGAGGTTTTGCCCTCCAGGCGAGATGAGGCCCATTTCCGCTGAGGCTTCTCGAGGCCAATCACATCTAACCACTGGAAATTCCAAAGGGTCTTTCACACCCTTGCTGCAACTCAAGAAGTTCCCCGACATACCCGTCTGCACTCGAGAGGAAGCACGTGGTGTCCCGCACACATCCAGGGGAGCCCCGTTTCCGCCTCCTAGCTCGAGATGAGGGATCCTTTCCCTGTTTCGTAGGGAAAGAATTCCCGGCGTTCCCGTCGCATCTCAAGAGGAGGCGCTCTCCACAGGAAAGGCGAGAGGAACTGAAGGGTCGTGCCACCATTCCAAGAGTCCCCCAGATGTGTCAGTCCATTCCAGAGGAACCTGTTTTCCCTGCACTGCCTTGACGTTCGAGCCGAGGATCGACTCCCACCACGTGTGCACGTGGGACAGGCCTGTGGGAAAGCCTCGTGGGAAAGCCTCGTGGGAAAGACTCGAGGGAAAACCATAGATCCTTTGATCCACGCGGCGGACTGCGTGACACTGATGCTACCGCTCTGAAGGAAAGCGCAAGTGCATGCCCGCATTCGAGACGAGGACTGACTCCCCTGGGGAGACTCCAGAAGTACCCCAAGATCCATGTCAGCACTGGAGAGGAATCCTCAGGTTCCGGCCCCGACTCCACACAAGGTCTTAGGCCCCGGCATCGACGGGAGAGGAATCCCGAGAGGCCCCCGAGGAACTCGCATGGGGACTGGCCTTTCCTGAGGCCACCAGAGCGGGTCCCTGACGTCCCCGTCGTAAGTCGAGAGCACCTGCCGCAACTCGAGAAAATCCAGGAGGTTTTGCCCTCCAGGCGAGATGAGGCCCATTTCCGCTGAGGCTTCTCGAGGCTAATCACGTCTAACCACTGGAACTTCCAAAGGGTCCTTCACACCCTTGCTGCAACTCAAGAAGTTCCGCGACATACCCGTCTCCACTCGAGAGGAAGCACGTGGGGTCCCGCACACATCCAGGGGAGCCCCGTTTCCGCCTCCTAGCTCGAGATGAGGGATCCTTTCCCTGTTTCTTAGGGAAAGAATTCCCGGCATTCCCGTCGCTTCTCAAGAGGAGGCGCTCTCCACAGGAAAGGCGAGAGGAACTCCAGGGTCGTGCCACCATTCCAAGAGTCCCCCAGATGTGTCAGTCCATTCCAGAGGAACCTGTTTTCCCTGCACTGCCTTGACGTTCAAGCCGAGGATCGACTCCCACCACGTGTGCACGTGGGACAGCCCTGTGGGAAAGCCTCGTCGGAAAGCCTCGTGGGAAAGACTCGAGGGAAAACCATAGATCCTTTGATCCACGCGGCGGACTGTGTGACACTGCTGCTACCGCTCTGGAGGGAAGCCAAGTGCATGCCCGCATTCGAGACGAGGACTGACTCCCCTGGGGAGACTCCAGAAGTACCCCAAGATCCATGTCAGCACTGGAGAGGAATCCTCAGGTTCCGGCCCCGACTCCACACAAGGTCTTAGGCCCCGGCATCGACGGGAGAGGAATCCCGAGAGGCCCCCGAGGAACTCGCATGGGGACTGGCCTTTCCTGAGGCCACCAGAGCGGGTCCCTGAGGTCCCCGTCGTAAGTCGAGAGCACCTGCCGCAACTCGAGAAAATCCAGGAGGTTTTGCCCTCCAGGCGAGATGAGGCCCATTTCCGCTGAGGCTTCTCGAGGCGAATCACGTCTAACCACTGGAACTTCCAAAGGGTCCTTCACACCCTTGCTGCAACTCAAGAAGTTCCCCGACATACCCGTCTCCACTCGAGAGGAAGCATGTGGTGTCCCGCACACATCCAGGGGAGCCCCGTTTCCGCCTCCTAGCTCGAGATGAGGGATCCTTTCCCTGTTTTGTAGGGAAAGAATTCCCGGCGTTCCCGTCGCATCTCAAGAGGAGGCGCTCTCCACAGGAAAGGCGAGAGGAACTCCAGGGTCGTGCCACCATTCCAAGAGTCCCCCAGATGTGTCAGTCCATTCCAGAGGAACCTGTTTTCCCTGCACTGCCTTGACGTTCAAGCCGAGGATCCACTCCGACCACGTGTGCACGTGGGACAGCCCTCTGGGAAAGCCTCGTGGGAAAGCCTCGTGGGAAAGACTCGAGGGAAAACCATAGATCCTTTGATCCACGCGGCGGACTGCGTGACACTGCTGCTACCGCTCTGGAGGAAAGCGCAAGTGCATGCCCGCATTCGAGACGAGGACTGACTCCCCTGGGGAGACTCCAGAAGTTTCCCAAGATCCATGTCAGCACTGGAGAGGAATCCTCATGTTCCGGCCCCGACTCCACACAAGGTCTTAGGCCCCGGCATCGACGGGAGAGGAATCCCGAGAGGCCCCCGAGGAACTCGCATGGGGACTGGCCTTTCCTGAGGCCACCAGAGCGGGTCCCTGAGGTCCCCGTCGTAAGTCGAGAGCACCTGCCACAACTCGAGAAAATCCAGGAGGTTTTGCCCTCCAGGCGAGATGAGGCCCATTTCCGCTGAGGCTTCTCGAGACCAATCACATCTAACCACTGGAACTTCCAAAGGGTCCTTCACACCATTGCTGCAACTCAGGAAGTTCCCCGACATACCCGTCTCCACTCGAGAGGAAGCACGTGGGTTCCCGCACACATCCAGGGGAGCCCCGTTTCCGCCTCCTAGCTCGAGATGAGGGATCCTTTCCCTGTTTTGTAGGGAAAGAATTCCCGGCGTTCCCGTCGCATCTCAAGAGGAGGCGTTCTCCACAGGAAAGGCGAGAGGAACTCCAGGGTCGTGGCACCATTCCAAGAGACCCCCAGATGTGTCAGTCCATTCCAGAGGAACCTGTTTTCCCTGCACTGCCTTGACGTTCAAGCCGAGGATCGACTCCCACCACGTGTGCACGTGGGACAGCCCTGTGGGAAAGCCTCGTGGGAAAGCCTCGTGGGTAAGACTCGAGGGAAAACCATAGATCCTTTCATCCACGCGGTGGACTGGGTGACACTGCTGCTACCGCTCTGGAAGAAAGCGCAAGTGCATGCCCGCATTCGAGACGAGGACTGACTCCCCTGGGGAGACTCCAGAAGTACCCCAAGATCCATGTCAGCACTGGAGAGGAATCCTCAGGTTCTGGACCCGACTCCACACACGGTCTTAGGCCCCAGCATCGACGGGAGAGGAATCCCGAGAGGACCCGAGTAACTCTCATGGGGACTGGCCTTTCCTGAGGCCACCAGAGCGGGTCTCTGAGGTCCCCGTCGTAAGTCGAGAGTACCTGCCGCAACTCGAGAAAATCCAGGAGGTTTTGCCCTCCAGGCGAGATGAGGCCCATTTCCGCTGAGGCTTCTCGGGGCTAATCACTTCTAACCACTGGAACTTCCAAAGGGTCCTTCACACCCTGGCTGCAACTCAAGAAGTTCCCCGACATACCCGTCTCCACTCGAGAGGAAGCACGTGGGGTCCCGCACACATCCAGGGGAGCCCCGTTTCCGACTCCTAGCTCGAGATGAGGGATCCTTTCCCTGTTTCGTAGGGAAAGAATTCCCGGCGTTCCCGTCGCATCTCAAGAGGAGGCGCTCTCCACAGGAAAGGCGAGAGGAACTCCAGGGTCCTGCCACCATTCCAAGAGTCCCTCAGATGTGTCAGTCCATTCCAGAGGAACCTGTTTTCCCTGCACTGCCTTGACGTTCAAGCCGAGGATCCACTCCCACCACGTGTGCACGTGGGACAGCCCTGTGGGAAAGCCTCGTGGGAAAGCCTCGTGGGAAAGACACGAGGGAAAACAATAGATCCTGTGATCCAAGCGGCGGACTGCGTGACACTGCTGCTACCGCTCTGGAGGAAAGCGCAAGTGCATGCCCGCATTCGAGACGAGGACTGACTCCCCTAGGGAGACTCCAGAAGTACCCCAAAATCCATGTCAGCACTGGAGAGGAATCCGCAGGTTCCGGCCCCGACTCCACACAAGGTCTTAGGCCCCGGCATCGACGGGAGAGGAATCCCGAGAGGCCCCCGAGGAACTCGCATGGGGACTGGCCTTTCCTGAGGCCACCAGAGCGGGTCCCTGAGGTCCCGGTCGTAAGTCGAGAGCACCTGCCGCAACTGGAGAAAATCCAGGAGGTTTTGCCCTCCAGGCGAGATGAGGCCCATTTCCGCTGAGGCTTCTCGAGGCTAATCACGTCTAATCAATGGATCTTCCAAAGGGTTCTTCGCACCCTTGCTGCAACTCAAGAAGTTCCCCGACATACCCGTCTCCACTCGAGAGGAAGCACGAGGGTCCCGCACACATCCAGGGGAGCCCCGTTTCCGCCTCCTAGCTCGAGATGAGGGATCCTTTCCCTGTTTCGTAGGGAAAGAATTCCCGGCGTTCCCGTCGCATCTCAAGAGGAGGCGCTCTCCAAAGGAAAGGCGAGAGGACTCCAGCGTCGTGCCACCATTCAAAGAGTCCCCCAGATATGTCAGTCCATTCCAGAGGAACATGTTTTCCCTGCACTGCCTTGACGTTCAAGCCGAGGATCGACTCCCACCACGTGTGCACGTGGGACAGCCCTGTGGGAAAGCCTCGTGGGAAAGCCTCGTGGGAAAGACTCGAGGGAAAACCATAGATCCTTTGATCTACGCGGCGGACTGCGTGACACTGCTGCTACCGCTCTGGAGGAAAGCGCAAGTGCATGCCCGCATTCGAGACGAGGACTGACGCCCCTGGGGAGACTCCAGAAGTACCCCAAGATCCATGTCAGCACTGGAGAGGAATCCTCAGGTTCCGGCCCCGACTCCACACAGGGTCTTCGGCCTCGGCATCGACGGGAGAGGAATCCCGAGAGGCCCCCGAGGAACTCGCATGGGGACTGGCCTTTCCTGAGGCCACCAGAGCGGGTCCCTGAGGTCCCCGTCGTAAGTCGAGAGCACCTGCCGCAACTCGAGTAAATCCAGGAGGTTTTCACCTCCAGGCGAGATGAGGCCCATTTCCGCTGAGGCTTCTCGAGGCCAATCACATCTAACCACTGGAACTTCCAAAGGGTCCTTCACAACCTTGCTGCAACTCAAGAAGTTCCCCGACATACCCGTCTGCACTCGAGAGGAAGCACGTGGTGTCCCTCACACATCCAGGGGAGCCCCGTTTCCGCCTCCTAGCTCGAGATGAGGGATCCTTTCCCTGTTTCGTAGGGAAAGAATTCCCGGCGTTCCCGTCGCATCTCAAGAGGAGGCGCTCTCCACAGGAAAGGCGAGAGGAACTCCAGGGTCATGCCACCATTCCAAGAGTCCCCCAGATGTGTCAGTCCATTCCAGAGGAACCTGTTTTCCCTGCACTGCCTTGACGTTCAAGCCGAGGATCGACTCCCACCACGTGTGCACGTGGGACAGCCCTGTGGGAAAGCTTCGTGGGAAAGCCTCGTGGGAAAGACTCGAGGGAAAACCATAGATCCTTTGATCCATGCGGCGGACTGCGTGACACTGCTGCTACCGCTCTGGAGGAAAGCGCAAGTGCATGCCCGCATTCGAGACGAGGACTGACTCCCCTGGGGAGACTCCAGAAGTACCCCAAGATCCATGTCAGCACTGGAGAGGAATCCTCAGGTTCCGGCCCCGACTCCACACAAGGTCTTAGGCCCCGGCATCGACGGGAGAGGAATCCCGAGAGGCCCCCGAGGAACTCGCATGGGGACTGGCCTTTCCTGAGGCCACCAGAGCGGGTCCCTGAGGTCCCCGTCGTAAGTCGAGAGCACCTGCCGCAACTCGAGAAAATCCAGGAGGTTTTCACCTCCAGGCGAGATGAGGCCCATTTCCGCTGAGGCTTCTCGAGGCCAATCACATCTAACCACTGGAATTTCAAAAGGGTCCTTCACACCCTTGCTGCAACTCAAGAAGTTCCCCGACATACCCGTCTGCACTCGAGAGGAAGCACGTGGTGTCCCGCACACATCCAGGGGAGCCCGGTTTCCGCCTCCTAGCTCGAGATGAGGGATCCTTTCCCTGTTTCGTAGGGAAAGAATTCCCAGCGTTCCCGTCGCATCTCAAGAGGAGGCGCTCTCCACAGGACAGGCGAGAGGAACTCCAGGGTCATGCCACCATTCCAAGAGTCCCCCAGATGTGTCAGTCCATTCCAGAGGAACCTGTTTTCCCTGCACTGCCTTGACGTTCAAGCTGAGGATCGACTCCCACCACGTGTGCACGTGGGACAGCCCTGTGGGAAAGCCTCGTGGGAAAACCTCGTGGGAAAGACTCGAGGGAAAACCATAGATCCTTTGATCCACGCGGCGGACTGCGTGACACTGCTGCTACCGCTCTGGAGGAAAGCGCAAGTGCATGCCCGCATTCGAGACGAGGACTGTCTCCCCTGGGGAGACTCAAGAAGTACCCCAAGATCCATGTCAGCACTGGAGAGGAATCCTCAGGTTCCGGCCCCGACTCCACACAAGGTCTTAGTCCCCGGCATCGACGGGAGAGGAATCCCGAGAGGCCCCCGAGGAACTCGCATGGGGACTGGCCTTTCCTGAGGCCACCAGAGCGGTTCCCTGAGGTCCCCTTCGTAAGTCGAGAGCACCTGCCGCAACTCGAGAAAATCCAGGAGGTTTTGCCCTCGAGGCGAGATGAGGCCCATTTCCGCTGAGGCTTCTCGAGGCCAATCACATCTAACCACTGGAACTTCCAAAGGGTCCTTCACACCGTTGCTGCAACTCAAGAAGTTCCCCGACATACCCGTCTCCACTCGAGAGGAAGCACGTGGGGTCCCGCACACATCCAGGGGCCTCCGTTTCCGCCTCCTAGCTCGAGATGAGGGATCCTTTCCCTGTTTCGTAGGGAAAGAATTCCCGGCGTTCCCGTCGCATCTCAAGAGGAGGCGCTCTCCACAGGAAAGGCGAGAGGAACTCCAGGGTCCTGCCACCATTCCAAGAGTCCCCCAGATGTGTCAGTCCATTCCAGAGGAACCTGTTTTCCCTGCACTGCCTTGACGTTCAAGCCGAGGATCGACTCCCACCACGTGTGCACGTGGGACAGCCCTGTGGGAAAGCCTCGTGGGAAAGCCTCGTGGGAAAGACTCGAGGGAAAACCATAGATCCTTTGACCCACGCGGCGGACTGCGTGACACTGCTGCTACCGCTCTGGAGGAAAGCGCAAGTGCATGCCCGCATTCGAGACGAGGACTGACTCCCCTGGGGAGACTCCAGAAGTACCCCAAGATCCATGTCAGCACTGGAGAGGAATCCTCAGGTTCCGGCCCCGACTCCACACAAGGTCTTAGGCCCCGGCATCGACGGGAGAGGAATCCCGAGACGCCCCCGAGGAACTCGCATGGGGACTGGCCTTTCCTGAGGCCACCAGAGCGGGTCCCTGAGGTCCCCGTCGTAAGTCGAGAGCACCTGCCGCAACTCGAGAAAATCCAGGAGGTTTTGCCGTCCAGGCGAGATGAGGCCCATTTCCGCTGAGGCTTCTCGAGGCCAATCACATCTAACCACTGGAACTTCCAAAGGGTCCTTCACACCCTTGTTGCAACTCAAGAAGTTCCCCGACATACCCGTCTCCACTCGAGAGGAAGCACGTGGGGTCCCGCACACATCCAGGGGAGCCCCGTTTCCGCCTCCTAGCTCGAGATGAGGGATCCTTTCCCTGTTTTGTAGGGAAAGAATTCCCGGCGTTCCCGTCGCATCTCAAGAGGAGGCGTTCTCCACAGGAAAGGCGAGAGGAACTCCAGGGTCGTGGCACCATTCCAAGAGACCCCCAGATGTGTCAGTCCATTCCAGAGGAACCTGTTTTCCCTGCACTGCCTTGACGTTCAAGCCGAGGATCGACTCCCACCACGTGTGCACGTGGGACAGCCCTGTGGGAAAGCCTCGTGGGAAAGCCTCGTGGGTAAGACTCGAGGGAAAACCATAGATCCTTTCATCCACGCGGTGGACTGCGTGACACTGCTGCTACCGCTCTGGAAGAAAGCGCAAGTGCATGCCCGCATTCGAGACGAGGACTGACTCCCCTGGGGAGACTCCAGAAGTACCCCAAGATCCATGTCAGCACTGGAGAGGAATCCTCAGGTTCTGGACCCGACTCCACACAAGGTCTTAGGCCCCAGCATCGACGGGAGAGGAATCCCGAGAGGACCCGAGTAACTCGCATGGGGACTGGCCTTTCCTGAGGCCACCAGAGCGGGTCTCTGAGGTCCCCGTCGTAAGTCGAGAGTACCTGCCGCAACTCGAGAAAATCCAGGAGGTTTTGCCCTCCAGGCGAGATGAGGCCCATTTCCGCTGAGGCTTCTCGGGGCTAATCACTTCTAACCACTGGAACTTCCAAAGGGTCCTTCACACCCTGGCTGCAACTCAAGAAGTTCCCCGACATACCCGTCTCCACTCGAGAGGAAGCACGTGGGGTTCCGCACACATCCAGGGGAGCCCCGTTTCCGACTCCTAGCTCGAGATGAGGGATCCTTTCCCTGTTTCGTAGGGAAAGAATTCCCGGCGTTCCCGTCGCATCTCAAGAGGAGGCGCTCTCCACAGGAAAGGCGAGAGGAACTCCAGGGTCCTGCCACCATTCCAAGAGTCCCTCAGATGTGTCAGTCCATTCCAGAGGAACCTGTTTTCCCTGCACTGCCTTGACGTTCAAGCCGAGGATCCACTCCCACCACGTGTGCACGTGGGACAGCCCTGTGGGAAAGCCTCGTGGGAAAGCCTCGTGGGAAAGACACGAGGGAAAACAATAGATCCTGTGATCCAAGCGGCGGACTGCGTGACACTGCTGCTACCGCTCTGGAGGAAAGCGCAAGTGCATGCCCGCATTCGAGACGAGGACTGACTCCCCTAGGGAGACTCCAGAAGTACCCCAAAATCCATGTCAGCACTGGAGAGGAATCCGCAGGTTCCGGCCCCGACTCCACACAAGGTCTTAGGCCCCGGCATCGACGGGAGAGGAATCCCGAGAGGCCCCCGAGGAACTCGCATGGGGACTGGCCTTTCCTGAGGCCACCAGAGCGGGTCCCTGAGGTCCCGGTCGTAAGTCGAGAGCACCTGCCGCAACTGGAGAAAATCCAGGAGGTTTTGCCCTCCAGGCGAGATGAGGCCCATTTCCGCTGAGGCTTCTCGAGGCTAATCACGTCTAATCAATGGATCTTCCAAAGGGTCCTTCGCACCCTTGCTGCAACTCAAGAAGTTCCCCGACATACCCGGCTCCACTCGAGAGGAAGCACGAGGGTCCCGCACACATCCAGGGGAGCCCCGTTTCCGCCTCCTAGCTCGAGATGAGGGATCCTTTCCCTGTTTCGTAGGGAAAGAATTCCCGGCGTTCCCGTCGCATCTCAAGAGGAGGCGCTCTCCAAAGGAAAGGCGAGAGGACTCCAGCGTCGTGCCACCATTCCAAGAGTCCCCCAGATGTGTCAGTCCATTCCAGAGGAACCTGTTTTCCCTGCACTGCCTTGACGTTCAAGCCGAGGATCGACTCCCACCTCGTGTGCACGTGGGACAGCCCTGTGGGAAAGCCTCGTGGGAAAGCCTCATGGGGAAGACTCGACGGAAAACCATAGATCCTTTGATCCACGCGGCGGACTGCGTGACACTGCTGCTACCGCTCTGGAGGAAAGCGCAAGTGCATGCCCGCATTCGAGACGAGGACTGACTCCCCTGGGGAGACTCCAGAAGTACCCCAAGATCCATGTCAGCACTGGAGAGGAATCCTCTGGTTCCGGCCCCGACTCCACACAAGGTCTTTGGCCCCGGCATCGACGGGAGAGGAATCCCGAGAGGCCCCCGAGGAACTAGCATGGGGACTGGCCTTTCCTGAGGCCACCAGAGCGGGTCCCTGAGGTCCCCGTCGTAAGTCGAGAGCACCTGCCGCAACTCGAGTAAATCCAGGAGGTTTTCACCTCCAGGCGAGATGAGGCCCATTTCCGCTGAGGCTTCTCGAGGCCAATCACATCTAACCACTGGAACTTCCAAAGGGTCCTTCACACTCTTGCTGCAACTCAAGAAGTTCCCCGACATACCCGTCTGCACTCGAGAGGAAGCACGTGGTGTCCCGCACACATCCAGGGGAGCCCGGTTTCCGCCTCCTAGCTCGAGATGAGGGATCCTTTCCCTGTTTCTTAAGGAAAGAATTCCCGGCGTTCCCGTCGCATCTCAAGAGGAGGCGCTCTCCACAGGAGAGGCGAGAGGAACTCCAGGGTCGTGCCACCATTCCAAGAGTCCCCCAGATGTGTCAGTCCATTCCAGAGGAACATGTTTTCCCTGCACTGCCTTGACGTTCAAGCCGAGGATCGACTCCCACCACGTGTGCACGTGGGACAGCCCTGTGGGAAAGCCTCGTGGGAAAGCCTCGTGGGAAAGACTCGAGGGAAAACCATAGATCCTTTGATCCACGCGGCGAACTGCGTGACACTTCTGCTACCGCTCTGGAGGAAAGCGCAAGTGCATGCCCGCATTCGAGACGAGGACTGACTCCCCTGGGGAGACTCCAGAAGCACCCCAAGATCCATGTCAGCACTGGAGAGGAATCCTCAGGTTCCGGCCCCGACTCCACACAAGTTCTTAGGCCCCGGCATCGACGGGAGAGGAATGCCGAGAGGCCCCCGAGGAACTCGCATGGGGACTGGCCTTTCCTGAGGCCAACAGAGCGGGTCCCTGAGGTCCCCGTCGTAAGTCGAGAGTACCTGCCGCAACTCGAGAAAATCCAGGAGGTTTTGCCCTCCAGGCGAGATGAGGCCCATTTCCGCTGAGGCTTCTCGAGGCTAATCACGTCTAACAACTGGAACTTCCAAAGGGTCCTTCACACCCTTGCTGCAACTCAAGAAGTTCCCCGACATACCCATCTCCACTCGAGAGGAAGCACGTGGGGTCCCGCACACATCCAGGTGAGCCCCGTTTCCGCCTCCTAGCTCGAGATGAGGGATCCTTTCCCTGTTTTGTAGGGAAAGAATTCCCGGCGTTCCCGTCGCATCTCAAGAGGAGGCGTTCTCCACAGGAAAGGCGAGAGGAACTCCAGGGTCGTGGCACCATTCCAAGAGACCCCCAGATGTGTCAGTCCATTCCAGAGGAACCTGTTTTCCCTGCACTGCCTTGACGTTCAAGCCGAGGATCGTCTCCCACCACGTGTGCACGTGGGACAGCCCTGTGCGAAAGCCTCGTGGGAAAGCCTCGTGGGAAAGACAGGAGGGAAAACAATAGATCCTGTGATCCACGCGGCGGTCTGCGTGACACTGCTGCTACCGCTCTGGAGGAAAGCGCAAGTGCATGCCCGCATTCGAGACGAGGACTGACTCCCCTAGGGAGACTCCACAAGTACCCCAAGATCCATGTCAGCACTGGAGAGGAATCCTCAGGTTCCGGCCCCGATTCCACACAAGGTCTTAGGCCCCGGCATCGACGGGAGAGGAATCCCGAGGGGCCCCCGAGGAACTCGCATGGGGACTGGCCTTTCCTGAGGCCACCAGAGCGGGTCCCTGAGGTCCCGGTCGTAAGTCGAGAGCATCTGCCGCAACTGGAGAAAATCCAGGAGGTTTTGCCCTCCAGGCGAGATGAGGCCCATTTCCGCTGAGGCTTCTCGAGGCTAATCACGTCTAATCAATGGAACTTCCAAAGGGTCCTTCACACCCTTGCTGCAACTCAAGAAGTTCCCCGACATACCCGTCTCCACTCGAGAGGAAGCACGAGGGTCCCGCACACATCCAGGGGAGCCCCGTTTCCGCCTCCTAGCTCGAGATGAGGGATCCTTTCCCTGTTTCGTAGGGAAAGAATTCCCGGCGTTCCCGTCGCATCTCAAGAGGAGGCGCTCTCCAAAGGAAAGGCTAGAGGAACTGAAGGGTCGTGCCACCATTCAAAGAGTCCCCCAGATATGTCAGTCCATTCCAGAGGAACATGTTTTCCCTGCACTGCCTTGACGTTCAAGCCGAGGATCGACTCCCACCACGTGTGCACGTGGGACAGCCCTATGGGAAAGCCTCGTGGGAAAGCCTCGTGGGAAAGACTCGAGGGAAAACCATAGATCCTTTGATCCACGCGTCGGACTGCGTGACACTGCTGCTACCGCTCTGGAGGAAAGCGCAAGTGCATGCCCGCATTCGAGACGACGACTGACGCCCCTGGGGAGACTCCAGAAGTACCCCAAGATCCATGTCAGCACTGGAGAGGAATCCTCAGGTTCCGGCCCCGACTCCATACAAGGTCTTAGGCCCCGGCTTCGATGGGAGAGGAATCCCGAGAGGCCCCCGAGGAACTCGCATGGGGACTGGCCTTTCCTGAAGTCACCAGAGCGGGTCCCCGAGGTCCCCGTCGTAAGTCGAGAGCACATGCCGCAACTCGAGAAAATCCAGGAAGTTTTGCCCACGAGGCGAGATGAGGCCCATTTCCGCTGAGGCTTCTCGAGGCCAATCACATCTAACCACTGGAACTTCCAAAGGGTCCTTCACACCCTTGCTGCAACTCAAGAAGTTCCCCGACATACCCGTCTCCACTCGAAAGGAAGCACGTGGGGTCCCGCAAACTTCCAGGGGAGCCCCATTTCCGCCTCCTAGCTAGAGATGAGGGATCCTTTCCCTGTTTCGTAGGGAACGAATTCCCGGCGTTCCCGTCGCATCTCAAGAGGAGGCCCTCTCCACAGGAAAGGCGAGAGGAACTCCAGGGTCGTGCCACCATTCCAAGAGTCCCCCAGATATGTCAGTCCATTCCAGAGGAACAAGTTTTCCCTGCACTGCCTTGACGTTCAAGCCGAGGATCGAGTCCCACCACGTGTGCACGTGGGACAGCCCTGTGGAAAGCCTCGTCGGAAAGCCTCGTGGGAAAGACTCCAGGGAAAACCATAGATCCTTTGATCCATGCGGCGGACTGCGTGACACTGCTGCTACTGCTCTGGAGGAAAGCGCAAGTGCATGCCCGCATTCGAGACGAGGACTGACTCCCCTGGGGAGACTCCAGAAGTACCCCAAGATCCATGTCAGCACTGGAGAGGAATCCTCAGGTCCCGGCCCCGACTCCACACAAGGTCTTAGGCCCCGGCATCGACGGGAGAGGAATACCGAGAGGCCCCCGAGGAACTCGCATGGGGACTGGCCTTTCCTGAGGTCACCAGAGCGGGTCACTGAGGTCCCCGTCGTAAGTCGAGAGCACCTGCCGCAATTCGAGAAAATCCAGGAGATTTTGCCCTCCAGGCGAGATGAAGCCCATTTCCGCTGAGGCTTCTCGAGGCTAATCACATCTAACCACTGGAACTTCCAAAGGGTCCTTCACACCCTTGCTGCAACTCTAGAAGTTCCCCGACATACCCGTCTCCACTCGAGAGGAAGCAGGAGGGTCCCGCACACATCCAGGGTAGCCCCGTTTCCACCTCCTAGCTCGAGATGAGGGATCCTTTCCCTGTTTCTTAGGGAAAGAATTCCCAGCGTTCCCGTCGCATCTCAAGAGGAGGCGCTCCCACAGGAAAGGCGAGAGGAACTCCAGGGTCGTGCCACCATTCCAAGAGACCCCATATGTGTCAGTCCATTACAGATGAACCTGTTTTCCCTGCACTGCCTTGACGTTCAAGCCGAGGATCGACTCCCACCACGTGTGCACGTGGGACAGCCCTGTGGAAAGCCTCGTGGGAAAGCCTCGTGGGAAAGACACGAGGGAAAACAATAGATGCTTTGATCCACGAGGCGGACTGCGTGACACTGCTGCTACCGCTCTGGAGGAAAGCGCAAGTGCATGCCCGCATTCGAGACGAGGACTGACTCCCCTAGGGAGACTCCAGAAGTAGCCCAAGATCCATGTCAGCACTGGAGAGGAATCCTCAGGTTCCGGCCCCGACTCCACACAAGGTCTTCGGCCTCGGCATCGACGGGAGAGGAATCCCGAGAGGCCCCCGAGGAACTCGCATGGGGACTGGCCTTTCCTGAGGCCACCAGAGCGGGTCCCTGAGGTCCCCGTCGTAAGTCGAGAGCACCTGCCGCAACTCGAGAAAATCCAGGAGGTTTTGCCCTCCAGGCGAGATGAGGCCCATTTCCGCTGAGGCTTCTCTAGGCTAATGACGTCTAACCACTGGAACTTCCAAAGGGTCCTTCACACCCTTGCTGCAACTCAAGAAGTTCCCCGACATACCCGTCTCCACTCGAGAGGAAGCACGTGGGGACCCGCACACATCCAGGGGAGCCCCGTTTCTTCCTCCTAGCTCGAGATGAGGGATCCTTTCCCTGTTTCGTAGGGAAAGAATTCCCGGCGTTCCCGGCGCATCTCAAGAGGAGGCGCTCTCCACAGGAAAGGCGAGAGGAACTCCAGGGTCGTGCCACCATTCCAAGAGTCCCCCAGATGTGTCAGTCCATTCCAGAGGAACCTGTTTTCCCTGCACTGCCTTGACGTTCAAGCCGAGGATCGACTCCAACCACGTGTGCACGTGGGACAGCCCTGTGGGAAAGCCTCGTGGGAAAGCCTCGTGGGAAAGACTCGAGGGAAAACCATAGATCCTTTGATCCACGCGGCGGACTGCGTGACACTGCTGCTACCGCTCTGGAGGAAAGCGCAAGTGCATGCCCTCATTCGAGACGAGGACTGACTCCCCTGGGGAGACTCCAGAAGTACCCCAAGATCCATGTCAGCACTGGAGAGGAATCCTCTGGTTCCGGCCCCGACTCCACACAAGGTCTTCGGCCCCGGCATCGACGGGAGAGGAATCCCGAGAGGCCCCCGAGGAACTCGCATGGGGACTGGCCTTTCCTGAGGCCACCAGAGCGGGTCCCTGAGGTCCCCGTCGTAAGTCGAGAGCACCTGCCGCAACTCGTGTAAATCCAGGAGGTTTTCACCTCCAGGCGAGATGACGCCCATTTCCGCTGAGGCTTCTCGAGGCCAATCACATCTAACCACTGGAACTTCCAAAGGGTCCTTCACACCCTTGCTGCAACTCAAGAAGTTCCCCGACATACCCGTCTGCACTCGAGAGGAAGCACGTGGTGTCCCGCACACATCCAGGGGAGCCCGGTTTCCGCCTCCTAGCTCGAGATGAGGGATCCTTTCCCTGTTTCGTAGGGAAAGAATTCCCGGCGTTCCCGTCGCATCTCAAGAGGAGGCGCTCTCCACAGGAAAGCCGAGAGGAACTCCAGGGTCGTGCCACCATTCCAAGAGTCCCCCAGATGTGTCAGTCCATTCCAGAGGAACCTGCTTTCCCTGCACTGCCTTGACGTTCAAGCCGAGGATTGTCTCCCACCACGTGTGCACGTGGGACAGCCCTGTGGGAAAGCCTCGTGGGAAAGCCTCGTGGGAAAGACACGAGGGAAAACAATAGATCCTGTGATCCACGGGGCGGACTGCGTGACACTGCTGCTACCGCTCTGGAGGAAAGCGCAAGTGCATGCCCGCATTCGAGACGAGGACTGACTCCCCTAGGGAGACTCCACAAGTACCCCAAGATCCATGTCAGCACTGGAGAGGAATCCTCAGGTTCCGGCCCCGATTCCACACAAGGTCTTAGGCCCCGGCATCGACGGGTGAGGAATCCCGAGGGGCCCCCGAGGAACTCGCATGGGGACTGGCCTTTCCTGAGGCCACCAGAGCGGGTCCCTGAGGTCCCGGTCGTAAGTCGAGAGCACCTGCCGCAACTGGAGAAAATCCAGGAGGTTTTGCCCTCCAGGCGAGATGAGGCCCATTTCCGCTGAGGCTTCTCGAGGCTAATCACGTCTAATCAATGGAACTTCCAAAGGGTCCTTCACACCCTTGCTGCAACTCAAGAAGTTCCCCGACATACCCGTCTCCACTCGAGAGGAAGCACGAGGGTCCCGCACACATCCAGGGGAGCCCCGTTTCCGCCTCCTAGCTCGAGATGAGGGATCCTTTCCCTGTTTCGTAGGGAAAGAATTCCCGGCGTTCCCGTCGCATCTCAAGAGGAGGCGCTCTCCAAAGGAAAGGCTAGAGGAACTGAAGGGTCGTGCCACCATTCAAAGAGTCCCCCAGATATGTCAGTCCATTCCAGAGGAACATGTTTTCCCTGCACTGCCTTGACGTTCAAGCCGAGGATCGACTCCCACCACGTGTGCACGTGGGACAGCCCTGTGGGAAAGCCTCGTGGGAAAGCCTCGTGGGAAAGACTCGAGGGAAAACCATAGATCCTTTGATCCACGCGTCGGACTGCGTGACACTGCTGCTACCGCTCTGGAGGAAAGCGCAAGTGCATGCCCGCATTCGAGACGAGGACTGACTCCCCTGGGGAGACTCCAGAAGTACCCCAAGATCCATGTCATCACTGGAGAGGAATCCTCAGGTTCCGGCCCCGACTCCATACAAGGTCTTAGGCCCCGGCATCGATGGGAGAGGAATCCCGAGAGGCCCCCGAGGAACTCGCATGGGGACTGGCCTTTCCTGAGGTCACCAGAGTGGTTCCCCGAGGTCCCCGTCGTAAGTCGAGAGCACATGCCGCAACTCGAGAAAATCCAGGAAGTTTTGCCCACGAGGCGAGATGAGGCCCATTTCCGCTGAGGCTTCTCGAGGCCAATCACATCTAACCACTGGAACTTCCAAAGGGTCCTTCACACCCTTGCTGCAACTCAAGAAGTTCCCCGACATACCCGTCTCCACTCGAAAGGAAGCACGTGGGGTCCCGCAAACTTCCAGGGGAGCCCCATTTCCGCCTCCTAGCTAGAGATGAGGGATCCTTTCCCTGTTTCGTAGGGAACGAATTCCCGGCGTTCCCGTCGCATCTCAAGAGGAGGCCCTCTCCACAGGAAAGGCGAGAGGAACTCCAGGGTCGTGCCACCATTCCAAGAGTCCCCCAGATATGTCAGTCCATTCCAGAGGAACAAGTTTTCCCTGCACTGCCTTGAAGTTCAAGCCGAGGATCGAGTCCCACCACGTGTGCACGTGGGACAGCCCTGTGGAAAGCCTCGTCGGAAAGCCTCGTGGGAAAGACTCCAGGGAAAACCATAGATCCTTTGATCCACGCGGCGGACTGCGTGACACTGCTGCTACTGCTCTGGAGGAAAGCGCAAGTGCATTCCCGCATTCGAGACGAGGACTGACTCCCCTGGGGAGACTCCAGAAGTACCCCAAGATCCATGTCAGCACTGGAGAGGAATCCTCAGGTCCCGGCCCCGACTCCACACAAGGTCTTAGGCCCCGGCATCGACGGGAGAGGAATCCCGAGAGGCCCCCGAGGAACTCGCATGGGGACTGGCCTTTCCTGAGGTCACCAGAGCGGGTCCCTGAGGTCCCCGTCGTAAGTCGAGAGCACCTGCCGCAATTCGAGAAAATCCAGGAGATTTTGCCCTCCAGGCGAGATGAAGCACATTTCCGCTGAGGCTTCTCGAGGCTTATCACATCTAACCACTGGAACTTCCAAAGGGTCCTTCACACCCTTGCTGCAACTCTAGAAGTTCCCCGACATACCCGTCTCCACTCGAGAGGAAGCACGAGGGTCCCGCACACATCCAGGGTAGCCCCGTTTCCACCTCCTAGCTCGAGATGAGGGATCCTTTCCCTGTTTCTTAGGGAAAGAATTCCCGGCGTTCCCGTCGCATCTCAAGAGGAGGCGCTCCCACAGGAAAGGCGAGAGGAACTCCAGGGTCGTGCCACCATTCCAAGAGACCCCATATGTGTCAGTCCATTACAGATGAACCTGTTTTCCCTGCACTGCTTTGACGTTCAAGCCGAGGATTGACTCCCACCACGTGTGCACGTGGGACAGCCCTGTGGAAAGCCTCGTGGGAAAGCCTCGTGGGAAAGACACGAGGGAAAACAATAGATGCTTTGATCCACGAGGCGGACTGCGTGACACTGCTGCTACCGCTCTGGAGGAAAGCGCAAGTGCATGCCCACATTCGAGACGAGGACTGACTCCCCTGGGGAGACTCCAGAAGTACCCCAAGATCCATGTCAGCACTGGAGAGGAATCCTCAGGTTCCGGCCCCGACTCCACACAAGGTCTTAGGCCCCGGCATCGACGGGAGAGGAATCCCGAGAGGCCCCAGAGGAACTCGCATGGGGACTGGCCTTTCCTGAGGCCACCAAAGCGTGTCCCTGAGGTCCCCGTCGTAAGTCGAGAGCACCTGCCGCAACTCGAGAAAATCCAGGAGGTTTTGCCCTCCAGGCGAGATGAGGCCCATTTCCGCTGAGGCTTCTCGAGGCCAATCACATCTAACCACTGGAACTTCCAAAGGGTCCTTCACACCCTTGCTGCAACTCAAGAAGTTCCACGACATACCCGTCTGCACTCGAGAGGAAGCAGGTGGTGTCCCGCACACATCCAGGGGAGCCCCGTTTCCGCCTCCTAGCTCGAGATGAGGGATCCTTTCCCTGTTTCGAAGGGAAAGAATTCCCGGCATTCCCGTCGCATCTCAAGAGGAGGCGCTCTCCACAGGAAAGGCGAGAGGAACTCCAGGGTCGTGCCACCATTCAAAGAGTCCCCCAGATGTGTCAGTCCATTCCAGAGGAACCTGTTTTCCCTGCACTGCCTTGACGTTCAAGCCAAGGATCGACTCCCACCACGTGTGCACGTGGGACAGCCCTGTGGGAAAGCCTCGTGGGAAAGCCACGTGGGAAAGACTCGAGGGAAAACCATAGATCCGTTGATCCACGCGGCGGACTGGGTGACACTGCTGCTACCGCTCTGCAGGAAAGCGCAAGTGCATGCCCGCATTCGAGACGAGGACTGACTCCCCTGGGGAGACTCCAGAAGTACCCCAAGATCCATGTCAGCACTGGAGAGGAATCCTCAGGTTCCGGCCCCGACTCCACACAAGGTCTTAGGCCCCGGCATCGACGGGAGAGGAATCCCGAGAGGCCCCCGAGGAACTCGCATGGGGACTGGCCTTTCCTGAGGCCACCAGAGCGGGTCCCTGAGGTCCCCGTCGTAAGTCGAGAGCACCTGCCGCAACTCGAGAAAATCCAGGAGGTTTTGCCCTCCAGGCGAGATGAGGCCCATTTCCGCTGAGGCTTCTGGAGGCCAATCACATCTAACCACTGGAACTTCCAAAGGGTCCTTCACACCCTTGCTGCAACTCAAGAAGTTCCCCGACATACCAGTCTGCACTCGAGAGGAAGCACGTGGTGTCCCGCACACATCCAGGGGAGCCCCGTTTCCGCCTCCTAGCTCGAGATGAGGGATCCTTTCCCTGTTTCGTAGGGAAAGAATTCCCGGCGTTCCCGTCGCATCTCAAGAGGAGGCGCTCTCCACAGGAAAGGCGAGAGGAACTCCAGGGTCGTGCCACCATTCCAAGAGTCCCCCAGATGTGTCAGTCCATTCCAGAGGAACCTGTTTTCCCTGCACTGCCTTGACGTTCAAGCCGAGGATCGACTCCCACCACGTGTGCACGTGGGACAGCCCTGTGGGAAAGCCTCGTGGGAAAGCCTCGTGGGAAAAACTCTAGGGAAAACCATAGATCCGTTGATCCACGCGGCGGACTGCGTGACACTTCTGCTACCGCTCTGGAGGAAAGCGCAAGTGCATGCCCGCATTCGAGACGAGGACTGACTCCCCTGGGGAGACTCCAGAAGTACCCCAAGATCCATGTCAGCACTGGAGAGGAATCCTCAGGTTCCGGCCCCGACTCCACACAAGGTCTTAGGCCCCGGCATGGACGGGAGAGGAATCCCGAGACGCCCCCGAGGAACTCGCATGGGGACTGGCCTTTCCTGAGGCCACCAGAGCGGGTCCCTGAGGTCCCCGTCGTAAGTCGAGAGCACCTGCCGCAACTCGAGAAAATCCAGGAGGTTTTGCCCTCCAGGCGAGATGAGGCCCATTTCCGCTGAGGCTTCTCGAGGCCAATCACATCTAACCACTGGAACTTCCAAAGGGTCCTTCACACCCTTGCTGCAACTCAAGAAGTTCCCCGACATACCCGTCTCCACTCGAGAGGAAGCACGTGGTGTCCCGCACACATCCAGGGGAGCCCCGTTTCCGCCTCCTAGCTCGAGATGAGGGATCCTTTCCCTGTTTCGTAGGGAAAGAATTCCCGGCGTTCCCGTCGCATCTCAAGAGGAGGCGCTCTCCACAGGAAAGGCGAGAGGAACTCCAGGGTCGTGACACCATTCCAAGAGTCCCCCAGATGTGTCAGTATATTCCAGAGGAACCTCTTTTCCCTGCACTGCCGTGACGTTCAAGCCGAGGATCGACTCCACCACGTGTGCACGTGGGACAGCCCTGTGGGAAAGCCTCGTGGGAAAGCCTCGTGGGAAAGACTCGAGGGAAAACCATAGATCCTTTGATCCACGCGGCGGACTGCGTGACACTGCTGCTACCGCTCTGGAGGAAAGCGCAAGTGCATGCCCGCATTCGAGACGAGGACTGACTCCCCTGGGGAGAATCCAGAAGTACCCCAAGATCCATGTCAGCACTGGAGAGGAATCCTCAGGTTCCAGCCCCGACTCCACACAAGGTCTTAGGCCCCGGCATCGACGGGAGAGGAATCCCGAGAGGCCCCCGTGGAACTCGCATGGGGACTGGCCTTTCCTGAGGCCACCAGAGCGGTTCCCTGAGGTCCCCGTCGTAAGTCGAGAGCACCTGCCGCAACTCGAGAAAATCCAGGAGGTTTTGCCCTCCAGGCGAGATGAGGCCCATTTCCGCTGAGGCTTCTCGAGGCCAATCACATCTAACCACTGGAACTTCCAAAGGGTCCTTCACACCGTTGCTGCAACTCAAGAAGTTCCCCGACATACCCGTCTCCACTCGAGAGGAAGCACGTGGTGTCCCGCACACATCCAGGGGAGCTCCGTTTCCGCCTCCTAGCTCGAGATGAGGGATCCTTTCCCTGTTTCGTAGGGAAAGAATTCCCGGCGTTCCCGTCGCATCTCAAGAGGAGGCGCTCTCCACAGGAAAGGCGAGAGGAACTCCAGGGTCGTGCCACCATTCCAAGAGTCCCCCAGATGTGTCAGTCCATTCCAGAGGAACCTGTTTTCCCTGCACTGCCTTGACGTTCAAGCCGAGGATCGACTCCCACCACGTGTGCACGTGGGACAGCCCTGTGGGAAAGCCTCGTGGGAAAGACTCGAGGGAAAACCATAGATCCTTTGACCCACGCGGCGGACTGCGTGACACTGCTGCTACCGCTCTGGAGGAAAGCGCAAGTGCATGCCCGCATTCAAGACGAGGACTGACTCCCCTGGGGAGACTCCAGAAGTACCCCAAGATCCATGTCAGCACTGGAGAGGAATCCTCAGGTTCCGGCCCCGACTCCACACAAGGTCTTAGGCCCCGGTATCGACGGGAGAGGAATCCCGAGAAGCCCCCGAGGAACTCGCATGGGGACTGGCCTTTCCTGAGGCCACCAGAGCGGGAACCTGAGGTCCCCGTCGTGAGTCGAGAGCACCTGCCGCAACTCGAGAAAATCCAGGAGGTTTTGCCCTCCAGGCGAGATGAGGCCCATTTCCGCTGAGGCTTCTCGAGTCCAATCACATCTAACCACTGGAACTTCCAAAGGGTCCTTCACACCCTTGCTGCAACTCAAAAAGTTCCCCGACATACCCGTCTGCACTCGAGAGGAAGCACGTGGTGTCCCGCACACATCCAGGGGAGCCCCGTTTCCGCCTCCTAGCTCGAGATGAGGGATCCTTTCCCTGTTTCGTAGGGAAAGAATTCCCGGCGTTCCCGTCGCATCTCAAGAGGAGGCGCTCTCCACAGGAAAGGCGAGAGGAACTCCAGGGTCATGCCACCATTCCAAGAGTCCCCCAGATGTGTCAGTTCATTCCAGATGAACCTGTTTTCCCTGCACTGCCTTGACGTTCAAGCCGAGGATCGACTCCCACCACGTGTACACGTGGGACAGCCCTGTGGAAAGCCTCGTGGGAAATCCTCGTGGGAAAGACTCGAGGGAAAACCATAGATCCTTTGATCCACGCGGCGGACTGCGTGACACTGCTGCTACCGCTCTGGAGGAAAGCACAAGTGTATGCCCGCATTCGAGACGAGGACTGACTCCCCTGGGGAGACTCCAGAAGTACCCCAAGATCCATGTCAGCACTGGAGAGGAATCCTCAGGTTCCGGCCCCGACTCCACGCAAGGTCTTAGGCCCCGGCATCGACAGGAGAGGAATCCCGAGACGCCCCCGAGGAACTCGCATGGGGACTGGCCTTTCCTGAGGCCACCAGAGCGGTTCCCTGA
Source organism: Ovis canadensis (assembly GCF_042477335.2). Classification (NCBI taxonomy): domain Eukaryota; kingdom Metazoa; phylum Chordata; class Mammalia; order Artiodactyla; family Bovidae; genus Ovis; species Ovis canadensis. The sequence goes on along the minus strand of NC_091258.1, from coordinate 6,291,392 downwards.
GGTCCCCGTCGTAAGTCGAGAGCACCTGCCGCAACTCGAGAAAATCCAGGAGGTTTTGCCCTCCAGGCGAGATGAGGCCCATTTCCGCTGAGGCTTCTCGAGGCCAATCACATCTAACCACTGGAACTTCCAAAAGGTCCTTCACACCATTGCTGCAACTCAAGAAGTTCCCCGACATACCCGTCTCCACTCGAGAGGAAGCACGTGGGGTCCCGCACACATCCAGGGGAGCCCCGTTTCCGCCTCCTAGCTCGAGATGAGGGATCCTTTCCCTGTTTCGTAGGGAAAGAATTCCCGGCGTTCCCGGCGCATCTCAAGAGGAGGCGCTCTCCACAGGAAAGGCGAGAGGAACTCCAGGGTCGTGCCACCATTCCAAGAGTCCCCCAGATGTGTCAGTCCATTCCATAGGAACCTGTTTTCCCTGCACTGCCTTGACGTTCAAGCCGAGGATCGACTCCAACCACGTGTGCACGTGGGACAGCCCTGTGGGAAAGCCTCGTGGGAAAGCCTCGTGGGAAAGACTCGAGGGAAAACCATAGATCCTTTGATCCACGCGGCGGACTGCGTGACACTGCTGCTACCGCTCTGGAGGAAAGCGCAAGTGCATGCCCTCATTCGAGACGAGGACTGACTCCCCTGGGGAGACTCCAGAAGTACCCCAAGATCCATGTCAGCACTGGAGAGGAATCCTCTGGTTCCGGCCCCGGCTCCACACAAGGTCTTCGGCCCCGGCATCGACGGGAGAGGAATCCCGAGAGGCCCCCGAGGAACTCGCATGGGGACTGGCCTTTCCTGAGGCCACCAGAGCGGGTCCCTGAGGTCCCCGTCGTAAGTCGAGAGCACCTGCCGCAACTCGAGTAAATCCAGGAGGTTTTCACCTCCAGGCGAGATGATGCCCATTTCCGCTGAGGCTTCTCGAGGCCAATCACATATAACCACTGGAACTTCCAAAGGGTCCTTCACACCCTTGCTGCAACTCAAGAAGTTCCCCGACATACCCGTCTGCACTCGAGAGGAAGCACGTGGTGTCCCGCACACATCCAGGGGAGCCCGGTTTCCGCCTCCTAGCTCGAGATGAGGGATCCTTTCCCTGTTTCGTAGGGAAAGAATTCCCGGCGTTCCCGTCGCATCTCAAGAGGAGGCGCTCTCCACAGGAAAGCCGAGAGGAACTCCAGGGTCGTGCCACCATTCCAAGAGTCCCCCAGATGTGTCAGTCCATTCCAGAGGAACCTGCTTTCCCTGCACTGCCTTGACGTTCAAGCCGAGGATTGTCTCCCACCACGTGTGCACGTGGGACAGCCCTGTGGGAAAGCCTCGTGGGAAAGCCTCGTGGGAAAGACACGAGGGAAAACAATAGATCCTGTGATCCACGCGGCGGACTGCGTGACACTGCTGCTACCGCTCTGGAGGAAAGCGCAAGTGCATGCCCGCATTCGAGACGAGGACTGACTCCCCTAGGGAGACTCCACAAGTACCCCAAGATCCATGTCAGCACTGGAGAGGAATCCTCAGGTTCCGGCCCCGATTCCACACAAGGTCTTAGGCCCCGGCATCGACGGGTGAGGAATCCCGAGGGGCCCCCGAGGAACTCGCATGGGGACTGGCCTTTCCTGAGGCCACCAGAGCGGGTCCCTGAGGTCCCGGTCGTAAGTCGAGAGCACCTGCCGCAACTGGAGAAAATCCAGGAGGTTTTGCCCTCCAGGCGAGATGAGGCCCATTTCCGCTGAGGCTTCTCGAGGCTAATCACGTCTAATCAATGGAACTTCCAAAGGGTCCTTCACACCCTTGCTGCAACTCAAGAAGTTCCCCGACATACCCGTCTCCACTCGAGAGGAAGCACGAGGGTCCCGCACACATCCAGGGGAGCCCCGTTTCCGCCTCCTAGCTCGAGATGAGGGATCCTTTCCCTGTTTCGTAGGGAAAGAATTCCCGGCGTTCCCGTCGCATCTCAAGAGGAGGCGCTCTCCAAAGGAAAGGCTAGAGGAACTGAAGGGTCGTGCCACCATTCAAAGAGTCCCCCAGATATGTCAGTCCATTCCAGAGGAACATGTTTTCCCTGCACTGCCTTGACGTTCAAGCCGAGGATCGACTCCCACCACGTGTGCACGTGGGACAGCCCTGTGGGAAAGCCTCGTGGGAAAGCCTCGTGGGAAAGACTCGAGGGAAAACCATAGATCCTTTGATCCACGCGTCGGACTGCGTGACACTGCTGCTACCGCTCTGGAGGAAAGCGCAAGTGCATGCCCGCATTCGAGACGAGGACTGACTCCCCTGGGGAGACTCCAGAAGTACCCCAAGATCCATGTCAGCACTGGAGAGGAATCCTCAGGTTCCGGCCCCGACTCCATACAAGGTCTTAGGCCCCGGCATCGATGGGAGAGGAATCCCGAGAGGCCCCCGAGGAACTCGCATGGGGACTGGCCTTTCCTGAGGTCACCAGAGTGGTTCCCCGAGGTCCCCGTCGTAAGTCGAGAGCACATGCCGCAACTCGAGAAAATCCAGGAAGTTTTGCCCACGAGGCGAGATGAGGCCCATTTCCGCTGAGGCTTCTCGAGGCCAATCACATCTAACCACTGGAACTTCCAAAGGGTCCTTCACACCCTTGCTGCAACTCTAGAAGTTCCCCGACATACCCGTCTCCACTCGAGAGGAAGCACGAGGGTCCCGCACACATCCAGGGTAGCCCCGTTTCCACCTCCTAGCTCGAGATGAGGGATCCTTTCCCAGTTTCTTAGGGAAAGAATTCCCGGCGTTCCCGTCGCATCTCAAGAGGAGGCGCTCCCACAGGAAAGGCGAGAGGAACTCCAGGGTCGTGCCACCATTCCAAGAGACCCCATATGTGTCAGTCCATTACAGATGAACCTGTTTTCCCTGCACTGCTTTGACGTTCAAGCCGAGGATTGACTCCCACCACGTGTGCACGTGGGACAGCCCTGTGGAAAGCCTCGTGGGAAAGCCTCGTGGGAAAGACACGAGGGAAAACAATAGATGCTTTGATCCACGAGGCGGACTGCGTGACACTGCTGCTACCGCTCTGGAGGAAAGCGCAAGTGCATGCCCACATTCGAGACGAGGACTGACTCCCCTGGGGAGACTCCAGAAGTACCCCAAGATCCATGTCAGCACTGGAGAGGAATCCTCAGGTTCCGGCCCCGACTCCACACAAGGTCTTAGGCCCCGGCATCGACGGGAGAGGAATCCCGAGAGGCCCCAGAGGAACTCGCATGGGGACTGGCCTTTCCTGAGGCCACCAAAGCGTGTCCCTGAGGTCCCCGTCGTAAGTCGAGAGCACCTGCCGCAACTCGAGAAAATCCAGGAGGTTTTGCCCTCCAGGCGAGATGAGGCCCATTTCCGCTGAGGCTTCTCGAGGCCAATCACATCTAACCACTGGAACTTCCAAAGGGTCCTTCACACCCTTGCTGCAACTCAAGAAGTTCCACGACATACCCGTCTGCACTCGAGAGGAAGCAGGTGGTGTCCCGCACACATCCAGGGGAGCCCCGTTTCCGCCTCCTAGCTCGAGATGAGGGATCCTTTCCCTGTTTCGAAGGGAAAGAATTCCCGGCATTCCCGTCGCATCTCAAGAGGAGGCGCTCTTCACAGGAAAGGCGAGAGGAACTCCAGGGTCGTGCCACCATTCAAAGAGTCCCCCAGATGTGTCAGTCCATTCCAGAGGAACCTGTTTTCCCTGCACTGCCTTGACGTTCAAGCCAAGGATCGACTCCCACCACGTGTGCACGTGGGACAGCCCTGTGGGAAAGCCTCGTGGGAAAGCCACGTGGGAAAGACTCGAGGGAAAACCATAGATCCGTTGATCCACGCGGCGGACTGGGTGACACTGCTGCTACCGCTCTGCAGGAAAGCGCAAGTGCATGCCCGCATTCGAGACGAGGACTGACTCCCCTGGGGAGACTCCAGAAGTACCCCAAGATCCATGTCAGCACTGGAGAGGAATCCTCAGGTTCCGGCCCCGACTCCACACAACGTCTTAGGCCCCGGCATCGACGGGAGAGGAATCCCGAGAGGCCCCCGAGGAACTCGCATGGGGACTGGCCTTTCCTGAGGCCACCAGAGCGGGTCCCTGAGGTCCCCGTCGTAAGTCGAGAGCACCTGCCGCAACTCGAGAAAATCCAGGAGGTTTTGCCCTCCAGGCGAGATGAGGCCCATTTCCGCTGAGGCTTCTCGAGGCCAATCACATCTAACCACTGGAACTTCCAAAGGGTCCTTCACAGCCTTGCTGCAACTCAAGAAGTTCCCCGACATACCAGTCTGCACTCGAGAGGAAGCACGTGGTGTCCCGCACACATCCAGGGGAGCCCCGTTTCCGCCTCCTAGCTCGAGATGAGGGATCCTTTCCCTGTTTCGTAGGGAAAGAATTCCCGGCGTTCCCGTCGCATCTCAAGAGGTGGCGCTCTCCACAGGAAAGGCGAGAGGAACTCCAGGGTCATGCCACCATTCCAAGAGTCCCCCAGATGTGTCAGTCCATTCCAGAGGAACCTGTTTTCCCTGCACTGCCTTGACGTTCAAGCCGAGGATCGACTCCCACCACGTGTGCACGTGGGACAGCCCTGTGGGAAAGCCTCGTGGGAAAGCCTCGTGGGAAAGACTCGAGGGAAAACCATAGATCCTTTGATCCAGGCGGCGGACTGCGTGACACTGCTGCTACCGCTCTGGAGGAAAGCGCAAGTGCATGCCCGCATTCGAGACGAGGACTGACTCCCCTGGGGAGACTCCAGAAGTACCCCAAGATCCATGTCAGCACTGGAGAGGAATCCTCAGGTTCCGGCCCCGACTCCACACAAGGTCTTAGGCCCCGGCATCGACGGGAAAGGTATCCCGAGACGCCCCCGAGGAACTCGCATGGGGACTGGCCTTTCCTGAGGCCACCAGAGCGGGTCCCTGAGGTCCCCGTCGTAAGTCGAGAGCACCTGCCGCAACTCGAGAAAATCCAGGAGGTTTTGCCCTCCAGGCGAGATGAGGCCCATTTCCGCTGAGGCTTCTCGAGGCCAATCACATCTAACCACTGGAACTTCCAAAGGGTCCTTCACACCATTGCTGCAACTCAAGAAGTTCCCCGACATACCCGTCTCCACTCGAGAGGAAGCACGTGGGGTCCCGCACACATCCAGAGGAGACCAGTTTCCGCCTCCTAGCTCGAGATGAGGGATCCTTTGCCTGTTTCGTAGGGAAAGAATTCCCGGCGTTCCCGTCGCATCTCAAGAGGAGGCGCTCTCCACAGGAAAGGCGAGAGGAACTCCAGGGTCGTGACACCATTCCAAGAGTCCCCCAGATGTGTCAGTCCATTCCAGAGGAACCTGTTTTCCCTGCACTGCCTTGACGTTCAAGCCGAGGATCGACTCCCACCACGTGTGCACGTGGGACAGCCCTGTGGGAAAGCCTCGTGGGAAAGCCTCGTGGGAAAAACTCTAGGGAAAACCATAGATCCGTTGATCCACGCGGCGGACTGCGTGACACTTCTGCTACCGCTCTGGAGGAAAGCGCAAGTGCATGCCCGCATTCGAGACGAGGACTGACTCCCCTGGGGAGACTCCAGAAGTACCCCAAGATCCATGTCAGCACTGGAGAGGAATCCTCAGGTTCCGGCCCCGACTCCACACAAGGTCTTAGGCCCCGGCATGGACGGGAGAGGAATCCCGAGACGCCCCCGAGGAACTCGCATGGGGACTGGCCTTTCCTGAGGCCACCAGAGCGGGTCCCTGAGGTCCCCGTCGTAAGTCGAGAGCACCTGCCGCAACTCGAGAAAATCCAGGAGGTTTTGCCCTCCAGGCGAGATGAGGCCCATTTCCGCTGAGGCTTCTCGAGGCCAATCACATCTAACCACTGGAACTTCCAAAGGGTCCTTCACACCCTTGCTGCAACTCAAGAAGTTCCCCGACATACCCGTCTCCACTCGAGAGGAAGCACGTGGGGTCCCGCACACATCCAGGGGAGCCCCGTTTCCGCCTCCTAGCTCGAGATGAGGGATCCTTTCCCTGTTTCGTAGGGAAAGAATTCCCGGCGTTCCCGTCGCATCTCAAGAGGAGGCGCTCTCCACAGGAAAGGCGAGAGGAACTCCAGGGTCGTGACACCATTCCAAGAGTCCCCCAGATGTGTCAGTATATTCCAGAGGAACCTCTTTTCCCTGCACTGCCGTGACGTTCAAGCCGAGGATCGACTCCACCACGTGTGCACGTGGGACAGCCCTGTGGGAAAGCCTCGTGGGAAAGCCTCGTGGGAAAGACTCGAGGGAAAACCATAGATCCTTTGATCCACGCGGCGGACTGCGTGACACTGCTGCTACCGCTCTGGAGGAAAGCGCAAGTGCATGCCCGCATTCGAGACGAGGACTGACTCCCCTGGGGAGAATCCAGAAGTACCCCAAGATCCATGTCAGCACTGGAGAGGAATCCTCAGGTTCCAGCCCCGACTCCACACAAGGTCTTAGGCCCCGGCATCGACGGGAGAGGAATCCCGAGAGGCCCCCGTGGAACTCGCATGGGGACTGGCCTTTCCTGAGGCCACCAGAGCGGTTCCCTGAGGTCCCCGTCGTAAGTCGAGAGCACCTGCCGCAACTCGAGAAAATCCAGGAGGTTTTGCCCTCCAGGCGAGATGAGGCCCATTTCCGCTGAGGCTTCTCGAGGCCAATCACATCTAACCACTGGAACTTCCAAAGGGTCCTTAACACCGTTGCTGCAACTCAAGAAGTTCCCCGACATACCCGTCTCCACTCGAGAGGAAGCACGTGGTGTCCCGCACACATCCAGGGGAGCTCCGTTTCCGCCTCCTAGCTCGAGATGAGGGATCCTTTCCCTGTTTCGTAGGGAAAGAATTCCCGGCGTTCCCGTCGCATCTCAAGAGGAGGCGCTCTCCACAGGAAAGGCGAGAGGAACTCCAGGGTCGTGCCACCATTCCAAGAGTCCCCCAGATGTGTCAGTCCATTCCAGAGGAACCTGTTTTCCCTGCACTGCCTTGACGTTCAAGCCGAGGATCGACTCCCACCACGTGTGCACGTGGGACAGCCCTGTGGGAAAGCCTCGTGGGAAAGACTCGAGGGAAAACCATAGATCCTTTGACCCACGCGGCGGACTGCGTGACACTGCTGCTACCGCTCTGGAGGAAAGCGCAAGTGCATGCCCGCATTCGAGACGAGGACTGACTCCCCTGGGGAGACTCCAGAAGTACCCCAAGATCCATGTCAGCACTGGAGAGGAATCCTCAGGTTCCGGCCCCGACTCCACACAAGGTCTTAGGCCCCGGTATCGACGGGAGAGGAATCCCGAGAGGCCCCCGAGGAACTCGCATGGGGACTGGCCTTTCCTGAGGCCACCAGAGCGGGAACCTGAGGTCCCCGTCGTGAGTCGAGAGCACCTGCCGCAACTCGAGAAAATCCAGGAGGTTTTGCCCTCCAGGCGAGATGAGGCCCATTTCCGCTGAGGCTTCTCGAGTCCAATCACATCTAACCACTGGAACTTCCAAAGGGTCCTTCACACCCTTGCTGCAACTCAAAAAGTTCCCCGACATACCCGTCTGCACTCGAGAGGAAGCACGTGGTGTCCCGCACACATCCAGGGGAGCCCCGTTTCCGCCTCCTAGCTCGAGATGAGGGATCCTTTCCCTGTTTCGTAGGGAAAGAATTCCCGGCGTTCCCGTCGCATCTCAAGAGGAGGCGCTCTCCACAGGAAAGGCGAGAGGAACTCCAGGGTCATGCCACCATTCCAAGAGTCCCCCAGATGTGTCAGTTCATTCCAGATGAACCTGTTTTCCCTGCACTGCCTTGACGTTCAAGCCGAGGATCGACTCCCACCACGTGTACACGTGGGACAGCCCTGTGGAAAGCCTCGTGGGAAATCCTCGTGGGAAAGACTCGAGGGAAAACCATAGATCCTTTGATCCACGCGGCGGACTGCGTGACACTGCTGCTACCGCTCTGGAGGAAAGCACAAGTGTATGCCCGCATTCGAGACGAGGACTGACTCCCCTGGGGAGACTCCAGAAGTACCCCAAGATCCATGTCAGCACTGGAGAGGAATCCTCAGGTTCCGGCCCCGACTCCACGCAAGGTCTTAGGCCCCGGCATCGACAGGAGAGGAATCCCGAGACGCCCCCGAGGAACTCGCATGGGGACTGGCCTTTCCTGAGGCCACCAGAGCGGTTCCCTGAGGTCCCCGTCGTAAGTCGAGAGCACCTGCCGCAACTCGAGAAAATCCAGGAGGTTTTGCCCTCCAGGCGAGATGAGGCCCATTTCCGCTGAGGCTTCTCGAGGCCAATCACATCTAACCACTGGAACTTCCAAAGGGTCCTTCACACCATTGCTGCAACTCAAGAAGTTCCCCGACATACCCGTCTCCACTCGAGAGGAAGCACGTGGGGTCCCGCACACATCCAGGGGAGCCCCGTTTCCGCCTCCTAGCTCGAGATGAGGGATCCTTTCCCTGTTTCGTAGGGAAAGAATTCCCGGCGTTCCCGTCGCATCTCAAGAGGAGGCGCTCTCCACAGGAAAGGCGAGAGGAACTCCACGGTCGTGACACCATTCCCAGAGTTCCCCAGATGTGTCAGTCCATTCCAAAGGAACCTGTTTTCCCTGCACTGCCTTGACGTTTAAGCCGAGGATCGACTCCCACCACGTGTGCACGTGGGACAGCCCTGTGGGAAAGCCTCGTGGGAAAGCCTCGTGGGAAAGACTTTAGGGAAAACCATAGATCCTTTGATCCACGCGGCGGACTGCGTGACACTGCTGCTACCGCTCTGGAGGAAAGCGCATGTGCATGCCCGCATTCGAGACGAGGACTGACTCCCCTGGGGAGACTCCAGAAGTACCCCAAGATCCATGTCAGCACTGGAGAGGAATCCTCAGGTTCCGGCCCCGACTCCACACAAGGTCTTAGGCCCCGGCATCGACGGGAGAGGAATCCCGAGAGGCCCCCGAGGAACTCGCATGGGGACTGGCCTTTCCTGAGGCCACCAGAGCGGTTCCCTGAGGTCCCCGTCGTAAGTCGAGAGCACCTGCCGCAACTCTATAAAATCCAGGAGGTTTTGCCCTCCAGGTGAGATGAGGCCCATTTCCGCTGAGGCTTCTCGAGGCCAATCACATCTAACCACTGGAACTTCCAAAGGGTCCTTCATACCTTTGCTGCAACTCAAGAAGTTCCCCGACATACCCGTCTCCACTCGAGAGGAAGCACGTGGGGTCCCGCACACATCCAGGGGAGCCCCGTTTCCGCCTACTAGCTCGAGATGAGGGATCCTTTCCCTGTTTCGTAGGGAAAGAATTCCCGGCGTTCCCGTCGCATCTCAAGAGGAGGCGCTCTCCACAGGAAAGGCGAGAGGAACTCCAGGGTCGTGACACCATTCCAAGAGTCCCCCAGATGTGTCAGTCCATTCCAGAGGAACCTGTTTTCCCTGCACTGCCTTGACGTTCAAGCCGAGGATCGACTCCCACCATGTGTGCACGTGGGACAGCCCTGTGGGAAAGCCTCCTGGGAAAGCCTCGTGGGAAAGACTCGAGGGAAAACCATAGATCCTTTGATCCACGCGGCGGACTGCGTGACACTGCTGCTACCGCTCTGGAGGAAAGCGCAAGTGCATGCCCGCATTCGAGACGAGGACTGACTCCCCTGGGGAGACTCCAGAAGTACCCCAAGATCCATGTCAGCACTGGAGAGGAATCCTCAGGTTCCGGCCCCGACTCCACACAAGGTCTTAGGCCCCGGCATCGACGGGAGAGAAATCCCGAGAGGCCCCCGAGGAACTCGCATGGGGACTGGCCTTTCCTGAGGCCACCAGAGCGGGTCCCTGAGGTCCCCGTCGTAAGTCGAGAGCACCTGCTGCAACTCGAGAAAATCCAGGAGGTTTTGCCCTCCAGGCGAGATGAGGCCTATTTCCGCTGAGGCTTCTCGAGGCCAATCACATCTAACCACTGGAACTTCCAAAGGGTCCTTCACACCCTTGCTGCAACTCAAGAAGTTCCCCGACATACCCGTCTGCACTCGAGAGGAAGCACGTGGTGTCCCGCACACATCCAGGGGAGCCCCATTTCCGCCTCCTAGCTCGAGATGAGGGATCCTTTCCCTGTTTCGTAGGGAAAGAATTCCCGGCGTTCCCGTCGCATCTCAAGAGGAGGCGCTCTCCACAGGAAAGGCGAGAGGAACTCCAGGGTCGTGCCACCATTCCAAGAGTCCCCCAGATGTGTCAGTCCATTCCAGAGGAACCTGTTTTCCCTGCACTGCCTTGACGTTCAAGCCGAGGATCGACTCCCACCACGTGTGCACGTGGGACAGCCCTGTGGGAAAGCCTCGTGGGAAAGCCTCGTGGGAAAGACTCGAGGGAAAACCATAGATCCTTTGATCCACGCGGCGGACTGCGTGACAATGCTGCTACCGCTCTGGAGGAAAGCGCAAGTGCATGCCCGCATTCGAGACGAGGACTGACTCCCCTGGGGAGACACCAGAAGTACCCCAAGATCCATGTCAGCACTGGAGAGGAATCCTCAGGTTCCGGCCCCGACTCCACACAAGGTCTTAGGCCCCGGCATCGCCGGGAGAGGAATCCCGAGAGGCCCCCGAGGAACTCGCATGGGGACTGGCCTTTCCTGAGGCCACCAGAGCGGGTCCCTGAGATCCCCATCGTAAGTCGAGAGCACCTGCCGCAACTCGAGAAAATCCAGGCGGTTTTGCCCTCCAGGCGCGATGAGGCCCATTTCCGCTGAGGCTTCTCGAGGCCAATCACATCTAACCACTGGAACTTCCAAAGGGTCCTTCACACCCTTGCTGCAATTCAAGAGGTTCCCCGACATACCCGTCTCCACTCGAGAGGAAGCACGTGGTGTCCCGCACACATCCAGGGGAGCCCCGTTTCCGTCTCCTAGCTGAAGATGAGGGATCCTTTCCCTGTTTCGTAGGCTAAGAATTCCCGGCGTTCCCGTCGCATCTCAAGAGGTGGCGCTCTCCACAGGAAAGGCGAGAGGAACTCCAGGGTCGTGCCACCATTCCAAGAGTCCCCCAGATGTGTCAGTCCATTTCAGAGGAACCTGTTTTCCCTGCACTGCCTTGACGTTCAAGCCGAGGATCGACTCCCACCACGTGTGCACGTGGGACAGCCCTGTGGGAAAGCCTCGTGGGAAAGCCTCGTGGGAAAGACTCGAGGGAAAACCATAGATCCTTTGATCCACGCGGCGGACTGCGTGACACTGCTGCTACCGCTCTGGAGGAAAGCGCAAGTGCATGCCCGCATTCGAGACGAGGACTGACTCCCCTGGGGAGACTCCAGAAGTACCCCAAGATCCATGTCAGCACTGGAGAGGAATCCTCAGGTTCCGGCCCCGACTCCACACAAGGTCTTAGGCCCCGGCATCGACGGGAGAGGAATCCCGAGAGGCCCCCGAGGAACTCGCATGGGGACTGGCCTTTCCTGAGGCCACCAGAGCGGGTCCCTGAGGTCCCCGTCGTAAGTCGAGAGCACCTGCCGCAACTCTATAAAATCCAGGAGGTTTTGCCCTCCAGGTGAGATGAGGCCCATTTCCGCTGAGGCTTCTCGAGGCCAATCACATCTAACCACTGGAACTTCCAAAGGGTCCTTCACACCTTTGCTGCAACTCAAGAAGTTCCCCGACATACCCGTCTCCACTCGAGAGGAAGCACGTGGGGTCCCGCACACATCCAGGGGAGCCCCGTTTCCGCCTCCTAGCTCAAGATGAGGGATCCTTTCCCTGTTTCGTAGGGAAAGAATTCCCGGCGTTCCCGTCGCATCTCAAGAGGAGGCGCTCTCCACAGGAAAGGCGAGAGGAACTCCAGGGTCGTGACACCATTCCAAGAGTCCCCCAGATGTGTCAGTCCATTCCAGAGGAACCTGTTTTCCCTGCACTGCCTTGACGTTCAAGCCGAGGATCGACTCCCACCATGTGTGCACGTGGGACAGCCCTGTGGGAAAGCCTCCTGGGAAAGCCTCGTGGGAAAGACTCGAGGGAAAACCATAGATCCTTTGATCCACGCGGCGGACTGCGTGACACTGCTGCTACCGCTCTGGAGGAAAGCGCAAGTGCATGCCCGCATTCGAGACGAGGACTGACTCCCCTGGGGAGACTCCAGAAGTACCCCAAGATCCATGTCAGCACTGGAGAGGAATCCTCAGGTTCCGGCCCCGACTCCACACAAGGTCTTAGGCCCCGGCATCGACGGGAGAGAAATCCCGAGAGGCCCCCGAGGAACTCGCATGGGGACTGGCCTTTCCTGAGGCCACCAGAGCGGGTCCCTGAGGTCCCCGTCGTAAGTCGAGAGCACCTGCTGCAACTCGAGAAAATCCAGGAGGTTTTGCCCTCCAGGCGAGATGAGGCCTATTTCCGCTGAGGCTTCTCGAGGCCAATCACATCTAACCACTGGAACTTCCAAAGGGTCCTTCACACCCTTGCTGCAACTCAAGAAGTTCCCCGACATACCCGTCTGCACTCGAGAGGAAGCACGTGGTGTCCCGCACACATCCAGGGGAGCCCCATTTCCGCCTCCTAGCTCGAGATGAGGGATCCTTTCCCTGTTTCGTAGGGAAAGAATTCCCGGCGTTCCCGTCGCATCTCAAGAGGAGGCGCTCTCCACAGGAAAGGCGAGAGGAACTCCAGGGTCGTGCCACCATTCCAAGAGTCCCCCAGATGTGTCAGTCCATTCCAGAGGAACCTGTTTTCCCTGCACTGCCTTGACGTTCAAGCCGAGGATCGACTCCCACCACGTGTGCACGTGGGACAGCCCTGTGGGAAAGCCTCGTGGGAAAGCCTCGTGGGAAAGACTCGAGGGAAAACCATAGATCCTTTGATCCACGCGGCGGACTGCGTGACAATGCTGCTACCGCTCTGGAGGAAAGCGCAAGTGCATGCCCGCATTCGAGACGAGGACTGACTCCCCTGGGGAGACACCAGAAGTACCCCAAGATCCATGTCAGCACTGGAGAGGAATCCTCAGGTTCCGGCCCCGACTCCACACAAGGTCTTAGGCCCCGGCATCGCCGGGAGAGGAATCCCGAGAGGCCCCCGAGGAACTCGCATGGGGACTGGCCTTTCCTGAGGCCACCAGAGCGGGTCCCTGAGATCCCCATCGTAAGTCGAGAGCACCTGCCGCAACTCGAGAAAATCCAGGCGGTTTTGCCCTCCAGGCGCGATGAGGCCCATTTCCGCTGAGGCTTCTCGAGGCCAATCACATCTAACCACTGGAACTTCCAAAGGGTCCTTCACACCCTTGCTGCAATTCAAGAGGTTCCCCGACATACCCGTCTCCACTCGAGAGGAAGCACGTGGTGTCCCGCACACATCCAGGGGAGCCCCGTTTCCGTCTCCTAGCTGAAGATGAGGGATCCTTTCCCTGTTTCGTAGGCTAAGAATTCCCGGCGTTCCCGTCGCATCTCAAGAGGAGGCGCTCTCCACAGGAAAGGCGAGAGGAACTCCAGGGTCGTGCCACCATTCCAAGAGTCCCCCAGATGTGTCAGTCCATTTCAGAGGAACCTGTTTTCCCTGCACTGCCTTGACGTTCAAGCCGAGGATCGACTCCCACCACGTGTGCACGTGGGACAGCCCTGTGGGAAAGCCTCGTGGGAAAGCCTCGTGGGAAAGACTCGAGGGAAAACCATAGATCCTTTGATCCACGCGGCGGACTGCGTGACACTGCTGCTACCGCTCTGGAGGAAAGCGCAAGTGCATGCCCGCATTCGAGACGAGGACTGACTCCCCTGGGGAGACTCCAGAAGTACCCCAAGATCCATGTCAGCACTGGAGAGGAATCCTCAGGTTCCGGCCCCGACTCCACACAAGGTCTTAGGCCCCGGCATCGACGGGAGAGGAATCCCGAGAGGCCCCCGAGGAACTCGCATGGGGACTGGCCTTTCCTGAGGCCACCAGAGCGGGTCCCTGAGGTCCCCGTCGTAAGTCGAGAGCACCTGCCGCAACTCTATAAAATCCAGGAGGTTTTGCCCTCCAGGTGAGATGAGGCCCATTTCCGCTGAGGCTTCTCGAGGCCAATCACATCTAACCACTGGAACTTCCAAAGGGTCCTTCACACCTTTGCTGCAACTCAAGAAGTTCCCCGACATACCCGTCTCCACTCGAGAGGAAGCACGTGGGGTCCCGCACACATCCAGGGGAGCCCCGTTTCCGCCTCCTAGCTCGAGATGAGGGATCCTTTCCCTGTTTCGTAGGGAAAGAATTCCCGGCGTTCCGGTCGCATCTCAAGAGGAGGCGCTCTCCACAGGAAAGGCGAGAGGAACTCCAGGGTCGTGCCATGATTCCAAGAGTCCCCCAGATGTGTCAGTCCATTCCAGAGGAACCTGTTTTCCCTGCACTGCCTTGACGTTCAAGCCGAGGATCGACTCCCACCACGTGTGCACGTGGGACAGCCCTGTGGGAAAGCCTCGTGGGAAAGCCTCGTGGGAAAGACTCGAGGGAAAACCATAGATCCTTTGATCCACGCGGCGGACTGCGTGACACTGCTGCTACCGCTCTGGAGGAAAGCGCAAGTGCATGCCCGCATTCGAGACGAGGACTGACTCCCCTGGGGAGACTCCAGAAGTACCCCAAGATCCATGTCAGCACTGGAGAGGAATCCTCAGGTTCCGGCCCCGACTCCACACAAGGTCTTAGGCCCCGGCATCGACGGGAGAGGAATCCCGAGAGGCCCCAGAGGAACTCGCATGGGGACTGGCCTTTCCTGAGGCCACCAGAGCGGGTCCCTGAGATCCCCATCGTAAGTCGAGAGCACCTGCCGCAACTCGAGAAAATCCAGGCGGTTTTGCCCTCCAGGCGCGATGAGGCCCATTTCCGCTGAGGCTTCTCGAGGCCAATCACATCTAACCACTGGAACTTCCAAAGGGTCCTTGACACCCTTGCTGCAATTCAAGAGGTTCCCCGACATACCCGTCTCCACTCGAGAGAAAGCACGTGGTGTCCCGCACACATCCAGGGGAGCCCCGTTTCCGTCTCCTAGCTGAAGATGAGGGATCCTTTCCCTGTTTCGTAGGCTAAGAATTCCCGGCGTTCCCGTCGCATCTCAAGAGGAGGCGCTCTCCACAGGAAAGGCGAGAGGAACTCCAGGGTCGTGCCACCATTCCAAGAGTCCCCCAGATGTGTCAGTCCATTTCAGAGGAACCTGTTTTCCCTGCACTGCCTTGACGTTCAAGCCGAGGATCGACTCCCACCACGTGTGCACGTGGGACAGCCCTGTGGGAAAGCCTCGTGGGAAAGCCTCGTGGGAAAGACTCGAGGGAAAACCATAGATCCTTTGATCCACGCGGCGGACTGCGTGACACTGCTGCTACCGCTCTGGAGGAAAGCGCAAGTGCATGCCCGCATTCGAGACGAGGACTGACTCCCCTGGGGAGACTCCAGAAGTACCCCAAGATCCATGTCAGCACTGGAGAGGAATCCTCAGGTTCCGGCCCCGACTCCACACAAGGTCTTAGGCCCCGGCATCGACGGGAGAGGAATCCCGAGAGGCCCCCGAGGAACTCGCATGGGGACTGGCCTTTCCTGAGGCCACCAGAGCGGGTCCCTGAGGTCCCCGTCGTAAGTCGAGAGCACCTGCCGCAACTCTATAAAATCCAGGAGGTTTTGCCCTCCAGGTGAGATGAGGCCCATTTCCGCTGAGGCTTCTCGAGGCCAATCACATCTAACCACTGGAACTTCCAAAGGGTCCTTCACACCTTTGCTGCAACTCAAGAAGTTCCCCGACATACCCGTCTCCACTCGAGAGGAAGCACGTGGGGTCCCGCACACATCCAGGGGAGCCCCGTTTCCGCCTCCTAGCTCGAGATGAGGGATCCTTTCCCTGTTTCGTAGGGAAAGAATTCCCGGCGTTCCCGTCGCATCTCAAGAGGAGGCGCTCTCCACAGGAAAGGCGAGAGGAACTCCAGGGTCGTGCCATGATTCCAAGAGTCCCCCAGATGTGTCAGTCCATTCCAGAGGAACCTGTTTTCCCTGCACTGCCTTGACGTTCAAGCCGAGGATCGACTCCCACCACGTGTGCACGTGGGACAGCCCTGTGGGAAAGCCTCGTGGGAAAGCCTCGTGGGAAAGACTCGAGGGAAAACCATAGATCCTTTGATCCACGCGGCGGACTGCGTGACACTGCTGCTACCGCTCTGGAGGAAAGCGCAAGTGCATGCCCGCATTC
Source organism: Ovis canadensis (assembly GCF_042477335.2). Lineage (NCBI taxonomy): Eukaryota > Metazoa > Chordata > Mammalia > Artiodactyla > Bovidae > Ovis > Ovis canadensis. Next base: position 6,275,253 of record NC_091258.1, on the reverse strand, counting down.
GAGACGAGGACTGACTCCCCTGGGGAGACTCCAGAAGTACCCCAAGATCCATGTCAGCACTGGAGAGGAATCCTCAGGTTCCGGCCCCGACTCCACACAAGGTCTTAGGCCCCGGCATCGACGGGAGAGGAATCCCGAGAGGCCCCAGAGGAACTCGCATGGGGACTGGCCTTTCCTGAGGCCACCAGAGCGGGTCCCTGAGGTCCCCGTCGTAAGTCGAGAGCACCTGCCGCAACTCGAGAAAATCCAGGAG